>NC_091766.1:101837939-103087939 GCF_029378745.1 Bos indicus | reverse complement strand
CTATCCTTAGCAGGCTAGGTCTCTGAAAAATATCTGTGTAATTCAAGCAAAAAATTACAGACGTGGAATCACCACCAAAAGTTAAACAAGATGCAGATGGCCAAACCTATCCATCGTTCTAGACTAGAGAACAGAGACTGTGTTTCTCAGGGAACACAGTTTCCACAGTAGAGGGTTAACATCTGTGACTTCCAAAAAATGTCTAGAGCTGGAGACAATGACCCCTTCCATTTGCAATGATGTGAGGGCATGTACTCACTGGGCAGAGGCTTCTTGGGATGCATCAACTGTTCCGTACGTACAGGAAATGTGGAAGCAACTGGAGCATATTCAAGGGTAAGAGGTCCTTGAGAAACTGGATGCAAAGTTCTCATTACCACCTGGTTAACGACCTTGTCAGTACCTCACATCATAGCTATATTCTAAGACTGACAAGTTTGGAGGGATAATCATTGTCAACACAGCAACACAGCTACATTCCAAGGCGACACAGCTACATTCCAGGACCAGTTGCCTCTATTTAAGTAAAATCTGAACACTAACCAAATATCATTTTATTTTTCCCTTGAATATTATCTTGCCTCCATTCCTGACGTGTACAACTCAATAATTATGCTATAATATAATAAAAATCTTCCATTCTGCCTATGTAAGAAATGGGTATTTTTACTTCCTAATAATAGTTAAAGTTATTTGGTTCTTCTATCAATAGTTTCAGATAAGACGACTTTGGAATACCTTAGCAATAAAATTAGGCAGAGCCTACTTTGAATAAGGCACACATTTTGATAATGGCACATATCACACTGAAATTATAGAAGCATACTTTTTATAGCTGCCCATGGGTGTACACTTTAGTAAAACTGACTTTAAAGATAACTTACACTCATTTATATTTTTTGGAAAACTTGTATCTCCACGCAGAATAAGGCACTAAATTGGAACATACCTATAGCTAAGTATATAAAAGGTGGGAACAATGGAGAAAGTACAGAGAAGAGGCTCATCTTTCTGGGAACAAATCCTGGCACTTTTGCCCCCCTGCACCTTCCTACAATATTCCACCTACCATATGAATCTGTGCTTATGATGTTTGTTCTTTAAAAGCTTTCTGTGAACAGCTCTTCCTTTTCGTCTTTCATGATACAGGACCTTTTACAACCTTTCCAGGAAGAGCTAAATAAATGAAAAGTTTTTCATTTCTTCTTTGGTCTACAAAAATAGCTTTTGTTGATGATGAAAAGTGCAACCTCCCAAATTTCTCATTTTTCCATGAAGCAAAGGTTTACTTTCTGAAGGTTTCACAAGTACTATGAATCACTATATTTATCTTCCCTCTAGATGTAGAAAAATGGGTGGCAATTTAAGCCCAGGCCTGGCATGTTTCTCAAAATATGGAGCCATAACCATCTCCAGATTTACTTATTTTGATCAAGATTCTAATGATATTTTTTATCAAAAAATCAATCTTAATTGTCGATATAGTTATATTTTCTTGTCAAAAGAAACAGTAGAAGATACATCATTCAAATCTAGTCTCTACATATGAAAATAGCTGCAACTAAAAATACATTTTTTGAACATGCTAACTATACCTCTGACTTACTGAAATATTAATAGTATATTTTATGTTTAATACAATTGATGTTCAATAATATATTCCCAACTATTGATATAATTTTATGTAACAGTGAAGTTTCTCAAATAGACATTTCCTTTGAAAGTTTCAGGAAAATACCACAAACTAGATTTGTACCACAATTTCACTGATATACTCACAGTTTTCTGAAATGCCTTTGAAGGTATGAGATTCAAAGAGGGAAAACAACAATATAAATGTGGCTTTTCGTTTACATTTCATAAAAATGAAACTTTTAAAATTATTTAATATTACTGTCACTCATTATTGTTGCTGTTGTTTAGTTGCTAAATCGTTTCCGACTCTTCTAAGGACTGCAGCACACCAGGCTTCCCTGTCCTTCACTATCTCCTGGAGTTTGCTCAGATTCATGTCCATTGAGTCAGTGATGCTATCCAACCGTCCCTGTCATGCCTTTCTCCTTCTGCCCTCAATCTTTCACAGCATCAGGGTTTTCCTGTTATATGTCTTTAAAATGATGGACTTTTGTCAAACTATTGAAATTATCACTTCTTTGTAATAATCCCTGTACTTACAGAAAAAAGTTTATAACTGTTATAGAGTATGCATATGATCATAAATTCATTTATAATGGCTGTTTTATCACAAGTGCTAAGCAAGTATTTCAAAATTCCATTTTTTGTACAAATATGTGTGCCCTCATAAGTGAGAATAATTAGCACATTAATTCACTATATTGTTTATACTTCAATTATAAAGGCAAATAAAAGGCAGTTCATGTTCTGCTTGAATAGATTTGCAGCTCTTTGCAAGTATTGTCTGACCTTAGTTTCCTTTTAGAAATTGAGAATATTTAAAACGAAAACATTTTGAAAGGCAATTATAAATTCAATTCATTACATGACTAAATTGAAGATATTATACATACATTAGGTAAATTTTTTTTAAAGTTAGTACAAACCAAAAACCTAGATATTAGATCACTTACGTTTGCCAGCAGAAATGAGTCAAAATAAGGTAAACTGTAGTTTACACACAGACAAATCCATGTGTCAGCTGCATATACAAATGTATTAAGATTTGTAGTCACAAAGCGGTTACTCTTTATTAAGCTATGTTATTCACTTTAAAAAGTATTTTAAAATTAAAGTTATTGGATAACAAATGGGTTATTCATGAATTCAATAACAAGTTCCACTTTCTTTAGCATACTACTTACTAAAAAAGTTTTGCCCTCAAGGGTCTACTTGAAGAATCAACATCCATATTTGTTTTAATTCACCATTTTAGCAAAGGTGTCAGGCTCTAATATTTTAAGGCACATTAAAATAGTTACTAGTTTTAATATGACATCCCAATGGAACCAGGCATCATATCAGGCTTCCAGGCTTTTGTCAAACACACACACACACACACACACACACAAATTAATTTTGTATGATTTTCAGTTCTAGTTAGAGCCTTTGTCCCGAGGGCTTGTTAATCTTGTATCCCATTTCTGCCCTGTTACAATTTAAAGATTGTCACAAGAAGGATAAATTTCATGCCATTTTCTGTTCTCATTACAATCTTCAGATTGTTATGAGAATGGATTAATTCTGCTCAATTTTCTGCCCTCGTTACAGACTGTTATGAGAATGGATTAATTTTATGACATTTTCTTCTTTCATTATAATCTTTGTTATGGGAATGAGAATATGTAATGAGAATGAGAGCATATCAAGCATTAAAAGGTCTGGGAGAGCTCATGACAAAGATTGTAACAAGAAGAGAAAACGGCACCCAATCCATTCTTGTGACAATTTTAAGATTGCCAAGCGAACCCAGAGTGACACTGCATTTATCCGCTCTGAAGACAAAGATTGTTGAGAAAATGGGAAAGAGAGCAAAATTAATCAGTTTTCCTGACAATCTTGAGATTGTACTTATGCTTACAGTATTTTTTCTCTTACACAGTACTTACATGAAAACATGTGCATTGCCATTAAATGTTATTTATTGGAAAATGTCATTTTCATATTTTATTTTTTCTCTCTTCTTTTTGTCTTTTTACTTTCAATTTCTCTTTCCTTTTTCACTCTCTCCTCTGCCTTCTTTGTTTTTTTCCTTCTTCCTCTCTTCCTTTATCTTTAATGGATGCAAAGACATTTATATTTTTAAAATTATTAAATTTAACTGGAAATTAGTATCTTCTAAAATTGTCAATAAAAACAAAACTATACCAGAATTAGCCCAGAATAAAATAAGAGGCAGGGCCTCCTGCAGCCAATGTTTTTGAAATTTCAAATTACATATTTGAATCAATTGTTTCCACATGCCCAGAAAGAAATATGAACTTTACTTTTGTATAAGTTTCTAGTTAACATAATGAAATCATTCTAGGTTTGCAGATGCATACTACTTAATAGTTTTATCTATTAATAATGTTTTGCTGTTTTCTAATATGCATTTCCTAAACTTGTGGGAACTTTATCTATTGCTGTATATGAATAATATCAATATTCCAATTTCATGAGGAATAATCCAGTAGTTTAAATGCACTTATGCTTCTTCTTCATTCTATTAGAAACTGCCAGTTAAATTTTCTTTTTTAAAAATTTGTTTACAGAATATCCATGTTTGAAAATACCTGTTATTTGAAAAAAAAAAAAAAGCCAATATCTTGAGTATGTAGATATGTATGTGTATATACACGTGTAAGTATATATAAATGGCTACATATTGATCATGTATATATGTGATGGGTATGTATGTATTTTTGTATATATGTTTATATAAACATATATGTTTATATATACATGTGTATGTTTGTATGTGTGTACATGATGTACTGTATATCAGATGAAAGACACTCTGGAGAAATTAGCTTGGTACAATCAAATCACTGCCAGAAATGATGCCTGTAGTATTACTGAATATTAATAATGGAAAACATAGTCAAGAATATCACCTAATTCACTTTGTCACTATTCCAGAACTGTATACTTAATTTTATATATGCATTTTATGTCCTGACATTTCTATTAAAACCAGGAGGTAAAGTTCTTATAGAATTCTAAGACCATTCATCCTGAGATCATTAATCCATGTCTCTTAATTCAAACTACTCTGCATTGTACTTAGGCATCACTGGAAACAGATGCATACTGAGTGATTGAAAAAAATAAATGTTTAGCACTGATCAAAATTTGATATCATACTCGTGAGAGCTTCCTGACCACGTGCTAAAATGACTTCTCTATGTGTTTTTGATGAATGAGTCTCATTTTCTATATGAGTGCACTGTTAATGATTTCCATTATCAAATCACTTTATCCTAATTCTTTTGTTTTTCCCCTCATGACACAAAATCCTTAGCCCCCTTTTCTCTAGCTGGATTTTTCATTGTTTACAAATGTCACGTGTGTTTATGTTTGTGTGCATGTGTTACACGGTTGCGAGCAATGTTCTCTAGAATACTGAGCGGAGACCAGACTCCTTGGGGTGATGACCAGCGGGAGGGCTGGGGATGGAGAGCCTTTAGCAGAAGCCAAGCTGGCCCAAAAGAAGCATGAGGAGCATCCACAGGAGATGGAGGAGAAAAGTGCTGAGAAAAACGTGGCCAAGGGCCCCTGGACACTGGAACCCCAAAAGCTATGCAAAACCGTGGGTGAGGCCACTTCCCCGCTAAGTCTCTTTCTCCTACCCTCAGAGAGCGACCCCCTGGGTGTATTTGTTGTACAAACCGTGTGAACCCGGCCAGCGGGCCAAGAACATCTAAACGTAAATATTTTACTATTTCACCACTACCCCCCCAAAAAAAATACCTCTCCCATCTTTCTGGCTTGAAATTCTCTCCTTAAATCAAAAAATACGTTGTGGACATTAGTTCTCATTTTAGCAAATGTTTCCACATAGTTAGCATTCCACTGATTCACTCTGGATTTTAGCCTCTTCTACATAAACCTCGCTTTTATCTCCTAAATCTGATTTGTAACCAACCAGCAAAAGTGAAACCTTCTCATCTTCTTTTGCTCTTGATATCTGCTCCCTGAAACCAGCTGTGGCTGCAAAGGATTCAGTATCTGTAATAGGAGAACACAGAGGAAACCCTCCCTGATCGGGCAGTGCAGTCTTCCTGCCCGGGTGATTCAGGTTTAAACACAGCAATATCAATGCACTTCAAGAGTCCAAGAAAAATTTTTAAAAAGCTTTTTTTTTTTTTTTTTTTGCAGTGGCATCACTGAAACCAGTTAATCATGGAGGTGGTCTGAGGTAACAGTACCTGACCGGTAGGAGAGGTTATGGTAAGTGTGCTGAGAAAAGGGTGTGCCTGTACCAACTCCCTTCAAATGACGGTCCTAACACACTCAGATCAGATCAGATCAGTCACTCAGTCGTGTCCGACTCTTTGCAACCCCATGAATCACAGCACGCCAGGCCTCCCTGTCCATCACCAACTCCCAGAGTTCACTGAGACTCACATCCATTGAGTCAGTGATGCCATCCAGCCATCTCATCCTCTGTCGTCCCCTTCTCCTCCTGCTCCCAATCCCTCCCAGCATCAGAGTCTTCTCCAATGAGTCAACTCTTCGCATGAGGTGGCCAAAGTACTGGAGTTTCAGCTTTAGCATCAGTCCTTACAAAGAAATCCCAGGGCTGATCTCCTTCAGAATGGACTGGTTGGATCTCCTTGCAGTCCAAGGGACTCTCAAGAGTCTTCTCCAACACCACAGTTCAAAAGCATCAATTCTTCAGCGCTCAGCCTTCTTCACAGTCCACCTCTCACATCCAGACATGACCACTGGAAAAACCATAGCCTTGACTAGACGAACCTTTGTTGGCAAAGTAATGTCTCTGCTTTTGAATATGCTATCTAGGTTGGTCATAACTTTCCTTCCAAGGAGGAAGCGTCTTTTAATTTCATGGCTGCAGTCACCATCTGTAGTGATTTTGGAGCCCAGAAAAATAAAGTCTGACACTGTTTCCACTGTTTCCCCATCTATTTCCCATGAAGCGGTGGGACTGGATGCCATGATCTTTGTTTTCTGAATGTTGAGCTTTAAGCCAACTTTTTCACTTTCCACTTTCACTTTCATCAAGAAGCTTTTTAGTTCCTCTTCACTTCTGCCATAAGGGTGGTGTCATCTGCATATCTGAGGTTATTGATATTTCTCCTGGCAATCTTGATTCCAGCTTGTGTTTCTTCCAGTCCAGAGTTTCTCATGATGTACTCTGCATATAAGTTAAATAAACAGGATGACAATATACAGCCTTGACATACTCCTTTTCCTATTTGAAACCACTAGGCCATTCAGGTATGACCCAAATCAAATCCCTTATGATTATACAGTGGAAGTGAGAAATAGATTTAAGGGCCTAGATCTGACAGATAGAGTGCCTGATGAACTATGGAATGAGGTTCATGACATTGTACAGGAGACAGGGATCAAGACCATCCCCATGGAAAAGAAATGCAAAAAAGCAAAATGGCTGTCTGGAGAGGCCTTACAAATAGCTGTGAAAAGAAGAGAAGCAAAAAGCAAAGGAGAAAAGGAAAGATATAAACGTCTGAATGCAGAGTTCCAAAGAATAGCAAGAAGAGATAAGAAAGCCTTCAGCAATCAATGCAAAGAAATAGAGGAAAACGACACAATGGGAAAGACAAAGGATCTCTTCAAGAAAATCAGAGATACCAAAGGAACATTTCATGCAAAGATGAGCTCGATAGAGGACAGAAATGGTATGGACCTGACACACTAGTCTAACTTTATTTGACTCAGATTCTTGGCCTAAAATCTGCTGCTACAAAGTTGAAGGTCTAAAATGGTCTCAGAGACCCTTGTAAATGCATTCGTTCCATTGTTGCTAGAAGGATCTATTTAAAAGGCAAAGTTTGACCACATCCTACTGTTACTGGTCAGAAAACAATGTTAGAGCATCTTAAAAAGACATTAGGGTCCTGAGTGACTGGCCCTTGGGTATCTCTCCAGCTCTCATCCTTTGCCTTCATTCTCTGTCTTGTGCTTTTAGTTACAGCCCCCACAAGGTGCCATTTCTCACCTCTGTGCATTTGATTATGCCAATGGCCTGTCTGGAACATGCTTCTGTACATAAGCGCTCATCCTCTCTAGGAAGGGCTAGGGACCCGGGTCACTTTGTGTGTCATTCCCTGATGTTGCCACAGTACCTGATGGAGCTCTCCATTGGTGTCTGTGTGTGCCTCATTCTTCTTTACCTCATCCCAAACTCTGCTTCTAACTTCTTTTGTTTTGTAATCTGAGCACCCAGCATATTATTGACTCATAGTGAATGGAAACCCACTCCAGTATTCTTGCCTGGAGAATCCCATGGAGAGAGGAGCCTGACAGTCCATGGGGTCACAAAGAGTCGGACACGACTTAATGATAAAACCACCGAACCGCCAGGCACCTAAGAAAATATTTATGAGTGAGTGAATAAGGGTTAGTTGCTACATTCTAGTGCCACTTATAGGTATTATTTCTTATAAATTACTCTTGAACAGCCAACCAAGCAGTCACTAATTTTTACTAATTTTTACTAATTTTTACTGTCCTCCTGTTACATACTATTGGGCTCAATAAAGTGATTCACATGTATTATTTAATTATGTGCTCACAACAACCCTGTGAGTTAAGTATTATTATCATTCCAAAGTGCAGTCAAAGTAATTGAGGGTTAACAAGATTATGTGTATCTCCTAAAGTGATAAAACTTGAAGGTGGAGCCAACTACTGAAGCCATATCTGTGTGGATCAAGAATATACACCCTTGATCACTGTATTATCCTTATTTTTAAAGTAGTTTTCATGTAAGGAAGACTACTTCAATGCAATATAAATATCTTACAAGGGGCTTATTATACTTACTATAATTATACTATTCTTTGTTGAGTCCCTGTAGCTCAAATGGTAAAGAATCTGCCTGCATGAAGGAGACCTGGGTTCGATCCCTGGGTCAAGAAGATCCTCTGGAGAAGAAAATGGCAATCCACTCCAGTATTCTTGCCTGGAGAATCCCATGGACAGAGGAGCCTGGCGAGTGACAGTCCATGGTTTAGCAAAGAGTTGGACGTGACTGAGTGACTGACACCACTACTACTTTCTTTGTTATGGAAATAACAAAAAAGTAGCTTTTAATTTTGAGTTTCTGTTACAAAAATAATGTTGAAATCGTATTGAGATACACATCAAGATAATTTGGCAGCTGAAGTGAAAAAATAATTTTGAGGGTCTTTTAGGGGAAAACTGGTCGGGGGGATTAACTAGCTTAGTTAGTTAACTAGAATAATTACCTTTACTTATATAATTGGTAAGATATTTGCTAGGTTCCACAATTCACACTGTATGCATATTCATTGTGAATGTCACCTGGTCAATTTAATTGCAGTATGTGATAACTAATTTGCAGAGGCATCTGTATTAGGCCACGATTTTGTGTGAATAAAAATACCATGCATTCAATATAATGAATGGAACTCATTTAAGTTTTTAGATGCACAAGGCCACTGAGGAATATCTCATGGAATTTAGGAGATCGTTAATTATGAGAGAGAGGAATCTGCTCCAAAATGGTGGCTGGATAAAATCTTTGCTATTAACTAAAAATTTGAATTTTTAGTCTCATTTGGATACTACTTAACATCAATGATGTTACCCTTTGTTCATAAAAATCAGTTGACTTAAATGAAGTGCTTAGAATTTCTTCAACATGTCTTTAACTATAGATAATAACACACAGGCACACACAGAAGAAGCACATTCTGTTTTGGTGAGGGGTGGTGGGCAGGCATAGTAATAACTACAAATAAAAGCATCTCAACAAGCCCCTGGAAAAAAAGCAAAAACTTAACTTTGTTTTCTCTTGATCTGATGTCAGATGTAAAATGAATAGGTCTGTTCTGAGGTCAGAATGAGAAGAAAAAGATCAACGTGACCTCTGGGAAATAAAGGTTATTTGACACTTTTGGGGATTATCTGCTAAAGGCATTGACCACGTATCAGAGTAAATGCTTGACAGGCAGGGTAAGACTTCATTTTCCCTGAAGTTAAATATAAAGACAGAAGTTAAGCCCATACCTCCCTCAGCTGGAGCAGTTGCTGAAATCAGTAGCCTTGATCGATGATGCATTTTCAAAATCAAAACAAGCATCAGTGTCTCCAATCTAATCACATCTCCTAAAGCTGCTGCTTCCTGCGGGAATTTAATTGCTGTGACATTAGACTCCAGACAACAGGCACTTCTCAATGCTACCCGTCAAGGCAGGGACAAAAATCAGTGGGATAGTGTCAAAGCTGTTAGATACAAAACCTGGTAAAGATCCCATGTGTGTGATTTTCCTCCCTCAATTTCAGTGGTAAAATTTAATGGATCCTCTATAACAAGTTTAAAAATGCCCCCATATTGTACTAGCCATGAAAAAGATAAAAAATATCTTTGTCTTGTAGAAACTCAGCCTTATTTTTTCCATGACCTGAAATGTATTCTGATACACAAACATTATGGCTTTGATTTTTATGGAGATTTGTTTTTAACTATCATTTCTATAGGAAGACCTGAAAGTGAGAAAGTTAACCTTTTTTAATTAAAATTTTCATGACACAGTGTTTCTGCACATTAACCAAAGATAATAAATAATTTTCATAAGCAATTTTCCCCCCAAATCAGCTGATTTCAGATCTCATGTTCATTGAACCCTTTTAATATACAAAATTCCCTTCTCCACAAGACCCTTTTGCCAAGGGAAACACTTTTTGCCTGTCTTGTCAAAAGAGCTGGAAGCCATGTGTTACTTTCCAAGTTATCCTCTTTACCCTGCCTTACTGAGAAAATGAACAACAACAACAAAAACACCAGGAAAATTAAGGCAAATTGAATGGAAAGAGCAAAGTAAACTTTGACACTTTAAAATAGTAAAATGAAAGATCCACAGGGAAAGGTAATATGGAGGAATCTCATAAGGTATAAAATAATTTTATGGGTTCTTAGTGAACATGAAATAATATCATTTTCTTGATATTGTGCAAAATATTTTAGCTAGGATAATAGGATTTGTTGCTTTTCTTTCCTATTGGGATAGAAGTCAAAAAATTAACTATCATTTGCAATTTTTTCACCTCTATCTAAACTGCTCCTATAATAAGACTCATATTCTAAACAAGCATACTGTTATATTTAAAGTTTGAAACAGGATAGATCCGTTCATTTATGATCGATATAGTAACACTGCTATGTATTCATGTATTACTCTGTGTTTTAAACATTTATCATGTGGATTACCTTAACAAATTTGTAAGGTATTATAATCTCCCATTGATTGATAAGGAAATAAGAGTAAGTGATTTGCTAAAAATCTCTCAGCTAGGAACTGAGGATCTGGAGCTTAACACCATCGATATGGTGTTTATAAATCCAGTACTTTTTCTACCACAGACAGTATTAATTTTTAGACACTTACTTCTGAGTACTTGCTGACCTTTCGTCACTCATTGTCTCAATTAGCTACTGCTGTATAAGAAACCGTATTGAAACTTGGAGAGTTAAAGCAACAGCCACTGTTAGTTGTCTCTCATGATTCCACGGCTGGACAAGGCTGCTCTTTGTACTTAATATGGTGTCATCTGGGGCACAGTGGCTGAAATGTCCAAAATGGCCTGCTTTGTAAGACTGTCAATCTCTATCCGCTGTTGGGGAGATTAGCAGAGGCTGCTGGCCTGGGCCCTTGTTCTCTCCCAAGCGGGGCTCCTAAAATGGCTTCTGTCTAGGTCTAAGAAAGAGTGTTCCAAGTAGTGAAGGCAGAAGTTACAGGTCTCTTAAAG
Organism: Bos indicus; assembly: GCF_029378745.1. Classification (NCBI taxonomy): domain Eukaryota; kingdom Metazoa; phylum Chordata; class Mammalia; order Artiodactyla; family Bovidae; genus Bos; species Bos indicus. The sequence continues at coordinate 103,076,521 of NC_091766.1, read as the reverse complement.
CCCAGCATCAGAAGTTATAGAGACTTCTGCTATTTTCCATTGGTCAAAACATCACAGGGATGGCTAGAGTCACTCACCAACTCTCTTTGCCTGGGCCCAAGATATTTCCTGGAACACAGGAGTTTTGGTGCTAAAATCAGAGCATTCCTGAGCCAATCCAGAAGGCAGGTCAACCTATATAGCCCAAATTCAAAGGTGGGAAGCTATATTCCACCTTTGATTGAGAGAAAAAAAAAGATCACATTACAAAAAAGCAGATATAGTGAATATTGTTGCCTTTGGAAATACCATATTTGAAAATACAATTTACTATAATCATTGAACTTTTGGGTGATTTCATTCCTACTACAATTAGTTTAGTAAATAAATTCCTAAATTGAATCAGACTGAATTATATGTTGGATTGTTTATTGCTTTGTTATATGTGCATGTGTGCTAAGTTACTTCAGCCGTGTCTGACTGTGACCCCATGGACTGTAGCCCACCAGATAAATAGCTTTAAATTTAGAGATTGGCCAGTGAGGATTATGGTCTCACTCCTTGTTAGAAACTTCTGCCAAAAAAATGTATCAGCCCCAGAGGGACTTAAGCCCTATTATTGACGGTTAGCACAGTACAAAGACTACTAGAGTTACACAGTTATATAATTTCTCCATTCTATAGAATATATGCAGATTTTCTATAGTATAGCCTCTGGCCAACTGTGGCTAGTAAGCATTTGAAATTTGCTGAGTGTGACTGTGGAAAAGTGTTTTTAATTGTATCTAATTTTAATTAACTTAAATTTTAAAAGTCAGATGGTGTTAGGGGTTACCATATTGGGTCATACCATTTTGACATCATGATTCTCTTTAATCAAAAGGAAAAGAAGAAAATAGCAACATGATATTGTTAAGTCATGCGTCAGGGTGATCTAAAGCTTGAAGACAATTTTTTCTTGGACATGATAGGGTAAAGTCAATGTTTGGACTACTGACTCAACATTTTTTTATGACTAGGACAACAAGAAGTGTTTTGAGGAGAGGTAAACATGTCTCTCTATACATACACATATATGTTTCAAAATGGAATAAAATAGATTGGTTTTTGACTGAGTTTATCTGTAAGTACCATGTATTGGCCTCTTCCTGACTTTGTTTTTGTCTATACTCTATAAAATTTAGAAGGCTCACGTGGGCCTTTCCTGGTGAACTCAGCAGCGAAGAACCAACTTGCAAGGCAGGAGATGAAGGAGACTAGAGTCTGATCCTTCGGTTGGGAAAATCCTCAGGAAGAGGGCATGGCAACCCACTCCAGTATTCTTGAAATACCTGAAAAATCCCATGGACAGAGAAGCTTGGTGGGCCACAGTCCAAAGGGTGGCAAAAAGTCAGATACAATGAGCACAGATGCAATTAGCATAGCAAATTCAGATCCCCATAGACATTGCCAGAAAACTCATTCCCTACTTCCCCAATTAACTGTGCATTTGCACAATTCATTTTATTTTGACAGTGCTAAGAAGGTTTTATTCCATATCTCATTTGTTTTAGAATATTCATTCTCACAGTCACTAAATCCTTGGAATTGATTTCTCAATAAAATAGTTAATTATCTACCTAGCAAAAAAGATACTTGCATTTCTAAACTTGTGTTTATTTTGAGGAAAATTAAGTATGTTTCTAAATAATATTTGACCACTGAAAATGTCTGAATGTAAACATTTATCTTAAAACTCCCATCTTTCTAAAGGAGATAGAAATCATTTATCTCAGCAAGGGATTTCTCCTGGAGAACAGTGAACAGATTGAGATAAAAATGGTGTCTATTTAAACCTATTCTACCTATTTTTCAAAAGCAAGATTGGCTAGGAAATAAAACAGCCCCCACTTAATTTTGTCATAGAATAGGTATTTTTGGTCCCCTAATATGTCAACCACACTTCTAAAATTTGTGGACCACAAAATACATTTGCCAGTATATTTTTTTGAACAGACAATACACTGAAATTATTTTATTGTCTAAATAAAAATAAGTCTATGGTTGATTAAACCAAGAAAACCGTATAATTTTTTTTTAAGCCCCAGATTTAAGAGAAAATATAGAAAGTTGCTCTCAAACTGGCTGGCCTAAATATCAAGTGAGTTCAAGGAGAGATGCTGGACATCTGTCATTTCTCAAATACCTTAATTTTTGAACAGTGTTAGCTCAATATGTTGATGAATTCGTGTCTCAACTTTGCTGTTTAGAAAATAAAGCAAGGCTTACTTTGGGTCTTCCTCGAAGGCTCAGCAGGTAAAGGATCTACCTGCATTGCAGGGGACACGGGTTCGATCCCTAGGTTGGGAAAATCCACTGGAGGAGGAAATTGCAGCCCATTCCAGTATTTTACCTGAAAAATCCCATGGACAGAGGAGCCCGGCAAACTACAGTCCAATGGGTCTCAAAGAGTTGGACATGACTGAGTGACGAAGCAGAGAAGGCTTCCTTTGCACCCTGGTTCCTTCCAAGAAATTAAATTACATGTACCAGTATAGTTCTCCATAGGTACTTACATAGGATCATACAATTATGATTAAAACAAACAAACAAATTTATTTCTTCAATGCTTTCTTCAAATCATTGGTCCAAATATTCCTATATGCTCTTTTTGACACAAGAGGACATTTACTTCATTTCTCCACTTCCTCCTGCCTTCACTTCCATGGCTCTGTAATGTAGATGCCATGATCCCCCTCTTCAGGCACTATTGTGCTAACACCTAAATTTCCCAGCCTCTTAGAGAGCAAAATCCTCAAAAATGACTTCTCAACTTAAACAATTCTTCCCTTAAAATCCCTAGATAGATTTTACCCTTCACATCTTGGAGATATATGTTATCATTTTAAGGAGAAAGAAACTGATACCCTCTTAGTATCCCTTATTTCTGTTTGTCAACTGGAAATGGATATCAAACAGGCATCTCAGATTCTTCAGATTCTTCACGTGTAAGCCTATTTCTCCCCTAAACCACCACTTTTATCATAGTTCTTTAAGCCCCTAGGAATCCTCCTTGGTGCCACCATCTCCCACATTCATCACCTCTATTCAATAACTAACATTGATCATGTCTCCAATTTAACTAGTTTATGAATATATCCATATTTCTAAAGAAGAAGGGAAAAAAAAAAAAAAAAAACCCTGCTTTCTTACCAGGCTGAAGTACCATTTGAACTCAGCTAGGTGACCTTTATAGTGTTTTACGTCTCTTCTACCAGATCTGGCCCATCCAAGCTGTCCTCCACTGAGGAGACAGAGTGATTTTTCTCAAATGCAATTTGATGGTGTAATTATATGAAACTTTTGTTTAGATCATTTCAACATGTTCTAATTGCTTTACAAACCCTTGAAATTCTTTCTGGTCATCATCTTCACCTAATGGTGACACTTTTTCCTCTACATTCTCTCATGTTTCAATCCTTCATATTTCTGTTCTCTCTATAACCTTGCACCCAAACCAGTTAAACTTTGTCTGCCAAGCTTTGTCATTCATCCGTCATTTATTTTGTAAGTTTCTTTGACTTCCTACTATGTGACAGGGCTTCCCCATTGGCTCAGTGGTGAAGAATCTGCCTGCAATGCAGGAGATGCAGGAGACGTGGGTTTGATCCCTGGTTTGGGAAGATCTCCTGGGAGAAGGCATGGCAACCCACTCCAGTATTCTTCCATGGACAATCCGTGGACAGAAGAGCCTGGTGGGATACAGGCCATGAAGTTACAAAGAGTTGGACACGACTGAGGTGACTGAACACACACGCACTCTATGACAGGTATGTAGTATATTGAGGGTTGAAACATGTTAAGTGAACAAAATAAACAGCATCTGTTAAATCATAAAGGTCACATTCTACTGTATTTAGGTCTCAGTTGAAAACTTCAAATGTCTTGTAGACTAGGTTAGTCATAACTGTGTTTTCTGATGACACTGTATAGTTTTTGCCATCATGATACCACAATTTACGTATGTAAGTATTTATTCAATGCCATTTTAATCATTAGAAACCAACTCTGTGATCATAGAAATCAGTATTATATCATTTGTGAGTATATACATAGCATCTGGCACAATTTTCTAGCACATAAATGACATTGGGAACCAGTTTTTTTTTTAATAATGAAATCAAAAAGCATATTAATGAAGTTGAAGAAATAATGCCAAGATATATCTACAAGTAACCTGTTCACAGTATTGCACCTGCAGTTACAAACAGTCCTAGAAACAGTGAAAATACATTAGAAAAATGTTGTCAAAAATAGAACTCAATGGGTGGGCTGAGAGATAATTGGTAAGTCAGACAGAGAAAGACAAATATCATATGATATCACTTACATGTGGACTCTTGAAGAACGATACAAATTGAACTTATTTACAAAACAGAAATAGAGTCATAGATGCAGAAAACAAGCTTATGGTTACCAGGGAGGAAAGGGAGTGAGGGATAAACTGGGAGATAGGGATTGACATATACATACAACTACATATAAAATAGATAACTAATAAGGGCCTGCTGTATAGCATGGTGATCTGTACTTAGTACTCTGTAATGACCTACGTGGGAAAAGAATCTAAAAAAGAGTGGATATATGTATGTGTATAACTTTGCTATACAGCAGAATCATAACACTGTAAATCCAACAAAATTAAAAGAACTTAATAAAATCTAAAAGAATGTGTATGTGTGTGTGTAATGGTTGAAACCAGAATGATGATAACTTAAAAAATACTTAAATATTGGATATTATAAGATATAAAATTAGTATCTAGGCTTTTACAAATGTCATTCATTTATTTAAATATAATGTGAAAATGGATAGAACAATTAAGCAATTAATAGACACAAATTTTGGAGATGAAATTCTATACCAATATAAGATGTTCATGTCTTGGTAAATGCGATTTTCACTGTGAAAACGGCACTAGAAAATAGACTTGGTTGTCAGGGAAGAAAAATCACGTCCTACAAAGCCATTCAAAGACATTCTCTTCATATGTGTCTTTCAATCCAGGTAAATTTACATTTTTACGCAATCTCTTTGTGTCTCTGATTTTGCTCCACTATGGATATAATAATGGAAGAACTAGAGTTAGCTTTTTACCATATACTCCTGATAATTTACAGCATACATTCTGGAAATATTTCCAAGGGGGAGACCTAGTGGTGCAATCTCCTTTACATCTACCCAGAAACTCACTTAAATTTGAGAGACTATGCTCATACAGAACAATGGAAAGGCACTTTGGGGAAACAGAATGGAAAGAAAGAACATAAGCATCCATTCCTGAATAACAGTAGAGAGCAAAGCAGACCACCACTTCTGCTGTTCTGTACATAATGTGATGGGAAAATGTAAAGGTAATTCACCCAGCCTACAGGTCACTTGGAATTTCAAGCTGAGACCTAAAATAAGCTGGGGTATTACCATTATGATTTAATGAATAATATGTATTATTCAATTTAAAACTCAATTCTCTAACTTAAAGATTAGTAAGAACAAGTTCAGTATATAGGTATTTTTTTGATTTAGGGAAATAGCATGATTTTTGCTCTTAAAAAAGCTCTTTTCCTACTCTATATAAATTTACACTATAAAAATGACTGTCATAAAATTTTATTATTATACTTTTTAAATTTCCCCACCATCTAGTCACTTGTTGCTATTTCTCAGTCTCTCAGTCGTGTCCGACTCTTTGTGACCCCATGAACTGCAGCACGCAACGCCTCCCTGTCCTTCACCAACTCCCGGAGTTTACTCAAACGCATGTCCATCGAGTCGGTGACGCCATCCAACCATCTCATCCTCTGTCGTCCCCTTCTCCTCCTGTCCTCAATCTTTCGCAGCATCAGGGTCTTTTCCAATGAATCAGCTCTTCGCATGAGGTGGCCAAAGTATTGGAGTTCCAGCTTCATCATCCGATGAACACTCAGGACTGATCTCCCTTAGGATGAACTGGTTGGATCCCTGACATAGATTCAAGGGATTAAGTATTTAACATTAGACATCATGATTAGCTTCCAAGAAGAGTCTGAATAGAAACTAAGGATATCAAAGAATAAGATAAACTATATTTTCAATAGTTAAACATTTTGGAATAATAATTTAGTATTCCAAATTTCATTTATGTACTCCTCCCCTCCCAGAGTATGTACTGTGCTTATAAGTTTAAAAAAAGTGAAAGCGAATTTGCTCAGTCGGGTCTGACTCTTTGCAACCCCATGGACTGTACCTGCTAGGCTCCTCCATCCATGGGATTCTCCAGGCAAGAATAGTGAAGTGGGTTGCCATTTCCTTCTCCAGAGGATCTTTCCAACCCAGGGATCGAACCTGGGTCTCCTGCATTGTAGGCAGACGCTTTACCGTCTGAGCCACCAGGGAAGTTTTAACCATAAGTTAAACAAACAGGATGACATATACAGCCTTGATAGACTTTTTTCCCAATTTGGAAACAGTAAACATGCTTCCATATCAGGTTCTAACTGCGGCTTCTTGACCTGTATACAGGTTTTGCAGGAGGCAGGTAGGGTGGTCTGGTATTCCTATCTCTTTAAGAATTTTCCATGGTTTGTTGTGACCCACACAGTCAAAGGCTTTCCCATAGCAAATGAAGCAGAAATAGATGTTTTACTAGAATTCTCTTGCTTTTTCCCTGATCCAATCAGATCAGATCAGATCAGTTGCTCAGTTGTGTCCGACTCTTTGCAACCCCATGAATCGCAGCACGCCAGACCTCCCTGTCCATCACCATCTCCCGGAGTTCACTCAGACTCATGTCCATGGAGTCAGTGATGCCATCCAACCATCTCATCCTCTGTCATCCCCTTCTCCTCCTGCCTTCAATCTTTCCCAGCATGAGCGTCTTTTCCAATGAGTTGGCCATTCACATCAGGTGGCCAAAGTATTGGAGCTTCAGCTTTAGTATTAGTCCTTCCAATGAATATTCAGGGTTGATGTCCTTTAGGATTGACTGGTTTGATCTCCTTGCTGTCTGAGGGAATCTCAAGAATCTTCTCCAACACCACAGTCTGAAAGAATCCGTTCTTTGGCGCTCAGCTTTCTTTATGGTCTAACTCTTACATCCATATATGACTACTGGAAAAACCAAAGCTTTAACTATACATACCTTTGTCAGCAAAGTGATACCACTGCTTTCTAATATGTTTGAGTTTGTTATGGCTTTTGTTTCTTGAGTTTCTTGAACTTGACTTCCTTGAGTTTCTTTTAATTTTGTGGCTGCAGTCCCTATCTGCAGTGATTTTGGAGCCCAAGAAAATAAAATTTGTCACTTTTTCCATTGTTTGCTCATCTATTTGCCATGAAGTGATGGGACCAGATGCTATGATATTCATTTTTTGAATGTTGTGTTTTAAGCCAGCTTTTTCACTCTACTCTTTCACCTTCATCAAGAGGCTCTTTAGTTCCTCTCTGCTTTCTGCCACAAGGGTGGTGTCATCTGCATATCTGAGGTTATTGATATTTCTCCTGGCAATCTTGATTTCATCTGTCCTTCATCCACCCCAGCGTTTCTCATGATGTACTCTGCATATAAGTTAAATAAGCAAGGTGACAACATTCAACATTGACATACTCCTTTCCCACTTTTGAACCCGTCCATTGTTTCATTTTGGATTCTAACTGTTGCTTCTTGACCTGCATACAGGTTTTTCAGGTGGCAGGTAAGGTGGTCTGGTATTTCCATCTCTTTTAAGAATTTTCCACAGTTTGTTGTTATCCACACAGTCAAAGGCTTTAGTGTAATCAATGAAGCAGAAGTAGATGCTTTTCTGAAATTATGCTTCTATTAGAGAATAGAGATACTTGGTCATCAGTGGCCCAAAGAGTTAGCAAATTAGGAGTTAGTGGTGACTACTAACACTAACTTCAATAATATAAAGATGCTTAGACTATCTATTCCCATGGGCCCATCATTTGCACCCTGGATGAAGTCAAAACAACTCTCCCCATTGGAAGTCTCCAAGTCACCTATTTGGCCTAGCAATCCAAGATAAATCAAAGATTCAGTAACTATTCAGATATTATTCTTATGTCAGTATTCCTTTAGCATTTATTTTGTACTCACGCTATGTGAGGCACTAAAGAAAAGGAATGGACAGTGAAAGGAACAGACAAGATTGCCTGCCTTCAATAGTTCTGTATGGATCGCGGAGATTCTATGGGCCATTATAAGGCTTTTGGCACTTAAGCTGAGAAAAATAAATGTGAGGCACTGTATAAGGCCTCGAACAAAAGGGCATGATCTAACTCTGTTACAGTTCACAATCTGGTTTCTGTGTAGATATTAAACAGTGGAGGAAATACAAGAGCAGGGAGACTAGTTAAGAGGATATTATGAGAATCCCAGTGAGAGAGAGAAAGGAAAATTAGCAGTAAGGAGTAATCATCATATGGGAGTGTATTTTGAAGACATAGCAAACAGAATTTTCTAACAGAGGACATGAAATATTTGTGGGAGGGAAAAAAGGGAGGAAAGGAGAAACAGAGAAGACAGAAGTGATGAAAAGTTGTATGGGTTCATGTCGATGTACGGCAAAAACCACTACAATATTGTAAAGTAATTAGCCTCCAATTAAAATAAATTAATTAATTAAAAAATTATATTGGTGATATTGAAACGTGGCAGAGCACAGAAATGGAAAATGAAAGAACAGTCAAAATCCTTTGACTAGTCTTTCTCAAGACTTTACATTTTGACTTCCTTTTCTGTATCAAACTTGAAGCAAGCCCTAGAGCAGAAAAAGTTTGACTCAACATTTTCTCAGTTTTAAAGTAATTCCTATCCAAAATCACCAGAGAACATGTTTAAATACTGAAAGAGCACTGAAAGGAGTGGTGGTTTTATATGGAGTGGTCTACAATTAATAGCCGCAAAATGAAAATGACTGGATAATTGATAAGTAAGGGAGCTCTTTTGTGTTCTGGCTACCAAATTCCTATATGAGGGATGTGGGGGTTTCCCTGGACCAACAAGCAAATCTAAAGACACTAACTGGGTGTTCTACAGTTTAACTCAGTTCTAGCATATCTACACGGCAATAGCATCCGATTTTACAGTTTAAGATTCATTCCTACTCTACTGCCTCCATTCCCCATTTCAGACAACACCTGGGCTTTTGACTGACCAGCTATAGAATAAAGGTTCCCAGGACATCTTCCTTGAGTTCAATTAATTTGGTAGAGTAGCTAGAACTCAGAAAAACATTTTACTTACTACATCATCGTTTCTTATAAATGGATACAGAAAACACACATCTCAGAAATTTCAAGAAAATTATTCTGACACTGCATTTATGTGGACTGTATACTAAATAATGTTCCCCTACTTATATTTAAGTATATCAGTCCCTCCATTTCCAGAAACATAGGAACATATTATGTTATATTTTCAAATATACCTAAGCCATAAAAATCCAGCATTTTTTATATGTATAATTACCCAATCAATAGTCAGTCTGGTCATTTCCACTTGTTTTTGAAATAAAATCTGGTTATGACTGTAATCCCAGGTGTAAAAAACCAGATTTAGAAAAAGAACCAGAGATCAAATTGCTAACATTTGTTAGATCATAGAGAAAGCACGGAATTCCAGAAAAACATCTGTGTCATTGACTACATTAAAGCCTTTGACTGTGTGGATCACAACAAACTGTGGAAAATTCTTAAAGAGATGGAAATAACACTTCATCTTACCTGTCCCCTGAGAAACCTGTATGAAGGTCAAGAAGCCACAGTTAGAACCAGACATGGAGCAACAGACTGGTTTAAACTGGAAAAGGAGTACATCAAGGCTGTATATTGTCACTCTGATTATTTAACTTATAGGCAGAGTACATCAGGACAAATGTCAGGCTGGATGAATCACGAGCTGGAATAAAAATTGCTGGGAGAAATATAAACAACCTCAGATATGCAGATGATACCCCTCTCATGGCATAAAGGAAAGAGGAATAAAGAGCCTCTTGATGAGGGTGAAAGAGGAGAAAGAAAAAGGTGGTTTAAAACTCAACATTGAAAACACCAGGATCATGGCATCCAGTCTCATCAATCCATGGCAAATAGATGGGGAGCCAGTGGAAGAAGTAACAGACTTTATTTTCTGGGACTCCTAAATCAGTGCAGACAGTGACTCCAGCCACGAAATTAGAAGACACTTCCTCCTTGAACGAAAAACTATGATAAATGAGACAGTATATTAAAAAAGCAGTGACATCATTTTGCTGACAAAGGTCCATATAGTCAAAGCTATGGTTTTTCAAGTAGTTATGTATGGATGTGAGATTTGTACCATAAAGAAGGCTGAGCACTGAAGAACTGATGCTTTCAAATTATTGTTCTGGAGAAGACTCTTGAGAGTCCTTTGGACTGCAAGGAGATCAAACCAATCAATCCTAAAGAAAATCAATCCTGAATATTGATTGGAAGGACTGATGCTGCAGCTGCAGCTGCGGTACTTTGGCCACTTGATGTGAAGAGCCAACTCATTGGAAAAGACTCTGATGCTGGAAAGATTGAAGGCAGGAGGAGAAGGGGACGACTGAGGATGAGATGGTTGGATGGCACCCCCGACTCAGTGGACATGAGTTTGAGGAATCTTCAGGAGATAGGGAAGGAGAGGGAAGCCTGGTGTGTTGCAGTCCAATGGGTCTCAAAGAGTCAGACATGACTTTGCAACTAGACACAAGCATTATGGACACTGAATAGTTAATAAAAACACAATTACTTTATCTCAAACATCTTTCTGATATGGCCTCACTGCTTACATATACAATATTTATAAATGTGTATTACTGTCTAACAGAGAAGAAATGTATTACCCTTCACATTTCCTAAGGGCCCTAGGAAAAATGTACTCAGTAGGACCCGGAAAACCATTTCCATTTTTCAGTTTCCCTATTTCTCCCCTCATCCTTCTCACATACCTCTCACATAACCCTCCTTCCCCCAAGAAATGAAGGTCCTGCTCTGTATCCCTCTTGAATGTAAACATGGAAAATATTAGCTAGTTAATGGAGTATCTCTCTTTTGATCCTCTGATTTCCTAACTACTAATCTCTAGGGAGCTACTGTACTGGATACCAATTTGAATTTGAAGTTCTTTCCCAGCAACTGAGCTTTCATTCTGGAGGGACATATTGCCATTACTTCAATTCAATCCTTCCTCCATCTCAAGTTCATGACAGTAATAGGAAAATCAGACGCTCAGACACACTACAGTGTTTTTAAGAAGTGCTAGTCTCTTTTCAAGTCTAACCACTTAAAAGAAATATTCATGTGACTGATATAAGGCACAATACACTGGCTAGTCATCAAACTACTGATGTGAGAAAGGAATAAATGAATTAAAATAATCAGTTCAGTTCAGTTGCTCAGTCATGTCCAACTCTTTGTGACCCCATAGACTGCAGCACTCCAGGCCTCCCTGTCCATCACCAACTCCCAGAGCTTGCTCAAACTCATATCTGTCGAATCGGTGATGCCATCAAACCATCTCATCCTCTGTCGGCCCCTTCTCCTCCTGCCCCCAATCCCTCCCAGCATCAGGGTCTTTTCAAATGAGTCAGTTCTTCGCATCAGGTAGCCAAAGTATTGGAGTTTCAGCTTCAGCATCAGTCCTTCCAATGAACACTTAGGACTGATCTCCTTTAGGTTGGACTGGTTGGATATCCTTGCTATCCGGGACTCTCAAGAGTCTTCTAAAACATCACAGTTCAAAAGCATCAGTTCTTCAGTGCTCAGCTTTCTTTATAGTCCAACTTTCACATCCACACATAACTACTGGAAAAACCATAGCTTTGGCCAGACGGACCTTTGTTGGCAAAGTAATGTCTCTGTTTTTTAGTATGTTGTCTAAGTTGGTCTTAGCTTTTCTTCCAAAGAGCAAGCATCTTAAAAATAATTGTTTATTATTTTTATATTATGATTACCCATTTATTTAAATGAATTAAAATAAATAAATGAATTAAACACTATGCCAGAACAAACAAGTCATAAATGTCTGGTGTGAAAGATTGATAGCATGATCCTATATTCTTTTGTGTCTGATAGCCATAGACTCCAGCTAGTGATGCAAAGACAGAAGTGGAAAAACATTCCCCATTAGAATTTAGCCAAAATATGTGACAGGCAGTCACTTCTTAGGGATCCCTCCACTGACATCTCATCTACATCAATGAACAGCATTACTCTTTTTCGTATCTCAGATATTTAACACCTACCAAGAACTCAGGTCTTAACAAAATGATTTTTATTATCAATAGAAATCAGAATAATTTTACTGGTTATATCCCATTGATACCATTTGTATGCTACTTTCTGGTATTTAGATTCAATTTATTTTTTATGCAGAGAAATGCTTGTTGGATTAAAAGAAAAATATAACTGTTATGCAAAACCTACATCGTACAGAACTTTGGTTAATAAGTGATACAAAATAGACTTGAATACAGTGACTAATAATTCTTTATGTCTGTTATTTTCTGTAGCTTAATACTAAAAATAAATATGAAATCTTATAAAAACAAAATTTCTTTCTTGGCTCTTGGGTTTAGAAGGGGTTGAATAATTAGCTTTGAAGTTGCATTGGAAGAGCAAACAAAGCTACTTATCCAATATTCAAAAAGTTTTTAGTTTTTAATTTGTTCTAATCATTTAAAATGGCTTTAGAGAATACACCATTATACAAGGCAAAATATTCTCTGTAACTGTGAAATATGGGCAAATAATTATTTACATGTATTAGTATCCCTAGAGACCAAATCTGGTTACTTTGACCCCCTGGTCATGTGATTGGGTTAAAGAATTAAGAGTTTCATTAGTTAGCTATTTCTGCAATAATGTTGTTTAACAAACAATCCTAAACTTTCAGTGACTTTATGATAGCAGATGCTATTTAATATGAATTTTTAAGAATAAGTATAATAATGTTCCAAAAGAGAGAAAAAGGGTATTAAAAACTTTGAGTGTCTGAACTATCTCAAGTTATTTGAGTGGTTTTTCTTTGATTGTTCAAATAGGCATCCAGTTTAAACTTTGAATCATTGGTTAATGTATCAATTGAATCAAGAATGATTTATTGACAATTATGTGCCAGGCAGTGTGCTAATGATATGAGTTAAATGGAAAGCCATGGTCCTTTATTATAGAGTAGTGAGGGAGATAATCAGATAATCAGATCAAGGAATATCCAATTACAGACTCAGATACTGTAAGGAGATTATCACAGCTCAATGAAAGTTTGGCGATGCCAAAGAATGCTCAAACTACAGCACAATTGCACTCATCTCACATGCTAGCAAAGTAATGCTCAAAATTCTCCAAGCCAGGCTTCAGCAATACGTGAACGGTGAACTTCCAGATGTTCAAGCTGGTTTTAGAAAAGGCAGAGGAACCAGAGATCCAATTGCCAACATCCACTGGATCATCAAAAAAGCAAGGAAATTCCAGAGAAACATCTATTTCTGCTTTACTGACTATGGCAAAGCCTTTGACTGTGTGGATCAAAATAAACTGTGGACAATTCTTAAAGAGATAAGAATACCAGACCACCTGACCTGCCTGCTGAGAAATCTGTATGCAGATCAAGAGCAACGGTTAAAACTGGACATGAAACTACAGACTTTGTCCAAATTGGGAAAGGAGTACGTCAAGGCTGTATATTGTCACCCTGCTTATTTAACTTATATGCAGAGTACATCATGAGAAACGCTGGAGTGGATGAAGCACAAGCTGGATACAAGATTGCCAGGAGAAATATCAATAACCTCAGATATGCAGGTGACACCACCCTTATGGCAGAAAGTGAAGAGGAACTAAAGAGCCTCTTGATGAAAGTGAAAGAGGAGTGAAAAAGTTGGCTTAAAGCTCAACATTCAGAAAACGAAGATCATGGCATCCGGTCCCATCACTTCATGGCAAATTTACGGGGAAACAGTGGAAACAGTGACAGACTTTATTTTCTTGGGCTCCAAAATCACAGCAGATGGTGACTACAGCCATGAAATTAAAAGACATTTGCTCCTTGGAAGAAAAGTTATGGCCAACTTAGACAGAATATTAAAAACCAGAGACATTACTTTTCCAACAAAGTTTGGCCTAGTCAAAGCTATGGTTTTTCCAGTAGTCATATATGGATGTTGGAGAATTGGACTATAAACAAATGCTGAGTGCTCAAGAAGTGATGCTTTTGAACTGTGGTTTTGGAGAAGACTCTTGAAAGTCCCTTGGACTGCAAGGAGATCCAACCAGTCCATCCTAAAGGAAATCAGTCCTGAATATTCATTGGAAGGACTGATGTTGAAGCTGAAGCTCCAATACTTTGGCCACCTGATGTGAAGAACTGAATCATTTGAAAAGACCCTGATGCTGGGAATGATTGAAGGCGGGAGGAGAAGGGGCCAACAGAGGATGATATGGTTGTATGGCATCACCGACTCTATGGACATGAGTTTGAGCAACTCCAGGAGTTGGTGATGGAGAGCAAGGCCTGGCCTGCTGCAGTCCATGGGGTTGCAAAGAATCGGACAGGACTGAGCAACTGAACAGATGAAAGTTTGCAAATGGAGCATTTGGTGTAGGCTGGGGGCAGCCGGCACAACTGCCTCAAGGAAGTGACATTTTAGGCAAAAATACAGAAGAGTTTACTGGAGAAGAGGGAAAGTTTAAAGCTGATAGGAAAAACATGCAAAAGCTATGGGACTGAGAAATGCCTGGAAATGGTACAAGGAAGTAAAGAAAAAGGAGGTTTCTGTTTTATGGTATTTATGTCTTATTTTTTTGTTTCAGTTTTTTCCTTTCTTCTCAGTGGTATGCATATGGTCTCTCAATTCGTTAACACAAGATGAAGATTTGAGAGAAGCCATATTCTGAATAAAGCATGTATTGTCTTTACTTTAACAATTGATAGGAGGATAGTAGAATATAGAATTCTGATTTATTTAGAGTCTTGAAACATGAAAATACTTATTGTATTTGTGTTTCTCCTTCTCTGTAAACATCATAATGTGAATGCAATTAATGTCTGAAAAGTAGAATATTTATTCTTTTGAGCAAACAGGTGACGGTGCTTTGTATTTTTTTGTTTTCTATGTGAGATGCTCTTTATTATGTGTAATTTTCATGTAATTTAATAATAAAGATATACTTTAATAGATGTTATTTAGATCAACAAATGAACAAATGTTGAAGTATCATATCTTTATTAAACAATCACTTCTACAATAAAATAAACTTCCTCAAACCCTCTGCTTTATGTAACTTATTATTCTACAATAGAAAACAAGAAATTTCCCTGGGCCATGGTACAAATCTGTCTATGTTTCTATTACAACAGGGCATGTCAGTCATGTGTCTCTCTTAACACATGACATTTGATATCAACAGTAGTGGAAATTATATAGCTATATACTCAGTGGACATGAGTTTGCACAAACTGCTGGAGATAGTGAAGGACAGGGAAGCCTGGCATGCTGCAGTCCATGAGGTCTCTAAGACTGGGACAAGTTTTAGTGACTCAACAACAACAGTATGTATTCATTATATAGGTTATACCCGTTTTAGACATATATATATATAGTAAATACTTTTCATGGGTAAGCAGTATTACACACACATAATATTTATTCCACTTTTTTATGTCATCTGTTAAAGCTAGTGTTCAGATACAGCTAATTGTACCATGTTCTTTTAAGTAATTCATTTTTCTCATGTCTAATCCTGACATATATATTACAGAGGCAATGGCAGGCTTATCCAAATTTAAGCAGAACTTCAGTGAAAGAATGAAAAGAAAATAAATCCTGAGTAATATAAGCTGAACACCATAATATTAAAAAAATATTAAAGATTTGATCAGAACTAATCTTGATACTAGTCCAAGTCTCCTTAATAAACATAGACCCAGAATTCTAGAATATAATGTCTTATAAGCCTGGATCTTTTTTCTGCTCTAATGATACCTGAGAGTTGGAATTGCAAAGCCATCAGAAATTCAGGATGGCACAGAAGCTTTGGTATCAGGAAAGCCTGCATTAGAATCCTTGCTCTCTTACCTACTTACCTTGACCCTGAGTAAATGTCTTAACTTGTCTTAGTGTCAGCTTCACAATTTTTAAACTAAGTATTGCATTGTCCTGTATAGGAAATTATAGTAAAGAACGCAAAATTAAATGTGTAGAGCATTTAAAACAGTGTCTGACATTTGATACATGCTCAATAATAGTGGCATGATATTATAGAAATATTGTAACAGAATCTTCCCTGGTGGCTCAAAAGATAAAGAATCTGCCTGCAATGTAGGAGATCTGGGTTTGATCCCTGGTTTTGGAAGATTCCCCTGGAGAAGGGAATGGCTACCCACTGAATTTTTCTTGCCTGGAAAATTTCATGAACAGAGCCTGGCAGACTACTGTCCATGGGGTTGCAAAGAGTTGGACACGACTGAGGAAGTAACACCTTCACTTTCAAGATGACAAAAATTCAGCGGTGCTCTAGTGCAGGATTAGTTAGTCCTCAACCTTAATCCTCAGTACTTGGATTTCTCTAGGGATCCTCTGGCTACCGATGACCCCCATGTTATGTAAAGTTTACTTGATGTTACAAAGGTATTTCAAATGCAAGTGTTCTTAC
The DNA here is from genome assembly GCF_029378745.1 of Bos indicus. Classification (NCBI taxonomy): domain Eukaryota; kingdom Metazoa; phylum Chordata; class Mammalia; order Artiodactyla; family Bovidae; genus Bos; species Bos indicus. Next base: position 103,059,865 of record NC_091766.1, on the reverse strand, counting down.
AGATTTTCCTAAGGTATCTCTGCAGTCATGGTTTAACCGCGACTGCCTGATTCTGGCAACCGCAATTGTCAACCTGGCAGTAGCGGCCCTGTCTCCAGTCTTGCGGGAGTCTTCTGGCCCTCCTGCACTCCACTGTGCTTGCCTGGGCAGGAACGCACTGCTGGCAGTGGCATCCTGGGCTTTCTGGCACGGCAGATGCTCAAGGACCACTCCAACAGACCCCTAGGCTGTGGCTCCCAAAGTCCCGTAAACTGAAAGAGTCTTTTGCCAAGAACCCCAATGTTATGGCAGACAGTGAACCCTGACTATCAGGGGACATCGCAAAGGGGCTGTGTGCTGAAGGCTGGCAGGCAGCCACTTTGGAAGGTTTTTGAGACCTGATTGTTTTATTATTCCAGAATTAAAGAAATACTTAGTTTGAAAAACATCCACATCCTTGGTTTGAAAACCATCTTATCAGTCATGCTTCTTTTCAAAATATGCTTTGTCACATGGGTTTTAATGATATAAATATCTGAGGTCTAAAAGTAGTTTGGTTTTTATAAATAGAGGAAAAGAAAAGGAAAAAATAAAACACTAACCTAGTTCTAAATTCAACCTTCTTTGAGAAAGAAGACTAAGAATAGAGGCAAGCTATAATTCCTATCTACAAAAATAACAGAGAAATACTGACACATTTTTGAAGGCTGAATCAGGGTTATATACCAGATATTTGGCTTCATGTTCCCTTTAAAATAGCATTCCTGTCCATTCTTATTAGGTTTGGATTGATCCCAAGAGTTCCTTTGTGGCTAATTTAACACCTGTGAAGTCATGGTGATATTAAGTATAAATTCACTGCCTACTGCATGGATAATTTTATTTCACTCCAAAGTTACTGCAATAATTAGTGAAATTTCATAAAAGTTCATATTGGTTTAAATCACATTATTAATTTTTTCCATCAATTAATTAGAGAATAATTTTATGACTTAAAAACCTTTGATTTCAAATATTAAATACTTGGGTTGGAAATAGAACTGTTTAACCATATAAAAAAGCACCTAAAATAATGTCAGGAAAGCAATGAGGTCAAATTAAAACATTGTGTGAAGTCAAGTTAAAACCTAATGCCTTCTGCCAGTCTTCCTTTTTTACCTTTTACCTCCTTTTACTTGATCAAATGTATGTTGTGAAATATTGTTGGGATAGTTATTGCAAAAACTACCCTATTCTTTGGATAAACATATCAGGACACATGACTAAGTGGCAACATATTTAATTATGTAAACTAGACTTTTTTCCAGTAGTTTATTTTACATAGGTAATATTTTGGACTCAGAGTATAAATCTACAAGATAGAACCTGGTTATAGTTTAAAAAAGTGAAATAAAATTGGGAAAAGCTAAATTCAATAGCTAGTGAAATGCAAGTTATTCTAGTTTATGAAATTTTAAGTATAAAGGATTTAAAAATATGCTCTTATTAGAAGCAAACTAGAGTTAATAACATATCTGTAATGCATATTTAATAAGTTGAAGTCTTTAACTGGGAGTAATATTCATATAAATTAGAAACTGTAGTTTAAAAATAAAATATGTCAAGCATTGAGCTTTTTGCACTATAGCATAAGCATTTTTTTGTAAATTAAGCACATATTTCTCCATGCATGTGGAATTTAAGTAACATTATATTCTATCAAAGATTTCTTTACTTTTAAGAAAAGTAAAATCAAATGAATGATATTTATAAATAGCATTTTTTGTGCCCACTATGTATTTCAGGCCAAATATAAATATCTAAACTGAAATTATTATATCAAGAATCTCATACTCAAATACCTACAAGGGCCACAGAGGAAGGAAGCAAGACTGACATGAATTTAAAAAAAAAAAAAAAAAACAGGGACTCGGAAGAAGTTTTTAATCCAAAAGCATTCAACCTTATAAAAATTACAAATACTGTGTGAATTAAGACAAACATACTTTGAGGCCTACTTTGGTTAAAAAGATAGGAAAGACCTTCTTTTTAGTATTTAAGAAGGAAATTATACAATAATTATTTCTCATTAAGAACGTAAACACAATCAGTCAAAAAAATACATTTGTAAAATATGCAGCCTAACTTAGAAATAAAGTAGGGTAAACAGAGGCTCTCATTCCATGTATTTATTCAAAACACATTTGAATGATTTCTGTTGGCTAGACATGGAAAGAAAAGACAGATTTGGTCCTTAACATTTTAAAGGTAACAGTTAATTGACATGCATGCAAAAGTGTGTATGGCATCCTTAAGAAGGGAAATAGTTACAAATGACTATCTTCTATTTTCATGTGGTGAACCCATGGATCTACCATAGACACCAGGGTTTTCACCTGGGAGGTACCTCAAGCAAGCTTTGAAAATATGTTAGGATATTTAATTATTGTAATGGAAGGAAGCTTCTGGTATTTAGTATGTAGACACCAGGGAAGATAGATATTCTTTAATGTACTGGTAAATTACACACAATGGAGAATTTTCCACCCCAAAATACCAGTGGTGTCTTGCTTGAGAATCACTGTTCCAGACTTTGTTATCTCTTGTAGGAGTACCATATCCAAATTATTATAATTCTCCCACTTCTAGAGCACAGCTTTCTTTTTCAGATCATTTTAGTGCCCCTATTATATCCAATCTTTGATCTCATCAGTATCTGATGACACCATAATTTTTTCTTTGTCCTGTAAAATGTTGTCATTTCCTCCTTATCTTGATTAATTTTCATTTCAGTCCTTCCTTTACATATACACTTACTTCACTTTCTTGCATCTCTCTTCCTCAATTATACTCTGATAGCAAAGATAATTCTTGATTAACCAGATTTTTCTCTGATTCTCTGCCCATACCATTTGGAGAACATACAAATATAATGCTTATTTTCACTTTATTTTATCCTTCCTAATCTCAAACTGGTCCTCAGCACTAATTGGCAATATTAGTAGAGTTTCCCTGGAAATGCTGTATCTAACCAAAGTGAAAAGTGAAAGTGAAAGTCACGCAGTCATGTCTGACTCTTTACTACCCCATGGACTATACAGGCCATGGAATTCTCCAGGCCAGGATACTGGAGGGTAGCCTTTCCATTCTCCAGGGGATCTTCCCAACCCAGTGATTGAACCCAGGTCTCCTGCATTGCAGGTGGGTTCTTTGCCAGCTAAGCCACAAGGGAAGCCCAAGAATACTAGAGTGGGTAGCCTATCCCTTCTCTAGTGGATCTTCCTAACCTGGGAATTGAACCGGGCACTCTTGCATTGCAGGTGGATTCTTTATGAACTGAATCATTAGGGAATCCTGTATCTAACCAAAGTAATGTTTAAATATCTTTTCTTATGTTATTAAGCTTTCAATAGTCCCTGTCTACTTGTTCCTCTCAAATATGGCTTTATTTCCTAATTATCTTAGAAAATAAGGTGATTGGAAGATATCTACCTCATTTTCCTACCAATAAATGTACATTTGCATCCATGCACGCTCAGTCATGTCTGACTCTGTGTGATCCTATAAGCTGTAGCCCACCAGGCTCCTCTATGCATGGAATTCTCCTGGTAAGAATAATGGAGTGGGTTGCCATTTCCTTCTCCATGCGCTCATCCAGACACAGGGATAGAACCTGAGCTGCTTGCGTCTCCTGCGCTGCAGGCAGATTCCTTACCATTGAGCAACCAGGGAGGCCCTTAATGTACCTCTATGTCTCTTCTTCTGTTGAAGTGTTCTCTGGTTAACACTGACCAACAGCTTCCTCTCTTTCCAAGTCTAAACCCTAACTTGTATTCCAGATCTCACTCCAATTTGTCTGTGAACAGAAGATTCTTTTATTCTCCTAATGCTTACCTTTTCTAAGAACTAACAATATTCTTACTTACGTGGCCATTTCTATTAAGACGTGCACAAAAGGCAGGTGCTGCCCCCAGATGCTACCTCCCTTCTCTGCAGCCCTTTACAGCTAAGGACTATAGAGATGAGATACCTTCTCACTCAGTCTCTGTCCTCTTGAACATATTCCAATTAGGCGCTTTTCCTTGGGACTCATAAAACCCTTCTGCAAGGTCAGTATTCAGTTTTCCAAGTCCAGTGATTCCTGGTCTTCATTTTAAATTTTCAGCCATTTGTCAAGTTTTATCTCCCTCCTTCTTAAAACATGTCTGTCTTATTTGTCTTCCAGCATACCTTGATCTCTTGGCTTTCCTTATACTTTAAATATCCGAGTGACCCAGGATTTAGTCTTTGGCCCTCCTCTCTTGTTCATGTGAAAACTCTGCCTGGTTAATTTTATCCAGTCCCCTTGCTTTAAACAGTATCTATATGCTGATGACTCTTAAATTAATAACTTCAAATGAGAATTCTCCCCTGAGCTCCAGGCATATCCATTCAATTTCCTACTCAAGGTTAGGGTTAGCTCCTATTCTATGGCAGTTAGGTATTTCAAACTTAACATCAAATAACATGCAATCCTTACTCCAACCCCATCTCCCAAACTTGTTCCTCTTTAATTCTACTCATTTCAATTAATAATCTTACCATTTACTCAATTACTCAATCTCAAACACAGGAGTTAGCCTTGAGTTCTCTTTCATATCCATATTCAATTCATCAAAAAGCTTTGCAACACTCCTTTAATTTTCACCTCTTTCATCCTTCACTGAAATCATTTTAAGTATCTCATATAAAAATTATTGAAATCTCTGCTCAGAAGTCATCATTTAAAATGCCCATTTACTTTTCTCCCTATCTAATATATTCCTTGCCAAAAGTACTCTCTGTGTAATTGTCTTCTAGTATTTAATACTATTTGAAATTACCTTAGTTTTTTTTTTTAATTTAGTTGTTTATCTTCACCTCCTCTAGCTTAAAGTTCCATGAAAAAAATAGCAAAGATCTTATCTTCTGTGTCAATATGCCAAGTGTCACAGCACCACTAAGCAAAGACCTGTAAACTATCATAATGGATGGGTTTGCAAAATTATTGCTATATGAAACAGACCCTTAGTTAGCTCTTATCAAGTTTTATCAATACTTTCAAGGACATAAGCTATCAAGAAATTAAGTCAAGCACAAAGGCCTGGAATATTGATGGTGGCACCCCAAATTCTTCATCCTTACATTGGACATGCGCTTTCTGGACCAGTGTAGATAAGGTCAATAAATGAGCTACGTACGTTATTAACCTACACCATGGGGAGAGGTGGGATTATGAAAAAGCTTCTATGACCTTTTCCAGGGAGTATAAGTCCTAAAATCATGGATTCTGAGTGTGTTAATGACCATAAACAATGTTTGAACAACGGCATCTTGTTAAGAACATTTCATGGATAAAAATCTTTCTCTTCAAAAACATTGGTTGACCATTTACCTGGGGGTCCAGTAATCATGTGGACGTGATTAGGCTGGTGAGTCTCTCTTCTTTACTCCATTAGCGCTGGATCCCAGGAGAAGTGGATCACAATCCAGCTGCTTTAGCTTCCTCAAGAGGATCAAGAGAAGTAAGTACTTCTCAGATCGTGAAGGGCAGTGGGTAACAGGCTAAGGAGCTTAAATTTAACCCACTGAAAGATTTTGAATAGAGATTTAATCAGATTAGGTTTTTTTTTTTTTTTCCTTTTAGAAAGATCTCTCTTAGAGCCCCCCTGTGTGTTTTTTAGCTTTTAATCTCATCCCTTTAGCCACATGATGCAAAGAACTGACTCATTTGAAAAGACCCTGATTCTGGGAAAGATTGAAGGTAGGAAGAGAAGGGGACAACAGAGGATAAGGTGGTTGATTGGTATCACTGACTCAATGGACATGAGTTTGAGTAAACTCCAGGAGTTGGTGATGGACAGGAAGGCCTGGCATGCTGCAGTCCATGGGGTCGCAGAGTCGGGCATGACTGAGTGACTGAACTGAACCGAACCCATCCCTTTGTGTATTGTTTCCAAAGTCTCCAGGGTATGCTTAATAGAACTGGGGTCTTAGGGCATCCTGGTCTCAATCTTTATCTCAAGGGAAAGATCACAGAGTAAAATGCTATAAATTTGGTGTAGGTACTCATCACATTCATAAAATTTTCTGTTGCTTATAGGTTTCTAGGAGATTTGTTTATTATAAATGAGTACTGAATATTATGAAACAAATTTTATGTATCTGAAATGATACATGATTTTCACCTTAATTTTGTAAATGTGAAGAATTAATTTTTCAAATGGTAAGTTAATATTGTGTTTCAGTAATATATCCAGCTACGACTTTCCTTTCTCTATTGTTGAATTCAAATGGCTATTATTTTCCAAGAATTTTTGCATTTGTTTCTTGAAAGAGATCAGTTGGTAAGTATTTTCTTATATACTATTTTCAAGATTTGGGATTAAGGTTATGCTGGGTGTATAAACTATAAAATTTTTCATCTTTAAAAAAAATTAGCATTATTCTTTTGTTATATGTGAATCCACTGAAAAAGACATCAGGATTTAGGCTTGTATGCTGGGAAAACTCCACTGAAAAGCTCAGCTTTATTTATGCAACTATTTTCTATCATGCATCCCAGGCTTTAAAAGTTTTGCTGTAGGTGAAAAAACAGCCTTCAGAGTGGGAGAAAATAATAGCAAATGAAGCAACTGACAAAGAACTAATCTCAAAAATATACAAGCAACTCCTGCAGCTCAATCCCAGAAAAATAACCCAATCAAAAAATGGGCCAAAGAACTAAACAGACATTTCTCCAAAGAAGACATACAGATGACTAACAAACACATGAAAAAATGCTTAACATCACTCATTATTAGAGAAATGCAAATCAAAACCACTATGAGGTACCATTTCACGCCAGTCAGAATGGCTGCCATCCAAAAGTCTACAAGCAATAAATGCTGGAGAGGGAACCCTCTTACACTGTTGGTGGGAATGCAAACTAGTACAGCCATGATGGAGAACAGTGTGGAGATTCCTTAAAAAACTGGAAATAGAACTGCCTTATGACCCAGCAATCCCACTGCCGGGCATACACACTGAGGAATCCAGAATTGAAAGAGACAACGTGTACCCCAATGTTCATCATCACAGCACTGTTTATAATAGCCAGGACATGGAAGCAACCTAGATGCCCATCAGCAGATGAATGGATAAGAAAGCTGTGGTACATATACACAATGGAGTATTACTCAGCCATTAAAAAGAATACATTTGAATCAGTTCTAATGAGGTGGGTGAAACTGGAGCCTATTATACAGAGTGAAGTAAGCCAGAAAGAGAAACACCAATGCAGTATACTAATGCATATATATGGAATTTAGAAAGATGGTAACGATAACCCTGTATGTGAGACAGCAAAAGAGACACAGATGTATAGAACAGTCTTTTGGACTCTCTGGGAGAGGGCGAGGGTGGGATGGTTTGGGAGAATGGCATTGAAACATGTATATTATCATATGTGAAATAGATTGCCAGTCCAGGTTCGTTGCATGAGACAGGGTGCTTGGGGCTGGTGCACTGGGATGACCCAGAGGGATGGGATGGGGAGGGAGGTGGGAGAGGGGTTCAGGATGGGGGACACATGTACACCTGTGATGGATACATGTCAATGTATGGAAAAACCAATACAATATTGTAAAGTAATTAGCCTCCAATTAAAATAAATAAATTTATATTAAAAATAAAAATAAATAAATAAAAGTTTTGTTGTTATTATTGTTTAGTTGCTAAGTGATATTTGACTCTTGTATGACTCCATGGACTGTTGCCTGCCAGGTTCCTCTGTCCATGGGACTTCCCAGGCAAGAATATACCTTTCTGTCTGTTTTGAAAGGTTGTGTCTAAGAGTTTTCTATTTCGTATAAATTCTAGTTAAATGTTATAATTTTTTCACCAATATCTATATTTCTTTTTATATCTGTGAGCACTATAGAGATATACCCTTTGTTATTTAGAGATTTATTAATTTTTTTCAAAAACAAGAGCTTTAGGCTTTATAGATTCTCTACATTGTACACTTGTTTTCTGTTTCATTCATTTTTACACTTATCTTTAATGTTTCCTTCTATTTTGGAGAAATGTGGTTTATTATCCTTTAAATAACTCATTAAAAAATAAATTTGGTCCTTTGATATTCAGCATGTTTCCAATAAATTCACTAGGTAACGTAAATTTTTTTGAAGTATGGTGTGAGTCCATTTTACTAATTTTGATGTGCTATAATATTTGAATATTAGGTTAAAATATGCACTTCCCTGGTGGTTCAGGTGGTAAAGAATCTGCCTGCAATACAGAAGACCCGTATATGATCCCTAGATTGGGAAGATCCCCTGGAGGAAGCCATGGAAACCCAGTCCAGTATTCTTGCCTGGAGAATCCCCATGGACAGAGGAGCCCAGTGGGCTACAGTCCATGCGGTTGCAAAGACTTGGACAACACAGCACAGGTTAAAATATATATGTGGTGCTTTAGTCACTAAGTCGTGTGCAGCTAATGGAGACCCCATGGACTGTAGCCAGACAGGCTCCTCTGGCCATGAGATTTCCCAGGCAAGAATGCTGGAGTGGGTTGTCATTTCCGTCTCCAGGCCAACTACCCAACCCAGGGATAGAACTTGGGTCTCCTGCCTTGCAGGCGGATTCTTTACCGACTGAGTTACCAAGGAAGCCCAAAATATATATGTGTGTATATATTATTCATATCATACACATTTAGCTCTCATGATACCAATGTGAGTTCTACATTTATCTAAACCTTTATGAATTTTCTTCGTATCTAGACTTTTTATGTCTCAATATCCAAAGATGATCCAATTCAGTTCCAGATGTGTAAGCTGTGTTTAGAAAATGCAGAGGAACTGGAGATCCAATTGCTAGCATCCTTTGGATCATAGAGAAAGCAGAAGAATTCCAGAAAAAAACATCTACTTCTGCTTAATTGACTACAAGAAAGCCTTTGACTGTGTGGAGCACAAAAAAACTATGGAAAATTATTCAAGAAATAAGACTACCAGATCACCTTACCTGTCTTCTGGGAAACATGTACGCTGGGCAAGACGTAACGGTTAGAAACTTCCATGGAACTAAGGACTGGTTCAAAATTGGGAAAAGAGTATAACAAGGCCATATATTGTCACCCTGTTTATGTAACATATATTCAGAGTACATAATCAAACCAGTCAATCTTAAAGGAAATTAACCCTGAATATTCATTAGATAGCTGCTTCTTTAAAAATAACTCAGTCAGTAGAGAATAGGCCTGCAATGCAGGAGACCTGGGTTCAATTCCTGGGTGGGGAAGATCCCTGGAGAAGGAAATGGCAACCCACCCCAGTATTCTTGCCTGGAGAACCCATGGACAGATGAGCTTGGAGGGCTACAGTCCACAGGGGTCACAAGAGTTGGACACGACTTCGTAACTAAATCACCACCACCACCATTTATTAGACGGACTGATGCTAAAGCTGAAGCTCCAATAGTTTGGCCATCTGATACAAAGAGCCATCTCATTGGAAAACATCCTGATGCTGTGAAAGATTAAAGGCAAAAGGAGAAGAGGTCAGCAGAGGATGAGATGGTTAAGTAGCATCACCAACTCAATGGACATGAACCTGAGCAAACTCCCGGATATAGTGGAGGAGAAGGAAGCCTGGCGTTTTGCAGTCCATGAGGTTGCAAAGGGTTGGACATGACTTAGCAACTGAACAACAACATTCAGTGATATTTTAATTTTATTATAAGTAGCATATTGTTTTTTAGAGGGCTAACATATTTGATTGACATACTTAGTGCAATTATATTTGTTATAGTTACTGTACAAAATTGCTGTTGTGATTTTACGGCTATCAGTTTACTATTTGCCTTTTTGTTTACCCTGGCTGTTCTGTGCTCTGTTTTCTTGTATCTTGGCTTCACTGGGGGTTTTTAAAAAATCTTTTTCAACTATCAGATTTTAGTTATACATAATTTATTATTCTTTCAGTGGTTAGCAAAGAGAACACAACCTAAATCCTTGGTATAGTAACATCCTAACTAAATCAGAACTTTTACATTTCTAAAACGTTGCAAAAACCTTAGAACTTTTTACATCTATTTACCACTTACCTTTTTGCAGCAAATAAGTGGACTTAATTGGTACATATATTTTAAATTTCACAAGATGTTATTACTATTCTTTCAATCTGCACATATTTTTCTTTAATTCATCATCCTATTTCCTCTTTGCAAGACTGTTTGTTTCATTCTGCATTTTTGTGCTTCTTCCTAGGAATAACTTCCTTCTCCTTGAAGTGTATTCATTTGCATTTTTTTAGTACAGTTGACTATGACAAATTCACTCAGCTTTTGCTCCTCAGGAAATGTTTCTCCTTTACCTCAATTTTGAAAGAATTTTCACTCAACACAGAATTCCATGCCATTGATTATCTTCTTTGAGAATTCTGAAATATATTTCTTCCTTCTAATTTTACTTTGTGGAAAAATCATATAGTCATTTTTTTTTTTTTTTTTTTGCTGTTACAACTTTAAAGTTGATTTGTATTTTTTTTTCCTTTGGCTGCTTTTTTGACTTTTATATTTTCAGTTTTCAGCCACTTCATTATGATGTACATAGCTTTCTTCTTTCTTTTTTTTTAACCAAGAGTGTTGTTCATGTAGGTTGCATGGATGTGTATATGTACTTTTCTCCATGAATTCTACATCTTTTCTGTTCTTTTCTCTATTTTCTTTTTTCCCCACATTGTCCCAGTGTGGATAAGTTATATGACATGTTTCAGTCAACAATCATCACTTTTCTTCTTTTTCTTCTATTGTAAAACCTTGTATTGCTCAATAATTTAAGAATTTTCCCAGTTTTCCTGTAAACTATTTCATGCTGTCATATATATTCTTGAATATTATCAGCACCTTTATTTCCATGAAATTCCAATACTTTGGCCACCTGATGTGAAGAACTGGCTCATTGGAAAACACCCTGATGCTGGGAAAAATAGAAGGCAGGAGAAGGGGACGACAGAGGATGAGATGATTGGATGATATCACCAACTCGATGGACATGAGCCTGAGCAAGCTCCGGGAGATGGTGAAGGACAAGGAAGACCTGGCATGTTGCAGTCCATGAGGTTGCAAAAGAGTCAGATACAACTGAACAGCTGAACAAAATATCCATGCTGTTATTGTACAATGTGTACTGGCATATTTCTAGTGGATTTGTTTCAATTTTTTCTTACTATACCATTTTGTTTTCTCATTTATGTCTCTTTACCTCCTAATGTGTCTGATAGTTTTGCTTGAATGGTGGACATTGTGTATAAACTATTGTAAAGACCTTGGACTATGGTATCCTCTTTCAGAAAAGAATAGATTTTATTCTGTAAGGAAGTTAGAAGGCAGACACTGTGACAGATATTATCCAGCTTCCTGCCTAGTATCAAGCCTTAGCAATCCTTTTAAGGATACAGGCAATCCAGAGGCTCAGTTAGAGAGGTAGTCTAGGATAGGGAAGGTGACTCCCCAGACATTTTATTCTTGGAATAGCAAACACTCTCTATTTTTAAATCAAATTAAAAGAAAAATCTCCTTTTCCACAAAGGTTTCTTTTGAGCTCAGACCTGGGAAAAGGTTTTCTCATGGAAAACATAATTTTTATCACAATACTTATTTTGACTCTAATGTAATAAATATGTCTACAACCATTTGTCTCTTCTGCTAGACCCCAAGCATCTTTATGGCATGCAGAGTTCATTCCTCCCTTAAAGGACAATTTTACATCTTAAATTAACTTTGTATGTAAAACCCCTTTGTAGGTAAGATACTCAACTTTATTAGCATTTAGAATATAGATATCAACTGCTGGTCTGGATGTCAGCACCAATTAAGACTTTTCCTTGGACTGGAAATTACTTTGAAGAGAGAGAAGATGGACAGACTTTGGCAGTAAAAATGCCCCTGAATAGAAATTTCTCTAGTGAGCAGAAGGCCAAGAATATAAAAAAGAGTATTTAAATGCATGTTGTCTTCACAAAGCTGAAATGTGGGCAGACAGCTTATTGCTGTTTTAATGGCACCTTGCAGAGATGAAATTAACATTTGATTTACATGAGTGTCCTTGGGCAGAGGCAATTGTGACTACTCATATCCACTGATAGGAGCTGAATTAGTTTTAACCTCTCAAAGAAATAATCTAGAAGTCATAATGAAAAGCTAAATGCAGATGTCCACTTAATACACAGTGGTACTTCAAGCAGTAAGAAAGAGATTGAGGCATAATAGTATTTAATACCTATTAGATAGCTGTCCTTTAAGGAGTCAAATGAATGTATAACATTTTTGAAGGTGATAAACTAGTTATAGAATGTGACTCTATCCCTCTAAAAGTAATCTATGACTTAGGAATCATGAGACTGTAAGTTCAGAAACTCTAGGGCTGGAAACTCACATGCCTTCAGGGGTCATGAAGATCTAAATAAGAAATAGCCAATATGACATTTTAAGAAGCAATAAGGACTATGATTAATTAGAGAGAAAAATTTTGCATAAAGGCAATCAAATTCATTATTTTAAAATTATTCTGCTGGTCATATAAGATATGTATATAGGTCAAACTGAAAAATGGGCTACTGATTTTTGATCTATGGAGTTCAAACTCTTCATGTATGAATCGTACAGTCTTTAGACAGGCAGGTGACTTGCCCAAGGTCACACAATAGATTACCAGCAGACTTGAGGATTGTTCTTATTCTAATGATATTATGTTATTGAACATCCTTAGTCAAAATAGCTGTAAATTTCTATATTGCACAACATTTTTAAGACCTACAGTATATATAGAAGTTATTAGCCTCCGTGTTTATAAATAGAAACATTGATGCTTTAAATATAAATGAATTAACTGGTATATGCCAGGATACAGAATAGCATAGTTAATTAATTAAGCACCAAGTCCCCTGTGGGTTATCCCGTCACAGTGAAAAAACTCTGACAGAAAGCCAGAGTGGGTTGAAGAGTGTTCCTGCAGAATGTATGTCCGTTTAGAACCTCAGAATGGGATCTTACTTGTAAATAAAATGGTTACAAAAATAGTTAGGATGAAGTCATGCTGGATAGGAGCAGACCCTAAATCCAAGGACTAGTGCCCTTATTAGAAGAGGACTTATCAGTGGAGACACAGGAGAGGAAGGCCAGGGGACACTGAAGACAGAGATCGGAGTGATACAAGCCAGCAAGTGTCAGGGATCGTCAGCGTCCACCAGAAGCCAGGAGAGAGTCACGGAACAGACATCCAGTCGCAGCTTCCAGACAGAACCAACCTGGATGGCATCTTGATTTCCACTATGACCTGAGAGACCATGATAGAAAATGTTTCCATTATTCTAAACCACCAGTTTGGGGGACTTTGGTATGGTAGTCCAGAGAAACTAATACACTGCAGAGAAACGCTTTATTTTACTAATAGAAATGTTGGATAAAAAATGTTACAGCAACCCCTTTACCAACTTCAGAAAACTCGGGAATGCGTATCAGAATGAAAAAACTGTGACTCCAAAGACCACTAATTAACTTTTTACCATATTAATTTTTGTCCATCTATATTACAGGGGATATATTTTACATTGATTTGAAGCCATCTTCATTAGTTTTAAGCTCATAATTTGAATCTATTTAGGGAAGAATATATGCTTACTAAAATAAAAGAAGTATTTGCATTTTAAGCATCTTAAAAATTCTTATAACCTATAATCATGGTCTTGCTCTACTTGTGTGCAAGCACTGACAAGCTACCAAAAACAGAACCACATTTTCCTATATTTTCAAACCCTCAGGAGTTGGTCTAGTAGTAGGATAAAGGCCTTAACATGAATGACAGCCAACATAGTCTCTGTCAAATAACAGAATCTTTGATTTTTGAAACTTAGGAATCCAAGTTCTGGATTAGTTGGCATTCTTCCTGCCTGAATTTCACCTGGAAATGGTTATGTCCATATGTAAGAACTTAAGTGATCCAGGAAAGGACAATACATATTTAAAAGTATGTGTAAAAACATTTTCAGTGAACAAGAAAAAGAAAATAGTTAAATCCATATGGCGGTGAATGTATATTGAAGTTGAATATAAGGAGGGAGATTTGATGAATGATCTTATTAATTATTTCAATTAGAAAAGGAAATACTATCATTCAAAATGTGATTATAGCAGTCTTAAATACATAAAGTAAATATTAAGTTCTTAATAACAGTTCATAGACAAATAGGCCCATTAGCTTTTTTAAGTCTATAAACAACTATATAATATTATTTGAAAAACTCACAAATAGAGGAAGTATTTTGATCACCACCTGCCCTATGAAATCTTGCTCATTCATTTATTAATCTTTAGCCTGTATTTATATTTTTTGAATTTTAATTGGTGGAAAATTGCTTCAAAATGTTGTGTTGGCCTCTGCTGTACAACATGTGAATCAGTCATAATTAAACATACATCCACTCCCTGCCTCCCCTCCCTCCTCCCACCCCTCAAGGTCATCACAGTGGCAGGCTGGGGTCCCTGTGCCATACAGCAGCCTTCTATCAACTATCTATTTCACACATGGTAGTGTATACATGTCAAGGTTACTTTCTCAATTCCTTCCATCCTCACCTTCCCCTACGGATTCCACTAGTCCGTTCTCAACTAAACGCATCAGTACCATTTTTCTAGATTCCATATTTATGCATTAATATTTGATACTTGTTTTTCTCTGACTATTTCACTCTGTATAAGAGGCTCTAGGTTCATCTACCTCACTCCAACTGAGTCAAATTTGTTCCTTTTTATGGCTGAGTAATAGTCTGCTGCATGTATGTACCACACTTTTTTATCCATTCATCTGTCAATGGACATCTTGGTTGCTTCCATGCCCTGGGTATTATAAATATTAATAATTTGATTTAAAAAGAATCTGAATTTTAAAAATTGGACTCAGTTCAGTTATGTGGAATTCATATTTTGGATGCAGACTATCTAGTTTTATGATATACTTGGATAGTAATTTCAGAACTTTATTCAGAGTAAGCCAAATCGTATATATAAAACCATTGCATTATTGTCAATATCCCAAATATGAAAACGTTCCACCTCAGAAACACATTCAAAGCATGATTTGAAACTCATAACTATAAAGATTATGCATAAGAATCAAGTTAATCCACAAAGTAGCCAAAAATCAGGCTCCTCCGTCCATGGGATTTTCCAGGCAAGAGTGCTGGAATGGATTACCATTTCCTTTTCCAAAATACAGAACATATAAGTGTATAAAAACTGCTGTAATACCACTTCTTTGGAGAAAAAAATCACTTGGTGTTTTTAGTTGACAAACCTGTCCCTTGTCCAAAAGATTGCCCATTGTAGGTAATGCCCCTGGAAGACTTCCGTTCCCATTCTCACCCATGTTAAAGTATCCTCAGGTCTCCTGCTGTGGGCAGGTTTGAAGAAAAACTAGAACTAGGACAGCTATCAGTGGGGATTTGGGGGATTTGCTTAGTAGCAATTATTATTATAATGATAATAATAACAATGGCCTTTATTAAACAAATAACTCCGCACAAAGACTCTTTTGCAGTAAGTTAGAATCCAATATTATCAAAGCATTCACTGTTAGTGACATTTATATTTCAGCTTTAGTACTTTGTGTAACATAAATTTTAGTTCTTACATCATGCATCACTGCTGGGTGATGCTTGAAATCAACATGCTGGTTTTTGTATTTTCAGACATGTCCATCAATCCATGGACATGTGTCCTATTGCTTTACCTAGAGTTTTAACTGGATGTAAAAAGTTTAGTTAGTGGAAACGCTGAATATAATAGTTAATCTTAGCTGAGAGGATTATTTCAGTAAGAAATAAATAAATAAATAAATAAATAAGATGAATGACTGCTTTGTATATTTAAAAAAAATCATAAAAGACCCCAGTCAATTCTTGATGGCTGTAAAAGGTAGTATTTCAGAAAAAGTGTACAGTGGTCTCCCCTTATCTGTGATTTCACTTTCCATGGTTTCAATTACTTGAAGTCAACTACAGTCTAAAAATTTTTTTAAGGAATATTCTAGAAATAAACAATCCACATGTTTTAAATTAGGCTCCTTAGTTGTGTGATGAAATCAAGATCCTTCCTGCCCCAGGTCCCCAGCCAACACTCCCCAACCCACCGTCTGCTTCTGCCACCCCACCATCAACACTCTTCTGGCTCCATGATCCGGGATCACGGGTAACAGACGATCCTCCTTCTGATGCATTGTCAGAAGGTCAAAAATAGCCTAATGCTAAGTCACGATACCTGCGTCATTCATCTAACTTCATCTCATGTACATTTTTTAATCATCTCACATCATCACAAGAATGGTGAGTACAGCACAAGGTATTTTAAGAGGGAGACGGCAGATGCTGTGATAAAAGTTATTCGCATAATTCACATACGGTTACAATTGCTCCCTTTTGTGATTAGTTATTGCTGTTAACCTCTTGCTGTGTCTAATTTATAAATTAAACTTTGTATAGGAAAAACAGTATGCTTAGGTTTCAGAACTATCTGAGGCTTCAGGCACCCACTGGTGGTCTTGGAGTGTATCCCCTTTGGATAAGTGAGGACTACTGTTCGGTTCACATTTATTTAGTCTCACTATTTAAAATTTGAGATCACCAGGTTTTAAAAAGTGCAACCCACTTCTCATCTTTGTGCCTCCATCATTTTGAACTGTCTGCTGTTATGTCAATTATTTCTCTTTTCTAAACATCATTTTCAGCCATCTTAATCTACAGGCATGTAATACATGACTGTGGAATCAAGTCCTCATAGCAGAATGAAAGAAAAGGAAGACAAACTAAAATTTTTAGTAAAATCTGTTGTGAGACAATTATTATATTGGTCATGGGACAGAGCTGTGACATCTGACAGTCTCAACTGAAAGCTGGGTATCTAGTAAATAACTGTAAATATAAGCAACTTTATTAACTAAGATCATTCTTCCCCTCTTAAGCAGGAAGAATAACTATTTAAAGACTTATTTAAGAAACAACCAAATGATCCACATGAAGTACTTAGAACTATTAATAATATATACTGCTAGCTACTATAAAACTTGGTGAATGATTTTATAGAAGAGAGAGTAAAAGGTAATTTAAATATTTTAAGTCTTAGTGCTGTGAACACAGATATGGGAGTGTAAGAAGATAGTTACTTTTTTATGTTTTTATGTAAGTTAACAGTGGGGCATGTAAGTAGAATCTCTTGAGAAACACTTGGGAATTGAAAATTTAAATTTAAATTGCAAACACAGAAAATCAGAGCTTAGCTGAAAATACAGTAAAATATTAAACACTTGAGGATGGAAGAATTAGTACTATCCTAGACATGAAATTAAAAGATGCTTACTCCTTGGAAGAAAAGTTATGACCAACCTAAATAGCATATTGAAAAGCAGAGACACAAAGGTCCATTTAGTCAAGGCTATGGTTTTTCCAGTAGTCATGTATGGATGTGAGTGTTGGACTATAAAGAAAGCTGAGTGCTGAAGAATTGATGCTTTTGAATTGTGGTGTTGGAGAAGACTCTTGAGAGTCCCTTGGACTGCAAGGAGATCCAACCAGTCCATTCTGAAGATCAGCCCTGGGATTTCTTTGGAAGGAATGATGCTGAAGCTAAAACTCCAGTACTTTGGCCACCTCATGCAAAGAGTTGACTCATTGGAAAAGACCCTGATGCTGGGAGGGATTGGGGGCAGGAGGAAAAGGGGACGACAGAGGATGAGATGGCTGATGGCATCACTGACTCGATGGACGTGAGTCTGAGTGAACTCCGGGAGTTGGTGATGGACAGGGAGGCCTGGCGTGCTGAGATTCATGGGGTTGCAAAGAGTCAGACACGACTGAGAGATTGAACTGAACTGAACTGAACTGAGACATAAGACGATGCTCTAGCTGTGCTGGTCATTTATCATTCTTGAACCACAATTTGTTTTCAACTAAAAAATAAAACTTATTGACTGTACAATGGCTGAGATTTTTATGAGCTTTTAAATTTTATGGCAATGAAGCTCTCTATAGCCATATATGAACAATATTCTCTGTAAGGATCCTTAAGGTTTTAACTCAGTGAATTATTTTACTTGGGCTAATGGCATAAATTAGCTAGCATAGGTGTGGTTAATTGCAATTATATCTGTGAGATTATTGCTTGTGGGATCAAATATTCAAAAATTAATCTCTTTGCCAAGAGGGTTATAGAATTCAGCTCAAATTATTATTGTTTAACCAAAGTCTGTAGCAGTAGCATCAGAATTAACATCAAGAAAAGAAAGATGGGTGGGACAAGTTTGGAGAGATAAACCATACTTGAGTTTTAGTATTTTAAATAGAGAATTATTGATGTATATTATATTTTTGGAAAATATTACACTCATATTACTTTGTCTTTAGTGGGTCCAGGACCTTATAATAATGTAGCTGCTTACAAAGAAACTACAAGGACCAAAAACTAACCCAAATTTCACATACTTAAAAGATAATTTTAGTGAAAAATAAATGAAAGAAACAATAGTAAAGATTAATAAAACTAAAAGCTGGTTCTTTAAGAAGATAATCAAAATCGACAAACCCTTAGCCAGACTCATCAAGAAAAACAGAGAGAAGAATCAAATCAACAAAATTAGAAGTGAAAAAGGAGAGGTTACAACAGACAATGCAGAAACACAAAGGATTTTAAGAGACTATTATGAACAACTATATGGCAATAAAATGGATAACCTGGAAGAAATGGACAGCTTCTTAGAAAAGTTCAATATTCCAAGACTGAAAGAAGAAGAAATAGAAATTGTGAACAACCCAATTACAAGCACGGAAATCAAAGCTGTTATCAGAAATCTTCCACAAAACAAAAGCCCAAGACCAGAAGGCTTCACTGGTGAATTCTATCAAACATTTAGAGAAGAGCTAATGCCTATCCTTCTAAAACTCTTTCAAAAAATTGCAGAGAAAAGAACACTTTCAAACTCATTCTATGAAGCCACCATCATCCTAATACCAAAACCAGACAAAGACACCACAAAAAAGAAAACTACAGGCCAACATCACTGATGAAATAGATGCAAAAATCCACAGCAAAATTCAACAAAACATTAAAAAGCTCATACACCATTATCAAGTTGGGTTTATTTCAGGGATGTAAGGATTCTTCCATATATGCAAATGAATCAATGTGATGAATTGAAAATCAAAATGAATTGAAAGATAAAAATCAGATGATAATCTCAATAGATGCAGAAAAAAGCCTTTGACAAAATTCAGCACCCATTTATTGTTAAAACTCTTCAAAAAATGGGCATAGAAAGAACCTACCTCAACATGGTAAAGGCAATATATGATAAGCCCCCAGGAAACATTATTATTAATGGTGAAAAACTGAAAGTGTTTTCCCTAAGATCAGGAACAAGACAAGGGAGTCCATTTTCACCACTATTATTCAGCATAGTTTTGGAAGTCCTAGTTACAGCAATCAGAGAAGAAAAAGAAATAAAAGGAATCCAGATTGAAAAAAGAAGTAAAGCTCTCACTGTTTTCACATGACATGATAGTATACATAGAAAACTGTAGATACTATAAAAAATTATTAGAGGTGATCAGTAAATTTAACAAAGTTGCAGCATACAAAATCAATACATAGAAATCATTCGCATTCCTATATACTAACAATGAAAAATCAGAAAGAGAAATTAAGGAATCAATCCCATTCACCATTTCAACAAAAATAATTAAATAACTAGGAATAAACTTACCTAAGGAGACAAAACAACTGTACACAGAAAATTATAACACACTGATGAAAGAAATCAAAGACAACATAAATAGATGGAGAGCTATTCCATGATCCTGGGTAGGAAAAAGCAATATTGTGAAAATGACTATACTACCAAATGCAATCTACAGATTCAATGCAATCCTTATCAAGTTACCAATGACATTTTTCACAGAACTAGAGCAAAAAATTTCACAAAGCATATGGAAACACAAAAGACCCTGAACAGCCAAAGCAGTCTTGAGAAAGAAGAATGGAGCTGGAGGAATCAACCTTCCTGACTTCAGATTATACTACAAAACTATAATCATCATTGGAGAAGGAATTTGCAATGCACTTCAGTACTCTTGCCTGGAAAATTCCATGGACTGAGGAGCCTGGTAAGCTATAGTCCATGGGGTCACAGAGAGTCAGACACAACTGAGCGACTTCATTCAGTCATCAAGACAGTATGGTACTGGCCCCAAAACAGAAATATAGACCAATGGAACAAGATAGAAAGCCCAGAAGTAAAATCACACAACTATTAAGTACCTTATTTTTGACAAAAGAGGCAATAATACACAATGGGGCAAGACAGCCCCTTCAATAAATGGTATTAGGAAAACTGGACAGCTACATGTAAAACAATGAAATTATAACACTTCTTAACACCATACCCAAAGATAAACTCAAAATGGATTAGAGACCTAAATGTAAGACCCGAAACTATAAAACTCTTAGAGGAAAGCACTGGCAGAACACTTGACATAAATCAAAGCAAGATCCTCTATTACCCACCTCCTAGAATAATGGAAATACAAACAAAAGTAAGTAAGTGGGACCTGATTAAACTTAAAAGCTTTTATACAGCAAAGGAAACTATAAGCAAGGTGGAAAGACAACCCTCAGAATAGGAGAAAATAATAGCAAATGAAACAACTGATAAAGGATTAGTTTCCAAAATATACAAGCAGCTCATACAACTCAATGCCAGAAAAACAAACAACCCAATCAAAAAGTGGGAAAAAAGACCTAAACAGACATTTCTCCAAAGAAGACCTACAGATGGATAACAAACACATGATAAGATACTCAACATCGCTTATTATTAGAGAAATGCAAATCAAAACTACCATAAGATATCACCTCACACCAGTCAGAATGGCCCTCATCACAAAGTCTACAAATGATAAATGCTGGAGAGGGTGTGGAGAAAAGGGACTGCTCGTACACTCTTGGTGGGAATGTAAATTGATACAGCCACTATGGAAGACGGTATGGAGATTCCTTAAAAATCTAGGAATAAAACCACCATATGACCCAGCAACCCCACTCCTAGGCATAT
Organism: Bos indicus; assembly: GCF_029378745.1. Lineage (NCBI taxonomy): Eukaryota > Metazoa > Chordata > Mammalia > Artiodactyla > Bovidae > Bos > Bos indicus. Next base: position 103,038,748 of record NC_091766.1, on the reverse strand, counting down.
ACCCTGAGGAAAGTGAAACTGAAAAAGACACATGTATCCCATTGTTCATTGCAGCACTATTTACAGTAGAACATGGAAGCAACCTAGATGCCCACCGACAGATGAATGGATAAAGAAGTTCTGGTACATATACACAATGGAATATCACTCAACCATAAAATGGAACACATTTGAGTCAGTTCTTTTTTTTTTAATTTTATTTAATTTTACAATATTGTATTGGTTTTGCCATATATCAAAATTAATCTGCCACAGGTATACATGTGTTCCCCATCCTGAACACTCCTCCCTCCTCCCTCCCCATACCATCCCTCTGGGTCGTCCCAGTGCACCAGCCCCAAGCATCCAGTATCGTGCATCGAACCTGGACTGGCGACTCGTTTCATATATGATATTATACATATTTCAATGCCATTCTCCCAAATCATCCCACCCTCTCCCTCTCCCACAGAGTCCAAAAGACTGTTCTATACATCAGTGTCTCTTTTGCTGTCTCGTATACAGGGTTATCGTTACCATCTTTCTAAATTCCATATATATGCATTAGTATACTGTATTGGTGTTTTTCTTTCTGGCTTACTTCACTCTCTACAATAGGCTCCAGTTTCACCCACCTCATTAAAACTGATTCAAATGTATTCTTTTTAATGGCTGAGTAATACTCCATTGTGTATATGTACCACAGCTTTCTTATCCATTCATCTGCTGATGGACACCTAGGTTGCTTCCATGTCCTGGCTATTATAAACAGTGCTGCAATGAACATTGGGGTACACGTGTCTCTTTCAGTTCTGGTTTCCTCAGTGTGTATGCCCAGCAGTGGGATTGCTGGATCATAGGCAGTTCTCTTTCCAGTTTTTTAAGGAATCTCCACCCTGTTCTCCATAGTGCCTGTACTAGTTTGCATTCCCACCAACAGTGTAAGAGGGTTCCCTTTTCTCCACATCGTCTCCAGCATTTATTGCTGTAGACTTTTGGATCGCAGCCATTCTGACTGGCGTGAAATGGTACCTCATTGTGCTTTTGATTTGCATTTCTCTGATAATGAGTGATGTTGAGCATCTTTTCATGTGTTTGTTAGCCATCTGTATGTCTTCTTTGGAGAAATGTCTATTTAGTTCTTTGGCCCACTTTTTGATTGGGTCATTTATTTTTCTGGAATTGAGCTGTAGGAGTTGCTTGTATATTTTTGAGATTAGTTGTTTGTCTGTTGCTTCATTTACTATTATTTTCCCCCATTCTGAAGGCTGTCTTTTCACCTAATGAGGTGGATGAACCTAGAGCCTATTGTACAGAGTGAAGTAAGTCAGAAAGAGAAAGATAAATATTGCATACAAATATATACATACAGAATCTAGAAAGATGGAACCAAAGAATTTATTTACAGGGTAGCAATGGAGAAACAGGCATAGAGAATAGACTTATGGACACAGGAGAGCGAAGGAGAGGGTGAGATGTATGGAGAGAGTAACTTGGAAACTTACATTACCATATGTAAAATAGACAGCAACGGGAATTTGCTGTATGGCTCAGGAAACTCAAACAGGGCTCTGTATCAGTCTAGAGGGGTGGGATGGGGAGGGAGAGGGGAGGGAGGTTCAAAAGGGAGGGGATGTATGTATGCCTATGGCTGATTCACATTGAGGTTTGACAGAAAACAGCAAAATTCTGCAAAGCAATTATCCTTCAATTAAAAAATAAATTAATTAATAAAAGATAATTTTGTATCTCATCTCAGTATGATGGGGAAAATTTATTTCTTGTTTCATGTAAATTTTTATTAGGAATAAAATTATATTACAGATAACTATTAAAAGTTCAAAAAAAGAAATGGAGAATAAGCCACTTGAGTCTATGACAGTATTTAATATGCTATAATAATAACTAGATAATTAAAAGAGAATAGGTTTAAAAAGATTTCATTTCACTTTTAGATTTTTGAATTTATTTTGTCATTTATTCTAAAAATGGTTAATTCAATTAATATCAGAGTTCACATACTTTGTATAATATTTATACTAAGGTTTGATATAGGGGTGGAAAATCACTGAAATAAGTGCAAATACTTATTAAATTAAACAATCTGTAGATAATATTCTCAAATCTTTTTAAGCAAGACAGTCAAAAATAATTTTTTATATTCTGATATCACTATATATTTGTATAAGCCTCACATTCTTATACATTCATTCCCAGACATTTTTGTGAATATAATTTAAAACTCCAGCAATAAAATTTATATCTAAATTATAAACCACAATGTACAAAATGCTAATAGATTTCTAAATATATTACTGAAAGCCTTTCCTATGTAATAAGGATAATATGCTCTATCAAATTACCTAATTTTTTAATGGTCCTATGGTGCTGCTTCCTTTATCTTTTTTTTTTCTTTTCTTATTTTTCTAGATCTCTGCAAGTAAAACTGTCAGGAAAAGGGAATCACAGTATCATCATATATACACACATACACACACACACACAGGTCAAAAGCTCTTTCTTTCCTTTTATAATACAAAGAATTTTTTTATTGCTGCCAATTTAAACCAGCTTTACATATGCTTTTAAATAAAAGCAAATGAATAAACATACCAAAAAAGTCAGAGCATAATTTTCCAAAAGAAACAATTCTATTTAAAAAATGGTACTAACACACGCTTAAATGTATATACATATTCTTTTCTTTAATATAACACTTATTAATATATTTACTCAATCAATTCACTCTATAAATATTTAATGAGTGCTCAGGCACTGTGATTGGGATTGGGAATATGCGATGTTGAATTAGTGATGATACCTGTCTTGTGGAAGGGAAGACAGACGAATGAATTAGAGATTATTGACCACTGTGATAAATTATATGATAAAATCAGACATACAATTAATTCAAGGAAGTCTTTTGGGAGAATAGTTTTAAACTGCCACAATTTATTTTGCATTTTCAATACGGCTTAAACATTTCTACTATTTACTCTTTAAGGTCATATATAAAACCTATACGACTCATTCATTTTACTTACTGCAATTTCTCTTCTTTTGAGGAAACTACTCTCAGGGAATTCTTTAAAAGATTGCCATTGGAATACACTCAACATTCTTAAGTCCCCTTAAGCTCATGCTGTTAAAATAGTCATGCACCTGTAGGCCACCTACTTCATCTCAGGAAAATCACAAAAATCTTTTTAATAACAACTCAATCCCTTATCTGAGGATTATAAAGAAAGAGTTGTAGAAGTTATGAAATGTAGACAGAAAAATACAAGAGTAGCAACACATACATCAGTTATTTGATCTTGTCCATTGTCCTTTCGGATAGTCAGTGATGTGACAGCGTGACTTAAAAAGCTTACTGCATATTCTTACTGAGGCAGAGTAGGAGGTTTGCTTTGATTTTTGTTTCCTATGACAACTATATCTATTTTACAGTATAATTTTAAATTAAGGAAGATGAATTTTATACGGCCTAAATGCCCATTTAATATATTGCCTAAAACAAGCATGGTTTTTTTTTTATTCCATTAGATAAGAATATATTCCCTTTATATTTAACTGCACTGATTTTGAATTGATGGTACTTCGGGTAGAATCTGAATTGTAGCTTTATCCTTTCATAGCTACTGAAGAAATAGCATGTGTGTACTCAGCTGCTAAGCTGTGTCTGACTCTTTGTGAACCCATGAACTGCAGCCAGCAGGATCCTCTATCCATGGGATTCCTCAGGCAAGAATAATGGAGTGGTTTGCCATTTTCTTCTCCAGGGGATCTTTCCAAGCCAGGGGTTAAACCCAGGTTGCCTGCATTGGAAGACGAAATCTTTACCACTAAGCCACCAGGGAAGCCCTGAAGAAATAGTAGGTTTGTCTTATTTTAGAACATATTAAAGAATTATTTTAAGTACAACACATATTTTGATTTTATTGCTTTAAAAAGTTGGTCAACATAAATTAAGAATTTTGAAAAGAAGCCTACTTTATCAAATAATTTTGTAAAAACTGATATGAAGTAACATGTCTATGTAAAAGTCCTGGCAGAAAATCTTTACTGACAAAACTTTGTTAATACATTTGATTGAACCAGATGGTAGTACTGTTTTTGCAGGTTAAAAATGCTGGCCTTTTGCCTAATATCTAGGCAAAACTACCTATTATATGTACTAGATTCCAAAAAACATATATGTGTTTACTGTGTATTAATGTAATAAGGACATACAATGTTTTGATCTTCTGGTGTATTCTTTATGTAATTTAAAAGATTTTAATGTGTTAATATATTACTGACATCTTAGAAAATAATGAGGAATTAAATATTTGGACTTGGTGGCATTTGTTTGGTTTATTAAAAGTAACTCCTGGATGTTTTTTCATGGACTATGACATGTATGGAATCATATATCTCTGGACCAAGCAGTGATCTACCAAAATGTATTTTGACTTTTGAGACTTCCCTGGTGGCTCAGTGATAAAGAATCTACTTGTCAATGCAGGAGACTCAGGTTTGATCCCTGGGTTGGGAAGATCCCCTAAAGCAGGAAAAGGCAACCCACTGGAATATTCTTCCCAGGGAAATCCTATGGACAGAGGAGCCTGATGGGATCACAAAGAGTAGGTTACAACTTAGCCACTAAACAACAATAAAATCTGGACTCAGTTGCCAGTAGTTCAAAGACCTCAGTATCTAATAATAACCATTAAACTGGTCAACAATCTCTAACCACAAGGACAGAATATCACATTTTAGGTAGAAAAATCATTTAGAGGTTAGACTACTAAGTACCTAAGGAGCCTGAATCTGTGTACATTTTTTTTTTCTTTTTTCCAAAAGGACAGCCCTCATGCTAACTGCTAACCCGCAGCAACTCTATCTGATGCACAGGTACTACTCAATTCCTCCGGCTAAAGGAAGTTAGTCACCCAGTTGTGTGCGACTCTGTGTGACCCCATGGAGTGTAACCCTCCAGGCTCCTCTGTTTATGGGATTCTCCAGGCAAGAATACTGGAGTGGGTTGCCATGCCCTTCTGCAGGGAATCTCTCCCACCCAAGGATCGAATCGAGGTCTCCTGCATTACAGGTAGATTCTTTACCGTCTGAGCCATCAGAAAGAGCATGCTATTTCTGTTAAAAAGTGCTGACTTACAGACCTGCTAACAACATAGAAGAAGGTTTTGAGAGGAGTGGAAGTTACGTGAAAGGATTCCGCATTATGGGAAAGAAAGCACTCTTTAAAACTTAAGTAATGTTTTAGAGAATCCCTAGCGGTATCATAACAAAGTTACTGAGGAGCGGCTCCCAGGTCTAAAGACAAATGCTTTAGTAGCATCCCTTTTCAGAGAAGGCAATGGCAACCCACTCCAGCACTCATGCCTGGAAAATTCCATGGACAGAGGAGCCTGGTAGGCTGCAGTCCATGGGGTCGCGAAGAGTTGTACATGACTGAGCAACTTCACCTTCACTTTTCACTTTGATGCATTGGAGAAGGAAATGGCAACCCACTCCGGTGTTCTTGCCTGGAGAATCCCAGAGATGGGGGAGCCTGGTGGGCTGCCATCTATGGGGTCACACAGAGTTGGACACGACTGAAGCGACTTAGCAGCAGCAGCAGCAGCAGCATCCCTTTTGTATAACAAAGATGCAGTAGCTTGATGGGTGCTACATCACCATTGCACAAGCATCCATCAACAAACTACAATGAAAAGTAATTGTTTTTCAGACACATCTCCAGTCTGTGACTGCTTGAAGCTATTCCAGTTTTAATGAAAAGAAGAAACAGCATTTACAAAGAATACCTCATGTATTGTACATGTAGGCAGATGTGCTCAGTCATGTCTTATACTCTATGCGATCCTATGAACTGTAACTCACCAGGCTCCTATGTCCATATAATTTTCCAGGCAAGAATACTGGAATAGTTTGCCATTTCCTACTCCAGGAAATCTTCCCAACTCAGAGATCAAACCTAAGTCTCTTGTGTCTCTTGCACTGGACAGCTGGATTCTTTACCACTTTACTCCTGGAAAGTTTGTATTGTACATTCACACCTTTAAATTCATCTCCAACACAGGAGGCATATTCAAGATGCGACAGGAAGAAAATATTAGAATTTCTATTGTTTCTATCACATCTTGTTGAATTTATATTTCTGTACATGATTTAACATAAAAGTAATTAGTAGAGTTATGCATGCATAAAATTTTCTCAAGTTTAACATACTTAAAATTGAGATGAGGGCTCAACTCTAGGTATCATATTCTTACCAAAAGAGCTTGAAATCATCTGCTATAGTACTCTAAAATTTAACCATGGTTTAAACTAGGCAATTGGGTACTTGAGTATCTGCCCATGGCATTCTGTTAATGGGGTTTGCTATGGGATAAAATCATTTAATATTATGAAGGACAATATATATATATATAAGCATAGCATCCCATTTCCTAGTGTGCTAATTTTGTCTCAATTTTTTTTTTTTTTTTTCAGAGTTTCCCCTCCCATGGTAGACAGAGAATTGGCAGGGCTGTCTTTCAAGTTTTCTTGCCCTCTACTGGCTAAAGAGTGGGCACATGACCAATGTTATCCAGAGTCTCTCTCCCTTATGACTATGAATCTTGACAGAAAAATAACAAAGTCCAAAGACAGCTGTAGCTGACCCATCCACATAGCAGCCTGTTGAAGGGCTTCCCCAGTAGCTCTTTCATTCAATGGATTTTCTCTACACACATGACAAACTGATTTTATCTATATTTGATAATAAAATTATTTCTATCTGACATAAGACAGAAAATCAGAATTTAAATAGATGCCAATAATGGAGAAACATAGCTCCATTTTTCGCACTTGGGCTAAGGGATTGCTTATTCCTCTAAATGAGAAAAATGTTGTTCTTAGAGAGTAAAAATTCCTCAGAAGTATAGAAATCCATATATTCATCCCATCACTTATTTGTTAACTCATTAAATAACAAAATAATCAATGGGTATAGGTATAAGTCTATTTCAGATGAAATAAGCAAGTATTATCATTTGGTTAATAGTAAAAACAAGCTGATATTTATAACATTATTGCTATATGCCAAACACAAGTTGAAGTGTTTTGTATGTGTATTAATGAATTTGCTTCTTGTAATAAACCTGTGCATTAGCTATAATAATGTCCTCATTTATCACATATGAAAATGAAGCAACTAGTTATATTTATAAAATGTCCTTCAGCTAGGAGAATAGAAGAGCACCTATATAAACATAGACACTGTCCATCCACGATCTATCATCTTCTTCCTTCATATTGGCTCTCATGTTCTAGTCAAAGATAAACCTTTGGATTTTTTTTTATTAGTACAAACAATTCGACTAACTTTGAGTATAATTTTCTTGTTCTTCATTCATCTCTTTTTGGTAACACAAGTCAGCAAAGCTATACTTACACATGTACAAGAAAGGACTAAGTCACTAAGCTTGAGTTGTCCAAAACCTATTCAAAAGAAAGGTTTGGCCCTTGTCCAGCTCCTGGGAGCTAATCTTTAATTATGCAACTTCCTATCCAATGAATGTCTTTGTTTACCTGAGGCCTTGGGCCATGCAAGGATATTGTATCCTAACAATTCGACTGAACTGAACGATGCGATTTATCGTGGAACCATAGCTTCACTTCAGTTCAGTTCAGTCGCTCAGTCGTGTCTGACTCTTTGCGACCCCATGAATCGCAGCATGCCAGGCCTCCCTGTCCATCACCAACTCCCGGAGTTCACTCAGACTCACTTCCATGGAGTGATGCCATCAAGCCATCTCATCCTCTGTTGTCCCCTTCTCCTCTTGCCCCCAATCCCTCCCAGCATCAGAGTCTTTTCCAATGAGTCAACACTTCGCATGAGGTTGCCAAAGTACTGGAGTTTCAGCTTTAGCATCATTCCTTCCAAAGAAATCCCAGGGCTGATCTCCTTCAGAATGGACTGATTGGATGTCCTTGCAGTCCAAGGGACTCTCAAGAGTCTTCTCCAACACCACAGTTCAAAAGCATCAATTCTTTGGTGCTCAGCCTTCTTCACAGTCCAACTCTCACATCCATACATGACCACTGGAAAAACCATAGCCTTGACTAGACAGACCTTTGTTGGCAAAGTAATGTCTCTGCTTTTGAATATGCTATCTAGGTTGGTCATAACTTTCCTTCCAAGGAGAAAGCGTCTTTTAATTTCATGGCTGCAGTCACCATCTGCAGTGATTTTGGAGCCCAGAAAAATAAAGTCTGACATTGTTTTCAGTGTTTCCCCATCTATTTCCCATGAAGTGATGGGACCAGGTGCCATGACCTTCGTTTTCTGAATGTTTGGTTTTAAGCCAACTTTTTCACTCTCCTCTTTCACCTTCATCAAGAGGCTTTTTAGTTCCTCTTCACTTTCTGCCATAAGGGTGGTGTTATCTGCATATCTGAGGTTATTGATATTTCTCCCAGTGATCTTGATTCCAGCTTGTGCTTCTTCCAGCCCCGCATTTCTCATGATGTATTCTGCATATAAGTTAAATAAGCAGGGTGACAATATATAGCCTTGATGTACTCCTTTTCCTATTTGGAACCAGTCAGTTGTTCCATGTCCAGTTCTAACTGTTGCTTCCTGACCTGCATAGGTTACCATATATCAATTTGAAGATTGAAGGGGTTCAGAATTAACTAGTCAACCAGATACATGGTCAATGGGGTCTACTGACCAATGCCTAGAAAAGGATGTAGACACCACGGTTTCCCACTGCCAAGCTGAGCTTGCCTGTTAGGCAGTACTTTGAGGGTGTTGTCACACAGCGTTACTGAAGGATTAAGTGCTCACCGCAAAACTCCCCAGAAAGACGACCGGCAGCCCCACCTGTTCTCTCCTGGACTCTGCCCTGTATACTTGTCATCTTTCCTGATCTCAGTCTGATCCCTGCACCGGAATAAAGCATACTGATGCATGTAACAGCTTTCCTGAGTTTGATGAGTCCTTCTTCCAAGTTTTAAACACTGAAGGTGGTCTTGGGGACTGCCATACACAATGACACTTTTTTTTTTACTTTTGAAAAATGACATTCAAACATAGAAAGACAAACAAGCACTTTTTGAGATTAGAAGGTACTGATAAACACTTAAAAATGTAAGGTATCTATGAATTCTCTAGATGATTGAATTAAACCTTGTTTATGATGCTTTTGAACTGTGGTGTTGGAGAAGACCCTTGAGAGTCCTGTGGACTTCAAGGAGATCCACCCAGTCCATTCTAAAGGAGATCCTGGGTGTTCTTTGGAAGGACTGATGCTAAAGCTGAAACTCCAATACTTTGGTCACTTCATGAGAAGAGTTGACTCATTGGAAAAGACTCTGATGCTGGGAGGGATTGGGGGCAGGAGGAGAAGGGGACGACAGAGGATGAGATGGTTGGATGGCATCACTGACTCCATGGACGTGAGTCTGAGTGAACTCCAGAAGTTGGTGATGGACAGGGAGGCCTGGCGTGCTGCGATTCATGAGGTCACAAAGAGTCGGACACGACTGAGTGACTGAACTGAACTGGACTGAACTGATGAAGGTATTTATCTTTCTTATTCTGATAATAAAAATCAGTCATGTTTTCCTTTTGGCTGCAAATGTATAGAAAAAAAAAAACCCACGATGAAAACAAAAGTCGTGCATAATACAGCAATCAGGAAAAAGGACTATTGAAATATGGTGTATGTGCTCTGGTTTCCACCTCCCACTTCATGTACTTTATTTTAGTCTTTACTTAGTACTTGTTCCCTACTGGGGGTATCACCTGTTCTGTCTGGTAATGTGCAATAAAGGAAAGTCAAAAAATATTAGGAGAGGTGTGGAAATGTGTTCTAGGATGGAGAATCCCAAGGAGAAAAAAAAAAATCACCATTACTCTTTTTCTCTTGGGACAACTCTACCAAGCAAACACACAATGAGAGTTTCAGGGTCTTTAAAACCTTTGAAAGATAGTTCCACAGGAAAAGGCAGCTTGTGGAGGTTGTAATCTACCAATCTTACCTTGTGCTAATGACGTTGTGAGAAGTAGATGATCATTATCACCAGGAAAAATCAAACCCTAAAATTACTCCTGCAGTCAGATCCTCTGGCCAAACTCTACTCAGCTTTCAGACCCCACCCCCTTAGAGACACACAGACACACACTCTCACACATACACACACACACCAGTTCAAAGCAGCATTCCAGTTTGCAGAGATTTATCTTAGGTTGGTATGGTTTGGTAGTTAAAATTAGTGTTTTCTATTTCTATATTTTCTCTAATAATGATTATAAAGAAGGTAATCAGAATCTAAAACTAACATTAGCTCTCAACATTGTCAGGAACCAGAAACAACATGCAATCTATAAATATATTTAATTGTATATATATTTATGACTAGAATTATGATTACTTAATAATTTGCTTTTCCTCCAATTAACAATATGTGAAAAATTTCTCTGCATCTTTAAATATGCTTGAAAAATTCTTGAATCCATAGTACTATATGGTATGACTATGGTGAAAAAGGCTCTGTTTTTGGACATTTTTATATTTTCCTTTTTTAATAGTTAAATTTTTTATTACTTTGGTAAAATTTTTTATAATTAAATATTGGTGTCATTGTTTGCTTAAATATTTGGAGTAATTACTATAATCAGAATTATGCTTCAGTGAATGCAAATAGCTTGTTTTTTCATAAAGTATTTAAGAAATTCTTAGCTTCAAAATAGTACATTCCACATGTTTTTTAACTTTTGAAAACAACACTTTCAAAATATCATTTTACAAAAATCCTTTTAAGTACATCTGTATAACCTAATATAAACAAGCTTAAACTAAGTAAATACCTAAAATTAAATAGTATAAAACCATTTTAAGGTATTTGATATATACTTTAAACTTACCCACCAGAAATGTTGAATTTGCAATCTCATCAACAAAAGTTCAATTCATTCTTAAAGTCTAGTTGACATAACTTGGAGAACTTGCACACTGAAGTTGACAATGATAATAATATTTAATATGTATTGAGCACTTGTTTTTTTATATCCTGTCACATTTGATTCCCAGAGCAATTCTAAGAGATAGGTACTATATGATTTCCATTTTAGAGATAAGAAAACTGGTTTAGGGGTATTATTTAACTCTCTCAGATTCCCAGAGCTAGAAAGTGGAATAAACCTAATATAATCACATTCTCACTCTGTTTCCTCTGGAGTTTTCAGAACCACTAATAAGACAATATGAGCACATTTAACAATGTAATATTAACACTGTAGAAAAAATAAACTCAAGTCTAAAATTTTATTTAAATTTTCAGTGTGTGTATACATAAAAATCTTCCTTGGAATTCATTAAACTAGTAACAAAAGTGTATAAAATATATTTTTAAAGTATTATTTATATTGGAAAGTGTTAATGAAAATGTTAGTCACTCAGTCGTGTCTAACTTTTGCAACCCCATGTACTGCAGCCCTCCAGGCTCCTCTGTCCATGGGATTTTTCAGGCAAGAATATTGAAGCAGGTTTCCATTTCCTTCTTCAGGGGATCTTCCCAACCCAGGGATCGAACCTGGATCTCCTGCACTGCAGGCGGGTTCTTTACCATCTTAGCCACCAGGGAAGTATTTACATCGTAAGCTACTACAAATAAATAATAAGATTATAAAATAATTATTAAAATATACATTCTTATCCAAAAATAAAGATGTGACACTTTTTTTTCCCAGATGGTAAAGAATCCTCCGGCCAATACAAGAGACACAAGAGATGCGCCTTCGATCCCTGGGTCAGGAGGATCCCCTGGAGAAGGAATGGCAACCCACTCCAGTATTCTTGCCTGGAACATCCCATGGATAGCGGAACCTGGCAGGCTACAGTCCATGGGGTCATAAAGACTTAGGCATGACTGAGCATGCATGCATGTAATTTACTTACATATGTAATAGTAAAGATAATTTTTAATATCTCTTGGTAGGTAAGCTCACCACTGAGCACACAGCACAGAACTCCTATGTGTCTTTGCCTAGCAATTTTTATTAGTCTTGTATTTAAAAAATTTATACCTTTCATATTTCCCATTTCCTTTCTGGAAGAACCAGTGTTTCGATGTGATTGGGGTGTATTTTGTATCATAAATTATGTTTGTCCTTTGACTGATAAAAGCAGGCTGAGAAATAAAGCATATAGAGCAAACGTAAAGTGCTTGCGTGTGAAGCATTGCTAGTGCGTTCTAGCACAATGAAGCACATTTACACACAGATATAGGCCGTGACAAAAACTGCAATAAAAAGGTGCCCAAAGTATCAGGTAATAGCATTTATTTTATTCTGGAAACATCATACTATCTTTCTGCTCATACAGAAGAACCTTTAATTTATGAACTTTTAGACATAGTGCACTCTGAGTTTACTATGGAAAGAATGGAAAACTAATTTAGAAAAATAATTCTAGGCTCGTTTCTGCCACGTATTACCTGTGGCACACGGGGCAAACAAACTGGCTTCTTTGGTCCTTGTTCTCTCACATGTAAAGCAAAGTGACGGTTACATTACATTTTCTAATTCCGTATGATTGTTCTAGGTTCATAGTATCTATGAATGTGTTACTTAGCTAGCGATTTGTTTATTTTCACTTGATTTTTGTCACTGAGAATTGTGACAAGTTGTGACAAGAATTAGCTACTTTCTCTACAATTTAAACACAAGCACTGGGGGAATTAATATTCATAGGAGTTTGTGGACTGAAAACCATCACAGAGAGTGTTTTGGATCCTCTGCAACCTGCAGTTTTACTCAATAGTATATGCCGTTCATTGTATCACCTTTTTGTGCCTCTCCAAATGAGCTAATTTAAGACATGTTTAAAGATTTTATCATAATTACTACAGGTTAAAAGGTGGTAGAGAGGTCCATTTTATAAAATTAGTTTTAGAGTTTATCCAGCATTATAGATTGGAGAAGGAAATGGCAACCCACTCCAGTATTCTTGCCTGGAGGATCCCAGGGACAGAGGAGCCTAGTGGGCTGCAGTCTATGGGGTCGCACACAATCAGACATGACTGAAGCGACTTAGCAGCAGCAGCAGCAACATTATAGTCCTATTCACCTAAAGGTATTAAAATAATCTTTCTACTAGTGCCCCACCATATTTAGATTTTAGGCTAGGTTTTTATTATGATATAGCTTATGATAATTATTATTATGAGAAGGCAATGGCAACCCACTCCAGTACTCTTGCCTAGAAAATCCAGTGGACGGAGGAGCCTGGTAGGCTGCAGTCCATGGGGTCGCACAGAGTCGGACACGACTGAAACAGCAGGAGCAGCAGCAGCAACTTATTTATTAAATACATATATGAACCAGGAACTGGCCTAAATTTTTCCAGGCAATATTTCACTGCTTTCATACCCACCTCTATAAAGGCATAAACTTTTTCTTCCCTATTTCACAGGAAAGATAGCAGAGATTTAAAGATTAGAAAGTCAAAATGACTTGCCCAATGTCACAATGCTAGTAAAGCATAGACATCCAAATCTAAGTCAGTCGAATCTAAAGCCCATATTCTGAAGCACTGCAACTTTATTTTCTCTGAAAGAAAGAAAAGAAAACAGGTACCTTAAAAGGGATAAGCTGACAAATCATTCTTCTCCAGCTTTTAATCTATGGCATGGTATCCAGATTCACAGTCGTGACCCTAATGACCCCTAATATGCTGCAAGCTAAGCTGTTTCAGTTGTGTCCAACTCTTTGACTTTTTGACCCCTTATAGAAAATTAAAAATAATGTTAAGAACAAAGCAATACTAAGGGTGAGATTTTTCTTAGTGTTAAGTGTCAGGTCAGTTTATTGATCATCCTCGGTTCTTGTTCCATCACAACAAAAATTTGCAACAAAAGACTAAACGGTTTAAAACAGACAACTTCCTGTGGTGGATTCATTTTGATATTTGGCAAAACTAATATAATTATGTAAAGTTTAAAAATAAAATAAAATTAAAAAAAAATTCACAAGACAAAAAATAAATAAATAAATAAAATAAAACAGACAACTTACAGCTCAGTTCAGCTCAAGCAGACAGATCTTTTATTAAACAGACACTCCCAAGGTATGAGAGCAGGCCAACCCCAAAGGAGTTGTTATTGTCATCCCTCTTGGCTTGCCCCTTTTTATACTTCCTATCTCTTCCTTTGGTTGTGCCCTGTGGCAAATAGGGCTTCTACCCACCAGTCAATGAAAGGGAACGCAAATAGGCATATTCTCAAGGCCAACTGATGGTTTCCAGGTATATAATAGCAGCCTCTGTTGTTTGTGTCTTCTCTTAATTCAGAGTGTTATAGTCAGATGTATATATGTGTAGAATGTTAGGAATCCTAAATGGGCTCCTAGCTGCCTAAGGTTACTTGGAAAAGGCTCTTTGGTTACTTTGCATCCAATATGTGCCTAGGGTGCATGTGCAGGAGTTAAAGAAGTCTCTGTGGTCATTTTTGTAGCATATCTGCGAGCTCTCCTTGGTGTGTTTGCAATGGGGTTTAGAGAAAAGTTTGCCTTCTTTTCAGCTAGGCCACCTCTCCTTGCTTAGACCTAACTTCCTACCTAACATAAGCACTAGACTTGAATTACTTTCAAATTACATGAATGAAATTCCTGACCCATTTGTCAGAATTGGGATTCACCGTAACTTCAGAAATTATTTATCCACACATACACACACTTGCACTGGTAGCGGTCCTCAGATGCTCAGTCATGTCTGACTCTCTGTAACCCGTGGACTGTAGCCCACCAGGCTCTTCTGTCTGTGGGAGTCTCCTGGCAAGAATGCTGGCATGGGCTGCCATATTCTCCTCCAGGGGATCTTTCCAACCTAGGTATCAAAGCCACATTTCTACATCTTATTCATTGGCAGTGGATTCTTTATCACTAGTGCCACTTGGGAAGCCCAAAAACCCATACACACACACACACACACAAACACACACATAAAATCCTTACAGAATACCTCAGTGTTTCATCAAGACTTACGAACATTCACACTGTGTGATAAACAAAGATGTTAAGTAGATTGTGTTGCCCATGTCAGGATTTACAATAAAGTAAGTTATTAAAGAGATGGGAATACCAACTGACCTGACCTGCCTCTTGAGAAACCTGTATGCAGGTCAGGAAGCATCAGTTAGAACTAGACATGGAACAACAGACTGGTTCCAAATAGGAAAAGGAGTACATCAAGGCTGTATATTGTCACCTTGTTTATTTAACTTATATGCAGAGGACATCATGAGAAACGCTGGGCTGGAAGAAACACAAGCTGGAATCAAGATTGCCAGGAGAAATATCAATAACCTGAGATATGCAGATGACACCACCCTTATGGCAGAAAGTGAAGAGGAACTCAAAAGCCTCTTGATGAAAGTGAAAGAGGAGAGTGAAAAAGTTGGCTGAAAGCTCAACCTTCAGAAAACTAAGATCATGGCATCTGGTCCCATCACTTCATGGCAAATAGATGGGGAAACAGTGGAAACAGTGTCAGGCTTTATTTTTCTGGGCTCCAAAATCACTGCAGATGGTGACTGCAGCCATGAAATTAAAAGACGCTTCCTCCTTGGAAGGAAAGTTATGACCAACCTAGATAGCATACTGAAAAAGCAAAGATATTACTTTGCCAACAAGGTTCATGTAGTCAAAGCTATGGTTTTTCCAGTGTTCATGTATGGATGTGAGAGTTCGACTGTGAAGAAAGCTGAGCACCAAAAATTGATGCTTTTGAACTGTGGTGTTGGAGAAGACTCTTGAGAGTCCCTTGGACTGCAAGGAGATCCAACCAGTCCATTCTGAAGGAGATCAGCCCTGGGATTTCTTTGGAAGGAATGATGCTAAAGCTGAAACTCCTGTACTTTGGCCACCTCATGCGAAGAGTTGAGTCATTGGAAAAGACTCTGTTGCTGGGAGGGATTGGGGACAAGAGGAGAAGGGGACGACAGAGGATGAGATGGCTGGATGGCATCACTGACTCGATGGACATGAGTCTGAGTGAACTCTGGGAGTTGGTGATGGACAGGGAGGCCTGGTGTGCTGTGATTCATGGGGTCGCAAAGAGTCGGACACGACTGAGCAACTGATCTGTTCTGATCTGATCTTATTATGTATGTAACAACATGTAGGGATTTCCTCTTGACTACATTCTGTATTTGGAAGAAAAATAAAAGTCAAATATTTCATTGAAAAATTGGTATGAAAAAATGTCTTACTTTATAATTTGGGATTTTTCTAAAAATTTTGACTTTATATTATTTGGAGTCTAAGTTTTGTCAAATCTCTGCTAATTTATAGATTTTGCCATCTTTATGGATTCTCAAACAGCTTTGTTGTTATTCTTCAGTCGCTCAGTTTTCTCTGACTCTTGGGGACCCCATGGACTGCAATATGCCAGGCTTCCCTGTCCTTCACCATCTCCTTGAGCTTGCTCTAACTAATGCCCGTTGAGTCAGTGATGCCATCCAACCATCTCATCCTATGTCATCCCCTTCTTCCCCTGCCTTCAATCTTTCCCAGCATCAGGGTCTTTTCCAATGAGTTGGCTCTTTGTACCAAGTGGCCAAAATATTGGAGTTTCAGCTTCAGCATCAGTCCTTCCAATGAATATTCAGAGTTGACTTCCTTTAGGATTGACTGGTTTGATCTCCTTGTTGTCCATCGGACTCTCAAGAGTCTTCTTCAGCAACACATTTCAAAAGCATCAATTCTTTGGTGCTCAGCCTTTATTTCAGTATTCTTGCCATTCAGAATCCCATGGAGAGTGGAGCCTTGTGGGCTATAATCCATAGGGTCACAAAGAGTTGGGCATGACTGAGCAACTGACACTTCACTTTCAGCCTTTTTTATTGTCCAGCTCTCACATCCATGCATGACTACTGTAAAAAGCATAGCTTTGACTATATGGGCCTTTGTCAGCAAAGTAACGTCTCCTTTGTTAATTTAAATTCCAGATTTGTATTTTCTTCTACAGCCTCCTAAAAAGTCAAAACTCTCTTAGGAAAAGGAAGTATATTCATTCTTTTATTTTATCATGAAAGGCCTCTAAGATTTTTGAGTATGTAGACATCCCTCTGCAAAATAACTTACCAGCAATTTAATTCTTTAACCTCATGACTGCTTCAGATGATATACAACTATGCACACAATCATCTTTTTTTTTGATGAACTATTTAAAAATGTTAGTGAATATCAGGTTTTTAAACTTATGTTGCTCCATTAATCTGAGTACCTAAGAATAACTAAAACACAAAAACAAATTTGAAGATGTACAATTGTCTTCTCCTGAAATTACCTGAATTTTATCTTAGTTTTTAATCTGTAGCTTTATTTTAAAATCCTTTCTAACTATGAACAAAAATTTGATATTAAATTATGCCATAAAATCATGGGCTGCCACTAATTTAGGAAAAAGTTAAGGACATTTTGCTTAGCTGAAATAAGGGTAATTTTATGAAAATCCCCAGGTCTCTGGTTAATCACAAACTCTCCCAACATAAATCATATCCACATGCTGACAAATAATACAAAGACAAATTCTCCTCCGTGAAGGAAACAGAACAAGAAAGAGGAAATATAGCATTTCAGTGGGCTAAAGCGCATAAAGCTGGCATTTTATGTCAGTGGGTCCGCCACTTCCTTATTAGGACGTATCATACACCAGTGTTACAAGACGGAAGGACAGAGTAACAGTAGCAAACACATTTGATGGCATTCTGAGCTGTTGAATAGTTCAGGATCTCTTTATCAATATCTTATAACTAAATATTCTGACTCCCTCTGTCCCAACTTCATTTATTTCAACAGACTCGTAAATCAAAATAGCCAGTAAAACCACAAAAAAGGCACTAAACATTTCTAAAAGCATCAAAGTCTTAATGTGAAACCCAAGAAATTTTTTTTTTTTTTTTTAGTATCCAAGGTATCCAAGGTAGGTAATTATACTAGTCTTGTTTAAGATTGGCAAAGGGGTAAAAAATACCTCTTGAACATCCATCTATTTTATGGAACTAAAAGATAACATCATATGTTGAAGAGATAGCCCATAAGTATACTTAAGGTATCTAACTAACTGTTGCTTGTAATATATGAAATATTTAAATATGAAAAAAAGAAAAAAATAGTGTAAATCCATAAAACCATGATTTGTGAGTTGTTTATTATTTGAAGAAGATTTTATGGAAATAGTAATAGCCACCTTAAATAGTTACCAGAGACAAAAGAAACTACAAATGTGGTTTCTCTAAAGAATAAACTTGTGTATTCTGCAAGGCTCTGTTTAAGTATTTTTAAATGGCTTGCTGTCAGAGCTTAGTTTAACTAATATGAAAGATATATTTGGATATTACCTAAATGTCTCTTAAAAATCTGCAGGATAGTTTTCATAATTGGTATTAAATTTCTTGTAAATAAGAAAGCAATGGCATGAACATTACAGAAAGAGTCATCAAGTCACACGTTCATAAATAATACTGTTCCACTTGAGAAATAAGCTTCCCACAGCATTGATTCTATCTCGGCACAAATAACTCTTCACAAAAAGCTACATACTTACCAGGCCTGCTTTCATAGCCTTTGGAAATAGAGTGCTTAATAACTAGACTCATTAATGCTAATGGTAAATCAGTGATATTAAATATTTCTATAAATCATTTCATTAATAAAACAGAGGGGCCATTAAAGAACTATTGAACTGTTAAGCTGCAATATTTCAGAATAAGCATTCTATAAACATTTCAATTAGCACAGGTTGGCAACATGCATGAAAGGTATAGCACACTAATGCTACCAGATAGAAAACTGTGTACCAGTCAAGTAAATCACGCAGAATGGGATTTTCTTTAGAATATTGTGATGCAGAACAGCAATGCGTATAAACATAATAGACAAGCAATCACTTCAAATATAATGGTTTAAAATATATATATATAAATATATATATATATACACCTGTAAAACCTATCTAAATGAACTTTGTATTCTGTTTCATGTAGTTTTCAATAACCCTCTGAAGGATGGTATGCTATGATATTCACTAGCGCAGTCTATCATTTTATTATTACCCTCCCTTAGATGGATCATGGACAATGTGAATGATAGTTGAGCAGTTGAGACTAACGGAGGAATACTTAAAGATGAAAAGAATAATGATAGTTTATGAAAGCCCTCGGCAAGACTGTTCAGCACATATAAGAACTGAAAAACGAGAACAGAGGCCACTCTGTTCAAACACGGCCACAGAGGCACAACGCAGGGATGACCACAGACTAAGTGGAACACAAGAGTAGAGAGTGCTCAGGGTTTCTCATACACGAAATCTTTACTTTTTATTTAGCTTTATCTCCTTTTAAGCTGACAGCCAAATATGTATACATATATATCTATAGCTATACATGTATTTTTTAAGCCTCCAATTGCAGATTCTGGTGAACAGGGGAACCTCCTCAGTTGGAAGAGTTAATTTCACCCTCAAGCCACAATCTCTGCTTCAGTCCAGAATGCTTCTAGTTTGCCAGGAGAGGTGGGGAGCCAAAGTGTAAGAAAAACACCAGAGCTCCTGGCAAAGGAGGGAGGCAAGAAAGAGCCCAGGATTCAGAGAAGCTGGGTAAATATCTAAATTCAAATCCCTTGTTTACTGTAATGTTTTCTGTGTTGGGAAAACAAGTCCACGCAGCTTAGGTTCTGTGTATCAAAGAGAGGAATTCAGGTGACTTTTTGCCAGACTAGTGTTTGTACTGGCATTTGAGGACTGAGCTTTCTGAAGCTTTCTCAGTAGAAAGTGTATGGTGAGCCATATGTTAACCAATGCAGCATTGGTTTGAAATACAGAAAGCAAAACTGAGAAGAAAAAAAAAAAAATTAAGTATCTTTTTAACAATACATACCTCAAATTAAGGACTGTAACAGATCCTTTGACTGTATTCCTACCAAGTGGTAGGGTTATTTTTCCTCCTTCCTTTTAATCTATGCTGGAATTGAGACAACTTTAACCAGTGCAATGTCGCAGAAGGGACATAATGCTATAACCTACTTTAGGAATTCAGAAGACTAGCAGATTTCACCTTGGTCTCTGGGAGGCCTTGCACTAGCTGTAATCTAACAGATACAAATATCCTGAACTCTCAGGCTTTGGTGGAGAAGCCTAAACTATAGGACAAGCCTTAGAGGATAATTTATCTTGTGGAAAATGAGAGAAAAAGACCAAAGACCATGGGGAAGCCAAACTTGCAAACCGATTCTTTAGGACCAGATCCCCCAACTGAGGCTACAAATGTCAGAGATTAGGCACCCAGCTAAATCCTTCCCAAGTTTCTGACCCATAAAGTCATTACCAAAATAAAATGGCTGTTTTAAGTCATGTGGTTTCAGGGCAGTTTGTTACATGGCAATAAACAGCCAAAATATGATGTCAGCATGAGAATTCTCAACTTTCCAAAATCTGAATAAAGAAAACTAATGTGTCAAAGTTATTTCTTTTTCTCCTAACTGATGTATTATTTTGTTGTTTTCAGGAAGAATCACTACATGTAGCAAGACATCCAAAGTCACCCAAATAGTTTGGCTCCTAATAAATAAACCGTGCAATACTAGCATTTATGCTAGTGAAAGATTTCTGGGTGATAAATTTTACCAGCTAGGAAATTACTTTGCATATACTTGCTTAGTCTGTAAAAAAAAATAAACCTAAAAAATTTGTCCGTACCTCAGGAAAGACTAATAAAATACAGTTCTTTTTTAGCACAGTTTGTTCTCTATCTTTTACAATGAATTACATTTTTTAACGGAGTAGGCTCTGTTTAATTGTAACACATATTTTCTGAAGGATTATACTATATTTCAATATAAGTATGTTTTTTTTTAAGGATGTTGTGAGCAAAATTTTATTAATTTGGAATGCTTGTGCTCAATGAAATATTAATTTCAAAGAATTGCCCAGTGATTAAATTCTCAGTTTGCCACCACACTGAATAACTGTGTAATACAGTATTTATAAATGGATTTAAACACTAGAGGAAAAGAAATAAAACTGTGGAATAGATCAAGAAGTTTTGTGTTACCGATTTGCTAACTGAAAATATTCTAGAGCTTTTTCAATCACTGAGTGAAAAGAAAAGAAAATAGGGTGGAGGGACAACATTTGTAGCATGGTAAGTAAAATGCAGATGCCAGATGCCACAAGAAAATAAAACTCAGTACATTTAATCTTCTTATTTTCAAATCTGCATATCTAAAGTCATCCGTCCAATAACCACTACTGAGGCTTGCCTAAAGTGCTGCAGCATTTTTTCAATTATTCTTCATTATTAAGGTTTAATTTTATATGTTTATGATATATGGGCTTGCCGGATTGCCCAAGTGGTAAAGAACCTGCCTGCAATACAGGAGACGAGAGTTCAATCCCTGGGTTGGGAAGATCTGCTGGAGAAGGAAATGGCAACTCATTCCAGTGTTCTTGCCTGGGAAATCTCATGGATAGAGGAGCCTGGCAGGCTACAGTCCCAGGGGTCTCAAAGAGTCAGACATGATTGAGCGCTCATGTACATGATATATAGTCTCAAAAATTACTAGTAAATGCCATTTAAATATTTTATGCACAAATATGGATAAGCAACGCTATATTTTGAACAACACAATAATTTGAAATATTTCATTTAAAAGTAAACATATTGATCAATGTAAGTGTGTCATTATTTGTCATTATTTGAATTATATTTTACTGGTTAAGATTAAGATGTTTTGAAGCAAGACTTCCTGGGTTCAAAGACTAATTTCACTGCTTTTTTAGCTATAAGATTGTGAGGAAATTACTCTCCTCAAGGGTACAATAATTTTAATGTTACATCTTCATAAAGTTATTGTGGGGATTAAATAAGGATTTTCAAATCACTTAATTTCTGGCAAAGAATAAGACTTCTGTAAATATTACATCATCATCTTCTTCATCATTACTATTATGATCATTATATTATCATCATCAGTACAGCCAGGGCCATACTTACTTATAGACAGAGTTGCTACTTATCTCAGAAGCCTACTTAAAGTAGGCCTCCAAACTCCTTAGTTTGCATTCTTGCTTGAAATTCCTTTAGAAATAGTAATAACATTTTTGAAGGGATAATTTCTAGTATCACAGAATTTTAGCAATAGGCCCTAAAGTTAAAAAAAATAAAATTAAAGAACAGGTGCCAAGTGCATCATCACACTTAAAAGAGGACGGAAGGAAGACATCCCTGCAGGGTTTGGCAAGAGGTGATTCAGCTCGCTGTAATGACATTCACAGATGTTATGGTCTGCATCAGAGATGCTGCTGCTGCTATGTCGCTTCAGTCATGTCCGACTCTGTGCGACCGCATGGACTGCAGCCCACCAGGCTCTCTGTCCATGGGATTCTCCAGGCAAGAACACTGGAGTGGGTGGCCATTTCCTTATCCAATGCATGAAAGTGGAAAGTGAAAGTGAAGTCGCTCAGTCGTGTCTGACTCTTAGCAACCCCATGGACTGCAGCCTACCAGGCTCCTCCAGCCATGGGACCCTCCAGGCAAGAGTACTGGAGTGGGGTGCCACTTGGGAAATATTAAAAACAAAAAAGTTAGGACATTCAGATACAGTGAGTTCAGACTAAGGATATTTCCTTCCTCCTCTTGTTATCTGTGCAAAATACTGATCTGATGGGAAGAAGCAACTGCAGTGGGAGAGTTAAGCATCTGATGGGGGAAAGAGATGAGGGAAGGAAAAATCCATTAAAAGCACTTGTAGAAATTGGGCCTACCTGCAAGGAAAGGAGGCTGGCATCATTTATCTTGTTTTACATTTAGACTTTGCTGTTCTAACCCCTGTTATTATCTGAGCAAGGACAACTGAATTAAAGATAAGTAAACACGCTGTTAGACTGAAAGAACAGTCCATAGTGGAGCAACCTGAGTCTCCTTTGGCTCAGCAAGGCTGTCTGATTTCCTGTGAGCCTAGTGGGTATACCAGATGACCACTAAGGATGGCTTGCCTATTACATACCAACATGGTTACAGAGCAGGCAAGAAGACCCCAAAGAAAGAAGATTTAGGACACCATTAGAATATGACTGAAGACTTCTAAACTACGTAAAAGTATGGCACACCATAAAGGTTACTTTTGGATGCTTGAAACTCTAGAAATTTCCTTGAGGAAGGGCACATATGCAGTCAAATAAAGGGATGATGCTTATTATTTTCCCTCCATTAAGTTTAGACTGTGAAATGGATCAGCTAAATTTTACTTTTTACAGATTGACTATCTATGAAGCACTTTTATAGAGTCTCATAAAATCTAGAGTCTCCAGACAATCTAGAAGATCTAGACTCTATTTTGCAGAACAAAAAATGAGGGCTCTGTATTTCTTTCAGTGATGAAGGTAACCTTATATTATAAATGCATCTTTTCTTTAAGCCATGTTCAGCCACTGAGACCTACTAGTTTAGCTAACAGTAGCCCATGGGGGTCTCAGGCGCAAACCAAGTAAGTATTGTCAAGAACTGCAAAGTTATAACAGGTACCAAGAACCACTTTCTGAAGGATGGGAAACCAAGAAACAAAGAGCAGTGGTCTCCTGAAACATTCATGTAAAGAGGTGACAAATAAGCATGTGATTGGGTAACAAAGATAAAATTAATTTTCCTCCATTTTAATTTGCCTGGGTGCTGGGGAGATCTTTACTTGTTTCAATACACGACACACTTCTTTTTTCAATCTCAGCTGTCCAACTGCTGAAATTAGGATGATAAAAATAATAGTAATTAAGGGAGAATTCAAGGAATCATTTATTTCACAAGCAGACCTGTAGTCCATAGTTCTTATTTAAAAGTGCAGGAGTACTCTTGTTTCTCTTTGAAACAAATCTTTCGCCGGTTACTAGAAGTGTAGTGGTGACTATAGAGTGCTATTTTCTATAGTCACAAAAAAACACAAGATAAAGAAATTAGACAGTATTCTTTAAGTTCTCTTGAAAAGATGGGCAACTAAATACTCCAAGTTTTTAGTTGTCATTTGAGCAACATAAAATAGCTTTGCAAAATACTCTAATATTTTGAATCTATTATCTTTTTTATATCAATCTTTAAAGGAAAAGATAGAGTATTATAAATGCAGCAAGAAAAAAATGTAAAGTCAAATAACAAACGGACATTAGAATTGATACTATTTGTTATGAAAGGCCAATCTAAAGCAGAAAAAAAAAAATCACAAAAAACACAAAATACTTTTCTTTATCCTATGTTAAATCACATATTATTCATGGAAGAAAGCAGTAAAAGAGAAAAACTGCCAT
The DNA here is from genome assembly GCF_029378745.1 of Bos indicus. Lineage (NCBI taxonomy): Eukaryota > Metazoa > Chordata > Mammalia > Artiodactyla > Bovidae > Bos > Bos indicus. The sequence goes on along the minus strand of NC_091766.1, from coordinate 103,014,425 downwards.
AAACTATAGTAAAAATTCTTAAGGATCAGAGAAGGACTAGTGGAAAGGCTTTCAAATTCAGAATTTAGAAAAAGTTAAGTATCAAAACTAATACAAAATCCAGTTGGTGAAATCACAATGGTAGAACTTGCCAACATGGTGGCAACAATTATTCCTTTGAATTTTAATGTATATATTCATGTGAACAGATGAAAACAAGTATTTTACAACAAGGCTGCTTTCTCGGGGGAGGAGTTACATAAAAGGAAGCTTTGGGCTTCTGGCATCCAAATGACAAATGATATTGAGAAGATGGCAGTTTCAACTTATAAAATGTGTCATTAAACATTCAGTATGAAACTATTAAAATGCATGATGTTATTTAAGAGGAAGAGACTAGACAACTGCAACTGAGTTCTGCTATCACATTCCAAACGCCACATCAGCTGCCACCTGGCTTTCGTTCCTTCCCAGATCTGGGTAGTTGTGTATGATCCAGCTTTTGTCTGCACATCCGGTTTTTCTGCTGACCCATATTTTCTATTCTATCTTTGGGCTCACTGTCCTCAGTCTTCCTTTGTAGTGATTCAGTACCCATTAAAATTCTCTTTTCGATGCCAACAATATATACCTGCCCACACAGAGAATGCAGGTGAACAACTCTGAATGGTTAAATATTCATTAACTGAAATGTTTAGGAAATGGGGTAACATGGATTTGTTAAATGATACTGTTAGAATGCTATGGAAAATACTTACATAGTACTGATCAAGCCTCAGATACAACTAAAGGACTTTAATTTTATTAACTCATTTGATCCTACCAACTTACCCTGTGAATTGAAGACACTTATCTGTCTTTTGTGGATGAAGAACCTGAGACACAGAAAGGTTAATAATCTCTCCAAGGTCATCCCAGTAAGGCACAGGCAGGATGCAAACACAGGAGATCTGGCTGCAGAGGTGGGGCTCCCACATACACAGACCCCACTGCCTCTCAGTCTCACTAAATATCTTTCTCGAGTATTTGGTTTATTTACTGCTATACTGAGTCAATGAACTGTCTAATTCTATTTGACTACCTTGATTATCATGCAGTATTTGGGGGATCATTATGCTGACAATGAATTCTCAATATATCATTCAATAAATGCTGGGAATAAAATATAAGATATTGAACATACAGTTATTCATGTTCTCAATAAATTTTCATTCATGTCATTTGGATGATATGACACAAAATAATAAAAATGTATCACTGATCCCAAAATATACATTTAGTGAAAGCAGACATGTATATATATCACTATAATATTGTGATGCAAATGCTGACAGAGGATAAACAAAATCTGAGAGAACCAAAAATAAAGCAACAAAATATTCAGGGAATGATGAGGGAAGGCTCCACAGAAAAGGCACCCTTGAGCTCACTATAAAATGATGAATATCTTCAGAAGTTAGCAGAGCATACAGGATAATTCAAAATTGAATCTTCATGAATTAATCAATCAAAAGATATCTGTTAAGGATCTGCTATTGCAAAGATGGCAAAGGATACCAATAAAGCATATAAGGAATAGTGCCTGGTCTGAAAATGTAATTTTTTATATTATAAATCATATTGTTTGATCAAGAAGAAATTCTGAAAAGCTAGGCCATACTATAACGTTATACTTGTATCTTTTTCTCCTAAAATGTTGAAGGCAGTTAAATACATAGCAGATAACTACTGTGACAGCAAAGCATTCCTGGTGACCTGTAGATGCAGGAGACATAAAGCCAGCTCCACAAGCACCCCCATTTCATCAAGACCATGGATACACGCACAGCAACTGTGGTAAGAGGCAGACTCTGAGAAGTCTCTTAGCAGAGCTTTGGCAAAGCACTATGTGAGATGAGGTAAGGAAGAAATTAAACAGAGATATATGTGGTTAATTAGGGTAAGATAATTCTAGACAAAGAGGATAATAATAGCTAAAATTTATCAAGTGTTCCTGCTCTAAGAACTTATTTCATACTCTTAACAATGCCATGATGTCAATACTACTGAAGTTTCTATCTTACTGATGAGGAAACTCCAACACAGAGAAACTTTTCAGTAACCAATCCAAACTCTGCAGGGCGTGGGGGATACACAGAAACCCCCCTACAAGGCCTCACTCCTAAGTGCTAGCCTTACTACCTCACGAGCGCAATGAAAACAAGATCAGAAAACGGGAAATGTGTATTCAGCAGAAACAAAATGACCAGACTATATTTGGTAATAATGACGAGAACACAAATCTATAATAGAGTACATTATTATAGTACATTAATAAGAAGCAGGTATATAAAATATGCTTCCCCAGAAAGTTTGTTACTGTGTAACAATACGGATCTATGAACTAGTCATTGCGGTGGTAGAAACAAAGTACGCCAAATCAGAGCATTCTACACCATCCAAGAAGGTATGAGGAGGTACAAGCAAATGAAGAGGGAGAGGATGTTGACAGGTTTCATTTTTTTTTTTTTTTGAGGCAATTTCCCCAACTTAAATTTTTATTATAATCAGAATGAGGTGAGCTAAGATCTTAGTTGGAATTCAAGAGCCTCACCTTCATGTTAATAAGAACTACATGGAAATGAGGTGACTACTTGTTAGGAGTAACTAGAGCTATGTTCATTTCAGACAACATTGCCTAAGCAGGAATTCTCAGGAGAATTTCTGAAGGATTTAAGTGGAGGACATCAATAAAATCTGTGAGAAATGATTTATGAACAGATTACTGAACTCTTGAGACATCCTAGGTACTGTAAATATGTTTTATTTCCTGAAGATACGTGAAAAGAATTTCATAAACTACTTGTTCTTATCTGCTCTACCAGGCAACGTGGGAAGAAACCTTGAACAAGAAAGAAATTAAATTTTTATGACTGTTTGGATTACAGAAATATTGGCAATTTGCTGCCTTGCCGTTGGCCTGATCTTTCATGCCCTCCAAGAAACTGTCTCTACCTAAAGGAGGTAAGATGCATAGACATGAAGTCAAGAGACCACAGTAGAGATGGTACAGGGTGGAAGACGTGTGCATTTCTCACCCCAATACTCATTCTCCCTCTCATTAACACTCATCAACTTTTAGCATGATTTATACTCACTATTTTGGTGGTGGTGGGGGGGGGGGGGGGCTCCAAAATCACTGCAGATGGTGACTGCAGACGTGACATTAAAAGACACTTGCTCCTTGGAAGAAAAGTTATGACCAACCTAGACAGCTTATTAAAAAGCTGAGATGTTACTTTACCAACAAAGGTCCGCCTAGTCGAAGCTATGGTTTTTCCAGTGGTCGTGTATGGATGTGAGAGTTGGACTATAAAGAAAGCTGAGCACCAAAGAATTGATGTTTTTGAACTGTGGTGATGGAGAACACTCTTGAGAGTCCCTTGGACTGCAAGGAGATCCAACCAGTCCATCTTAAAGGAGATCAGTCCTCAACATTCTTTGGAAGGACTGATGCTGAAACTCCAATACTCTAGCCACTGATGTGAAGAACTGACTTATTAGAAAAGACCCTGATGCTGGGAAAGATTGAAGGCAGGAGGAGAAGGGGACGACAGAGGATGAGATGGTTGGATGGCATCACCGACTCAATGGACATGAGTTTGAGTAAACTCCAGGAGTTGGTGTTGGACAGGGAGGCCGGACATGCTGCAGTCCATGGGGTCGCAAAGAGTCGGACACGACTGAGCGACTTTCACTCACTAATGTTCACTTGGAAAGAAGATGAATTTCTAAGTTTCTTTCGATTAGTCATGTTCTTATGCCTGAGACCTAGGTAAAGGAACAGAAGCATAAATGTTCTGTGACGTGTTTTCTTTTCTTCTTTGCCGGGAGCCGGCATATTGCATATTGAGTGCATATTGCATATTGAGTGCAGCACTTTTCAGGATCTGGAATAGCTCAACTGGAAATTCTATCACTGCCGGTAGCCAGCGTGAGGAACTCCGCCCATGACAAAGGTCATGAGGAAGGAGGCTCGGCATACGCAAAGGCGGGATCGAGCTTCAGGAGTCCCCCTGGAAATTCTCGAGCATATACCCCCAAAACCAGAGTCTGCCTACTTTCTGCTTTGTGCTTTCACCTACACCCCTGACTTTACGGGGGGCTGTCCCCCACTACCTCTCTGAAAAAAGTTAGCTTACAGCTCCAGTTAATAATTCCTGGGTGTGACAGTGTTTAACCTACAAACTCCTTTGGAAATCCTCTAGCCTGCCTGAATAGGTTTTTCCGGCCACATGTGATTGTTCAGAGCCTCCCAACTGTGAGAGGCAGGAGATGTTCTAAACTGTCTAAACACAGATTCTTTTGAGTAGTTAAAAGATTGATTAGAAATTGTATTGGTGAAGGGATTTTCACTTGTTGGGCCAATGTTTGCTGCTAAGTTTCCATATCCCTTACCTGCTGTGTCCCTGGCAGTGTATTGATTAATATAGTTGGTGTAAGTAGTAGCTTTAATGTTTGTAACCTGGGACCCTTGAGTTAATTCTTTTTCTTGTTATAGCCCACCACACCTTTGCGCTGTACGAATGCAACTTTATCTAATGCTTTTGGAGGGTGGCTCCTGACCAATCACCTTTAGAGAAAAATAAGTTTTCTGAAGAAAAGGTCTTAAAATGTTAACAGGCCTCCGGGCCAGAAGATGATGCAAATCACCTAAGCTTTTGCATATGATAAGTTTGCAGGAAGAAAGCCTGGTTTGCTGCAAGACTCTACCCCTTCCCCCATTATCCTCTGTGCATAACTTAAGGTATAAAAACTACTTTGAAAAATAAAGTGCGGGCCTTGTTCACCGAAACTTGGTCTCACCATGTCGTTCTTTCTCTTACCTTCTGGCTGAATTATTCAGCCTCTTTTCTCCACTGAATTTCCTCACTGAGCTATCCTTATTTCAGCCTCTTTTCTCCACTGAATTTCCTCACTGAGCTATCCTCATTCTATTACTCTTTATATCCTTAATTAACGTTTAATTAAGCAATTGTTTCCTGATCTTCGCCTACGCCGTCTCTCCTTCGAATACCCTGGTTCAGCCGGGGCTGGTCCCCGGCAGGTGGCGCCCGAAACAGGGACTTTCGAAGGTAAGCTCCCCAAAGCAATCAGAGCCATCAGCCCTATTGCTCCCCGTTCTCGGAACAACTGGGTGACCAGCCCTCTTGTTCCCCCACGGAGCAGTTTGGGTGACCAGCCCTACTGCTCCTCCCTTGGAACAGTTTGGGCCATCAGCCTACTGTTCCTCCCCCGGAACAATCTGGGTCACCAGCCCGATTGTTCTTCCAGTGTTCGGGACGGCTAGGACCCCACTCAAGGGTGCCGCGGACCCCCCTGTAGGATAGACAGGGCGAGAGGAGTGGGAAGTGTTGAAAGTGTTAAAGAGTTAGACTTAGAGAAAGAAAACGGTTTTCTGAAGTTAAAAGGCCAAAGAAGAGCCTGATCTTTTAAAAGCTAAAAGCTTTATCTTCTATTATACTTAATTTTCTGACATGGGTAACACTGAAATTAAGAATGGCAACTCTTTATACAAGTAATCTTGAAACTGTTAAAGAGGCTACTGTTAATTTAGATACTTGGGTGAAGGTAAAAAACAACTAAAAGCTTATCCTATAAATATGATTAAAAATGTTCTGGACCCTCGTCATGAGGCTGTGGGATAGTCTATGGGAGAGGCTATAGCGGTGGATGGTAGTGGGTCTCCACCTTCTGCGCAGATCATATTTTCTGCCATTGACGAAGAAAAGGAGGGAGACTGTGCTCTACCTCCGGAGGAAGGAGAGGGCTTACAGGACGCTGCGGCCGGGCGCCCTGGAGAGCTCCCTCCCCCTCTACACAAACCTTTAAAAATTATCCAACAATTTCTGATTTAAGGTGACTACTCCACCTCCGCTTGCACCTCCCAGGGCCTAAAAATTCCCCAGTTTACATCCAAAGTCTCCCAGAGCATTGCCTAAAGCTGAAAAAGATAAAAAAGATTTCTCTTAAACAAAGGAGCTTTTAAAAAATACACAATATACAGAGCCTGCTCCTTGCAGAAAACCCCCTCAGGGGGGCCTCACCCAAGCAAAAAAAGAAAAACAAAAACAAAAAAAGTGAAAAAGAAAAAAGGAAAGAAAATAAAGAAAGATCTAAAGATAGAGAAAGAGCTAAAGAGTGAAAAGGAGAGGAACGGAGAAGGAAGGAATCAGGGAACGCAGCAAGATAGAGAAAGGAAGTTAAAAAAGGAGATAACAGAGAAAAAGCTAGTTAGAAAGAAAAAAAAAAAAGATTAGGGAAGAGAAGAGGGTAAAGGGAAAGAAACGAAGGAAAGAGAAGGGTAGCGAAAAAGGAAGGGGGAGAGAAAAGTGAGAAAAGCAGGAAGAGAGGAAGAGAGAGAGAGACTGTAAGAGACGCTGTGACCAGGTGTCCTGGCGAGCTCCCCCTCCCCCCCCACCCCCCCTGCGCAAATCTTAAAAAAAAAAAAAAAAAAAAGTATCCACCACTTTCTGATTTAAGGCGATCGCCGCCGCCTCCGTTTGCGCCTTTCAGGGCCCAAGAGTTCCCCACTTTGCCCCCAAAGCCTCTCAGTGTTGCCTAAGCCTGAGGAAGATAAGTTTTTTGAACAGTGGAGATTTTAAAACAGACTGCGTGCACAATATGCAGAGCGTGCTCCTTGGAGAAAACCCTACCTCAGGGGGGTCTCACCCAGGCTAAGAAAAAAGCGGACAGTAAAGGGATTTAGCAACAATATTAACCCCTGATACGATTCCAATGGGAGTGGCTGGCCCCCTGCCTGAGGGCATTGTAGGACTTGTGCTAGGGTGTACCTCGCTTTCTTTTCAAGGAATTTGGGTGGTGTATGGTGTAGTAGATTCTGATTATATTGGAGAAATTAAAGTTTTGATCTCGCTGCCTACCAAAACTGTGCAAATTAATAAAGGTCAAAGAATAACACAGTTTTTGCTTTTACCTTAGTATCAGACAAGAAAAACTTGACTTCTCAAGCTAAGAGCCACAGAGTATTTAGATCTAGTGATCTAGCCTTTTGGGTGCAGGAAAGTACAGCTCCAAGGCCTTTAAAAAATCTTTTAATTCAAGAAAATAAAATGTCAGGGCTATTAGACACAGGAACAGACGTCTCTTAACATTGCTGGGAAAGACTGACCCAGCTCCTGGCCAACACATACTACTGAAAATGAGTTGAGATTAGAAAAACTGGTATGCGGGGTGGGAATGCTGTAGAGAAAAAGGTGAGGGAGAGTTTAAAACCTTGAAGAGTAGTGAGTTTCCTGTTGTTGGAAGTATTCAAGCAAAGATTAGATGGTTGCTTGTCATCTAAAAAGCTATAGATCAGATTTAGGTTACAAAACGATAACTGGAAAAGCTTATAAACATGTTGTGCAACACCTCTTTACTTACTTCTCATATTTAGGTCGGCCAAAAGTTTTAAAAAACTGATAATGCCCCTTTGAAGCTGCGGAGAGATTGTTTACTAACTTTAAATGATTTCCAAAAATTATTAGGGGACATTAATTGGATATGCCCACATTTAAAACTGACTACTGCAGATTTAAAGCCTTTGTTTAATTGCTTAAAAAGCGATCCTAATTCCAGTTCTAAGAGAAAGTTGACTAATAAGACAGACGGCTCTTGTTAAAGTAGATGAGACTTTAAATGATCAGTTAATTAGGATTAATATTACCAAAAGATGAAATTAAATTATTCTTGCCATAAAACATACACCTACAGGGTGATTGTGACAAAAAGGCCCATTGGTTCCATCTACCAGTGATCCCAAGAAAAATAGTTTTATCTTATCCCAGCTTGGTGGCACAATTAATTATAAAAGGAGGAAAAAAGAAGTGTGGAACTTTTTAGAAAAGAAGTAGCAAATATAATAATTTCACTCAATAAGGATCAACTGCAAGTCTTTTATAAAATAGTGATAATTGGCAAGTTGCCCTGATAGATTTCAGGGGTCAAATTTTGTTTCATTTGCCCTCAAGCCCCCACAGTAGTTAAAAGTTCAAAAATGTTAGATTGGCAGTTTGAAGATACCTGTGGAACTTTCCAACCGTATGTAGTTCCTACGCTCCCCTTTACCCTATGGGGGAGGGACGTGCTGTCTCAAATAGGAGATACTCAGAGAAGGGTTTTCTCAATTTCTTAGTTATCAACAGGTGGTACAATTAACAATACTTTATATATTGTTATAAATACATAATATAAATATATTTGCCTAATTACAGTTTGCCTAATTAGATATGGGTATAAATAAAATATAATAAAGGTATACCTAATTCTATTTATAGATCTATACTTACTTAATTTGTATATAAATCAATATATGTATTATATATATACTGTATAATTAAATGTATATTGCAGTAATATAATGTGTGTGGCTGATATTAATTGGTATGGATTGATGTGCTGTGATGATATATGTTCTGTATGCTGTATAATTATATATGTGTGACATGTATTATTACAGTACATTGGTTTGTGTTGGTTGGTATTGGCTGTGTGTGTGTTGTATTGCTGTAATATGTATGAATTGATATATTAATTATAAGATTAATTCAAGTATATTGATTTATATATATTGTATGTCAGTAAGTTTATACTTGTTGCCATATATAAATACATTTTGCATTTAGGTATATCTGTATACCAAAATGAGATAAGGAGGTTATACATTTATTATTTAAATTTATACGGAGACCTAAACTAAACATTAGACCTAAATTAACATATCTCTAAATTTATATTGTTAAAATGTAAATTTTAAAAATTAAATTGACAACTGCTTGATAATTCCTTTGCCATAAAACCCCCATAGGTGTAATTGGGATGGCCAGACAAAAAATTGGTTTTATAGCAAAACGGCCCCCTAGAGTGGGTCCATCTTCCCGCTCAAACTAAAAATGTAGTGGCTTCTTATCCGGGATTGATAGCTACTTTGATATTAAAGGAAAAAAGCGGAACATTAAATTATTTGGTAAAGAGCCATCAGAAATTGTAATTCCATATAATAAGGAACAACTTGTTGCTCTTCTAATGTTTGATAAAAATTGGCAGATTGCTATAGGAAACCATTTTGGTCAAAATTTTGCATCATTTACCCTCACATGTTTTGCTGAATTTTATATCCAGACATCCAGTTATTTTTTCTGTCAGATGTAAACAATCTCCTATTCCAAATGCTCAAATAGTTTTTACTGATGGGTCAGCAAACGGTAAAGCCTCCATAGTTACTAAAAATCACCAAAAGGTTTTAAAAACACAGGAAACTTCAGCTCAAAGAGCTGAAATAACAGCAGTCATAGAGGCTTTTGCTATGTTTGCAGATGAGGAATTTAACCTTTATTCTGATTCTCAGTATATTGTCAGGTTGTTTCCACACATTGAAACTGCGGTTTTGCCTGAAAATAAAACTACCATATTTCATTTGTTAACTAAATTACAGCAACAAATTCGGAAAAGAAATAAAATATTTTTCATTGGACACATTCGGGCTCATTCCAGATTGCCCGGCCCTTAAAATGCCTTTAATGATTTGGCTGACTTGTTAACCTGAAATACAGTGGCTACTGTGATTGAGGAGGCCAGAGCCTCTCACTTACTTTATCGTCAATATGCTACTGCCTTAAGATATCAATTCCAAATTCCCAGAGAGGCTGCTCGAGAGATTGTGTGTTCTTGCTTATATTGCCCCACTGTTTATAATAGTCTACCTATGGGAGTTAATACTCGCGGTCTCAAACCTAACGTACTCTGGCAAATGGATGTAACTCATGTCTCTTCATTTGGAAAACTGTCCTTTGTTCTTTAACTGTAGACACCTTTTCTCATGTTATTATTGCAACTGCTCATACAGGGGAAGCAATTAAAGATGTAATACAACATCTCTTTACTTGTTTTTCATATTTGAGCCTGCTAAAAGCTCTGAAAACTGACAATGCTCCTGCGTCTAAGTCTTTTCAGGAATTTTGTATAAAGTTTCAAATTAAACATAATACTGTCATCCCTTATAATCCACAGGGACAGACCATTGTTGAAAGAGCGCATCAAACATTAAAAATCCAAATTCAAAAACTAAAAGAAGGGGAGTTTAAGTATAGTTCTCCCCATCAAATCTTGCAACATGCTCTTTTCGTAATAAATATTCTAAATACTGATCTGGCTGGAACTACTGCAATGCTTCGTCATTGGTGCCTGGAGCAATTAAATGCAAAACCGTTAGTCAAATGGAAGGACCTTCTCTCAGGACAACGGAAGGGTCCTGACCCCTTATTAACTAGCGGTCGAGGATGTGCTTGTATTTTTCCACAGGATGCAGATTTCTCCAATTTAGATCCAAGACAGGTTGATTCGCCATGTTGCAGACCCCCAGACATCCAGTTCCCCCATAGCTTCGATCACAAAAGAGGAGCCCGCTGGAAGGGGAGGCAAGATAAACATCGAGATCCCAGCGGGACCGACGGGGCTGCTGCAGTGCGAACTCCAACCAGAAAATAATTCTACTTATTCTGTTTTGGCTTGTCTACCCTCTCCTTATGTTTTTCTCTTTACCAATGGTTCTGGAAAACTTAATGTACATGTGACTTTCACTGGTGGACCCAATGTAGTGACTTGTGAACAATGCATGCTCTCATTTTGTTTAAACCCTCAATATAATGTTTGCTCTTTGGTAGTGTTACAATGTCCACCTTATCTTATGATGTAACCACTTATTGATATAACTATAGTCTTGCTATGTTACAACAACTACAAGATTTAATGTGATCACGACGATTTGTGGGCTTTACTTATTTTAGGAATATCAGCTTTAATAGCAGCAATTACTTCTGTTACTGCGGCAGCAATATCATTGACTCAACAAGTGCATACTGCCCAATATGTTGATACCATGTCTAAAAATGTTTCTTTAACTCTAGCAACACAGGAAGTTATAGATAGAAAATTGGAGATGAGAGTAGACGCCTTAGAAGAGGCAATAATGCATATTGGGACTGAGTTACAGGCTTTAAAAGTGAAAATGGCTCTGTCTTGCCACGCTGATTAACGGTGGATATGTGTGACATCTTTAAAGGTAAACGAGACAAATTATGAATGGGAAAAAATCAAAAATCGTATCTCAGGTGTTTGGAACAGCTCTGACATTGGCCTGGACTTAGGGAAATTTCATAATCAAATACAGACCCTGGAACACTCTCGACTGGATTTTACCACCGCTGGAGCAGCTAATGACTTATTTCACACCTTCTCTAACTTTACTTCTGGAAAAAACATTCTGTCTAATATCTTTAGTTCTAGTTGTGCTTCTCATAATCATTCTTCCTTGTATTGTCAGGATTCTTCGGCAGAACATTCAAAAGCTCGCGACTGAGCTGCATCTGGCTGTTTTAAGAAATAAAAAAGGGGGAGATGCCGGGAGCCGGCATATTGCATATTGAGTGCATATTGCATATTGAGTGCAGCACTTTTCAGGATCTGGAATAGCTCAACTGGAAATTCTATCACTGCCGGTAGCCAGCGTGAGGAACTCCGCCCATGACAAAGGTCATGAGGAAGGAGGCTCGGCATACGCAAAGGCGGGATCGAGCTTCAGGAGTCCCCCTGGAAATTCTCGAGCATATACCCCCAAAACCAGAGTCTGCCTACTTTCTGCTTTGTGCTTTCACCTACACCTCTGACTTTACGGGGGGCTGTCCCCCACTACCTCTCTGAAAAAAGTTAGCTTACAGCTCCAGTTAATAATTCCTGGGTGTGACAGTGTTTAACCTACAAACTCCTTTGGAAATCCTCTAGCCTGCCTGAATAGGTTTTTCCGGCCACATGTGATTGTTCAGAGCCTCCCAACTGTGAGAGGCAGGAGATGTTCTAAACTGTCTAAACACAGATTCTTTTGAGTAGTTAAAAGATTGATTAGAAATTGTATTGGTGAAGGGATTTTCACTTGTTGGGCCAATGTTTGCTGCTAAGTTTCCATATCCCTTACCTGCTGTGTCCCTGGCAGTGTATTGATTAATATAGTTGGTGTAAGTAGTAGCTTTAATGTTTGTAACCTGGGACCCTTGAGTTAATTCTTTTTCTTGTTATAGCCCACCACACCTTTGCGCTGTACGAATGCAACTTTATCTAATGCTTTTGGAGGGTGGCTCCTGACCAATCACCTTTAGAGAAAAATAAGTTTTCTGAAGAAAAGGTCTTAAAATGTTAACAGGCCTCCGGGCCAGAAGATGATGCAAATCACCTAAGCTTTTGCATATGATAAGTTTGCAGGAAGAAAGCCTGGTTTGCTGCAAGACTCTACCCCTTCCCCCATTATCCTCTGTGCATAACTTAAGGTATAAAAACTACTTTGAAAAATAAAGTGCGGGCCTTGTTCACCGAAACTTGGTCTCACCATGTCGTTCTTTCTCTTACCTTCTGGCTGAATTATTCAGCCTCTTTTCTCCACTGAATTTCCTCACTGAGCTATCCTTATTTCAGCCTCTTTTCTCCACTGAATTTCCTCACTGAGCTATCCTCATTCTATTACTCTTTATATCCTTAATTAACGTTTAATTAAGCAATTGTTTCCTGATCTTCGCCTACGCCGTCTCTCCTTCGAATACCCTGGTTCAGCCGGGGCTGGTCCCCGGCACTTCTTTTTTCCTCCTTACCCTGTATTCTACTTAGAACAGAAATACCAACACTGGAGAATGACTTTGGATTGTGGGGATGAAGGCAACACACTAGGGGTGGCAAAGTACAGTGCTGGGAAGAGCTCAGGCCCTGAGGAGTTTACGTAGCAAGGCTGCCATACCATTGCCTGATTACTTGCCTTGAGAATTGTACATGAAAGATAAATAAAATTTAATCATCTTTTAGTCGCTGTTATTTTGGGCCTCCATTTATCTTACATAAAACCTTGTCGTAACTGATACTGTTTGCATATTATGGAAATGTTGGAAAGGTTAATCACAGCCATGTCAGAAAGAGTGTTGATTGTTAAACTTATATTTCCAGTATTTATCTCCTGTTGAATCAATGTTAAAAAAGACAACCAGTGAATGTTTTACAGTTAATGATGAGGATCAGATAGCCAGCTAAGAGGCTGTAGTAACAGACCAGGGATAATATAATAAGCATTTAAACTATGGAAATTATATAGAATTTTATTTTAAAAATCTCTCTACTCCATATCTACCCCTCTCCTTGGATATTGATTTTAGTTTACTTACTTCAATAAACTATTTTCTTAATCAGTCTGGATATCTAAAAATATTTTCTGGAAAGTATTATAACACCCATTTTCTTCTATGAAGCAGTGGAATTTTCTCCAGTTTTCTCTCAGACTTTGAACCTCATCTTTTTTTGTTGTTGTTTTTTCATCTCCAAAACAACCCTAACTTGCCCAGCATGCTGGACTGAAGAAGAATGGCAAAGATAGTTGTGTATTTGTGTACGGGATTAGTAAATCTTGGGCAAGCTTAACGGCTTAATGCAGTATTTAAAATTCAAGGTTGGTTTGTGTGAGAATAGCTCACAAAGTATAAACAACTAGAGCTTGCTTGTTTTTTATTACATAAACATGTTCCTATAGAATTGTATTATTGTTAGCTTATCTTATTTTGAGACCTTGTGAGAAAGGCCATTATTTAAAAACTACTTTTCCTTAAAATTTTTCTTTAAATAAAATGTCTCTATAATAGGAACATTATTTTGATTTCCTAAATAGTTATTAACACAATAGTTATTAACAGAAATATTAAAAAAAATAGGTGACTGTATAAATGTATTCTAAACATTTTCAGTATATATGTTTTAACCTAATGATTTTTTAAATATATTGAAGTATTTAATATGTTTTATATAATTCTATGAAAAGCTACATCATTCTATTTTTATTAAAGTATATTTATGTACAATATTGCATAAGTTGTAGCTGGTAATACAGTGATTCACAATTGTTAAAGGTTATACTCTTTTTTTGTTTTAGTTTTTAAGTATATACATATTTTTAAAATCCAGGTCTACTTCTACATATAAAGGCAGCTTTCCTCACGAGGGATTTACAGGAAGTAGTCTGGGGTGCACCAGGTCACATGAGGCTCTCCATGATGAGATGCTGGCTCAAACTGAAGGAAGGAATATTTCACTTATTTGAAAATTTTAATTAGAGTGTTTAACTGGCATGAATTAATAGAGTTGGATTCTTATTTTTAAGAAAAGCTCACAAGCTAACTTCCACTTAATTCATTACCATTTATTTTATTGAAATGTATAATTAAGTGAAAAAGGATTCTTGGGAGTACACTGTCATAACATTCAAAGAGATTTCCCTTCATTTATACTAAACTACTGTTCTATGTTCATCTGCGTATTTTTCTATATTTGTCATGACAGTGCTTCTTCCCTGTCCTTCTCCTCACTGGTAACCACTAGTTGGTTCTCTATATCTTTTTTGTTATATTCATGAGTTTCTTGTATTTTTAGACTCCGCATACCAATGATACCATATAGAATTTGTCTTTGTCTGACTTCACTTAGCATATTACTCTCCAAGTCCATCCACTCTGCAAATGACAAAATATCATTATTGTTTTTATGGCTGAGTAGTATTCCGTTGTGAGTGTAGTATTCCATTTTAAGCTTTCCTTGTGGCTCAGAGAACCATCTGAAATACAGGAGACTGGCTTGAGTCCCTGGCTTGGAAAGATACCCTGGATAAGGGAGTGGCTATCTACTCCAGTATTCTTGCCCAAAGAATTCCATGGATAGAACAGCCTGGCAGGCCACAGTCCATGAGATTGCAGAGTCAGACACAACTGTCGGTTGCAGAGTCGGACACGCACACACACCATTTTATCATCGTCATCTGTTGATAGGCACGTAGGGTGCTTTCATATTTTAAGCATTGTGAGTAATGGTTCTGTGAACATTAGGATGCATGCAATTTTTCTAATTAGTGTTTTTTTTTTTTTTCCCAGACTTATATCAAGGAGTGAAGTTGCTGGGTCATATGGTAGTTTATAATTTTAATTTTTTAAGTTTTATATTAAAATCACTCCTTCATAATTTTGCATGAGGACATATCAGTCTTGCACACCAAACTTAGTATTTATGTAATTATATGTTTCCTCAGCAAATGCTTACTATGTGCCTTGTCTTGCATTAGTCCCTCAGTTGTGTCTGATTCTTTGCAACTGCGTGGAATGTAACCTCAGGCTCCTCTGCCCATGGAATTCTCCAGGCAAGAATATTGAAGTGGAAAACCAATGCCTTCTTCAGGGGATCTTTCTGATCCAGGCGTCGAATCTGGGTCTCCTGCATTGCATCTGAGCCACCCAAGGAATTCCCGTACAAGGTATATTAAGAATCATAAAAAAGGATTACTAAGATGTATCTCTTACTTTCTAAGTTTTCATAATGTAGAAACAGATAGAGCACACAATGAATGTAGGATCAAGTTTTAAGAAGTAAGAGACGGGGATTCTAGGAAACATTCATAGTTGTTTGCTGGTACCTGAAGCAGACGATGTTTTGAAGTGGGAATGGAAAATGAGGCTCAGCATGGCAAGGGTTTTGACCGAGAGTTTTGAACTGAAAAAGAAAGAGAGAAAGAAAATTGGCTGCAGTGTGGAGAACGAACTGATAGAGAAAGAACTGAAGAGCAAAGAGAAGAGGCTATTCTTCAAACTCTCCAAGTGAAACATGATGATCACCTGAACAAGGGCTGTGGAAGAACCTGTACCAAGGTTGAGACAGAGGGGCAAGAAATGGAGAAGCTGAAAGCAAAAGAACTTAAGCTCAGCTGAATAAATACAATTAGGAACTGGAGAAGCAAACAATTATCAAGATTTCTACCTGTGATTAAAAAAAAACAGATGTGATGTCATTAATAGAAATATAAGGAAAGGAAGCAATTTTGAAGACTAGATGGAGGGTGGAAATTTAATGAGCTTTTTTTTTTTTAATTCATGTTGAATTTGAGATAGATACAAAACATCCACATAGATGTATCTAGTAGGCTGGTGGATATACCTGAAACTAAAGTGGGGGAGAAGGCAATGGCACCCCACTCCAGTACTCTTGCCTGGAAAATCCCATGGATGGAGGGGCCTGGTAGGCTGCAGTCCATGGGGTCGCTAAGAGTTGGACACGACTGGGCGACTTCACTTTCACTTTTCACTTTCATGCATTGGAGGAGGAAATGGCAACCCACTCCAGTGTTCTTGCCTGGAGAATCCCAGGGACGGTGGGGCCTGGTGGGCTGCCGTCTATGGGGCCTCAGAGTTGGACACGACTGAAGAGACTTAACAGCAGCAGCAGCAAAGTGGGGGAAGTGGGGAGACTTTGTCCTGAGAATGTGCACGGGAAAATAGCTTGGAGGCATCATGTTTCTCCTTCCAAGTTTCTCATGAGCCCAAGCTCACTAGATTCATTCTGTAGCTTTAACTTCTCATTTATGTAAGTTTTTATTCCAGGGTCTCTCTATTTCTTTAAAGATTGATATGACTTATTCCATTCTAAGCCAGAGTGGTTCTCTTCCCCACATACTGTCTCCTCAAAAATTGAACTGCATTTATTGCTTAAAAGTATTATCACAGAGAGAACCTCAGGTTGAACTTGCCAATATTTATTATTTTTGACCTACAAAAATGGCAAATATACGTAGTTGATACTAGTGCACATCGTATAATAGTATTAAACCAATTGTAAAATACAGAAAGTAGTCACTAGAATTATTCATATCTCACTGATTCAAGATTACAATATTAAATGTTTGATAAGGGAATATATTTCAAGTTTTTGTCTATTAACACATACACTGATAAAAGTGGTATTATACCATACATACTTTTGGAACTTGCCTTTTTAATCTAATGTATTATAAGCCTCTTCTCTTAATACCTACCATTTAATTGCTGCAAATAATTCAAGCAGTTTCTTCCTTCATTAACATAAAAATTCATCAGTAAAAGTTATTTTATACATTCGTATTTCATGCATTTGTCCAATTATTTCTTAGGATAAATTCAATTTTATTAATGAGTATTAGGCAAAGTCATCTGCCTTCAGAATTTCAACATGCTGAAAACTTGCAGATAGACACATCTATTCTGTGTACATATAACACATGAACTATGCTCTAAATACTCCATTTAAAAAAATTTTTTTTAAACTTTATGTCTCAAAGTTTCTTCATTGAAATGTGTCCTAAAGAGAACTTTTTCTTTCCTTCCACACCCCTCTTTTTCCTTCTCAAATTTGCTGAACACCATCCTCTTTCCAAAACAATTTCTAAACAAAAACCAACAACCAAAAATAAAAGCACCTGGAAATTATCCTATAATACTCCTATTCCTTTTATTTTTTTAATTTTATTCTATTTTTTAACTTTACAATATTGTATTGGTTTTGCCATATATCGAAATGAATCTGCCACAGGTATACATGTGTTCCCCATCCTTTTAAATGTTGTATTCTTTTGGAATACACCCCACCTCCCAATCATGACTTTCCTAGGCAGTATCTGTATAATAGTATATCCTTTGGATTTTAATTAAAAATGCTAAATGATGCTTCTCATCTACAACCCTGCTGTCTTACAAGTCACTGATCAGATCCTTCCTGCTTTCTCACTCCCTCCACAGACTTATCTTTCCCAATACTGCTAAAGTGATTTTTGTATAAAACATTTATCGACACCTTATTTGCTGTGAGATGAAACCCACCTCTTTCAAATTCTATGTAAGGTTTTACATTCCTTTCCTGGACCTTGTTCTTCTTTCGACCCCATTTCTTGCATCATTACTAGTCTTATTGGACTAGTAGACTTTCCCAAATGCTGTCATTTCTCCTCTGTTTAATTTCATTGAAATCTTCATCTCTACTTAGCCACCTGGCTAGCACATATAATTGCCCCTCAATAATCAACAGAATTAAAAAAACAAAAGAAAACACTATGTATCCTGTTCTTTACCTTACTGATAGAATTACTTCCCTTTTAGGGCCCAGCACACACACACTGTTTTACATCAAATAGCTCTCATGAATATTTAATTGCCTTTATATGTCTATATGGGCTTCCCTGGTGGCTCAGTAGAAAAGACTCCATCTGCCAATGCAGGAGATTCAAGTCTGATCCCTGGGTGAGGAAGATCCCCTGGATCTTCCTCTCTAGTATTCTTGCCTAGAAAATTCCATGAACAGAGCTAGTCTGGTGGGCTACAGTCCAAGGGGTCACAAAAGAGTCAGACATGATTTAGTAACTAAATAACAACAGTAATATATCTATATATGATTTTTGCACTTTTCCAGGGTATGGAAGGAACTATAGCCAAATTATATTCATTTTCTTAATACCTAAATAAGTGCAGGTTCTGAATGAATCTTGAGTGAATGAATGGATGAAAAAATGAGTGGAGCAAGAAAAATTATTTCATGAGAAGTTACCCAAGGATGAATATAAGTGAAAATCCTTAAGGGTTTATAGGGAAAAAAAAGAATTAAATAAGCATAGACTGAATAAAAGACATATGATATATACATATATGTTTGTGTATTTTCTTGTGTGTGTGTGTGTGTGTGTGTTCTCAGTCACTCAGTCGTGTTCATTTCTCTCAAACCTATAGACTTCAGCCCACAAGGATCCTCTGTCCATGGAACTTTCCAGGCAAGAATACTGGAGTGAGTAGTCATTCCCTTCTCCAGGGGATTTTTCCAATCCAGGGATCTAACCTGTGTCTCCTCAGTGGTAGGTGGATTCTTTGCCACCAGCATCGCCTGGGAAGGCCAGTGTATACATATGTATGCTTGTGTGTGAGTGTGGTGTGTTCACCCATCCACTGGTCAATTTATATTCTGTAACCACTCAAATAATCCTCTATTATTTTATCTATCTGTACATTGAAAAACATTGTCACTTTGTCCATGTAATTACACTGGATTTTAGTCTTCTGGGGAATTCCTCCAAAGCCTCAGTATTGTGTGTTATTAAACATTCTCCTGATTCTTAACACTAGTCAATAGAGTATGTGCTCTAGGCAAATTTGGCTTTTATATAAGAGAAGTTCAGGTAGACATTAATTCTCTGTTGATTCCTAATCCTGTGCCAGAAAATATTACATTATTACACAATAACATATTTAAATGATTTGATGTGAAAGGTTTTCAATTTATTTATTTTGCCAAGTAGTTTAAAACTACATTAAAAACATTACACTATTAATGAAATTCTTCAGATAATTAAAAAAATATATAATGTATATATTTAACCTATATAAATACATACATTTTTGACAACAAATGAAAATTCATAGGATAATATCTGTAGAATACCATATTTCATAATACATCAGAGATTGACTTAGACATTAATGTTTTGCCTTGTATTTTGTAACACACACACACACACACACAAATGTGTGTGTTAAATATGAAAATGGTATTCACACTTTGTACTGGAGAGACTGACTGCCAAAGATCAAAAGGCAAGCACTGTTTTT
This sequence comes from Bos indicus, assembly GCF_029378745.1. Classification (NCBI taxonomy): domain Eukaryota; kingdom Metazoa; phylum Chordata; class Mammalia; order Artiodactyla; family Bovidae; genus Bos; species Bos indicus. The sequence goes on along the minus strand of NC_091766.1, from coordinate 102,994,938 downwards.
TTTCTCCTTAGGTCATTAATTTTCAAATATTTAAGCTTCAAAACTGAACTGAATTTAAGTACAATAAAATATATTTCCTTTCCTTAAGCAATTTTAGTCATCAAGAGAGAGCACTAAAAAAGTAAATCAAAAGAGAAAACAAATCAACACGCTTTTTCACTATTTTCCTACTTTGGTGTTTTCTCTGTCAATAGGTAAAGTTTTCACTTTGAAGTTCTTCCACAGCTTTGGTTTGGTGATCATGATCATGCTGAGGAGATAAAGGAATTTTTTCTCCACTGCTCTCCTTTCTCTTTACCCCGTAACTTCGACATCATTGCCATTCTGATTACAACACCACAGAAAACTTACCTTTGCTGTGTCTCAGTTTCCACTTCCCCTCCTCTCTCTTTCATGACATAAACAAATCAATACTGGAGAAGACATGAGACTAATGTTAAGAAAAGAATTGATGTAGGGAGGGAATATGAGCACATTCACAGGTATTTTTCCTACCTCCTGAATGTGTGACCTGAGATAGACTCACATACACAAACATGCATCTCTGGAGCTTCAGTGTCCAGATCTAAAAACCTAGATGTAAAGAACTCGACATCGTATATAGACATAAAAGTTTCTTATATGATTTTAAAAAATTCGATTCCTAGTACTTCTTTAATAGGCTTTCTAATACTTACAGTCTATACCAGGCTCGATAATCCTGACCAGCAAGCTTTGTTTAAGTATATGAATAATATTTAAACTTTCAAAGATACAATGAAAATAAATTATCAGGAATCATTCTAGTTTTATTTTTCTATTCTCTCCACTTTGAATGTCCTTACCTTTTATGCTACTATCAGATCAGATCAGATCAGTCGCTCAGTCATGTCCGAATATTTGCGAACCCATGAATCACAGCACACCAGGCCTCCCTGTCCATCACCAACTCCCAGAGTTCACTGAGACTGGAGTTTCAGCTTTAGCATCATTCCTTCCAAAGAAATCCCAGGGCTGATCTCTTTCAGAATGGACTGGTAGGATCTCCTTGCAGTCTAAGGGACTCTCAAGAGTCTTCTCTAACACCACAGTTCAAAAGCATCAATTCTTCGGTGCTCAGCCTTCTTCACAGTCCAACTCTCACATCCATACATGACCACTGGAAAAACCATAGCCTTGACTAGACGAACCTTTGTTGGCAAAGTAATGTCTCTGCTTTTGAATATGCTATCTAGGTTGGTCATAACTTTCCTTCTAAGGACTAAGCATCTTTTAATTTCCTGGCTGCAATCACCATCTGCAGTGATTTTGGAGCCCCCCAAAATAAAGTCTGACACTGTTTCCACTGTTTCCCCATCTATTTCCCATGAAGTGATGAGACCGGATGCCATGATCTTCGTTTTCTGAATGTTAAGCTTTAAGCCAACTTTTTCACTCTCCACTTTCACCTTCATCAAGAGGCTTTTTAGTTCCTCTTCACTTTCTGCCATAAAGGTGGTATCATCTGCATAGCTGAGGTTATTGATATTTCTCCTGGCAATCTTGATTCCAGCTTGTGTTTCTTCCACTCCAGCGTTTCTCATGATGTACTCTGCATAGAAGTTAAATAAGCAGGGTGATAATATACAGCCTTGATGTATTCCTTTCCTATTTGGAACCAGTCGGTTGTTCCATGTCCAGTTCTAACTGTTGCTTCCTGACCTGCATATAGGTTTCTCAAGAGGCAGGTCAGGTGGTCTGGTATTCCCATCTCTTTCAGAATTTTCCACAGTTTATTGTGATCCACACAGTCAAAGGCTTTGGCATAGTCAATAAAGCAGAAATAGATGTTTTTATGGAACTCTGTTGTTTTTTCCATGATCCAGCAGATGTTGGCAATCTGATCTCTGGTTCCTCTGCCTTTTCTAAAACCAGCTTGAACATCAGGAAGTTCACAGTTCACATATTGCTGAAGCCTGGCTTGGAGAATTTTTAGCATTACTTTACTAGCGTGTGAGATGAGTGCAATTGTGCGGTAGTTTGAGCGTTCTTTGGCATTGCCTTTCTTTGGGATTGGAATGAAAACTGACCTTTTCCAGTCCTGTGGCCACTGCTGAGTTTTCCAAATTTGCTGGCATATTGAGTGCAGCACTTTCACAGCATCATCTTTCAGGATTTGAAATAGCTCAACTGGAATTCCATCACCTCCACTAGCTATGTTCATAGTGATGTTTCCTAAGGTCCACTTGACTTCAGATTCCAGGATGTCTGGCTCTAGGTGAGTGATCACATCATCGTGATTATCCTGGTCATGGAGATCTTTTTTGTACAGTTCTTCTGTGTATTCTTGCCACCTCTTTTTAAAATCTTCTGCTTCTGTTAGGTCCATACAATTTCTGTCCTTTATTGAGACCATCTTTGCATGAAATGTTCCCTTGGTGTCTCTAATTTTCTTGAAGAGATCTCTAGTCTTTCCCATTCTGTTTATTTTCCTCTATTTCTTTGCACTGATTGCTGAGGAAGGCTTTCTTATCTCTCCTTGCTATTCTTTGGAATTCTGCATTCAAATGGGAATAACTTTCCTTTTCTCCTTTGCTTTTCTGTTCTCTTTTCACAACTACTTGTAAGACCTCTGCAGACAGCCATTTTGCTTTTTTGCATTTCTTTTCCTTGGGGATGGTCTTGATCCCTGTCTCCTGTACAATGTCATGAACATCCGTCCATAGTTCATCAGGCAACTCTATCTATCAGATCTAATCCCTTAAATCTATTCCTCACTTCCACTGTATAACCATAAGGGATTTGATTTAGGCAATGCCAAAAAATGCTCAAACTACCACACAATTGCACTCATCTCACATGCTAGTAAAGTAATGCTAAAAATTCTCCAAGCCAGGCTTCAGCAATACGTGAACCGTGAACTTCCTGATGTTCAAGCTGGTTTTAGAAAAGGCAGAGGAACCAGAGATCAGATTGCCAACATCTGCTGGATCATGGAAAAAACAACAGAGTTCCATAAAAACATCTATTTCTGCTTTATTGACTATGCCAAAGCCTTTGACTGTGTGGATCACAATAAACTGTGGAAAATTCTGAAAGAGATGGGAATACCAGACCACCTGACCTGCCTCTTGAGAAACCTATATGCAGGTCAGGAAGCAACAGTTAGAACTGGACATGGAACAACAGACTGGTTCCAAATAGCAAAAGGAGTATGTCAAGGCTGTATATTATCACCCTGCTTATTTAACTTATATGCAGAGTACATCATGAGAAATACTGGAGTGGAAGAAACACAAGCTGGAATCAAGATTGCCAGGAGAAATATCAATAACCTCAGCTATGCAGATGACACCACCCTTATGGCAGAAAGTGAAGAGGAACTAAAAAGCCTCTTGATGAAAGTGAAAGAGGAGACTGAAAAAGTTGGCTTAAAGTTAAACGTTCAGAAAACGAAGATCATGGCATCCGGTCCCATCACTTCACGGGAAATAGATGGGGAAACAGTGGAAACAGTGTCAGACTTTATTTTGGGGGGTTCCAAAATCACTGCAGATGGTGACTGCAGCCATGCAATTAAAAGATGCTTACTCCTTGGAAGGAAAGTTACGACCAACTCAGATAGCATATTGAAAAGCAGAGACACTACTTTGCCAACAAAGGTTCATCTAGTCAAGGCTATGGTTTTTCCAGTGGTCATGTATGGATGTGAGAGTTGGACTGTGAAGAAGGCTGAGCACCGAAGAATTGATGCTTTTGAACTGTGGTGTTGGAGAAGACTCTTGAGAGTCCCTTGGACTGCAAGGAGATCCAACCAGTCCATTCTGAAGGAGATCAGCCCTGGTATTTCTTTGGAAGGAATGATGCTAAAGCTGAAACTCCAGTACTTTGGCCACCTCATGCGAAGAGCTGACTCATTGGAAAAGACTCTGATGCTGGGAGGGATTGGGGGCAAGAGGAGAAGGGGACAACAGAGGATGAGATGGCTGGATGGCATCACTGACTCGATGGACGTGAGTCTGAGTGAACTCCGGGAGTTGGTGTTGATAGGGAGGCATGGCATGCTGCGATTCATGGGGTCGCAAAGAGTCGGACACGACTGAGCAACTGAACTGAACTGATACCTGAATGGTCTAGTGGTTTTCCCTACTTTCTTCAATTTAAGTCTGAATTTGGCATAAGGAGTTCATGATCTGAGCCACAGTCAGCTCCTGGTCTTGTTTTTGCTGACTATATAGAGCTTCTCCATCTTTGGCTGCAAAGAATAAAATCAATCTGATTTTGGTGTTGACCATCTGGTGATGTCCATGTGTAGAGTCTTCCCTTGTGTTGTTGGAAGAGGGTATTTGCTATGACCAGTGCGTTCTCTCGGCAAAACTCTAATGGGGTTCCTTAGACCTCTTGAAAACCATGATTGACTCTGATCCAAAGGCTTGAGAGGGCACACATTTATAACAAGATGCCTGCTTTGGTTCACTATTTACTTGTCTGCATTTTAATATACCTTAAAAATCTGGTGAGGGACTTTTGATTTTAAATATTCCCAACAGAGCTCTACTTGTTAATTTTAGGTATCTTGGATCTCCTAATGAGGTGTGAAGCCCCAGAAGTGGTGAAAAGGAAGGAGTAGAAGAAAATAACAGATGAAGGAAAGAAGAGATAAAGTTGATTTTCATTGTGTCCCTGTTTATTATTATAGCTGATAATAACTATGAAGCAAGTAACCTTTGTCTGCATAGATAAGATTAAAGCTACTAAAGTCTGAGAATGGCAGTCTACTATCCTATCAAAATTCACCAGGAAGTAGACCAGGAGCAATCAGACTTCAAACCTCAGTGATTATGAATTAGGTCTTTTAAATAAAACAAGAACAAACTCTTGTAGGACATGCAGACATTTCTACAGCAAACTAGAACCCTCAGTCCCTCCACTTAGTCGTACAGTATGTCCCTCCCCCTGCCCCTGATTTCTAATGTACAAAAGACAGCAATGACATAAATCATCATGGAAGAGCAGTATGAACTCGTGGTCACCACCTCCATTTCGTCCCAGTGACTCTCCTCACACTTTCACCCTCATGATTTAAGAGGGGAAAGGTCAAGGCCCCACCTCCAGCTTTTGGAATCATATTCTACTACTACAGTGTTTCACACGATGATGTACTCTTGTGTGAAAATTTTGCTTATGCTGTTCTATGGAGTAAATAAGCCTATGAGTTTCTCAAAAAGAAGGTAAGACCTCTTCATTATAATAAAAGCTGCAGCAGCTTTTCTTTATTTTGCAGACATTACCAATTATGGTCGTTGATGGACTTATGCCCAATCATACTGCAGCAGAGGGGGATTCAGGAGCCCTTCAAATTCTCTTTTGCTTTGTTATGTTTTTATAAATCATTAAAAAATAGTTTTTCACAGCAGCCAAGTGAGGAATATCCTTTGCCCACTGTGGTCTAGAGAAAAAATAGAAACTTTCTAATTGAACTATGTGCTAATATGCTACTGACATTCAGCAAGGGCTATCTTTACATATATATGTGTGCTTGTGTGTATATAAATATATGTACACACAATGATATCTTTCTGTATGTATATATATGCTTTAATTTTATTTTTTCCATTTCATTATGCAGCTTGGATTACTGTGATGTTGAAAGCTTTGCTAGTTCTCCACTCCTCCCCAGAAGTATATTGGACATATACCGACCTGGGGCGCTCATCTTTAAATGTCATGTCATTTTGCCTATTCATACTGTTCATGGGGTTCTCAAGGCAAGAGTGCTGATGTGGTTTGCCATTCCTTCTCCAGTGGGCCACATTGTCAGGCCCTAACTAGCAGGGATATGCCTTTCAGCAGCTCGGCATGGCTGGATGACGTGCCCAGTGTCCTGGCTGTCCCACTGCTGGTCCCTGATGAGCATTTAAACCTTCACCGTCATCGGGTGTTGGTCGACATGAAGCCAGGGTTTGAGGCAAAGGCCCTGCTGAAGTGGCTGGGAAGGAGGTCTTGGGGAGGCTGGAGCCAATGTTGGAAGGCGTCCAGGAGCGGAGGACACCCCGGCCTTACCATAGCCACTGGCCACTGCCCAGAATTCACTGGCTATGCTGGAGCCAGTGATTTTGGTTAAATGAGGTTGAAAGGATGGAGCTCAGATCTGAAACAATTTGTGTCTCTGTAAGGAGACACCAGGGAGTTTTCTCTCTCCACCTTTTCATATACACAGAGGAAAGGCCTTATGGGCACATATCTAGATGGTGGCCATATGCAAGCTAGGAAGAGAGCTCTCACCAGAATCCAGCCATGCTGGCACCCTGATTTCTAGCCTTCAGAACTGTGAGAAATAAAGGTTCATTGTTTAAGCTGCTCAGTATGTAGCATTTTGTTATGGCAGCCCAAGCTGACTAAAATCTTACCTTATGTGCATGCAAACCCTCTAGGCTCTAGTGGACAGTGCTTTCAAGATTACTTTGGATCAGTGATTTGAAGAGATTTTTATCTTCTGGAGAGTAGATTCAGCCTCCTCACCTATCAAATGATTTATAGGAGGATCATAAGGAAAATTTTCTTTCTTTATGAGACATATAAACAACTTAAAACTGGATTGAAAATACATTACATTAAATATGATATTTGCCTTATATTTTATCTTACATAAAATAAATTATAAACTATACAAAGAATACTTGCAGGTATGAAAGATATAAAGGTCATAAAATCACTAGTAAACTAATATAACCATTAATGTGCTGATACATATCCTTCTATCAAAATTTTCTTTATGATCCTCCTATAAATCATTTTCATTTTCTTGGGCTCCAAAATCATTTTCTTTGGCTCCAAAATCACTGCAGATGGTAACTGCAGCCATGAAATTAAAAGATGCTTGCTCCTTGGAAGAAAAGCTATGACAAACCTACACAGTGTATTAAAAAGCAGAGACATCATTTTGCCAACAATGGTTCATATAGTCAGAACTATGGTTTTTCCAGTAGTCACGCATGGATGTGTGAGCTGGATGATAAAGAAGGCTGAGTGCCAAAGAATTGATGCTTTTGAACTGTGGTTCTGAAGAAGACTCTTGAAAGTCCCTTGGACAGCAAGGAGATCAAACCAGTCAATTCTAAAGGAAATCAACCCTGAATATTCATTGGAAGGACTTATGCTGAAGCTGCAATACTTTGGCCACCTGATGTGAAGAACTGACTCATTGGAAAAGCCCCTGGTGATGGGAAAAATTGAGGGCAGGAGGAGAAGGGGGTGATAGAGGATGGGATGGTTGGATGGCATCACTGGCTCAATGGACATGAGTTTGAGCAAACTCTGAGAGAGAGTGAAGGACAGGGAAGCCTGACGCTGCAGTTATGGGGCCACAAAGAGTCAGACATGACCTAGTCACTGAAGAACAACAAGAACAATATAGTTTGGGGAAATAGTTTTATAAATAGCCATTTCAAACTTGTGTGGCAATTTATTTTAGCTTTTATTTTCTACACATCAGGCTAATTTGCAAATCTTAGGACTAAAATTATACCATAGTTATTTTGTTTTTATTCTGATAATCCTGTCTACTAGAAAAAATAAGCTATGATTCTAACATATTTCTCTTAGTACGTAGATGTCCAGTAGCACTCTGACAAAAAGAGGCAAAATAAGAACAAATAGGAATCAGTACTTAGAAGGGATATGTGTTCTCAGTGCAGTGCAAAGTGCAAGGCTCTCAGTCGCGTTCAGCTCTTTGTGACTCCATGGATTACACAGTCCATGGAATTCTCCAGGCCAGAACACTGGAGTGGGTAGCCTTTCCCTTCTCCAGGGGATCTTCCCAACCCAGGGATCGAACCCAGGTCTCCGGCATTGCAGGCGGATTCTTTTCCAGCTGAGCCACAGGGAAAGCCCAAGAACACTGGAGTGGGTAGCCTATCCCTTCTCCAGCAGATCTTCCTGACCCAGGAATCAAACTGGGGTCTCATTCATTGCAGGCAGATTTTTTACCAACTGAGCCATCAGGGAAGCCCCCAAGAGTAATATAAAATACCCTATGGGTGTAAACATTTTTATTTATGCAGAAAATATTCTTTATGAAACTTATGGAGAAAGACACAAAAACAATTTAAAACTGGATTCAAAATACGTTAAATTACAATATTTTCCCTATATTTTATCATACATAAAATAAATTATAAAGTATACAAAAAATACTTGCAGTTATGAACAATATGAAGGTCAAACAATCACTAGTAAACTAATATAACTCTTAATATGCTGATACACTTCCTTCTATTGTGGTATTTCAATACCAAAACATTTGTTTATAAGGTTAAAAAATTGAGCTTATGTTGTGTGTATTAAGTTTCTATTTTTATGATCCCAAATTATTCTTCAAAAATCACCATTTTAATAGCTGCATAAATGTCTGTCACATAGATGTGTCACGATTATTTACCCATTCTATTTCTTTTTGGCCATTTATGTTATTTGCAACTTTCACAATTATAACTCACAGGACTAGAAACAAATATTTAGATAAATCTTTGCCTACGATTCTTTGTTCAGTTACACAGTGCTCTTTGTGTTTTCTTTGTAGAAATTAATAAACTGTTCCTGACATCTGAAAGATTACAAGGTATTATTTCACGCTTTCAGTGGCACCGCAGTTTGAAAATATCTCTTACATAATTTCATGAATATTTCAATAGGAACATGAGGAGTACGAATTAGGAGCAGCTAGCCAAGACCTCCACTGGAAATCAGTCTTCGTAATATCAAACAACCTGTACTTACTGACTTTGTTCTAGTACAATATCATCTTTTTCTCAAAGCATATGCACAAATTTCTACACAGAGAAAGACATTCTTGTATATAACAACAGTTGCAGTTTCTCAGAGTTGGCAGTCTTTTGATTATAGTAACTTTGACAAATGTGACATTGGCAATATTAATGCATTAATGTCATTCATATCAATCATATCCAGCTTGAAGGGTCATTTCCAAAGTTAATCGCTTAAGGCAAAGTCACCAACTATTAAAGCTCCCAAATAGTTATCATTCAGGAAACTGTGGACTCAGCCATGTTTAATCATATTTCAAGTTGTTTTAGAAAATGTTTATACACCTGTTCCAAAATACTCCCAAAATGAATAAATATATTTGCATATGTACTTTATTTCCCAGACAAGAATACTACAGTGGGTGGCCGTCTCCTTCTCTAGGGAATCTTCCCAACCCAGGGATTGAACTTGTGTCTCCTATGTGTCCTGCATTGCAGGCAGATTCTTTACCAACTGAGCCACCATAGAAGCCATTATTACTATTCCAATTATTATTATTATTCCAATTCTGAATGTTAATTTGATTCTCTTTTTAAAAACATATCATTACTATGTCCAAATTTCCAAAGACACCCTTTTTATATGTAACCCAACAATGTAACCCACTATAATTTCTGAAAAAATTGTAAATTTGTAAATAGTAACTGGTAATTGAAACAATTGTATGTAACCTATAACCTAGTAGTGTGATGAAAACATGTTATATGAAAGATGCATTTTAAAAGAAGAACAGAAGGCACCAAAATAAATTATTTTTGGATACTATCTATCATTGCAACTTACATTCTGTGAAATTTAGTTTTAGATGTTATTGATAGGATTTTATAAACTGGTTTTTGCTAAAACTTTTAGATAAGAATTTAAAAGTTAGAAATGTGAATGACAGTTTAAAAAGGGAAGCATAAAAATGTGGAAACCAAATTAAATCTACTTCGAAAAATGTTGAAATCCAAGTAATTTGGATCCCAAAAATAATCAGTGGTTCATATCCTGTTCCAAATGAGAAGTCATCTTCTCAGCCAATTGCTGCTGTAACATTCAGTGAGCTCAGTGTCAGACCAGCTCTGTGTATTTTTGCCACAACTTAAATAGGTTTAGCTTTCAAGTATGGATCGAGAGAAAAATTATATGGGGGGAAAAAAAAAACTTATGAACAACTTTGAAGCATTACAGCTCTTGTTTTATAGCATAATGATAAAAGGTGCCTGAGGTGAGATCCTGCACTGCTACTTACTGGCTCAGGGACCTTGTGAAAATTACTTATATCCTCTGTGGCTCAGGCTTTTCATATGTAAAATGGTGATAACAATAATCATTCAGGGTTGTTAAGATAATTAAATGTCATAATACACAGGAAGTGTTTAGAAGAGTGGTGGCAGAGAGTGAGGGCTGTAATAGCATTACATGCAGTCATTATCCTTGGATGGTTTCCCTTTATGTTCTACCTATAATCTATCACCGTGTTCCAATCACATCCAAGAAAACAGCAGAATAAATACATACACACACCTGAAGCTTATATTGTTAATGACAACAGTACAGTTGATGTCAAGTAGGAGACAAAACCGTTGTGAAAAACTCAAGAAATGCCTTAGCATGGAGGAGGAATTTACCATTTTTTATTCAGAATCTCGATTTTACTTCTATTTACCCCATTCAATCTTTTCACCAAGAACTGTCCAGATAATTGCTCATGGGCTTGCTTTCAGAAATATATATGCCAGGGTGCTCTGCTTTTATTTATTAATTAGTGTGGTGTTCATTTGCTCTTTTTTTAAGTTTCTCAAGGGGGAGGTTTACATGACTGTTAGGGGACCTCTCTTCTCTTCTTACAAAAGCGTTTAATAATACTACACATGTTACTCTTAGCAGCTCTTTGGCCGCCTTCCACAAATTTTGAAATGATTTCTTTTTTATTGAGTTTAAAATATTTTAAATTTTTTCCCTCAGACGTTTTATTTGACCTGTGGGATATTTTCAATTATGCTGTTTAATTTCCCAAAACTTAGGGTTTTTTAAAATATAATTTGGTCATTGGTTTCTAGTTTAACTCTGTTTTAATCTGAGAACATAATTTAAATGATTTATATTCTTTGAGGTTTATTTTGTAGGCTGGAAAGAATATATCTTTAGTGTATTTTAAAATGCCAGGTATTTGCTGCTCTTGAATAGAGTGTTCTAGAAACATCAATTAGGCTTACTTGGTAGATGTGTGTGCGCTTAGCCACTCCGTCATATCCAACTCTTTGCGACCCCATGTACGTGGCAGATAATGTTGGTCAATTCTTCTATGATATAATTGATGTACTGTATATTTTCTGAGAGAGCAGGATTCGAGTCTATAGCTATCACTTTAGTTTCTCTATTTTTCCTTTCAATTCTATCACGTTTTTCTTCATGTATTTTGAAGCTTTGCTGTTGGGACTGGTATGTCTTGGTGAACTGACCCTTGATGTCATTGTGTCATGATCCGATTATCAGTACTACCTTATATTCTGAAATCTAGTTTGTCTGATATTAATATAGACACTCTTAGCTATGAATTTTGTAGTTGATCCAGATTCTCATGGTTAACTTTGGACCAATATATTATTGTGACCTTCTTTTATGTCCTATGTGGAAACAGAACCTCTGAGGCTGTTTTTTCTAAAACAAAGTATCTGAAATTCCATCTTCTGGAGACCCTTCCCAGATTTGGAAAATTATTTGTCTGTAAAGCTTAGTTTCTTTCGATGCTGTGAAAAGTTGTCTTTTGTCCTGGGTGTCCACGGGTCTTTTAGTGGGTAAGGAGGATTTGATTTGGGAACCAGTTCATTTTACACCAGAAGCCTGACAATTAACTTTTAACTTGATTTTCGTTAGAACTTGATTTTGATGACATAGCGTGAAGCATATTGCCATTTCCCATAGGGAATAAATGAGTTAGAGAAAACCTGAATGTATTAGAGTGATCTTGACTCTCAGTTGCATATGAGTACAGCCTTAAAAAAATAAAGGTGAGCAAACGTGTCTGGCTTTAGACGCTTATAAATAAAATCATTGAAAAGTCTGTTTAAGTCACAAACAAGACAGCAGAGAACTAGAAATGATAAGATTTATATTTGAGATCTGCTTTCAGAACTTATTGATAACCTCAGGGAAGACATTTAGTGGCAAAAAAGCCCAAGCTCCTTAGCAATACGAATGGATAACACAAGACGACCCAACTTTACTACTAAGAGACTTACTATGAGGCACAAATTAACACCGAGTGGAGAGCACTGTCAAGCGTTATACAATTATTCATTTTTATTATTAAGTTGATTTCGTTTCTTTGACAAATGCTCTAAAATATCAATTTTATCCAGTTAGGCACTAGATTTTTGAAATTGCAATCATGTATTGAGTTACCTACGGAGAAGGCAATGGCACCCCACTCCAGTACTCCTGCCTGGAAAAGCCCATGGATGGAGGAGCCTGGTAGGCTGCAGTCCATGGGGTCGCAGAGGGTCAGACACGACTGAGCGACTTCACTTTCACTTTTCACTTTCATGCATTGGAGAAGGAAATGGCAACCCACTCCAGTGTTCTTGCCTGGAGAATCCCAGGGACCGGGGAGCCTGGTAGGCTGCCATCTATGGGGTCGCACAGAGTCGGACACGACTGAAGTGACTTAGCAGTAGCAGCAGTAGCATTGAGTTACCTAATACTATCTTACTTACAGTAATGCGAAGTGTTGGCAAACTCTATTTCTGAACCTAGGAATTTAGAAACACATTACTTTTTTTTTTTTTTTCTTATGGGGATAGTATCAAAATCTAGTGTTGATAGAGATTTTTCCCAATATCTTCATTTTAATATTTGGTAATCCTCCTGTCTCCCTTAGGATGTTCCTGCTTATAAACTGACACTGATGAGTAGTACTGAAATTGGGGAAAAGCATGGTTAGTTTTCTGGCAGCTTCATGCTGTCAATCCCATCAGTTAATCTCTTTTCTCACCTGCCAGCTTAATGTTGCACAGTCCATTGAAAGCTCTGTGTAAGAGTCTCCCACCTACTTTTCTTGTTGTGAGGAAGCTCCCTGAGTTTCTCTGTCACCATACATTCATTAATCTGTTTGAAAGTAACATGACCCGCTGCATGGTTTCCCCCTTTATTAATGCAAATGTTCCAGACGGTATCTTTAAATGTCCAGAATTAAACATTTTCTGTCAGTATCAGAAGATGGAGCTCTGTTCAAAAAATGAGAATGCTACTACAACCCTCGCTTTAATTGCTGCATTATAATCTCCAGACCTGAAAAGCCCTGGAGACCCTGATACATAAAATGCCTTTCAGCTACACAGATGTGGAATTCATTACAAGTGTGTTGTAAGTTGGGAATATATCTTGAAGTCACTGAAAGAATATCAATGCCCTTGGGATATTTGATAATTTGAACTACTATTATTTAAAGTATAACAATGGTGATACAGTAAGAGAGAGCAAAAAAGTAAGAAAAAAATGTAATCACAATCACGAGGACACACGTTCATAAACACACCTTTAAGAAGGAAAATATAAATGCTGTCTCATGATATAATCATATAAAATAAGTAAGTCATTTATATATCAAACCTTAAGACACCTTTCTCCTCAAAAAACTTTTATCACGAACATAAAATAAGAACTATTGTTTCAAGGTCTCTATTTCTTATATTCATAGCTAAAATCAACGGCAAATGCACAGTTCAGTTCAGTTCAGTTGCTCAGTCATGTCTGACTCTTTGCGACCCCATGGGCTGCAGCACGCCAGGCCTCCCTGACCATCACCAGCTCCCAGAGCTTGCTCAAACTCATGTCCATTGAGTCGGTGATGCCATCCAACCACCTCGTCCTCTGTCGTCCCTTTCTCCTCCTGCCTTCAATGTTTCCCAGCATCAGGGTCTTTTCCACTGAGTCAGGTCTTCGCATCAGGTGGCCAAAGTACTGGAGCTTCAGCTTCAGCATCAGTCCTTCCAATGAATATTCAGGACTGATTTATTCATTGGCAAGTGCACAACTCGCAACAATCAATAGATTATAGGAGAAAGTTCACACATTTCAACAGTAACAATAGTACAGCAAGTGGTATGGTTTTCTCATCCCACTGAACTACTCAGAAAATAATTTCTAAGGCCAATGCATAGGCACTCTGAATTAGAAGATTTTTTTTTTTCTTTCTCTTTTTTTCCGTTAGTCACATGTCAAATACGTGTCCTCTAAATTAACTGCGTGGGTCAGGATTAAAGAAAGAAGAAGGAGCACAGTCCATTTCAGTGAGCATATTAATTGGCCTCTGTGCATTATTTTTTCTTTGATGACTTAATTTAAAACCATTTTTGCCGAGAAATCTTCTGAAAGGGAACATGCGATTTTCAAAGAAAAGTTGTGAGACAAGCTGATCAAAGTGCCCATCAGCTAGAATAACATTTAACTGTGGGTGACCTGAAAATCCTCATAATGAAGCTTAATCACATAAAACGGAAAAACAAAACGAACAGCAAGAATGAGCATGGGAGACAGCCCTATGCTGCCAATCAAGCAGTGCTTCACCAGTTCAGAGAGAAGACACCGGTCAGTGTGCTGATGTGATATCCAACTCAGTCCTAGGATTGACCTCCTTATCTCCTGCAGAGAAGAAGTTTGAGAACAAAGTATCACCACTGAAACAAGAGTAGAAAAGGTATCATCAAGATTTCCTTCATACTTACGTTTGTGTTGATATTCAAGGGCACAAAAATAAAACACATTACACTGAGTATGATTTATAAGTAGCAAGTGCCAAAAACACACACCATCATTTAAAACGCACAAAACTGGTTATCACACTCATTTAGCTTCACACTACACTATTTCAAAGAGTTATTTTATGATATTCACAATTGCAAGACTTTATTCTAGGTGTTCTGCCCTTTGCTTTGTGTTTCTATACAAGCAGTTTAAAATTAAAGTCATTCTTTATAGAAAATTATTTTGTTTTCTTCTAAATAATACATCCAAGTGGAAATTCCCGTCACAATCATGAAAAAAAATAATGCATCCACCAAGAGAGACCTCTACACTCAGCAAAAGAAAGAATATCTTAGTGTGTTCCCTTTGGTATGTCCTGTATCTACTTGGAAGGCATTAAATGGCTTCTTTGAAAAAAGTCTATTGGCTTTTCTGTGTCTCAGTTGCAGAATATTGATAGGAAAAACAGACACAATACATCTTCTTACTCAATATGTCCTACATAATGGATTAGGCAGAAATCACACAGATGCTGTCTGTATGTCCCTACTTCTTTACTCAGTCAGAACATCTTAAGTCTTTTTATAAACCAAATGTATATCTTACATACTATTTGATTTCTATACAAACAATATCATATGGGCAAGTTGACTTCTGTCTAAAAGTTATATTTAAAAAAATAAATAAATAAAAAGATTTTGAACCTCTTCCATAGACTCGAATCCATAGGAATCGAGTGGCTTGTTCAGCCTCCTGAGCGGTGACAGGTTTTCCATCAGGCATTGCTCTGAAAACTGAAGGAGATCATATTAGCACCCTGACTCAAGTGACATAGTCCAGCAGAGAGTCAGTCCCATCACTGATAGGAGATTCAGTGAGCATAGACTGTGATTAAATGTTTCTTACTGTATAACAACCATAATACAATAAAGTTTAAAAAGAGACATACAGTTTTAAGTAGTGCTGTGGTGATTGAAAGTTTCAAATTAAAATGGATTTATGATAACTGGGTTGATAATATAGGCAAAATGATCCTCTCAATATTGTTTAATAAACCTTGTTAAATCAAAAAGTGTTGTAGGATAGGACTTGTCTTAAATAAAGTTGAAGTAATAATTTGGGATTTCCATGCATTTGCAAAAACTATTTGATTTTTTAATAGAATCCAAGAAAATATGATCAAAAGATATAATGTTTAAATGCCCACTCATAACAAGGAAGCGTTATTCCTATTCTTAAAGGTAAAAAGAATAAAATCAAAGAAACACGTATTGATTTGAGGCATCCTTTGGGGGAAAAAAGTGGTCTTCTTGTATGTGGCTGTGAGGTAGAGAGGTGAAGTTTCCAAGCCATGGTGACTTTTTTTAAAGCTGATTTCCTCCTTTATGAAAGAGCCTGTTTCACATTTTATGCTCACAGACTAGAGAAAGCAGGCTTGTGGTAAAGCCATAGAGTGGGAAGTAGTTTACATTCTGTGCTTATGTGGGAATAACAAATCAAAACCAGACACATGTTTGGTTTCAAAAGTATGGTTTTGTTATAGAAGATTTACTTAACGTTTGAAATACTGAAGTGCTATTAGCCTGGGGTTTGGATAGGAATAGAGAAAAGTTAACAGGTTGTATTTTTGCCAAAGTATTGATTTACATTCCACTGAAAGCCTCTTACTTGTTTTATATATTTTTTTCTGTATTCATAGAAACAGAAATCTGTGCTCAGTATAAATATCAAGTTATAGGACAAATGATTAATATAGGGTGTTAAAAGTCTGAATTTCTAAAAGAAGTTGAATTTACTTCAGTTCTGAGATGAAGACACTTCTAAAATATAGGTTCATTCTAGTCATAATTAAAATTAGCTACATCTAGCTTAAAAGTTCATCCATATCCTTTAGACCAACTATTTGACTGTTTGGATCCACATAATCTCAGAACCAATGTTACTGGTTACAAAGTAAAGCCAAACTGAAGAATAACATTATTTGCTTTTGTTTAAAAATAGCAAAAAGTAGCAAGTAAGGCACAATTCATAGAAAATTTTCCCTTCTGTCCCCAATGCTAATACCTGCATTATAGATAAGAATTAGTAAACTGCTTCTCTCTTTTTGCTTAATATTTTATCTTAGAAAGAAACGATTTCCTAAACCAATTAAGTATAGCAATAATTTTTGGATTGATAAGACAAATTTACTATCTGTCCTTTTTGGTGTAAATCCTTCATTATGCCCAATTTTTCGCATATGATAAGCATTTAAGAATCACTTCTCCCTATACCAGTCACCGGATTGTGTAAGGTGAAATGTGTTGAATATGTTTGTTGTATCTTGATTCAGTGAGAAAGGTCACAGTCACATTTTCCCCCTTGTATGAACAATTCCCTGAAGTGCACCAGCTTGGGCCCATGTCATTGAGTTGAAAATCTAATTTGGAAATGGTTCTTGTTGATCTCCCATTTACTGTGTTTCTCCAACACATTCATCCATCAGGACTGACTCCTTGTTGTATAACTATTTCCCTTTATACGGATGTTTACAGGGAAGTCACCAGATCTGTTCTTTCAATGCTTTATCACCTAGTTTTGAATACCGATGTGACTCAAAGTCTTCTAATTTGCAATTCATCTTTTACTGTCATCGGGCAATACTAATATATTTGACCTAAAGATAACTGAAACATACTGAGTTTTCATTCAACAAATCTTTAAAAGCAAGAGCTATTTTAATCATGTCCTGAGAAACAGGCTTCCCTGGTGGCTCAGAGGTAAAGAATCCACCTGCCAATGCAGGAGACATGGGTTCCATCCCCATATGTCGCAGGACAACTCAGCCCGTGGGACCACAACTCCTGAACCTGTGCTCTAGAACCCGGGAGCTGCAACCAGTGAATCCATGTGCCGCAGCTACTGAAGCCTGCATGCCCCGGAGCCTGTGCTCTGCAACCAAAGAACCATCACAGTGAGAAGCTGGAGCACCGTGACTAGAGAGTAACTGCACTGGGCATAACTAGGGAAAAGCCATGCAGCAGCATAGACTGGAACTGCCAAAATTAAAATAAATTAAAAAAAAATGTTTTTGAAAAAAAAAGAAAAACAACAAAACACATTAAAAAATTAAAAGTCATAATGTACTAAGAAAGGAAAAGACATCAAAGTTTTGTGGGAATCAAAATAGTTTAGAATATTAAAAACATTTGGAAATATAAAGTCTTTCTTGTATACACAGGTATAATGTAGCAGAAACTAAGACAATTCTTAGAGGGTCTTCTCATGCAAAAATCATACAGAGTGAGTTACAGTTAATGAGAGGGAAATATCCTGGGTTTGTTCTCTCAATTCCAAAAAATAGTGTTCTTATGAAAACTTTTAAGGAAATCATTGGCTAGTAAAACAGTTTGGGTAGTAAAACATCTGAAATAGTTAATCTTAATTCAAATATTTCATCAGAAAAAACACTCTTCAGTCATAGAGGTCTATATTTTATCTACTAATTTAAACTCTAAAATGCCCTCAAATGGGATATTGTTGGAATATAAAGAATCTTTTATAATATGTTTTCATTTTTCATTCCGTACGTCTCCTTACTCCTTTATGGTAGATTTTGTAATCTTGCTGCAAACTTAAAAAAAATAATAAAACTATTTCTTGTTTATGGAAAGTTTCAACAAAAATTTGAAAATGGTGATATAAGTTAGAGCCTCATCTGTTCTTTATAAAAATTTTGATGTGATGCTTGATAGAGCTGCTGCTATTAACTTTCTTAAGAATTTCCTGTGAAACTTCACATGAAGCACTATTTGTCTGGGTACAGTGTTGGCTTTGAACGCATACTGTAATTTTAAAAAATAGATGCTACGGCCTGAATGTTTTCCTCCCCCTTCCCCCAAGTTCACATGTTGAAACCTAATGCCCAGGGTGGTGGTGTTAGGAGCTGGAACCTCCGGAGTATGATTAGGGCTGAGGGGCTGACCCTCAGAGATGAGATTAATGCTTTGAGGAAAGAGCCACAAGACAGTCCCTTGCCCCTTCTACAATGACAGCACGAATCAGCAGTCTGCAAGCCACAGGGCGCCTTCACCCAAACACTGGTCTCTAGATCTTAAATTCCAGCCACCAGAATGACGAAAAATAAATGTCTATTATTTATGAGCCACCTGGTCTGTGGCTTTTTCTGTTGTTGTCCCTGTTATAGTGACTGAATGACAACAACACAGTATTCAAAACGTCCGAGGACAACGAACCAGATGTATATCATTTCAAAAGGTAAAAATGTAGTTTCGTGGAATTGAAGATTAACAAGTTGACTCATGCAAAGTGGACTTTATTAACTTCATGAACTATTTAGATATTTTATACAATGTATAACTAAGATGGTTACATACTTTTCCAAATGGTTTAAACCCAGAATGTATGTCTCAAATTATTTTACCGTTTCTTAAATATTTAACAAAACAGGTGGGCTTTGAAATTCTTATATTTGTAGAGTGGACCTAGTCTAAGTGGATGTGTTAGTCACTCAGTTGTATCCCACTCTTTGTGACCCCAGGGACTTGGACCCGCCAGACTCTTCTATCCACAGCATTTCCCAGGCAAGAATACTGGAGTGGGTTGCCAGTCCCTTCTCCAGGGAATCGAACCCAGTCTCCTGCACTGCAAGTTGATTCTTTACCATCTGAGCCACCAGGGAAGCCAGGGGTCTAGTCTAAACTTTTACTTAACAATCACTTGGTTTGTTGAATAGTTTGGCTTTCTGGAGATAGATGGCAGTCTCTTAAGAGTGGCAGTTTATGCCATCTAGGTTTATGTGAAAGGATAAATTTACAGTATGCTTTTTCAGATTTCATAGGAGATGGCACATATGATAGGAAAGATGGTGCAATTATTCTAAAAATATCAACTTTATTTAATTTTTCATGGAATACTTTTCAGTTCAGTTCAGTTCAATCTCTCAGTCGTGTTCAACCCTTTGCAACCCCATGGACTGCAGCACACCAGGCCTCCCTGTCCATCACCACCTCCCGGACTTTACTCAAACTCATGTCTGTTGAGTCGGTGATGCCATCCAACCATCTCATCCTCTGTCGTCCCCTTCTCCTCCCACCTTCAATCTTTCCCAGCATCAGGGTCTTTTCCAATGAGTCAGGTCTTCGCATCAGGTGGCCAAAGTATTGGAATTTCAGCTTCAACATCAGTCCTTCCAATGAACATCCAGGACTTATTTCCTTTAGGATGGACTTGTTGGATCTCCTTGCAGTCCAAGGGACTCTCAAGAGTCTTCTCCAACACCACAGTTCAAAAGCATCAATTCTTCAGCACTCAGTTTTCTTTGGGGAATACTTTTATTATCATGAATACCTAAATCTTGCTGCTATATCTAAACAATACTGGATTTCTCTGTAGTTTTAAATGAGTGAAGTGACAGTTTGGTGTTTTGTTTGTTAGTTTTACAATAAGCACTAGAAAGGCAAAAGTAGCGGTAGCTTATTTTCTGATACAAAATTAAGAAGTACAAATAAATGTACATGTAAATCCTTAGGATAGTTTGTGCATTATAGTGATTGATATTGTACATATAATCAAGTTGACCTCTGGCTATAGGGGAAGCATCATTCAGATTTTAACTTATCCTTGTTTTTTCTAAACTCTGAATATTAAACAATGCCAAGAAATAAGATAATAAACCTTATTATTATTTTAATATATATCTTTTAAGAAGACAAGGGTAAAAAGGCTTGAGAAATTAACAACAGAGGAGAAAGTTTCGTCAGCTATAACCCAAGTTTTAATTAAAACCATGATTGATGGCAAGTGCCATCTTGCAATGTGACCTCTAGAAAGATCTACAGCTGTTGACTCAATTGAGAAGACGGTCTCTACTCTTTTCAAAGTAAAACACCAAGTATATAAATCATGTTTAGAATTATTAATCACATGAATATTACGTTAATAATTTAGAAATCTGAAGACAGGCAAAAATGTAGTCCTGAAAAATGAAGGAGCTTTGGGGACGCCTTATTTGGTAAGCCACCATTTCCAGATTATTAAACTAATCATTTAAAAAGAACTTTTCAGTGCATTAATCCCATTTAAATTTAAGACAAACACTGAATAGAGATGAAGCTCTATTAGTCGCACAATGTGAATCAAATGGGACTACCGACAGGGCTGGAGAGAAGATACTACAAGTTCAGAAGACATCATTAGCCAAGAAGCGTTTAGCTAGGAAGGTGTCTGAATTAGAGAATTCCTTACCCACCAAGAGTGGTTTTATATATACTCCCAGATGATTCAATCTTTAGAAGAAAGCAAGTGAATGGATGGGACTCACAAAAAGGAAGAAAAAAAGTAAGATGTTCATTATGTTTTGACATCTTTGATGAAGACCACGGGGCAGCTGTGCAGCTTTTCATTTTTTTTTTTTTTAAGGGATTTAAACAAGGGTCTAGAAAAGCCAGCAAAACCAAGGTCAAACACCCTCTGTCTAGAACTCCCCGATATGAGGCCATTAATGCAAAACAGAAAAGAACTCTAATTCCAAGAAGAAAATTAAAAGACAAAGAATGTTGTGGCAAAAATGTGTTTTCAATAAAAGCTAAAAGCATGTGCATTAAATAGTTTGAAGAAGAGACATTTTTAGTGTCCATCTTTAAGCAAAGGAAATTCTGCTATTTAGACATCACTATGTGTTTTCAGGAAGCGGAGCAAAAGGCAACAAGCTTAAAGAGCATTGAGTGGGATTTACTATAAAAAAGATGAGATTTCCTGCACTAGGAGTTGTTAAATCCAGGAATAAGAGACAGAAGGAAGCTGTACTTTCTTTTGAAGGGGTAGAGAATTAAGGTAGCTTCTCATCTGTCAGGAAAGTTTAAGACAGGGTGAATGGATTAGGTGACCTTTCAAAATTACTTCCATCCCAGGGTTTATGATGTCAGTATAAACCAGCAGCCCCAGCTGGAAACCTGGCCAGGGACCCCCCGGCTCCTGCACGCGTTTGTGCTTTCGCTGAAAGCTCAGCCAGGTAACGTGCTAGAGAAACTGACGGTCACTAGCGCAAGCTTGGAGTCAGAGAGCTTGGGTTCTAAAACTGCTGAGTTTCAGCGTCTTCAGTCACGAAAGGTGGGTAACTGTCGTACTTGCTTCATTAGCCTGTTGAAAGAGTGAGATGGTGAATGAACATAAAGCGGATAGTATGAAGTGGGAACAATAAATATCCATGTTCTCATTAGACCCTATTCTGCCACTGCAGCAACCATTGCGGTACAAAATAATGTGAACGTTCTGCCTTTCTTTCTTGTCTATTTTCCCTTATATCGTCTATTCCTCCCTGCTTCTCTCAAGAGGAAAGCTCTGTGTCTATCAAGAAAAAAATGAACAACGAAATTTCACCAGGCAATACAGACTGCTGCTACATGAGAGGTAGATAAAGTAAACAGCTAAACAAACACTAAAATATTCGAAAATTCCCAAATATTAGTAAGCTATGCTTTCTGGAGTGAAATTTGATGCATCTGTTAAAATACTTTGTAAAGGTTTCTATTATTAGAAAAAAAAGTTTTTGTTTTGTTTTATAAAATACAGCTTTTATGCTTCCTCCTGTCTTTATAGTGTTCTCCAAAAGTTATCAGCTATTAGTCCCAATCATTCTTCTAGGAAGGAACTGGCCCTTACCCTTTATTTTTGACATGAATATAGACTTGGCTTGTAAGTATACATATTTAATAATTTTTAAATGTTTAGTATACACATTTAATAATTTTTAAATGTTTAGTATACACATTTAATAATTTTTAAATGTTTACAAGTGTATCTATTCATACATATATAAGTATCATTTGCAGTGGCTATGAAAGTTGTTAGTGGTGAAATAACCATAAATCTGAACTTACTTCTATTGTATCAGGCTTATACTATAGCTTAGTACAAAAACCAAACCTTCATTTTCTTCCTCATTTTTCTTTGTGAACCAGTAATATGTTATTAAACTAATCAACAAAATACATGAATATATACATAAAATTATCTATACAAATTATATAGATACTGTTTTTAAAGTTGCATATATGATGGCTTAGATGGCAGAGAATCTACCTGCAATGCAAGAAACCTGGGTTTGATCCCTGAGTCAGGAAGATCCCCTGAAGAAGGGAATGGATACCAGCTCCAGTATCCTTGCCTGGAGAATTCCAAGGACAGAGGAGCCTGGTGGGCTACAGTCCATGGGATTGCAGGGTCAGACTCGACTGAGTGACTAACACTTAACAAATACGTTTGTATTTGGCAATTGTTCTGAATAAACTCATGCGATTCCTGTTTACATGTATATTTCTACCAAACAGGCAACATTTATTTATTTATTGCTCAGTATATAATCTCATAAAGAATACTTTCTTCTTTGCGTCTACTATTTTAAAAGTGAGTCAGTCATTTAAATATTTCTGTTTAGTTTCTAATGATATTCAAATATCTCAAAAAAATTGTACTAATCATATTGATAAAATATGAATGATGATAAGAAAAAAAATCAGCAAGCAATACCCAAGGCCTGTCTTTTTTTTTTCAATTTGAATACAATACTATTGAATTTATTCATTGCTTCCTTCATTCTAGGCACCGTGTTGGGGACACAAAGCCAAATATGATATATGCATTTTCACAGCATGCTGTACTGTTTTCCACATTTGATTATAGATAATTACATCTCTCCCCCCAAACTGTAAGCTGCTGCTGCTGCTGCTGCTAAGTCACTTCAGTAATGTCCGACTCTGTGCGACCCCATAGATGACAGCCCACCAGGATCCCCCGTCCCTGGGATTCTGCAGGCAAGAATACTGGAATGGGGTGCCATTGCCTTCTCCGAAACTGTAAGCTACTGGATGGCAAATGCTCTGTTAGCTTTTTGTTTTTGTATTTCTAGTGCCTGACAAACATTCAGCTTTTTGAGTGATGGAGTCAATGAATGGAACTAAGGGACTGAACTAAGAGTTTATCTCCAAGAGAACTGTTCTCTATTTTCATATTAGACACCAAAATAATGGGATAAAAATATTAAATTTCTTATTCACTATGGGAGTATCAGACACCTCATTTTCTTCCAGTCACTGACTCTAACCTTTAAAACTAAGGTGAACATATGAGAGGAGGGCAGTTACCACTTGCTTAATATTCACTGACCAGCTAACTCTGTGTCTTTTGGTATTAAGCAACTTTGGAACAATTATCACATCATGTAAGTTGCCCCTGAATTACTTTGCCCTTTCTAGGGTTTTGTGTGTTTCTTTGTTTATTGTATATAAACCCCAAGTAAACACTGATCAACCGCACGCACACATCACCTTTGTTCTTTAATAGAGACAGAGATAATTCATCAAGTAAATCTTATAATGTCTCGCTTCTTGTTTATAAGTCCCCTGATTAACCATATCATTATTGCTGTTTTCATAAGGAGACCTAACATGGTGGAGAAAAGAAGACACATGAATACAGCTAACTGATAATAAAAGATCTGATGGAAAAAAAAAAAAACCACACAATTCTGTCAGTCACCTTAAGAAATGTCACCCCCAGGAAAATAAAATTGAGCGTATAGCATGAAGCGCATATATCTGCTTACATCCCTTGGGCAAAAAAAAAAAGTCTTATTTATGTCTTTCACGGCTCTGGCTTACTGATCTCTGGACCTCTTGATTGTCAATATTTTTGTTTGGGGGGAATACTTTTTCTCTTTCCAAGCTGAAAGAAAAATACAAGCTTGTTTTCTCCTTCCCTCCAGGATGGAAAAGAAGAAAAACTGCACTTAAAAAGAAACTATTTTAAAAAGCGACTGCCGTAAAAAAATGGAAGCAGATACATGCCGTGGGAAGAATTCAAATGTGTGCTTATTTCATAAAAAAGTTAGCACTGACTGCCCTCACCAAACTGACCTTGCTATATTCATCATAAAAAAATGAATTCTCTCCAATTAAAAAGATACAGGGAACCCCAATATCTTAACAGATTGTGTTAAATAGAACTATCTCATATATATGTGAGGACCTGAGCCTGATCTTCACAAAGAGATGATAGTGATTTTGATGAGGGCCGCCCTAAGGATACCTGTTGACTGGCTAGGTATTATTTCTCTTCTCTCCATTGCAATCCAAATCAATTAAGGTTATGGAACTGCCAATATGACATCTTCAGCAGTTGTAAATGTAGCACTGTATTACAGATTCAGATTCCACATACCAATTCACTTCTAGTTCACACACACACAAAATGCTGTTTTAAAGTCTCTATTTATTCTAGATTAACATCTTATTTGACTACTGATTGAATGTTTTAATGCTTGCGATCCTATATAATAATAAAAAAAAAAATATTGAGCGCATTTACTTCACTGCCTACAATTCAACCAGCCAACTCATAAAAATATCATTTTGGATCGAGTTTTTACCTGATTCCAGGTATCAGAAAGTTGGGAAAAATTCCAAATAAATATACATGAATCTGCCATGCAAAATAATAGGTGCATCCATGCTTTCTCTGTTTGAAGGTGGCATGCTCTGCTAATCAACCAGAATTCCCTGTGTTACAAACTCATATAATATCCTTTAGACACCACCAGATTCAAAATGTGTTTTTTTCCACTAGTCTCAAAATGTCACAAAGATAGAAGCTCTGTGATTTGAAACAGAAAAGGTTTTTGAGTGTGCCTCCTTCCTTTATCCACCCTATTATATGGGATAATAAATACACATTTACACATTATTACTTATTCTTACAATTAGCTAAAATGTACAGGTAAAGTCAGGGTGTTTGAGCACAATTCCATTTTATGCACCTGTGTATTACTCTGAATTAAAAACAAGTCATACAGTTAAAATTTGAAAACCTGCTATACTAGGAAAGTTTTTTTTTTTAATTCTATATGTTTTGTTTTGCTTATATATATATATTTTTTAATCTCACAGTGTACTTGCTAACAAAGGTCAAAGTGTTAGTCACTCAATCATGTCTGACTCTTTGTAATTCCATGGACTGTAGCCCTCCAGGCTCCTTTGTCTACGGAATTCTCCAGGCAAGAATACTGGAGTGGGTTGCTATTCCCTTCTCCAGGGGATCCTCCTTACCCAGGGATCAAACTTGGGTTTCCTTCGCAGGTGGATTCTTTACCACCTGAGCCACTAACAAATGTTAGAGTCTAATTCTCACATTAGAAAACATGTATGAAGAAGAAAACAAAGAAATTACAGTAGCACTTTATTTAATATTTGGTTTTAATGAAGCAAAGACAAATACTCTACACTTAGCTCTCCACATCTATTCAAATATTGATTTAGATATTTTACAAAAAAGTTCAAATCACAGAGGGAAAATTACAGCTGAATAAAGTGGGCAGAAGCTGGTGCCCTATACTTGTCAAAATTATTGTTAGGGTTTAATGGACTGGCAAGATGAATAGCTTTCATGGCAAAAAAAGAATGAACATTTTGGTCAGGAGTTTAATGAGCTCAATGAGATGCTTACATGTCCAAAAAAGCACACAGAACATCTGGCACTGGTGGTTAAAATGATAATCCAAGGGTTGTTCTGAATGCTATGTAAAAAAAAGCCAGCAACCTGCTAACATCTACTTAAAGTGATAATTTTGGAGATATTAGAAGTGGGAAATCAATATTGTCCCCCAATTTGCAGTCCAGATAATACTCATGCTTTCATTTTCTGAAAAATAAAAATTTTATTTCCCCTAAAATTCCCCAGATCAGAAAATCTATTACACACACCCAGAGAGACACACACAAAGTAGACAAAGCAATCTGATATCTCTTAGCCTCTGGTAGCTTACATTTAAATAGCCATTGAAATAATCATCTATTTTAAAAATATCATTAAGCATGAACTTATAAAACAAGAGAACAAAGAGGAAAACAGATGCCATGAATTTACTGGAAATTAGAAAATTCGTTTATAGCACAATTGTAAAATCAACTTGGAAAGTATTCTACATTTTGAGCGCTTAGTTGGAAAACTGAATAAGTTAAGAAGAAATAATGTTTCCTCTTGCCATTAGTACTATCGTTTTTGACTCTCTGAATTGGAAGCTGGGTTTGCATCTCATTAATATGTGCGTGACTGTGAGGAGATCCAATCAGTCCATTCTAAAGGAGATCAGCCCTGGGTGTTCTTTGGAAGGAATGATGCTAAAGCTGAAACTCCAGTACTTTGGCCACCTCATGCGAAGAGTTGACTCATTGGAAAAGACTCTGATGCTGGGAGGAATTGGGGGCAAGAGGAGAAGGGGACGACAGAGGATGAGATGGCTGGATGGCATCACCAACTTGATGGACGTGAGTCTCAGTGAACTCCGGGAGTTGGTGATGGACAGGGAGACCTGGTGTGCTGTAATTCATGGGGTCGCAAAGAGTCGTACACAACTGAGTGACTGAACTGAGCTGAACTGAATCTGTGCGTGTGTGCTCAGTTGCTTCCGTCGTGTCGGCTCTTTGTGACCCCAAGGACAGCAGCCCGCACGTCTCTGGTGTCCATGGCATTTCCCCAGAAAGGATAGTGGGGTGGGTTGTCATTTCCTCCTCCAGGGGATCTTCCCGACCCAGGGATGGACCTGCATCTCCTGAGGCTCCTGTTTGGGCAGGTGGAGTCCCCGATTAACCTCCCCATGCAGAATCACTAGGACGGAAGGGTTAATAGATGCTCCTCTGTCTCACTAGACCTATTAGAGCAGTCAACATATCTTTAACGTCGTGTAACTTTCAACTACTTTTTTAATGTCAGCCTTTTCACGTTGCAGTAAGCAGTTGTACTGTTCATCAGCTTGTGAGTATGTGTCCAGAAGACCTGTGTTCTCAGCTTTGGGAGTGGGTTACAGAGGCCATGGTTGAACGTTCCATTGTTTTTCAGAAAAATATTTTAAAATATTTTACAATAATAATATATCATATACAGCACTATTATAAATATATATCAATATAATGCATTTTTTCTATACAGTGTCTACATTTTTATAGCCTTAAAAATTGAAGAGCAACTCTGTACTATTGATTTTGTATAGTAAATTATTTAACTTTTAGAAAAATTAAAAGAAAAGTTACTATTGTTTCAGACAGCTTTCTTCATAGAATGTATGGTATATATTAGTAGATAAGGTATATTGATGAGGCAAAATTTTGCTGATGCTGATATCTCGTATTGTACATGCTGGAAAATTCAAGGTGAGTAACTTAAAAGACACCATTCTTAGTTGCCGATGTTTGCAAATACAGTGTCAAAATATTTCTAATTCCTTGAAAAATATATTTAGAAATCAATCATAATAAATGCATGACATAAAATACAAAATAATGAACAATATTTACACAGTAACATGTTTTCAAAAAGTTTGTGGGTGTGAACACCCATATAGAAAACAATATCAAAAGTCAAAATACATAATAAGACTCTGAAATACCATTGATGATCTTATGGTGAGCAGTTATTTATCTTATTTACATGAAAAATAACTAAAATTTTCTCATAAGAATATGTCTTGTGCTAAATGTTTGTGATAATAAGCCATAACCAAGGTATTACCTTTGTATGTATTTTTATAAATATTTCCCATAGCAACACTCAGTAAAATTGTTTATACATTTGTGTTCATCATATATCCACTGTATATTTCTGGCAAAAGTTGGAATTCTCCTTGTGAAAGTCATACTACTTTTGTCAGGCATAGGGATTTCTTATAACATTGTTTTAAAAATCTTGGCTAAGTTATTTAGTGAAAGTGAAGTCACTCAGGCATGTCTGACTCTTTGCAACCCTGTGGACTGCAGCCCACCAGGCTCCTCTGTCCATGGGATTCTCCAGGCAAGAGTACTGGAGTGGGTTGCCATGCCCTCCTCCAGGGGATCTTCCTGACCCAGGGATTGAACCCAGGTCTCCCTCATTGCAGGCAGACGCTTTAACCTCTGAGCCACAAGGTAGTTAGTAGATAATGTCAAAAATAAAAGTATCAAAATTTTATAGAAAACTTGGAAAATTTTACTTTTGTCTTAAATGTGCAAAAAGTGAATGTGGTATACTGTAATACCAATAATCTATGCTCTTTGCTATTAAGCATTTACAAATCTCAGGACTGCATCATTACAATTAAAATAAATTGCCCTAATAAATCCCTAAAGCAATTATCAAACCGTACATCTAAATGCTATTTATGTAGAAAGAACAATAAAGTTTGCATAGCTTGAATGAATAGGAAAATCAAGATATGTTACTACAATAAATAGGAAACTAAACATTCCAGATGTACGCAAGGTAAGCAAATCCACTTTGTATTTCAGAAGTACAGATGAAACAGTCTTTTTACTCATTGCATGAAAATGATTCTGTGTTAAAAGGAACCCCCTCTTTGGTCAAAATTACATTTTGTATATAAAGTAGTGATTAAAATAATTTGAAAGTTCCAGGTTTTCTAGGCTTGGAGGAAATGGTGACTAAAACCAAACAAACCTGCTTTAACTTAAACACTGGTTCTGATTCATGATGATCAAATGTTAATACCACCCCTCACTTCTCAAAAACAAAACAATATTTATAACAATGTCATGGAATGTATGTAATTCCATAGTATCCTCAGGGAGCCAGAAATCAAGAAGCATCCCTGAAAGGTCAAGAGAAGATAGAAGTAGATTATAGAAAGAAGGCTCAGTTCAAACATAAGCAAGGGGACAGTTCTAAAATATGGCAGAGAATGCATATTCTTCTCTGTTTGATCCATGTAGCCAAAGCCCACTATGAGTATATCAATCTACAAAAGTATTTATGTTAAAATGCATCAGTAAAAAAATCTTCATCAGACATACTTGATGGGTAGCAGTAGGAGAAAAGGGAGAGAAAATGGAAATGAATGAAATTCGGCTTTATTAGGGGGGTGCAAATGTTCACTGACACTAACCTTGACTGAAAAAGTAAACATTGAAAAATATAACACTTAATGTGTATTAAAATAGAATGATGAGATTCAACTTTCTGCAAAGCTGAAGTAGTGGGTTAGCAGTTTAGAATCATCATTCTTTAAACATAAATAAGCTATCCTTACATCATATATATCTAACACATATATATTGTATATATATATGTGTGTGTCTGTGTGTGAAAGCAATGGGCATCTCCAGGGCAGTACAAATTTGTGAGGCAAAGACCTATGAGAGTAAGGATGCACACATGTGTGCCCAGGATTTGGTACTCTTTTTTTTTTTTTTCCCCCAACAGATATTTAACTATGCATAGCAGGTAGCTGGCAGGTTAATAAGCTGAAAATAATTTTGAACAGACCATATGGCATTAAGTAGATGGTGAGAACTGAACAAAGGCTTATTCAGTCCTTGGGCTTTGGCTGGCAAGCTGAAGTGGTAAATCCTAAGAGTAAGGTCCAACAAGAAATAAACCAGTCATCCCCAAAATAAAAATCCAGCTTCAATTCACCTCAGTCTTTTATCGGATTAAGGTGACCAGGGATTTCTAGTGGTCAATCTCAGCCATGTTCAGAGGAGGATAATTGAGAATCTCAAATAACCTTAAAATTTTTAACTTAAAATTCCAACACACAAGGAAACTAAACTGCGACTGTAAATTGCAAAACAAATCGGAACATATAAAGAAACTACATGGGCATTGGTAATGTATAATTCAGTTATCGACTTTAAAATAACTACACTTTTCTAAAAAAGGTCTGTATAGACAAAGTTGTGGTGTTTTCAGTAGTCATGTATGGATGTGAGTGCTGGACCATAAAGAAGGTTGAGTGTCAACGAATTGAAGCTTTCAAACTGTGGTGTTGGAGAAGACTTTTGAAAATCCCTTGGACTGCAAGGACATCAAACCAGTCAATCCTAAAGGAAGTCAATTCTGAATATTCATTGGAAGGACTGATGCTGAAGCTGTAGCTGAAATACTTTAGCCACCTAATATAAAGAGCCAACCCACTGGAAAAGATCCTGATGATAGGAAAGACTGAAGACAAAAGGAGAAGGGGTGGCAAAAGATGAGATGGGTAGATAGCATCATCCACTTAATGGGCACGAGTTT
This sequence comes from Bos indicus, assembly GCF_029378745.1. Lineage (NCBI taxonomy): Eukaryota > Metazoa > Chordata > Mammalia > Artiodactyla > Bovidae > Bos > Bos indicus. The sequence goes on along the minus strand of NC_091766.1, from coordinate 102,964,365 downwards.
GAGAAAACTCTAGGAGATAGTGAAGTGCAGGGAAGCCTGGCATGCTGTAGTCCACAGGGTCGCAAAGAGTTGGGCATGATTTCGTGACTGAACACCAACAACAGTACAGGTACTTCCCTGGCATTCCAGTGGTTAAGATTCAAAGCTTCCACTGTAAGGGGCGTGAGTTTGACCCCTTGTCAAGGAACTGAGATCCCACATTCTGCAAGTTGAGGCAAAAAAAAACTTAAAAATAAACAAATAACTAAACTACATATATTTAAGAAATTTAAAGATTACATTAATCATCAGAATACTACAAAAATAAGGAAAAAGAACAAATGAAAATCTGACAAGTGAAAATATAATTGATGTTAAGAATAATATGCAATTGCTTATAGAATATTAGATGCAGGTAAAAAGAGAATGAGTATCAAAAGGCAAATCAGGAAAAAATAGCCAGAATAAAACATAGAGATTAATGAAGTAAATAATATAACAAATGAAGAGGAACTAAAAAGCCTCTTGATGAAAGTGAAAGAGGAGAGTGAAAAAGTTGGCTTAAATCTCAACATTCAGAAAACTACGATCATGGCATCTGGTCCTATCACTTCATGGGAAATAGATGGGAAAACAGTGGAAACAGTGTCAGACTTTATTTAGGGGGACTCCAAAATCACTGCAGATGGTGATTGCAGCCATGAAATTAAAAGACGCTTACTCCTTAGATCCAACCAGTCCATCCTAAAGGAGATCAGTCCTGGGTGTTCATTGGAAGGACTGATGCTAAAGCTGAAACTCCAGTACTTTGGCCACCTCATGCGAAGAGTTGACTCATTGGAAAAGACCCTGATGCTGGGAGGAATTGGGGGCAGGAGGAGAAGGGGACGACAGAGGATGAGATGGCTGGATGGCATCACTGACTCGATGCAGTTGAGTTTGGGTGAACTCCGGGAGTTGGTGATGGACAGGGAGGCCTGGTGTGCTGCAATTCATGGGATCACAAAGAATTGGACACGACTGAGCGACTAAACTGAACTGAATATAACAAAAACAGGATACATAAGAGGTGTAAACAGTGTTCCAAAAGATAAGAAAGAAAATGATGCAGAAGCAATGCTTGAAGATAAAATGGAAGGGAAAGTGGCAAAATTTATGGAAGACATCAACACATATATTCAAAATACAAAAATCACAAGAAGAAAACCATACAAACAAAACCATAACTAGGAACTTCACAGTATAACAACTGAAAACCAAAGGCAAAGAAAAGATCATAAAAGTATGCAGAGAGAAAAGAAGTCTTGTCAAAAGAGCAACAAGATTGAACCTGAATTATCAACAGAAATAATAGAAAGCAGAGGATAAGAGAATGGCATGCTTCATGTGCTGAAAGAAAATAATTTCCAATTTGAAATTCCATACCCAATACATTGCCAACTTAGAATTCTATATGCAACAAAAATATCATTCATTTAAAAAATTTTCAGGAGAGTAAAAGCTAAGATACTTTATCAGTAGCATAAGAACACTAAATACATCATTAAAGAACTTTTCTCAAACATAATATGAATGATCTCAGATGGAAATTTGTAAATAGGGAAAGAAATACAGGGCAACATAAGGTGTCCACTCTCACCACTTTATTTAGCAGAGGTTTGGAAGTCCTAGCCATGGCAATCAGAGAGGAAAGGGAAAGGAATCCATATTGAAAATGAAGTCAAACTGTCACTGTCTTCAGATAACATGGTACAACACATAGAAAATCCTAGAGGCCACCAGAAAACTACTAAAGGTCATCAATGAATTTTTTTTTAAGTTGTAGGGTATGAAATTAATATACAGAAATCTCCTGCATTCCTGTACATTAACAACAAAAGATCAGAAATAGAAATTAAGGAAACAATCTCATTTACCATCACATAAAAAAGAATAAGATATCTAGGAACAAACTTACCTACGGAGGTATACAAACTGTACCCCAAAAATGATAAACACTGATGAAAGACATCAAAGATGACACAAAGGGGAAGATATACCGTGTTCTTGAATTGGAAGAATCAGTGTTGTCAAAATGACTATACCAGCAAAGGCAATCTACAGATTCAATGTAATCTTTATCAAACTACAAATCACATTTTTCACAGAACTAGAAGAAAAAATATTAAAACCTGTTTTCCAGGAGGCACAGTGGTAAGGGTTCTGCCTGGCAATGCAGGAGACGCAGGAGACTAGGGTTCCATATCTGGGTCAGGAAGATCCCCTGTAGGGGGAAATGGCATCCCACTCCAGTACTCTTGCCAGGGAAATTCCATGGACAATGGAGCCTGGTGAGTTAGACACAACTGAGCGACTGAACATGCACTCAGGCATGGGAACACAAAAGACCACAAAAAGCCAAATCACTGCTGAGAAAAAAAGGGAGCTGGAGAAATCAGGTTCCCTAACTTCAGATTATACTACAAAGCTACAGTAATAAAAAAAGTATGGTGCTGGCACAAAAGCAAAAATACATGTCAATAGAGTAGGATAGAAAGCCCAGAAATAAACCCATGAATTGACGGTCAGTTCATGTAAAAAAAAAAATTAAATTAGAACTTTCTCTAACACCATACATGAAAATAAACTCAAGTGGATTAAAGAACTGAGTGTAAGGCTGAATATTATAAAACTCTTAGATGTAAACATAAGCAAAACACTCCTTGACGTAAATCACAGCAATATTTCTTTGGATTTATCTCCGGGAATAATGAAAATGAAGACAAAAATAAGCAATGGGACTTAATTAAACATAACAGCTTATATAAGCAAACATAACAGCTTATATATAGTCCCATAAGCAAATGGGACTTAATTAAACATAACAACTTATATACAGCAAAGGAAACCATAAAAAAATGAATAGACAACCCACAGAATGGAAGAAAATATTTGCAAACAATGTGACTAACAAGCGGTTAATCTCCAAAGTTTATAAACAACTCATGCAACTCTATGCCAAAAAATCCAAAAAAACTCAATCAAAAAATGGATAGAAGATCTAAATAGACATATCTCCATAGAAGACATACAGATGACCAAGAGGCACATGAAGAGGCATTCAATGTTGCTAATTATCAGATAAATGCAAATCAAAACTACAGTAAGGTTTCACCTCACACCAGTGAGAACATCCCTCACCAAAAAGTCTACAAACAATAAATGCTGGAGAGGGTGTTGAAAAAAATGGAACACTTTCTGACTGTTGGTGGGATTGTTAATTGGTGCAAACACTATGGAGAGCAGATGGAGGTGCCTCAAGAAACTAAAAAGGAAGCATCACATGATCCAGCAATCTCACTCTTGGGCATACCTCCAGATGAAAACATCGTTTGAAAGGATACATGCACCCCAGTGCTCACTGCAGCCTTGTTTATAATAGCCAGGCCATGGAAGCAACCTAAATGTCCACTGACAAAAGAACAGATAAAGAAGATGTGGAACAAATATACAACGGGATATAACTAAGCCATGCTGCTGCTGCTAAGTCGCTTCAGTCGTGTCCAACTCTGTGCGACCCCATAGACGGAAGCCCACCGGGCTCCCCCGTCCCTGGGATTCTCCAGGCAAGAACACTGGAGTGGGTTGCCATTTCCCCCCTCCAATGCATGAAAGTGAAAAGTGAAAGTGAAGTCGCCCAGTCGTGTCTGACTCTTAGTGACCCCATGGACTGCAGCCTACCATGCTCCTCTATCCATGGGATTTTTCAGGCAAGAGTACTGGAGTGGGGTGCCATTGCCTTCTCCAGTAACTAAGCCATAGAAAGGATGAAATGCCTTTTGCACCCACATGGATGGACCTGGAATAATCATACTAAGTGAAGTAAGTCAGACAGACAAAGACACATATTATGTATCACTTAATACATGTATATGTAATATGTGTTATACATTATGTATCATTTATATGTGGAATCTAAAAAAAAAAATGATACAAATGAATCAATTTACAAAACAGAAAGACTCACAGACTTCAAAAATAAACTTATGGTTACAAAAGGAGAAAAGTGACAGGAAGGAGTAAATTAGAAGGTTAAGATTAACATATACACACTACCATATATAGAATAGATAATCAACCAAGAACCACTATATAGCACAGGGAACCCAACACAATATTAATTAATAACATATATGAAAAAAAAATCTGAAGAAGAATGAGTTCAGTTCAGTCCCTCAGTTGTGTCTGACTCTTTGGGACCCCATGAACTGCAGCACGCCAGGCCTCCCTGTCCATCATCAACTCCTGGAGTTTACCCAAACCCATATCCATTGAGTCAGTGATGCCATGCAACCATCTCATCCTCTGTTGTCCCCTTCTCCTCCCACCTTCAATCTTTCCCAGCATCAGGGTCTTTTCAAATGAGTCAGTTCTTCACATCAGGTGGCCAGAGTATTAGAGTTTCAGCTTCAACATCAGTCTTTCCAATGAACACTCAGGACTGATTTCCTTTAGGATGGACTTGTTGGATCTCCTTGCAGCCCAAGGGACTCTCAAGAGTCTTCTCCAACACCACAGTTCAAAAGCATCAATTCTTTGGTGCTCAGCTTTCTTTATAGTCCAACTCTCACACCCATGCATGACCACTGGAAAAACCATAGCCTTGACTAGACGGACCTTTGTTGGCAAAGTAATGTCTCTGCTTTTGAATATGCTATCTAGGTTGGTCATAACTTTCCTTCCAAGGAGTAAATGTCTTTTAATTTCATGGCTGCAGTCACCATCTGCAGTGATTTTGGAGCCCAAATAAATAAAGTGAACCACTGTTTCCCCATCTATTTGCTATGAAGTGATGGAACCAGATGCCATGATCTTAGTTTTCTGAATGTTGAGTTTTAAGCCAAATTTTTCACTCTCCTCTTTCACTTTCATCAAGAGGCTCTTTAGTTCTTCTTCACTTCCTGCCAGCAGGGTGGTGTCGTCTGCATGTCTGAGGAGAATGGATGTATGGATATCTGATTCACTTTGCTGTACAGCAGAAACTAACGCAACATTGTGAATCAACTATTCTCCAATGAAAATTAAAAAAAAATTTAAACAGAGAAGCGATATGCTACTAAGAAAAAATATATAAGACTAAGGACTTCATCATAGATGCTGGCAACCCAGTTAAAATGCGTTAAGTTTCTAAGCTATTTGGAAAGAACTTATGATGTGTTCAAGGTCCATGTCATCAATTCTTAAGTCAAATTTTCATAAGGTATCCCATTAAATATTCCATAGTTTTCTTTTTAAAGTTTGAGTGTTTTTTTTTTTAAATTATTTTCTTTTTTTTTTAAATTAGAGGCTAATTACTTTACAATATTGTATTGGTTTTGCCATACACCAACATGAATCCGCCACGGGTGTACACGTGTTCCCCATCTGGAACCCCCCTCCCACCTCCCTCCAGTAGAAGGGTTCAAGCAAAACATGTTTATTATTTTTATTTTTATATTTGATTATATTAAGCCTGTAAATTCATTTTGATATTCACCTAGAATATACATATGCACAGAGTGGCAATATATTTTATATCTATAATCTTTAGCTAGGACTATGAGGCTGGTGTTAAAAACCTGTAGCTTCATAGGTGCAAAGTATGTATATTAATATAAATAAAATAATTTGTGGGTATTCAGTAAGATAGCTAATTCTAGGGGAAATGTAATTGTTTTCAAAAATATTCTCAATCTGTGCTGTGCTTAGTTGCTCAATCGTGTCCGACTCTTTCTGACCCCATGGACTGCAGTCCGCTAAGCTCCTCTGTCCATGGGAATACTCCAGGCAAGAATACTAGAGTGGGTTACCATGCCCTCCTCCAGGGGATCTTCCCAACCCAGGGATCAAACCCAAGTCTCCCACATTGCAGGCAGATTCTTTACCCACTGAGCCACCAGAGAAGCCCAAGAATACTGGAGTGGGTAGCCTATCCCTTCTCCAGGGGACCTTCCCGACCCAGGAATTGAACCAGGGTTTACTGCATTGCAGGCGAATTGTTTACTAGCTGAGCTACCAGGGAAGTCCATTCTTAGTCTACCAGAATATAGATAATGTTTATCATGAAAAAGCAAAATTTGACTAGCATCTTCAGAAGAATAAAAGCTAATTGATGTGTTTTCCTTCCTTTCAAAGTATTTTAGAATGAAGATTAAGTCATTTTAATTATAAGAACATTTTAAGAGAAATTTGTTTTTGAATAATTTTCCAGACATTATTATAGGGAAAAATATCTAGCTGCTTTTGACACTTGCTATGACAATCTCAGCCTAAGTACACTAAGAACCAAAATAGTTTTAAATTGGTCACTGCAGATGATAAATTTCCACTGAGTGTGCTTAACAAATAGAAATACAAGAATTGGAATAATATGTTTCGATTGGGACTTAGACTAAGCAAAGTCTAATAATGTATGATCATTTCTGGAAAAAAGAATCAATAATGTTTACAAATTAACTACCAGGCCTAGGATACCCTGTTGTCAGATATTCATTTGTCAACTAGAGGAGGACTATTCATGTAATGTCATGGAATGAACAAGAATTCTTTCATATTTATCTCATGGATTTTTTTCTCCTTTTGAAAGCATAAAATGCAAAAAATTCTTGCAACATAAGGGAGCATGCAGTAACTCTCTGAAGGGTTGGTCACGGTGTATAAATGTGGGTTGAAAATGTTTTCCTTCTTCATATATTGTTTTATATAATGAGCAATTCACTATCTTAAAGAAAAAACTTAGAGAAAGAAGTTGGCAAACACAAATATACAAAATGATTATTAGATATTAAGAATGTGTCATCTTTCTACCACAGAAAAAATCTAAGTAGAGTTTTAAGTCATCTGCAAAAGAGCAAACAAAAAATCTAGACTTCCTTCCTGAAGTCAGCATAGAGGCCGTCTAGGTATCTAGGGGTAAAAGGTAGAAGAACAGAAATCTCTCTCTTCCACTTCCCTATGAAAATCGTTCCGGTCTCTGAGGGGAGCCGGTGCAGAAGCCTTCCGACGCTATTGTGAGTTCGTCCATTGTGCTTCTCTTTTCCATTTTTTTCCTCCAACCCAACAGAATTGAAGTTTACTTACAAACTGCGCCCCCGCCCCCGCCCATATATCTGAGCTTTGACTGACAGCAAGTTTATTCCGTAACTGAACTTGAATGGCACTGAACGCTTCAGATACTCTTTCCTCTTGCCAGGTCTCTTCTTGCAAGAAGACACGAATCTCTGACTTGATTCTGAGGGAAGTGCTTTCTATCCACATGTGACTTTTCACTCACTGAAATGCATGACAAGAGTTGAATAAATAACACCTACAGATACAATGTGCGCATTTGTTCAACGTATACAAGGCTCTGAAACTTCTAATATCATTATGGTTCTTGAGCATGTTTATGTACAAATGAAGCACACTCAGTCCATCTCAGAGAACTGTTTATTTAACCTCAAAAGCTTGACTGCAGCCAATACAAGCAAGATAATTCACAATACATAGCGAATCTCCATTCTGACACTTCTATTCATTCAATGGTATTCACCTTTCCTTTTTCATTTTACTTTTTGAAGTAGAGTTATAGAAAGGTTTGCACATTTAAAATTCCCCACAGACAATAGCTGTAAAATAGTCACAATACAATCAACAGCCAGGAAGTTGAAGCACACTTCCCTATAGTGCAGGTAAGTCAGCAAGTAGAAGATTAACATTTAATGCGACAGATCCGTATCTGTTTACTGTGCTTTAGAGCGATGGTACTTTAAGTTAGGATTTATTTTCTTCAGTACACTCTATGCAGAAATGTCTCTGAAATTTTCGTATTTTAACAAGAAGTGAAAACAGTAACCTGGGTTAATGTGAAACTTTCTGCCAACTTTGTGCATTTCTTAGAGCACACAGCGTTGCAAATATTCACAAAGAACATTTTGTATGCAGTATTCACCAAACTCAAGTGCAGAAGAAATACCTTTTTAAAGGAGAGAGAATACCTTTTCCATTTCAGTAACAACTTTTACCTAAACCATTCTGATAAATTTTGCATAATTACTTCACTCAGTTCTTGGTAAAGATAGTGAATGATGTCTCATTAAACTACTTTAAGTTAAACAGCTCTCACCAGAGGAAACATTTCTACAAATGCAAAGCACTGTAACTGCTCCTGTACACTTCTGTTTGGAGAAGGGAATGGCAACCCACTTCAGTATTTTTGCCTGGAGAACCTCATGGGCAGAGAAGCCTGGTGGGCTACAGTCCCTGGGGTCACAAAGAGTCAGACATGACTGAGTGACTAAGACAGACAGACACACACACACACACACACACACACACACACTTCCGTTACATCTAGTAATGGCCTTGGCCATGGAGGGTGGAGAAGAGACTCCAGTTCAATTTGAATTCTTTTCAGAGTTAGATGTATCAGCTTTGTATTGATAATTAAGCACTGACCATACATTAAGTTTCTTTAGTAGTATTATATCACAGCTATTATTTTCTTATGTTTTTAATTTTAGCTATTTAAAATTAGTATATATGTATTAAAAATTAGATGTACAAAGGATCTGGGTATGTATTAGTGAATAAAGGTTATGTAGTCCCTGTCATGGAGAAGGCAATGGCACCCCACTCCAGTACTCTTGCCTGGAAAATCCCATGGACGGAGGAGCCTGGAGGGCTGCAGTCCATGGGGTCGCTAAGGGTCGGACATGACTGAGCGACTTCTTTCACTTTTCACTTTCATGCATTGGAGAAGGAGATGGTAACTCACTCCAGTGTTCTTGCCTGGAGAATCCCAGGGACGAGGGAGCCTGGTGGGCTGCCGTCTATTGGGGTTGCACAGAGTCGGACACGACTGAAGTGACTTGGAAGCAGCAGCAGCAGTCCCTATCATTCTGGATATAGAGAGGAAGATCAACAATAATTTAACAGAAGATAAATAGATGACTAGCATAAATCAAGGAAGGAGGTTTCAGTGCGAGCATCAGAGATGGGGTGGGGGTGGCCTTCCTGATATTTAAGGAGAAATCAACAAGAAGGAGCCAGACAGCTGACGAGACATGAGAATGGAGGGAAAGCTGAGGCTTTGTGCTTGAAAACCCTAACACGGGGGACGACCGGCCCCATCTGATGAGCAGGAAAGACGACCTCAGACCCGCGCAGCAGTGGACAAGGGGAAAAGGACTCAAGACCGGTATGAGTGACGAGAAAGGTCTTGGCATGTGGTTCAAAGGCCATAAAAAGAGCCTGGATTAATGACAGGACGAGCAGGACACGCATCAGTGTTGAGCGGTAGAGAACAGGAATGTTTTCTCTCAATGTAATAGCGATGTGATGAAATATTGACATTGTTTTCAATAAAAGAAAGCTAAATAAAGAAATGCTACTACTGTGAGATCTTCTAATATTTTTAGTAACACTGTACCGACAATAGACTTATTGCCCCATGTCAACTGTCCACACGATAGAGGAGGAGGAAGACAAGAAGAAAGGGAAATAAATAAAACATTATTTTGTTTCTTAAGTTGATCTATTACAGAGCACTAAAGGCAGAGATGATGCCACACTTGGTATGGATCTCATGCTAGTCAAAACAGCTTCTTGCTCCACAGCTTCTATACTGTAAAGGAGCTCTCTAAAATAAATTGCAACTTTCCTAGGAGAGAAAAAAAAGAAAAGTTCTAATGCATGTGCACTGTAGCTTAACATAAAGCACACCATCTGGTGCTTGCTTTTTTATTTGGCAATGATCTATAATGACATATTATAACAGATTTTATCTGTTAATTACTAAGTAGCAAAAGTGATTCTGCTCTGAAATTCAACAGAGCAAAATAAAACAGTTGCAGTGGGGGAAAAAGTGTTTCTTAAGAATTGAAAAATTACTTCAGAATTCCAAAGTCTGTTTTGTAAAATATCACTATTACTCACTGGTGTACAAATTTATAGTAAAGGTTTAGAACATTTCTTATTGCCTGCATTTCCATTGTCTACTTCATAGATGTTTTCATGGTGGTGAAGTCCTTACTGTGTGTTATGGATAAAAACAGCAAAATATGTATATAGCAAAAAAAATAAATAAAATTTCCTTAGTTTTTTAAACTGAGGTAAATCCAATGGCTTAATCAGGGTGCATCTCTATACTTAGGAAATGGACAAAAATTTATTTGACAGTTTATTTTCACCAAAATGTGAAAGAATGTGAAAAATGAAATTAGAAATGAATAACAAGTAATATCAAGACAGATGATCCAAACGGCCACTCCTCACGAACAGCTTTAAAGAATTATCTTGATCAACAAAACCTCCCAGAGCCCTGAAGGTTTGCTGCTGCTTTGGAAATAAAATACAGTTGGAAATATATTTTTCTCACATGAAGCCAGATGGCTGGAAGCACATTTATAGGAACACTAGTCAACATTTTCACTCTTTTAAAAGACATCAGTGACACTGATGGGCACTCTTTCTGCTAGAAGGCGTCATTTGCAGGTTCAAGGCAAAGTAATTTTGTTCCCTTAAACCTTTAAGTTTAAAGGATTGAAAGAGAAATCATAAAGTTATATAGACAAGTGGAAGGAGTTTTCAAAGATTATATGTCCAATCAAGCTTAATTTGACAGTGGATCTAACTTGTATTACAATAGTGGAGTGTAGAACACAATTTTAAAATCTTCTAGAGCTGAAAGAGATAACCATTTTCACTGAATTTTGAATCGAACAGCAATTTTGGTATAAGATTTTATACCTTGTTCTAGGATTACACAGATACACTTTTAACCTATTTTTAACCTAATTTCACCATAGGCAGTCAGATAGCACTTCTTTTTAATTTATTTGGATCTATTAGCTATTTTCTTCTTAGTCAATAAACTCCCAAATCTCAGCTTAGCCCAAAAGTGCTTAGAATATAAAGAACATTGACTGTCCTCTCTGGGAGCTAGGCTTAGTAGCCATGACACAAAGTTTTATTTGGTGCAAAGTAAACCAGGCATCTCAGTTACAGAATAAATGAACATTTTACTCACATTCAGAATATGACTTATGATAATAAACTAAATAAAGAGTACATTAAGGCTGTATATTGTCACTCTGCTTATTCAACTTACATGCAGAGTACATCACAAGAAATGCAGGGCTGGATGAATCACAAGCTGGAATCAAGGTTGCTAGAGAAAATATCAACAGCTTCAGATATGCAGATGATACTAATTAAATGGCAGAAAGTAAAGAGGAACTAAAGAGCCTCTTGATGAAGATGACAGAGGCGAGTGAAAAAGCTGGTTTAAAATTCAACATTGAAAATACTAAGATCATGGCATCTGATCCCATCATTTTAGGGCAAACAGATGGAGAAAAAGTGAAACCAGTGGCAGATTTTATTTTCTTGGGCTCCAAAATCACTGCAGACAGTGACTGCAGCCACAAAATTAAAAGACACTTTCTCCTTGGAAGAAAAGTTACGACAAACCTAGACAGTATAATAAAAACCAGAGACATCCCTTTGCTGACAAAGGTCCATTACAGTCAAAGCTGTGGTTTTTCCAGTAGTCATGTATGGATGTGAGAGTGGGAACGAAAAAGAGGCTAAGCACCAAAGAGTTGCTGCTTTCAAATTGTTCTGGAGAAGACTCTTGAGAGTCGCTTGGAAAGCAAGAACAAACCAGTCAATCCTAAAGGAAAGTAACCCTGAGTGTTCATTGGAAGGACTGAAGCTGAAACTGAGCTCCTACTTTGGTCACCTGATGCAAAAAGCTGACTCATTGGAAAAAGACCCTGAGGTTGAGAAGGACTGAGGGCAGAAGTAGAAGGGGCTGACAGGGAATGAGATGGTTGGATGGCATCACAACTCGATGCATGACTTTGAGCAAATTCCAGGAGATAGTGAAGGACAGTGAAGCCTGGCATGCTGCAGTCCATGCAGACTGAAGAACTAGACAGGACTTAGCAACTGAACACCAATAATGAACCAATATAGCACTGTGAATAACTTTTTTCTATAGTGAAATCAGTTGTCAAGATGTAGAGAAACCAGCATTTCTTTGGCATCAACTATATCATAAATATAAGACATTAAAAAAATCTGTTGGGTTTCCCTAATTATAAACAAGATCAAGCTATGTCTGGAATTGGTGTACTGGTTCATTTTCATTTCACAATGAGCAATCAATTGTTAAATATTTTAATGACAGGAAACAGACAGTTTATCCTTTCAAAAGATGCTTCCTGACACACATCCCAATATCAATTCTCACATACCCCTTTCAGAAATACAACTACTCTTTCAGCTCTGTGTGACCATGACACTAGGCTCCAAGATGTAAGTAGAAACAATAGGTTGACTTTCCTAAACAAAATTTGTCTTTCCTTCCGTATCCACCTGCCTCTTCTTGCTGCCTGAAAAACAATGACCACAGAAGCACCGTGATGGAGCCTACATGGAAGCCACACATTAAACTTGGCAGAACGGCTTCACCAAACCCTTATTTTCAGCCAGTGGCCAGGCTGAACATAAACCACATTTTTTTTTCAAGTCGTTGCATTTGTTATACCAATTTCTCTACATTCTTAAAAAAAGAAAAAGAAAATAGAAAAAGTAATTTGCAAAGTCAAATAATCGCAATAATAATTTCTTTAATTTTAAGCTTTCAGTTTTCTAGTAACTCTGAATGAAGGCATTCAAGTTGACTTTCCAGTTAATGTCTAGGACTTCTCCAAACTCACAGAGTCTATTTTTATACCTGTTCTCCACTGCAAAATTCTTAACTAAACTGTATAAGTAATCATCTGCTAACCTTTAACACTAAATAATAATATATATCAATCAATATGTGAATTATAGCATAATGTGTTAATCATTTATAAAGGTGACATCTTACTGAAATATATTTTATATTTAATAAATCTATTTGGATCCAATAAAATTATTGCATATTGAATTATTCTGATTTTTTACTGCCTTTATATCACAGATGAAAGCAAACAGAATACAAAATTTAATTTGCAAGCCACATGTGTTAAGCCATATAAATGTAAATAAAGCAAAAACAAGTAAAACAATCTGCATATACATTCAATTAATACTGCTTATTATCAACAATCAGTATTAATTATTCCTAACACTAAGTATTAAAAGTAAATTTAAATATGTCTTAGGTGTAAGATGCCATATCCAGAAAATGCATAGCTCTCTTAATAACATGCCTTTGCAAATAAAGCATTTGAAAAATTTTGATAACATATATTAACATTTTCATTAGGTACTGATATGACCATATTCTTTGCTATTTTTCCTTCTTTTTCCATGCTTATTTTCTCCTTATTACTCAATTTTGTATATGTGTGCTTTTTTGCATGTTGGGCTTTATTAACTTACCAGTTAGTTTAACTTTTTTAAAACAAATAATATCTGATATACAAACTTATTAAACTTTATATTAATAATCTATCACAAATTTGTGTTTATATCATTTCTTAATATTGTTTCCATTTAATTTTTGATATTTATCTTTTTGAACTGAGACAAAATTTATTTTTAATTTAAAAATTTTTTACTGATAAAAGGTCTTAGTATTAGGTATATAGCATAATGATTCAATATTTTATAGAGTATACTTCCATTTAAAGTTATTATAAAATGACAGTTATTTTCCTGTGCTGTACACTGTGTCCTTATTCTCATTTATTTTACAAAAGCTTAATTTGTATCTCTTAATCATATACCATTACCGTACCCGTCCCCATTTCTCTTCCCTCACTCCTAACCACTACTTCGTTCTCCTTATCAGTGGGTCTATTTTTGTTCTGTCATATATTCATATTTGTTCTTGTTATTTTGTTGCTCAGTCATATCTGACTCTTTGCAACCTCATGGACTGTAGCTCATCAGACTCCTCTGTTCATGGGATTTCCTAGGCAAGAATACTGGAATGGGTTGTCATTTCCTTCTCCAGGGGATCTTCCCAACTCAGGGATCAAACCCAGATCTCCTGCTTGGCAGGCAGATTCTTTATCACTGAGCCACCTGTATATATTCATATACATTCACGTTATTTTTCAGATTCCACATGTAAGTGATAACAGAGGATTTGTCTTTCTTTGTCTAATTTACTCCACTAAAGCTTAATACACTCAAGATCTAGCCACACTGTTGAAATGACAGAATTTCATTCTTTTTTATGGCTGAGCAATAATCCGAACATCTGCTTTATTAATTACACCAAACCCTTTGACTGTGGGTCACAAAAAACTGTGGAAAATTCTTCAAGAGATGGGAATATCAGACCACCTTACCTAACCCCTGAAAAATTTGTATGCAGGTCAAGAAGTAACAGTTAGAACCATATATGGAACAATGGAATGGATTCCAAATTAGGAAAGGAGTATGTCAAGGCTGTACATTGTCACCTTGATTATTTAAGTCACATGCAGAGTGTGTGTGTGAAAGTTGCTCAATCATGTCCAACTCTTTGCGACCCCACGGACTATAGAGTCCATGGAATTCTCCAGGCCAGAATATTGGAGTGGGTAGCCTTTCCCTTCTCCAGGGGATCTTCCTAACCCAGGGATTGAACCCAAGTCTCCTGCATTATGGGTGGATTCCTTACCAGCTGAGCCACTAGGGAACTCCTATATGCAGAGTACATCATGCGAACTACCAGGCTAGATGAAGCACAAGCTGGAATCAAGATTGCCAGGAGAAATATCAATAACCTCAGATATGCAGATGACACCACCCTATGGCAGAAAACGAAGACGAACTGAAGAGCCTCTTGATGAAAGTGACAGAGGAGAGTGAAAAATCTGGCTTAAAACTCAAAATTCAAAAAATGAAGACCATGGTATCAAGTCCCATCACTTAATGGCAAACAGGAGGAGAAACATTGGAAACAGAGACAGATTTATTTTCTTGGGCTCCAAAATCACTGTAGATGGTGACTGCAACCATGAAACTAAAAGAGCCTAACTCCTTGGAAGAAAAGCTATGACCAACCTAGACAGCATGTTAAAAAGCAGAGATGTTACTATACTGACAAAGATCCATCTAGTCAAAGCTATGGTTTTTCCAATAGTCATGGATGTGAGAACTGGACCATAAAGAAAGCTGAGCATCAGAGAATTGATGCTTTTCAACTGTGGTGTTGGAGAAGACTCTTGAGAGTCCCTTGGACTGCAAGGAGATCCAACCAGTCCATCCTAAAGGAAATCAATCCTGAATATTCATTGGAAGGACTGATGCTGGAGCTGAAGCTCTGATACTTTGGGCACCTGATACGAAGAACTGACTCATTGGAAAAGACCCTGATGCTGGGAAAGATTGAAGGCAGGAGGAGAAGGAGTTGACAGAGGATGAGATGGTTGGATGGCATCACCAACTTGATGAACATGAGTTTGAGTAAGCTCTGGACGTTAATGATGGACAGGGAGGCTTGGCGGGCTGCGGTCCATGGGGTCACAGAGTCGGACACAGCTGAGTGACTGAACTGAACTGCATAGGTATACATACCACCTCTTCTTTATGCATTTATCTGTGGTGGGCACTTGGGTTGTCTCCATATCTTGATTATTATAAAGAATGCTGCTATTCACAATGTTTCAAGTTTTCTTTTGTTTGTTTCTGCATTTATAACCAAGAGTGGAATTTCTAGATGATACGGTAGTTTTAGTTGATTTTTGGTTTTTTAAGGACCCCACATACTGTTTTCCACAGTGGCTGCACTATCTTTGGGATTGCCTTAGTTTGGGATTTATTTTAGAATCTATCTTAGTTTCCATCTCTCTTCCATGCAGTTTTTTCTTCCGTTTTCCTCTTGCATTTCACAAAGGTTCACACCAATGAGTTTATTTGCTTATTTCTTTGAAAGTTTTTTCAACTTGTGGGCAATCAGAAATTTAGATCACATTAGGTATGATGAGGGTGTAGGTTTTATGTACTTGTCTTTCTTCTTTTTAAACTATTGTGTTCTAATAAAAAATTAAATTTTGGGGGTGTTGAGATTAATAGCTATCATTGCCTAAGCTACTCCTACTATTTACTAGATTTTGTAGCTGTGTAGGAAAAAAAAAATCTGAAAGCTAGACTTAGAAGCAGGAAGTGTAAAGACAGATTTAATTTCTCTTCTTTGTTAAATTTTTTTCCTCATATCATGAATTCTTTTTTAATAAAGCTCTTACTGTTAAGGAGATGGATATTCTCAAATAGACAGTGGATTGGCTGTACTTTGGTTCTAGATAGGGTTTCATAGTCCAAAAAGATGAAAGAAAAAATAAAAATAAAATGAAAATATCTTAATTGGTATTGTTATAGAAATCAAGTTTCACAAATACACATACACACATATGTGTGTATACATGAAATACATGTCACTATAGCTGTCCAAGTACGCCCCCCATAATTAATTGATTTTTTTGGTATATCTTCCAAAGAACAAAAACAACATTTTTCAGAACTCATTTCTTAGATTAAGTATCAAAACGGCTCATAGTAAGTACCCTACTCGTGGTTCCAGTTGTAAACAGCTCCGTTTAGAAGTACATCTATCATCCTCCTCCTTGTATAAATCAGGTACCAGGCAAGAAATATCAGATCAGATCAGATCAGTCGCTCAGTCGTGTCCGACTCTGCAACCCCATGAATTGCAGCACGCCAGGCCTCCCTGTCCATCACCAACTCCCGGAGTTCACTCAGACTCACGTCCATCGAGTCAGTGATGCTATCCAGCCATCTCATCCTCTGTCGTCCCTTTCTCCTCTTGCCCCCAATCCCTCCCAGCATCAGAGTCTTTTCCAATGAGTCAACTCTTCACATGAGGTGGCCAAAGTACTGGAGTTTCAGCTTTAGCATCATTCCTTCCAAAGAAATCCCAGGGATGATCTCCTTCAGAATGGACTGGTTGGATCTCCTTGCAGTCCAAGGGACTCTCAAGAGTCTTCTCCAACACCACAGTTCAAAAGCATCAATTCTTCGGCGCTCAGCCTTCTTCACAGTCCAACTTTCACATCCATACATGACCACAGGAAAAACCATAGCCTTGACTAGACGGACCTTTATATGGTGCATTGAAACTGGGTGTTTGGAAGAGCACTTTAAAGAAAGCATTACTGATTCATAGGGAGGCATTAAAGCGACCTACAGAGGATAGTATGTTACTCTAGGGATAAAAAGAACAAAAAGTCTTCACAGTATCTAGCAAATGAGATGGCTTTATAGCATAAACTACCTGGCACAAACCAAGGCTGTCTGTTCAGAGAAAAAGCAATAGCGAAACAAAGCAAAACAAGTATCAACTGCCAGGCAGAGAAACAGGAAAATAATCATCCAAAATCCAGTCATCTACCTTTCTTCTCTATCTCCCATCTCCTGCTAGCTCTTTTGATTAGTCAAACTGAACAGAAAATTGGAAAGAAAATCACCAGAATGATGAAGTTCAGACAATCCACACCCTAGGGATCAGTAGATCTAGAGAGGGGAAGAGATACTGTATATCCATACAAGCTTGTATTATGGAAAAGCTCACTGTGAAGATCATAACATCAAACAAAGTAGAAGCTCTGAGCAGAAGACAGTTTTGCAATAAAAATAAGCAGTGTTTCCCCATGCTGCACCAATGAATATTGCCATCAGATATGTTTTACATCCTCATTCTTTTTCTGTTTTGCACTTCCATCCAGTATTCCTTTAAATTTATGACTGAAGACAGCATACTCATTTGCAAGCTAATAGGACTGGTGATAGGCAATATGTGATTAGAACTGGAAATGAAATGCAATAATAGTATAGCAAAACCAGTTCAAACTCTCCCACTTTATTTTGAACAGACTAACTTCTAAGGCAAAAAATATACTTTGAATTTTGGTTTGCTAATCATTCAGTGGGAAAAAAAAATAAAAACTCTCATGCTCTCTCAACAATGGAAAAGTAACCAACCTTCCAGGATAAAAAAATGTGTTCACTGTCTAACATTTTTACACTGAAGATGACGATGAGAAGAAGGCATTTTGTGGCATATAATAGCCATATAAATTCTATGTGACCCATTACCATGTGATTTTCAGTTAGAGTTATTTTCAATCCGTCAATGATTAAGAGCAGAAGAAAGAAAAATGATATTAAGATTTGGGAAGCTGGTGACAGAAAAAAATTGTTGTTATAACCTAGATTTGGGATACTGTACTCTCGTCATGTGTTCTCAGTCCTAATAATTAGTGTATTTACTATATAGTTATCTTGTTTTACTACCTCTTAATTTATTTTATTTTCATCTCTCAAACATCTTTTTTTATATAAAATTGATTTGGGTCAGAAAAGTATGGACAGTCTGCACTCAGCAAAACATTACAAGCTGATAAGCAGATGTTTGCCACAGCGAGAAGAATCTGACGAACTGTGATGAGAACGTGCTAACTCAGATGACAAGTAAGGCAGAATGCTTTCCATGAAGTGGGATATGGAATATACCTAGCAATGCTTATAGAGAAAACTAGAGACAAAGCTGGGACATTTAAAGTAATGTCCCATCTTCAATCTTTCTTTTATTGATAAGATAATTTCCCCTCCATTTCTGTGTTTTTGTGGACAATGCAGCGTGGTCAGAGACTAATTCTGCTGTGAGCATGATTGTTTCCCTTTCAGATGCTGTTCTATATTACATTCCATTCAGGAAAGAATATGTTCCTCTTCTATATCACTAAATGAACTTTTCATCTGAAGGAAAAATACAGAAGTCATGGATTAGAATAAAGAAGAGAAGTTTAGACTATTATTTGTCTAGTGAATCCATTCCAACAGCATCATGTCATAAATAGTTGTTACATTTTATCAAACAATTGATAAAAGAATTATCCAAGGATAAAAATCTCAGATGTTATTCCATTTAAATAGTACTTCAAATACACAAATGTTCCAAGGCTTTTTTTTTTTTTAACTAACAACAGTGTACATTCTTTGTGGTTTGTGTGGGTGAGTGTATGTGTGTATGTGAAGTGCACTACTCATAAAGAATTATGAGCACTTCAACTTTCCTTGGAGATGTTTAGGTGCAAAAAAGCTATTCACCATTTTACCTTTTGCATTTCACTGGAGATTTTTATATTTTTATTGGTTATATAGGGATGCATCTTGACACAACAAAGTTTCTCTAAAATTGTTTTCATGTATCAATAAGTTGGGTAGATAACTAAAGAGGAGAAACTATATTTTATTATATAAAGACAATTTAAATATGTGTGTATGTATATATTTTTTTTCTTTCTCTCTCTCTCACACACACACACACACACATATAGAGAGACATGAGACAGGAGACTGAGCTAATTCATTTTTACTGCTGCTGCTGCTAAGTCACTTCAGTCGTGTCCGACTCTGTGCGACCCCACAGACAGCAGCCAACCAGGCTCCCCCGGCCCTGGGATTCTCCAGGCAACAACACTGGAGTGGGTTGCCATTTCCTTCTCCAATGCGTGAAAGTGAAAAGTGAAAGTGAAGTCGCTCAGTCGTGTCCGACTTTTAGCGACCCCATGGACTGCAGCCTGCAGAGGAAAATGAACTTAGGTTTTACTCAAAGCAAAACCAACTATAGCAACATGATAGACGTAGCCCCCGAGAAGCCACTGTGTCTCACAATATATTTAAATTAAACACTGCATCAGAAGCTCCCTGCAGATAGTTTAGACACTAACATCTAATTAAGTGGGGCTTCCCCCCGTGGCACAGTAGTAAAGAATCCGTCTGCCCATTCAGGAGACAAAGGAGACACAAGAGATGTGTGTTTCATCCTAGGGAGGAGAAGATCACCAGAAGTAAGAAATGGCAGCCCACTCCAGAATTCTTGCCTGGAGAATCCCATGGACAAAGGAGCATGGCGGGCTACAGTCCATGGGGTCACAGAGTCGGACACGACTGAGCACACAGCATGCATGCACATCTAATAAAGCAAAAATAAATTACTAAAAAATTAAATGAGTTAAATAATTAGTGCTGCAACATATTAGAAGGGTATCTTATTAATGAGATGAACAGTATTCTATTTATTTCAAAATAAAAATTGAGATATGGATAACTGAATAGCAAGGGAAGTTAAAAGTTGTCATAAAGTATGAACCTGCATTGCATATTTCTTTTTCTGAAAATGAATTAGACAATATTAATAGTAGATCATGAAAAGAAATAGAAAATGAAAGAATTGTGCTGACTTAAAAAACCAACACTCCAGCAACAAATTCTATCATGAGAATATCACCTTTCAAATGTAAAACAAAGAATGAATTCAGGTACTGGGAATGACATACTTAGCCTTCAAGCAAGGTTTCCATGCCAGTTCTAGTTTAATCCAAGTCATTGCAGCAGCTAAATGTCAAGGGCATGTGACAGCTATTCCAGGATTGATGTGCCATGAGCTGGCTACCTCACTTCACCAGCTCTTTGCAGACAGGTGTTTAACTCATAAAAATCATGTTTAAAATGCTGGGCCAAGATCACTTAGATGTAGGATATTCCCTTCTTAGCAACCAAATAATAGCATGCATTTAAATTAAAGAAAACGTAATTGATTAAGGGTTTGTACAGCCTGTATAAATGAAGGGAAAAAAAAAATACAACCAAACTATCTGAACTATGCCCTGAACTATCTGAACTATTTTAATTTTTATTAAAAATAAAATCAAGAATGACATTGCAATTCTGTTCAGGGGCTTCAGCTTATCTCACTTTTACAGACATTCCCCCCCCCCCCCCCCCGCCACTACTAACTCAGATTATCTAAACATGGGTGAACTGTGACTTCTGTAAAACATATTGTCTGACTGGATGTTGGATGTTAGAGTTTAAGACTTTGCAAGAATATATGAAATGTATCAGTTACTGGTCCTAATGAGGAATAAGAGCAGAGAAATGTTAGATAATGGTCAAGAGATTTTCTTGACCAAACTGAGATTTTCTAAAGTAGAAATTTCTACTGGATATCTAGAGTAGAATTTCCCTGTGATGTTGGCAGATTAGTATACAACAATGACTTCCAAATGATTTCCAAAAGAAGATAGTTTTACATGGCCTGTCTAAAATAAGAACTTCATCAAATATGGTCCACACATTTTCACTGATTATTTTCTGCATTACCAGTAAGGTCACATTTATTTGACCTATTTTTGGATTAATATGACTAAACATTTTTTCTCATCTCTTGATAGTAATTGCATAAAAAATTATCTATCTTCAGTTTATTGCCATAATGCTACTTGCAGAAGAAACAGTTCACACTGTGTGAATTCTAATATTCTGCAAATGAACTGGAACTTAAAAATTCAGAGGGAGAATCTGAAATTCAGTGGTCTCCTAGCCCAGCTTCTGGTAATTACCATTATATTCAGGAAAGAATTCAGAATGTAAAGTTAGGTCAAAGCTATTCTCTGTAACAGTAGCAATGAAATATAATAGAAAGTTGCAAGCATACTACCTTCACATACATGCCGAAGTGTGGAATCCAATATATATTTGCCCTACAGAGACACTGTTCAAATGATGCATTCACCCGCTTGTACTCATCACTGCCATGTGGACCTTCAAACCTTCTCCTGGGCTATATACCACTCCTGAAATTGTGCCTTCTCACCTATTTTTATCTCAACCCCCTTACATAACCTATAATCATAGGTTAATGATCCAGTGGATGGATATCCTAAAACCTGTACTTTAACCCTGGATCTGCTGAGGTGCAATAGGTCAGGTAAAATCTAGAAAACTCAAAGGTTAAATTATTATCAGCATGCAAAAAGTTCCAGTCACAATCTCTATTTTTTTGTTGTTGTTGTTTTTGATTTAGACACAGAAGATGAAAATCAAAAGTAGTTTTTGGAAAGGAAAACTTACACATACAAGCACACTATGAAACTAGAAAAAGAAAACCAATTTTCACCCAAACATTGTGCACTAAAGGGAGAAATCTCAAACGACCCAGGAAAAAGATGAAATTCAGTCCAGTAGAGACTGGTTTTCTATTCTGCAGTAAGTTAGCAAGGCATTCATGTGACTTACACTCCACAGTGTTGGAGATGGCAAGAGCTAAAAGATTTTAATTAATGAATTTATATGAATTTGGATATTTTATTGAATACTTCAAAAACAAAACAATTAGATACTAAATTAAAATTTAACATTGTAATATGATTATACAATGTATTTAGAAAGTATCAGGATGCTTAACCAGAAAACTGTGTTTGTCCCAACAGTTACGTGTATATTCAAATGTAATTTGGATAAAAAATTAGCATCAGAAGGGTCTATTTTTGGAACATCGTGAAAAAATAAACTAAGAAATATAGTGTTCTAGAAATTCCAGGTGAAGATTTAGCTTTCCTATTTGTGCTGAAACTTATTTTACTTTAGTACTGGACAAATTAAAAAAGAAACAAACAAAAAATCACTTTGGATTAACTTTAGAGAAATTTGACTCCAATTTGTGTAAGAAGTCCTCTGCTTCATTGTGTTTCTCTACTCTCATTCAGAATTACACCAATTAGAAAATTCTGTTAGATGTAGTGAAATTAAATTCAATCGTATTTATTTTTTAGCTATCTAAAGATACATGTTATTTATCTCAATTGCTTGTAAATGACTACACTGATTTCAAGAAGCAAACTTCAGCATCTCCTCGTTTAAGAGAAAAAGCTGAGAATCTTAGACCACATGGATGCTGTTTATCCAACTAACTACAAATATTTATTAAAAACCTATTGTTTGCCAAATAATGTAAGAGTTCTTAACATGAAAATTAAAAGGACACTCCACCAACAAACTGTTCAAAGGAGTGGAAATATAAACACACGAAATTGTCATTATAATGTACTAAAATTCATAACACCAGAAAATTATGGGAGAAATTATATTGCTTGGTTGGGAGGTGTTTTTCAACAGGAATGCAACTAGTATTTTGGGTGGAATGATTTCCCTGTACTCTTTAGACACTGTTCCTTAAACACTGTAAAATTTAGGCTTCCAGTAGAACTGCAATCATTATGACATACATGGTAATAACTCATAAAGCCCCCATTCATGTTTCCAAGCACCTCCCAGTAACAATGGGGAGAACCACTGTTACTAGGTATGTCTATGGATGCTGTCAAAGCTATCAATATCAATTCTATGAAAGGCAAGAACCTAGGAACCCATTTAGGTTTATCCAGATTGTCATGTGTTCATGTAAGGCTATACTGCTCATGAACAGCTTACTTAAAAGGCAAATTACATGTTAAGATACCTGTAATTCACTGTGAAACATTTCAGCAGAGGCAGCATGGTATAATATATAGTAATGTTAATGATTTGCACTTAAATCCTAGGTGCAGTCATTTGAATTAATCAAGAATTCACACAACAAATATTTTTAGGTATCCTTCTTATCAGAAAGTCAGTTATCTTTAGTTCCTATCAACACAAGAGGCTTTGCTGAATTACTGGAAGCCTAAACAAATGGATGGTCAGTCATGGAACTAATGGTGGTCAACATAGCGGACAGGCTGAAATATTTTAGAGACACTTCCCATCCTTGCAAAATAGGAATGATTTCTATGGCAAACTGCTAATCAAGTCATGGCTCGTGCAGACACTGGAGAACTTTGAAAAGGGCAAGATTCTGCTATTTTACTATAAGTTCCCAACTATGCTGTAATGAAAGCTGCCTCAAAGCAAATTCTGTCACACATACCAACATTTATTAAACAATCACTCCTCAGCAAGGAGACACAAACAGTTTATATTCTGCCAGCTATATTACTTTTCAGTCTCTTTTTTTTTATGTTCTCTGATCAACTCTTTTCATGAAAGATTCTCTAGAGTCAGATCAGACAGTATTCCAGAGGAGGAACTCCATTACATTGCATGGCAAGCATCAGGGAGCCAGAAATTCTTCTAAACAGATAGAGGCACAGGCACACACAGGACTCAAGCTTCGGGTACCAGATGTTTCAGGACGCTTACCACCTGGTCCTACGGGGCAGGGGAGTATCCGACGCACATATCTTGAATATCACTAATTATTCCAAGATGCTGTGTTAACAGTTCCACACTCAACACGAGCAGTAATAGGCTACTAAACTTGGACACGACTGAGCGACTGAACGACAACAAATTTGCAACAATGACAATTTCTAGGATTTTATTTTATTTTAAAAGTCAAAAAATGTTGATATAGATAACAGAGGCTCTGGAAATTCCCTTATAAAAAAATAGTAGCTGATCACTTATGGAATATGGCTCAGGAAAACTGTATCTAGAGATGAAATGGAGACTAAATTTTATAAATATGTATATACACACATGTATATGAATATTATACTTGTATATGTTGAATTATGTTAAAATAAATTATTGAGAACATAGAAACACTTTAGAGTTAATCCCTAATATTCCTGTATCCAGTCATACAGGTGAGCAATTTAGTTGTCTAATGCAAAATAAAAGAATGCTTTTAGACTATATTTATCTATGTCTTCAGTGAAACTTTCTTATACATTGGAATCAAACATCTTAAAAAACATAAAACTGAAAATTCACCAAAGTTGCTAAATAGCTTGAATGACTTTTTTGAGTATGCTACCTAATAAATAAATGTGCAGTAGAATGTGGCCTTGGTCTTAATAACATGGAAGTAAGACTGTAGAGAAATAGCCTGCACTTATCTATCTTTAACTAGAAACTAAAAGAACTCTAGATATGCAAAACAAATTCCTTTAATATTAGCTTTCCTATTTTGTTGGTGTAGACTTCCTCAGATTTCCATATCAAAAAAAAAAATTTTTTTTCCCATGTTCTTGGGCTCTACCTCCCTACTCCTTCTCCTAGTCCTATAAACAAAACTTAATCTTACTACTGACAAAATACTCTCTAAATCCTGTCCCTATTAAATAATTTGTATTATTCATTTTACCTCCTAACTTTGAAAGAGAATTTTATCAGTTGATCTGTATTCTTTGCCTTCTCACAGTCCTTCCTAGGTGTCTTAAACAAACAATTCTACTGAAATTTCTCCCCAGGTTATCCTAGTTATTAGCTTTGATGACCTCCTCTGTGTCTTTATCTAAAAATTTCTCCTCAACTTCCCACACTGTTTACCACTGTAGTCTTGCAATGTTTGTCTTTTTCCCAGTCTTAAACCTTATATAATCTTGCTAACCTCTTCTACAATTCAGGCTAGTGCTTTTCAGTTTATTTTTTAACTTTGGAATGTAAGAACCCAAAACGTATCCTGCCTATTTATTTATTTATGTATTTGTATTGTGGTAACATTGGTTTACAACATCATGTAAGTTTCCTGTGTATAACGTTACATTTCTACTTCTATATACATAATAGCATACTTAACACCAAAAATTTAATTTCCATTTCTCACGTGTTTTTCAATTTTATTTCCCAATTGCTCTTCCATTTCCACCCCTGAAATCTTAGTATCCCTAAGTCTTTTAATCTTATAATAATTTTCTATATTTTATCTTATCTTACCAACAACAAATCGGGCTTTCCTGATAGCTCAATTGGTAAAGAATCCACATGCAATTCAGGAAACCTGAGTTCGATCCCCGGGTTGGAAAGATCCCCTGGAGAAGGGAAAGTCTACCCACTCCAGTGTTCTGGCCTGGAGAATTCCATGGACTGTATAGTCCATGGGGTCACGAGGAGTTGGAATGATTGAAGGACTTTCATTTCACTTCACTTCACCAACACATCAGCAAAAATGGTTTTAACTCTCAACACCATGAAAGCTTTTACATTATCTCCTACTTCTTTATTTCCAGACTGGCCATCTCCATTGCCAAGCCTTTAAAACTTAAAACAAACAAACACACACACACAACCACCAGAGTATATGATTTCTTACCTATGTCTGTTTTAAATGTCCAGCCTGCCCAGCAGTTTCCAGGAGTCCCCTGTAGTCTACAGGGGATAAGAAACATCTCTGTAAATATAATACCTTGGGTAACTATGTCTAGAATTCTATGATTGGACGTGATAACTGAATAAAACATTTGAGAATTGAGGCAAGATTGCTAATGAAGATGCATTTTTAGTAGTAACTGATATCTCTTAAATGCCTCCTGAGGTGGATATGTCCTGCTAACTACAAAATTCATTCCATTAAGTAGGCAGTAAAAGGTAAGGTAGTATCAGAAGGAGCCTTCCCTTTTCACTCCATCCCAAGGCAACACTCAAGGTCTTCTCTAATTAAAAGATGAAAAAAAAAATGTATTTAAAGGACATATGCCTGAAAGGCTACCAAATTAGAATTTTCAGTGTTTTCAGATCTTGCTCTGCTCTTTCTTCTGCCACAAACCTTCTCCCCTTTAATTTTCTTTGTCAGAAAATGTCATTACCACTCATCACATCCACCAATATAGAAAACTGCTTTGCCTTCTGCTCTCGTTTTCATCATTCCAGATATAATTGTTCACCAATTTTGTTAACTTTACTTTTTAAAAAATTCTAATTCCTCTGCATTTTAAGGGGTAATTTCTTAATGTAGATACTCATTACTGTAATAAGTTTGAATAATAATAATCACAATGAATAAGAGGGTATAATTCATTGCTCCTCCTTTATATACCATCCCCTGACCATGGAGACTTGTCATATTTTCAGAAATATTATCTTATTTAAAAAGTATGTGGAATACCTCCAGTTAAAATGTGCCAATAGTTAAAAAGTTATTTAACAAATTAAGTTCAAATTTCTTGTTTGTTCTCTGTAGCTCCTAACTCTTTGTGTGCAAATCTCACTCTGATGTCATGTCTCAGCTTAAGTACTTCCTCCAAACTGACATTTTCCCCCATATTAGGAAACAATCTCTCCCTCTTCTTAATGCCTTAGAATTTATTTTTATTTTTCTCATCATGCTTTTCACTTTCAATCTTATGCTATAACTGTTTATGTGCACATCCTATGTACAATATGCAAGTCAAATACGTAAGTCAAAATGGTGAGCGTCTTCAATTTTCTTTGTTGTTCAGCCTCTCAGTCGTATCCGACTCTTTGCCACCCTATGGACTGCAGCATACTAGGCTCCCCTCTCCTTCTCCATCTCCCAGAATTTGCTCAAATTCATGTCTATTGAGTCAGTGATACTAATTGTCTTAATGTACTAATAATCTGATGAATTAATAAATCAATGTTTAATTCTATATTTGGAACATACATATATAGGCTTAGAATTATTACAGTGAGAGCAGATTGGTATTGCTCGGAGATACAGAGCAGGTGCATAAGTAGAAAACTGTAGACAGAGACCAGTCGGGAGGCTACTAAAATACTCCTGGCAAAAGGTCATGAACAAATACATGAAAAAGTATGACTCTTATCTCATTGTATTTTACTATCCAGCTGCTTAAAGAGAAATATCCTTATCATAAATTGCCTCATAAATTTAAAGAACTGAAATCATTAAGCGTGGAAAGTTGACTCTAGTAAATTACACAGGTCCTGGCTGTCATTCTAAGATGGGAAGTTCTGAGGAAATGCCATATTTTCTGAAGTTATATATCTTAGTAACTAAATGAGGACTGCAGTGGGAAATCATCACTCTGTCTCAAACTCTGTAACTCTGTATAGCCTGGCTCATCTTTTTTTTTTTTTTTTTGCATTTCACAGTAAGTAAAAAAACTGAAAGACTGGGTTGATGACTGTTATATCACAACCATTAAGAGGAAATAAGGCAAACTGTCCATCAAAGGAGTGACAACAACAAAAAAGAAATTATCGAGCTTCAAAACGTCCAAAACTGATAGCCTTAGTAGCACAGTCATTTTCCAGTGGTCTCCCCTTCAAATTTCATGTTCTAATAAGTAAAAAGGCCAAGCAGATGGCCACTGGTCTGGAAAAAAAAATCACCCCGGAAGTTTCATAAGTGTGATGTTTCTGAGTTGTATATATTATCTACCCACATTTTTCATACGGATAGTGTATGATCAAGCCACTCAAGATGGCTGTTCTCTTGTTCTCTATACACCCCAGTGCCTCATCTATATCCTACTCACCTAACTAATCTTTTACATACTTGCTCCAGACCCCAACTAATGACTGGTCTAACTTCAGCCACTGTGATAGATTGTGTCCCCCTTCTGGTTTCCCAAGAAAATGATGAGCTAACCTGACATCGATTCACATATAATTGTTTACCTTCCCTGCTCCCTGCCCCTGAGCGAAGGCTGCCCCCATGCCCTGCCCACCTTCTGCAGCACACAGTGGAGGATTGCTCCAAGACCTTGCTTTAGACATGTAGGCTTCCTCAGCCGTTAAACCACTGATGGCTCTGCTGTTGACCCCTAGCCCTCTTCTTGGGCTTGTGGGCCACCTGCATGGTGCAGCCCAACTGATAGGATATGCATTAAATATTTCTGCTATAATACTGAAGGCAGCTGGCTCTATTGAACTAGATACAGCATACTCAAAATGTTACACAAGAGCATAGAAGCAAATAAAAGCTGCATGAGTATTCAAATAAAACAGTAAACTAGAATTGTAAATTTGCATGGAAATGCTTCCTTCCATGGGCTTCCCAGGTGACTCTGTGGGTAAAGAATTTGTCTACAATGCAGGAGATACAAGAGATGCAGTTTCGGTCCCTGGGTCAGGAAGATCCCCCTGTCGGAGGGCATGGCAACCCACTCTAGTATTTGTGCCTGGAGAAATACATGGACAGAGGAGCCAGGAGGGCTACAGTCCATAGGGTCAGAAAGAGTCAGACATGACTGAACCACATAAACACACTTCCTACCATATATAATATATCACTGATCCAGAGCCAAATTTAAAATTCAAGTATCAAAAAAAAAAAAAATCAAGTATCCATTTTTTAAATTATACTGCATTATAGAGTAGCTAATACTAAGAGATATATCAGTTACCTATGCCCACTCTGTATTTCTACTGTTTCACTGGAATCAGGGAAAGAGCAGAACTATAACCAGAATAGAGTGATACCTCTCTAATTCCTTCTACAAAAACAAAAACAAAACAAAACTCTTATCTTCTGGTTTCAAAGACGGTGCCAGGCTTCCACCAAATGCCAAAACAGTGCTATATCATTATCATATATCTCATTTAAAGATCTTTCTTTTCCATCATCTTAATGTTTATGGTGGTTTCAACCACCATCTCCCAAGAGATAATCTACCATTTGAACCATTCCCCCACTTTTCCTATTAAAATATAGCTGCAAATGTTTTGCTTTCTTACCTATAGGAGAAATCTCTTGAACAGACGAGAAGCTTAATAAAGTCCTCTCAAAGGCATCAGGTTTCAATCCCTGCTGCTGCTGCTAAGTCGCTTCAGTCGTGTCAGACTCTGTGCAACCCCATAGGCTCCTCCGTCCCTGGGATTCTCCAGGCAGGAACACTGGAGTGGGTTGTCATTTCCTTCTCCAATGCATACAAGTGAAAAGTGAAAGTGAAGTCGCTCAATCATGTCCGACTCCTATCGACCCCATGGACTGCAGCCTACCAGGCTCCTCCATCCATGGAATTTGCCAGGCAAGAGTACTGGAGTGGGTTGCCATTGCCTTCAATCCCCAGGATCTGTAAATATTATTTTAAAGAAAAATGTCATTGCAGATATGATTCAGTTAAAACTCTGGATATAGGAAGTTATCCTAGTTTACCTGAGTGGGCCTTAAAGACCATAGCAAGTATCCTTATAAGAGAGAAACAGACGGAGGTTCAACACTATATACAAATGAAGGCAGAGGTCCATGCAGTCAAAGCTATGGTTTTTCCAGTAGTCATGTATGGATGTGAGAGTTGGACTGTAAAGAAAGCTGAACACTGAAGAATTGATGCTTTTGAACTGTGGTGTTGGAGAAGACTTTTGAGAGTCCCTTGGACTGCAAGGAGATCCAACCAGTCCATCCTAAAGAAATCAGTCCTGAATATTCTTTGGAAGAACTGATGCTGAAGCTGAAACTCCAATACTTTGGACACCTGATGGGAAGAACCGACTCATTGGAAAAGATCCTGATGCTGGGAAAGATTGAAGGCAGGAAGAGAAGGGGACAATAGAGGATGAGATGGTTGGATGGTATGACAGACTGAATTTGAGCAATTTGTACATGAATTTGAGCAATTCTGGGAGTTAGGGATGGACAGGGAAGCCTGGCATGTGGTAGTCCATGATGTCTCAAAGAGTCAGACACGACTGAGCAACCAAACTGAACTGAACAAATGAAGGCAAAATTTAAAGTGACTCAGTTCAGAGAAAGGAACAGCAGTAGTAACCAAAGCTGCAAGAGGCAAGGAATGGAATCTTTTAGAGAGCCTCAAATGGATGCAACCCTTTCTACATCTTAATTTTAAACCTCTGAACTCCAGATATGGAAAATAATAAATTCTTTCTGTTATACACCACCAGGTTGGGATAATTTGTTACAACAGCCCCAGGAAATGAATATAATAATTTAATTAATAAATCCCAGCTAACTGGGTCAGGATATCTTGCCCCTGAAAGAAATGTATCAAAATGATGTACTCCTAGAGAAAAATCTCTAACTTAATGGACTATATTTCATATTGTTGGGAGTTTAGCTATGTTACTCACAAGTGTAAGAGAGTTTCTGAGTTGGAAGACTGTGAAGTCAGTAGGTATCACCTAAACCTCTTCATACAATCAAGTTTGGAAATAGTCAATCTTATAATAGTATCTTAAAGTATCTTTAACTCTTCAAACAGTTTATCTTTTTTCCCCTGTTATTTTTTTCTTTCAAACTCAAAATAGCAAAAGCACTAAGTTAATAGCCAACTATTGGAGTAAAGATCCTGAAGAGTTTAAGGCACAAGATCACTCCAGCAGCATTTGAACATTACACACCAGCTAAATCCTACCAGATATTAACTCAGAATACAGGCTGCGTTCTCCAATTAGAAGAGTGATCTATCTTGCAGAATGAAATCTAGTGAATCAGAACTACCTGGATATCATAAGAGCCAAGGTTCACTTTAAACAATTAGATCTAAGGAAGATAAAATGAGAAGACAGAAAACATACTTTGAGAGTATTTTTTTACAGAAAGCATAATTTTTGAAGGCGTAAGATACTTTCTGTGTGTATATTTTGTAAATAAGAGAGAAACCTTTGTTAACTCTTCTTTCTTTCCCTTCTATTCATTCTTCTAACTCCTATGCCTTGAATATGTAGCCTTTTATTCATAATTTTGTGGACCTGTATACTCTCTGAGCAACTTTATTTTTTCCCCTCTTCATTTTCATGAAGATAATAGACCAGAGAGGCAGCAGTCATTTTATGTGTGCTATTACCAGATTAATAATTTAGTAAGAAGAAAATTAGAAACGTTATGTCATAATTTTGGTTGCTATTTTATTAACACTTTTTGGAGTATAGTGTTTACTCAGAAAGGAGGACTGAAATAAGAATATAGCCCATTTATGACCACAAAGAATCTGTGTAGCTACCATCTAAGTCAATGGGAATCTGGGGTTATTATACAGGTTATATCATGACTTTCCTGTGCATGTATTTTGAAATACTGCTTGAGATTTTGCTGGTTGTATGTATACCTTGATAACTTGGGATGGAATTGGTGGGTCATAGAGTACACATATCAATTTTAATAGATAATAACAAATGACTATGCCAATGTGTTTTAAAATTTATACTCCCACACTGTCTTATTTTTTTTTTTATTTTACCTATAATGACAAGCACTATTTGCTTATAATGTGCATTTTCATCTGATGGAAAAGTTAAGAAATTTATCATACATTTAATAGCCATTTGGGTATCTTCTTTTATGATGTCACTGTTCAAAATGCAAGGCAGTAACTCTCTCAGGTTGCCTACATTTTCCTATTAAAGGAATTGTTTGTATATTCTTTGTATAAAATCTCTTGGTGGCATGTATTGAAAATAATCAATCGTTGGTTAGCTATTCCCTTTTACTACTGTCTTTAGATAAACATAATTCTTATATTCAATGTGGCATAATATTAAGCTTTTCCTTTATACTTAGTATTTCTGTGTCACACTTAAGAAAACATTGCTTACCTAAAAATCATGAAGATACTCAGATTATTTTCTAGAAACATTCTTACCTTCTACAGTACTCTTTGCTTGGTTTTCGTTTTTATATGATGTAGACAACGCACTGTAACTGCATTCTGCATGGCGATTGTCTGGGGAATGGCATAAGGAAGGCACTGTTTCTTTGTCTTAGTTGCCATTCAGTTCAGTTTGGTTCAGTCGCTCAGTCCTGTCTGACTCTTTTGACCCCATGGACCGCACATGCCAAGACTTCAGACTATGCTACAAAGTTACAATAATCAAAAGAATATGGTACTGGCACAAAAAATACAAATATAGATCAATGGAAAAGGGAAGAAAGTCCAGTAATAAATCCACCTATTGTCAATTCATCTACAACAAGGGAAACAAGATTATACAATAGAGAAAAGACAGGCTTTTCAATAAATAAACTGGGAACCCTGGAGAGCTGCATTTAAAAAAAAATGAAATTAGGACACTCTCTAACACCATACACAAAAGTAAACTCAAAATGCATTAAAAACCTAAAAGTAAGGCTAGAAACTATAAAACACTTATCAGAAAAGATAGGTAGAACACTCTAACATAAATCCCAGCAGTATCTTTTTGGATCCAACTTCTAGAGTAACAGAAATAAAAACAAAAATAAAGAAATGGGACCTATTTAAACTCAAAAGCTTTTTCATAGCACAGGAATCCACAAACAAAATGAAAAGACAACACACAGATTGGGAGAAAATATTTGCAAACAATGAAACCAACAAGGCATTAATCACCCAAATTTACAAACAGCTCATGTGGCTCAAATTTAAAAAAAAATAATAATAAACACCCCAATCAACAAATGGGCAAAATATCTAAATAGACATTTCTCCAAAGATGACATAGAGATGGCCAAGGAGCACATGAAAGGATGTTTAACATTGCTAACTACCAGAGAAGTGCAAATCAAAAGTGCAGTGAGCTATCCCTTCACACAGTCAAAATGGTCATCAAAAAGTCTACAGACAGTAAATGTTGGAGAGGGCGTGGAGAAAACGGAACCCTCCTAGACCTGGTGGGAATGGAAATTGGTACAGCCACTATGGAGAACAGCATAAAGATTTTTAAGAAACTAAAACTGGAGCTACCATATGATCCAGCAGCACCACTTCTGGGCATGTATCCAGAGAAAAACAGTTAGAAAGGACACGTGTGCCTCAGTGTCTTTGAAGCACTATTTACAGTAGCCAGGACACGGAAGCCACCTAAATATCCATCGGCAGAGAAATGGGTAAAGTAGATGCAATGTGTATGTACAATGGAATATCACTCGAGTCATTAAAAAGAATGAAATAATGCCATTTGCTGCAACCTGGATGGACCTGTAGATTATCACACTAAGTGAAGCAAGTCAGACAAATATATGATATCACTTATATGAGGGATCGAAAAAAAAAATGATACAAATGAACTTATTTACAAAACAGACACAGACCACACACTTTGAAAACTAATTCATGGTTACCAGGGAAGAAGGGTGGGGGAGACAGACTGAGTCTGGGATTGACACATACACACTGCTAGGTGGTGCAGCGGTAAAGAGTCCACCTGCCAATGCAGGGGATGCGGGAGATGCAGGCTGGATCTCTGGGTTGGGAAGATCCCCTGGAGGAGGAAATGGCAACCCCCTCCAGTATTCTTGCCTTGGAAATTCCATGAACAGAGGAGCCTGGTGAGCTACAGTCCATGGGGGTCACAAAACTTTGGACACAGCTGAGCGACTGAGCATGCATATTGAAAATAGATTACCAACAGGGATCTACTTCAAAGGACAGGGAACTCTGCTCACTGCTCTGTGATAACCTAAATGGGAAAAGAATCTGAGAAGGAGTAGATATACGTATAACTAAATCACTTTGCTATGCACCTGAAACTAACACAACATTGTTAATCAACTATATCTCAATATAAACTAAAACTTTAAAAAAGGCATTTCCCATTAAAGTCTATGATAATGAAAGCCCTGTATGAGTTGGCTCCAATTGTTGTTTTTTTTTTTTTTTTTCCTACTTCAGTTTCACTGGGGGCTTCCCTTTGGCTCAGCAGATGGTAAAGAGTCTGCCTGCAATGCGGGAGGCCCAGGTTCGATCCCTGGGTAGGGAAGATCCCCTGGAGAAGGGAATGGCAACCCGCTCCAGTACTCTTGCCTGGAGAATCCCATGGACAGAGGAGCCTGGTGGGCTACAGTCCATGGGGTCGCAAAGAGTCGGATACGACTGAGCGACTTCACTTTCACTTTTCACTTTCACGCATTGGAGAAGGAAATGACAACCCACTCCAGTGTTCTTGCCTGGAGAATCCCAGGGACGGGGGAGCCCGGTGGGCTGCTGTCTATGGGGTCACACAGAGTCGGACACAACTGAAGCAATTTAGCAGCAGCAGCAGCAGCAGTAGACTTTATTTGGTAAGTGGTCTTTAAAAAAGGTTTTTAGGACTTTCCTGGTGATGCAGGGGACATGGGTTTGACCCCTGGTCCGGGAAGATCCCACATGCCATAGAGCAACTAAACCTGCGCACCGCAACCAACGAGCCAGCTCACAGCAGGTGTAGCTCTGAAGCCTACACACCGAGCCTGTGCTGCACAATAAGAGGAGCTACCGCAATGGGAAGCCCACACACCGCCACCAAGAGGAGCTTCCGCTCACCTGCTCACCACGACCAGAAAGCTGTGCAAAGCATGGATGAAAATAAATAAATGCATAAATTTTAAAATAAATAAAAAAGATTTTCAAAACTTCATTACCTCAGATCTTTTATCAAGTTGTAATGTATGCTAATCCGCGAGCATGCTTTCTAATTTCGTCCTCCATTATTATCATTATGTAATTTTACTTTCATTGTCCCTCTTCATGATGCCTAACTTTTAATACTTCCCATAAGGGGCATTTTAGATACTGCTTCTTCCTTGAAAAATTGACAGTTTTTTCCTTCTACAAAGTAATGAGCAATTAGTAATTTTTATTGTTCCTTAGTGTGTTGCTTTATAGTAACACACTACATTTATTTATATACATTTTTTTCCCTCTAAAACAACTTACACATTCCTCTAGAGAGATAATTTAATTGTATGTGTATCTAACTTTGATAAATTGTATGATATATACAGAACTGATATTCAATAGGTTACATTTACTTGAAGGATTCAAAGTAAGTTATCACACTAGTGTTCCCTGGGACTTCAATTCAGAACTACCCATGCCAGAGTCCCTTCCTTTATATGTGACCTGTTTTGAAAAGTTATTACGAAATTTTTAAGTTCAATGTGGGTAACTTTAAGGACAATTAGTAAAATTGACAAAAGTTACAAAATAAATACATCATAAAATGTACTTTCTGGCTTCATTATTTAACACAAATATTATTTTTCCTTTTATCTATTTTCAGAGGAGACAGTGAATGCTTGATTATTCAAGAACTGATTACACAGTTTGCAAATTATCCAGGCCATTGACTTCTCCTCCCTTCCGCTGAGTGACTTTTGTCCATTTTCCCTTCATTAGCATTGGGAAATTCAGAGGAACTAAAAAATGTGCAATTCAAGCCATTCAATTTTGCTTCTTGCAGGGGAATAAATAATGAAGGACAAATTTCAATTATTTGTCAAAATAATGCTGGGAATTTTTAATGTTCTATGCCTGCCATTAATACAGTTAATTGACAACTGGCTCTATATTTGGTATTTGAAAATAAATTAGCATTCTTTATTGCCCCTTCAGCAAAATATTGTTCATTATGATGAGTGGCCTGGTGGCTCAGACAGTAAAGTGTCTACCTGCAATGCAGGAGACCTGGGTTCTATCTCTGGGTCTGGAAGATTCCCTGGAGAAGGAAATGTCAACCCACTCCAGTACTCTTGCCTGGAAAATTCCATGGACAGAGGACCCTGGTGGGCTGTAGTTCATGGAATCGCAAAGAGTTGGACACGACTGAGTGACTTCACTTCACTTCATGATGAGTGGCTAGATTTCAAGATTAATCAACATGCGTGTGCCACAAGCTCTATAAATTACTCCCTGACATTCCTAACTAAGTAGAAACTCTACAAGTGAAAGTTGTGTCCAACCACAATACTCCTCCCCAGTTACAGGGTTTTACCTTAACAGGTGAAGAGGCTGTCTTCTCAGGCACAACTCCTAGTAACATAAATATCACTGAAGGCAACATCTCATGTATATGCAAGTTTCATTAAGTATATGATGTGAGTTACATCTTGAATATCCCAAAGAATATGAAGTGAGCACTGGTAGAGAATAAGAAAGTTAATTAGGGCCGATTCAAAGGGCCCCTTAGGTAAGTATTTTAACGTTCAGCCTGTAACACTTTCAATAATATTAATACCTATTGCCAATACCGGAGAAGGCAATGGCACCCCACTTCAGTACTCTTGCCTGCAAAGTCCCATGGATGGAGGAGCCTGGTGGGCTGCAGTCCATGGGGTCGCTAAGAGTCAGGCACGACTGAGCGACTTCACTTTCACTTTTCACTTTCCTGCATTGGAGAAGGAAATGGCAACCCACTCCAGTTTTCTTGCCTGGAGAGTCCTAGGGACGGGGAGCCTGGTGGGCTGCCATCTATGGGGTCGCACAGAGTCGGACACGACTGAAGTGACTTAGCAGCAGCAGCAGCAGCATTGCCAATACACAATTCACTAGATTAAAAAAATGAAAGAAAAGAGAAAAAATGAAGCTAAAGGGTCTGACACCTAGTGTACAGAGAGACAACTTCAAACAACTGTTAGTGGCTAAATCAACGGCATAAAAAAATTTGATTGATAGACATTCTATCCACTATCTCTAGGACCCTTCTGATTTTAATAAAAGTAGTTAACCCACAAAAAGTGGCAATTCTAACCAATGTTAATATCAGACATAGTGATTTTACTGAAATGAAGGTGACTAATCAACATGCAAAGACAGAAGTAAGTATGAAGAAATGAGCCATTTTCCAAAATGTAAATACAAAAAAAAAAAAAAAAAAACTGCAGAAAGAGCCTATCAGCAAATACATTTTAAAATAATGTAAACTATTTAGAAACACTATGGTATAAGTTAGAGGAAAGAGCAAAAATAAATAAATAAAATTTAAAAACCACAAGGATTTTAACCAGAAATAAACCTGGGGTAAAACTTAGAACATTCATACACAGAATACGACTGTGGCATTTTTGCTTGAATGTCTGCTAACACTGCCATGTTATTGTTGGGACCTACACCTGCCTCGGGCAGGAGTGTCTGTCAAGGCTTGTCTTTTTCTGCCAGACAGGTGGCACTTGACTCACTCTGGTGAATCAGAGGACTCTACTTGTGTGACCTAACAGAACCAATCAAAATCCTTTACCTGGAATTGAAAATGCATACATTTTCCCTCTAGGTTTACTGAGAAGTAATCGCCATGAAATACTGCAGAAGTCTACAAAGTACGACATGTTGATTTAATATACATATATCACAAAATAATTACCGCCATAACTTAGGTGACACCTCCCTCACGTCATATAATTTCCACTTCTTTTTGTGGTGAGAATATTTGAGATCTACTCTCTTAGCATCTTTCCGATATATAATACACTATTATTTAGTCACCATGCTGCAGTTTTAGATCCCCAAGCTTACTCATTTTATAACTGGGAGTTTGTGTTTGGACCAGCACATGCCCATTTCCACTATCGCCACCACCACCATCAACCCTGGTAACTAGCATTCTACTCTCTCACTGTTTAGCTTTTTTAGGTTTCACATGTAAGTGATACCGCACAGTATTGGTCTCTCTCTGTCTGACGTGTTATTTAGCATGATGCCCTCCCGGTCTGTGCATGTTGCCATGGGATTTCCTTCTTCCTCATGGCTGAGTAACACTCCATTGTGCCATATCCTTAAGCCTCTTGACAGATGGACACTAGGTTGTCCCCATAATTCACACCTTGGCTATTGTGAATACCATTTCAATGGACACAGGGGTACAGGTAACTCTTTGAGATCCTGTTTTCAATTCCTGTGGGTATATAGCCAGAAATAGGGCTGCTGGATTATATGGCAATTCTATTTTTAAATTGTTGAGAAGCCTCCATATTGTTTTCCTTATTGGTTGCACCAATTTACATTATGATCAATGAGTAAAAAGTATTCCCTTTTCTCCATATCCTCACCATTTGTTATCTATTTTTTAGTGTGATAGTCATCCTAAGACGTGTGAGATGATATCTCACTGCGACTTTGATTCCTATTTCCCTGATGACTCGTGAAGTTGCACACCTTTTCATGTAATCTGCAGGTGTTTGAATATCTGCTCTGGATAGATAGTCTATGCAGTACCTCTGCTGAATTTTAATTGAACTGTTTGCTTGTTTTATGTACTGAGTTGCATGAGTTCTGTATATATTTTGTGTATTAACCCCTTTGCAGACATATTAGTATAACTGGCACATATTTCTCCCATTCCTTAGGTTGCCTCTTAACTTTCTTGATTGTCTCTTTGCTGTGCCATTTTTTAGATTGATGTAGTCCCACTAATTTTTGCTTTTCTTGCTTTTGCTTTTGGTGAAATATGCAAAAAAATCATTGCCAAGAACAACATTAAGGAGCTTTTTCTCTATATTTTCATCCAGGACTCTACAGTTTCAGGTCTTGTGTTTAAGTCTTTAATCCATTTTAAGCTGACTTTTGTGAGGTCCAGATTCATTCTTCTGCTTATAGTTACCTAGCTTTCTCAACGTCATTTACTGAAGAGATTATCCTTTCTCCACTGAGTTTTCTTAGCTCTCTTGTGAAAATATTAGAAGACTGTGTATTTGTGAGAATTATTTCTGGGATCTCTTTTCCATTCTGTTGGTCTACTTGTGTTTTTATGGCAGTATCAGTATATACCTGGTAGTATAGCTTGAAATCAGGAAATGTAAAGTCTCCAGATTTATTCTTTCTCAGTATTGCTTCAGATGTTTGGGGTCTTTTTTGGCTCCATTTAAACCTTAGGATTTCATTTTTTTCTATTTCTGTGAAAAGTGCCATTGGAATTTTGATAGAGATTGCATTGAATGTATAGATGGATTTGGGTAATATGAACATTTCAACAATATTAATTATTGCTCATAATCTTAGAGGAAGATCTTTCAATATTTCACCTTTTGAGTATGATGTTAGTTGTAGGCTTGCTATATTGACCTTTTTTCTGTTGCGATATCTTACTTTGATACCCAATTTTTTCAGTGTTTTTATCATGAAAAAATGTTATGCTTTATCAAATGCTTTTTGTATATCTATTGTGATTATCATATTATAATATTTTATTCTGTTAATATGGTATATCATTTTCATTGACTTGCACATGATGAACCATTTTGCAGCCACTTATGGGACAAGTTTTTGATTACGATGTAAGCTGTTTGTAGCAAGCTAGTGAATTTGGTTTGTTATACTTTGTTGAGAACTTTTAAACATAATTTCATTAAGAATATTGGTCTGCAGTTTTCTTTTTGTGTAGTGTTCATACCTGGCTTTGGTGCCAGGGTAATGTTTGCCTTGCAAAATTAATTATTTTACAAGTGTTCCTTCCCTTCAAATTCTTAGGAAGAATGTGAGAAAGACTGGCATTAATTCTTAAAAAAAAAAATAAGTTTGGCAGAATTCACCAGTGAAGCCAGGAGGACAAGGGGAGAGGAAAAGGAACAGAACGCTGCTTCAGGAGTAATTCAGTTGGTGTATGTGCACTCAGTCGCGTCCGGCTCTTTGCTGCCCCATGGACTGTAGCCCTCCAGGCTCCTCTGACCATGGGACTCTCCAGGCAAGAATACTGGAGTGGGTTGCAATTTTCTCCTCCAGGGGATCTTCCCAACCCAGGGACTGAACCCGCGTGTCTTGTGTCTCCTGTATTGGCAGAAGGATTCTTTACCACTGTGGCTCCTGGAAGCCCACAGTTCAGTTATATTCTCTTATTTGTTACTGCCTCTCCACATGTAAAAAAGCAGTCATATTTACTTCAAAATAGTCATGAACCCCACCTACTGCTTTATTTTTTTATCTCTCTCTTTCTTCAATTACTTGCCACTGCCTGTGGCAATACCCAATGTCCAAAGCTTACTTGACATTATTTCAGGTCATTTTTCTCTTCCTTTTCTCAAGAATTACAGGATCTTTATTCCTCTATACAAATCCCTTTAGTGGTTCAAATCCATTGTTTCATTTTTATCTTTATAGCCCTGAGTTTTACTCACATACTCTAACAAGTCAAAAATTAAAATTCTTCTTTGTAAAAGCTAATTGTAAATAAAAAAGCAAAGGAAACCTTACTGAAAATATTGCGTCATATATAAATAGATGAAGAGACCCTAATATTTTAAGACATGTTCTGTTCCTTTTCCCTCTCCCCTGGTCCTCCTTCCTTCGTTCCCTTCTCTGCCTCCTCATCCCCCGATTTCTTCCGTCCTCCCCTCCCTCCTCCTGTTCGTCACGTTCACCCCTCCTCCCCTTCCCCAAAAGGGCTCAGCATGGTGTAACATGTATTCCCTTAGTTCTGAGAGTGGACATGTCTGTGCTAAGTGCTCAGTCACTCACTCATTCTTTCTTAGGTGCACTTAATTCTTAATTCCTAAATGAGTATTTTTATTCTTCCACAACAGAGATTACTTCCTAGAATATTACATATAAGGAGTACTCTTTTTCTGTTTTTCTAAATATTGGGTTAATAACATTTTTGCCACTACTATCTAACAATTGTTCAGAGTATAATTGATTTTACTGTCCAAACTGTGTCCGATTCTTTGCTATCCTATGGACTGTGTGCCCCCCAGGCTCCTGTGTCCATGGGTATTCTCCAGGCAAGAACACTGGAGTGGGTTGTCCTGCCCTCCTCCAGGGGATCTTCTCGACCCAGGGACAGAACCACCTCTCTTACCACTAGCACCATGTGGAAAGCCCAGTTCTGAGAATAGGTACTGTTTATTAAGATTCTATAGATATATTTGCTTTATGGTCCATTATCTATGTATCTTTTATCTGAACTCTTATGAAATTTAAGAAAAGAAGAACTGAAAAAAACCCGTTTTCTTATGAAGGTAGATCAATACCCTTGGAAAGTTTTCTCTTAATTCATTGCTCCTATTGCACACTTGGCTGCTGATACGCGAATATTCTCTTCATTCTATTCCAATACTCATTCTTATTCTCTAATTGTCCCTAATGTAAATTTTGGCACAAGACACCTTACTAGAAACTTTAACAATTTATATATTTATAGAAGTTCATTCTTCTAAAGCCATTTCTATAAAGAAAAACTCATTTAAAGACAAAATAGCTAATTTGATTCTGACATGATTTTAGATGTTGCTCACAGGAGGTGAAAGCTCTGGTATGGTTCCAAAGTAAATGTATTATATTGCTCCCTGAAAATGTACATTTCCTGCTTTTACACATTTCAATTCATGTCATTTAGAATTGCTCTATATATTTCATTAGGGATGTGAATTGACTTCAACATATTATTTATAGAAAACACCTTTAACCTACAAATTTCTATTGTAATTACTTATTAAGATGTTACTTGCATTGTTAATCTGAGCTGAAACAAATTAAATGAGATACCTAATTTACTTTTCCTTAAATCTTTTCTTAGGTGCACTTAATTCCTAAATGAATATTTTTATTCTTCCACAACAGAGATTACTTCCTAGAATATTATATATACGGAGTGCTCTTTTTCTGTTTTTGTAAATATTGGGTTAATAACATTTCTGTCACTACTATCTAACAATTGTTCAGAGTAAAATTGATTTTACTGTCCAAACTGTGCATTTATACCAACTGACATAAATGACTCAGGGTCAAAAGAATGACATACGCTTTCAAAAATCAGAAGGATTCAGCTCTAATCATAAAGACATTTATATGTAAGTTGTCTGATTCATGATGTGACTAAAGAACTTATTTAGTTCTCAGTTTTCAGGCCAATAAAAATGTGAGAGGTGAAGAATAAGATGATATTCATTAGGAGGAGCAACATTGATAATCCTAAGAACCCATAGACATTGGAATCAAGTTTGCATACAGCTCTGCTACTTAATGGTTGTGTGACTGATAAATTCATTTTGTGATCTAGGCTTAATGTTTTATAAAACAGGAATAGTGCCTTGCATGTCTTAAAGGGATGTGTTGAATGCTAAGTGAATAATATCCATAAAGAACCTAGCACAATGTCTGGCATATTGTAAATTTATAGTAAGTAATAACTATATTATTTTTGTTCTATATCCTTTCACCTATAAAATAAATGTGGAAAAATACAGCTATATATCACTGACTACTTGTGTCTATAGCCCTTTAAAAATCCATTTATTAATGGATAATTGTTATATAATCCAAATTGTGAATACATCTTTAAGAGCTGTTTAACATAAATTCTAAGTTGGCAAAACTAGATTATATTCTAGTATCCTGCTTTTCAAGTTCCGTGTCACCAAACTAGTAAACAATTCCTTCAGCTGATTATTTGAAATGTTCTTTATACTGATGTGATTTTATTATCCTGACTTAGGGATAGAGTTAAGCAGCTGATAAAACTTGTTGAATATAAGAACAGTTTAGAGATGCCCTCCAACATTTAAAACAAAACAAATAAACAAAAAATCTAGCTATATCCTACAGGGAAATTCATTCAAAC
This sequence comes from Bos indicus, assembly GCF_029378745.1. NCBI lineage: Eukaryota > Metazoa > Chordata > Mammalia > Artiodactyla > Bovidae > Bos > Bos indicus. Next base: position 102,921,669 of record NC_091766.1, on the reverse strand, counting down.
ACAGAACTCAAGAGGACATTTAAAGCACACATTTCATTGGGGTTTTTAGTTGTACCAATCTTAAAAATCAGATATGTCTCAGCTAAGTATTAAATTTCTCTAAACCTGGGTTGACTGCCTGTCAATACTCATCTCATGAAATCAACTAGTCTCTTTTGTATTAGACAATGCAATTCATTGGGATTTCAGCTTTCCAAATTCCTAAGCTCTTATGAAGTCAGTATTGGAAGAAAATGTTAACTTTGGGTGATCTTAAGGTCACCTGTCTAAAAGGAAAAAAAAAAAATGACTTGTCATGGAGGAAAGATAGAAACTGGATTCCTGAACTCACACAACAAATATCAAGTGGGCCTTTTAGTGCATATATAATATAACCTGCTTAATCAGCAACATGTTGACTAATATCAGCACACTGGTACCATTAATTGAAGTAGTCTCACAATCCTGAGCTGTTTGCTTACAACATTTGGCTCATAGATAGAGCCACAAACATGTGAACTATTTATTTTTCCTTTTTCACTAAGCTCTTTCCCTTCCTCTGTATATAAGATCCTCAGAAGCAATATAAGAGCCTCAAAAGTAAACAACAGATAAACTCATAGCACTGAAATTTTTAAAGTATCCCTTATAGATTATTTCTCTGTTAGGCACTGCTATCGACTGAAAGTTTGCATCACTCTAAAATTCATATGTTGAAATTGAATCCCCAGTGCAATAGTATTTGGAGTTGGGAACTTTGGGAGGTCATTAGGTCATGAGATGAGACCAGCACATGAATGGTGTTAGTGCTCTTATAAAAAGGACCCTTGAGCTCGGCTCCCTCTCCCCTTCCACCGCGTGAGAACGGAGCAAAAAAAGGCCATCCGTGACCCAGGAAGCAAACCCTCATAAGACAGCTTCTGAATTTGTCAGCATCTTCACTGTGAAATTCTCAGTCCCAGAATTATGAGAAATAAATTTGTAAGCTACCCAGTTGGTGATATTTTGTTAGAGCAGCCTGTAAGGACTAAGACAAATAGCTTTTGCTTAATCTCCCTTATCACAACAGCATCGCTATATTCATTTTTTACTGAAATCACTGAGGCAGGGATTATTAACTAGTTCAGCTTGAAGTTCAAGGAAGTCACTTGTTTCTTACGCCTGATCCTGTGGATTTTTTTATAACATATAATAGTAATTTAAGAATCCTTCAAAAAGGCTCTTATGAATGTCAATGAGATAGTTTGAAATGCATATAAATGTAGAAAATTAATTTTTTCCAAGATTTTTTTACATATCCATATATAAGATTAATTCTACATTTTATAGTTATTATACAGAGATTCTTTATAAGGTTATTGTGCATATCTTTACTACATTTAAATGCATATGTATATGGGTATTTCAAACATATTTTTATTTGGGAAATAGTGCATGCTTATATATAAAGCTTACTTTATCAGATTGAGTTCCTAGTAATGAAGACTGAATTGTTTACTAGCCAAATTCTTTTTTCCCTTCTAAGGACTTTCTGTTTCCTAGACTGTTGTTCTCTCTGTCCTCTATTTTCTGGATGCTCACCATTCATAGTGATTTCTCCACAGCTTTCTTAGATTCCAAGAAATTAAATATTCCCCTTGGCTATTGTTTAGTTTCTGCAGGAGGTGACACTTTACACTCCTCAGGCCATTCCTCTAACTTAGACTCGTAACAGCAGCTGCTAACCAAACATAATGAAATCTACCTGGAATCAAAATGCGCCCTCCTATGTATCTTCTGCCATTTTACACCAGCTTCTAAAATAATGGAGAGAATCAAAAGGGCTTATTACTTGCTAACTATTTCAAAAGCAATTATTTTCCATTTAATCAAACAATTTTGAAAACAGCTTGAATTGCATGCTTGTTCTGAATTTGAAAACTACTGCTTTTCCTCAATCCATCTCTGTATAAATCTCAAGTCTGTAAGTATATAACATCTTCCTGGAGGAAAATCTCCTACCATATCCAGATAAATATATTTTCTAAAAGTTCCTGCATTTTCTCCCTATGGGTCTATCAAAGAACAAGAGCACTGTAGTGACTTCTACAAGGAAGAAGGCTATTTTCACCATCTAGATACTTGTGTTGGTAATACGTTTATAGAGCCTACCTATTCCTACCACAGGTAGGAAGAGAAATTGAAGAACAGATCCTTTTTAATCTATTAGAGAAATTTTTTCTGGAAATTATGTCGCTAGGGAAACTGTACTATTTCAAGAGCCCTTGTGGATAGCAAATCCTAACATCTTTTCTTTGGAAGTTATTCTGGCTGATGAAGAACAGAAAAGTGCATGATAATGTAATTTATCATATAGTACTTGAACTAAAAATTTTCATATAGTTTAGGAAGATAATGCTTAAAATCCCATGGCTTTTTGTCATAGACTTCAGTTATACAATCTGACATCAGGTATGAGGGAGCAGAGAAGTATTAAGATAAAGAACCACCACCAAGATGATTGGTAAAGAAATAAGGCAGACTATCAATGATAACGCTCCTGCCTCCCTGCCCCAGTGGTCTCATGCAGGTCAAGTTAAATCAAGGGATAGGTCCGCTAAGGATGGAGGGGATATCCTAAAAGGGCTGAACTGTTGAGGGACTGTCCTTTTTATTTTGCCTTTATTTTGTGTGACAAACAGATATCCCTGCTTTATTGTCCTGTAGTCAATTATTGCTCTTTCTTCTAGTTTAATTTGTATCAAGGGCTTACTGTAAGAAAACCACTACATTAAGTGTTCTCTGTATCAGTTCAGTTCAGTTCAGTCGTTCAGTCATGTCCAACTCTTTGCGACCCCATGGGGGTGGTTCTGTACATAGTGGCAACTAAACACAGAAGGCTCTTAGCATCTTATATATATGGATGTCCCAGGATACTACATTAAAAAATAATACTCAGATAATTGCAATTTTCAATAAGCATAATAAAGAAGAAAAGTGGGGCCAGTAGTCGAGAAGGGAAAAGAGAAGTTAATATTGAGTAGTCTAAGATGGCCTCTCAAGGAGGGCATATTTCAGATAGGTTCTAATGAATAACAAGGACCTAGCAAAATCTCTACTGAGTCACTTCACTGGGACTGTTCCCACAAGTAGCATGAGACTCTCCAAGTCTGAATCCCCATTTGTTTGGAGCAGATAAGCTTAACTTTTCAACTGACTTACCATTATCTTCACTGGGTTTCTCTTTCCTTGGACTATACACCATAATGTTGCTGTGCTGTGCCTAGTCACTCAGCCGTGTCTGACTCTTTGCGGCCCCATGGCCAGTGGCCTACCAGCCTCCTCTGTCCATGGGATTTGCCCAGCAAGAATACTGGAGTGGGTTGCCATTTTTCTCCTCCAGGGAACTTTTCCAACCCAGGGATCGAACCCACATCTCTTGCAGCTCCTGGATTAGCTGGCAGATTCTTTACCACTGAACCATCTAGGAAGCCCTGCATACAATAACCTTGCCCTAAAGGCCTAGCTCCTTTTCACTTGACTCTGAGCAGTCTATTTTCTCAAATAGTGAGAACACAATAAAGACATTCAACATCTAGCACCCTAGGAAATATGATGAATTGTTAAAAGTATCAGAGTCTTGCCAGGAATCTTCCTGTCTTTATTATTTCAGATTATGTTAATTTACTTTAAACCAATAGAGTCTCCCCGACTCCAATCTTCCCTCACCCTCCTTTCCTTATATTTTATCATATGCATAAAGGAATACAAAGCTGCCTCCATGGTCTTTTTGTTGTTGTTGTTCAAGTTTCCTTCTGTCCACAATCATGATCATGAGTATGGCGGCTAATATTTATTGAATGCTAACTCTCCCAGATGGCTCTATGGTAAAGAACCTTCTTGAGAATGCTGGAGCCACAGGAGACACTGGTTCGATCCCTGCATTGGAATGATCCCCCAGGGTAGGCAATGGGGACCCACTCCAGTATTCTTGCCTGGAATATTCCATGGACAGAGGATCCTGGTGGGCTAAAGTCCATGGGGTCTCGAAGAGTCAGACAGGACTGAGCAACTAACACTTTCACTTTCATACATACTCAGATTCCAGAGCCTGCAACCCAGAAAAGAGAACTGTGACATGATTTTTCAGGTAGCATTTTCTAATACCAATTTTGAATGGGATTGAGTGGAATTCATATCCTCCCAGAGAAAAATAATATGGTATTGGTAAACTAATGAATATATCACATCACAGCCCTTAATGAAGGAAAAAAAATGTGAGACATTGGCACTTAAAACAATTATATATACATACTGACATACAAATCTAATAGCCTTTACAAAAAAAAAAAAAATAAGGAAAACAGTCTGATCAATGGGGCTGCCAATCTGATCAAGATGGCTTGGGCTACTTAGGAAATTGATAGTTGATGAAGCAAAAAGCTCTGAAACCTCTGCCAAATCTGGCACAGAATTCTACTCTGACAACCACAGAACAGAGGATTTGCAAGTTTTCTCTTGCTGTAACATTTTGCCAATGTCAAAACAGTTCATTCTGCAAGCCTGCCAGTCTCCCACAAAGCTCTTCATTCAGTTTTTAAGGGAAGAACATAGATGGTAATCAAATGTCTTTGATTCAAATGGCATTACAGCTGACACATGAAAAGATTTAAAAGAAAGGAAAAAATAAACTGACTTCACAACTCCCATAGTCTTAAACAAGAAAGGCTCATCACTCAATAGAATGAGCACTTCCTATGGTCTTGACAGCCAGAATTTTTGTACAGCTTATTGCAATACAAATTCTCTTGCATGCAATTAAAAATGTGAATCTAACTTCAGTTTTCTAGTATTAATTAATAAAGTGGAAAATAAACCATCATAAAAGTTCTCAGCATTCATGAGAAGTCATCCAGACGGGGTGTCTATGGTGGTCAATGATATAGATTCTGGAGTCAGAAGTCCTAGATTTAAATCCCAGTAGGTTAGGTCTTAATCTCCTGGCAGTTAGGAATTATATATATATATATAGCTAATGACACTAGATTCTTGCCTTGCAGTCTAACTGAAAGGGCTCCATTCTATGACCAAGTTGTCCCCCTTTTTTCCCCTCTGAACCTCTCAAATGAATAAAAGAGATCACATGAGCTCTGAGGGAAAAAGTATAATTTAGACAGATAAAATATGATAAAGATGATTATAATTTGGTGACCAGTGTGGACATATAAAAATAAGGAGAAGCTGTAATTAGTATGCCTGCATGCCTGCTAAGTTGCTTCATTCCTGTCCGACTCTTTGTGAGCCTACGGACTGTGTGCCCACCAAGCTCCTCTGTCCATGGGATTCTCCAGGCAAGAAAACTGGAGTGGATTGCCACGCCCTCCTCCAGGGGATCTTCCCAACCCAGGGATCAAACCCATTCCTCTTGTGTCTCCTGCATTGGCAGGTGAGTTCTTTACCACTAGCACCCCTGTGAAGCCCTATTATTAGTATAGACACATTCTATCCTTTCCTCATGCATTGGCTTCAGATGTAGTTTTGATATATAGATGAATTTTATGTTGAAAAAAACCTTTGGACTTACTACACATGAGCCAAACATATTCTTGTCAATGAACAACTTCCAGTAATAAACTTGTTTGTGTGTTTTAAAGTTATCCTTTTTGTACATAACAAATCATCTGTACTTTATTAACTTAAAAATACGTATATATGATTGAATTACTACTTAAATATTTATCTTTTCTTACATGAAGCCCTCACCATTGGCTAAGGAAAGATACTTATATAACATTACTTGAGTAATCCCATTTTAACTGAATTACTTTAAATGAGGCCTTCATTTATATCAGCAGAGAAAGAATTGTGCTAAGAATCTAATGTTATTGATCTATGTGAAAATTACACTGTGAGGTTCTCCTTAATTGTATGTCAAAATCTAGTTGGCTACAGAGGATATTTATTGTCAGCTTCCACTACAAGATCATGTTTTATTGCCAATATTAAATTCAAGCTAAATACAGAAATGTATACCTGCCTCCAAAAATAGGCCAATCATACAGAGTGAATATTAATTTATATTTGAATAAATGCAAATGTAAAAATTACTCTGACACAGTGTTCACTTTTGAGGATCTCAGAGACTATTACAATATATCACATCTGTCACAAAATAATGCAGCTTACTATGCAAACTACAATAATATATGGGGAGTAAACATCCATTTTTATCACAATAAACATTATTGGCTGCTGTATGATTCCTTAAATAAATCCTAACTCCTTGTTAAATAGTGAATACAATTTAAATATAAATTTAGAAAGGTCTCTATATAAAATGTTATTCTCCTAATTGTTATTACTTTTAATTTTTATGTTATTATTGCCTCCAAGTAGGGTAAGATTTACCTCACTGTGAATACGCCCTGAGATGCTACCATGATATCAGTGAAATGTTTACCTCACTGTGAATACGCCCTGAGACGCTACCATGATATCACTGAAATGTTTACCTCACTGTGAATACGCCCTGAGATGCTACCATGATATCACTGAAATGTTTACCTCACTGTGAATACGCCCTGAGATGCTACCATGATATCACTGAAATGTTTACCTCACTGTGAATACGCCCTGAGATGCTACCATGATATCACTGAAATGTTTACCTCACTGTGAATACGCCCTGAGATGCTACCATGATATCACTGAAATGTAATATGTGTTCTCTCCATGGACATGGCACAAGAGTGAGACTGTCTGAAGAAATGGGATTCAGAGAGAGTTGTACTCCTCAAGCATTATTCTTCTTAAAAATTAATTACTGATTAAAGATTTTGAAAAAGGCGTATTCTATTTTATATGTTTCCAAATGATCTAATTCAAAAGGAACCTCTCCCTAATGGCAGGTAGGCAACAGGTCATATTTCTGAAACAAGTCAGAGCCAACTTTTGCTATGGTTTAATTCCTGTTGTATATAAGACTTTAAACTCTAAATACATGTTCAAGGAGTCTTCTGGCTACCTACAACTTGTTGATTTTAGTTAAAAACTAAGAAAGAAGGAGAATCATTATTTCAACAATCGTGGAAATATTTTACTGTGCTAGAAGACAGGAGTATGGTACCAAAATATCTAGATTCGGACAGGTTCTGACTCAGTTAATCCCCAAGCTTATTTATTTTCATAATTTATCAGGCATTGGTTATGATTCAGATACATTCTTAAAACTTAAAACATATATTAGAGGTGTATCTCTGAAATCTACCTTTTATTACAATAACATATCATGTAATTTTTACTAATATTTTTATTTTATATATAGAACATGAATCCAATTAATGTTGTACTATTTTTCATATTTCAAATGAACTCACATTACTTACCTGAATATTTATTGCATCCTTTCTGGTTTCCTAATGTATGCTATAATTGGCATTTGAACTACAACTCAGTTGGAACAAAAGTTACTTTTAATGGTTTTTGATTGATTTGAGTATTTTAAGTGGGCAATAGCTTCCTTATTATGTGACCCTTTTCGATCTTCAGGTGTTTCTGGATGGCACTTTTCATTTCATTAATATATAATTTTATCAATATAGACTTTCTATTAAATAGTGTAGGATCAGAAGTAGTGAAATAAAAGTATATGTTAAAATATAATCAAATGATTACAAAAATGCAAAAACAAGAATCGAAGTTGCTCAGTTGTGTCCAACTCTTTGCAACCCCATGGACTGTAGCCTACCAGGTTCCACCATCCATGGGATTTTCCAGGCAAGAGTACTGGAGTGGGCTGCCATTTCCTTCTCCCAGGGATCTTCCTGACCCAAGGATCGAGCCTGGCTCTCCCAAAGTGCAGGCAGACTCTTTACCATCTGAGCTACCAGGGAAGCCCCAATAGCTTTCAAGCCAGCAGCATTTGATCATTAGCCTCTTTCAGTTTCTTACAAAATAAGCAAGAAGACACAGATAAGTGATTAAAAACATCAACAACACAAAATTTAATACTGACAGACAAGTCACCATCTTGGAGGAACTTAAAAAATATTTTAAGGCTGATAAAGTTTACCTGGAGGAAAAAGATCAGCTAAACTACTTAGACTCAGTCTAAGAGCCATGAGCTACTCAGTAACGGAACTAAACCAGATCATCTAGAAAAATAATGTTGGAAAACATGCTTTAAACCCCCTCACCTGTTCTAATTCAGGGACTATGTAAGTCAGCAATTCTTCTCCCTTGGCCGCTATGCTGTATTTCCATTCCAAGTCTCCACCCCCAGCACGTGCATCTGCGCATCCACAGACACATGTAACATATCATTTTCCTCCAAAGACATTAAATTCCAAATAATAGTTTGGTGAAAATAAGAGTGGTGGAGTGTTAGCCATTATATTTTACTTTCTAGGGCAAATTTTTCATAAAAATTCAGTGTTATAAGAAAAAGTGGGAAATCCTAATTTTCTTGTAACTATAACTCTATCTCAAAGGATGGGATGGGGAACAGGAAAAAAGTCATAAAAACAAAACAAAAAGTATCTTTAAAACTTAAACTTGCCTTGGAACTGAGCACATCCAACTGCTTTCCAAATATATACACCAAGCAATAAACAGTAAGGCCAAAGGTAACCTACTCACTCATAGTCATCAAATGCTTTGCCTAGTATTTTTACGTTCTATTAAGTAATGACTATTGGAGGGGAAAAAACACTATGGAGTCAAGAAAATATTAAAGAACCAACAAAATAATATGAAGACTACCAGGGGAATAGCATATTTCAAAAAAAATTACCTATTGTGAGATGCAGAAGAAAATACTCAGATGACATTATCTTCTAAGAATTGCAATAAATTATGGCCTTCATGTATCAGGGTTCTGAATTTAATAATTCAAAACAGCAGGAAATGAAAAGTACTTGTATCAAATAAAAAGAGATAAATCAAGAGAGATAATACTGAAAATTGACTGCAATGGCTGTCAGTCAAGTGGGTAAAAACTAACAGGGAAAAAATATAAAATCTTTTTGAAAAACTAGTAGAATTAAAATGAAATACATAATTCCCCAAACACTAAAATGATTTAAAAGCATAAAGAAGAAATCTATGATGTTGAACTGTGGTGTTAGAGAAGACTCCTGAGAGTCCTTTGGACTGCAAGGAGATCACCAGTAAATCCTAGGGAAAATCAGTCCTGAATATTCATTGGAAGGACTGATGCTGAAGCTGAAACTCCAATACTTTGTCCACCTGTTATGAAGAACTGACTCATTGGGAAAGACCCTGATGCTGGGAAAGATTAAGGGCAGAGGAGAAGGGGATGACAGAGGATAAGATGGTTGGATGGCATCACTGACTCAATGGACATGAGTTTGAGTAAGCTCCAGGAGATGGTGATGGACAGGGAGGCCTGGCGTGCTGCAGTCCATGGGGTCACAAAGAGCCGGACACGACTGAGCAACTGAACTGAATTGAGAAATAAAAGAGAGCAAGCATAATTGAGACATTTTAATTTTATGTTTTATTTTCCAGTTGTAAATTTTTTTTTTAATCTTCTTGTCTGTTTACTCTCACTTAATCACTTCATCGAGAGGGTCACGCCCATCGAGAGGGTCAAACTGCTGCTGCAGGTCCAGCATGCCAGCAAACAGATCAGTGCTGAGAAGCAGTACAAAGGGATCATTGATTGCGTGGTGAGAATCCCCAAGGAGCAGGGCTTTCTCTCCTTCTGGAGGGGTAACCTGGCCAACGTGATCCGTTACTTCCCCACCCAAGCTCTCAACTTCGCCTTCAAGGACAAGTACAAGCAGATCTTCTTGGGGGGCGTGGACCGGCATAAGCAGTTCTGGCGCTACTTTGCTGGTAACCTGGCCTCCGGTGGGGCAGCTGGGGCCACCTCCCTCTGCTTTGTCTACCCGCTGGACTTCGCTAGGACCAGGCTGGCTGCCGACGTGGGCAAGGGTGCCGCCCAGCGGGAGTTCACTGGTCTGGGCAACTGTATCACCAAGATCTTCAAGTCTGATGGCCTGAGGGGCCTCTACCAGGGTTTCAACGTCTCGGCCCAGGTCCAGGGCATCATTATCTACAGAGCTGCCTACTTTGGAGTCTATGATACGGCCAAGGGGATGCTGCCTGACCCCAAGAATGTGCACATTATCGTGAGCTGGATGATCGCCCAGACTGTGACGGCGGTCGCGGGGCTCGTGTCCTACCCCTTTGACACTGTCCGCCGTAGGATGATGATGCAGTCTGGCCAGAAAGGGGCTGATATCATGTACACTGGGACAGTGGACTGCTGGAGGAAGATTGCAAAAGATGAAGGTGTCAGACTTTATTTTTTTGGGCTCCAAAATCACTGCAGATGGTGACTGCAGCCATGAAATTAAAAGACGCTTACTCCTTGGAAGAAAAGTTATGACCAACCTAGATAGCATATTCAAAAGCAGAGACATTACTTTGCCAACAAAGGTCCGTATAGTCAAGGCTGTGGTTTTTCCAGTGGTCATGTATGGATGTGAGAGTTGGACTGTGAAGAAAGCTAAGCCCTGAAGAATTGATGCTTTTGAACTATGATGTTGGAGAAGACTCTTAAGAGTCCCTTGGATGGCAAGGAGATCCAACCAGTCTATTCTGAAGGAGATCAGCCCTGGGATTTCTTTGGAAGGAATGATGCTAAAGCTGAAACTCCAGTACTTTGGCCACCTCATGCGAAGAGTTGACTCATTGGAAAAGACCCTCATGCTGGGAGGGATTGAGGGCAGGAGGAGAAGGGGATGACAGAGGATGAGATGGCTGGATGGCATCACTGACTCGATCGACATGAGTCTAAGTGAACTCTGGGAGTTGGTGATGGACAGGGAGGCCTGGCGTGATGCGATTCATAGGATCACAAAGAGTCGGACACGACTGAGCGACTGAACTGAACTGAATCTAAGGAAAAGAGCCCAGAGCCAAATAAAAACAAACTGGAGTTCTCAGCTTTTGAAAAGCAAAATATACTTTTGAGTGAAATGAAAAGAGAAAGAGTTTTTGAACCTCAAATGTGAAAGTTAATGCCAAACTATAAATATTTGGAAAAATAAAAAGAAATAGCAATAGCCAGTTTTGTAGGGCAGGATTTCGGCCTCCAAATGAGAAAGTTGAGTGAAAGAGAACTGTAGTCCTCACGTGGAAATTAGAGATGGTTTATCTACTCTTTCTACTTACAAGGTTACCTTCAAAAGACAAGGGTGAGATACAAGGCTCCCTTGGAGAAGTTTGGCAAGTCTAGGATTAAATGAAATTCTCAATGTCTCCCCAGATTACTGGTGAAATATCCTGTATCACCAAGATTGGGAAGAGGAGGGGAGATGACTAAATTTGGAACCTGGAGCGAACAGAGCTGATGCTGTTCCACCTACAACCTCCTGACTCGAAATGTCCATGGGACAGCAGCACAAGGGAGAGTTTGGAGAACAGATGTGTGGGCTGCAATTGGCTGAGTTGGTAAGATGAATTACTGCATCGGCAATGCTGATCACAAAAGAGAATCGGCCAGTTTGTAAGTAAAACAGAATTGTAGTGAGACAATAACTAGGTTTGGAAAAGCAGGAACTTAAATTTTTAAAGAGGTAACTTTGTTCTCAACCCTACCTAGTAAAAGATTAAACTAACCAAAAGACAAAAGGCAAAGGAGGAATAAAATCTCAGGCTTTTATAAAGATGAAATCAAGTCTATGCTTATCTATTCCATCTGTGGCAGACAGATTATAAGACAGGCAAGTAATTTATTGGTACTTACACTGTATGTAATCCACTTCCCAAGTCTGGACAAGGCCTTTGATTTGTATCTAAACAAGGGCAAAGGTGATGAGGTATTACTCGAAAGATTAGTTTACATTTTGGCTTGAAGACTCTGTCTCTCTTGTAGGTTTTACTGAAGCAAACTGCCATGTTTGATACGCCTGTAAGGTAAGGAATTAAAGGTATCCTCCTTCAAGCCAAGAGTCAGCATGGAAATGGGGCCTTCAATCAAACAACCCTTGAGAAATTGAATCTTTTCAAAAACCATGCAAACAAGCATAGAAATGGATTCCTTCCCCAGTCAAGAAGTTGGATGAGACTCTGGCACTGGCTAACAATTTTATTTCAGCCTTTACAAAAGATCATGGCAAAAGGAACACAAGGAACCAGATTCTTGACACAGAGAACTGAGATTTTATATATATATATATATATATATATATATATATATAGTTTTAATCCACTAAGTTTTAGAGTAATGTGTTACGCAGCTATAGATATCTAACATAATACTTCTTCTAAAACATCTGAATGAATAAAGGTGTCTTGGATCACCACTAAGTTTATGCCACCAAGTAAATCATTTCAATTGATAAAATACTTCAGGCAAAAGAATTAAAGTCTTTCCAAAAAAAGAAGTATTAACTTGAGCTAACTGAAACCAAGTCATAAAAGTGAAAAATGAAGGCAAGAAAGAAAGGGGGAAAGTTAGATAAATCTAAGAATGTGCATTATTACTATTCTTCATTGACTATAATGGATATGAAGCACAGGATATTTTTAAGAGTCATACTTCTAGAGAATGAGCTCAGCCTCAAGAAGACTGTGATTCTTTGAACATTAAATTTATACTTGAGTCCCAAGTTTGTTTAGGCAGAAGTCAAGCTGAGAAAGTGGCCCAGTTTCCAGGGAGGGTATATTTTTCAATGTGGCCCAAAAAGATAATTAAGGGAAAAATAAAAACAAAACCAAACTCCCATGGGTAACAGCTCAGGAGCTAGAGATCCCTAGAATGAGGGAAAATTCAGACCCACTTGAGAAACTTTCCCTGTCCTCAATGTAGGGGTTCTTATAATCTCTGCCAAGCAGGATTTCATGATTAGTTGGAGGACCCGTGACCTACTGGTGTTTCCCATTCTCTGCCTTCAAAACACGCCTCTTCATTCTGGTTTACCCTGTTCCACCACCATATTTAGATAGGGGAAAGGGGAGAACTTGTCTTTTGAGTTCTTAAGCATCCATACCAAGTCCATATCAGTGATGCTGAGGCTACTGCATATCATGTAAAGATACTATATTTTGAGGTGACTCTGTGAATGAATGGGATATTTTGACTTTGCCTCATGAAGATGAGTGAATTTCACTTATGGAAAGGCCAGCTGAATATTTGCTGACAAGATGTTGAACAGGAGTAGCCCATTTAAGCTTATACCAAATAGTTTTCCTCTCCCCTTTTCGGGAACTGTGTAGGACTGGATTTTTTTTTATCCCCTGTGAAGTTATACCTGAGTTTCTTTAGTCAACAAAATGTCAATAAATGGCTTGTATTACTTCTAGCTAAAGTTCTAAGAATCACTAAACATTTTAACACACATCTTCTCATTTCTGTGGCAATCATGGGAGATCATGTAGGAAGAAGCATCTATCAGAATGAAGCCTTTATTAGCCTGGAAATCTTTGTAAACATAGAGACTCAAGCTTTCAGGCAACCTGTGTGGGAGTATCATGAGCTAAAATGTCAAGTCAGTAGGATTAATGTAATATTTATTAACATAGGGTAACCGAGTCTATCCTAAAACTTGCAGACATCCTTGATTTCTGGATACGAATTTGAAGAGGATGATTCCAGTTTCTTAGGTCTAATGCGAATAGTTTAGCAGAATGGGTTTGGTCTTTGCAATTGAACACGAATAAGAAAAAGTGAAAATGTTAGTCACTCAGTCGTGTCTGACTCTGCAAACCCATGGACTGTAGCCCACCAGATTCCTCTGTCCATGCATTCTCCAGGCAAGAATACTGGAGTGAGTAGCCATTCCCTTCTTCAGGGCATCTTCCTGATTCAGGGATCAAGCACAGGTCTGCTGTGCTGCAGGCAGATTCTTTACTGTCTGAGCCACCAGGGAAGCCCGTCAGTGCACGCTTCAGCTTTAATTCTGGTTCAGTCATTACTAATTTCTAGAAAACTGCTAAAATTTTCTGAACTTGCGTGTTCTTTTATAAAAGTGATATAAAAACCCAAACTGAATAGTTATTTTATGGAGTAAGTGAGAGAGCTCAGAAAAGGCAGGACCATGAATCATATGCAAACATAGTGTGTGCCCTGACTCTCCCTCCTTCCCTCTGATTCCTACTCAACTATTTGTTTAAAAATCAAAATAAAATCAAGTCATGGGGCAAAATGCCATATGTGTATGTTTAGAAGAAAACATCTTCAAAGTTTACTACATAAGCTTATGAAGAGAAGTAGAAACGTACATTAGTTTCACAAGATTGAATGTTATCTATCATGACTGAGCCAAATTTGACAGCGTGGCAGGACCTGATTGATACTAACTCATTAGGGTGCCTTTCACTGACTTATTTACAATAAACTTTGAGAGATTACAAATAAAAATGTCTATGCACATACAGCTCATGAACATTTTTATTACTCTTACATTTTAAATCCTACAAAATACATAAAGTTAATTTGGATCCTTAAAATAATGAGATCTAAACATTAACTTGAACCCATAAAAATACAGAATTTAATTCATTTCTTTAATATCTTGGGTGACTATTGTCCTATCTATGGTTTTATTAAGAAATCATCATACAGCTGTGTAGTTTTTATAAAATTCAGGGTTTAATTTATACTATACAACAAACTAGTGAGCTCAATGCCATTTAACTTTTTTAAAAAAGAAAAAAGTAGAAAAAAAGTTGCTTTTTTTACTCTATTTTTATATCTCATGGTACACATTAAACTATTATTAAATTGACAGAACTTGCTGTCTATTATGTGTTTTTCTTATCAACGTTTATGAGTAAATAATTAACTTATGCTATATGGGCGTCACTAAAAGAATTCTACAATTTTGAAAAGACCAGACCCATAGAAGCACTGTGATGGACTAAAAGGCTTGACCTTGAGAGTTGTCATTAAACTCTTTATTTGACAACCATTCTTTTAGTAATATTGCACAGTTCCTGCCAGATAGGCAATAAGAACCAGTCACTATTAATGTAGATTACAAATAATTATGATGTAGTATGGTGCAGTGCATGTGTCAGCCATATTTGACTCTTTGTGAACCCATGGACTGTAGCCCGCCAGGCTCCTCTGTCCATGGAATTTTCCTGGCAAGAATACAGAACTGGGTTGCCATTTCCTCCTCCAGGGGATCTTCCCGACCCAGGGGTTGAACCTGTGTCTCTTGTGTCTCCCCACTTGCAGGTGGACTCGTAGTATAGAAAATAAATTATTTATTTGATTTAATGGATAACCAATTTTTCTAAATAACAAAGAAAAAGAAAATATAGCCAAATTTGAATTAATTCTGAATTCTCCACTCAGTGAATGATTTAGGTGTGACTTGTTCCTGACATCACTTTAATTGCATTCTCTCTTTCTGCACAGTGTTGACCATTTTCAGGGATAAAACAGTGCTTTAGTTTCAATCGTATTTTATTAGTTTCATCTTGCTTTCTTTCCCAATTTCATATTATTTTCCCCTAAAGCTTTCTGCCAATATAAGGCATAGTAAGATTTTATAAAAAAGAAGAAAAAATCACCAGTGGGTCAGCTTCACATACCAAAGAATGTTCTTAGAATAATATTTTTAGCTAAATTTGGAAGCAAAAATGTTTATATAATTACCATAGAAAATGGAAAGGTCTACCTATATTTGTATTTTCAAAATTAAGGTCCATTTGTTAAAATTTTTTGAATTATTCAGTACTTCACACAGATAACTTTCTGCCTTCACGTTTAAACTTTAAAGAATGAAAATAGATATTTTACTGATGTGCTATTTCTCAATATATATTCCTAAATAGCTAAGGGATTAGATTATATGAATGGATATCATATAACTCCCTAGTGGAAAGATATGTTGCCTGAGTCTTATTATGAGAGTTTTCTTAAACATGTTGAAAGATGTCCTATAGGAGTAAAGATGAGTCTAAGTACTAATGGAAAAATAAACCAGAGTAATATAAACTTTAAAGTGATGAACTTTTCAAGATGTAAAAATTCCCTAATTTCATAAAAAATATAATACATGTCTCCACTTATTTTAAGAGATATGTTATACATAATACCTTATAGTGATATCTTATATATGGCATGTCATATACAGAATGTGGGAGAAGGAAATGGCAACCCACTCCAGTGTTCTTGCCTGGAGAATCCCAGGGACTGGGGAGCCCGGTGGGCTGCCGTCTATGGGGTCGCACAGAGTCGGACACGACTGAAGCGACTTAGCAGCAGCAGCAGCAGGGCTCCTTGACGGAGAAGGCAACAGCAACCCGCTCCAGTACTCTTGCCTGGAAAATCCCATGGGCAGAGGAGCCTGGTGGGCTGTAGTCCATGGGGTCGCTAAGAGTCGGACATGATTGAGTGACTTCACTTTCACTTTTCACTTTCATGCATTGGAGAAGGAAATGGCAACCCACTCCAGTGTTCCTGCCTGGAGAATCCCAGGGACAGGGGAGTCTGGTGGGCTGCCGTCTATGGGGTCGCACAGGGTCGGACACGGCCGAAGCGACTTAGCAGCAGCAGCAGCATACAGAATGTGTGTGTGCATGTGTGTATGGTAAGCCACTTCAATTGTGTCCGACTCTGTGATCCTATGGAGTGTAGCCCGCCAGGCTCCTCTGCCCATGGGGTTCTCCTGGTAAGAATATTACAGTGGATTGCTGTGCTCTCCACCAGGGAAATTTCCAGACTCGGGGAGCAACCTGTATCTCTTATGTCTCCTGCATTGGCAGGTGGGTTCTTCACCACTAGCAGCACCTGGGAAGCCCATGTACAGAATACATATCATTTAAAAGATACACATGCGCACATAGGCATGTGCATACACAGGAAATACAATGAGTTCAGAGACTGTGAAAATAAATACTTCAAAACATCATTCCTATGAAAAAAAGCCCAACCCGAAAAGGCAGAAGTGTTTCATAGAAATCTTTGAAAATACTTTCCTACTTAGGAATAGCTCTAACCGTGTTTAATCTTGTTTCCTACATGCAACATTTATATCAAGATAAATAATGAGACTTTTAAGCTTATGCATGTGAGGCTTTGATCAGAGACAGATTGTTTTATTATGCTTATAGCAATATCAACATCCAACTCAATACTGCCGTGTTGGCATCCCATGCCCAGCCGCCCAACAGAGCAATTCATTGAGAACCAGATGGAAAGGATGCCCTACATGAGTTGGAGGCTCACTTAGTAGACAACAGATGGAGAAATATGATTTCCTCCGTAGAGAGGGCAAAAAGACTATTTTGTCTGCTGCTTTTCTAAGGAAGTCTTCTTGGAGATTGGATGGAAGCATATTTATTATGTTTACTACATATTTACTATGTAGGTTGAATGACGGCCTCCCCAAAATATATCCATGACCTATTCTCTGGAGCCTGTAAATCTTTACTTATATGGTAAAACTAGGACTTCTCTGATAGCTCAGCTGGTAAATAAGCCAGAGGAGACCCCGGTTCAATTCCTGGTTCCAGAAGATCTGTTGGAGAAGGGATAGGCTACCCACTCCAGTATTCTTAGGCTTCCCTGGTGGCTCAGCTTGTAAAGAATCCACCTGCAATGAGGGAGACCTGGGCTCAATCCCTGGGTTGGGAAGATCTCCTGGAGAAGGGAAAGGCTACTCACTCCAATATTCTGGCCTGGAGAATTCCATGGACTCTACAGTCCATGGGGTCGCAAAGAGTCAGACACTACTGAGCAACTTTCACTTTCATGATAAAACTTGACTTTGTAGATCTGATTAAATTAAAACCATTTAGACAATTAGATGAGGGACTTAACTGGATTATCTGGGTGGACTCTAAGTGAAATGCAACCATAAATGAGAATGAGATTTCATTCATTTCATGAAAATGAAACAGAAGACCTGACCCAGAGAAAAAGTCTTGCGAAGGAAGCAAAGGGAAGTGGAGTCAGAGAAGATGCCATACCACTAGCTTTGAAGATGGAGGAAGAGATCAAAAACCAAAGGATGCTCCCCCACAAGCTGGGAAAGACCAGAAAATACATTGTTCTCCAGAGCTTCCAGAGGAAGCGTAGCCCTGAGAAAATCTTGGTTTTGGCTCAGTGACACATTTTTGTATTTCTGGCTCCAGGAACCATAAGAAAGTAATATGCCTTATCATTTGCAGCAAACATGGAGAAAGTCAAGCTTAGAATCACATGCAAAACAACTGGAGGCTGTGGTTAAAGGCAATTCAAAGAAGATTCAAGATATAGGTTAGGACTTCCCTGATGGTCCACTGGTTAATAGTCTGCCTGTAAATATAGGAGACACAGGTTCAATCCCCCGTCTGGAAGATTAAACATGTCAAGGGGCAACTAAGTCTGTGGGCTACAACTACTTCAGCCCATGAACCACGACTCCTGAGCCCAGGTGTCCTAGGGCCTGCAGTCTGCAATGAGAGGAGACGTCACAATGAGAAAGCCACACACCACAGCTACAGAGCAGCCCATGCATGCCACAACTAAGATAGCCCACATGCAGCAGCAAAGCCCCAGTGCAGCCAACAAGGAAATAAATGATGTTTTTAAGAAGATACAGGTTAAATGCTAGGCTAGGAGTCTCTAAGAGAGAACTGGAGAATAAGTCAGTTAGGAGGAACACTGCTGGGATAAAAAACAAATACCCAAGTATTAACTTCAGATACTATTCCTTCAAAAGAACTCATATTTCATTGGATTAATTTGCAGAGAAGTTTATACTCTAGTGGATTTATTAAAATCCACTGAACAAAAGGCAGCAATTGGTGGTGTTAGCCATATGGGTGTGGTTAGGGAATGAGAGGAATAGAGCTCTACCAAAACTACCATCAGCCTAGGATAACTAACCATGCGCATAACCAAGACTGTGCCTTCCTGTGGCCCGATAGCAGGCTTCACAAACATAATCCATAATGACTAGACAAATGGAAAAGGAAATCATAACAAACAATTGGCACCATGAAAAAATTTTCTGAAGACAACTCAAAGATTAGAGGGATATATTTGCAAGTCATGATCTGATAAAGAATTTGTATCCAGAATGTAAAAAATCTGTTAAAACTCAATATTAAAAAGTCAACTAATCTAACTTAAAATGGGCAAAGGAGATGAAAAAACATTTCTTCAAAGAAATATAAATGGCCAATAAGCACAAGAAAAGATACTTAACATCATTAGTCATCGAGAAGATGAAAACCAAAACTACGAAACAGTTTCACACTCCCTAGGATGACAAGAATCGAAAGGTTAGAGAATATCAAGAGCTGTTGAGGCAGTCTGAACCGTCTTAAACTGTTGTCAGGAATGTAAAATGGTGCAGTCACTTTGGAAAATAGCCTGTCAGTTCCTCAAATGATTAAACACGGAGGTACCATTAGATACAGCAATTCCACTCCTAGGTTCAAACCCAAGAAAAATTAAAACACAAGCCCACACAGAAATTTGTACACAGATATTTATAGCAACATGATTCATAGTAGCCAAAAGATAGAATGACATAAATTTCTATCACTGACATATGAATAAACAAACTGTGGTATACCCATACAATGAATATTATCCAATCATAAAGGTACTGATACATTTTTCAATATAGATAAAAATTTTAAACATTATTCTAAGTGAAAAAGTCAGGCACAAAGGTCACAGTCTATGATTCTTCTTACCTGACATATCTAAAAGAGGAAAATCTTTTAGAAACTAAAAGCAGATGAATGGCTATCTATGGCTAGGGCTGGAGTGGTAAGATGGGGAATGGTTGTTCCTTTTTGGAGGGATGAAAGTATTCTAAATTTGTCTGTGGTGTTAGTTGGACATATCTGTGAATGTACTGATAATCACCTTAAAAGGGTGAATTGTGTGTTACCTGAAATTATCAATATGCCTAATGTAATATTATAAAAAGTTCAAGAAACTGTCAGTTTATGAGCAGGATAAGGAAGAATGATGAGGAAGACACATAGGAGGCCTTAGACAATGGAGAATATATTATTTCCAGCCTTGGTGATAGACACATAAATATTTTTTAAAGTATTTGTTTTTACTTTAATGTTTTATATATATATATACACATTTATATAGCAATTATCATAGATGTAAAGCTAGATATAGAGATAGGTATTTAAAAACAGTATATGTCAAGTAATTCAAAATTAATAAAAGAAAACCTAAACTAGGTATATTAACTTTGATTCCATTCCTATCAACATACATATCATGGTTTCCATTGTATCAGACACTGCTTCTAAAATTGTATTGCCTGGTTTTGGTTTAAAATTGTAGTTGATAATTCATTAATACAAATACGACAGTGGCTTCTGGTTCAAGCAACATTTCCTCTGACTCAAAACTATTATTGATTTCAAATGAAGTGTAGCTATTTAGGTAATACATGTGGCATATTATAAATGACTTGCACAAAAACAAAAATAAGTGTTGTGCCTTAAAGTGATACTCATAAGAGTTTGTATCGACTATGCAAAGGCCCAAATGCAAATGCTTTTTAAAAGCAGTTACTTCCCAACATTTACAGGCTTTTCTATAGAACTTCCTGCCATCAAATCAAGGTACTAAGTTGTAAGTTAATCTTCGTAGTTACAATTACTGGCTCAATATATGCCAATGCAACTATTAATCTAATAATAGATTATATAATAGTCATTTCTTTTGCCTTAGAAATGGAATGAAGGTAGATGGGAAAACAAGTAGCAATAGATAAAATCATGTCAGTAATTCTACAATGTGAGTCTATCTGCTACTCCAACGTGGATAGTGATTCACTTTGCAGAATGATGTGAGAGCAGGGCACAGGTGCGTTTGCACAACTCTTTCAGTTCCATCAGGAGCACCCTTCAGCAGGCAAAACATGTCTGTTGTCACCGGGGTTGGGGGAGGGAGTAAGTATATTTGGGAACTAGCACCCTTGGGTAGTATAAAGGAGCATGGTTCACATTGTCTGAAATTGCTCATGCCCTGGTTCATCCAGCTGGTAATGAAGCAGTCAGCATCCCATCTCTGGAGTGGAATAGGCAATTATTCCAGCTTGAAACTCTGCCCTTGCAAATTGAGTGTGGCAACAATTCACATTGGCTGTCATTACAAAGTCTCTCAAAACAGGGTAGCTATCCGTATCAGATCACAAGGAAAAATCAGAGATGCCTAAAAAGTTTACCTTAATTCCAAATAGATTATCGTGTGGGCTGATGATATGGATATTTAAGCTGCTTTCGAGGAGACCTTTTTGTTCAGTTTTATTCTTCGATCTTACTCCAAATTGCTCCAAATAAATCTAAAATCCTAGTCACGTAGAATATTTCTGTAGAGTCTCATTAACCAAAACCTCCTGTCTTGCAATACAGTTAGAGAATAAAAACATCTCTCATTTCCGTCTAGTTACATTTTAAGGCTGTTACAAGAAATCAAGAAAAGAACAAACTCCTCTGGGAATTTGAACCTTAGATGTGCAAGTAAAACGTTTGTACTTAGACCTCTCAAAGCCAGCTCATGTATGTATCTTCTGGGGAGCTCTCAAAATAGTATCTGCGCCTGGGCCCCACCCTATACCAATTAAATCAGAACTTCTGCACCTCAGATGATTCTAGAATGTTCAAGTTAAGCACTAGTAAAAATTTAACAGGCGTACACATCACCTGGGCTTCCCTGATGGCTCAGAGGTTAAAGCGTCTGCCTCCAATGAGGAAGACTTGGGTTCTATCCCTGGGTCAGGAAGATCCCGTGGAGAAGGAAATGGCAACCCACTCCAGTATTCTTGCCTGGAGAATCCCATGGACATAGGAGCCTGGTAGGCTACAGTCCACAGGGTCGCAAAGAGTTGGACATGACTGTTTCAACTACAGCTTCTAACTCAGGTGTTCCATGATTGGGACTAAAAATCTAGATTTCTATACATTTCCAGATAATGTGGATGTAGCTGGTTTATGGACTGCTTTGTTAAGTAGCCAGAATCTAGTAAGAACTTTCCTAGCTTAATCTTAGAATTTCCTGTGGAACTTTTTAAAATTCCTGTGCCCTTGACATCCTCTAGACTTGCAACACCAGAATTTCAATGGGTGCAATTCAGTCATCAGTAGTTTTTTAATGTGCCCAGTGGTTCAAATGTATTGGAAAGGTTGAATATCAGGGATGTAGGTGCCTTACCATTTCCCCAGCCTGACTTTTCCCCTTGACTTAATGACACAAAAATCTTCCATTAAACAAGTCTTGAAAACTGTGATTTCTCCCTCTGCTGCATCCACATATGACTTGCCATGTTTCATTCATTCAGTAACTGAAATATCTGCTGACATCCATGTCTCCTTTCAATTGTCAGCACATATTTAAGGCTTCAATTACCATTTGCCTACTATAGCTTACAACAATTTTTTTTTCAAACAATTTCTACCTAACTCAATTATTTTAAAACCTATTGAGTATATTTTACCTATTATTGCTGAATTAGTCTCCTTAAATCATTTCTAATATATATATCCTTTGTTTAAGGCTTCCTGGTGGCTCAGATAGTAAAGAATCTGCCTGCAATGCATGAGACCTGGGTTCAATCTCTGGATCAAGAAGATCCCCTGGAGAATGGAAAGGCTACCCACCCCAATATTCTTGCCTGGAGAATTCCATGAGCAGTGGAACCTGGAGAGCTATATAATCAATGGGGCTGCAATGAGTTGGACATAACTGAGTGACTAACACTTTTGTTCAGAATCTTCATATTGCCCTTTGTCTATAAAATCTAAGCAAAACCCCTAAATATAACATTCAATATTCTCTATATTCAGATCTCTACTTAATTTTCACTTAAATTTCAGTGTAATCTCTCATTATTTATAAAGCTCTCCTTTTTCTCACGTTTTTTCTCACCTACAACTTGGTCCTCAAACACCGCCTTATTATCCTGTGTATGACTATCTCTGCTATTTGTCTAACACAGTGTTCTCAGAATACTAAACCACATCTTTACATCTTAAGAGCTTATTCAACCATAAAAACTACCTCTAAATCGTATTATACAAACAAAATAAGAAACCCTATGCTTGGACTCCCCTATTTGCTTATAAAAATTATGTTAAACTATTCAAAGTTTGCCTAATCTCTTTCCCAAATTTCTCTCGGCCTTAATATCCTGGAACACAAAAACAGGATCTTGAGATTATCCCAGAAAGCTCTCCCCCAAGTAAAAGATCAATTAATATTTACTAAATTGAAATGTATAAATATTTTCCATTTGAGCATTATGTGCATATTAGTTAAAAAATATGATTTCTTCCCACAAGTTTACAGTTTACAGGGTTTAAATATGTAAAACAAATACCACATAAGGACAAATAGTTAATTCCTCAGGTAGTCAAAGAGATTCATGATGAGATTGAATAATTTGAAACTGCAGCAACTACAACTGGTCCACAGATCTTGACATATAATAGCTTCCAAAAATAAATTCTCAGAATTCAAAGAGAGGGGTTCTTTTGTCATGCTTTCAAGAGAAATCTTGGGTTCTGTAAGTTCTGTGAAAAAAGATAATAATGGCATATTAGATGAGAGAGTAAGTATAATGGCTAAGGGGAGGAAATGCAAATGGCAGGCTGGATGGAGAATGGAGACGCTGCTTTGGCTGTGACCATGTATGGCAGTTACTAGATGCTTTCCGATTGACGATGTCTGATGAACAAACATTTAGAAAGCATGAACTAATTAGTCCCATGTTGGAGTAAAAGATAGCCCACTAAAAATATTTAGAACACCATCTTACCAGCAAGAACAACATGGTTGAAATCAAGTACAGTTTTACTATTTACACAGAATAATTCCAAACTTGTCTGAAGTGAAACATAATTTGCTTACTGGTTGCATGCATTTCATGCATGGCTATTGTAGGCTGAAACAATACAGACATCTTCTAAATAAATGTTTAATAATAATAGATTTAGAATTAGTACACACAGTATTTCACGTCATGGGAAGTATGTTATAAACCCAATTTATAAATATTATTTCAAAACGAATATGGTGGTGATACAAACATCTCTTCACTGCTTCCAAATACATTAGTCCAGCTTTATAGTTGCAAATTTTATAAAACTTTCCAATTCTTCAAGATATAATTTGCCATTAGTTTGACATTTCTCAATTCCTATCTTTAATTCCTATGCTGGGGTTTGAAAATGCAAATTTTTTCTGTCATTTTTTACCAAGTATTTCCTGAAAGTGTACTGTGAATTAGATTCTTTCAGTTCTGAATTTTTTCTTTCTATTGTAGCACTTTCTTTACTCTAGTTATTTTCAAATGTTTTATTTCTCTAGTATCTTACTGTGAGGATACTTAAAAGACGTAGATATTTACCAGAACAGTTGAAAGTAGTTTGAATAGTTTTTGAGTTCTCATTCTTTAAGTTTCATGCAAATTTAAAACCTATACCACAAAATACTGACTTTTAATATAAAATGATGCTATATATTGTTTATCTTTAGGAAAAATGTGAATGTCAATTAAATATGCCATATTTAAGCCTGATAAATACTACCACATACTTTTGTAGAGAAAGCTTCTTCATCTAACTTTGAAAGAAATAATTTCAACCCCATCACACCTAATTGTGTGTCTGGATCATCCTTTCATTTTTAAATAAGCGTGCCATAATTGTCTCTGAAAAAGGATGCACCATTCAGTACAATTTCTTTTAAATAGAATGCAAATATAGCAGATATTTCTGCCTTCAGGAAATCTGAAATTAAAGATGTAAGACACAAATAACAGAAGCAACGTGCCAAAAGCATTTTATACAATGAAAAGTATAGCATTTAAAGTAGGATGAGACCAAACTCTAAAATGAGGGTAATCAGGATGAATTTCATGAAGAGATAGTATTTCAGTTGGATATTACATATGAATAAGGTTTTGGCACATAGTCTAGAAACAGTAGAATCTGGAAAGAAGAAAATATCTGAGCAAAGGAAGAAAAAGAAATGTGCAAGGCCCTTTTCAGAAATAAAATAATAAATTGATTTCAATTGTCAGAGAGAATACATATAATACATGGAGTTAAAAATGGACAAGTAGACAAGTCACATTATAGAAGATCATGGACTTTGAAAATTTTTCTTCATAAAGTTATTCGGATGATGAAATGTGGGCTGGTAAGAGAACCAATCAAGAATGTAACTGCTATAATTGATATATCATGCTTTTGTCAAAATGCTGTTGTTTAGTTGTTCAGTCACGTCCGACTCTGCGACCCCATGGACCGCAGCACGCCAGGCCTCCCTGTCCATCACCAACTCCCGAGTTTACTCAAACTCATGTCCATCGAGTCGGTGATGCCATCCAACACTCTCATCCTCTGTTGTCCCCTTCTCCTCCTGCCTTCAATCTTTCTCAGCATCAGAGTCCGTTCAAATAAATCAACTCTTCACATCAGGTGGCAAATTATAGCATGACTTAAAAAAATATTGTCCAAGAGAACTGGGAGGAGCATTTAAAGAAACAAACAAAAACTCTTCTGATATGTTTCTAACTATAAAACTAGCTTGATTAGCACTTCTTCACTCTAATGGGTCACACATGAATTCAAAATTAAGTGCAAAGAAAATAAGCATTTCTGCTTCTGGTAATGAATAGATAATTCAGATTAACTTTTCAGCTGTGAACAACCAACAAAGCAAGAATTTTTTTTTTTTTTAATATATCAACAAACTAACAAGATAGTGAGGAATTGTAGAACCTATTTCTAGAACAAGAATATCCAGTGAAACAAGCTCTGGTATCTAACAATTTTTTTACTGAAAGGTGTCCATGGATTCCATACCATGATAAAGATGACTAAGCCACTTTATAAGCTAAGCAGAGCTTTCCAAAGAATGACATGAGTAAGAAAAAACCTATGTAGTTTAAGTGCCAAGGACTGAGACCTTGGCAAGCTTGTCAGAATTTGTGTAGGCTTATATTTTCGGATTAAGGGAAAAGTGGAAATAGCCTTCGAAAGGACTGTGGTTCAAATTTTAATCATTTCAATCAAGTCAATAAGATGATCTCTGATATCTGGGTCCTCTTGGCCTTAATGAAGAAATGTGTAACCCATTTTGGAAGTAGTTAACGTGATCTCATATGTCAAATCACTTTTATAACTTTTCATACTGCAAGCTGTTTGCAATTCATGAATTCATATTTGTAATTTGATCAAAATAGGAATGGATGGCAACAAGAGCACATGATTTGAAACCATGAAAAAGTAAAATAGAGAAACTAAATAGCTGATGGGTGGGCGTTAGACAATAAAGATATCAGACATAGATTTTACTATTATTCTGCCAGTAAATTCAAGAAAATAAAAAATAAAAAATTTCAAGAAGACTAGAAGTCAAAAAATATTCTACTGAAATTCCAGAATGAAGTCTATAAGACAAATAAACAGCAGTTCTAATAGCAGATTAGATTCATCTGAAGAATGACTGATTTGGAAAATAGATAAAAATAAAAGTTCTACAATGAAGCACAGAAAGGAAAAAAAATGGAAAACTTAAAACTAGTGGAATTTTCTAATATACATGGAATTTCTGTATCAGAAGCAGAAAAGAGAAAGAATCAAAATTTAAACACAATTTTTTTTCTAAAACTGATTAAAAGAAATCAATCTGCAGATCGAAAGAACACTACAAATCTTAAACCAGAAAGTACACATACAGGTTTTAGTAAAACTATTGAAAGTCAAAAGCAAAAGAGAGAAAAGAGGAATGTAATAATGAGACAGAACACAAAAGAATTCATAAATCAATAAAACTATATTTTAGTAGAGAGAACAGACTAAATCTGTCCATCTATAATCTATAGCTCTGAAAATATCTTTCCAAATAAAACTTAATATCTTATGTTAACACTCAACATTATCAAATACGTGAATGAAAAGAATGAATCAAAAAATAATCAGAAAGCTGAATATTTTATATGTTAAAGCAATTATCACTAATTATGTTAAACATCATAGGGATAGGGGTCAAGTGTTTTAAAAGACTTCTATGGACCTTAGCCTGTCAGGCTCCTCTGTTCATGGAATTCCAGGCAAGAAGCCATGCCCTTCTCCAGGGGGATCTTCCCAAACTAGGGATCAAACTTGGGCCTCCTGCATTGCTGGCAGTTTTTTCAACCACTTGAGCCATCAGAGAAGTCCCAGAGACTCCTTAAATACACAGAAATACATACTAAAATTGCCTGCAAATTTCTAAATTGATTTAATGTACTCCGTTTTGCAAGTAACTAATAGAGTTCCTTGAGTGAGGTATTATCACAAGACCCTCTCTTCTAAATACTTATTCCATTTACCCAGTTATTTACCAATAATTACTTGTATGCTTAATATTTACCAAGAACTGTGTTTATATACTAGAGGTTAAAAAACAAAACAGTCCCTTTCTTCCTGGAAATTGCATTTGGAGAGAAAGAAAGGTAAACAAAACATTATGTTACAATATAAAAAACTATGAAACAAATTGACTAGTATCTGGTTAATGATTACTGAGTAAAAGATTATTATAAAAATATATACAACATGCTATGGGAATGGTATTAAGAATCATTTATTCAAGAAAAAGCTGAGTGAATGCATGCACATGTATGACTGAGTCCCTTCATTGTTCATCTGATACCTTCATAACATTGTTAATCAGCTATACCTCAATACAACATTTTTTTAAAAAATTCAAAAAGGGTTGAAAAGGTGGGAAAAGAGGTATATCTATATCGTTCTTTAAAAAAAACCTTTGCATCATATCATAGATATCAATGTTCAAGGACTAAAGATCCTCTGGATATTTCTTTTTTTTTAATTTAATTTTATTTTTTAAATTATTTTTTTAATTTAAATTTATTTATTTTAATTGGAGGCTCTATTCACCATGCTCTTTGAATCTAACTAGCACATAAAGTAAGGAAATTTCATATTCAGTAAAACTAGAAAATGAGGAAAACCAAAACTGTGAAAAATAGTTGTCAAATATAATGAGTGTTTGATGAATTTGAACAGAAGATGCACAAACCAGTCCCAAAGCCCCCAGATTTTTTGAACTACAGACATATGAGTTCATGTACATATACACGGTCTCAGAAGTCCTAACCAGTGGCCCCAAATGCTTGACCCTGGACATCCTGGGAGCAGGAGAATCCAGGAGCACATGCTCGCCTGTGTTACATGATACTGTGTCAAGGGAGATGGACTGAGTGAGAAAACCAAGGATACTCTGTATGCACTAGATACAAGTGGTAAGAAAGGAAATTCTGGGAGAGTTCGCAGATGGCAAGTAGATTTGCAACTGGTACAAAGAACCAGTGATCATGAAATATCCTAACACTAAATCATCATGAACACACACACACATGCCCCTTCAAAATGCTGAGTTTACTGTGAGTTATATAGAATTTCTATTCTCGGTAAAAAAGGAAAGGGGTATCACTAAATGTTCTGATTGGTGATAAATGTTCAGAACAGAAAATATAGTTGAGTTGGTGAGAAAAAGTTGGTGGGAGTTGATTCTGCGTTAATTTCACTGGAGAGGACAAGTGAACAGAACCAGAGGTGAGGCCAAGGGCTCAAACCGTCACATTAAGATGTATTTCTTTCTCCATCTACAAACCTTGCCTTTCTGTGCACAGTCTTTATTTTTAAGTATAAATTTATCTCACAATGGCAAACCTGGATACAGACTTATTATACAAAATCTCTTCAAAAATAGTC
This sequence comes from Bos indicus, assembly GCF_029378745.1. NCBI lineage: Eukaryota > Metazoa > Chordata > Mammalia > Artiodactyla > Bovidae > Bos > Bos indicus. The sequence continues at coordinate 102,892,971 of NC_091766.1, read as the reverse complement.
GCATGTTCCCCTTGATTTTAGTAACTGTTCAATAAATGAATTTCATTCTATCTTGGTTTATTTCCCTTAATGAATCAGTTAAAATGGCTAACGAGATGGGGTGCTCTATTTGATTATAAGCGGGTTATACTTGGAGCTAGAGGTTAAAGTCAGCCTTACCTAGATGATAAGAACTAAGAGTAGGATAAGTTGATTTCCAAGAGGAAAAAAACCAAAGAGCTATAAAAAAAAAAAAAAAAATTTAAGTTAAGCAAAAAATAACAATGTCCTTTAAGACGCCTTCTTAGAAACTCTTTAGGTGATAAAATCAAATAAGTCAAGAAAGGTATAAAGAAGCTATGTTGAATGTACCAGTACTGATGTCAAAGATAACTAAAAACTGAAAACATATGTTTACTATGTTACATTGTGGGAATTACAGTTACATATAGAATATTTCTATTATAAATCCTAGCAATGTGAATTGAGAACAGAAAAACTGGAAAATAAAGTGTAGGGGAGAGGGGGAGAGGGTAGATGAGGAAAGAAATGAAGAAATATAAACAAGTTGACTTTTAACTTTGTTCCTGTAGGGTGCTGATAAATTGAAAACAGAAAATCAGACTCATTTTAGAGCAAACACATAGCCTTAATAGATTAATTAAGCAGTCATCTGAAGAAGCTAGAATAAAAAATAGATATAAGAAAATCAGAGATAATTTAATTAAAAACAAAACTAACAAATTGTAAAATCAAAGAATAGTAAATTGGAAAACAAAAGAGAAACATTTTTTAAAGATTACCATGTTGATGTATGGCAAAACCAATACAATATTGTAAGTAATTAGCCTTCAATTGAAATAAATAAATTTATATTAAAAAAATTTACCAACCTAAACATGAGACAGTATAAAAGAAGTAAATATCTTAATTTAAAATTTTTTTTAAAATATGGAAAAATGTAAACACTGGGAAATTAAGAATGATCTTAAAAACCCTTGGCTGAATTGTTTTATTAGACTGAAAGTGTGAATAAAATATATTTTTAAGGGAAAACATAAATTGCCTAAATTGACTCAAAAACAATTTATAAATTAAAAAAAAAATAGGCTAGCAACCTCTATGATCTTATTATTTACTCAAAAGATATATGTGCAAGGGTGAACACTGAAACACTCTGTGTAATACCTAAGAGTCAGAATCAACATAACTATTTATCTATCAGGACTAAGAACGTTAAATGGTCATATATTCATACAAAATAATTCTAGTCGATGGTTAACTAATTTATATGTGTTGAGATCTCCCAATTACAATATTAACTACAAAAATGGAAATGACAAAATTTTTTAAGGGAGATATACATTCTCTTTTTAATATATTATTTATACCTTCTATGCACTAAATATGCATGGGTTTTGACAACATAGTCCTGAAATAATTATAACCACATATGCAGATTTCTATATGGAGACTTTCTGAAAAGACACAACATATTACTAATGGCTATAACCACGAGCAAGTAGAGTGGGACAGGGTGTTTACTAAGTGTAAAATTTCATTTTTCACTCCATCTTCCTATATCATTTTAATTGATGTTATTTGCTCATTTTTAAAATCATAATAAACAAAAATAAAAAGCTGTATTTTCTGCTTGAGATACCATTTAACATGAGGCAACAGAGATTCAGAAGAAAATTCATTGTAGATTTATATTATTTCAGATAAACAATTTCTGAGAAGATAAAAAGAGACAAAACTGGGCAGAGTTTTATAAATTTTTAGATATATTTAACTTAAAATTATGTTATATTTTACCTAGTTCATTATATATGCTGAGTTCTATGCTCAATAAAAAGGGAAAAACACTTTAGGGCATCTATTCTCAGGGAGATTAGAATATAAGACAATGTTTTTAAAACAAACAATTGTACAAGGTAAAATGTAAGTGCCAAATCAGTAACTTTATACTGTATTACTTCAAATTCTTCATATCTATCAAAACCTCCCCTATTCACCCACCTACCACATTTCATTTTACTAATCATTCTATTTTTATTTTATTAATTGTATTAAATATAGACTGATTTGCACCAAATATTTTTAAAAATTGTTTCTCCTTAACCCCATAAGAGAAACTACCCATAAATCCTCAAATGGAATCCCAGAAATAGGAATTTCTTCTTAGAATCTTTACATACATGAAATTTTCCCTAGAATAGAAGCTATGGCAAACCTAGACAGCAGAGAAATCACTTTGTCGATAAAGGTCCAGATAGTCAAAGCTATCGTTTTTCTAGTAGTCATGGAACATAAAGAAGGCTGAGCACCAAAGAATTGATGCTTTTGAAATTGTGGTGTTGGAGAAGATTCTTGAGAGGGCCTTAGACAGCAAGGAGACCCAACTAGTCAGTCCTAAAGGAAATCAACCCTGAATATTCAATGGAAGGACTGATGCTGAGGCTGGAGTTCCAATATTTTGGCCACCTCATGTGAACAGTTGACTCACTGGAAAAGACCCTGATGTTGGGAAAGACTGAAGACAGGAGAAGGGGTACGAGAGAGGATGCGATGATTGGATGGCATGATCGACTCAATGGACATAAGTGTGAGCAAACTCCAGGAGACAGCGGGGGGGATCAGGGAGGCCTGGCATGCTGCAGTCCATGGGGTTGCAAAGAGCTGGACATGACTTACTGACTAAACAACAACAACAATCCTAGAATGACTCTATGAAACTGAAGGATTGGGTTAGCCAAACTTGAAAATATTCAACTCAAAGATCAAATGCAAATGTTACCAAATAAGTTCTGGCACTCTAAAATGTCAATAATTTTAGCACTTTATTTCTAAAAAAGTGCAAAACATTTGCATGGAAATATTTAACCAAAAAATAGAGAAACACAGTGCTATTGCTAAGTGCTTGGGCTTAAGGGTTTGTGGAAAATACAAGTGATGGTATCTTTCACCACATGTCCAAGATAGATATCATAATTGAATTCTGATGCCTGGGATGATGTAATGAACACTGCAGCACAGTGAGGCACATCTCTCATGATAGTTTTCAGTATTTTATAGTTTTCAGAGGTAATCAGAAGCAGTTTCAAAATAAATGTCTTCACCTTAGTCTTAAAAATGAGAACAGAGCCAGCTTTTTGAGCTCTAGCCAGACGCTAGATTTTACAGTCTGAACTATGTGGGCTAACTGCTAACAGCTCAGGATCTGAGACTTTCAAAGTTATTTTTAGGACAAATCGGTTAATGAGCAGGTACAAACTTCAACATAAACGAGCAGCAGGGCAGAGGCAGCCAAATGTCAGGGAAAGTCTCAGATGGTAGGACAAATTGTAATTATTCAATCCAGTCGGTGGACAGTGGTGAATAAAAATGAACCATTGCCAACTGCTATCCAGTCAAAGGTTTAATTTTTTATGCACATAAATAGAAAAAGCACAGGAAACACAAACACAATGCCTGTCAGAATAGCTTACTCCTGCCGTCGCTCATGCCAGCAGAGAACAGTTTCCTTTCTTTTTCTGGAACTTTCCTCAAATTAGCTATAATACTCGCATTATGGTTCTAATGAATACTACATCTTGGTTCTGTACTAGCTTATTTGCAATGACAAGGCGTCATGTAATCCTTCCACATGTTGCAGAAAACTCCAAGAAATCAGCACAGTCATAATTCACTCCCTCCACTACCATCACACCACCAACTGTGGGGTCTGGCCTCCACCAAGAATTAACTGTCAGTCTCAGAAAAAGGCTCAAATAAATTAGTTCATTTGCACTGAGAAAATCACATCAGTCTACCAGTTATCTGGAGAATGACTAAATCTGGGAGAAGAGAAGGCAATTTTGCCAAAGACATGGCCCTATAGAGCCCTGAAACTCTTAGCTGCTACTCTGTTTGGTTTTCATTGCACAGTGTAATAACAAAAAGAGGTCCAGAGTGTTCCTCAAACACTTCACCTTCATGCAATATAAGAAAACTGGTTATGTGCATTTTTCCTTTGGTTTGGTTTTTGGTTACCAGGCAACCACTACCAGTGTTCCTAATGGTACTCTTTGTCTTGGGAAGGAGACATATTTCTCTCCCATTCTGAATGATCTGGGGCAACAGTAAAATACAGTGCTATGAAAAAATCCCAGAGGATCCTTCCATCACACACAGATCACTCTTTTCATTTCTGAGATACAGTAAATGTGGGTAGGTAATTAAACTAAGCTTCGTCAATCAATCCTCTCTCTCACATTTTGAATCATGAGGGGAGTGACAAGGTGAGACAAATGACTGGAATTTGTTCCTGCTTCCTACCAGTGCAGAAATTTTCCAGCAATTAATGCCCTTGAGACTTGAAAGCTTCCTTTCCCTATTGTGAGCCTATGTCCCCAGCCCTCCCTTAAACACTGTGTGATACCCTATGTCCACTCGGTATTTTCATTCCAGCTTAATTTAGAGTCACCTGGTGCTGTCTGCAATCAAAGGCACAGAGTTCGTGGGGAATAAAAAGAAGAAAAAATTACTTCTTTTATGGTACTTTCAATCAGAAAGACAGGCAACAGTTTTGCTATATAAAGACTTATTCTGAGGAAATTTTTTTCTTTACTGTCTTCATACTATTTTTTCCAGTTTTACTGAGAAATAATTGACATGTATCACCATATAGATTTAAGGTTTGACCATGATGGCTTGATGTATATACATTGTGAAGTGATTTTCTCAACAGGTTCAGCTAACATCTATCATTGAGTTTTAGACTGCAAGGAGACTGAAGGAGATCAGCCCTGGGATTTCTTTGGAAGGAATGATGCTAAAGCTGAAACTCCAGTTTTTGGCCACCTCATACGAAGAGTTGACTCACTGGAAAAGACTCTGATGCTGGGAGGGATTGGGGGCAGGAGGAGAAGGGGACGACAGAGGATGAGATGGCGGGATGGCATCACAGACTCGATGGACGTGAGTCTGAGTGAACTCCGGGAGTTGGTGATGGACAGGGAGGCCTGGCGTGCTGCGATTCATGGGGTCGCAAAGAGTCGGACACGACTGAGCAACTGAAATGAACTGAACTGAACTGAACATCTATCATCTCAAGTAGACACAATAAAAAAGAAAAAAAAATTCTCCTTTTGATAAGAACTCTTAAGGTTTACTCTCTTAATAACCCTGATATATATTCTACAACTCTGCTGTATATTATACAATAACTGCAGTCATTGTATTGTACATGACGTCCTTAGTGTTTATTCCTTATAACTGTAACCTTGTACCTTTGGACCACCTTCCTTTAATTCCCCCTCTCCTTACCCTCTGCCTCTGGTAACCACAAGTCTGAGCTCATTTTCTGCGAGTTTAATTTCAGTTTTGTTTTAGATGCCACACATAAGTGAGGTCATATAGTGTCTATCTTTCTCTGTTTGGCCTGCTTCACTTAGAACAAAGCCTTCAAGGCCCACTCATGCTGCTATAAGTGGTTAGAATTTCCTCGATTGTATGGCTGAATAGCATTCCAGTGTGTGTATATGTACACACATGTGTGTGTATGTATGTGTGTAGGTATGTGTGTAAATATCAATAGAGATAGGTAGATAGATATATCTCACAACTTCCTTTTCCATTCATCCTTTGTTGAATACTCAGGTTCCAAGTCTTGGTTATTGAAAATAATGCTGCTATGAACATTGCAGGTGCAGATGTATCTTTGAGATTCCCTTTACATTTTCTTTGGATATATTTCCCAAAGCGGAATTGCTGGATTACATACATGGAGATTCTATGTGTGTGTGTGTATATATATATTTATTTATTTTTGAGGATCCTCCATACTGTTTTTCATGGTGGCTGTACCGATTTACATTCCCACTAACAAGGAACAAGGGTTCTCCTTTCGCTACATTCACAGGACCATATGTTAATGCATCTTTTTGATGATGGCCATTCTAATAGACAGGTGGTATCTCACTGTGGTTTTAACTGCCATTTCCCTAGCAACTGGTGATGCTGAGCATCTTTTCACACACCTGCTGGCTTTTTACACATCTTCTTTGGAGAAATGCATATTCAGGTCTCTTGCCCATTTTTTGTTGTTGTTGTTATTGCTGTTTTGCTATTGAATTATTATGAGCTCTTCATATACTTGGAAAGCCTCTTACCAGTTACATAGTTTGCAAATATTTGTTTTTGTCCTATAGGTTGCCTTTGTACTTTGTCATTGGTTTCTTCTGCAGTACAGAAGTTTCTCAGCTTGCTATACTTCTATTATTAATTTATTTTTAAACGTTTGTGCTTGTGCTTTAGGTGTCATATAAAAAATATTACCTAAACCCATGATAAGAAGCTTTATTCCAGTGTTTTCTTCTAAGAGTTTCATGGCTTCAGGTCTTTTATTCAAGTCTTTAATCTGGTTCTTTCAGTTTTTATGAATGGTGTAAGAAAGGTTACAGTTTGATTCTTTTACCTGTGAAGATCCATTATTTCAGCACCATTTATTGAAGAGTATTCTCAGCTTTCCTGTCAAACACTAGTTGACTTTATATGCTTGGGTTTATTTCTGGATTTTGATTCTGTTCCATCGGTCTTTCTGTCTGTTTTTATGCCAGCATCATACCGTTTTGATGACTATAGATTTATATTATAGCCTAAATCAGGAAGTGGAACGCCTCCTGCTTTGTTCTTCTTTCTCCAGATTTTCTTTTAGCTATTCAGGGTCTTTTGTGTCTGTGCTAGTCTCTCAGTCACATCCAACTCTTTGTAACCCCATGGACTGTAGCCCACCAGGATTCACTGTCCATGGAATTTTCCAGGCAGGAATACTGGAGTGGGTTCCCATTCCCTTCTCCAGGGAATCTTCCCAACCCAGGGATTGAACTGGGGTTTCCTGCATTTCAGATGGATTTTTTACGAGATGGGCTACCAGGTAAGCTATTCAGGGTCTTTTGTAGCACCATATGAATTTTAGGAGTGTTTTTATACTTTCGTAAAAAATGCCTTTGGAATTTTGATAAGCATTGCATTGACTCTATAGATGGTTTTTGGTAATATGGATATTTTAACAATATGTATTCTTCCAATTCAAATTTTTTTCATTTATGCATGTATTCTTTGATTTCTTTAATCCTAATATCAGTTTTTGTTTTTAGGTTTTGATATATATATATTTCGGAGAAGGCAATGGGACCCCACTCCAGTACTCTTGCCTGGAAAATCCCAAGGACGGAGGAGCCTGGTGGGCTGCAGTCCATGGGGTCACTAAGAGTTGGACATGACTGAGTGACTTCACTTTCACTCTTCACTTTCATGCATTGGAGAAGGAAATGGCAACTCACTCCAGTGTTCTTGCCTTGAGAATCCCAGGGACGGGGGAGCTTGATGGGCTGCCGTCTATGGGGTCGCAGAGTCGGACACGACTAAAGCGACTTAGCAGCAGCAGCATATATATATTGAACTGTGGTATTGGAAAAGACTTTTGAGAGTCCCTTAGACTGCAAGAAGATCCAACCAGTCAGTCCTAAAGGAAATCAGTGCTGAATATTCTTTGAAAGGACTGATGCCGAAGCTGAAACTCCAATATTTTGACCACCTGATGCAAAGAACTGACTCATTGGAAAAGACCCTGATGCTGGAAAAGATTGAAAGCAGGAGGAAAAGGGGATAACAGAGGATGAGGTGATTGGATGGCATCACCGACTCAATGGACATGAGTTTGAGCAAGTTTTGTGAGTTGGTGATGGGCAGAGAGGCCTGGCAGACCATGAGACTGCAAAGAGTCGGACATAACCGAGCGACTAAACTGACTGACTGATATATAAAATAATGTTGTCTGCAAACAGTGTCTATAGATAAGTGACTGATGACAAGTAGGAAAAAATTAATGTATTATGTCTATCAGTTCAGACTTTTTATAAATGTAGCTGATAATGATGGTGGAGGTGGTCATGAAGATGGTAATTGATATGCCAAAGAAAACGACTCAAAATAGAAATGCAAATTTCTGTCTCCCATTGGTACTTTAAAATTTATCCAGTGGGGCCACTGGATAAAATTTTTTAAAAAAATGTATTACTTACTTCTGCTGCTGCTGCTAAGTTGCTTCAGTTGTGTCTGACTCTGTGCGACCCCATGGGCTGCAGCCTACCAGGCTTCTCCGTCCAAGGGATTCTCTAAGCAAGAATACTGGAGTGGGTTGCCATTTCCTTCTCCAATGCATGAAAGTGGAAAGTGAAAGTGAAGTCGCTCAGTCGTGTCCGACTCTTAGCGACCCCATGGACTGCAGCCTACCAGGCTCCTCCATCCATGGCATTTTCCGGGCAACAGTACTGGAGTGGGGTGCCATTGCCTTCTCCCTTACTTACTTCTAGTAGATAATAAACAAGCTTATGTGACCTAGAGTCATAAAACACAATCACAATAGAGACTTTAGGATGAGCAATATAATGCATCAATCAAAATGCTGAGCATGATTTACTGTTAAGTCTTCTTTCCTTCCCTGGCTAGGGTCAACTTCCAGCAGGCTTATCATTGTCTGAGAGGCTGGTATTATATCATGAACTCTCTTTTCTCCAACTCTGCTTACAACCTTGTTGTCTCTGTCATTAGTACTGTTTTCCAATAAAGTTTTCCATCTAAATGCACATGGAAGAGGAACTGAGTGGAAGTGGATCTATAGTTTTGGCCAGTATATTGCAAGTGGGAAGTGGCATGAGTTATTAATATTTACATGACAAATTATTTACTGGTTGATGAAAGACCCTGTAAAATGTCCCTTTCCTTTGGATGTAATAAATGCTACATTTAGGACAATTATGGTTTCTTCTGAGCAGACACTGTTCCCATCCTCTCATCCCACTACCTAACAAGGAAAATGTAATGGGAAAAAGAAATAAACCCTCCTGAACCATTGAGATTTTAGAGTTAATTGTTATACAAGGAGAATGTAACCTCTTCTGACAAGAACTGAAGTACTTCGATAACACACACACATCTAAAACACTGGTTTAGGGACCAGGTGACAAGCTATGGAAAAACTGGTATCTAACGCATCTTGGAAAATAATTTGAGTTAATGATAACTAGAAAGATATTTACTTAATGAATCTGTAGCTTGAAGGGGAGAGAATGAAAAACAGAACATTATCAGTATGTGTTAGTTGCTGAAGGCTGGTTTCGGCAAGTTACTATAAGAAAGATGTTTGTCCGGAAAGAATTTCTGGGTTTTCTGAAAGGAATGAAAGAAATTAAGAGAGTCCTGAAATTTGAAAACTTTTCATCACCTACTAGTAAAAAAAATTAAACTAAGAAAGCCTTTGTGTAACAAATACGGATTCAAATTTAGCTTTGTAGCAAGGATCAAATTGAGAAGGCAGTCTACACATACATTGCTGAAACCTCCAGATAAATTTAATTAATATTGGCCCAAATACCCATTTAAAACCATAGTGTTCGATTACTATGAATTGGATAACATGGCTTAGGCATATGAGACCAATGATGAGATGTACAAAAATCTCAATGTGCCTGCAATTAATTTTGGACAGAGAAAGAATCAAGGGTGGGAGAAAGCATGCAAATATAGCAAATCTAATAGATGTATTTAGAACAGAACAAAAGATATGCCTATTGCAACACAGAGATGACTTGAATCAAATAGATTAGATTCTCATCTCTAGACGTTTCTGAAGTTATTTAGAGAATGCTACTGCAAAAAGGACCTAGTTTAAAATAATTTGAGATTGTTCAAGACATAAAATGACATTTGTCTCCTGTCTCCCCAAAGCCCCACCCCAGCCACTATACATGAGTAAGAAGCATGCTAAGAAATCTAAACACCAAAAACGTTTTCCAGTGTACATTTCAGATATTGTCAAAGATTACTGGAAAAGGAACAGAGAGAAGGCTAGAGGGCCACAGAGGCCAACAGAGGAACTTGGTGGAACAAAGGAAAAGCAGAGGGGCACTGGGGACAGAGTCAGGGACTAATCCATCTCCCATCATCAGCACGGGGGATTTCCCGAACACCTGCTTTTAAATCTGTCATAAACCGTATGTTTTCCAAATAAGATTATATACTATGGCTATTCTATCCTTGTTTCACTTTGGTGTTTTAGCTGTGTGGATAGCAAATAGCGTGTCCTTTTGTTCATTGGCTCTGAAGTCAAGAAGAAATTCAGTTCAGCTCAGTTCAGTTGCTCAGTCATATCTGACCTAACCCCGTAGACTGCAGCATGTCAGGCCTCCCTGTCCATCACTAAATCCCGGAGTTTACTCAAACTCATGTCCATTGAGTGGTGATGCCATCCAACCATATCATCTTCTGTAGTCCCCTTCTCCTCCCGCCTTCATTCTTTCCCAGCATCAGGGTCTCTTCAAATGAGTCAGTTCTTCCCATCAGGTGGCCAAAGTATTGGAGTTTCAGCTTTAGCATCAATCCTTCCAATGAATATTCAGGACTGATTTCCTTTAAGATGGACTGGTTGGATCTCCTTGCAGTCCAAGGGACTCTCAAGAGTCTTCTCCAACACCACTGTTCAAAAGCATCAATTCTTTGGTGCTCAGCTTTCTTTATAGTCCAACTCTCACATCCATACATGACCACTGGGTAAACCATAGCCTTGACTAGATGGACCTTTGTTAGCAAAGTAATGTCTCTGTTTTTTAATATGCTGTCTAGGCTGGTCATAACTTTTCTTCCAAGGAGTAAGCAGAAATACATCACTCCTAATACAGAGACAAATGATCATCACCCAGGAATCCTAGACATGGAGTTAAATGCCAAGAATGGGTAAGACATTGAGGTTGGATCTGTTGAGAAGGAGGCAGTATATTTTGACTGTGAAATAGAGAATATGTACATTTTTATTTTTAGCTAGAAAGGCAGATTATGGTAGCTGTTAGTGATGTTAATCAAATATTTCTCACCCTCAGTCTTCAATATAGGTGATACCATGATGATTGATGAAAGTGAAAGAGGAGAGTGAAAAAGTTGGCTTAAAGCTCAACATTAAGAAAACTAAGATCATAGAATCCAGTCCGATCACGTCATGGCAAATAGATGGGGAAACAGTGAACACAGTGGCTGACTTTATTTTTCTGAGCTCCAAAATCACTGCAGATGGTGATTGCAGCCATGAAATTAAAAGACGCTTGCTCCTTGGAAGGAAAGTTATGACCAACCTACACAGCATGTTAAAAAGCAGAGACATTACTTTGCCAACAAAGTCCGTCTAGTCAAGGTTTTTCCAGTAGTCATGTATAGATGTTAGAGTTGGACTATAAAGAAGGCTGAGCACTGAAGAATTGATGCTTTTGAACGGTGGTGTTGGAGAAAACTCTAGAGAGTCCCTTGGACAGCAAGAAGATCCAATGAGTCCATCCTAAAGGTTATCAGTCTTGGGTGTTCGTTGGAAGGACTGATGCTAAAGCTGAAACTCCAATACTTTGGCCACCTCATGCGAAGAGCTGACTCATTTGAAAAGACCCTGATACTGGGAAAGATTGAGGGCAGGAGGAGAAGGGGATGGCAGAGGATGAGATGGATGGCATCACCGACTCAATGGACATGGGTTTGGGTGGACTCTGGGAGTTGGTGATGGACAGAGAGGCCTGGTGTGCTGTGGTTCTTGGGGGCGCAAAGAGTTGGACACGATTGAGAGACTGAACTGAACTGATTGCTCTTTCTGGCATACTGTATTCAGGTAGGCCTCCCAACCTAATTCTGGATGAGCTGTTTTGGAAAGCACTGGCAATTAATTGTTGATGTGAGATCCTCCTGTGTCTCTGCCCTGTGCTATCTGCAGTATCTGTGAAATCTCCATCAGTCTGGGTCCCTGATTGACTAAAATAAGCAGTGACTTTCTGCCAACTTGCAAAGAACATGTGACATAAATAAGAAATTAAACTTTTTCTTTTAAGCCAATGAGATTTAGGATTTGTTATCGCAAGAAACTTACATAATCTAACTGATACCCATGTTTCTGATCCCTTGGAAGGAGAAGAGAGAAAGGGAAGAGGGAAAAGAATATGTGACATCTTTATTCGACTAAGGGCTTCCCTGGTGGCTCAGCTGGTAAAGAATCTGCCTACAGTACAGGAGACCTGGGTTCGATCCTGGGTTGGGGAGATCCTTTGGAGAAGGGAAAGGCTACCCACTGCAGTATTCTGGCCTGGAGAATTCCATGGACTGTATAGTCCATGGGGTTGCAAAGAGTCGGACATGACTGAGCAGCTTTCTCTTTCACTTACTTGACTATTATCAAACAGGATTTTAGAGTCTCTGGAAATAGCTAGTAGCTAAAGCTGAATTTTTCTCCTGGAAGTATTTTCCTAAATTATTAAGAAATCCCCTGATGGACTCCTCTTACCCCAACTCTTTGCTTTAGCTGGCTGCCCTTGCACCCCCATAAGGCTCTGGCTTTCTCTAGCTTTACTTTCACAGACTCTCCCTTTTAGGAACTCTGAATACTCGGACAAAGGCCCTTTTTTTTTTTTTTTTGGCTGTGCAGCTCTGGGATCTTAGTACTCAGACCAGGGATCGAACCTGTGCCCCCTACAGTGGAAGTGTAGAGTCTTAACCACTGGGTTGCCTGGGAATTCCCTGGCAGAGACCCTTGTTAAACAAGATCCCTCTTAACACATGCCGATATTCCTACTGGGTGCTGCATGAGTGGTCCTGGAGATGCCGCACGTTTCTCCACCATGAACAGCGGGGCCACTTGCTCCTGGATGCGGCGGCAGCTCTCTCTGCACTGTGGCTTCAGGCTGCATCCGCACTGGGGAGTCTCCTGTGTGTGTCAGACAGCCCAACCTTGCACCCCCACATTTCCTAGGGCACACACCAAGTGTTCAGATTGCCTTCTTGAAAGGAGTGCAACCAGGACTGAAGTTAGAAGAGTGTACCTCAAACTAACCCTTAAGTAGGAATGAGCGAGACTCAAAAGCACTTCAGCACCATATCTAAAAAAAAGGAAAAATCTTTTCACAAATCTCCCCTGCCTTGGCCTGTTATCTTGTCCTTGTGAATTTTAGAGCTGTCCAAGTTTCCCTTATATATTTTAAAAATGTCCATTTCAATCCATTACTTACTTAAGGGATTTTTAACTATTATAATTTGACATATAGGTGGAAGCTTAAAATTTTACATGCTCTCACATAATAGTCACATGTATCATTTATTGATTCCTTGAAATGTGCTAATAATGGCCCCAATTCTTTCAATTTTATACCCACTTTCTCTTTTAAGTCTCATGGGATTTCTATGAAGCTGGGTTATTATTCCAAAACTTTGATTGAGGCTCTGAGAGGTTTAATATTCAATTGTTGAGAGTTTTGTTTTGTTTGGCTTTGTTTAAGCCACACTGCTACAGTAACTGCCATGAGGTGGTATGTATAGTATTTAATGGAAAGAAATATAGGAAAATAATTTGCCTCATTTCTACGTGATTTCCTACACATTTTGGCATACTTTGGATATGATTTTAGAGAGAAAGAAAGGTAAGCTTCAGTTTAAGTTGTCTAAGTGCTGTTTAAGTTTATTTTCTAAAATTTTGAACATGTGACCCAACAGGTAATGATCTGTCTGTATATTTCACTTCCCCTCTTCCTTGTAAAGATGCAAAATGGAAGCTATGGAATATCCATGTTGAGGAATATCTATTCCAATGGTTAATGTGCCATCTCATTCCTAATTTTCTGGCAATAGGTTTTTAAAAGTGGATTCCAGTATTCTTTATGCTTTCCCAATTATCAGAACAGCTTGAAAGGTTCACGTTTCAAGAGGGATTTCTCTTCAGTCTCCTCTCTGACACCACCGCCCTCCCTTGCCTTCTGTTGTTCTTTTCAAGCCAGTTCTGTTCCTTCCCTGGTTGTGACCCTTTGCTGTGAGTCAGGAGGTGGACTTGTGGCATCTGTCACCCCGAGTCACACTTGAGCGCAGCACGATTAGGGATTCCACAGGATTAAAGTTCTCTCTCAGATACCTAAATATCACCCTTCAGTATTAATTGTTTATTTTGCAGTTAGTGTGACTGCAGGCCAGCTGGCCTCCTTGCAGGACTGCTTCTTCAAGCACATGCTGACTGACACTTGAAAGAGCTTTGAACTTAATAATCGTGTGGCCTTAAGACTTTAGCCGCCACTTAGCCCTGCAACGAGTGAGCACACCCGTCTCTTCAAACACAGGGCTTCAGCCGAACCAGGCTGCAGCAGCAAGAACTGCCCTTGAAGCTAAGGGATAGCCAGCCCAGATGCAAAGGAATAAATATCTTCTGTGATCCTTCTTTTTAAAGCTGTTTTTTAAAATGAGTTTGTTTGGATCTATTGACCTTTAAATTTGGCTCTTTTTTTGTTGTTGTTGTTGTTGTTTTTTCTAACTGATTTTAAGTGTTTTAAGAAGTGGAGATGTCTCTATTTTTCCCCTATTTTATACTTATGATCTGTACACTCTGCTGCTGCTGCTTGCTGCTAAGTCGCTTCAGTTGTGTCCAACTCTGTGTGACCCCATAGACGGCAGCCCACCAGGCTCCCCGTCCCTAGGACTCTCCAGGCAAGAACACTGGAGTGGGTTGCCATTTCCTTCTCCAATGCATGAAAGTGAAAAGTGAAAGTGAAGTCGCTCAGTCGTGTCCGACTCTTAGCGACCCCATGGACTGCAGCCTACCAGGCTCCTCTGCCCATGGGATTTTCCAGGCAAGAGTACTGGAGTGGGTTGCCATTGCCTTCTCCATCCTGTACACTCTAGTAACACTTTAAAATAATTTAGTGCATTCAAAAATTTTGCTTACATTTACCCTGGTGTAAACTTTCATTATAAAAAATTGAGTTCAGTTAAATGACTTTTTTTTTTTTTTCTGAAAGATCCATGGGTATGTAGCATAAAAATCACAAATCACATTTGCATTTCATTTTTAAATTAGTTGTTTCATTCTTTGAAGAGATATTCAAGGTCACAGACCCAGGAAAGGTTTTTAATATGTGATCATGCTTCCATCTGTGCCTTGGAGACCACAGAAAAAGGATGTTATCTCAGACTTCAATTTAAATAACATTCTGAGCACCCTACCCAGTCTTCCCTAAATCAAATACACCTGCCAATGATGTTGAGGGACAAGTATTTCTCATTTAATTGTTAAGTAGATTGCGTTCAAGTTTATAGATGAACTGAGAACAATTTTAATTTAAATCTTAAAAAGGAGGGGGGCAATATGCAGAGGAAATATGCAAAACACATTCTTGGAATTTATGGTTTTCTGGAATGAGAAACTAAATTGTATAGGGTGTGTAGAGAGACAATTCAGAATTGGAGGGGGTTGATGGAGGCTACTGTAAGGGAGAGAAGAGAAACTTAAGAAGCAAAAAAAAAAAAAAAATCAATGCTTTCTTCTCATGCTCAGAGAAGAGTGCCTTGCATAAGACACTATTGTGAGCATTATTATGCTATCAAAACAGGTTAGCTTAACTTAGGAACATGAGCCGCTGACCTCATTATGTTGCTGAAAGGAAGCCACCTTTGCCCCCAAAGAGCTAATCTTTTTTCCTGTATGGTTACCCCGTTACCTAGAAGGTTTTCTGAATTTCACTGAAAATTTCAAATCCCTGTAAACTTTAAGGCATCAAAAAATGTCCTTAAAAGCTATAGACAGCATTTCCTTTGTGTTTGCTAAATCAGATTCCCTTTCTGCAATAAAGAACACATACATATGGAAAGCCTGAATGTTTGAACAGATACACCAAGAGAGACTTACAAGGATCTACATTTTAAAGGCAGTGACTCTAAAACATGACAGTGATTTGTATTAGAATTAAAAAGACAAAAAGCCAATGAGAACACTGGAGGAAAAAGAAATAGCAAGGATTATAGCCACAAAATCAGTATAATAATCCAGGGTCCAAAAATCCCGGCAAAGTATAGGGATATTTCAAACCATCAACTACTATAGGTTTTTAGTAAAAACATATTTACCTAGGATCTATCACATCAGATCTACAAAGAGAACAGCAATAACAACGGCATTATTTTTTCTTTATGGTTATACATGGAGCTGACAGTACAATTTGGCGGTCCTAGCTATTTACATTTTCATCTTCCAAAAGAAATGTGAGCTGAAATGCCATGTTTGTCCCTGACCAAATTTTTCAAAATTGTTTTGAACAAAACAATAAATACCATCTGCCATCATTGCTTCCATTTAAGGAACACAGTTTAGTACATTGGAGAGGTTGGAGTGAAAAGAAAGACCAACAACACAATGGTTCTCAGGAAGAAGGCACAAAATTCCTTTGACGTTGCACTGTTTATTATTAGAGAATGTTGCAGGCATATCAGAAAGATACCTTATATGGGATTTGTGCATAAATTTGAATTTTAGGGATTCTGTGTTCATTATAATAAGTCATTAAGCATCAGCTACAACAAAGCAAACTGTCCCATTGAATCATTTCATACCAGGAAATTTTGCTGATAGAAATACTACTAGTCTTAAAAAAAAAAAAAAAAAAACCTTGCAATTACTAGAGGAGATTAAATTAGTAAGACAGAAAAACATAAATTATAAAAATATAGAATAATATCCATTTAGTCAACATATATGCATTGGAACCTACTACCAGGCGCGATTTCTAGGCACTGGGATTTCAACAGTGTACAAAGTAGGCAAACATCCCTTCCTTAGGGCTTATAGGTTACTGGAAGAAGGAGCCAATAAGTAGGCCAAGCAAGAAAAAAATCTATTTTTCAAGATAGTTATGAACACTAAGGAGAAGTGGAATAAGAAGTGTGTTTGGAGAATGAGGGGTTAGAATGGTCTAAGGAGACCTTACTGAGTAAAGACCTGAATGAACAGAGAATGGAAGTCATGCAGACACCTGCAAAAGGAACGTTCCAGAGAGTGGAAGAGAAAATGCTAAGTGAGAAGCCCAGTTGGCTGCAACAGAGTAGGTGAAAGGAGGACCCGGAGGTGTGGTACAAGGCAACGGACCCCACGCAGGCACAGCCTCAGAGATCCGTGAGGACATTTTATTAGGCGTAAGGGTTTTAAGCACAGGAGTGACACTCTGGCTGCTGGGTCGAGAGGAGGTGGTGGGAGGAAAATAGAAGATGAAAGGAAGACCAGCTGCAAAGAGTCCCAGGTAGCTGGCTTTGTCCTCCCAGATCCGTCCTCCACCCCCTTCACCCTTTTCTCTTCCTTGGGAAGCATGGGAGCTCCTGGGAGGAGACCAGAGGGTGAGGCCAGCTGAGTCGCTGCCTTTACCCTGTGGGCCTGCCTATGGCTGCTCACATTATTCAACAAAAGGGTGCTGATCCTTTCAAGCCTGCAGACTTGACTTGGCCTTCTCTTCATTTGTATCAGTTTCCTGGAGCTGCCATAACGAAGTGCCACCGGTGAGCGTGGCGTAGGTAACAGAATTTGTTGGCACACAGTTGTGAGTCCAGAGCCTAAAATCATGGTGCTGTGGGGGAAATCTGCCCCATGCTTCTCACTTCTGGGACACTCAGGCTGCTTTCTCGGTTTACAGGGGGTATTTTCCTTGTGGCTTTACATTGTCTTCTGTCTGTACGTGTGAACTCTGTGTCCAAATTCCCCCTTTTTATAAGGACACCAGTCATACTGGAGTGCAGCCAACCCTAACAATCTCATCTTAACTTATTCATCGCAAAGATCCTATTTCCATTTAAGGTCACATGCATAGGTACAGCTATCAGGACTTCAATATCCTTTGAAGGGGAATACAATTCAACCCATACCGTTATTCTTGCAGACTCAGGAATGAAAATAACCTAGCTGCCACGAGGTCCAGTTCTGGTTGTCTTAACACTCCTACTTTTGAAAAATCTCTTTGTGAATAAATTTCTTAATTATTATATTTGAACATGTTATCTGTATAATGCTGGGAGCTTAATTATGTAAAAGTCTGTACCATAAAAGAAACAATAAAGCAGAATGCTGGCAACAGTGGCAGTGGGATGAAGTCACCCATCTGGATATAATTTTAAGGACGAGGTCACAAGATGTGCTAAAAAATTGAATATAGGGTATGACTGAAGGAGAAAAGTCCATGACCCCTGACCTGAGCAGCTGGAAGAATGGTGTCGTCATGACTAAGATGGAAAAGGCCGTGAGAAAAGCAAGCGGAAGGTATGTGTGAGGTCAGAAGCTCAGTTTTGAACATGTGGAGTTTGAGATACCCATTAGATGACTAAAAGGGTCTCTTGGATATATGTGTTTGGTGTTTAGAACAAGGTCTATCGATGCACACTTGGGGATCATCAGAGGATAGACAGCCAGTTCAAAGCCATCAGGCTGAATGAAAATCAGAAAATGACTAAGTGGAGACAGAAAAGAGAGCCAAAGGTCTAACTCTTGAAACTCTAAAGTTTACAGAGAAATGAGCAGCAACCAATAGAGTTGACTAAAAATTAGCAGCCATAAAACCAAAAGGAAAATCAGGCTTTGGGAAGTCGGAAGGGAGCCAGAACAAGATTTTTAGGGAAGAGAATACTCAACGGTATCAAACACTGCTTCTGGTAGGTCAGATAAAATGAGTTCTGAGATGGATCACTAGATTAAATTAGTGAACAAGTAAAAGCCAGAGACTGGACAGGACTGGTTCAGTCCAGTGCACAGCCTGGGGCCAAGCTACCCTAGTGGACAATTCTGGAACTAAAGAGAGAAGGGTTAATACAACTGCACCACATGCCATTTACACAAATATGGATTTCTGGAGAGTTCATTTTATACCATTTCAAAACTTAATTACCATTTCAAAACTTAATTATTAACTTTAACTTAGAGTAGTTTATCCCAGGAATGAAACTGGCAGGACAGGAATTTAATTTTATCTTACAAAGGCCTATATCATTGAGATGATTTATAAGGAATATGTACTACTTCTGTAATCAAAACTGAAAAGAATCCATTCAAAATTACATGTTAAAAAGAATACATGTAACAGTGACCAACTTCCAGTACGATCATATGAGAGACACTCTGCTAACTCACTCGCCAATGGTACTGTTGAAAATTATCACTTCAAAGCATCCATTTAAAGCTTCTAGAAATGGTCTCAAGGAGAAACAGGAAATTAAGAAACAACTTATCAAGAAACTGATGAAAGTGTGAAAAGAGAGACAAGAATATGGTATTTGAACCAAGTCATCCCCCTCCTCCTCTCTCATCAGTGAGGCAGAGACTCCCCTCCAGATGCCTGCAATCAAGAACACAGAGCCTCCACTTCCCCAGCTCCCAGCTTGGGCCTCTTCCTGAGAGAAGCAAGAATTCAATTTTTCTCATCCTGTATCAGATGCCTGCTGTTGAGGCTAACTCCTGGGCAACTGGGTTGGAACACATCTTGTATGTTTAAACACATCTTTCTTATGAAAAGCAACCAATTTATGAAAATATACATTTTTTTCCTGCTGATTTTCCCCAAAGAGAGACTGATGCATTCTGAGAATGGAATTTACAAGTATGAAGGGGTCAGCTAGTCAGTTGACTTGAACAAACATACATGAGCATGTTCTCATGTATGAAAAATATACAATTAGTGAGATTCAGAAACAAACACTTTTTATGTGAAAATGTTGCTATGACTACTTGAGGAATAGTATAAGTGTGAAAATCATTTTTAAAAACACAAAGTGCGGGGAGCCGATGGGAGGACCTCCACCCGAGGCAAAGGTCATGAGGAAGGAGGCTCGACATATGCAAAGGCGGGATCGAGCCTCAGGAGTCCCCCTGGAAATTCTCGAGCATCTACCCCCATAACCAGAGCCTGCCTACTTTACTACTTCGTGCTCTCACCTACATCTCTGACTTTACGGGGGGCTGTCCCCCACCACCTCTTTTGGAGAAGGAGTTAACTTAGAGCTCCAGTTAATAATAATTCCTGGGCATGACAGGAGTGTTCCAAACTTACAAACTCCTCTGAAGGTTCTCTAGCCTGCCCGACAGGCTTGTCCAGCCACATGTGATTGCTCACAGCCCCCCAAACGTGAGAGGCACGAGATGCTTTAAACCTTCTAAAAACAGGTTCTTTAGAGAAGTTAGAAAACTATTAGTGTAAGTATAGTGGGCTGATTAGAAGTTGTATTGGTGAAGGGTTTTTCATTTGTTGAGCCAATGTTTACTGCTAAGTCTCCACATCCCCTGCCCTTACACACATTAATGAATATATAGAAGAAATAAGTATTAACCTTTGATATTAATCATGATGGACCTTAGGCTAAGTAAATTCTTTCCTTAATTAAAACCCACTACACCCTGACCCTGTAGGAATGTAACTTTATCTGGTACCTTCGGAAGGTGGCATCTGTTTTAAGAATAATCACCCTTGGAGAAATAAGTGTTCTGGTTGACTGACCGCTGTCACAATGAGAGGGTCATAAATTGTCAGCAGGCCCCCTGGCCATAAGTTGATGTAACACCCCTAAGACCTCTGTATACATCTGTATGAAGCACCTGACTTTAATAAAAGTCAGGACTGCTGTCCCCGTGTGACTTTTGTATAATATCTCAGTGTATAAAAACAGACCCTGGACAAATAAAAAATGGGATCAGTTCCTCGATAGACTGGTCTCCTCATGTCGTTCTTTCTCTCACCTTCTGGCTGAACCCCCATCTGGAACGTGGAGGCTCGTCAAGCCTACTAATAATGCCTGGGCTTCTAAGATTTGACCGGGGAGGGCTTAGTGTCTCCTCTCCTTCGGGAGAATGGGAGGATGCCTGTGGCCTACGTAGGTGACATAAATTCCTTGCCTTGGAATTTTGTTAGCTTTCCATGTAAACCAAGCTATTCAGCCTCTTTCGTCCACTGAATTTTCCTACTGAGCTATCCTCATTCTATTACTCTTTATATCTCTAATATTTAATTAAAGCTATCGTATCCTGATCGCCAATGCCGTCTCTCCTTGGAATTTCCCTGGATCCACCGGGGCTGGACCCTGGCAACAAAGTACCTTCTCCTCCAGAAAATAAATCAATATAACAGATTTAAGGCAAAATTCAAACTACATTTCTAAGTCTTTCTTCTCCATCTCCAAAATATTATCTAGACTCTCTCGATAACCCCCTTATCTGCTATGGATTAGTTTGACCAACATTACAGTCCATTAAAAAGACCTTTCTCCTGGAAATTATCAACTTTCACTCACACCTTTCCCCACTGCCTGTATCCTCTTATGTACTTTTCAACTTCACTAAAATATGTTTGCTTTTTATTTTCACATTATTCTTCAGAGATTTATAATTCATCATTAAAATTTTCAGTACTTTATAGAAATAGAGTTGGACAATCAGCTCTAGGTACCCTCACTTTAGTCTTAAATATACTCCTTGGGATATTTCTGGATCACAGCCTGTGTGACTCAGTGAAGCTCTAAGCCAAACTATGCAGGGCCACCCAAATGGACGGGTCATGGTGGAGAGTTCTGACAAAACGTGGTCCACTGGAGAAGATGTGAAACCAGAAGATGAGCACCTCCGGTCAGTAGGTGTCCAATATGCTTCTGAGAAGGAGTGGAGAAATAGCTCCAACATGGAAATGCCACTCAGCTGTGGATGTGTCAGTGGAGAAAGTAAAGTCTGATGCTATAAAGAATAACACTGCACAGAAACCTGGACCGTTGGGTCCATGAATCAAGGCAAATTGGATGTGTTCAAGCAGGAGATGGGAAGTGTGAATATTAACATCTTAGAATCAGTGAACTTAAAAGGATGGGAATGGGCGAATTTAATTCAGATGACCGTTGTATCTACTATGGTGGGCAAGAATCCTTTAGAAGAAACGGAGTAGCCCTCATAGTCAACAAAAGAGTCTGAAATGCAGCACTTGAGTGCAATCTCAAAAGTGACAGAAAGATCTCTGTTCATATCCAGGACAAACCATTCAACGTAGCAGTAATACAAGTCTATGCACCAACCACTAATGCCAAATAAGTTGAATTTTTTTTTTTAACTTTACAATATTGTATTGGTTTTGCTATACATCAACATGCATCCGCCATGGGTGTACACATGTTCCCCATCCTGAACCCCCCTCCCACCTCCCTCCCCATACCATCACCCTGGGTCATCCCAGTGCACCAGCCCCAAGCTTCCTGTAAACTAGAGCCTATTATACAGAGTGAAGTAAGCCAGAAAGAAAAACACCAATACAGTATACTAACGCATATATATGGAATTTAGAAAGATGGTAATGACAACCCTGTATGCGAGACAGCAAATAAGTTGAATTTGAATAGTTCTGTGAAGACCTATAAAACCTTCCAGCTGCTGCTGCTGCTAAGTCGCTTCAGTCGTGCCCAATTCTGAGAGACCCCATAGACGGCATCCCACCAGGCTCCTCCGTCCCTGGGATTCTCCAGGCAAGAACACTGGAGTGGATTGTCATTTCCTTCTCCAATGCATGAAAGTGAAAAGTTAAAGTAAAGTCACTCAGTCGTGTCTGACTCTTCACGACCCCATGGACTCTAGCCTACCAGGCTCCTCCATCCATGGGATTTTCCAGGTGAGAGTACTGGAGTGGGGTGCCATTGCCTTCTCCTGACCTTCTAGAACTACACCCAAAAAAGATGTCCTTTTCATCACAAGGGATGGAATGCAAAAGTAGGAAGTCAAGAGAAAGCTGGAGTAACAAACAAGTTTTGCCTTGAAGGACAAAATGAAGCAGGACAAAGACTGAGTTTTGCCAAGAAAACACACTGGTCATAGCAAACATTCTCTTCCAGCAACACAAGAGACAAATCTACATATGGACATTACTACATATAAAAGCTCCAGTATTTTGGCCACTTGATGAAAAGAGCTGACTCATTTGAAAAGACCCTGATGCTTGGAAAGATTGAGGGCAAGAGGAGAAGGGACGACAGAGTATGAGATGGTTGTATGGCATCACTGACTCAATGGACATGGGTTTGAGTAAACTCCGGGAATCGAAGACGGACAGGGAGGCCGGGCATGCCAGTCCATGGAGCTGCAAAGAGTCGGACAGAACTGAGCGACTGAACTGAAGTGAACTGAAACTATGGTGGAGGTAATGAAGAAAATGGTGACCTCCTTCAAAAGGTCCCATGCAAGCACTGCTACATTCAGTGCTCCCAACACTGAAGCAGGCCGCCATTGACCCGTACCTCCACAGAGACACTCAAACACAGTTCTGCCTCAGTCTCTGTGGGGTCACTGGGTCCTGGTGCACACAAGGTTTGTTTGAGCCCTCTGAGAGTCTCTGGCAGGTATGGGGTTTGATTCTCAATGCAAATTCACCCCTCCTACCATCTTGCTGGGGCTTCTCCTTTGCCTTTGGACATGGGGTATCTCCTCAGGAGTATGTCATTTGTATGTTGTCACCCTGTTTATTTAACTTACATGTAGAGTACATCATGTGAAATGCCAGACTGTATGACTCCCAACCTGGAATCCAGATTGCCAAGAGAAACATCAACAACCTCAGAAATGCAGATGATATCACTCTAATGGCAGAAAGTGAAGAGGAACTAAACAGTCTCTTGATAAGGGTGAAAGAGGAGAGTGAAAAAGTTGGTTTAAAACTCAGCATTTAAAAAACAAAGATCATGGCATCTAGTCCCATCACTTCATGGCAAACAGATGGGGAAAAAGTAGAAACCATGACAGATTTTATTTTCTCTGGCTCGAAAATCAGTTCAGTGACTGCAGCATGAAATTCAAAGACGCTTACTCCTTGGAAGGAAACATACAACAAAGCTAGACAGCATATTCAAAAACGGAGACATAATTTTGCCAACAAAGTTCCATATAGTCGAAGCTACAGTTTTTCCAGTAGTCATGTATGGATTTGAGAGTTGGACCATATTGAAAGTCTGAGTGCTGGAGAATTGATGCTTTCAAACTGTGGTGTTGGAGAAGACTCTTGAGAGGCCTCAGAGAGCAAGGAGATCAAACCAGTCAGCCCTACAGGAATTCAATCTTGAATATTCATTGGGAGGACCGAGGCTGAAGCTGAAGCTTCAAAGTTTTGGCCACCTGATGTGAAGAGCTGACCCACTGAAAAAGATCCTGATACTGGAAAAGATCGAAGGTAGAAGAGAAGGGGTGACAGATGATGAGATGTTTGGATGACCTGATGGACTCAACGGACATGAGTTTGAGCAAACTCTTGGAGATAATGGAGGACAGGGGAGCCTAGCCTGCTGCAGTCCATGGGGTCCCAAAGTATTGGACGTGACTGAGCAGCTGAACAACAACAGCAACAAAGCAAGGATCTAAATGGAAAGTAGGCATGAAAAAAAAATAAACTTTCACTTTTCTTTAAAAATTTCACAAATTTGACCAGGCCCCATGAAAAGGACAAAAAAAAATCCGCTTTTGAATCAAGTCCATCTGCTTTCTGTTATCAAAACCCAAGCCTTTATCACCATTACTGTAGATTAACCATGCATTTTATTTTTTGAAATTGTGATCTGGTCTAAAATCAAATGATTATAAAATTTTTATGAAACAATGTATCCCAAGTTCCAAATAGTCAGGTAACAAATGAGATTTTGAATGATAACTAGCGTAAGGGCTTCAGTGACTGCATATGGGATAATTTGGCAAGTACACAAAGGAAGCCCAAGTGGAACAGAACATAAAGCTAATTAGCTAAAAAAACTAGAGATCCTGTGAGCCTTGATTTATGTTTTTCTTAAATTATTGTCTTCTTAGCCACAGTACTCGATGAAGCTTAATCCCTTTGTTTCTACCATCAATTCCAAAATTTAGCATATTACTTTTGGACATTTTTGTTGTTCAGTTGCTCAGTCATGTTTGACTCTTTGCAACCCCATGGACTGCAGCATGCCAGGCCTCCCTGTCCATCACCAACTACCAGACCTTGCATTATTGAAATTTTCATACGATATGCCTCTTTTCTAGACATTTCATGAAGAATCATCTGGTGAAAAACTTGTTTTAATTTTATTAAAGTATAGTTGATTTTACAGTGTTGTGTTATTTTCTGCTGTACAGCAAATTGACTCGGTTATATGTACATATTCTTTTCCATTGTGGTTTGTCACAGGATACTGAATACAGTTCCCTGTGCTATACAATAGGATTTTGCTGTTTATCCATCATATATATGATAGTTTGAATCTGCTAATCCCAAATTCCCAATCCTTCCCTCCCCAACCCTCACCTTGACAACCGCAAATGTGCACTCTATGTCTGTGAGTTTGGTTTTTTTTGTAGACATGTTCATTTGCGTCATACTTTAGATTCTACATATAAGTGATATTACATGCTATTTATCTTTCTCCTTCTGACTTCCTCCACTTAGTATGATAAACGCTAGTTCTATCCATGCTATTGGGATGACACTCTTTCTTTCTTTGCTGAGGAATATTCCATTTTATACACACACACACCGTTTTTATTTGTTCGCCTGCTGATGGACATTTAGGCTGTGTCCACATCGTGAGTACTGTAAACTGTGTGTGATGAACTGAGCGGGTGCATGTATCTTTCTGAATCATAGTTTTGTCTGGGTATATGCCCAGGTGTGGGTGGGATCGCTGGATCATATGGCAACTATTTTCCTGAGTGGCTGCAACTCCTGGAAATTTTTCACTGAACTTTTTAATCTTAAGTTTTCTTTGTTGCACAATAATCGTTCATTACATCTGCTATGATAAGCATTTTATAAAAGCCACTTTTTCTTTTGAATTATACCAGCTTTAACTCTACATTTTCCAGTCAGGTATTACAAGTTTTCTTTAGTTATCTTTTCTATTCCACTGATTTTTATTTTCTTGAAACTGCCTACAGAAAGCAGTTGTCTATTTTTTCAGGTGAGAAATTTTAATTGATAAACATATTATAAAATAATCATTATCTCTTAGAATTCAACCCATATCTTTAAAAGGACATTTTTGTATTTGAACTACACCCAAGACCACAAAGGTAGAAAAAAATGCCTGTCACATTTTCGAGTAACATAAGTATCTTCCTATCATATTTCAGAGTATGTACAGCAGTGTACATTCTGGTTCTAACAAAGTCTTTGAGCCCATACTTTCCTGATTGAAGCTGATTTTCTAGATTACCTGTATGTGATATCCAATTATACGTTATTATGAGACTCTTCTCATGTTTCACAGACATTTACTTTGATACTTTTTATCGCACAATGCTGATTGAGCCCTGTTGTAAAGATTGCTAAACCAATTATATTGTCAGGAATGATGATTGTTAACAATGATCTGGATCCTGTTTGGGCTCAGTCCCCCTTCCTGAAGAAACAGTTTGACTCAGTCCATAACTAAAATTTGTTACTGCATCATAAAGTGAGAAATACAACTATTTTCCTAGTAGATATGTTCTCAAGAGAACTAGAGAACATTATTTAAAATGGCAGAGTAAGAACCTCCAAAAATTCTCTTCTATAAAGAAGCAATTATAAATCTATAAAAAATTGTCAGAAGCAACACTTTCAGAACTCTGGAAGTTAGCTAAAGTTTACAGCAGATCTATAACCCTTAAATAAAAACACCTAAACCTCAGCAAGAACAATGAACTTTGTGGCATTGTTAACTTGTCTTCAGATTAGATCAGATCAGTCGCTCAGTCATGTCCGACTCTTTGCGACCCCATGAATCGCAGCACACCAGGCTTCCCTGTCCATCACCAACTCCCGGAGTTCACTTAGACTCACGTCCATCGAGTCAGTGATGCCATCCAGCCATCTCATCCTCTGTCGTCCCCTTCTCCTCCTGCCCCCAATCCCTCCCAGCATCAGAGTCTTTTCCAATGCGTCAACTCTTCGCATGAGGTGGCCAAAGTACTGGAGTTTCAGCTTTAGCATCATTCCTTCCAAAGAACACCCAGGGCTGATCTCCTTCCGAATGGACTGGTTGGATCTCCTTGCCGTCCAAGGGACTCCCAAGAGTCTTCTCCAACACCACAGTTCAAAAGCATCAATTCTTCGGCGCTCAGCTTTCTTCACAGTCCAACTCTCACATCCATACATGACCACAGGAAAAACCATAGCCTTGACTAGACGAACCTTTGTTGGCAAAGTAATGTCTCTGCTTTGAATATGCTATCTAGGTTGGTCATAACTTTCCTTCCAAGGAGTAAGCGTCTTTTAATTTCATGGCTGCAGTCACCATCTGCAAGTGATTCTGGAGCCCAGAAAAATAAAGTCTGACACTGCTTCCTCACAGCCATAACTTTCTGTCTTGCTAAATCTTTTCAGTCATGTCCAACTCTTTGTGACCCCATGGACTGTAGCCCACCAGGCTCCTCTGTCCATGGGATTTTCCAGGCAAGAATACTGTAGGGGGTTGCCATTTCCTTCTCTAAACTCTCTATCTTGGTTGTAGTCTTAAAAACTATCAGTCCAAAATGACAATGAAAACCAGCAGTGTGGAAGCAAAGAGAGGGGACAGAAGAACAGTGTTGGAGCTCCTCCAAAGTTCAATTTGCAGAGAATTGTCAGTATTTGACCTATTCATGGATTCCCTAGAAGACATCACTTGCAAAACTGTCTTTATTTGACCTTATTCTGAGTTCACCAAATGTGAAAAGCCTTTCCCATGGGGTATGTGTTGAAAAAATTACAGGTAATTGTTTAACTTTAGAGCTCCTTGGCATAGTGGACAAGAATTAGACCAAGCAAAAGGCTAACCAAAAAACTTAAAAAAAAAAAAAAAAATACAGGATGAGATGTCCATGTAGTCTTTGAAAATTTTCAACACATTCCTGATAATCCAGAAGGCTGTATGCACTCACAGACGTGTACACATATCAAGGACTCTGTACATGCTCAGGCCCCAAGAAAGTCCTAAATCCTCATCTCTGAATGACCTTGAGATTCTATTCATGGTCAGTCAGTTCAGTTGCTCAGTCATGTCTGACTCTTTGTGACCCCATGGACTGCAGCATACCATGCTTCCCTATCCATCACCAACTCCTGAAACTTGCTCAAACTTGTGTCCATCAAGTTCTTGATGCCATCCAACCATCCCATCCTCTGTCATCCCCTTCTCCTCCTGCCTTCAATCTTTCCCAGCATCAGGGTCTTTTCAAGGGAGTCAGTTCTTCCCATCAGGTGGCCTAAGTATTGGAATTTCAGCTTCAGCATCAGTGCTTCCAATGAATATTCAGGACTGATCTCCTTTAGGATGGACTGGTTGGACCTCCTTGTAGTCCAAGGGACTCTCAAGAGTCTTCTCCAACACCACATTTCAAAAGCATCAATTCTTTGATGCTTAACTTTCTTTTTAGTCCAACTCTCAAATCCATACATGACTACTAGAAAAACATAGCTTTGACTAGACCAATCTTTGTTGGCAAAATAATGTCTCTGCTTTTTAATATGCTTTCTTGGGTCACACAAATGGTAAGTGAAGGCAAAGGTAAATGCTTCAACTGTGTTGAAGACATCCCCTAATAAACACACAGAGCCCCTCTCAGCAAGAGCAGCAAGGATTAGTTTCAGGTGCTTAATAAAATCTCTTTTTCCAAACATTAGCTGATCATGAAACCAAATGAGTAGAGACTTCAGTGACCACATAGGATAAAGAATGCAGGCGTTGCAGAATTAGCTTGTAAAGGTCATAGGAAAACCATTAACAATAATAAACCCTGATAGCAGATGGCAATTAAGGGTAAAATTTCCAGGGTTCCTACATTATATTATTTAAAATGTCCAATTTCCAACTAAAAATTAAGTCTGGAAACAAAAAAGATATAGCCATTATGCAGTAAGGAAAAAAACAAAAGCAGTTAAAAGAAATTTCCCCTGAGGAAGCCTAGACATTGTACTTACTAGGCCAAGAATTTAAGACAACTACTTTGAATTTGTTCAAAAAGTCAAATAAGGCATGTCTTGAAAATAAACAAAAAACAAACAAGAAAAAAAAAGAAAATAAACAAAAAACAGTATGGCAAAAGTGTTTCACAAGCAAGAAATATCACTAAAGAGATAAAAGAATCACATAGAAAATTCTGGGATTTAAAAGCAAAGTAACTAAATGAAACCTTCTCTTAGTGGCAAGCTAAAAAGAAGACATCAGCAGGTAGAAGAAAAGACCCAACAAACTTTAAGATGGGTCAGTTTAGATTATCCAGACTGATGAAGAGAAAGAAAAACAGAACTGACTGGAAAAGACCTATGAGACGCTGTCAAGCGTGCCATTCTGCGCATAACCAGAGCATCAGAAGAAAGGCCAAGGAGAGAGCAGCAAGAGTGTTTGAAAAAATAATCTCACCAAAGTGTCCAAAATGTAACGAAAACCACGAAGCTACACATCCAAATCCTAGATGAAAAATTCAGAGATCCACACTTAAACACATCAGAGACAAATTGTCAAAAACCAAATGCAAAGCCAGAGTCTTGAAAGAAGTAAAAAGAGACTTACCATGTACAAAGGATCCTCAATAAAATTAACAGCTAATTTCCCATCAGAGATAATGGAGACCAGAGGCAATGGGAAGGCACATTGAAAGTGCAGAAAGAAAAATCTCTCAAACAGGAATTGTATATCCAGCAAGACGATTCTTTAAAACTGAACAAAAAAAAATTGAAAAACACAAAATATACAAAGACTGAGAATATTCCCACTATCAGACTTGCACAATAAATATATTAAAGTCCTTCACACTAAAACAGAGTAATTCAAGTGAAAATGGACTTTCACCTCTTGTTATATACAAAAATAATTAAAACAAATCGAATATCTAAATGTAATATTAAAAGTATTAAACTTAGAATAAATAAGTGCAAATATTCATGGTCTTAGATTAATCATTGCTTCTTAGATAGGACATCTAAAACACAAGCAACCAAAGAAAAATAAACTGGATGATAACAAAATATAAAACATTTGTGTTTCCAAGGACATCATGAAGAAAATGAAAGTATATTCACAGAAAGGGAGTAAATGTTTACAAATCATATATATCAATAGATGTATCTGGACATGATATATCTCAGTGTTTTATCTGTCTGTCTCTCTATCTTTTTCTCTCTATCATATCTTCAGTATCCAGAATATTGAAAAACCACTTACAAATGAATTATAAATAACCCATTGAAAATATGGGCAAAGGTTCAGAACAGATGCCCAACACATATACTCAACATTATTGGTCACTGGGTAAATGCAAATCAAAAGTGACTATGTTATAATAGTCTGGCAATGTTGTAAACTAACTGGAAACTTGATACATGGATGTTGGGAATGCAAACTTATAGAGCTGTTTTGGAAAACAGTGTGGCAGTTTCTCAAGAAGTTAATCATAGAGTTAACATGCCATCCAGCAATACCACTCCTAAGTATATGCTCAAGTGAACTGAAATATCATGTTCACACAAAAATGTATACACAAATGTTAACAGCAATGTTATTCAGAGTAGTGTCAAAGTGAAAACAGTCCTAATGTCCAACAACTAATGAACAGATAAAATGTGCAGATGATTAATTTTATGTGTCAACTTAACCAAGCCAAGTGATGCTCAGACACTTGGTAAAGAATGTTTCTGAGTGTGTCCATATTCCTGAAAAGCTTAGCATTTGAATTCAGTCCATGGAATAAATCAGATGGCCCTCTGCATCTGATGGGCATCATCAGATGGCCATGGGCATCAACATGAATGGGCATCAACCAGTCTGAAAGGAAATGATGAAGGAAGGTTGAATTCTCACTCTGCCTAATTCTTACTCTACTTTGCTGGCTGAGTTAGGACACTGATCGTTTTAGGTCTTCAGATTGTGACGGGAATCCGTATCATCAACTTCCTAGCCATCAGGCCTACAAGCTACAATGGCAGCTTTTACTGAATCTCCAGACTCTATAAAGCCGATCATGGGACTTAGCCTCCATAATTACATGAAATACCTTATAATAAATCTCTTTTATATATATTATTTACACATTTATACATTACAATATTGTAATTAGCCTCCAATTAAATAAATTTAAAGTAACAACATACATTTTACGCATTATATATGTGTATACCCATTATAGATAACGTGAGATGAGATGATATAGGGATGCCTGTTGGTTCGATCCCTGGGTTGGGACCATTACCTGGAGAAGGGAAAGGTTACCCACATTCAGAAAACCAAGATCATGGCATCTGGTCCCATCACTTCATGGCAAATAGATGGGGAAACAGTGGAAACAGTGTCAGGCTTTATTTTGGGGGGCTCCAAAATCACTGCAGATGGTGACTGCAGCCATGAAATTAAAAGACGCTTTCCCCTTGGAAGGAAAGTTATGACCAACCCAGACAGCATATTGAAAAGCAGAGACATTACTTTGTCAATAAATGTCTGTCTAGTCAAGGTTATGGTTTTTCCAGTGGTCATGTATGGATGTGAGAGTTGGCCTATAAAAAAGCTGAGTGCTGAAGAATTGATGCTTTTGAACTGTGGTGTTGGACAAGACTCTTGAGAGTCCCTCGGACTGCAAGGAGATCCAACCCAGTGCATCCTAAAGGAGAT
The DNA here is from genome assembly GCF_029378745.1 of Bos indicus. Classification (NCBI taxonomy): domain Eukaryota; kingdom Metazoa; phylum Chordata; class Mammalia; order Artiodactyla; family Bovidae; genus Bos; species Bos indicus. Next base: position 102,861,534 of record NC_091766.1, on the reverse strand, counting down.
CAGTCCTGGGTGTTCATTGGAAGGCTGATGCTGAAGCTGAAACTCCAACACTTTGGCCACCTGATGCGAAGAGTTGACTCCTTTGAAAAGACCCTGATGCTGGGAAAGATTGAGGGCAGGAGGAGAAGGGGACGACAGAGGATGATGTGGTTGTATGGCATTATCGACTCAATGGATATGAGTTTGGATAAACTCCGGGAGTTGGTGATGGACAGGGAGGCCTGGAGCACTGCGGTTCGTGGGGTCACAAAGAGTAGGACACAACTGAGCAACTGAACTGACTGACTGACTGATGATCCTCTCCAGTATCCTGGCCTGGAGAATTGCATGCACTGTATAGTCCATGGGGTCGCAAAGAGCTGGACACAACTAAGCAGCTTTCATTCACTTCGCTCACATTGGTTCTGTGGTTTTGCTTCTTTGGATCACCTTGACTAACACAATATTGTATATTCATACAATAAAAATATTATTTGCTGCTGCTGCTGCTAAGTCGCTTCAGTCATGTCCGACTCTGTGTGACCCCATAGATGGCAGCCCACCAGGCTCCCCCATCCCTGGGATTCTCCAGGCAAGAACACTGGAGTGGGTTGCCATTTCCTTCTCCAATGCATGAAAGTGAAAAGTGAAAGTGAAGTTGCTCAGTTGTGTCCGACTCTTAGCGACCCCATGGACTCCAGCCCACCAGGCTCCTCTGTCCATGGGATTCTCCAGGCAAGAGTGCTGGAGTCGGGTGCCATTGCCTTCTCTGAGAATATTATTCATTCTCACCAAAATGAAGTACTGATACATGCTACAACATAAACCTTGAAACAGTATGCTAAGCGAAAGAAACAAGACGTAAAAAGCCACGATTTCAGTATGATTAAATTTCATTCAAAGGCTATATGATTCATATAATAAAGAGTTCAGAATGGGAAAATCAATAGAGACAGAGAATTGATTAGTGATTATCAGGGTTTGTGGAGAGTTGTGAATGGGGAGTGACTGCTAATGGCTATAGGTTTTCTTACAGTCTATAGGTTTTCTTTTGGGAGTGGAAATGTGTCTGGAATTAAACAGGGGTAGTGCTGTACAACCTTGTGGAATTACTGAAAAGTGCCAATTTTACATTTTAAAGGCATACATTTTATAGTATGTTATGTAGAAAAGAAAATAAACTCTAAGTAAATATTAACAATCGATTTAAAATTAAAAAGAGAGATAAACTACTGGATGGAATCATAATAAACACCATTATGGACTCAGTTTCAACTAATTCAAGAAGGTCCCTAAAATATCTATGGATTTTAATGAAAAGTAGGAATGCCTTAGCACACTGTTTTAAATCATGTAGTAGGCCTCGGTATCTCACAAAATTTTCCTATAAAAAACTACCAAAATAGTTCCTGAGAAACCAGGCTTAAGAAGAGTTAAGATTAAAAAAAAAAAAGAAAGAAAAACAAGAGTAAAGATTATTTTATTAAACCATGTCATTGCACATAGTATATCTCCTAAGTATAAACAAACCAGCCCCTGAAAATGTTATCAGTGGTCTTCAACCACATATACAAATTGGTAGGGAAATCATGCAGATTTCTGATTTCTAGGCCAGGAGGCAAATGGTTGTTTCTAAGCTGCTAACTTTATATACCCACACAATGAACATGACAGCATCTAAGCTGGTCTAGATATATCAGTTACTACATATTAATGTATAGTTTAAGAGGATTTCTTCATCTTTAAATCCAGTGGGGGAAACACATTTGACATACAGACTTTCATTTCTTCCTGTCCACGATGATTTGTGGCCTGTCATTCTTAAGGCATTTTGGAACAGAAGATTGACATCCTGACAGTCTCCTTATCTCTATTTGAGGAGACACAACGGGCTGAGGTTTGCTGAACTCACATGTCATTGACGCTGCAATATTACAGAGACAAGTGCTGAAAACTGCAATTATGAACACTATAGAAATAATCTTCTTTGATCAATCACTCCTTAAACAAAAGGGATTCTCCAAAGTGTATCAAATAATGCTTAAATGTTTCCATAGTTGGAGCCTAACTGGAATTGATTCTTCTTTCCTTAGACTTATTTTCTGTATACCTCTGGAAATCAAGTTCTCACACAGCAAACAAAAATGGCACTTGCGTTTTATTTTACCTTGTGTAAAAAAATCCTTATTATATTTCTTAGTAAATTGTCACTTCCTTGAGTCTAGGAAACATGCTATTATCCAAAGATAGGAACTCAATAATTATTGGTTAAAAGGAAAAATGAGCAAAGGGAAGTGCATTCATTGGTCATGTTGAAAGGAAACCTAAGCCCTTGAGGATCCAAAAGAGCCTGATATTTTTCTGATAAATATGTATGAACTCAGTTTTTTTTTTTTTAGTCTTTCATTCAGACCTTAATACAATATGTGTAAGTTAGTTGTTTTATGATATGTGTAAATTAGTTGTCATGTGAAAATGTCATTAAAACATGACATTTTCTGAAACATGCATTTTAAAGTTTTCTATATAAGTGGTTTCTCCTACAGAATTTGATTTTATGCCAGTTTGCTTGAAGAACTTGAAACATTGGTCAAAGGTTTAGGCAATTAACCCAGCAGGGCTTGGTTTCTAAGTTTGGGGAACTTGTAGGGGTTCTTGTGTCTGAAACAAACAGATCTTCTCCTCTTCTACTGTAACAGAGTTGCAGAGAGCACACAGCGGACCAGCCAGAGGTGACATTCCTCTGCCTCCTATCAAAGAGCCTCTTTCTGAAAAGCCTCCTCCATAAATAGGTTGTAAGGAAAGTGACTTAACTTCTGAATCATCTCCAACTCAAAACACTGCCCACTTCTGTATTAGTGTTCTCCTTTCCTCTTCTTGTGAAAGGGAACAACGGCATGTTTGCAATCAAGCTCTGGTTACCCAGATGAGGACAGCAACCTTGCAGCTTGCCAAGCCAGAGAATGGAAAGGTCTAGACCCAGAAAGACGGAGAAGGCAATGGCACCCCACTCCAGTACTCTTGCCTGCAAAATCCCATGGACAGAGGAGCCTGGAAGGCTGCTTTCACTTTTCATTTCCATGCATTGGAGAAAGTGAAGTCACTCAGTCGCGTCCAACTCTTTGCGACCCCATGGGCTGTAGCTCACCAGGCTCCTCAGTCCATGGAATTTTCCAGGCAAGAGTACTGAAGTGGGTTGCCATTTCCTTCTGCAGAGGATCTTCCCACCCCAGGGATTGAAGCTGGGTCTCCCGCACTGCAGGCAGATGCTTTACTGTCTGAGCCACCAGGGAAGCCGAAGGAAATGGCAGCCCACTCCAGTGTTCTTGCCTGGAGAATCCCAGGGACAGGGGAGCCTGGTGGGCTGCCGTCTATGGGGTCACGCAGAGTCGGACACGACTGAAGCGACTTAGCAGCAGCAGCAGACCCAGAATGAACATGCAGAGATCCTACAACCTGGACACCGGGTGTGGTGGTATTGGAACCGCTCGCCATCCGAGGAAAAATGTACTTCTCTAGAAGCAACTGTACTCTGGGCTATCTTTGCTACAGCAACTTCGCTCTTATAATGATTAATATATTTCCAAAACAGACATGAAAGAACAAATTTGGGGGGTTTCATTAGAGTTCAAGCAAGGGACCTAGTTCTGCCAATTAGACACACTTAAGTAAGACTTTGATTCAGAAGCTAGTGAGGCAAACAGCAGAAACTGTTTAACATCTATTCTGATGATAGTAATGCATATATATTAAATACTTGATAAACTGATTAATTGTGCACACAGACAGCTACTTGTTAGAATTTTGAATTAAATTCCAAAGAAATTAGAAGGGGAAACCAAAATACCAAGTCCTATTCTAAAAGCTTAATAGATATGTAAAGTTACAACATGAAAATCAGCTACCATTTCATTCGAATGGGCAGAACTAATGCAGCCATTTTCTGTCTTTACTGGTGTCTTTTTATCTGAAGTCTTTTTGGTCCCTAATAAACTCATTTGATAATCATAGTACGTATTCTTCAGCACTTTTAAAATGTGACAGCTTTTTTTTTTCATTTAATTTTATTTTTAAACTTTAAAATATTGTATTAGTTTTGCCAAATATCGAAATGAATCCACCACAGGTATACATGTGTTCCCCATCCTGAACCCCCTCCCTCCTCCCTCCCCATACCATCCCTCTGGGTCTTCCCAGTGCACCAGCCCCAAGCATCCAGTATCGTGCATGGAACCTGGACTGGTGACTTGTTTCATACATGATATTATACATGTTTCAATGCCATTCTCCCAAATCTTCCCACCCTCTCCCTCTCCCACAGAGTCTATAAGACTGTTCTATACATCAGTGTCTCTTTTGCTGTCTCGTACACAGGGTTATTGTTACCATCTTTCTAAATTCCATATATATGCGTTAGTATACTGTATTGGTGTTTTTCTTTCTGGCTTACTTCACTCTGTATAATAGGCTCCAGTTTCATCCACCTCATTAGAACTGATTCAAATGTATTCTTTTTAATGGCTGAGTAATACTCCATTTATCAAGATATGTCTTAGCATTGGTTGAAGCATGAAGAAATTTTGGGATGTAAAGCACAGCTATAGCATTGCCCTCTTGAATTGGTGTTCAAGTTCTTTACCTGTGAAAATCTGAGATCTTTCCATATGCCCAGATATTATTCTCATACGTGAGTGGATAGAATTTATCTATACTGTATAGTTCTGTGATTCTAACCGTATTTTGTAAGTAAAGAGTAAGAAAGTTAGTTGATTAATAAGACAAAATATTTACTAATCACAGGATGCAGGTAAAGTATAATTCTAAGCTTGAGAAAGTATAAAAAGAGTGCCAACACGTTTATGTATTTTTTGATGCTGCTGCTGCTGCTGCTGCTAAGTCGCTTCAGTCGTGTCCGACTCTGTGCGACCCCATAGACGGCAGCCCACCAGGCTCCCCCGTCCCTGGGATTCTCCAGGCAAGAACACTGGAGTGGGTTGCCATTTCCTTCTCCAGTGCATTCATGCATGCATTTTTTTAATGATAATGTTATAAATAATCAGCCAACTGGCAAACCACACATAAAGTTCAGCAGTAAGATAACTGGGGTTTCTGTTTGTTTAATTTCACTTTCTCTATGCTTATAATAAGTTTATATTGGTAATTAGATTTATTACAGATTGGGAAATGAAATGCCGCATCATTAAGGCTGTAACAAATTGCAGGTTTAGTTTAATTAAGAACAATCAGATTTTGTTTGGGAGCATGTATATGTTTTGTTAAAAAAGCAGATAAATAAAACAAAAACAACTTAGAAAATATGAAACGGACATTTAAATGTTTAGCTAAATTTATGAAGTGCTGAGTGCATTCGTGCTTAAGTCACTCCGTCGTGTCCAACTCTTTGCGACCCATGGACTATATAGCCCACCAGCCTCCTCTGTTCACAGCATTCTCCAGCCAAGAATACTGGAGTGGGTTGCCATTCCCTTCTCCAGGGGATCTTCGTCACCCAGAGATTGAAACAGGGTCTCCTGCATTGCAGGCAAATTTTTTACCATCTAAGCTGCCAGAGAAGCCCCGAAATGCTGAGTATCTGCTACCTAAAATCTGCCGGTTATCAGGAGCCAAGTTACAACCCAGCCTTGAGGGACTGTGCTAAGGGAGATGCCTGTGTTCAGGAATTCCTACTTATAAAAGACTGAATTCCATGTTTCAACTTTGAAAGCCTAGTAAACTCATTGCCATGTGAAGACATTTTACCAGACTTCTAAGAGAACTGATAGGTTTTAGAAAGCAAGCGAACTATTTTAATAAGCACTTTTCTCATATTGGAGGTAAATTTGCAACTTCCACAGAGAATGAAATTCCTTCATGTGTAATCTTTGCCACCTACTATTATTTTTCATCTTTATAGTCTAACACTTGAAATTTGTGTTTCACTTTGTAAATATTAGAGGAAATTTTTTAAGCTTTTTGAGCTTTTTAAAGTCTCTTATGCTTACAAGGTGTTTTACATAAAATATGTTTGTTTATATTTAAATTTTAGAATACCAGAGGCCCAACCACTATCGGTTATATGAATATGCTTTTTATTTGATATATATATAAATATGAATGACCAATATTCAAGAATATAGAAGAAAATTAGTATGATAGAATGTAACATTTTAATGATATTCTGACAAACATATACATGTATATGTGTATTCTGACATATTTTACAGTCATTTTAAAAATACTGTATTTACTTCATTTTCTTCAAATGGGTCATAAATAAAAATATAACCTACCATTACAATCAGATTCTATGGATGTTACCTGAAATTTATACTCCTCTTAAAGAAAAGCTTCAGTGACAGGAAATAATAAAAATTGCTTAAATGTTATAATGGTTATTGCATTTTCTAATAAAAATGGTAAATTGACTTTTTAAATATCAGTATGCAAATACTTATGATTTTTTCCCCATTTAATACCCATTTGGGACTTCCCTAGTGGCTCAGAGGTTAAAGCGTCTGCCTGCAATGTGGGAGACCTGGGTTCAATCCCTGGGTCAGGAAGATCCCTTGGAGAAGGAAATGGCAACCCGCTCCAGTATTCTTGCTTGGAGAATCCTATGGATGGAGGAGCCTGGAGAGCTACAGTCCATGGGGTAGCAAAGAGTTGGACACAACTGAGCAACTTCACTTTCACTTTCAGAGGAAAAAAAATGCTCACATCTGGACTTGTGTTTCTTTTGAGACCATTCCATCTCTCTACTCAGTTCTTTCTTATCTTCGTGATGGACAGGGAAAAAATCTAAGAGTGCTGAGTAATCTGAAGGAATAGTGTAAAATTTGTTTTTTTTTTTTAGATGTTTGTAGTTTCATTTGTTGCCTCAAAAAAACTCACAGTACTTACTAGATGTATAGTATGTACACAGCATTAAATACTAAAAGCAACTACACCACTTAACATTTATATCATATGCTTACCATGTGCTAGAATTGTTCTAGCTCGTTTACATGTATTAACTCACTTCAACTTCATTGTGAAATATGAGTGAAAAGTTGTTGTTTAGCTGGTAAGTCGTGTCTGACTCCTTTGTGACCTCATGGACTGTAGCGCGCCAGGCTCCTCTGTCCACGGGACTCTCCAGGCAAGAATACTGGAGTGGGTTGCCATTGCCTTCTTCAGGGGATCTTCCTGACTCAGGGATCAAGCCTTAGTCTCCTGCTTGGCAAGCAGATTTTTTACCACTGAGGCACTTGGGAAGCCCAAGTGAAATATTATTACTGAAATATTATTTTTCCCTTTTTACATCTGCACAATTCTCTTTTGTGCAATAAAAGAATTTTTCCTTTAATTATTTCTAAGACCTCTACCCAGTGACGTTGGTTTTTGCATGTGAGGTGTAGAAACTGTGGAATAATCAGGCAGCTGAGTTCTTTGACTGTAATTCTCTCCCCTTATCTCTTTCTTGTTGGGAGAAGAAACAGTGTTCGCAGTAAGGAGGAAATCCTGAGTGTGCCCTAGACTGGGCTTCCCGATTGTGCACTAATAAAGAATCTGCCTGCCAATGCAGAAGATGTGGGTTTGATCCCTGCGTCGGGAAGATCCTCTGGAGTAGAAAATGGGAACCCACTCCAATAATCTTGCCTGGAGAATCCCATGGACAGAGGAGCCTGGCAGGCTACAGTCCATGGGGTTCCAAAGAGTTGGACATGGCTGAGCACACACACACACACACACACACACACCCTAGGTTATTGACCAGTTCATGGCAAGGAAACCTCCAGACAGATATTGGGATTCTTCTAAATAAAAGTAGTAACACTTAATAAGTGATTATTAAGAAGCAAGAGAGATGAAGTTTCATTTATACAACAAGCTAGTATAAGTACATTTGTTATTTTAGTTACTTGTAAGTGAAGAGTCAAATGAATGAGGGGCCACATGAAAGATGAAAGTACTTAAAATATAGTGTGGTCTTAAGACCACTGGAGATCTCATTTATAAAATTAGCTATGAGTAGATGCAGGTCAGGAAGCAACAGTTAGAACTGGACATGGAAAAACAGACTGGTTCCAAATAGGAAAAGGAGTACGCCAAGGCTGTATATTGTCACCCTGCTTATTTAACTTATATGCAGAATACATCATGAGAAATTCTGGGCTGGAAGAAGCACAAGCTGGAATCAAGATTGCTGGGAGAAATATCAATAACCTCAGATATGCAGATGACACCACCCTTATGGCAGAAAGTGAAAAGGAACTCAAAAGCCTCTTGATGAAAGTGAAAGAGGAGAGTGAAAAAGTTGGCTTAAAGCTCAACATTCAGAAAACGAAGACCATGGCATCTGGTCCCATCACGTCATGGCAAATAGATGGGGAAACAGTGGAAACAGTGTCAGACTTTATTTTTCTGGGCTCCAAAATCACTGCAGATGGTGACCGCAGCCATGAAATTAAAAGACACTTACTCCTTGGAAGGAAAGTTATGACCAACCTAGATAGTATATTCAAAAGCAGAGACATTACTTTGCCAACAAAGGTCCATCTAGTCAAGGTTATGGTTTTCCAGTAATCATGAATGGATGTAAGAGTTGGACTATGAAGAAAGCTGAGCACTGAAGAATTGATGCTTTTGAACTGTGGTGTTGGAGAAGACTCTTGAGAGTCCCTTGGACTGCAAGGAGATCCAACCAGTCCATTCTGAAGATCAATCCTGGGTGTTCTTTGGAAGGAATGATGCTAAAGCTGAAACTCCAGTACTTTGGCCACCTCATGCAAAGAGTTGACTCATTGGGAAAGACTCTGATGCTGGGAGAGATTGGGGGCAGGAGGAGAAGGGGATGACAGAGGATGAGATGGCTGGATGGCATCACCAACTCGATGGACCTGCGTCTGAGTGAACCCTGGGAGTTGGTGATGGACAGGGAGAGCTGGCGTGCTGCAATTCATGGGGTCGCAAAGAGTCAGACATGACTGAGCAACTGAACTGAACTGAAGAAATACCATGAAGGAGGATTTGTTTAGTCACCCAGTTGTGTCCAACTCTGTGTGATCCCATGGACTGCAGCCCGCCAGGCTCCTCTGTCCATGGGATTATCCAAGCAAGAATACTGGAGTGGGTTGCCTTGATCTCCTCCAGGGGATCTTCCTGACACAGATCAAACCAAAGTCTCCTGCATTGCAGGCGGATTCTTCATCCACTGAGCCATCAGAGTTTCGGTGTTAAAGAGCCATTTCTTTAGGCTAAGCATGGTTAATTACTACATGAGTAGCATTTACTGACCGACAGTGCCTTCAATGTAGTAATACTTTTGTACTGCTTTCTTGCTAACAGAAACCTTGAACTCATCTAACCTAAAAAGTTCAAGAACTATGGCAGGGCTGGGCTAGGGGTATGGGATTTTCAGTACTCAAAACTTACACAATTTTTGTTCCGTGTCTACTTCCTTTAGTTACAAAGCAGATATAACCTTCTGAATGTTTAAGCAACAAAATTAAAATTTGTTTTAATCTTCAACTTGTTTGTCTTTAGGTATTCCAGTTTATAGTCTGTAGGTAATATTCCATCTTTCTAATATCTTGTCAACTTCCAACCTCTTTTCTCTATTTTACTTGCACTCTGCATTAAAGTGATCAAGATCATCCATGTATGCATGCACATATAAGCTCACCTTTATTTGAACCTTTTTCTTTCTGTCTTTCTTTTTCTTTCTTCCTTTTCTTTTCTCATATATCCCTGTGATCTCAGAGACATAAACTCCTTCTCTCTAAAACTCACTCCTCTACTCTAGTGGAGTAGTGCTTTATTACATTCTCTTCAATTTTGAGGAATATTATTTCTACGTATCTCTTCTGAAACAGAAAGAGAACGAAATTCTGTCTCATTTTCTTCCAATTTGTTCTCATGTCCTTCTATTTCAGAGAAGAAAAAGCTTTTTAAAAATATTATAAAACACCAGTTATATCAAACTGGTTATATCAAAACACATACATAAAGACAAACCTCTGTTGTTATTACTTCATTATTACTTGTCCCTTCTTTCCCAGTTAAAATTCTTGGGTAACTGCATCTAATTATTGTCCCTGATGTTTCATTTATCTCTTCAAAATTCCATCAACTACTCCACTGAAATTGCTGTAATGTAACAGAAACCATCTTGTCACAAAGCTCACTGATCTGTTTCAATCCTTCTCTCTTTTAGCCTTCCAACAGTTATCACCCTCCTTTACCTTTGCACTACAGTTGTAATAGTTTATGACTTCCTGTTCCTGAATGTTGTCTTCTTTGTAAAGACACAGTATTCGGGTATTTCTCCTTTCTTTTCAAAGTCTTTCTTGATGCTTTAATTTCTTTCACCACATGTCCTTTAACTGTGTTCATCTCCTTTAAGTTTTTAACTTTTAGGGTTGCTTGTCACACTGACTTTATAGAAATGTCCATTTCTTTATTCTAGAGAGTTAAAAGGTCAAGATATAGCCTCTAACATTACCTCTACCTCTTTATGTCTAGTGACTACTTCAGGAGCATTTGTATCTTAAAGTCCTAGCTTCCTCAGCCCAAAGGTCCTTCTCTACGTCTTTTGCATGTGTATCTGTATCATGCAGGGAAACGCCTGCTTCAACACCATCCTTTATTCTTGCCTGCTCTCTGTTCTGTTGGACCCTGTCTGTTTTGTGGCGATTTTTTGTTTGTTTTTGTAAGTACTGATTATCTACTTAGATATCCTTTCTAAATACCCAGGGAAACTTGTTTATTTCACTTAAAGCTTCATCAAAATAGTATGGAATTTTTAGTCCATTGTATGTTAATAACTCATGAAGAGCCTTTTTTGTTGTCTAGGCTACAGTAATCTAACAATTCCATTTGCTTACAGAATCAAAAATTTCAAATTCAAGAAAATTATGAATTTACTTTCAACTCCAATTGGCACATTAAAAAAAAAATTAGGATTCTTATCCCATTTTTCCTTCAGAAGAAAAACAAAATCTTTGGCCAAAACTGAATTTCATCTGAAAACAAGAAAGAGAGAAAACAGTTTGTTTCAATTCTTTGTGTGAAAGAAATACTGACTAGTTTTTGTGCCATGAGAAGGCTACCATTTTTCCAGTGAGTAGAGATGCCCTCTACTATGAAGCTTTGCCATTTAAAGAATAACCAGGAAGCGATTCAATGAAGAGGAATTGTTAAGGATAGGTTTCTTGCTGCATTCCAATCATGTTCTTTTCAAAACCTGGCTTTATGGATTTTACAGAAATCCTGAGGGGGCTCTCTTTTCCTTTGTCCCACGGAAATATCATCATTAAACTCCTCTAAAAACGGTTTCTGATATGATTCAGCTTTCCAGCTGAGGCAACATTTTCTATAAGTAATAACAAAACAGCTGAACTGAGTAAAAGCAAACTGGGCAGATAGGAATATCCATCCTGATGCGACCAAAGGGAGCCCTGTGTTAACTTCTGAAGGACCTGAACTTTTCTGAACCAGTTGGGTTTGACTGAAATTGGAAATGCTCTTTTACTTTCGAATCCCTGCCAGAGGGGGCTCCTATGGTAGACTTCTCTAGCTATTTTTCTTCTTTTTCAGAGGAATTCAAGACGGGAGATGTCAATGTGTGTGCTTAAGCGTAAAAGTGATCATTTTTTAACCACTGGAGGGAAAGTAGCTTGCCAGTGGGGAGCTAAGTGTTGAAATCTGGCATCAATCCAGCAGAGTTGGACCAATAGATCACAGATAACTATACAGTATATGAAGGTGAGTTCTCATGCTTAAGATGAAAAAAAAAAGAAAGGAAAGTATTGAGAAGTGAGACAGGAGATTTTTCAGAAGGTACACTACATTGCTCTATTGACTTAAGACAGCCACAAGGAAATTTAAAAACAATTTAGAGAATGGAGTGCAACTACCTCTATGAAGATCACTCTTCATAACATAGGTGGAGAGGGAATATTCTCCTATGAAATATTGTCTGGCATGTGTGCTTACCTTTAGGCTTCAGCAGATACTAAATTGCATTCTAAAAGTTTGGTGAATCTAAGCTGAACAGGCCGTTTATGTCACCCAGAGGCAACAATAATGACACCCCCAGAAGTGGAAATGGAAGTAAATAGCCAAGTGCCTGTCTCTTGAGGGAAAATGAATAAAAATAGAAACCCAATCCTTCCACCAGGATTATGGTGAGCTGGGGTTCTGTTTAAGCATGGCTAAAAGCTATATCATGCTAATCAAGTCAGGTCACAAATGCAAGCTGTTTATTATTTTAAAATGATCATCACAAATCTGAATTGAGAAATGACTGTTTCTGTTTTAAAAAGAAAATCTGAATTAAGGAATCACTTTGAAATAAGCAATCTGAAATGGATTCTGAAATGAATTTATCCTCCTTTTTTTTTTTTCTAATTTTATTTTATTTTTAAACTTTACATAATTGTATTAGTTTTGCCAAATATCAAAATGAATCCGCCACAGGTATACATGTGTTCCCCATCCCGAACCCTCCTCCCTCCTCCCTCCCCATACCATCCCTCTGGGCCGTCCCAGTGCACCAGCCCCAAGCATCCAGCATCGTGCATCGAACCCTCCTTTTTAAAAAACATAACTGAATTATCATGACTGGAGGTAAAATTTAACCCTACCCATTTCAATTTAGAATAAGTTTTCCCACAAAATATATTTAATTAAACTTAATATTCAAAAAAAAGGTAAGAAACCAAAAAGGAACCATATATAACCAAAACTATTCCATATAAAAGATGTGTTTCCCATAGAACTCTTCAAATCAATGAAGTCAGAATTACAATTTTTAGTCTTATATGCAAATGTTTTCTCTTTCTTGTCTTCCTTAAGATGAAGTCAGAGTGCATTTACCTATAAACACAGCTTCTCTTAAGTTTCTGTCATATTTATTTTGAACCAGGTCCTTCTTTTCAAATACTCATTCATTCACTCAGCATTTGGTGATTAGGTGATTATTGTACATGGTACTGAATCTGGTCTTGAAGCAAAAAGCAGGCTATTGGTCATAGCCTGGCTTTCAGAAACCTTGACCATGCAACTATTCATAATAGAAGTATTGTTTAGAGCAGTTGTAGATGTTTTCTAGTCTCTTAACTAAGAGTTTGAGTTGAGAATTTAAAACCCTGAGCTTATGATTTTCTTTTTGCCATTTTCCAGTGCATTTAGAAGTGACCAACCACATCCATTACACCTCTTATTTAACATTTTTAGAGCAGTTACTCCTTCGTTACCTAACACCCTTCTATAAGCATTTAATCACTATAGACAACTACATGTGATCACTTAAATGACCACTCTGTTAGGGCATGCCAGGAGCCAGAAGTGCCACCCTGGCTCATGGAATCCTTTGAATCTAATAAAATAAGAGAGCTACTTAACAAATTTCCATTTTTTAGGCTCTGTTTCCATGGAACAATTTCTAGTGCCAATTTGTTCTGATTATCTCTGCAAAAGCTATCTCTAAACATAATAGCTTAAAGCAACTGTCAGATCACCTCTTACAATTTGGTGGGTTGAGTGGGCACATCTAAATAATTGAGCTGCTCTCACCTCAGAACTCCCACACAGTTGTAGTTTGATGGCAGCTGAGACTGGAATCATCTGCATGTTCCACTGAAATATAGCCGGCCCCTTGTCCTGTCCGTGAAGTCTCAGGACTTCTCCTGTTGACACTGTTACCCTATGCAGTCTCTGCAGGAGGGTAATCAGCCTTTTTACATACTGGCTTATGAGTGTAAGCTTTCCAAGAGCAAAGAAAATGGATGTTGTCATCCTTTTAAAGGTATGACCCAGAGCTGGCAAGCCATAATTTCTTCCATATTCTATCAGCTAATATAAATGATAGGATACCCCAGATTCAGAAAGAGGTGGTAATACAGTAAAGCATAGTGGGAGATACTGTTCATGTCAAACAATTTTTGGAGACTAGGTGCCAGAGACAGTTTGGAATTTCTGTCTATAGTAGTCTGATTAAAGAATTACTATTTTCTGGGTCTATAATACACAACTTCATATTTTAATGATCATATTTGAGTTGCATCAGAACTGTAGGCTCATTTATTATGTCAATCTTGATAGCTTTACTATTATATATATTTTGTCATTTATTCTGAAAATGGAATTGATTGAAAATCAGAGGGATAACTGATTACAGTATTATTGGTCTGAATAGATCAGACAGACCTATTATTTATAGGCTGGATTTAGAAAGGCAGAAGAACCAGAGTTCAAATTGCCAACATCCATTGGATCATTGAAAAAGCAAGAGAATTGTAGAAAAATATCTACTTTTGCTTTATTGGCTATGCTACAGCCATTGACTGTGTGGATCACAATAAACTGTGGAAAATTCTTCAAGAGATGGGAATACCAGACCACCTGACCTGCCTCTTGAGAAACCTTCATGAAGGTCAAGAAGCAACAGTTAGAACTGGACATCGAACAACGATCTGGTTCAAAATTGGGAAAGGAGTACATCAAGGCTATATGTTGTCAACCTGCTTATTCAAGTTACATGCAGAGTACATCATGTGAAATGCCAGTCTTGATGAATCACAAAACTGGAATCAAGATTTCCAGGAGAAATATCAATAACCTCAGATATGCAGATGGTACCACCCTAAATGCAGAAAGCAAAGAGGAACTAAAGAGCCTCTTGAAAAAGGTGAAAGAAGAGAGTGAAAAAGCTGGCTTAAAACTCAACATTCAAAAAAAAACTAAGATCATAGCGTATGGTCCCATCACTTCACAGAAACAAATAGAAGGAGAAAAAGTGGAAGCAGTGACAGATTTTCCTTATTTGGATTCCATGTCACTGTGGATGGTGACTGCAGTCACAAAATTAAAAGATTCTTGCTCCTTAAAGGAAAGCTGTGACAAACCTAGACAGCATATTAAAAAGCAAAGGTATCATCTTGCTGACAAAAGTCCATATAATCAAACCTATGGTTTTTCTAGTAGTCGTGTACAGATAGATGTGAAAGTTGGACCATAAAGAAAGCTGAGCACCAAAGAATTGATGCTTTCAAACTGTGGTGCTAGGGAAGACTCTTGAGAGTCCCTTGAACTTCAAAGAGATCTAACCAGTCACTCTTAAAGGAAATTAACCCTGAATATTCATTGGAAGGACTGATGCTGAAGTTCTAATACTTTGGCCACCTCATGTGAAGAGCCAACTCATTAGAAAAGACCCTGATGCTGGGAAAGATTGAAGGCAGGAGGAGAAGAGGGTGACTGAGGATGAGACGGTTGGATGGCATCACCGACTCAGTGGACATGAATCTGAGTAAACTCTGGGAGATGCTGAAGGACTGGGGAAATGGCATCCTGCAGTCCATGGGGTCACAAAGATTCGGATAGGATGTAGCGACTGAACATCAACAACAGCAAATTCCATTTCTAAATTCATCTCATCAGTAAACTTCCCAGGTGGTGCTGGTGGCAAAGAACCCACCTGCCAGTGCTAGGAGATGTTAAAGACACGGATTCAATCCTTGGTTTGCGAGGATCCCCTGGAGCAAGGCATGGCAATCCACACCAGTATTCTTTCCTGGAGGATATCCATGGACAAGGGAGCCTAGAAGGCTACAGTGCATAGAGTCATGAAGAGTTGGACATGACCGAAGTGACTTAGCGGAAGACCATAATAGGGGTTTGGTTTTGGTTAAATTTGGGAGGAGGAGGACAAGTGGCATGCTGATAAAGTCATTTCTCCATAAAATAGAAATAATTTTATTGTTGGAAAAGGAAATAAAGTGAATATTCAAAAGGCACATAATGGTCACAAAAACCAAGGTCTCATAATTCCTATACCCAAGACCAGGAGAAAGGATGAGGAAATAAGTTGAGCAAGTTTTGAAGAGTATAATTTAGAGGCCTGATGATATAAAATAGCTACAATCATTTTCAAAACATGCATAGACAAACACTGCAGCCAGGGATTGTAGTCGGCATTGCATTTTTCCAGAGACCACAGGGAAGTAATATGAGAGTGATAATTAATTCTTGTATTAAAAAAAAATGTATTCCCTGCTGTTTCTCTATAGGAAGAGAGCAAGAGAAGCAAAGGATGGTTTTAAAAGAAAAAAAAAAGAAATAGCAACATATTTTCAATTCAGTACAGCATTTTTTTTTCCCTTTTGGTATTGGAAATTATTTTTCAGTGTGCTCACTAAATTTGACTTGTTGAAGCACTACTTTTTCTTCCCTAAAGAGTGAACAGACATTTCTAACATAGGAGAAGAAAATGAATGATTAAGAAAATGAAGTTTTTCAAGAGGACATAATATTTATAAAAAAAACAATCTGCTAAAAATAGTTCAGTTGTTTGCAAAAGAACCATTGACTTTCTTTATGTGGGATCCCAAAATAACCAAAATATTTTATTTAGAACATGTTTTATTGATCAGTGAATTTATTTTGACTGATTTGTACTAACTACATGTTCAGCTTACATACTTCCCTAAATTTTAGCCCTTTCAAGTTCCCCCACAGATATACTACAGGCACTTCCATTTTAACATGTCACAAACTGTCCTTATGATAAATCTATGCTTATTCATCCTTCTATAGAACTATCAAGCTTGTGGTAATCCTCTCTATGGACCTGGGTAAGTCTGATCAGCTCCTATCTCTAACAATGTCTGCAACTGTCTCTGTGCCCTAGCAACTTGCCTCTTGAATATCTCTTTTTTTATTCTTTGCACCCTTCTATTGCCATATATTATAATAGATATTATTACATCTTCCATAGACTTTAGAAAATACAAATCACCTCAAATTTCATTACCTGTAGATAAACAAGCTTGATATGTTGCTGTATATTTTAAAATAGCGTGTGCTTATTTTAAAATCTACAATATAGAGTATATCTGGAGGCTTGATCAGAATAGGTTCTGTTTGTTTGTTTGACAAGGATGCTTTATAGGTGGCACTTTGTATCACCTTGAATGATGAAAGAAGCTAGATAAAAGATAATTCATCGTTCTGCCCTTGAACCAAAACCTGGAGTGTCAGTATTCTGTACGGTACTATAGACAAAGAGTAAGTCAATATCTCACTACCAAAAAAGTTGTTGTTCAGTCACTCAGTTGGTCACTCGTGTCCAACTCTTTGCAACCCCTTGACTTCAGCACTCCAAGTGCTGAATCCTTCAACAGCACCCAGAGCATAATCTCACATATATGGGATCTAAAAAAAGTCAAACTCATAGTAACAGAATAAAATGTTGCTTTCTAGTAGCCAGGGAAGTGGGGGAGATAACAGTAAAGGGGAACAAATATTGAATTAAAAGATGAATAAGCCCTGGAGCCCAAGAAAATAAAGTCTGTCATCTTTTCCATTGTTTCCCCATCTATTTGCCATGAAGTGGTGGGACCGGATGCCACAATCTTAGTTTTTTGAATGTTGAGTTTTAAGCCAGTTTTTTCACTCTCCTCTTTCACTTTCATCAAGAGGCTCTTTAGTTCTTCTTTGCTTTCTGCCATAAGGGCGATGTCATCTGCATATATGAGGTTATTGATATTTCGGCAATCTTGATTCCGGCTTGTAGACAGCAAAATTAGAGTCTTTAGTACCAAGTCAAAATTTGACTGAATCAATAATGCCTGTCCCCTTTCAAATGTGTTTATGTGGGAATAAATATGATATGGTTATCATATTATTGGAGCAAACGCAAGTCATATCTATTGAGTGCTTATACATGCCAGAGACTGTGATAAGTGCTTCCAAGATTTATCTCATTTAATTATTAAACCAACCTTATAAGATGAGGACTACTGTCATCATCCATTTTAATGAATGAGGAATGTGAGTCCTAAAGACGTTAAATTATTTTCTCAAGATGAATCATCTAGGGATATTATACCTACAACATAAAGTTCTGTTTTACACTGTATCCCATAGCTTTGTGTCATTGATGGCATTACTTCATCATCAAAAATCTGGTTTGTTTAATGCTTATAAAGATAACATAAAATTTGGATTTTAATGAATTTATAAACCTGGGCCCTAATATTCACTCATTCACTTGAAAAACGAAGACCAAATTCCGAACTGCACTACTGGGTTAATCAAAAAATACAACACTTAAAGCTCACTGAGAAAAGAGAGTGAAACTGTAGTTGTTTCACTCCCAGGATTAATTGTTTCTCTTCTACCATGAGGAATGTATCTGCTCTTTGACAAACTGCTGACAACTTTGCCACACAGTAGGGGAGCGCATATGCTCTACTGTGACATTGTAAAATGAAAATGCGGATGGAATTCTGTCGCCTACAGCTGTTAACTTTTTAAACAGCATTAGGAAATTTTGCCAAATTAATTCTATATATGTAGTAGAAGAAATAACAATAAACGATTTGTCTTGTTTTCATTAAGAATAAGTACATAATGAAGGAGAGAGCAAGTAGAGCACAAAATCACCATCCTTAAAAAGTCTCACATTAGATTTTCTTTTTTTTTAATTAATTTATCTATTTTAATTGAAGGCTAATTACTTTACAATATTGTGCTGGTTTTGCCATACATTGACATGAACCAGCCATGGGTGTACATGTGTTCCCCATCCTGAACCCCGCCTCCCACCTCCCTTCCCATCCCATCCCTCAGGGTCCTCCCAGTGCACCAGCCCTGAGCCCCTTGTCTCATGCATCGAACCTGGACTGGCAATCTAGTTCACGTATGGTAATATACATCCATTAGATTTTCACAGAGCACTTCACTTTCAAGTGGCTGAACAAAATACAACAGTAAACAAACTGCAAAAACAGTTAAAAATGTAAACAAACAAACAAATAATTAGGTAGGTAAGGCCTTAAGTGTCTCTAATTCCCACTGTAAGAAGAGAATTGAACAAACACTCACTGGACAATGTTTATTTGCCAGGCAATGGTCCAGAAAATTCACAAATTCTGTTTTATGTTATAGATGTTATAGATGAGGAAACTAGAACTTGTACTTTATGCTTCTCAGGAAATCCAAGGGCTTTTCTAGGCTACAGAAAAGATTCCGAGTCTGGTTATATGACTTCAAAATCTATTTTTCCAGGACTTCCCTGTTTGTTAAGTGGTTAAGAACATGCCTTGCAGTGCGAGGGATGCCGGTTCAATCCCTGGTCTGGGAACTAAGATGCCACCTGCTGCAGAGCAACTAAGCCTGCGGGCTGCAACCACTCAGTCTGGACACTGCAACGAAAGACCCTGCATGCCGAAACTGAGACCTGACAAAGTCCAATAATCGAATAAATAACTGTTTTTAAGCAGTAAACAGAATATATCTTTTCCTATCTTATTACACTGTTGACAAAGCATAAAACAAATAGAGATCAAAAAAAATTAAAAGAAAGTACTTGATTCATTATGACTTGTTTATTAGCACTAAAAATTTAATTTGAAAAAAAAAAATAGATAAATAAACCTGGCTAGAAGTTCTGGGCATCTGACAAGAGGAAGCAACATTACCACCCTGAAGAATTTTTAAGACAACTGAGTGGCTTGAAAAGCAGAGAGCGAGAGATAAAGTCCTTGAAAATCATTCTGTGGCTTAAAGCTGATACATCTGAAAGAGGATATGTGGATGCGATCCAGTGGGCAATTGCTACGCAGCTGCCACCTTTACCGTCCCTGCCGTTTGCACCCTCTAACCAACTGTCCCGACCAGTATTCCTGCGCGTCAGCCAGTTTTGCTCCCTGAGACACTGCAGCCTGGTGTGCAGGAACAGTACTGTCAAGAAGTCTTCTTCTTGTTGTTGTTTTTCAAATTTTGTCAGAAATTCCTTTCTTCTGATAAAAGCACAATGTCCCAGATCCAAAGCGAACATGACCTTTTTTGATCTTTCCTTTTCTTTTTATTCATGGTCTGCAAAAAACCCACTGACATATCTTGAAAGAAAAGCTCAAGGTAGGACTTTTCACATGAATTCACTCCTTTGGTATTTCCCAAACAACATTCGTAAGTCAAATATCAGATGCCCCTTTGACCCATACCCTCATGGGGTTCTTTATATCTGCGAAATTTCTTTCATTCACTTACGGCAGTTTGTCTTCTGCTATTTTGTGAAAATTTCTGGGGACACATATGGATAGGCAAATGCAACAAATGTCTCTGCTTCATTCAAAACTATCAAACTGTGTAGAAGCTGCAACTTGATTTTCAGAATAGATGGACACTTATCTCTATCTAAAGAGAAATATAACAATTCTAACTTAATTAAATTCCATGGTAAGAACAAACCAGTGTCTACAGGGCTCATCATTTGAGATAATACAACAAATATACATTGGCCCAGACCTTACAAAGTTTGTTACCTCTTAAATTACAGTAATTCAGATTTTAATAAATATGATTTTTTTGTTGATCTGCCAAGGAACTCTAATTTACCGATTTATTACCTTGGTGGTATAAATCTTTTTCAAATAATAGCTAGAATGACAACTAAAATAAATCCAGTGATTAGAATACATTATCTAGGTTTAGAATTAAAACCTTTGGCTTTCCTTTAGTGTTTGTGTCCTCTGACCATATCAACAATGCTTTGGCACTGAAGCTTTTTTGAAGGACCATTCCATTTACAGAACTTTACTTCCATTGCTGGAGCCCATACTTTGCCAGTCAGCTTGTAGAATGATTAATCATGTTGGTAGAAATCTTTATAGTACCAACATTTGATTAGAAATTTTTTAAAAATCCTAAAAGTCATGAAATTAAATTTCAGCCATGAAAATAAAAGATGCTTGCTCCTTGGAAGAAAAGCTATGACAAACCTTGACAGAGTATTAAAAGGCAGAGACATTACTTTGCTGACAAAGGTCCATCTAGTCAAAGCTATGATTTTTCCAGTAGTCCTGTATGGATGTGAGAGTTGGACCATAAAGAAAGCTGAATGCTGAAAAATTGATGCTTTTTAACTATGGTGTTGGAGAAGACTCTTGAGAGTCCCTTGGACTGCAAGGAGATCCAACCAGTCCATCCTAAAGGAAATCAGTCCTGAATATCCATTGGAAGGACTGATGCTGAAGCTGAAACTCCAATACTTTGGCCACCTGATGCGAAGAACTGACTCATTAGAAAAGACCCTGATGCTGGGAAAGATTGAAGGCAGGAGGAGAAGAGGATGACAGAGGATGAGATGGTTGGATGGCATCAATGACTCAATGGGCATGAGTTTGAGCAAGCTCTGGGAGATGGTGACGGACAGGGGGGCCTGGCGTGCTGCAGTCCAAGCAGTCGCAAATAGTTGGACACGACTGACCAACTGAAAAACAACAACAACAACAACAAAAGTAAGTCAGAAATATATATTCCACACGTATATCACTTATATGTGGAATCTAAAATGAACCTATCTACAAAATAGAAACAGAATCACAGACATAGAAGACAATCTTAAGGTTGTCAAGGGCGTGGGCGAGAGGAGAGGACTGGAAATTTGGGGTTGGTAGATGCCAGCTGTTACACTTAGGATGGATAAACTATGAGGTCCTAATGTACAGCACAGGGAAATATATTTAATATCCTGTGATAATCAAAAAGAATATAAAAAAGAAAAATATCTTCAAAGTAGGAATCAGGATGTTTTGAGGATTGATTGGAATTATGTTGCTTTAAAAAAAAAAACAACAATAATACTGGTTTCTGAGAATATGCATAAGTGAAAATATCACTTTATTAAAAGTAATAACTAAATGTACCCATTTTTGACTATTCAGAATTTGGGCATTTCTTAATATGAGGATTATTTACTCTCTGGGAGATATTTTGCATTAAATTCTGTGAGTGACAAAACTGAGGCTACAGAAGATACTGAATTGTGTTTGCTCGTGTATACTATTTAATTTATTCATCGTTTCATCCTGGTAAAGCGGGAGGAAAGCTCCTATAGTCCGTGTCACAGAGAAATGAAGTAAGGTGCTACAAATCTAAGTGACTTTTCCAAAGTCACGCAGCTTACACGAACAGGGCAGAGAAGCAGGACGTGTGGGGACTAGACTCAGGCACAGTCTTCTAATTTCAATTCTTCCACGAAATAAAATGCCAGGGGCCTGGGTTCCTTCTCCCACACCTGTTAAAGGCTTCTGGGAAAGCCAGACCAATTACCTAATTTCCATGGCTTCCGCGTCTCAGCTGGAAAAATTTTAAGTCATTTTATTTATGTAGTGAGAAAGCTATAGTGAAGAGAGGATGGAAGGAAGAAAAGGAAATGTTTGTGTTGAAACTGCTAATGGATTTAGGCTTTAGCCTTTTTAGATTTTGTTTTGTTTGCTCTGCTTTTCACTGGCACTGTTCTTCACTGGAAAGTCCATAAGAGTATGCAACCATGTTTAGAGAAATATGCAAGCCCCTCTTCACCATAAGCAAGTCTGCATTAGGAACTGCTTTTCTTTGTCGTGCACCTCCGCGTGCCACCCGGTGACCGCGACAGAGGAAGTTCTCATTACACATCTGTTGACCTGAATGGAACATTTTCCTCCTCTTCTGAACAAAGAATCAAAACGCTAAAAGCTTTCTCGGAGGTCTGACTCAGTCCAGCAATTCTTTCCTTATAAGGAAGAGGATAAAGTCAATGGGGTCAATTTGTTAACATAGAAGTTTATATAAACTCTACACAAATTTGTATAATTATCATTGTTCACAGGTACTTGGCTTGGTATTGGCCCTTTATCTTATAAATCCATGGTATGCATGTAGGTCATTAAAATGGATTAATATTTGTTCATTTTTCATAGTGGAATTTCATGGCAAAAATACATCATTTCCTTCACTTTGGGTATTTTCCCTTAGCACTGAGACATACATAATTTTCCACATTTTCAAAGTGAATCAGCGCACAAATGACAGCTTGAGATATCACAATAGTGGTAAACAACTACCCCGAAAGCCACATTTTAAAAATAAGGATAAATTTGATGCTGAAACATTTACCTCTAAGCAGTCTGCATTCTGACAGGGCAAGTTTCTCATATTTTCAAACCCTGAGGGATTCTCCAGGTTGAAAACATAAGCTATAGAGCCCATATTCTGGAATCAGCACCACAGAAAAGCACAGCAGTTGATCTATGACATTATTAAAACCCCAAGGAAATCTTAATTTTTTAGTGTCTGGAGCTTTCAAATTCAGGTCTTTTTTTTCTCTCTCTCTCTCACATTATGATTATTAGCTTTACTAAGGGTAATGAAGTCCTCTGAAACTGGGAAATGAAATTTTAACTTGGGAGTATTTTCACTTATTACCTATTAAGAATAGTTACATAATTCTTAAAGTATTTGGCTTTGCCTGTCAAACATGAAAAATTGAGAATTGTAGTTAATGACAGCTGTTTCACAGGTATCATACTCTTCTGGGAGAATGAGTTTATGCTTCTGGACATTGTCTGCAGAGGGCCTCTCAGTTCTAAATTATAAGCACTATGGACCTTTGGAGGAATAAGAAGGCAATTTATACTGTTTTACATGCAGCCTAGACCGGTATTCAAAATCAAGGCTGCCAGCGTAGCAACTGTGTGGTGTTTGCTTAATGAGAGTGCGGCTGGGTCCAGAAACACAGTGGAGACATTTAGATTTATTTTATGGCAGTCCTGAAAACCGGTCTATTCCTAATCAGAATAATTTGCCTATAAATGACTTCTGACAGAGCTCCACAGGAAAAAAGCAAACGTGAAAGTCCTAATCTCTCCAAACCTGCGACTCCCAAGAAGAGACACACACGCTTTTCTCAGTAAGTTTGTAAGTAGACACAACTGTTAAAGAGATTTAAAAACGACAGTATACCAAAATTTTCCTTAAAATGATAAAACTCCCATTGGCTTTTTATTTTGATCTCCTAGTATTAGGGACCTTAATTTTATCTAACATCCGCATGTCCACAAGATGAATTATTATTCAGTCTCTCCAACTAAATTTAAACTATATTTTCTCAGCGCATAACCCAGGTTACAAAACAGTCCACATGCCCTCAAACTGAAAAACAATAGCAAAGTTAATAAAAAAAAAAATGTATTTACTTTGAAAACTCCTGGCAGTCTCCTTCTGGTCTTTGAGCATTCTTTTTTATTAAATTAAAGTTAAAGAATTAACTTGCACATTTCAGGAATTCTAGTTTCACATGATTTTGCATTATAAATTAAAAAAAAAAAACAAAACAGGATGGGCAGAAGGATCTTATAATTCCACAATACAAGAAAAAGAGCAAACTGTTTTTCAGAAAGTATGAATTTGGTAGAAAGTAATGATCAATGAGTCTTATTAAATAATTTTTAACAATAAATGGTAGGATAGTAATTCTTTACTAGAGTTCTCTAAGCAACTATGAAATTATTGTTTATGATCATCTTGTGACATTTGATGAACTAACTGGAAGTGTTCTTTTAAAAATATTCTTTTCATATATTCTATAAACAGCACTTTTTGAAAGTTGGAAATAAACTCTAGTTTTATGTGATCTTTTCTTTACCTTTTTTTTCAGTATGAGAGGACTAATCAAAAATGTTAGCACATGACTAGACAATGCAATTTTCAACAGACATAATGAACAATGCAACTTTTTTTTTTTTTTTAAGTGAGAGTTTTTCCAAGGCAGCACTTCACACTGAACTGACATTTGGCAGTGAAGAACCTTTCTAAAGTTCAGGAGCTGCATTAAAAAGAGAATTATAAAGGGCATCATTAAAATTTAGGTAGAAAACTGTTACTGAGCATTTCAATTACAGAGCTACATGACTGTCAGTTAGAAATAATAGGCACAAATTAGTCCTATTGACTGTTTCTTAACATCTATTCAGTTGGCCTCAGGTATGACTGCCTTAGATACTGTCATAAATTGTGTAATGTTCAAATATCTTACTTGTCTAATTATCATTGCTTTCTCACTGTGACCCTTCAAAAGAACTTTCGTTGGCACAAAAGTTATAGACCCAAAACATTCACCTTATTAGCCTGATTTCAGTTCTATTTAGCATTTTATCCACCTTTCTCTCTGCTGGAGAAATACTTTCTTTATTTAAATTTTACACAGTATTTAGAGGCCAAGAAAATATGTAATGCTCATTCCATAAAATGTGATACCTCTAATTAGTCTGCTGAGACTTTAGGAATATATGCATAAAACTGTAGATGTGGTATTAAAGCACATTTTTATTACCCAGAAATTAATGTTTACCATGTGTATGCAAAGCTGCTGAGGATCTGAAGTGTAAATTTAAAGATATTAAAAGTTATTTGTTTCTGCAAAATAGTTCAGATATATATTTTTATTATGTAAAAAATCCTGCTTTCCCCTACTTCCTTCATCAAGATTTTTTGCTTAATATTACTATTTGCTAGACTGTTCAAAGAAATATATATTCTGATGGTTATCTAAATATATATTCTATTTGAGTAAAGTCTTCCCAGTTTCTTCAGATAGTTATTAAATGAGCTGGAAAAAATAAACTCCAAAAAACAAAGAGGGTGTCATTGAAGCCAATGTTGTGTTTAGCTCACTAACAGAAATACAACTTTATAGATTTAAATAGTATTTGGCTGTCACATTTAGTCATAAGGACTGAAAAATCTGTAATGGCTGACAGACAGGAACTGATTTATGAGTTTGTGAGAATGGAAGGAAACCAATGGAAATATCCTTATTAAAAATAGACAATTTTTTACTTGGACCTAGTTGCAGTAATAAATGTGAGAATAGGCTTGATTTCACTCAGAATTAATATAGTTTGAAACAGAAATGAGCCTTACTTCCTGCCTCTAGGAGCTCTGCTGACATTTCTAGAATTGTTTCAGAGCCCACATGATATATATAACATGTGCGTGTGTGTGTATACAAATACATAATTCCTCCTATATATATGTGCATATATATATAATTCCTCCAAAAGGACAAAAATAAGGTCACACTTTGTTCAAAGCAGAGAATATTAATTATGGAGACTAAAAAAAAATGTCCACTTAGGAAGAGTTTGAATAAGCTTAGAATATCAATAGCTATTGGTTCTATTTTAGCTGAAAAACTTGATTAATAAGAAATATTTAATAATCAAATTATTTTAGAATTCTCTCTCTCTTGTTCCCCCTCCCTTTAAACCTGCTTTTCTCAACACTGGACTTGTTCCTACATCAGAAACTACCAATGCCTCATTCATGCTGCAGAGAAAATCCTTTCTATTCCACAATAGAGATCACAGCGTTTAACAGAATCAAATCTAGCATAACCAACAATATCACAGTGTTGCTGAATATCACAGTTCAAACAACTTTATCTTCACAGAGAGAATTCAGACCGAAGATGTGAAGTTTAGCTTGAAATGATAACCCTCTGCAGGTGGGTTTCATTTGGAAAATAAATGTCACCATGTAATTTTGAGAACCACATCTTTGCTAGAGTGAAGCTCCCAGGCATACAGTCTAGAAAGCCTAAGTCAATCTGAAGTGTGGTACCTGAAGTCGTTAAAATTGGCTCCTGTATACAATGTGGCATCTGAAGCTCTATGCCGCCCTCTTGTCTCCTTCCCCAACCGTGTCCAGAAGGCTTTTATGAAAGTCACATGGTTTAAATTCAGTCAAATTTAAATTGATAGTCCATACCACTGATGGATCTGTCAGCAGAAAAAAAATGCAGTCACCAATTCACGTGGTTACGGACTTAATGGCTGAATTCGCTGAGTCGTGTCCCACTCTTTGCGACCCCGTGGACTGTAGCCCACCAGGCTCCACCATCCATGGGATTCTCCAGGCAGGAATACTGGAGTGGGGTGCCATTTCCTTCTCCCGGGGATCTTCCCAACCCAGGGATTGAACCCAGGTCTCCTGCATTGCAGGCAGACGCTTTAACCACTGAGCCACGGAAGCAGGACAACAAGCGTTTTTGTTTTCGCTGGCACTAGGCTTACATCTGAGATGGGTATGGACTGCATCTCTGTTATACCTAGAAAGGTCAAATTTTTATTGCAAGAGAGCCCTTTTATTTGACTAACTACTGAAAATACAAGAGAAACGTGGTATATCTGTTTTAATGAGTGCTCCATATTTCTGAAGCAAAAAAGATAGCCTAAAACATCGACACTGTGTATCCTAATAAATAAAAAAATGTATATGATAAAATTAAGATAGAATCTGAGAGAGCATAAAATGTCAAAAACAAGATATTCTTAAGTTAAAATAACTTTGGTCTCAAAGTGAATTCCAAGGACAATGACTTCAAACGGAAAAGAACAGAAAAAATAAAAAGGAAACACAACTCATTCTGGATTAATGATGATGACTTATAAGTGAATAGAAGATAAAGCAGATTATTCAGACAAAATAATAGACACAATGATTATATTTTCATGTGACAAACCAAAGGATTCTCTTGAAGTGAGATAATTTATATTGGCAATTTGGAATAGCGTGAAAGAACGCAAATAATATTTAATTTAGTAGAACATTTGTCAGTTTCTATAAATTATTTGGCTTCATTATTCAAAACAACCATAATTAGCAAATAATGTACTTTTATAAAATAATTTTTTTTTACAAGTAGTTTAGAAGAAAACTGATTTGGCAGTTTAATTACTTGAAAAAAAAAACAGATAATCACAGTGGTGTGATCACTCACCTAGAGCCAGATATCCTGGAATGTGAAGTCAAGTGGGCCTTAGGAAGCATCACTATGAACAAAGCTAGTGGAGGTGACCGAATTCCAGCTGAGCTATTGCAAATCCTAAAAGATGATGCTGTTACAGTGCTACACTCAATATGCCAGGTGAATTTGGAAAACTCAGCAGTGGCCACAGGACTGGAAAAGGTCAGTTTTCCTTCCAGTCCTTAAGAAAGGCAATGCCAAAGAATGCTCAAACTACCGCACGATTGCACTCATCTCACACACTAGTAAAGTAATGCTCAAAATTCTCAAAGTCAGGCTTCAGCAATATGTGAATCGTGAATTTCCAGATGTTCAAGCTGGTTTTAGAAGGCAGAGGAACCAGAGATCAAATTGTCAACATCAGCTGGATCATCAAGAAAGCAAGAGAGTTCCAGAAAAACATCTATTTCTGCTTTCTTGACTATGCCAAAGCCTTTGACTGTGTGGATCACAGTAAACTGTGGAAAATTCTGAAAGAGATGGGGATACCAGACCACCTGACCTGCCTCTTGAAATATCTGTATGCAGGTCAGGAACCAACAGTTAGAACTGGACACGGAACAACAATAGCATTTCAAATCTGTGTTGTTCAAGGGTCAACTTATATTCTTCTCACTGATTTCTGAATATAACAAGTTTTTAATTCCTGTCTTAGGTGTGTGACCTGGGACAATATCATTAACATCTGTGATCATTTCCTCTTCTAGAAAGTGAAAGTAACCTCACAGATTACTGTAATATTTAAATGAATATTCTGGCACATAGGGGGATATTCAGTAAATCTTCACACATATCTTCAGGGCCTATAAGAAGAGATTTCTAGGTCCCACCCTCCCCTCCACTTTGTGAATTATAGGTGACCCCTGAACAACACGGGTTTGAACTCTGTGGACCCACTTATCAGGGACTATTTTTAAATATATATATTGGAAAATGTTTTGGAGATTTGTAACAATTTGAAAAAAAAAAAAACTTGCAGACAAACTGAGTAACCTGGAAATACTGAAAAAGTAAGAAAAAGTTAGGTATGTCATGAATGCATATATTATATATAGATATGAGTCTTTTATCATTTACTACTATAAAATATATACAAGTCTATGTAAGTTAAAAGTTATCAAAACCTATGCAGTTATAGACTGTACGTGGTGTCATTTGCAGCTGAGAGAAATGTGAAGATGCAGCATTAAATCACAACTGAATAAAATTAACTTCAGTACACACTATAACAATTTCATAGCCACCTCCTGTTACCCTTGCAGTGAGTGCAAATGTTATGAGCAGCAGCTTAAACGCCATGTGACATGAATCATCTCCACACGAACAGTTCACTCCAAGAAACTATGCATCTCAGGGAAAAGTGACCTGTTGTGGTTCTCTTCTGGTTTTCATCATATTTAGTGCAATAAGCTCAATAACACACGGGCAGCCACGCCAAGCACCACTAGGGATACTGAAGTACTGTCGATAAGCAAAGGCGGGACGTGACAGGGAAAAGGTGTACGACTTGACCTGGACTATAGATTGAGGTTGGCAGCAGTGGTTGCTTACCATTTTGGAATAAATAAATCCAGCATACAGATCAGAGTGGGGCTTCCCAGGTAGCACAAGTGATAAAGAACCCGCCTGCCAATGTAAGAGACGTAAGAGACACAGGTTCGATCCCTGGGTGGGGAAGATCCCCTGCAGCAGGGCATGGCAACCCACTCCAGTGTTCTTGCCTGGAGAAGCCCTTGGACAGAGAAGCCTAGCAGGCTGTCTGAAGAGTTGCACAGGATTGAAGCAATTTAGCACGTGCACACACATAGATTAATACAAAGAAAGGCAGGAAATTCATGAAATGGTTGCTGCAGCTGGGCCAGCAGGCACAAAAATGCTACACCTTTTGGGAATATTCTGTATTGAAAATGCAAATTTTATGTGAATGCAGGATTGCCATAAGAAAGGCAAATCTATAGACTGTGATATGATTAGAAAAAAAGAAAAGCCATTATATCACAACTTAGAGCAGGATCTAAAGCTGGAGAAATCTTTTGGCCAGCAAAGGATGGTGTGATAACTTTGGAAAGAGATTTGGCTTAAAGAGATGTGACGATGTCTGGAGAATCAGTTTCTGCTGACCAAGAAGCAGCAGATGAGTTCCCAGACACCACTAAGAAAATCAAGGATGGGACTTCCCTGGTGGTCCAGTCTCTGGACTCTGTGCCCCCAACACGTGCATGGGCAGGGGATGGGGGGTGGGGCAGGGGTGGTCTGCTTTGATCTCTGATCAAGGAACTGGATGCCACCTGCCACAACCAAGAGTTTGCATGCTGCAACTAAGGACCTCGCACGCTGCAACGGAAGTCGAAGATCCCACGAACCACAACGAAGACCAGCATAGCCAAATAATTAAATGTTAAAAAGGAAAGAAAATTACTGAGGAGACAGGAGAGCTCCCAGAATGGGTATTTGATAGAGATAAAAATGCCCTCATCTGGAAGCAATGCCACAAAGGAACTCTACTAGTAGGAAAGAGAATCAAGCACCAGGGTTGTTCAGAATTGAGCAAGAAGGGATAGATAGGCTGGCTTTACTTTTTTTGTGTGAAAATGCCATTGTGTTCATGATCAGGATTGTCTTTATCTGTAAAGCTGCTAACCCGAAGCCTTGAAGGGAAAAGATAAACACCAGCTTCCCGTCTTTCCGTCGTACACCAAGAAGGTCTGGACAATAAGACCTAGATTTGTTACATTGATGCGTCTTCCCTGAAGTCAGAAAGTACCTTGCCAGTGAAGGACGGCCTTTCAAAGTTCTTGTGATACTGGACAATACCCCTGGACACCCAGAAACCCATGAGTTCAACATCAAAGGTGTTGAAGTGGTCTACTTGCCCACAAACACAATGTCACTAATTCAGCCTCTGGATCAGGGCATCATAAGGACCTTTAATGTTCACTGAACACAATATTCTATGAAAAGAACTATGCTATGGGAGAGAACCATGACAGATGGAGCATCATGAGAGTTTGGAACAACTGCACCATTTAAGATGCCATTGTTGTTAAAGCTGTGGAGGCCACTACACCTCAAATAATAAATTCCTACTGGAGCAAACCATGTCCAGATGTTGTGCATAACTTCAAAGGTTTAGTACAGAGCCAAACAACAAAATTATGAAAGAGACTTTGCACATGGCAAAAAATGGTGAGTGGTGATGTGTTTCAAGATAAGAACCTCGGAGAAATTCAAGAGCTAATGGATATCACATAGAGGAATCAATAAAAAAAAAAAAAAATCACTTGCTAGAGATGAATGCTTCCAAACCAGTGTCAGGTAATAATGAAGAAGGCATAGAAGAAGCAGTGCCGGAAAACAAATTCACAATCGAATCGGGAAAAACAGCTCTGATGTTTCAAGACTACTATTCATTTCTTTTATGACACAGACCTTCTGTGATACGCGCACTGAAACTAAATAAACTGTTGAAGAACTGGTACTATGCAAATATTTTTAGGGAAATGAAAAAGCACAAAAGTTAGACAGAAATTATGATTTATTTCCATAAAGTTACACAGACTGTGTCTGCCTCTCCTGTCTCCCCTTCTAATCCTCCGCCACCTCTGAGACAGCAAGATCAACACCTCCCCTCCGCCTCAACGTGAAGACGAGAATGAATACCTTTAGGATGGTCCATTTCTACTTAATGAATAGTAGAGAGCATGCCGTACAGGGAATGCGCCTCTCTCTGTGTGAGTGTGTGGGTCTCCGTGTGAAAATCTAAGGACTACGGCAAGAACGCCATGAGACGCTTTGTGCCATTATCATCGCCTGAACGTTGCCTGCTCAGACCTTCATGTGCGAGACTTGAAGTGGACGGTCTGTCCTTACACAGGCATAAGGTGAGTGATATTTACATAAAATTAATAATGTATTAATTCTCTCTGGCTTTCCCAAGAATTACACTGCTGTATAGTATGCCTCTCTTTTGTAATTGGAAAAACTGCGTATCAGCCTGTCATCACAGGTAAGTGCTCTTTTAATACGGTAATGAAGTTTCCAAGACTGTATTATGATTATGACTATACTACTGTATGCCACAAAATTTCGTGATTAATTCAAATGTGTATAGGCCAGGCTACTGTGAAGTAATCAATATTGATTACACTAGGCTACCATAAAGCAGTCTCACCGTTTCTTTATTATTAATGCATGAATTTATTTTCATATTATATCTTCATTTTTGATGTCATTTAAGAGACATATGTGTAATATCTACAGTGTTTTATATCATAAAAGACAATATTGATAAAGTTATTGACAGACAATTCATTTTGTGAACAGATGATGTAAACGTCTGGTATTAATAAAATAGTACATTAGTATAAATGCATTTTCTCTTTCTTATGATTTTCTTAACAACATTTCTTTTCTCTAGCTTACTTTGTGGTAAGAATGCAGTATATATTGCATATATCATATGTGCTAATCAACCGTTCATGTTACAGGTAAGGCTTTAGGTCAGCATTAAGCTATCAAAGGACATGTGCCTTCTCCCACATTGCTTGAGGATTTGAGATGCAACCCAAGAATCCATTTCTAACAAGCTTAAAGTGATGCTGGTGCTTCTGATCCAAGGAATAAATTTTGAGAACCTTGCACTATACCACTTAAAATTATTTGCCGTTAAACATGAGTATCAGTGGTAATGGTGGTTAAGTTGCTCAGTCGTGTCTGATTCTTTGCAACCCATGGAGTGTAGCCTGCCAGGCTCCTCTGTCCATGGGATTCTTCAGGCAAGAATACTGGAGTGGGTTGCCATTTCCTTCTCCAGGGGATCTTCCCGACCCAGGGATCAAACCCAGGTCTCCTACTTGGCAGGGGGATTCTTTACCACTGAGCCATCAGGGAAGCCCTAAGCATATCAGTTCCTGTATATTATTTTCTTTGACTCCAGGAGATGGTGAGGGACAGGGAGGCCTGATGTGCTGTGGTCCATGGGGTTGCAGAGAGTTGGACACGACTTAGTGACTGAACAACAAAAACAATTTTCCTTAACCACATGGATTATACATTTCTGGAGGGCAGCATTGATTCTTATCCATCATTTAACTCTCACTGTGTCTAGAAAAGGGATTTACATGTAGTAGATGCCCAAATGGTATTAATCAGAATTCAATGATTATTACTATATTATTTCATGTGGCTCAATTCAAGGGATATAATTCTGCTTTGGCATAAAAGAGCTATTTGCCATACAGTTTGAAATAAGTATGTATTTTTCATAATTTTTTTTAATTTCATGAACTGGGTGACTTTCATAAAATCTATGTAGCAAAATATATTATTTTTAAAATCTCATTTGATATACCTGTGTAGCTAAAAAGTTTCTCATTAAACTTAGAAAATATGAAACAATGGGTAAGAGGCAAATAATAAAATAATCTCTATCATGATTATATCAACCAATATCCAGGGAAAATCTTACAGATCCCAGGAATGGAATAAATGCTTTAGCACTGATATCAGAGGGCAGCGATGGTATACTTTGACAAAGGCATCCCCATGATGATGTCTCGGGTGCTGTGCTAGGCTCTGCAGACAGCCGAGGGGAAGCTAAAATTCTGATTCACGGGCAGGAGTGATTTATTCTACGTTGACTTTATTTGACAGCAGGTGCCTGGTCTGTAATTTAGCCATTACACATTTTTTTCCCTTGCCTCTGAACAAAGCTAGGAAGCTAAAACCTGGGCATGGCACCTGCTAAAATAACATCAAGAGAATAAAAGCCCCAGATTTAGAATAGCAGTAAAATAAAAGAAACTAATTCGTTTAGAATAAAGTCAAGGAGCCAGAGAGGTATGATGTTTGTTTTTAAAAATCTAAAGAATGAGATATGCAGGATATAGTGAAGATTAAATAGTGACTAACTAAGGAAAAAATTTTTAATAAACCATATGGAAAATCCTTTTACTAAAGCCAGAATGAGTTTTCAGGATCATGAAAAAGTTTTTAACTATTTAATTTATGCCCTAAATATCCCTTCTATACTTCTTTTATTAAATGCGCATACATGAAAATGTACTTTTCTGAAAATTTTTCACAAACCACATTTTCCCATTTAAAGGTTGAGAATCTCATAGGGTCATTCCAGTATCATTCAATTTGATCTTTTAAAATTAAACCTAAATACTGATGGACTGTTATCTTTTTTAGCACACTTGTAGTCAAACTCATGTTTTCTTTTCTAGCTTGTACAATTTTCCATTGGAGGCAAGTCTCTAAGCTCTTTCTGTAATTTGAAAGACAGCCTTGAGATTCAAATTTAGATTTTCCCCCATTCTAAATCCCACCCAAGACCATTCTAATGGTTCCAGCTGTGATAGGTTAGTTTTGATTCTAATCGCAGACAGCTTGTGCTCATATCCTCAGACAACCGAATCCATTTACTCTGCTCATGGAGGATTGCTCTTCTCTCTGATATCCTAGATCTATGGAAGCTATAACCCTTCATGGCCCACACTCCCTTCCTCTATGCCTTGACTTGTCAAGACTTTTAACAATTTCAAATGTTTCTACTGTATCACCTTAGAGATACTGAAAACAGATGTGATCTCTATTGTTTAAATTATATGTTCCTTTCTTCCATACAATACAATTGCTAATACCTGTCAACATCCCCAGAGTTAACACCACGTTGCTATTAGCTTCTGAAAGAAAACCCCCAACTTGCTCCATTCCATCCCAAACCTTGATGCTGCATTAATTGAATTTTTTACCCTTTATTAAACCGATATGTCGATTCCTGATATTCCCGGAAGTTTAGCTCTAATAGAGGTGTCAAACTCATGTCTCCTTCTGTGAAAGCTTTAAAAAAATCTAAGAATTGTAAATTGATTTTGGATGAAGTCCAATCTCCCCAAAATATATTTTTTAACCAAGAAAATAGCTAAAGCTTAAACCTTGGATGAGTATGACGGCTTGTGACTTCCAACTATATCACTTCTAGCCACCTGAGGTCTGTTGGGCTTCTCTCTGCCCATCTCTCCACACACACCCCTGCCATTAAACTTATGTACGTTAGAGTTCACAGGCTGTCACCAAATAAATGTTGCCCAGTCAAGTGATGAACAATATTGGGAATCAAAATGAATGAGATCTCCCAGGTTATGAACATTGTTTCAACATGCATCTCTAAGAAAGACAGACATGCCTTTCAGAATCAAATAAAACCTAATTTCTATTTCAATAATAAGAAACATTTTTAACATTCAATCCAAAGTAAACTTGACTTGCTGCTCAATTGATTTTGATTTTTTCCCATGTGATTTTGCATACCAAAAATTAATAAGTGATTTTTTAAAAGCTTTTTCAAAGTGTGAGGCTCAAAAAACAAGATGTCAAACTGTATCTAACTTCATTGTATTTATAATCCTTTGTAAACCTCACTCACACTGCAAAGTGTGGATTTGCCTAAAATTAAATTAATCCCTGTTTACACATATCACATAATTCTATCTCTTTCATCCCAAGAGACAATACAGAGAATTTCTGAGGCATGAGTGAGCATGCTAATTTCTGACAAAATGAAGTGTAAAGAACTAGGAAATGTTTTGTTATGATAATAGCAAAATATAGAAAGAAGTGAAATGGCACACTCCAAGTACCTCCTGTTCTCAAGCAGACATGCAATTCTATTGAAAAACTTGGTTTGGTTTTCAGATGTAAAGTCTTAGGTAATTCAACAATGACATTTTCATCTCATGAGTTCTCAATTATAAGAAAATATGCCTAAATTTATCAGAATTCATAGCACCCGTTTAAGGCAATAATTTTATTGATGCATGCTACATGATAAAATAAAACTCTTATAAAGATGGCATCTAAGAAACTTTTTCTCTAAATTTAATAAATTATTTGGGAACAAATCAGTAAAAGATGATAGGGTCCATTATAAGAGGACTAGAAAGGGAAAAAGATAGCTGTTTAGACAGTATATTATATTCTTAACATGATACTGTATTATGCTATCTTTTTACACAGATTAAAAAGTGTACATTCAAAAAAGTAGATACATTTCATACATCAAAGAGCTAAAAAATAACAGTGGATGCATGAAAGTGAAAAGTGAAGATGCTCAGACTCTTCCTGACCCCATGGACTGCAGCCTCCACCCACGGGATTTTCCAGGCAAGAGTAGTGGAGTGGGGTGATTCTATTGTTTAAGGGATCTAATTGTTAAACAACTAATACCAGTATAGCTTTTCTTGTCACTATATTATGTGTGTGTGAAATGAATAGAAGCTGATAAATCATGTTCACATACACTATTTTAAATACAAGTGAATCTAGCTGTAGATATTGTTTTGGAAGAAAACATCACTGTGTTGTCTCATAGAATAAAAGAAAGAAAAATGGTCCTGAGTTCTTGAAATATAATAAAGGACACTAACATGACTGTACTTGTAGTTTTATTATGAATTCCTGGAAGATTCATTCTGTGATGATTATTGATAACTTGTCTACCCTTTATATCTCTAGAACCTGGAAGTTCTAGAAGGTGGGAGATTTGTCTCCCAGTCTTAGTCCATCATATCCTGCAAGATTAACATTCTAATCCTATGATGTTTCCCTGCATTTCTGCTGCTGCTGCTGCTCAGTCGCTTCAGTTGTGTCCGACTCTTTGCGACCCCATAGACGGCAGCCCACCAGGCTCCCCTGTCTCTGGGATTCTCCAGGCAAGAACACTGGAGTGGGTTGCCATTTCCTTCTCCATCCCTGCATCTCTAGATATTTGTATAAACTG
This sequence comes from Bos indicus, assembly GCF_029378745.1. NCBI lineage: Eukaryota > Metazoa > Chordata > Mammalia > Artiodactyla > Bovidae > Bos > Bos indicus. The sequence continues at coordinate 102,825,154 of NC_091766.1, read as the reverse complement.
AGAACATTCAGGTATATTGTCTAATCACAGCTGATATTCAGGCAGAAAGGAAAAGCTGGCATGTGGCTATTTGATAAAGTATCTGGGAAAGGAGCTAAAGAGCACAGTAAAAATACTTTTTTCTCCTTCCTACCCTATATGGCTCAGTCGGTAAAGAATCTGCATGCAATGCAGGAGACCCGGGTTTGATTCCTGGGTTGGGAAGATCCCCTGGAGGAGGGCATGGCAGCCTAGTCCAGTATTCTTACCTGGAGAATCCCATGGACAGAGGAACCTGGTGGGCTACAGTCCATGGGGTAGCAAGAGTCAGACATGACTTAGCGACTAAACCACCACCACCACCCTATATACAAATCAATACCAGGAACAAAGAAACAGTAAAGACAACTCAGACTTCCTAACATGGATGTCTTCTGCCTGTTTAGCAAATATGGAAATGGAAAGTTGCATATTTCAGGGCAAGTCAGCTTAATGCTATTTTATTGATTAGGAGTATTTTGTATGGTTCAGAGTAATTCCTGTCTGAAAGGAATCAAGATTTTATTCAAAATCTTTAGGGCTATAAAGCTTTTTCCCCTTTGCCATTTTATTTAGTCTTTTCTGAACCATACATATCATCTTCAAAGACACTTTGAAGAAGAAAATACAGAGTCTATATTTGTAAAATTCTCATTTTAGAAATAATAAGAAAAAAATATGGCTCAGGATTTAGGTGACTTACCCAAGGCCTATGAGTATAAGGAGACTAACTCATGGTTCAGGACCTCTGATTTCTGGTGCAACAAATGTCCAATAAAATACTGCTTTTTAGTCTAAGCTTTATTTTGCATTTATTAAAATGTTTATATAAAATCATATCTAGTAGTGTAAATTTATAAACACTACATTCAGTCTACTACTACATATTATGGGATAAATACAGTGTCTATTTTTTTGGCCACCTGATATATTTTTCTTCGACCTTCTATTCCTGATTATAAATCTATTCTCCAATGCCCTAGTTTCAGAGTACACATATTGAAGCAAGGTTGATCAACATGACTTGGCACATTTTCTTGAACACAGAGATTGGTGTGGGGGCAGGGGGCACTAGTCAGAATCCAAGACTGATTTGAACGGATTGGGGAAGAGACAGCATCTTTTCTGAGAAAATTACTACGTTGGGAATGGCTAACAATGGTTACCTTCCCAACCATGCCTGCAAAATAAAAGCTGAGAACAGACACATAGAAACAGGAGATGGATGGGGAAGAGAGTCCAGGGGAGCCTGAGGCTCCAGCATTACCTTGCTGCCAAGGTTCCTATAGATTTCCCATAGAACTGGAGCACTTTCATAATGTTCTTGACTTTTGCCAAAGCTAATCAAAATTAAAATAACATGATGACAATATTTTCTGGGTTCCCCACAGTGTTCCTGACAATAAATGGAATATGACTGACCTTTTTGACTAAAAGAGTACATGAGACTCTGTTCACGAAACAATCTGAACACAATATTGTAAATCAACTATACTTCAATTTTAAAATGGGAAAAAAAGGTAGCAATCTTAAAGAAAAACTCATTCCATCTCTTATCTTATTAGAAAATCAAGTCCCCCTTGTAGAGAAAATTAGTTGCCTAAAATAATTTACATGTACTTATTTTCACCAAAACTAATGTAATTTTCTGTCCATTTAAATACTTACGGCATTCTTAGGCAAATGATTTCATTAATTTTCCCTTTTCACTTTTTTCCCCATTCAAGGTTCTTATTTTGTTGTTTATTTCAAACTTAACAATTTCAATACACAATGCCTCTTGTACCAAACCCCACCTAAACATATTTAGGTATAAAATTCTGATCAAAATCACTGATCAAATTCACTATTGAAACTTGCCTGAAAGCCTCCAGGATATAAGATAGACACATAGGTAGGTATATAGATAGATCAAATAGATAACACTAGATAGATAGACTTCCATTATGTATGTGTATATATGTGTGTATATACATTTATATATATGTATATTTGTATTAATCAGGATTCTCTAGAGAAATAGAACATATATCAATACATGATTACAACATATATATGTATTATAAGGAATGTAATATTTTAAATATTCAAAATATCCTATATATTCATTACAAGGAATTGATTCACAGGACTACAGAGGCTGAGAAGTTCAACCATCTGCTACTGCTAAGTCGCTTCGGTCGTGTCCGACTCTGTGCGACCCCATAGACGGCAGCCCACCAGGCTCCCCCATCCCTGTGATTCTCCAGGCAACAATACTGGAGTGGGTTGCCATTTCCTTCTCCAGTGCATGAAAGTGAAAAGTGAAAGTGAAGTCGCTTAGTTGTGTCTGACTCTTCACGACCCCATGGACTGCGGCCTACCAGGCTCTTCCATCCATGGGATTTTCCAGGCAAGAGTACTGGAGTGGGGTGCCATTGCCTTCTCCGAGTTCAACCATCAGCCATCTGCAATCCAGAGACTCAAGAACACAGGTACTGCAATTCACGCTCATGTATATTTCAGTCTGAGTCCAAAGGTTTGAGAACTAGGGAAACCAATGGTATAAATCTCAACCCCAAAGCCAAAGACTCATGTCCCAGCTCATACAATCAGGCAGAAAGGAACAAATGCAACCCCCCACCACCACCTCCTTCCCCACACCCTGCATGGTTCTATCCAGGCCCTCAAAGGACTGGATGAGCTCTACTTACATTGGGGATAGCAAGCTGCTTCACTGATTCAAATGTTAATCTCATCAGCCAACACCCTCATTGACACTCCCAGAAATAATGTTTAGTCAACTATCCATGCATTCCATAACTCAGTTAAGTTGACATGCAAAAAACCCATCACAATGTTATTCACTATAGGAGATATATATATATATATATATATATATATATATATATATATATATACATCTATCTGTAGAGATATACAGGCTATATCTATATATGTAGAGGATATATAGATATCTATCTATATAATAGATATATATCCTACAGTGAATATTATAAGGCCAACAAGAATAAATTTGGATGAAAGTAAAGGGGTATACCAGATAAACCAAGCACATATTATGTCAAAAAAAGACTTGTGAAGTTCAAAACATACAGAAGTTCGGCAAGACAGCAACAAGAAAAAAATTAATTTTAAATTTAATTATAAGTACTCAGTTGTGTCCAACCCTTTGTGACCCCATGGACTGTAGCCCACCAGGCTCCTCTGTCTGTGGGATTTCCCAGGCAAGAATACTAGAGTAGGTTGCCATTTCTTCCTCGAGGGAATCTTCCCAACCCAGGGATTGAACTTGTATCTTCTGCTCTGGCAGGCAGATTCTTTAGCAGTGGCGCCAGCTGGGAAGCCAAGGTGGATTACAAGTCCATGAGTAGAATTAGTATTTATTGCCTACACCTGACACTTTTTAATTCTAAATTAATCAAGGGAGTAGAACACCTGAGGGAATATAGAGAGCTGGCCACTCAAAGTGGGAACAAATATTACATCAGTTTAAGAACAAGTATAATTTATTTTTTAATCTTGCAAAAGGTGTGCAATTATTCTTTTAAATGCCAAGAATTTCACACTCATTGTGGAGTCCTGAAAGTGAGTAACCTTGTTATGAACAAAGTTATTTGAACTTTGTTATGAACGCTAACTGCAAACTTTACATGAAAAAATGCATAGTCCTCACACTTTCTTTTTTAATTAACATTTTCATTGTCCTACTTAACACTTATGAAAACATAATGGTATACATGATTGGTTTCATTCTTTCCTTTTTTAAATAAATGCAACAATCAAGACAAATATTCCTGAAGTCACCTAAGTATTATTTAACCTACCATCATTGAAGTGAGATAAAATCTACACTCTACATATACTCTCTATACCACATCTGTAATGATAATGCTTCCTAATGAAGTGCTTAAATACTACAAATATTCTTCAATGAGTTTTCCAGATAAGATAAAGACAAATTTCTTAACTACTTCCTTTGCTTTAACCTAGTTCTATTAAATTATTTTTATGGTGCCATTTAAAAGCACCTTTTTTATTGATCAAAATTGCATTTTTAAAATGAGTTGGAGATAGTCTTAAAGATTTTTATGAACTAGTACCATTAACTGAAACACACTTTTCATAAGTTGGGAAATGACATTTAATGATATGCCACTAAAATGATAGCTATTAAATTTGTGGTACATTAAAACTGCATAAAATATGTTTCCTTTGATGTTTATAAATTGATTCTGCCATGTGTACCTGCAAAGTAATTAAACTTTTAAATTACATATGTGCTTTTATTAATGTCCTCTATTTGAAGGTTGGAAAAACAAAGGCAGGTCTGTAATGAATGAAAAATGACTAGAAGCAAAATTAAGACTTACTGTTAAAGTAAATTTTGAATAATTGTATCATTAATACAACGGACTAGGCTACCCTGAAACTTATTAAGCTTTCCATACCTAAAAGTGCTCAAAGAGTGGATGCCATTTGTCAGATTACAGGAGACTCATAAATGAGTTAGAAAGATGTAACAGGAAAACCTGAATTTCCCTTTCACTGTCTCAACATAAATATTCTATGACTTAAGTAAAAATAAATGATGATGGCATAAGAAAGGATGGATGATAAAACATAAGCAGCTTTGAAAAACAGCAGGGTTTTGAGTAACAGTGACTTTGCACCTTAATGAACGAGGGTCATCAGGGCTTTTCTAAGATGTTGTGTTTTGAAGCCCAGAAAGCTTCCACTCCCTTCCCTTGTGCTTTCACAGCATGTATCACACTGCATTATATTTAAATGCTCATGTATCGGTTTCTCTCATTAGATGATGAGATTTTTCAAGTAAGGGCATATATTTACCTATTTACTTTTGAATATCCAGTACAGTCACTAGATGAAAATTATTAATTTTCCTGAAACATGAAAAAAATTATTAATGTGTAATTAATGTCTCCAAAGTAATCAGTAATGGATAAAAAGGTCAAGATAGTACAAAATTTATACCCAACCTGCTCTGTAGTCCTAAAGTCCTTAATTATTGGGAAGTACTCAGACTGTAGGAAATGATTGTGCTCACAAATCAAATTTTAGGTAAACAATATAACAAAAGCTTAAAATTTCAAATGACAATTTAGGGAATCTCAAATACAAAGATGACACAAACAGATGGAGAGACAAAATACCATGTTCTGAGATTTAAAGAATCAATATTGTGAAAATGATTATAATACCCCCAAAAATCTATAAATTCAATGCAATCTGTATCAAATTACCAATGGTATTTTTCACAAAACTAGAACAAATAATTTACAATTTGTATGGAAACACAAAAGACCCTGAATAGCCAAAGCAATCTTGAGAAAGACTACAGCTGGAGGAATCAACCGTCTTGACTTCGGACTATACTACAAAGCTACAATCATCAAGATAGTATGGCACTGGCACAAAAACAGAAATATCAACAAAGGAACAAGACAAAAAGCCCAGAGTTAAACCTACACACCTAAGGGCACCTTATCTTTGACAAACAAGGCAAGAATCTACAGTGTAGAAAAGACAGTCTGTTCAATAAGTGGTGCTGGGAAAACTGGACAGCTATGTGTAAAAGAGTGAAATTAGAACACTACCTAATACCACACACAAAAATAAACTCAAAATGCATTAAAGACCTAAATGTAAGACCAGAATTGATAAAATTCTTAACAGAAAAATATAAGGAGAACACTCTTTGACATAAATCACAGCAAGATCCTCTGTGATCCACCTATTAGAGTAATGGAAATAAAAACAAAAATAAACAAATGGGACCTAATTAAATTTAAAAGCTTTTGTACAATGAAGGAAACTATAAACACAGTGAAAAGACAATGCTCAGAATGAGATAGCAAATGAAACAACTGATAAAGAATTAATCTCCAAAATATACAAGCAACACATGCGGCTCAATACCAGAAAAAAAAAGCCAAACACAACCAAGTCAAAAAGTGGGCAGAACATCTAAACAGACATTTTTCCAAAGAAGACATACAGATGGCTACTAAACAAATGAAAAGATGCTCAACATCTCTCCTTATTAGAGAAATGAAAATCAAAACTACAATGAGTTATCACCTCACATTGGTCAGAATGGCCAACATCAAAAACAAAACAAAAAAAATCTACAACAATAATCGCTGGAGAAGGTATGGAGAAAAGGGAACCCTCCTGCACTGTTGGTGGGAATGTAAATTGATACAGCCACTCTAGAGATTCCTTGAAAACTAGGAATAAACCTACCATATGACCCAACAATCCCACTACTGGGCATACACCCTAGTTTTTACAAAAGCTAGAATATGGAAGCAACCTAGATGTCCATCAGAGATGCATAAAGGATAAAGTTGTGGTACATACATAGAATGGAATATTAGTCTTCAAAAGGAATGTATCTGAGTCAGTTCCATTGAGGTGGATGAACATACAGCCTGTTAAACAAAGGGAAGAGTGAAGGTATTCCCCTACCCTGCTGCCAAGCCCCACCCCAGCCACTGCCCTAGGGAGGGCCCGGCCCAGTGTCCTTGTCTCCAGGGAAGGTAGACCAGGTCTCCCCCTCCTGGAGGACCCTCTGGAGCACTGGAACCCCCGAGAGGCCCAGCGATGGAAAACGCCAGGCCATGTCCTCCTCCTCCAACGTGGGCAAAGCCTCCTGACTTCACACTGTTCCATCATGAACATTTGCTGATGCATCCGCCGCATACTCAACCACTGAAAAATTCCAGAGTTGTCTTTTTCTGTTCTTGTTCCTTTGTGTACTCTGCTCTGAGGACATTGGCTGTCTTGTTCTTCCCAGAATGTTTGCGCTTTCTCTTCAATTATAAGAGTCTGCTGAACGTCATGTGAGTTTCCCCTCCTAGCACTATAGCCTGAACATTCTTTCAAGGCCGCAAACTGGGCAAGCACAAGATGACTTCATTAGTTTCCACCTCTCAAATATGCTGTCTGATGGCCAAAGGCTGGAGAAAACCTATCTTTGTCTGCGTGGTCCAACTGTTTACTTATTTCAAGGAGGATATTAAAGCATCATTAACCAGTTTAACAGGTATAAAGCAATATGCTAAACTCGACTAGTTATCTATTGTTGCATAACAAAATTACCCCAAAACTCACAAGCTTAAAATAGCACGTATTTATTATCTCACAGTTTCAATCTATAGATTTAATGTAATTTCTATAAAAATACCATAATACTTTTCACAGAACTAAAACAAATAATTCTAAAATGCATATGAAACCACAAAAGATCCCAAATTGCCCAAGCAATCTTGAGTGAAAAAAGCTGCAAGAATCATGCTCTCTGAATTTAGACTATACCAGAAAGTCACAGTAATCACGATAGTATGGTATTAGGACAAAAACAGACACAGATCAGTGTAAAAGAACAGAGAGTCCAGAAGTAAACACACACACCTATGGCGCAGACGGTAAAGCGTCTGCCTGCAACGTGGGAGACCCAGGTTCGATCCCTGGGTCGGGAAAATCCCCTGGAGAAGGAAATGGCAACCCACTCCAGTATTCTTGCCTGGAAAATTCCATGGATGGAGGAGCCTGGTGGGCTACAGTCCATGGGGTCGCACAGTGTCTGACATGACTGAGCGACTTCACAATAATATGGTCAATTAATCTGCAACAAAGGAGGCAAGGATATACGATGGAGAAAAGACAGTGTCTTCTATAAATGGCACTAGGAAAATTGGACAGCTACACATAAAATAATGAAATTAGAGCATTTCCTTAATTCTATTTACAAAAATAAACTCAAAATGGATTAAAGACCAAAGTGGAAAACCTGAAACCATAAAACTCCTAGGAGAGAGCATAAGCAGAACACTATTTGACATATATTGTAGCAATATTTTTTGAGATCTGTCTTCCAGGGCAAAAGAATCAAAAGGAAAAATAAATTAATAGAATCTAATTAAACTTAAAAAAGCTTTGGCACAACAAAGAAAACCACTGACAAAGCAAAAAGACAAGAGACAACCTACCGAATGGAGGAAAAAATGTGCAAAAGATATGGCTAATAAGGGGCTTCCCAGGTTGCTCAGATGGTTAAGAATATGCCTGCAGTGCAGAAGACCCAGGTTCAGTCCCTGGGTCAGGAAGATCCCCTGGCAAAGGGAATGGCAACCACTCCAGTATTCTTGCCTGGAGAACTCCTTGGACAGAGGAGCCTGGTGGGCTACAGTCCACGGAGTCCAAAGAGTTGGACACGACTGAGCCACTAACACACACACACACACACACATACACTCACACACGTACTCTAAGAGATTAACATCCAAAATATATAAATGGTTCATACAACTCAGTATCAATAAAAAACAAGCAACCCAATTAAAAATGGGCAGAAGACCTGAATAGATGTTTTTCCAAAGAAGATACACAGATGGCCAACAGGTACATGAAGATGTTCAACATCACTGATCATCAGAGAAATGCAAATCAAAACCACAGTGAGATTTCAACTCACATCTATCAAAATGGTGATCATCTAAAGGTTTACAAATAACAAATCTGATGAGGATGTGGAGAAATGGGAATCCCAGTGCACAGTTTGTGGGACTGTAAATTAGTCCAGCCACTACAGAAAATAGCATGAAGTTTCCTTAAAAAGCTAAAATTAGAACTACCGTATAATCCAGCAATTCCACTCCTGACTATATATCTGGAAAAAATATAAACACTTATTTAAAAAGATATATACACTCTAATGTTCATAGTCACATTATTTATAGTAGCTAAAATATGAAAGTCACCCAGGTGTCTATTGACAGATGAATGGATAAAGAAGATGTGCTATAAACACACACAGACACACATAATGGAATATTACTCAGCCATTAAATAAAAGAAATTCTTCCGTTTGCAACACTGTGGACGGACCTAGTGGGTATTATGCTTTTAGTGAAATAAGTCAGACAGAGAAAGACAAACACTTTGTTATCACTTACTTGTGTAATCTAAAAAATAAACAAATGCATATAACAAAACAGAAACAGACTCAAAGATATAGAGAACAAAACAGTGGTTACCAACGGGAAGAGGGAAGGAAGGAGGGGCAAGTGGAGTGGGAGATTAAGAAACACTAACAACTGTGTGTAAATAAATAAGCAACAGAAATATAGTATGCAGCATGGGGAGATACAGCCATTGTTTTGTAATAACTCTAAATTGACTATAATCTATCAAAGTATTGAATCATTATGTTGTACATTTGAAACTAACAGAATATTGTAAATCGACTGTACTTCAATTAAAAAAAAAAAGGCAAGTGTCACAGGGAACATTTTGGACTAGAGAAAATATAATGATTGAAGTTACTATGCAGAGATATGTAAATAAAAAATCACTGAGCTGTGCATTTAAGATTAGTACATTTTTATGTTTTATATAAACATTTTTATGTTTATATATTGTATATCAATAAAATTTAAATTCTATTAATTAAAAATAAAAACTCCCAGGTGAATATTATAATTTTTCACAAAATTGAGAACCACTGCTTTAAATACATGGTTCTCAAGCACAGCTATGTATTAGAATTGCCGTGGGAAGGTTTTTAAAACATTTGAGTGTCACACAAATTAATTAAATCAGAATCTCTTATCCCAGGTATAAGTATTTATAAATATTCCCTATTGATTCTAAGGAAGGCCAGGTGAAAATGACTGAAAATTATTTCACTAGACAGATTATACCCTCTAGTCCCTAAAATTATCCTTGCCTTGTAGTACTCATAGGATAAAACTAACTGTTGAAAAAATAAATGGATTAATTAATAAGTCAATAATTAATTGACTCTGGTTACTTTGATTATGTAATCCAAATAAACAATCTTTTTTTTTTTTTTTTTGGTATAGTCATTGTTTTGGCAAAAAGCACCAAAACCTTTACTTAAATTACAGAAGTGAGGGTAAGCATCACAGGCTTGGCAAAATTTAATACTGAATTTGGATTCATTTTAAATAAATTCAGAACAAAATTGAACAGAAGGAGAATCTACGTGAAGCAAATTGAGTAAAGACTATTACTAGATTTGAATATTAATATATATTAATAAATACTACTTCAGTTGAATATAAAACATCTCCATAAAAATTATCAGTTTTCTACACATTTCTATCTACACGCTTCCAATAAGCAAATAGAAAAATAACAGGTACCATTTACTGAACACCTACATGCCAGGCATGGGTAAAAGTGTTTTAGACATTATCTCTTAGGTAATCTTCACATACTTATAATGTAAAACTTATAATGTAAAACTACTTTTGAGTTTTTTAGAAATGAGAGAATGGAAGCTTCATAGTGTTTATGATACTTAATCAAGGTCTCTCAGCTCTATAAGGTGTCCAAGATGGGGTCGTTCAGGTCAATCTAATTCCGAAGGCCCGCTTAACTTGGTTAAGCACGAGCTCTGTGTTCTACTTAAACCAAGTGCCTGTGATGGTACCTTATGATGCACTGGTGATTTTTTTTTTTAAACATCTTTATAAATGCCCTGTTTACCCAAGAAATAGATGAACATGGTGTGACAGTCACAGAAATTTCACTAACTGCTAATTTGGAAAATATTTTTACATGCTAAAATATGTAACTGTCATTCCTTATAGCTCACTCCTGTTAACACATCAACACCACTTCCTTATATAACTTCATGCTCTTTATTTTGCAAAATACCATTTCAATTAAAAATAGTGGCTACTTGCCAGATTCAAACAGCAGTAAATGCTAGTCTTGCAAATTGAATACACATAATAAGAATGATTTGAAGAGGAGAAACAGCCTTCTTTAATCATTATTTTATGAGAGTAACTAAGCCCCCACCAAAGTGAAATTCAGTGGCTATCATAGCAAAAAATAAATGCCTTTTAAATTCACCAAATTATATGTTGCATTATTTAATAAATCAAATGTGTAAATTTTTATTCACCCCATGTGTTTTCCTATTTAACTTAAAAGTTCTAGATAAATATAAAAATGCTGTACTATAGTACATACTTTTTAAATTATTAATAATTTTTATTAAAATTTTTACATTATTACATACTTTTTAAATTATGTACTTTAGTAACAGAAAAGAACAAATCTGACTCCATATTGGATCTGTTTCTTTTACAGTAACCTTTGTATTCTATTGTTTTTGCTAAGTTAATAAATCATTAAAGGGATATGCCTCAGCTTATAACATATATAATGGCCCGTCTCTGGGAACCCTGCCTGCCATGCTGAGCTTTAAGCTACAATATCTTCCTTTAAGATCACAGGAAACATCCCCTTCAGAGTCTGGCTGGACCCAGGAAATATTTGTGATAGTTTATCTCCTTTTTTACTTTAGCTTCTTACTTCCCTCTCTTTATAAAAGAAACTGGTGTCCAGAATGGAGCAAGATGATTCTTTGGGACACAAGTTCATCATCTTCTGGACTTGCTGGCTTTTTGAATAAAGTTGCTATTCCCTGCCCCAGCACCCTGTCTCTTGATTGACTGACCTGCCAAAAGGTAAGCAATATGAGTTTGAACTAGGCAACACTTTCAGTACTATTTCCCAGTTAAAATCAATGATTATATACAACCATAGCCAAGCTTACGCAATGGAATATTTGCAATTCAGTGGTGAAGGATGGAGAAGGCAATGGCACCCAACTCCAGTACTCTTGCCTGGAAAATCCCATGGACTGAGGAGCCTGGTGGGCTGCAGTCCATGGGGTCTCGAAGAGTTGGACACGACTGAGCGACTTCACTTTCACTTTTCACTTTCATGCATTGGAGAAGGAAATGGCAACCCACTCCAGTGTTCTTGCCTGGAGAATCCCAGGGATGGGGGAGCTCCAGTATTCTTGCCTGGAGAATCCCAGGGACGGGGGAGCCTGGTGGGCTGCCGTCTATGGGGTCACACAGAGTTGGACACAACTGAAGCGACTTAGCAGCAGCAGCAGTGAAGGATAGGAATCTGGGAAAATGGCTAGGTTTGGTTAAGATCATTTAAAAAACAGAAGATATTTGAGGCTGATTATTGAAGGTCCAGTCCACCACATTAGGTTTATCTTTGCATCTCAGCACAAAGCTGAGAACATTAGAGTGCCCAGTAATTGTGATCTAAATTAATTATAATTAATTAACAGACAAACAAATGTATGGACTTACCAAGGGTCAAATCCTCAGATACATAAGTTGACAACATCACCAAGGTATTGTTTGTGGTTTCCTTGTTTTAAATTTATTCTTTTTTTTTTTTAGGTTGTTCAACTCTTGAATGATATTAAATTTCTTGGGAAATGTAACACATAAAAAATTTTTGTAAAGATTTATTTAAGCTCAATTGATAATTTCTTAGTAGCTACCATACATTTGTGTACATCCTCCTGGTGTGTAGGTTCATCACAAAAGCCAAATTACATAAGAGAAGCTGCTCGTTAATCACAGAAAAAGGGATAATTGCTATTGCTTTAAAGATAGTTCCATCAGGTTAGTGTTTTATCTTTTATATCTTCAGAGACACATTTACCAAGAATATAATCAGTCTTGGTCATTGGAAGCCTTGAGACAACTTCTTTTTCAATATCTCTTAAGTAGGCAGTATCTCTTAACAAAACTTTTTTCTCATCACAATATTCTTTTAACAATTATCATATTATAATTATCTAGACATCAGTTTATATGGTATTAGTTACAACTTCAGTTAACATTTTGGAAACGAGGCATATTTACCAATCTTTGTCCAGGATGAAGTACTTCAATCTTTCAGTCAGTCATTAAATCAAGAAATATTCTGTAGTGGACATTTGTGATTCCGTTCATATCAGCAATTTCTGCTTTTCTAATAGTCCTCAGTTTCCATGCTAGGAGCCACATGGTTCCAGAAAACCTTACTAGTTGGGGAACACATGAGCTAGACTAAGCCCATCGGGGAGCCAAACACATGAACACATGAACACGGAACCCACGCTTGACTAACTAGTGAAATCTCTTGCTATATGGTGTGCATTATATGGATAAAAGACCTGGAATGCCTGTAGCCATTTTGCTTTCATGTAGGAAACCAGTCAAAGGATGGAGCGAATACATAAGGACCAAGACATACAGAATGAAAAGACAGAGGAAATTCCAGGAAAAGAAAACGAGACCCTGACACTACGAACCTCTGGATCAAAGGGCACCTAAGCCCGAACCACTTCTGGGATTACAACTGTCTCACAGTCATGCAACCTCGCCCTCCCACAGAGTCCTGTCTCAAAAGGGGAACCCCCCCTCAAATTTGGCTTAATGCCCTCATGTCACCTTCTTGACATTCTTAATAATTTTATCTTAGGACCTGCATTTGTGAATGAAGTCCTATGGAACAATGGAGCAGGTCTATGAGCAAAGATGTGCATGGCAGCAACTAGCACATGTGGGGCAGTCAAGATTTTGGGGGCCCTGTGAGTAAAACCAGTTGGGATCTGGACACAAGAGACTCACAGACAGCAGCCAGGGCTGCTGTGCCGTGGCCCGCCGGGAGGAGGGCTCCAGGTGGGGGCAGTGTGAGGGGCCCGCCTGTCTTTATAGCCATCCCACGGGCATCTGCATGAAAGTTATCTCTAGAGACTGTTGGAACTGTCCACAGTAACTGCAAGTAACAAGAATATACATTGCAATAAAACCTATAATGGAATTCTTCAAATCCTTCGAAGAATTTAGAAGCTGTGGTTTTGAAAAATGGCTGCAACATGGAATATTGCAAAGCAAAGAGCCACAGGCTTCAGTTCAGTTCAGTTCAGTTGCTCAGTCATGTCCAACTCATTGCAACCCCATGGCCTGCAGCACGCCAGACCTCCCTGTCCATCACCAACTCCCGGAGTTTACTCAAACTCATGTCCATCAAGTCTGTGATGTCATCCAACCATCTCATCCTCTGTCATCCCCTTCTCCTCCTGCCTTCAATCTTTCCCAGCATCAGGGTGGGAAATGAGTCAGCTTTTCCAGTGAGTCAGCTTTTCACATTATGTGGCCAAAGTATTGGAGTTTCAGTTTCAACATCAGTCCTTCCAATGAACACCCAGGACTGATCTCCTTTAGGATGGACTGGTTGGATCTCCTTGCAGTCCAAGGGACTCTCAAGAGTCTTCTCCAACACCACAGTTCAAACGCATCAATTCTTCGGTGCTCTCCTTTCTTTATAGTCCAACTCTCACATCCATACATGACTACTGGAAAAACCATAGCTTTGACTAGATGGGCCTTTGTTGGCAAAGTAATTTCTCTGCTTTTTAATATGCTGTCTAGGTTGGTCATAACTTTCCTCCCAAGGAGCAAGCGTCTTTTAATTTCATGGCTTTTAATTTTAAAATCATCTGCAGTGATTTTGGAGCCCAGAAAAATAAAGTCAGCCACTGTTTCCACTGTTTCCCCATTTATTTGCCATGAAGTGATGGGACCAGATGCCATGATCTTAGTTTTCTGAATGTTGAGCTTTAAGCCAGCTTTTTCACTCTCCTCTTTCACTTCCATCAAGAGGCTCTTTAGTTCTTCGCTTTCTGCCATTAGGGTGGTGTCATCTGTTTATCTGAGCAGGGAGATCTCTGGGCAGAGGAGGAGCATCCTCTGGTGGAGAGGCCACCACGGTTGCACTGGAGTCGTGAGGCCTCCTACCTGCCAGGCAGTGGTAGCTGCATTGTTATAAAATACCTCAATTAAAAGTGTCAAGGTACCACTTTCAGCATTTAAGTGAAATAACAGTACATTTTAAGCTGACCTTCTCGGTCACATTTGGTTTCTCCAATCAGTCCATCCTAAAGGAGATTAGTCCTGGGTGTTCTTTCTAAGAACTAATTTTGAAGCTGAGACTCCAATACTTTGACCACCTGATGTGAAGAGCTGACTCACTGGAAAAGACCCTAATGCTGGGAAAGATTGAGAGCAGGAGGAGAAAGGGATGACAGAGGATGAGATGGTTGGATGGCATTACGGACTCAATGAACATGGGTTTGAGTGAACTCCGGGAGTTGGTGATAAACAGGGAGGCCTGGCATGCTGCAGTCCATGGGGTCACAGAGAGTCGGACATGACTGAGCAACTAAACTGAACTGAACTGAATTGATCCATGGTATTTTCATCTTTTAGTCATCACCGTAATGAAACTTAACATATTGTATTTTAAATATTTTGTGTGTGTGTGTATATATACATATGTATGTTTTATATGGACTCTTAAAGTCCAAAGGCAGTTTCTTTTCCATTGTCTAATTTTGATCTCTGTTGCATTGTTGGGAACATATAAGTACCTCAGTAAAAACTGGTTCACAAATAGGTGAACAATTAGCCATGTTTCCTGTAAGGTATCCATATATATAGGACATCCAGTTAAGGCTGTCTAATAGGTTGATTATATAAAAAAGGAGTTAATCTGGGAGATATGTCTTTCCTAGTTGATAGCCACAAATATCTGGAAGTTGAAAGTAACATGTCTGTGTTTGGGACTTACTAAGCTCCTAGGATTTGTGAGTTAATAATTTTCATCATGTTAGGAACCTTTTTGGTGATAATTTCCAAAAATGAATTTTCTGTTTCTTAATCTCTTTTGGGAACTCTAGTTATAGATATAACGGGCCACTTGAAGAGTCAACCTGCAGGTGTATATGTTTCTGTTTTTAGTTTTATTTTTCCCTAGTTTTTTCTTTTTTTGGCAGAGTTTTTATAGCTAAATTTACTAATATTATCCTCTGTAATACAGAATCAATTAACTTCTTTCAGTGATTTTCTTTCTCAGACACTGTAGTTTTTATTTCTGTAAGTTTGTTTTGGGTCTTTTAAATCTTCCATTTAACTACACAACATTATCAATCTCTCTTCCATCTATTACAATACATGGAATACAGTTAACATCTATGTCACCTGTTAATTCTAATATCTGCATCACTTCCAGGTTAGTTTTGATTTAATGGATTTTCTTCCCTTTATAGGTCATATCTTTCTGCTTCATAAGATGCCTTACATTTTTTATGATATGCTATACATGGTACATTTTACCTTGCTGAGTAGTAGATATTTTTGTGTTACTATATTTATTCTTGAGCTTTACTCTGGGACACAGTTAACTTACTTGTATATGGTTAGAGCCTTTCAGTCTTCCTCTTAAGACTTGTTAAGTGGGACCAAAGCAGCATTTACTTTTGGGATAATAATTCCCCAATACTAAGAAAGGCATTCTGAGAACTGTATTAAATGTCACACATATTATGTAGCTGTTCATTAAAAGTGGGGAACAGGTACTCTCCCCAGCCATATGTGAGCTCTAGATACTGTTTCTTCTAACCCTTTAGGGTGATCTTTTTCCTGCCTCAAATAGCTCCCTCAAAAATTCTGCCCGTCATTACTCTGCTGAAGACTAGAGGGCCTCTGCAGATGTCCTTGGTTCCTCTGTCCTCTCTTCTCAGCACTGCTCCTTCATCCCAGTGAGTCTGCTGAATCCCTCCTGGTTGCCCACTTTACTGAACTACGACCTAGAAAGTCCCTGAAGCACTAAACAGGGACAATCAGTCTCATTTCACTTATTTCCTGTCTCTCGTGGTTCGCTGGCTTTGATTGCTTGATCTGCAGTGTTAAGAAAATAAAAGTTTCATAGACCTATTCATATTTTTTTAGTTGTTTAGGCAGGAGGACAAACTCCATCTTTCTTTTTCCATTTTAGTCAGAAGCAGGAGCCCAAAACTCATATGTTTGGATAATTTCACCTAGAAATTATAGGGAAAAAATGTGTCCCAATTTCTCCCAAATTGAAACAGAAAAAAAAAAAAGAGAGAGAGAGAGAGAGAGAAGCCTATGAAAGGGACAAAGCAGTAGCGGTCACAGAAGGAAGAAGAAAATTGTTTAAAAGAGAAGGGTAAATAGCGAATGTTTATGTGAATTAGCACGTGTGCAAGGTAGAATCAAGAAGGCAGGGATAATCAGTGATACCAATCACTTCACGTAAGTTAGACTGGATAAGAGAATAAAGTGTCTTTAGAATATCTTTGGTGTCCCCAGGATGTTTAGAAATGAATTGGGGGTGAATGTTTGGTTATAAATGAGATGTAAGCACCTGCGACAGCCAACATAGAATAGTCTTTCAAAAACGTTAACTGTGAAATAGAGATAAAGTAAAATGATATGGGAAAAATAATTTTTGTTTTATATATAACACATATATTTATATATATATATATATATCTTCCCTGGTGGCTCAGAGGGTAAAGGGCTGCCTGCAAGGCGGGAGACCTGGGTTCGATCCCTGGGTTGGGAAGATCCCCTGGAGAAGGAAATGGCAACCCACTCCAGTACTCTTGCCTGGAGAATCCAATGGGGTCTGGTACATGGGGTTGACAAAGAGTTGGACACGACTGAGCGATTTCACTTTCACTTTCACACACACAGTGGGAAAAATTAGCAATTTTTTATATGTTGGAGGAAAAGAGACAAACAGTAAGATGCTTCTAAAGATAAGAAAGAAGAGATGATTAAGAGAAGCATATTTCCCAAAGAGAGACCAGGTAACCCTTCTGTTCATGCACAGAGTCAGAATGTAGAGGAGTGGAGTTAGCAGAGATACATATATCTTTATCGTTTTGAGAGGAAGAGGAAGTACATCTGTGGAAATGTTCCGCTTCCAGCTTTTCTGTGAAGTAGGAAAGTCGTTTGCTGGGTGTACTTAGATAGACTCCAGTACGGGAGGAAAGGGGCAAAAAAGTGAGTGCACACCCAGGGAATGGGTACAAAAGCTGGCTATGGCTACAAACACTAAACTCCGGAGGACAAGGAAGGTCTGGCTCAAATGAAGACTTGAAACCATAGATTTGAAGCAAAACTCAAGATTTTCCCTCCTTCATTATGTCACTTACAAGGCACAGAACCAGAGGAGGAGGATGTGAGTGGAATCAAAGTTGAAATTTTGCCAAGTGGCTGTATTGAAAACAACAACAAAAACACAGTACGAATTAGGTGAGAGCCCAAGGATTTGAGAGTGCAAAATGAAAAAAAAGGGCACCACAGTAGGGCCCTAGAAGCTTCAGGAGCGGGGGGAAGGCAAGGCTCTGCAAGTTGTGATGGGTGTGGAAGAGCAAATGTTAGGAGAGCAAGCTGGTGAGATACCTAAAGAAACGCTGGGTATGATGGGAGCAGTGGATCTCCAAATCTGGAAGAGCTGTCATGAAGACTAGCTGCACTGATAACCTCAGGTGTGGGTGGCCTCGGAAGAGATATGGTGCTTTCACCTTGAAAATCAAATGGCCCTGGAGCTGGATTCATCACGCAAACAGCCCTTGAGTTTCCCAGGATCACCTGAGAGACCTGAAGTAATGACAGGACCCTGAGTTGGTCGCCAAATTCTCAAAAGACTACATGGCAAGAGTTGTCTCGAGTGGGTGGGACAAAGCAGTGTCCTGAGCAGGCAAGAGCAGGCAAGGAGGAGGCCTTTTGGTCAAGAGTGGAAGACGCATTCCTATCCTCACTCTCGGGATGAAGCTGAGGCAGGGATGGGGGAGAGAATAAGCAGATTTCTCTAAAGAGAAAAGTAATAGAAACAGCAGCCTTGAGATCTTTCCACCTCATTTCACATATTTCACGGTATTCCTGTTTCCATTTCAGAAAGTGTTTTCTGACTTTGCCTCTGAATTCCAGGGAGCACCTTGTTTAATTAAATCACACAGAGAATCCTAATAGAAGCTATTGAAACAGGAGGAAAAACATTTAGTGACCCTAGTCAAGGAAGGAAGGCAGTGGGAGAGGCAGGCAGGAGGATCAGTTCGGTAATAAACATAACCCCCACTGTGGGGAGGTCCCCAAGGCAGTTAGACTGGCTGGGAAGCCAGGTTGTGGGCGGGCCAGGCAACAGCTCCAGAGAGGGTCTTACTCCACAGGACCCTCACTCAGAGGATGCTGCTTGGATCTTGATTCATAAATAATTTTAATTGAAATACCACTATTTCAACATTTCTTGATGCTTCGCGAAGGCACGTCTTTTACATCGGGAGCGATCTGCTCAGAAGCCCGGGAGTACGGGTTCCATACCTTGTGCCTCTTCTGGGCCAGGGTTGTCCTCACACGCCCGCAACCAGAGCAGCGGCAGAAACTCTGCAGGCGCCCCGCGCCCGCACCTGGGGTTTAAGGCATCTTCGGTCTGCTGCCGCTGCTGCTGCTAAGTCGCTTCAGCTGTGTCTGATTCTGTGCGACCCCATAGACGGCAACCCACCAGGCTCGCCCGTCCTGGGGATTCTCCAGACAAGAACACTGGAGTGGGTTGCCATTTCCTTTTCCAGTGCATGAAAGTGAAAAGTGAAAGTGAAGTCGCTCAGTCGTGCCTGACTCGTTAGCGACCCCATGGACTGCAACCTACCAGGCTCCTCCATCCATGGGATTTTCCAGGCAAGAGCACTGGAATGGGTTGCCATTTCCTTCTCCGGCATCTTCAGTCACTTCTTTGCAATTCTGAAGAATTTTAGTTTTGAACGTGGGATTTGCAAGGGAGCCCCCCCGGAGACTTAGAAACTCAAACCCCTTCTCCCTCTCTGAGCCGCGCAGGCTCCGCCCTGCACTGCCAGCCTGGGCTGGTCACCAGTGCCCAGAAGGTGAAGGTTGGTCCTGGTGAGATCAAGGGGTGATTGTCCCTCTCCTTGGCACAACCCGCAGGAGACACACAGGGGCCGGTCTTTTCCACCAACCCCCGCCCCCAACCTCTCACTATCCACATCCGCTCCCCCCCCCCCCCCGCCCCCGCAATCCAGGCAGCTGATACTTCCCAGGGCAGAGGTCACAGTGACCCCAGAGGCTGTCTGTCCTCCGTGGTTTGAGCCTGCTTGACCCCCTGGTTCACTATGAGAGTCAGAGTGTTGGTCTGGTGTCTGGCAGGAGGTGTGCACTGGGCAGGGGGCGGGCCTTGCACACTTGCACACTTGTCAAACAGAGCAGAGGCCTCTGAGGGGCCTGTGAACTTCTGCACTAGCCCGCCAGAAATCCCCATGCCCAAAGGGCAGGCCACTACATAGTAAATTTAAAAAAAAATATATATAGTTCAGGTTGTGAAAGAGGTAGAAGCAGCACAGAAGAAAGGGATTTTATTTGACATACCTTGTTTAGCATTTGTTTCCCGCTATTCGAAGAAAGAGGTCCTACATTTTCGACTTGCACCAAGCCTGGAAAATTAGGTAGCTGATCTTTCTCTCAGCGCTTAGCCGCAGGAGATGATCTGAAGAGGTGAAACCACTCACGTGCATTTGGCAGATTCTGCAGGAGGTTATAAGAACATCCCAGTTTTCTTCCATAGACACATGCCTCCTCCCTTCCGGTGGGTATAGTTCTGTGTCTGTGCCTGCCTGTGGCATCGTAAGGCTGGTGACTGGAAAGGAGCAACATTTATGAACAGAACAATTTCTCCAAAGTACCCTGACTTCATAGTTTTCATGAATTATTTCACAGTTTGTTTTACAATCTTATAGAATTAGTCGCAGGAAAATAATTTTAATAGGCACATAAAATCCCCCATCCCTTAATCTCAGTTTCAAGCCATGAATATACAGCCCAATAAATACCACTGTAAATGATGACTTCACTACTTCCTTGAAATATATCACTGATAAGCTAATGTTAAACAAACATTTCCTCTATTTCCACTTTGTGTTCTGATGCAAGATCTTCTTTAGGAATAAATTCCATCTATGGCAGGAATTGTCATTGTTCTTTTTTATATATGAGGAAGCTGACTAAAAAGGGTTATGCTGTGCCACCGGCCATGCAGTGGAGTGTAGTTGGGAATTGGATCATGGTTGATATACGGCGAAATGACATATACAGATTGGCATTTTAGGCAAGTCCTATGATACAGAAAATCCATGATTTTGGAATCATTAAAATGAGAAGACTTCTCTTGCCAATCCATTATTAATTAATAGAACATGTTTTGACATAATAGATAAAGCTTTTATAACCTTCTGTTGTAACTGTCTACCAATTTTCAAAGAATTCAGATTTTTATGAAAGATATGACAGAGTACTACAACATAAACTGTATTATAAAGGGATTTTTGCTTACAGTAGACTTAGAGAACTGCATTTTAGATAGCCTTTCTTCTCATACAGTATTCTGTGCTGTCATACTGAGAAAAATTTCTCAAATGCAAAATATATTTTAAATAATGTCTTTAAAAATATTATATTTGAATTTATTTATTAAATTTAACTAAAATAAAATTTCCAAAACTGAAAAAAAAGCTGGTCTTTCTCTGTAGAGTATCAATTATTATATTACTTATTTTCAATGAATTGAATTTTTCGTTATTGGTATTTTAGATTTGGAGAATTGTGATTGTTTTCTTGATGTTTTGTCAAGAATCCTTAGTATTTTATACAGATTATAGACACAAACCTACTGTGCTATCAATAGACATGAAACAGAAGAAAAAAATAAAATTCAAATATCTTTGAAATATAATTTTGTTTCTAGAATTACTATTGGTTCAGACTAGAGTGTAGGTTCCCAAGTCAAGAAATGAGAAAGACTGAAGAGGTAAATGCTGATCAGAGAGCCCATTCAGGTCAAAGAAATATCGTTTAAAGGACTAAAGATGAACTATATTTGTATTGCAGCTTTTAGCTTGCTTCAAGATCTATTGCTTTAAGGTTGAAAAAACACTCCAAAGGGGGCAATAATGATTGCAGACACACATTATACTCTACTGGTGATGTCCTTTCCTATCCTCCTATAAAGTGGTTTTCTATTACTGATGTATGCCAGAGCCAATGTGTACCTTTCCCTGTAAATAATGAAAGCAGGCTTAAGCACAAGAAATACATGGGCACTGCTGTAAACAGATACTTCTGTTTCATTACCACTGTTTTATTAACAAATTACTGCCATTAAAGAGATTATGAGGTTGCAAAAAACAATCCAAAATGAAATAGTCCAGGCCTAACTCCGTTTGCAATGAACTAAAGAGATGTGCCTGCAGTCCATTCAGTTCCTTATTGTTCCCATGACTGCACTAGTCTGCTTTGTATTTTGAATTGTGAACGTCCTTGCCCAAGTTGGGCTTTGTGAATCATCTCTTCCAGGGGAGAAGGATATTTCCAATTAAGTCAAGATATACACCTCTCACCTCCTAATGCGAAGAGTAGTGTGTTATATATAATATACCTCACATTGGAACACAGACTCAAAAGCCCAATCTTTCTTACTGTAGTTATTCCACAAGCCAATAGTCTGTGATCAAACTATACATTTTTGAGGCCATCATGACTCCCGAACTTACTGTCAGCAAACTTTCAATCTTAAATGAGTAACTTCACTTTTGAATACTGAAACTTTAACCCTCTAAATTTCTGGGGAAATCCTTAAAGTGTCCTGTTTTCCATTTGTTGAAGTGAAGGAAACCAAATGTGATAAATGGCTCTTGTGTTTCAGAGCCCTATAGTTATTTGGGATGATTCAGGTATATATGAATACAATCTTTTCTTTAAGAAGGTGAAAAGAGATGCTACTCATATCTTTGTTTCATTTTTGGAGCTTGTTAAAACAAAACGGTGGCAATATTCTGCCAAATCCAGCACTGGTTTTGAAATGGGCCTGGTCATTGGGAACCAGAAGTCATAGTGGGTTAGCAAAACGAGTGCTGCAGGATACTAACACACCGCTCTCTTCAAGCATGGAGACTCGGAAAATGAAGGCGGGCAAAGAGAGTTTACTTCCTATGCAGTGAGTGCTAGACATAAAACGGAATAAATTTTGATTTTATGAAACTCATTTAAGGTTAAACCATCCTCTGGCCCTCAAAAATTTTCACATTTGCACATTACTGTATTTAACCTTTCTTTATACCATACATTTAATAGACTTCATAAACAAGGTTCTACCAGTTGATTGCATATTACATGAGAACTTAAAAAAACATAACTGTATATGGCAAAATGCAAATAATTATTTCTTTACTTATACAATTGAGATGGTTTTTTTTTCTGTATTTCCAAAACAATGCAGGTGTCACTAGTGGTAAAGAACTTACTTGCCACTGCAGGAGATGTAAGAGGTGCAGGTTCGATCCCTGAGTTGGGAAGATCCCCTGGAGAAGGGCATGGCAACCCACTCCAGTATTCTTACCTAGAGAATCCCATGGACAGAAGAGCCTGGCAGGCTATGGTCCGTGGGATCACAAAGAATCGAACACAACTGAGCACTTTAGCACGCACATATACAGTGGCAATAGAAAGATATTCCTGTAAATTAATAAACTCAGGGGATCTCCCTGTGTATAATATACACATATAAAATATAAGCACTCATTTATTTTATGTAAATAAATATAAGATATATACACATATATGTGCATATGTATGTGAAGAGAGAGAGAGAAACACAAACTAGGAATGATACTTGCCCAAGGTCTAATTTGTGGATGATGATATAGTATGTTCTTTTTCTTGATTCTTCTGCTTGATTTTTAAAATAATTTTATTATATATATATTAGTTTGTATAAAATAATTAAATGATTATTCTAAAATTTGAAAACATCATTTTAATGATTGCTTAACATCCATTTTATGTATACACTATAATTTATTGATCATAATAGTTTACATTTCATTTATTTCTAATTTTTACTGTCAATCATAATGTGATGGATATCTTTACCTATAAAACTTTGTACACTGATTATTTCTAGGAACTGATTCTAAGAATCACCACTTCAAGAAAAGGTTTTAAAATGTCTTTAGATAGTAATAAATTGTTTTTCAGGGAGAATGTGTTCATTTATTCTTTAATCAAAAGTGAATACACTGTTAATCTGACCACACACCCTTTGCTCAACTAAGCACTTCATTAACTTTCATTTTTATTTTTCTAGTCATATTTCTTATATTAACAATCTTTTCACATCCACTGTTACTAGAAAGTCTTTTTGCATATGAAAAATATCAATTTACATTTCCTTTTTTGAATTTTATATAAAGGTCATCATACTGCATGTCATTTTTCCACCTCGTTACTATCATATCAAAATTATCTATGTTATGGCATACAGCTGTAATTCATTTAATTTTCCTGATGCATAATATCCATTTTGTGATTGTCGTAAAATTTATTTATCTATTTACCATTATTTTTTTATTTATCTATCGAATTCATCTATTTAAAGCATTTATGATGTTTCAGAGTTTTTTTTTTTTTGAGGGGGGAGAGGTTCCCAGGTGATACAGTGGAAAAGAATCTGCCTGTCAATGCAAGAGATATAGGTTCAATCCCTGGGTCAGGATGATCCCCTGGAGTTAGTTCAGTTGCTCAGTCATGTCTCTTTGTGACCCCAAGGACTGCAGCACACCAGGCTTCCCAGTCCACAAGCAACCCTCAGAGTGGTAACTCTTGGAGTAGTAACTGGCAACCCACTCCAGTACTCTTGCCTGGAGAATCCCATGGATGGAGGAGCCTGGGAGGCTGCAGTCCATGCGGTCTCTAAGAGTAGGACACGACTGAGCAACTTCACTTTCACTTTTCACTTTTCACTTTCATGCACTGGAGAAGGAAATGGCAACTCACTCTAGTGTTCTTGTCTGGAGAATCCCAGGGACAGAAGAGCCTGGTGGGCTGCCGTCTAGTGGGTCGCACAGAGTCAGACATGACTGAAGTGACTTAGCAGCAGCAGCAAAGACATCTGCGTATCCGAGGTTATTGATATTTCTCCTGGCAATCTTGATTCCAGCTTGTGCTTCTTCCAGCCCAGCGTTTCTCATGATGTACTCTGCATAGAAGTCAAATAAGCAGGGTGACAATATACAGCCTTGACGAATTCCTTTTCCTGTTTTGAACCAGTTGTTCCATGTCCAGTTCTAACTGTTGCTTCCTAACCTGCATACAGGTTTCTCAAGAGGCAGGTCAGGAGGTCTGGTATTCCCATCTCTTTCAGAATTTTCCACAGTTTATTGTGATCCACACAGTCAAAGGCTTTGGCATAGTCAATAAAGCAGAAATAGATGTTTTTCTGGAACTCTCTTGCTTTTTCCTTTGGTATCTCCAATTTTCTTGAAGAGATCTCTAGTCTTTCCCATTCTATTGTTTTCCTCTATTTCTTTGCATTGATCACTGATAAGGCTTTCTTATCTCTCCTTGCTATTCTTTGGAACTCTGCATTTAAATGGG
Organism: Bos indicus; assembly: GCF_029378745.1. Classification (NCBI taxonomy): domain Eukaryota; kingdom Metazoa; phylum Chordata; class Mammalia; order Artiodactyla; family Bovidae; genus Bos; species Bos indicus. The sequence goes on along the minus strand of NC_091766.1, from coordinate 102,799,970 downwards.
TATATCTTTCCTTTTTTCCTTTGCTTTTTTGCTTCCCTTCTTTTCACAGCTATTTGTAAGTCCTCTTCAGACAGCAAATTTGCTTTTTTGCATTTCTTTTTCTTGGGGATTGTCTTGATCCCTGTCTCCTTTACAATGTAAATACTTAGGAGTTAAATTATTGGATTATAGGGGAAACAAAAGTTAACTTTACAAGACAAAGTCAAATTGTTTCCCATACTTACTACACAATTTATTCTCTACCAGCATAATTGACCCCCTGAGGCACATCACATGTGAAACTCAGTAGAGTCAGACTTAACTTCTACCTAATGAATGAATCTAAAATAGCATCGTATAGCTATCTTGATTTGTAATTTTGTGATTATTACACATCTTCACACCTCTTTTAGGCATTTGTATTACTTTTCCTGAAAAATACCTGTTCATGCCTAAATACTGTTTCAATTTTGTTCACTTGTCTACTGATTGTCCTGTAAGAGTTATATATTTGAAAATTAATATTTTATTGTTTACATATATTGCAAATATCTAACGCCAGTTTGTGTTCTGTCTTTTCACTAAACATATTTTCACAAGCTAAAGTTCTTAATCTGTATACAATGAAATCTGACAGTCTTTGACGTATTATCGTTTTATTGCTGTTTGGTCCAGAAACGAGCGTTTTCTAAGTCCACTTAGATAACAGTCATTCCTTTGCCCAAAATTCTACCATCTCACATCTGTCATAAAGCAAAATTTCTCAGAAGCAGGGGTCTTTTTAATAATCCTCCACTTTCTTCTATTGACAATTACTTATCCCAGAATGACCTACACACAGTAATATTTCCATTTTATACTAAGATTTCAATCTGATTCCCTATTTTATTTTCTTTTACTGGTAAGGTTTGACTATCCTTGGCCCTTTACTTCTATATAGATTTTAGAAACAGTTTATATTCATTTAGGAAGCAGTTTGTCTGAGCAACACTAAGTCTAGATTTAGGTAGTATTGACACATTTAAAACATAAAATGCTCCTGAACCCCTGCACATGAACACTAAATATCTCTTCAATTATGTCTTCATGTTAGAGTTGTGCGCAGTCGCTCACTCGTGTCTGACTCTCTGTGACCCCACGGACTGTAGTCCACCAGACTCCTCTGTCCATGGAATTTTCCAGGCAAGAATACTGGAGTGGGTTGCCATTTCTTTTTCCATTATATAAGAGTTACTTGGCATGATAATTTTTATGAGTGCCAAAAGCTATCAATATTTAAAGTTTTTAATACTTTACAGTCATTTTTAAGGTGTTTAAAGCAAAAACATATAATATCTGAATTTTGGAATTGATTGATTTTTTATCTCATGTAAGCTTTTTTATTTAGAAAAAAGGTATAGATACCTATAATATAATATAATTTTTATATAATATATAAAAATATAATTTTATATGATGTATAAATATAACACAAAATATACTTAAATATATTAGGTATGAGAAGCAGCCACATATCCAAAGACAATTATATATAACACATATATATATACACATATACCCCACTCCAGTACTCTTGCCTGGAAAATCCCATGTATGGAGGAGCCTGGTAGGCTGCAGTCCATGGGGTTGTGAAGAGTCGGACGCGACTGAGCGACTTCACTTTCACTTTTCAGCTTCATGCATTGGAGAAGGAAACGGCAACCCACTCCAGTGTTCTTGCCTGGAGAATCCCAGAGACGGGGGAGCCTGGTGGGCTGACGTCTCAGGGGTCGCACAGAGTCGGACACGACTGAAGCGATTTAGCAGCAGCAGCATATATATCTCTCAAGGATATCTACATATCTCAAAATTACTTAAATTACTTGAGTCATTATACCTCTTTAATGTTAGCTCATTTAATTTTCAAACATTGATAAAGTTGTTTCAAAGAATCTTATCAATAGTCTTTGTCTATATTTCATTGTGTTCATAACATATTTTTGTGTCACAAAGCTATCTTGTTTAGAGGGCAAATATTAATTTTTTGAGCTTTCCTAAAGTATTACTTTGTTTAACACTTTCTGCTTTGAATTCTTCAAGAATGGTATTGCCATTCTGCTTTCCTATCTTGCTTGTGATAATTCTCTATCTCTTACTAGTTTTTTATTCTAACTACTTCAGATGTATCTCAGAAAATAGCATGCAGTTAGATTGTTATTAAAGATAAACTCTAAAGTTTATATCTATATTGTTATTTTCCTGGGAGGAAACACTGGGCCTCATGTGCCTCTATATCCCCTGAGGAGTCTTCACATCCTTCTGGATAGAAGAAAAATCCTGTAGGATTCAGATCTGTTCATTTTGAAATACCATCACTTAGTAATTGTCAGTGTGAGCAGTTGCAGTTTAAAATCTGGGGAATTCTGCCTTAGATATTGCTTTGCTATCATGATGTCATGTATGCTCTTTCTCTAGCTGAAAAAGAAGGGGAAACTACATTACTCATCGGGAAACAGAGGTGCGCACGATGAACGGCGCTCAGAGAAAAGCCTGGAAATATTATGTCTTCTATAAAAATCAGCCCAGGTGCTCCTGGTTTTTCACAAAACAAATTCCCAGAGCCTAGACGCTACTTATTCACCATAAAGGCCACTTTTTAAACTTCCGCAGAGATGCTGTGAAAGCTTCCTGCGATTCAAGTCTAGCCAGGAACCAGAGAACTGAACTAATTGGTTAAGTCTGCTCAAGGTGACAAGCTGCCGACTGGCAGACACAACATTTAGAAACCAGGCTGAAAATGCTACATTTAATTTTACTTAGGATGTAAGAAAAGATCCAGAAGACGGGTTTATTTACTGGCAATGAAACATTATCCCCACACTATTCTCAGACCATGTGGGAGGAGGTGTGCTCTTGGAGAAAGAAGGTAGCTTGTCTCCGTGGGTCTTCACATAATTATTATAAAAATATGTTTGTGGCATAACGTAAAGTTTGACACAGAGAATGGCCATATTTTTGTCACAAATATAAACTGCTATTTAAAGTCTTTTTTTCCTAATATAAAAATAAACATAAAAAGAAAGCAAGCAACTTTTTAGCAATCTATAATACAGTACATTTTAAAATTCAGTTATCTAATGGATAATTCAGAAGGTTCAGAAGTATATTTCATTCAAGACTCTGTTTGCTGTGGGCAGTCACATATATAAATTTATGGGCTTCCCTGGTGGCTCAGATGGTAAAGAATCTGCCTGCAATGCAGGAGACCTCAGTTTGATCCCTCAGTCAAGAAGATTCCCTAGGAAGGAAATAGCAACCCACTCCAGTACTCTTGCCTGGGAAATCCCATGGACAGAGGAGCCTGGCAGGCTACATGGGGTAGGCTATAGGTCCATGGGGTTGCCAAAGGGCTGGATACGACTGAGCGACTAACACACACACACATACATATATGTTCTGTGTAAGTGGATGTGTATAAGAGATGTGCAACATTACAATATGTTGCAATAGAGAAGGAGATAAAAGGTGCAGAAGTGTTAATGAGTTCACAAGGGCCATCTAAAGTCTTCCAGGGAAAATCTGAATTTAAAATCTTACCATGAAGACAGTGGTAATCCTTCCACTTAGCTTTCTACTTTCTTTTATGCTTTCATTAGCAATCCATGTTATCACTTATATATTTTTGGAGTTGTGTGGCCTCTAGTGGTGTCTAGAAAAAGCATACAATGAAAATACTGCAAGACTGAACAAATCTATCTCCTGAGATTGAAAACTCAAAATGCTGGGTATTATTCTAACTTAAACAGTTTGGAATATTCCAGGGAGAATACTGGAGTGGGTACTTGTTGCCTTCTCCAGGGCATCTTCCCAACCCAGGGATCAAACCGAGGTCTCCTGCATTGCAGGCAGATTCTTTATCAGCTGAGCCACAAGAGAAGCCCTTTGAGTTAATATAATTCTCTTATTTGACAGTTTTAGACTTTGGCCCCACTTGTTTCAAAGTTACTATTTCTAAACATAAATTTATAAGAAAATAATATGGAAGCATTTATTCTATTCTTCATGTTGCTGTTCCCCCCGACCAGAGGTCAGTATCAATATTTAGACTTTATAAGAAAGTATTTCTGCAAGTCAATGATACATTTTTCAAAAGGACATAATAAAATATAGAAATTTTTGTTTAAGAGTGTTATAAGCTTTTTACCTTTAATTCAAAAATAAATTTTAAATAATTTAATTTAGACAGTATTTTTTCTAGATTACCTGGGTTTTTTACCTAAAATTCTGAAACATACATATCATAACACTACATTAGGCAGAATAAATAAGCTGATGGACAGATGCCAAAATGAATCTCACTATACTTAGCTCAGTATGAAAGCCTGCCATTTACATCGTGGTCCAGAGTCACTGTGTATTCAAAGACCTTAAATAAAAAAAAGTAATTAAGCTGATGAGCCAATTTAATAATGTGTTCTTCAAGAAAGACTGGACTAGTTAGTTCACATTTTCAAAATGTAATGCTATTTCAACTTTAATCCATTGGATCTCTTCCTTATTATGATTAAAGAAAAGATAGTATTGATTTGAAAGGGACCCCAAGAAATAACAAAAGTGTACAACTTGCCCTAATAGGCAATTTGTCCTTGGTATCTTTCTACAGATGGTTCTATATGCAGAACAGGGGCTACCTCTGGGATTGCCAAAATTACCTCTGATATGGTCCTTTCACTTTTTTAAAACCTTACAAATAATAAGTTAAAAAAAAAAAAAACTCTGAAAGAAGAAGGCAATATATTCCACAGTTAAAGTATTTTCAAATATATTACGAAGTATTTCCCTGTTTCTGGGATTATTTAATAACTACAGATTTTAAAGACATTTCCCAATTCACCATGTTTACTAGCACAGTTCCCTCAGGTTATAATGAAGGTGTTTATAACTAGAGATTAGAAGATAAAGACAAAGCTGTATTTAGTGAGAAACTGAGTGATAAGAAAATACAAACTAGGTGTCTACGAATGCCCTTTGCAAGAGAAGATTATTCAGCAGCTGTATCACATTTACACCTTATAGGATAGCTGAAGAAAATGAAGCATAGGAATATGTGAGCTATGTACTGGCAGTTATTGGAAATGGGTTTTTGATTTAGTTGCCAGCTGAGAATTCAGAAACAAAATAAAACCCTTTCATGGCCATCAGAAAATATGACTTTCTAACTAAGAATAATGAATATTGTCTACGCAAAGGTTCCCATGTTAATTCATCCACCATCTTTCAGAGCCAGAATAGCACTATTTAAGAGCATTCTGATGGGAAATTTCTAACATTGAAAAGTCACTTGTATACACACAGAAAACCAGATTATATAAACAGAAACACCATTCCCATGGTGAAACTGACCAGGCAAAAGTGAACACACTTTGAACAAGTGAAAATTCTTGACAGTCGCCAATCTCCCTTAGTGCTCCTTCCAGGGTGTTTCATGGTGGCTGAAATTCAGCTGTTTGGTTAGAGTAAGGTAATGGGTCCACACAAGTAGTAAGAAGGGTGAATTTTGAGGCAAGGTTTATGTTGGGGTATACATTTGAGATATATTTTGAAGTCAGTACAGTCAGAGGGCATGTTTAAGTTTCTATTTAATTTTGCTCTTTGTCAATCAATATTTATTGACCACATTAATGTTTTATTTTCAAATATGGGTAAAATATACATAAATTCATATGATAAATACCCATATATGAACACCCAGCTTCAGTCATGTTAATGCTTTGTACTCTATATTTACTACGATCAAGGCATAAAAAGTTTAATTAAATAGAGACAATATGAGAACTATTTTAAAACCTTTTTACAAGAATGTTTAGCAGTCTGACTCCATATTTCCAGTCAAATAAAACTTAGATAAACATTTAGATATTGATCCTAGCTTTGTCTGTGTGTTTTAAAACTGAAAAGCAAGTTAATAATCAATTTACTAAAAATTAGATACAAGGAATATCATCCTGATTTGACTACTACTATATACCCTTTTTTAATCTTCTTTTTTCATATTCAAAAAATGTGTAAATCATGTGACATGTATATCCACACAGGCTTTGATAAACTTAATTTATACACATATAAATATATATATATGTGTGTGTGTGTGTGTGTGTGTGTGTAGAGAGAGAGAGAGAAGGCAATGGCACCCCCCTCCAGTACTCTTGCCTGGAAAATCCCATGGACGGAGGAGCCTGGTAGGCGCAGTCCCTGGGGTCGCTAAGAGTCGGACAGGACTGAGCGACTTCCCTTTCACTTTTCACTTTCACGCATTGGAGAAGGAAATGGCAACCCACTCCCGTGTTCTTGCCTGGAGAATCCCAGGGACGGGGGAGCCTGGTGGGCTTCCGTCTATGGGGTCGCACGGAGTCGGACACGACTGAAGCAGCATATATATATACATATATATGTATATATCTGTATGCTTATTTACATGGATACAAGCATCAGTTTACTACAGCAGTTGGTAAAATTTTTGAAAATAAAATCTTCTGAATATCAGACAATTTTCATTTAAATTTTAAGCACCACAGTTCAGTTTCCAACCAGCCACTACACTCCTGAGAAGATACGAAACTCACAGCCTCACTCACAGACCTTTAGGAAAGAATAGTCCATCCATGTTTAGAGGTTCACATTGAAGGTGAGCTCAATGGTGATTTTAATATAATAAATATATAATAAATAGTCTAGGCTAATAGCTTCTTACAGATATGTCTGTGTTTAGTAAATTAAGATAAATTCAATTAAAAGTGACTTGAAACGTGTACCAAGTTGGAGGTAATGTCTCTAAGACTTTAGAGATATTTTCTCTAAAATACTATCTAAAAAGGACAGTTTTCCCATGAAGAGCTCAAGTGTCACATGTCTCCTCTGAAGAATGAGGAATAACACACGAAAGAGTGCAGGACAAGACCTTCATTACAAATGGCCAAATCTACCACCTCTCCCAAGGAAAAAAGTCAAAGATGAAACCTTGGTGCTTTGATACTATGTGGAGCCTTGAAGTCAATTTCTCTCCTCTTTCTTTTTCCCCCTAGATCTTTCTTCTTTGACAAAGTTCAGCTTCACTTTCTAAATAAGATTAATGCTTACGGTCGACACAGATTATTCTGATGTCAGTCAAGGCACTGCTCTCTCCTCGGTCACTAGAACAATATTGGTACTGGCAGGTATAAAACACGCTGTCCAACACAGGCAGACAAGTGAGTTCAGCTTGGAATCTGAATCCAAATTAGGTCCCATATTAATTGCAAATGGTAAAAACCTTTGCTTTAGTTTTCTAATTAAGATTAATGATAGTGGTTTGAAGAGCTGATACCAAGACCCTGGCATTAACAGCAATCATTTTTCAACTGTGGCAAACACGTTTTCCTTTTGAAGTACATTCCAGTCCAAAATAAGAGTTGGCAAGAAGGTAGTGCTGAGGGAGACAGAAGATTCAGTAAGCCGTATTTCTTCAGATTAAACCACAAATATATTGAATGCACAAAAACCTCAGGAAAAGCTTTGTTTCAGGCAGCACATACCCGGCCAAAACCTGCCGTCCAGAGAAAGCGCTCAATTTTAGGAAAAACAAGGGGCTCCATATTCTTGAAGGAGATGCTATTGAAAGTTATAAATAACTGGTAAAAATAAATGTTTCGATTTAAAGTGCTTCTGGATATCTGTTGATTGTGAGTGAGATGATTTACACAGAGTGCACAGCTGAAGCACAGACTCACCATCTGGAATTACTAACCGAGAAACCCATAAACTCATCGATGTATTACATGACTTACCGTCAGGCCTCCGTGGAGTAGGTATCATCAGATTCTAAAGCTGCTCATTTAGACCACTTTAGAACTTGCTTAAGACAGAAAATGTTTCATTCAGAAAAAAAGCCTCCCTTTTCGGATTGTGTTGTGTATGCTCTGAAAACAAATTCTTCAGAGGGAGATGAAAGAAAATCTGGGCAAAGAGCAACCAGTAAGTTTTTATCTCCCAGCTGTTTTGTCAGTTTTATACAACCACAGAAATTATGCAGTGGATTTTGTTCCACAATCAGTAATACACGTAATGTCTGAAAATATAGACCTCTTTGGAAGGATGACTGCTTGGTGCCCTTAGGATTTTAAGGTGGCTTTTTAACTTTTTTTTGAAACAATTATGTGAACACAAGAGAACTTTTGTGTGCCAAGACTTACATGCCCTTTAAGCAAACAAAAATGGAAAATTTTAGCACATTCCACATTAATAGAAATAGAGTTGAATTTGCCCGAGTTCTGTTTATGAATGGCATTATTTATACAGCTGTGAACTGTATTGAAACATGACAATGTGGGGAGAAAAATCTCCAGGCATTGAATTATCCAGCTGACTTCTGTTTTTTTAAAGCATCCTCATCATAAAATCTAAAGCATCAATTTTTCAAAAAATATTGAATGCCTTTAGAAGAAGTTTTAAAATTCTTTCTCTCCTGGTATAACTTCTTTTCAAATTGAGTTATGACCTGTTGAAATGAACTGCATGCATGGATTTATTTTATTAACATATCTTATCCTTTCGTTCCTTTAAGTGTTGGAAACCTGCTTGGTTTCTCTCTCTAAATGAGGGAGGAATCTCATTTCCAACTCTCTAGTCTCTCCTGGAATCACTGGCTATAAAGAACCTATGGGTCACTTTCTTAAAATCAATCTCTACAGCATATCAAGATTCTTGTAGTCATTCCTTCTGAAACGGGCAAAACAAGGTGTCAGAATGTTTTATTTCTTCATAAATGCAGAAGTAAATTCATGATAATTTTTGAGAAATCAGTATTAAAATGATAGAATCAAAACCAAAGTAAATATTGAGAGTGTGATCAAAATCTCCATAATCATTCCCAATGCAAGCCTAAGTTTCATTCCTGGAAATCGTATACCAAATGTGCATGCTCACCCCTAGAGACGGCAATTAAGAAACATAAACAGGTACGCTATTCAACAGAAGAGCACACAGAAGTGAGCAGGAGAGTGGATGTTTGGGGCGACTTCGGGTGGCAGAAGTGAGCTTTTGCTCAGCTGTGAACTCTAAGTTCCTTGGTCTTTGTCTCCAGGTGTGCCTGCACGCTGAGTCGCTTCAGTAGTGTTCCACTCTGTGCGACCCTACGAACTGCAGCCCACCAGGCTCCTCTGTCCATGGGATTCTCCCGGCAAAAATACTGGAGTGGGTTTCCATCCCTTCCTCCAAGGTATCTCTCTCTCTCCATCACTATCATATTCTACAGAAGTGAAAAGAGTAGATATTCTTGAGTTTGGGAATAATACCAAACTTTCTATGCATAAATTATTGACTTTTCATGTAGTTAGCTAATTGGCAGAACTGACCATTAACCTGCTGACTTATTATTCTTTTTTAAGTTGCCCCCTACCCCACTCCCCAACACACACATCTGTATAGGGTCTTTCTTCCATAAGCATTTACTCTTATCAACTTAGTTCCAAGACAACTGGGATTAGCTGTTGTATTTTATTTCTTTATCTAAAATTTTCAAGTTTTATGACCTGTAAATCCATCATGGTATAAGTTTTCTATCGCTATTTTGACAAATTCTCATAAACTTTTAAGCTTAACACATTTATTATCTATGATTCCATAAACCCAGCATGGATCTTATCAGCCTAAAGGTTTTAGCAGGACTGTATTTTCTTCTGTTGACTCTAGGGAAGAATCTGTTTCCTTGCTTGCATCCTGCATTCTTTGGCTGGTGGTCTTCTTCTCCATCATCAAAGCCAGACACCTCACATCTCTCTTTTTTTTTTCTCATCCCTTCCACTGACCATAGCCAAGAAAGATTCTCTACTCTCAGAAACTCTGGTGAATATACTAAGCCCAACAGATAATCAAGGTAATCTCCTAATCTCAAGATTCTAAGCTTCATCACAGCTAAAAAGTCCCTCTGTCAAGTAAGGAAGCATATTCACAGACTCTGTGGATTATGGTGTAGACATCTTTGGAAGTTATCATATTTCATACCACATCATCTGAATAATTCTCCCAAATCTCATTTGCTATGATTTACCAATAAAGGACACAAATGGCCAAGACCTAACAGAGGTAAAAGATTAAGAAGAGGTGGCAAGAATACACAGAAGAACTGTACAATAAAGGTCTTAATAATCTACATAACCACAATATTGTGGTCACTCACCTAGAGCCAGATATCCTTGAGTGTGAAGTCAAGCAGGCCTTAGGAAGCATCACTATGAATAGAGCTACTGGAGGTGATGGAATATCAGCTGAACTATTTCAAATCCTAAAAAATAATACTGTTAAAGTGCTGCACTCAATATGGCAGCAAATTTGAAAAATGCAGCAGTGGCCACAGAATGGGAAAAGGTCCGTTTTCATTCCAATCCCAAAGGGAATGGCAAATAATGTTCAAACTACTGCACTCATTCACATGCTAGCAAGATAATGCTCAAAATCCTTTAAGCTAGGCTTCAACAGTTAGGAAAGGCAGAGGAACCAGAAATCAAATTGCCAACATCTGTTGGATCAAAGGAAAAGGAAGGGAATTCCAGAAAAACATCTAGTTCTGCTTCATTGATTATGCTAAAGCCTTTGACCTTATGAATCAAACTGTGTGAAATAAACTGTGGAAAATTCTTAAAGAAAAGGGAATACCAGACCATCTTACCTGTCTCCTGAGTAACTTGTATGCTGGTCAAAAAGCAACAATTAAAAGTGGACATGGAACAACAGACTGGTCCCAAATTGGGAAAGGAGTACGTCAAGGCCGTGTATTGTCACCCTGCTTAATTACCTTATATGCAGAGTATATCATGCAAAATCCAAGACTTGATGAATCACAAGATGTAATCAAGGTTGCCTAGAGAAATATCAACAGCCTCAGAAATGCAAATTATACCACCCTAATGGCAGAAAGCAAAGAAGAACTAAAGAGCCTCTTGATGAAGGTGAAAGTAGAGAGTGAAAAAGCTGGCTTAAAACTCAGCATTCAAAAAATGAAGATCATGGCATCCATTCTCATTACTTCATGGCAATTAGATGGTGAAAAAATGGAAAAAATGGCAGATTTTATTTTTGGGCTCCAAAATCACTGTGGACATGGACTGCAGCCATAAAATTAAGACACTTGCTCCTTGGAAGAAAAGCTATGACAAACAAAGACAGCATATTAAAAAGTAGAGACTTTACTTTGCCAACAAAGGTCCGTCTAGTCAAAGCTATGGTTTTTCCAGTAGTCATGTATGGATGTGAGAGTTGGACAATGAAGAAGGCTGAGCACCCAAGAACTGATGCTTTTGACCTGTGGTGTTGGATAAGACTCTTGAGAGTCCCTTGGACTGCAAGGAAATCCAACCTGATCCATCCTAAAGGAAATCCATCCTGAATATTCATTGGAAGCACTGATGCTGAAGCTGAAGCCCCAGGACTTTAGCCACTTGATACAAAGAGCCAACTCATTGGAAAAGACGCTGATGCTGGGAAAGACTGAGGGCAGGAGTGAAGGGGGTAACAGAGGAAGAGATGGTTGAATGGAATCACTGACTCAATGGACACGAGTTTGAGCAAACTCTGGGAGGTAGTGAAGGACAGGGAAGCCTGGCATACTGCAGTCCGTGGGGTCACAAAGAATTGGACATGACTTAGCGACTGAATGACAACGCATCTTGTCTTCAGATCATTACAAAAAGTGAAGATTCAGATTTGGTATAAGAACTGGAAGATATGTGGGGGAATCATCATACATATGGGGGCTTCCCTGGAGGCTCAGGTGATAAAGAATCCACGTGCAATGCAGAAGACCTGCGTTCGATCCCTGAGTCAGGAAGATCCCCTGGAGAAGGAAATGGGAACCCACTCCAGTGTTCCTGCCTGGAGAATCCCATGGACAGAGGAGCCTGGTAGGCTACAGTCCATGGGATTGCAAATTGTCAGACACAACTGAGCGACTAACACTTTCACTTCACTTTCAGCATATATGCATCTCAGTATCAGTTCAGTCCCTCAGTTGTATCCAACTCTTTGCGACCCCATGGACTGCAGCATGCCAGGCCTCCCTGTCCATCACCAACTCCCGGAGCTTACTCAAACTCATCCGTCGAGTCGGTGATGCCATCCAAGGATCTCATCCTCTATCATCCCCTTCTCCTCCCGCCTTCAATCTTTCCTCTAAATCTCATTAAATTTAAAGGACAGAGAAAATTATTGTTTTGATCTGCCAATATAAAAGAAAGTTGTTGTTGTATCTTCAAAACCTCCACTGTCTTAGTTTAGCTATGTGTTTTGAATCAGGAGTTTATACATGTATAAATACATGTTGTTCCCATTCCTACAGTTTTTCAGGTAAATGGGGAATAATGTAATAGCTATACTATCCCATTTTTCGATGCCATGTCTCTTTTACTTTATGTTTTGCCCTGATATTTTAATTTTTATTTTCTGATATCTTCCTAGAACTTTACATCAGCTTATTTTCTCTAATCTCCAACTTTTGTTCTCCAAGGAACCATTCCTTCACCTAGCTTTGTGTTCCCAACATTAATATTTGATATTGTCCTCCAGGCAATATCTGGGTGTACCCTCCACTCCATACTGCACACACTGTTACAACCTCCAGCTTTAGAGTTGTTTCCTAAGTTAGTGTCCCCAAAAGGAAACAGATGTCATTTTCACATGAGGATACTTTGAAGAGAGTTTAACACAGAGAATATTTACAAAATTTCAGAACAGCACAAGTAACAGTGAGATAACAGATCAGATCAGATCAGTCGCTCAGTCGCGTCCGACTCTCTGTGACCCCATGAATCGCAGCACACCAGGCCTCCCTGTCCATCACCAACTCCCGGAGTTCACTCAGACTCACGTCCATCGAATCAGTGATGCCATCCAGCCATCTCATCCTCTGTCATCCCCTTCTCCTAGGCTAGTAAAAGCAGGGTTGTTATCCATCCTAGAAAGTCCACAGGATCAAGAGAGGGAAACGGTTACCAGAGTCCGTAAGATGAAGGTCAGCAGAGAAGGTTGCTATTGGAAGAACAGAGAACTTGTGAGGGATGTAGAAAACCCCAAGTAAGCCTGCAACGAGGAAGTCAGGAGAAGATACAGCCTTCCCATAGTCTGCACCCTACTGGAATACAGAGGGCCTACCATTGTGGTCCATGTGGATGGGACACTGGCTTTGAGAGCAGAATGAGAAGGAGTAGAGAGGAAACTGGGAGGGACAAATGGAAACTATCTAACAACCCCCCCCCCCCCCCCCCCCCCCCGCCTCACCTGGACTAACAACATAAAATGTGTGACTTACATGTCTCAATGTATGTCTCCTTTAATCGTATGTTTCCATTGACAACGTGGTAGACTAACGACTAAAGGCACTCCAGTCTATGAATCAAGAGCAACATATTCATAAATTTCTCTAATGTTTATATGTAAGATTTAAAGGTTAATGTCTATTTATTTAGATCTAATTCTTATGAGAATTCCCAACACCATTTTGATGGAGTTGATTTTCTCATGCAAAACTGAAAGAGTAAAATAACAGTGAAAATTAGGAACTGAGTGTGATTAAAAGACACTCTTATCTTGCCATCAACATGGGAACATTTAACTTAAAAATAATTAGATTTCAAAAACATGAAGAGAAGATATATATTAGTGTATTGATTTTTTTCTATTAGTCATAGACATTGATTTCCTGTTTACTAATGCAGATGTACTTTCTTATTTCACCAAAATCATACATCACAGGACATTCACCAATAGCTCAGCTGGTAAAGAACCTGCCTGCAATGCAGGAGACCCCGGGTTGATTCCTGGGTCGGAAAGATCCACTGCAGAAGGGATAGGCTACCCACTCCAGTATTCTTGGGCTTTGTTTGTGGCTCATCTGGTAAAGAATCTGCCTGCAATGTGGGAGACCTGGGTTTGATCCCTGGGTTGGGAAGATCCCCCGGAGAAAGGGAAAGACTACCCACTCCAGTATTCTGGCCTGGAGAATTCCATGGACTGTATAGTCCATGGGGTCTCAAAAATCGGACACGACTGAGCAACTGTCAGTTTCATTTTCACTTTCATGCATCTCATACTTACTGTAATCTATGTTGTCTAATTCATGAAATACATTGTCTTCTTATATTAAGTAAAGCTCTGTGATCTACTCCTCTGGTCTTACCACTCCCATTTTTTCCCCATCCTACTCACGCTAAGGTCTGATTTAAAGCTCCAAACATGGCCCCATCTCTGCTGAAAAACACTTGTGATTAGTCACATACTAATCATGATTAGCCTCCTGAATTAAGAACATCCCTTCTAGAAACATTCAGGATCCTCTGCGATATGGCCTTAACTTCTCTTGCCAGACCAATCCCACACTATCTTCTTATATAAGAGCCCCCAAGCCTACAGGGCACGTTTGTTCAAATTAAAAAAAAGATACTATCTCTGGGAAGATAAAAGCCTGAAGGTAAAAGTTTAGGCAGAGGACGTGACTGCCTTTGCAAGAAGAAAAATGTCCCTTCCTTTAGATGAGCACATCGTCCACCAGGGCACACGGCTCCTCTAGAAGAGCTTGTCAGGCTATCGCAAGGTTCACAACCATGCACTCAACATCCCTGTGCGTGCACACTGTATATCCCTGTTAAAGTGGATCGTCTGCTCTTCTCCAGAGTAACCCCTATGAATGGCTACGCTGGTGCCCTATTCACATTTCTCCTCTCTACTTCCATATTTTGGAGCCTTTCTTAAACTTTCCTAACTTTTAGCTCATTCAGATATGCACTCAACCTCTATTTTGTGTGTGCCTACATAGCATGTCTTATGACTGGTTTTGGAGGTGCACGAAATTGCATATTTCTGATTCATGGAAATGTCTCCTCACCCCCATGACTCATTAGGATTATTCCTTATGATTCCTCATTATGATCATTTCCCTAAGCAGCTCATGCCCAACACACACACACTACTTGACCTGCACTTGCCTTTGGGAAACTGTATTTGCTGCTGTCTCTAGTAATGTTTTGATAAAAAGACATTTTCCTTGCCATGGGCTTCCCTGGTGGCTCAGATGGTAAAGCATCTGCCTGCAAGGCGGGAGACCTGGGTTCAATCCCTGGGTTGGGAAGACCCCCTGGAGAAGGAAATGACAACCCACTCCAGTATTCTTGCCTGGAAAAGCCCATGGACGGAGGAGCCTGGTAGGCTACAGTCCATGGGGTTGCAAAGAGTTGGGCACGACTGAGCGACTTCACTTTCACTTTTTTTCCTTGCCGTTAAACTTGATCCCACAGATTTAAAAATCTCAGTAGCCAGAACAGTACCTAGCTCTGTAACTTGAAGAAAGGATTTAAACTCAGTTGAATTATTCATCACCTATCCTGTAACCATAACTGCCACATTCTGATTGTAACTCAGCCCTTGTTTAATAGGTCAGTAGCGCTGAGTGCCTTTTCTGTTCGATTGCACTTTGAGTTACTTAAAGATTATATCCTTTCACTAGAGTTCTCAGCCAGCATTTAGTTGTATCTTTCAGACATGCGGCACTTGTACAGCTGGAGACAGAATGGCAGAATTATATGGCTCTCTGAATTTTTTCTTTCCTCTTTTTTTTGGGGGGCAGCTTTTCACCTAATGATGAAGACTATTTTTTACACACTCTAGCTTTTTCCTTCTGCTAAATGCTCCATCAACACATGGCCCAGGTAGATATAGCTGTCAACATCTTCACCTTCCTCTTTTTATTTATCTTGACAGATCCCTTGGCGCAGTATTAATTTTATCCACTTCACCATGGAGGTGATTGTTCCAACTCATTTTTATATGCTTCTGTACATGGACGCTCCATTTAATACCAGATATGACTGGTCTGTGGAAATGGAAGTTATTCCCCTAAGGAACATAAAATTGGCCTATCTAGCAGTACCTATTTAAGTATTTTAAAATAAAATATTTTTTATATTTAAATAAAATACCTAGGAATTCCTAGATAAAAGCATTTAACTGTACCAGTCCAGCTGTTAAGTAACTCTACTCTCCATAATTGGTACAATAAAGACAGAAACCGTACTGGAATTGATTGAAGAGGAAATAAGAAATGAAGACACAAATCCTATTAATTGTATCAGTTATTTTGATAAGTTTTCCAATAAAAAAGAACAAAAATAATGAGTTAGTAGGAGACATGGGTGTGAAATTTTTAAAAATGACTTAAAGGAAGCCAATAGAGTATGTTTTATGCTGATGGAGATTATTAATAATAATGTGGATAAATGTAGAACAGATTTTGCCAGAAAATAACTTGTGATAAAATTCAAAGAATGATTTTCTGTCCTTACTTTATCTGACCTACCAGGGCATTCCACAGGTTTGACCAAACCTTCCTGCCTAAAGCACTTACCTCTTTTGATATTTCTGATAACACATGCTACAAATGTTCTATTTCAATCATTACGCCATTTCTGTCTTCCTTGTTTACTATAATATAATCTTCTACAATAGAACTTCTTACAGAAATTCAAATGATAAATCAGTAAATCTGGCAATTGAACAATTCTAGTAAGATTCTAAACGATGCTGATGCTATAGGTCTACGGAGCATAGTTTGAGTAACTATGACTTACAGAATCTTTAAATGCTAGGGTGTTTCAGGGCCTAAGTCTGGTACATTTCTCTCTTTTCATCTCTAGATATTTTCACATAGTCCACTGGCTTTAAATAGGATATATCTCCAGGACAGTTATCTATTAGGAAATCCTGACTTAAAAAGACCAATTTGATATTTTTGTATGTCCAACTTCAAATCTGTGGTTGTAATATCCAAATCGGTTTCTTTTCTAGTCTTTTCGCATCTTAGTAGATGATACTACCATCTATCCATTGCTCAGGCCAAGTGTCTATGGGACATTTCTTTCTTTAAACATTTTCTTAGCCAAACAGCCCACCAGTACTTCCCTAATTCTACTGATACTCACTTCTTTGTATCCTCACCTCTAACTCCATCTGCCTACTCCTAATCACCACAATGTCACCCAGACTTCTGCCAGAAACTCACCCTCTGCTATGGTCTTCATACAAATTCAATTTCTCCCAGAGTGAATCTTTATAAAAGTAAATTAAACCATGTAAATTCACTGTTCCTCCATGAGCCATGCCTTGAGTAGCGAGGCCTGCTGCCTGTACCTCCAAACTCCTTTGTAGCAGTTCCTTCTCCCAACTATGTTCACAATGACACTGACCTCCCATTCCCTTCTTCAAATATACTCTGCCAATCTCTTTCCCACCTCAGGGCCTTTGCATTTATGGCTAAGAGTCTCCACCCTACCCTCCATCCCAGGGAGTTCCTCCTTCAGTTCTTAACATATATAACTCCTTTTTTATCCTTTCACATTCATCTTTGATGTACTTACAGAAACTGTTTCAGGCAACTGGATTGAAAAAAGCCATCCACCTCCACCTTTATCCTGCTGCTGCTGCTGCTGCTGCTGCTACCAAGTCATGTCAGTCATGTCCGACTCTGTGCAACCCCATAGACGGCAGCCCACCAGGCTCCTCTGTCCCTGGGATTCTCCAGGCAAGAACACTGGAGTGGCTTGCCATTTCCTTCTCCAATGCATGAAAGTGAAAAGTGAAAGTGAAGTCACTCAGTCGTGTCCGACTCTTAGCGACGCCATGGACTGTAGCCTTCCAGGCTCCTCCGTCCATGGGATTCTCCAGGCAAGAGTACTGGAGTAGGGTGCCATTGAAAAAGCCATCCACCTTCACCTTTACCCTAGTCACTGTCTAATCCCTAAAACACTATGCTACTTTCTTCCTAACACTTACCATGATATAAATGACCGTATTTATATATTTACATTTGTAATGTCTGGTTCTATGTGATTGTATGTAGCCTCGAGGAGGACTGGGATCCTGACTGCCAGTGAATCTCCACTGCCTAAAACAAAGTAACTGAAAAGGTATCCATGATATTGTAGAGTAATCAAGAAAATATTTGTAGTGTTTTAATAGAACCAAATGCCATCTTCACAATTCAGTGCACCCACAGTCTTTGGTGTGCAATAACTATTTCCACTTAATCCTTTGCTTTCTAGAAAATTGGGTAACAAAATGCCCGTCTAATTTGTTTTTTACAATGATGACAAACTTCTTTAATTTAATTTTAGAGCTTGCTCTCAAGTGGTTCCCTCAAACTGCTTAGACTATTCACTCGAAGCCTAGGTTCTCCACAGGTAAAAGAGCTAATCCCTTTAACTCTTATCCTAAAGTTACTTTCCACAAGTGTCTTATATGGCCCACTGGCACATTACACCCTATCCTTCTGGGACCCTTAGTAAGCTTTTGAAATTGCAGGGAATTTCACAAACCAGTCATGGCTCCAGTCTTGGGGGTTTCCTTAGACTCTGATCAAGATCCATTCAAATGCAACATTTCATTGCTTCCTTCTTTCACTTATCCAATCACTCTTTCATGAAATTTTTAATGGGCACCTACTATATGTCAGACCCTCTGGTATGTGCCAAAGGTAGAAGAAAGGGTGGAAACCTGACAGATGGTTGCTATTCTTAAGGAGTTTACAGTGGGAGATGGATATTAAAGACATAACTATACAAATGATTCTTTTAATCCTGTGGAATCTGCATGCACAAGAAACTTTGATTTAATCTGAGATCCTGAGAAAATCAAAACTATTAAGAACGTAAAAGTGGTGTCTAAAAAACAAAAAATGACCAAAAACAAAACAAAACAAAAAAAAACAGTGTCTATATATAGAAGAATACATCCAGTTTGTATTCAATATATATTGAATAATGTAGATATGTATAAATATATTACATATACAATATATTTTGTGCAAAGAGAGGAAGTATGTAACCATGAACAGATGTGGATAAAGATTAAGGGGACAGAAAAGAGCAAAGATGAGAGTTCTAGTGCTAAAGACATCACAAATATGAGTTCTCGATCAATTATTTCCTTAGTCCATCTAAGGAAATTCATTATCAGTCCAGACCAACTGAACAATAATCCCTCATTAGGAGTCTAATGCAATTTTCTTCCTAGTGTCTGTTCTCATTCTTTTTCTTGCGGAAATACCTTAGAGGAGAAGAGAATCCTAATTCTCTAACTGGAAATTCATTTGGGAAGTCACTAGGCTAGAAGCTATAAATAAATCACAGTGACTTAATACCTCTTTTTTTTTTTTAATCACCTTCTTAGTTTAACTATTCCCACTGTGGCTTTTCCACATTCAATTGGCTTAAATGAGCCCCACTTCCCGCCACCCATCTCTACTTCCCTGGACATCAGTTTTGATCCTTGGTATTATTTATGCAGCCTGTGGAAAAGTGCTACATATTGACTCGGGATTGGAGAAAATTATGTAACATCTGTGCTTCATTTTCTAACTTCCCCATCTGTAAAACTTGATGTCATAATATTTATCCAATATCGCACAGAAGTGATACAGGAATTTATTCATGTTAGTAAGGAACACTGAGATGTAGGGCACACCAGAAGTATAAAATGCTGTTATTATTCTCTGACAGGTTGGTCAAGCTCTATAAATACTTGAGAAACGTATGATGGTCTATAATGACTTGCAGGTGGGCCACAGTCAGGAGACTCGGCGCTCCCATTCTGAAGTGTCATGTCATTGAGGCTATGTAAATGTCATCATGCACATTTTTGTGGTGGTAGCCTTTCAACTCCATAACTCTAAAAATTAAGGTTTTACTTTTCCAATGCCAATGTGAATGTACTGTGGTGAGGATACACACTCCATTTTATAGGTGAGATCTGCGTGAGTGGTTTTAGAGGTTACAGTTAAAACTGCTTTCTTGGGCGCTATCATTGGAAAAGGAAGACAGTAATCACATAGGAAGGTAGCTTTTTAAAAGGGCAAAGTAGAACCACAGTTAGTAAAAATACTCTTGTTAGAACGTGCAAGTCTATGAAGAAAATGAAGAGTTGGACTCACAGCCCTCAATAAGGTGAAAGAATGATGTTCAGTAAGTTTACAGTCACTAAGGAAACCACACTTGCCTCCCTCTCTCTGCATTCCTCTTTATCTTTCTACACATCTATGTGACCAAATAACGCTTAAATGCTTTTCCTATACCCTCATGACTGTGTACATACCCCAACCACCTGTCTAGCCTCATCAGACTAAGAATAGCTAAAGCTGATTGACAAGAAGAGCAATGCAAAGGTTATGTAAAATGTACACCTTTATTAACATTAGGGATGGCTGTGCAAATGTGTAACTTGTATTAACTATTAAATCCTTAGGCTTAATCAGCTGAACTTGAGATTAAGAATACCTCAGTCCCTAAATTTACACAGACTGGAGACTAATGAATTGCACGCTTTCAGTGAATTGATGATTTTACCTACAGAAAAAGTTGTTGTCCTCATAAAACTAGACTATGCAGAGAGAAGACTGGGTGTGTAGGCAGAAGCAGGAAATTTTAATTGAACCCATTGTACATGGAAACCAATAGGTGAACTGGAAGTATCATGAGAAACAGAAAAGGTCACTGTGAATGTTTACCTTGTTTTAGAAGGACATTTTGAGAAGGCGGAAATTCATTAAAATGCATTTAAAACAAAAGAAAAAAACTAGGAAATCAAATAAATAAAATTAAACAGCACAAGAAAATATTTTTTGAATGATGTTGAATGATACAGAAACCAGAGTGATCAATCACCAAAGCTACGTTACTGAGACAGGCATTGTATACTGGTCACATCACCTGGGGAAGATGAACCCCTCCTGCATTCTCCATTCGTGCCCAAGTTTTGATATGGGCTAGTGTCTTTTCTTCAATTATATGTCAAGACAGAGTTTCATAAAGAGATAACTTCAAGAAAACTGCCAATGACATCTCAATGTTCCTTTACTATAAAATATACTACGTCTAATGTCTAAAACAGAAAGATTATTTCTAAGAAGCACAAAATAAGACAGAGTAAGAAATACAATTTTCTGCAAAATAGATGACCATGGTCTACTTGGGGACTTGCATATCCGAAGAAAAATAAGATAGTCAATGAAATCTACCCTTATATGGTAAAGAAGATTATATGTTTAAGTTTAAAGAGAAACAAATAATAAAAATAGATTAAAGAATATCTGTTTACCAAACTGAGTAAAATAAATATGAGAGATTGTGAAAATTAATATCTAGGTCTAAATATAATTATCTGGGATCTTAGCCAAGTAGGGATGGTGTTTTCACAAACATCTTTTCTCATTTCCCCTTGCTCTCGAAATAAACCTAAATACAGTTTCTTGTTCATTTTTCTCATTTTTCAGATGGTAAAGAATCTGTCTGCAATGCGGGAGTCCCTGGGTCAGAAAGACCCCTTGAAGAAGGGAATGGCAACCCACTCCAGTATTCTTGCATGGAGAATCCCGTGGACAGAGAAGCCTGGTGGGCTACAGTCCATGGGGTCGCAAAGAGTCGGACACGACTGAGTGACTACCGATTCATTTTCACACTTTCTTTCCTGTTAAAAATGCCTCTCCTGACCTTTATTTCATCCTAGTGCTTATCCTTTCTTTATCTTCATTCCCATTATGGACACAGACTTTGAGGAAACTAGCTTAAGTTGTAGCATGTGGGGGTTAAGTAAAGCAAGGGGAATAGTTTCTTTCCAGAGAGATCTACTGAGTAGTGAAAGAACTGGGTGGAAACCCTGGAACTCTTCGTTAGCCATATCTTTTTCAGACATGATTTAAAATATTGGATTTACAAGGAGAAGAACTTTCTACTGTCTCTCTAACAAAGAACTCTCTTTATCCTCCAAATATTTTTTATTTTTTATTAACTAAAATGTGGATTCTGAGTAGGGCTCTGTTTGTCCACTGCTGTTTTCTCATGATTTAAAATAATGCATGTAGCAAGCACTCAAAATATATTTGTTGAATGAATTGATGAACTTTTAGGATGATGTCTCTCAGATTAAGTCTATCTTGAATTTCGCACATCATATGGCTTGTTCAGACTCCATTTTTCCTCCCCTATAGTGATGACAGTGCCCTTTTATCTGCAAAATCTCTCTCTCACACACACACACACACACATACACACACACACACCATGAAGCAAGAAGCAGTGAATCAATTCTGCTGATTCCGCAGCATGTCAGCAACCTCTTTGCTGACACATTTGTTTTGGGGTTACCTGTCTGAATCTGGGTCTTCAGTGGTCAAGTCCCTCTTTGGTAAGTTTGCCCCCTTACAATTATGTGCATTTTATAGATATTCTACCCATCTAACAAGCTGTTACTGAGTTCTGGCCATAGACCAGAAATTGTTCCTGTTTGGTAGACACAAATTTAAATAAATCACAATATTATTCCAAAAGATGTTTTTATACTTGATATGAGGAGAGACCTAAAGAAATAAGGATAATTAGCATGTCACATTCTATAATAAAGGAAAGTCAAAATGTTTATTTAATGATATTGACTGGAAAAGATGTATGATTTAATTATGATTCTCAACATTAATAGTGTTTAATAAATGCTTATTGAAGAAATATTAATAGAACATTTATTCTAGAATACATGGACCAATGTATAGACTAAAAGTGAAACTTAAACATGAATTATCTACTTCAAAAAATGTTCAGAGGTGGCATATAATTTATAGTCTAAGTGGAAAACATAACATTTATAAAATCTAAGCAAGAAGTTTCAAAATGATCAGATTTTTGAGTTTTTACACATACATTATCTTATTTATTTCTTAGTCTTAATTCTAGAAGATAGATTTATTTCTGAAAATAAATAAATAATAAATATATTTATAATAAATGAAATTTATAATTGTATAAATTTTATGAATGTATAATTTATAAAAATAAATAAATTAATAATAAATAAATTTTGCTTTGTTTATAAAGCAAAAATAACAAGTAAGGCAAGTGAAAGTCATTCAGTCATGTCTGACTCTTTGTGACCCCATGGAATTCTCCAGGCCAGAATAATGGAGTGGGTAGCCTATCCCTTCTCCAGGGGATCGTCTCAACCCAGGGATCAAACCGGAGTCTCCTGCATTGCAGGCAGATTCTTTACCAGCTGAGTTACAGGGAAACCCAACAAGTAAGGCAAAGTTTAACATTTTACTTAAATTGCACAGTTCAGTTCAGTTCAGTTCAGTCGCTCAGTCATGTCTGACTCTTTGCGACCCCATGAATTGCAGCACGCCAGGCCTCCCTGTCCATCACCAACTCCCAGAGTTCACTCAGACTCACGTCCATCGAGTCAGTGATGCCATCCAGCCATCTAATCCCCTGCCGTCCCCTTCTCCTCCTGCCCCCAATCCCTCCCAGCATCAGAGTCTTTTCCAATGAGTCAGCTCTTCGCATGAGGTGGCCAAAGTACTGGAGTTTCAGCTTTAGCATCATTCCCTCCAAAGAAATCCCAGGGCTGATCTCCTTCAGAATGGACTGGTTGGATCTCCTTGCAGTCCAAGGGACTCTCAAGAGTCTTCTCCAACACCACAGTTCAAAAGCGTCAGTTCTTCACTTTTAGTCATCATCTTGATAACTGAGCCCTAGACATTGAGAAGATTTCTACAAACTGCTAAGCAAAAACTATCACTAAACCACAGAAAATGCACAACACAAAAAATTATTTCAACTGTGTTTGATACCTTCCAAGGGACTAGATTACATACCACACCTTGGGGCTAACTATAGTCAGTAGCATAGACCTTTAACATAGTCTCAGATGTTTTAACGTGTAGTTATTACATCATTTGTCTTCCAGGTAGAAGCAGAGCGGCTTAGGAGGAGCCTGGGCTCATCCAATTACAGGAGTCATGTGCCACTTTGAAAGTCAGCAATGCAACGTGATGATTCCTACTCAGCAGTAGGACAGAGATCACTAGGTGTTTTCATAATTTTAGCTAAAAATAAAGTCCCTGCCATTAGTATCAGGGTTTACACTTTTCGATCCACCAGCAAACATTGGGTAAAATATGTGGGCACATTTACCGAATTGAGCAGGCTCCCAGAGTGGCCCTGTTTGAAGAAGACTTCTTCAAGGCATTCATAACAGAGGTCATTTTCAAACTACCTGTGACTCACGGTATTAAACCAGCATTCAGCTTCTGGAAAATTCTGATAACTCGGGGGCAGAGGCAGTGTCCTCCATGTGCTCATTAAACAAGTCTACACACAGTAACCTCTCTGACTACCCTCTTGGCACACAACTGCACTATTTTCCCTTGCCTCTCCTTCAGTGAACTGCAATAAATGCCATGGTGCGAGAGGGTCCAGTGAGCCAAAAATGAACTCTCTCACCAAGGGAAATTTTTTTTTTCATTTTTTTAAAAAATTTTATTTTATTATTTAACTTTACAATATTGTATTGTGCCATATATCAACATGAATCTGCCACAGGTATACACGATGTTCCCCATCCTGAACCCTCCTCCCTCCTCCCTCCCCATACCATCCCTCTGGGTCGTCCCAGTGCACCTAGATGTCCATTAGCAGATGCATGGATAAGAAATACACAATGGAGTATTACTCAGCCATTAAAAACAATACATTTGAATCAGTTCTAATGAGGTGGATGAAACTGGAGCCTGTTATACAGAGTGAAGGAAAATTTTTTTTTAAAAAAAAGGAAGGTCCACTGGCTTGCCTCAATCAAGATATTTTACTGTAATAGTCCCATCACTTCATGGCAAATAGACGGGGAAACAGTGGAAACAGTGACAGACTAGTTTCTTGGGCTCAAAAATCACTGCAGATGGTGACTGCAGCCATGAAATTAAAAGATGCTTACTCCTTGGAAGAAAAGTTATGACCAACCTAGACAGCGTATTAAAAAGCAGAGACATTACTTTGCCAACAAAGTCCATCTAGTCAAGGCTATAGTTTTTCCAGTGGTCATGTATGGATGTGAGAGTTGGACTGTGAAGAAAGCTGAGCACTGAAGAATTGATGCTTTTGAACTGTGGTGTTGGAGAAGACTCTTGAGAGTCCCTTGGACTGCAAGGAGATCCAACTCATCCATCCTAAAGGAAATCAGTCCTGACTATTCATTGAAAGGACTGATGTTGAAGCTGAAACTCCAATATTTTGGCCACCTGATGTGAAGAGCTGACTCACTGGAAAAGACCCTGATGCTGGGAAAGATTGCAGGTGGGAGGAGAAGGGGATGACAGAGGATGAGATGGTTGGATGGCATCACTGACTCAATGGACATGAGTTTGAGTAAACTCCAGGAGTTGCTGATGGACAGGGAGGCCTGGCATGCTGCAGTCCATGGGGTTGCGAAGAGTTGGCCACAACTGAGAGACTGAACTGAACTGAATTGAATGGTAAAGGGTAAAATTACATGGGTATCTGCATCTACTTCTTTGTCTTTTGGTTCTAGTCTTTCCTCAGCTATTTGCAAGGCCTCCCAGACAATCATTTTGCCTTCTTGCATTTTTCTTTGGGACGGTTTTGGTCATGACCTCCTGTATGCTGTTACAAACCTCCATCTGTGGTTCTTCAAGCATCCTGTCTAACAGATCTAATCCTTTGAATCTATTTGTCACTTTCACTGTATAATTATAAGGTATTTGATTTGGGTCATACTTCAATGGTCTAGTGGTTTTCCCAACTTTCTTCAATTTAAGCCTGAATTTTGCAATAAGGAGCAATAAGGATGATCTGAGTTACAGTCAGCTCCAGGTCTTGTTTTTGCTGACTGTATAGAGCTTCTCCATCCTCAGTTGCAAAGAATATAATGAAGCTGATTTTGGTACTTACCATCTTGTGATGTCCATGTGTAGAGTCATCTCCTGTGTTGTTGGAAGACAGTGTTTGCTATGACCAGTGCATTATCTTGGCAAAACTCTGTGAGCCTTTGCCCTGCTTCATTTCCAGGGCCAAACTTACCTGTTACTCCAGGTATCTCTTGATTTCCTACTTTTACATCCCAATCCCCTATCATGAAAAGAATATCTTCTTTGGTGTTAGTTTTAGAAGGTCTTGTAGGTCTTCATAAACCCATTCAATGTCAGCTTCTTTAGCATTAGAGGTTGGAGCACAGACTTGAATAATGGCTGAATGGCTCACCTTGGAAATGAAGTGAGATCATCCTGTTGCTTTTGAGATTGCACCCAAGTACTGCATTTTGGACTCTTGCTACTCCATTTCTTCTAAGGGATTCTTGCCCACAGTAGTAAATGTTATGATCATCTGAATTAAATTCTCCCATTCCCATCCATTTTAGTTCACTGATTTCTAAAATGTTTCTTGCCATTTCCTGTTTGACCAATTTACCTTGATTCATGGACCGAACATTCCAGGTTCCTATGCCATATTGTTCTGCACAGAATCGGACTTTACTTTCACCACCAGGCACATCCACAACTGGGCATTGTTTCCACTTTGGCCCAGCCTTTTCATTCTTTCTGGAATTATTTCTCCACTCTTTCCCAATAGCATATTGTACACCTACCAACCTGAGGGGGTTTATTTTCCGGTGTCATATCTTTTTGCCTTTTCATGCTGTTCATGTGGTTCTCAACACAAGGATACTGAAATGGTTCGCCATTCCCTTTTCCAGTGGACCACGTTTTGTCAGAATTTTCCAGCATGACCCGCCCATCTTGGGTGACCCTGCATGGCAGGGCTCATAGATTTGTTGTGAGGTTTTGTCCCATAAGGTTGCCACGCAGCAGTTAAACAGAGAAAAATAATCACCTCCCAATAGTTTCATACCACCAACAAACTCTACACGCACATACAAATACACACACACACTCATATGCACACTCTTAACTCCTGCCACTCCACTATTCTTGAGTTATCTTTTCTGTGACCCCACTAGTTTCATCGCCTCCGCTCTTCCTATAAAAGATGAAAAGTTCTCTGATGAACGAACTCAGAAAAAGGAGAGCATAACAACGCTTAAAGCTATTCATATTTGCATTTTAAAGAGTGTTCAAAAATAGTGAAATATTGATTTTTTCCACAGATGTTAGTAAAAATCTATGAATTACTATCTCAGGCATTGATTGCTTCTTCAAAATAATTTTACTGAATGCCCATTTTGTTCAAATATTGAAAGATATTGAGGACACAACAGTGTGCTTAGAGGGCACACTCAGTGCCTCTGCAGTTTATAGTCTAAAACACGATATGGAAATTCAGCACAGAACTATTCACTGCGAATGAAACAAGAGCTATAAAGAGAATGCTGATGGTGCCATGGGACTGAATCAGGTAAAATCTGGAAGTCTCCCCAAAAATGTGAAGACTGAAATGAAATCTGAAGAAACACTAGGAGGTAAGTAGATTAAAATGCTTGTAGTTCAAGAACTTAAAGAAAGCCTTCTGTTGAAGTTTAGAGTGAGGAAGAGTTTTGTACGTGATGAAATCAGAGATCCAAGTACGCAGAACACTCATAGGCATGGTGATGATATACACTCCTCATGCAAACCAAGGCACTTTTCAGAGTGAAATGGGTTTCTACTAATAATATTAGGCGTGGATGACTTACCAGTTACTGAGTGACTGGAGGCCTATAGTCATTCTGTTCATAGGCTACCCTAAAGTATTAGGCTTTATCAGAAAGGCAATGAAAAGACCTTGAATTTTTAAGCAGAAAGGAAACAGATCTGAATGTGTATGATACTTTGTCCCCACTGTTGAAAATGTTTAAGAGAAAGAATATTGCAGTCACCATCAATGTTTAAGAGAGGGAATATTGCAGTCACCGTACAAGATACAGGAGCAAACTCGAGGATGGGAGTATGAAACAGTAAGTCTTAGGCTCCTGTCTTAACAACTGGATAGATGGTAAGAACTTTATTAAGTAGGATATAGAAAATAAGCAGCTTTAGTCTGAGGTCAGGGAAAAGGGTGCCAAGTTCTACTTACGGTCCTATAGCGTTTAGAATATATTTGAAGGAAGACATCATGCAAAATGAGTTAAAAATAAAAGTGTTTTACTGGTGAGAAATGAGAGCTGGAGATGTAAAGCTTTGAGGCATTTGCATATCAGTGTAATGAAGGCAGGCCTATGGATACTGCCTAGAGGGAGTTTAAAGTGGGCAAGAGACAAGAGGAAAGAGGAAACCTGAAGGTACTTCAGCTTGAGGATGTAGTTACAGGAGAAAGTAACTGCAAAGAAGGCAGAAAAAGAACCGCCTACGTGGTATAGGACAACGAGGAGAGGCTGACACTGTGAAAGCTGAGGTAAGAAAGCCGCTGAGAGAGGCAACGGCAGAGATGACAAACGACACTGATAAAATACAGTGACAGCCGAAAAAGATGCTTGATTGTTAAAGTGGAGTTGAAGAGCAGGGCTTCAGCAGATCCCCCCAGTGAGAATCCCACCTCGTTCATTTGCTAGCTCTGCACCCTAGAGGAAGCCACCTACACTCTCCTTGCCTCGGTTTTCTCATCTGCAGTACAGTTGTGTTGAACAGCTGTTTTATCAAAGCATGCTCTGTGGTCACAAGGAGATTCTGGAGACCCTTTCAGGAGATTCGTGAGATCAAAACTACTTTCATAATAATGCTCATTCATTATTTGCCTTTTTGAATGATTTGACCTGCAAAGCCAAGAAAGCAGCAGTAAAATATATTATCACCATTGTATTCTTCTCCATAGTCGATTTTCAGGTAAAAGAAAAAAAAAAAGTCAATTTCGTAAAAGAATGTTATGGATGAATCAGTAAAAATATTCATTTTAATGTATTTTGATCTTCCATATTATATAATGAAATGTGTAAATACTGCCAACACCTGTGTATCTCAGTGAACCAAATGTCTAATATATAATGTTCCAAAATTCCACATAAGCAAAAATATCCATTTGAGGTTTAAAACACTCCAGTGTTCAAATGCAACAGACTATGAAAAATGTATTGACATGATTTTGAATTCAACATTGAAATAACAAACAGTTCTCTATTCCTAACTAGATATCTAAATGAGGCTGGAATCTCTTTATATGTTTCTGGCAAAATATCGTATCACAACAGATTGAATGCAAAAGAAGATATGAGAGTCTAGCTGTCTTTTGTTAAATCAGTTATTTTTTAAAAAATTGAAAAATATCAAAGAGTGCCACTTTTTTCATTACATTGCTTTTGTGTTGGAAAATATTTTTATTTTCATAAAAAATTTGTTACATTCCTTATAATGGCTTTATCATTATTATCAAACTAACTACTAAATAAATATTTCAAGTAGTCACAATTTTATTTTAGAATATGAAAAATGTCAACATAGTAAGCCTATGTAAATACATGCTCTTTGATATCTTTGATAATTTTAAGAGTATAAATTGATTTTAAGAATCATGGGTTTTTAGAATAAAATAAGGTAATCCTTAAGAAGTATTAGGTAATTCTTGTAAAGCACTTAGAACACTGTCTCAAAATGCTTTATGAGTTGATAGAGATAGATGACAGAAAATTAGATTAGATAGATAAAAGAGAGATAGGCAGGTAGAGAGACAGATACACAATAATTGATTAAGTTAACTGAAGTGGTTTGGGTAAATGTTGAGGATGGAAACCAGACTGAAATGTATTGGAGGGAGGGATATATTTTGGAAACACAAACATCACCCATAGGCAAATTTATTTTCTGCCTCCTCTAGAATTTGATCCTGTATGAAAATACTAAAGTATTACCCCCACTTACTATCCTATAGATGTGACCTGACATCTTTTATAAGGAGAAACAGGAGGGGAAAAAAATCAATGAAAGGGAAACTAAAGGCTTGATAGAACAGTGTGATAGAGACAGAAACTTCAATGAGAATTCCATCAGACAAGTTAGTGCTTCAGAGAAGGAAAAACACTCAGAAAACAACCTAGACACTGAATCTGAAAGACTCCTAATCTGATTCATTCTGTGAGAGCAAACTTCTTCTTTCTTCTCTTTATCCTAAAAGAATCCTTGAATATGCCTGCTGTTTATAGTTAAAAAGAAAGTCACATAGACAAAAAGCCTCTTTATCATTTCTACAAGTCAAAGGTTGATCTGAAAATACATCCGAATACTTTAAAGAAATATGAAAACCTGTGAAAAGAAGATGGCTCATGGTACCTGATAAATGCATGTATGAAGGCAGTAGGTCATGTATTAATTATATATTTGGCAGCCTGGAACTTTAGCACCCCCATGTCTTCCAGGAATAGGTGTGAGGAAAAGGAATAGGACAGTAATCCTTAATTTTTTTTGCTGGAAAGGAAAAAATCATGCATCCAGTATCAGATATGGACACTCACCCCAGAGAAATGTACATGGACCCAGCCAGTCTTCCAACATAAAATCAAGGGACTGTACACCTTGCCTAGAGACTATCCATGAACTTTGCAAAAAAAAGAATGGATCCCAAGTGAGGAAATGTAAGAATCAAGGAACATAATTTAGGGGTAGAAATGATACTTCCTAGTACGATTCTCCATCAAGTTGCTCTAGATTTTTAACACACCAAGATCAGTCTTCTGAGTACCAGGCGTATTGACAAGGCTTAATAAAGGAATAAAACTGCATTCACAGAAACAAGTACTCACTGGACCCAGGTTTCTTACTTCATTTAACTGGAAATTAAAATCTAGAGATGCTAGAAGTTTGGCTCAGCGTTACAAAATCAGAGAACCAGCCGACCCTTTTCACATTCTAATCCTTTCCCCCAGCTCTCTTGGAAACAAATAGTGACATCTGCTCAGTGTCATGGAAGATTAGTGTCCATACACTGCTGGATTCCAAATCTAGGAACGTACATTATCAAAACCGAAGACTGTGCAGTAAGGTAAGGGAGATGTCTTATCTCAAGAAACTAAGAACAGACTCTAGAACAAAAGTTGATGAGACACAAACAGTATCCGTTGCATCCACAGAGTGTAGAAAGCATTTTGGGAATGCATCATACTTGGTAAAGACGCATATGGGTTGAATCAGTTATTCTCAACTGCAATCATATGACTACAAAACGCCCTTGTACCTGTCAAAGTCACAGAAGGAAAGATACTATAACAAAAGGGTAAGGGAGGAACACTTACCTAAGGGTCTATTTGCAAACTGTGGAGAGTGTTAAAGTAAACCAAGAAGAGAGGACGTGATGCATAATACCAGCGCTGGCCCACGTGAAAAGTCATGCACGCTTTAGGACTGAGAGAGCAGCCGCTGTAAAGGAACGCTAGAGTGCGCTGTGGGATTCAGCGTCCCTGTCTCCAGCACCTTCTCCCTCACATGTCCTGCCAGTGACATGCTTGGCCAAGTCGGAAGCCAGAGGTCAAGGGTACCCACTCATACAGTCCAAAATGACAACTTCTCAGGCTGTGGAACAAGGAGGAGACTGATGGATCTGGAAGGATAAATAGAGAATTCCTGGATAATCCTTAGGACATATGGTTTGTCTCCTCATAGTTCAGTCCAGTCGCTCAGTCATGTCCGACTCTGCGACCCCATGAACCACAGCACAGTAGGCCTCCCTGTCCATCACCAACTCCCAGAATTCACCCAAACCCCTGTCCATTGAGTCACTGATGCCATCCAGCCATCTTATCCTCTGTCATCCCCTTCTCTTCCTGCCCTCAATCTATCCCAGTATCAGGGTCTTTTCTTTTTTTTTTTTTTTTATTATTTTTAATATAAATTTATTTTAATTGAAGGCTAATTACTTTATAATATTGTATTGGTTTTGCCATACATCAACATGAATCCACCACGGGTGTACACGTGTTCCCCATCCTGAACCGTCCTCCCACCTCCCTCCCCATCCCATCCCTCTGGGTCTTTTCAAATGAGTCAGCTCTTTGCATCAGATGGCCAAAGTATTGGAGTTTCAGCTTCAACATCAGTCCTTCCAATGAACACCCAGGACTGGTCTCCTTTAGGATGGACTGGTTGGATCTCCTTGCAGTCCAAGGGACTCTCAAGAGTCTTCTCCAACACCACAGTTCAAAAGTATCAATTCTTTGGCACTCAGCTTTCTTTATAGTCCAACTCTCACATCCATACGTGAATACTGGAAAAACCATAGCCTTGACTAGACGGACCTTTGTTGGCAAAGTAATGTCTCTGTTTTTAAATATGCTGTCTAGACAGCATAGGTTGGTCATAACTTTCCTTCCAAGGAGTTAGCATCTTTTAATTTCATGGCTGCAGTCACCATCTGCAGTGATTTTGGAGCCCAGAAAAATAAAGTCATCCACTGTTTCCCCATCTATTTGCTATGAAGTGATGGGACCAGATGCCATGATCTTAGTATTCTGAATGTTCTCATAAGATGTAGGAAACTGAGAGCCACTCCTTGAGCCATCAACAAGTTCTGTGCACAAGACCTCATATTTCTAGATCTCAAATCTCTAAAGGGAGACACTGAAGAGAGGGAGTGATTGACCCCCATACTCAATATATACACTAAGGCACTCAGTCTTGGAAATCACCTTAACTATTGGTCTATAGAAAAAATACAAGGATCTCATGCTTGCTTTCAAAATCTTACTTTACCAGGCAATTCTAGGAGATAAATATATATATATATATATATATATATATATATATATATATATGCATACCTGTGGCTGATTCATGTTCAATTTTACAGAAAACATCGAAACTCTGTTAAGCAATCATCCTTCAATAAAAAATAAATTAATAAAAAAAAAATGCTTCCTAAGGAGCTGTTGCCTGAAGAAATAATGTTCAGCAACGTAGTGCCTAAAAGGCACTATAGATGGTAAAACTGCTGAATAAAGCAATCCATTAACCAGGGAGAGGAAGAATCAACCCCCAAGATTATTGCTTGCTACTTCTCAAAAGTGGTCACACAATTATTGGCTAGTACTCCCTTGGAATAGCTTTCTCTTAAGGATATTGGGAGTTCAAGACTAACATGGGAAAGCCTTTGGAAGCAGTTGACAAAACTCTAATACTTGGCTCTGACACTGAGGGAAACGTTTGTGTAACAAAGTACCCAAAGCTTAGGGCAGCCAGTGATGCCTGGAATTACAGGTGTAACACAGGAGTCCCCTGATTCTGTGCTGGGACTAAGAAAGGCGTGAAGCCCACAGGGCACTGTGCATGTTTCTATCCCTCCTACCTACCCCTTGCCCATTCTCAGGGTACATAATAATTTGTAATAAGAATGTAACCTTTACTGTTTGAATGCCTCCAGCAAGAGGACAAATGCTGCCCAAATGTTTCTTGGAACAAAGAGGAAAAATAGTAACCTCTCAGTGATTTGGAAACCCAAAGGGATACCGAAGACAATCTTCAGACTGCCAGGAGTTAGAGGTGCATGAAAGAGGTTTATATTTTACTTCACTTTGTAGTCTTGACCTTAGTCAAAATAAATTTTGATATTCAAACTGAAGCATAATCCCTCATTGCTATTCTTACTTTAAACTTGAATAACCTCAGTAAATGGTGCAGACAGGTGCTTAATGAAGCCTGTATTTATAAAACAATATTTTTCTTCACAGGACTATGGACTGTAATACATCTCTCCTAATTGGAATCAAGTTTCCTGATCAGAGTGCCTCTGGCCTTCCCTAAACCATATGTTCAGAGTGTATGGAATCAAGCCACTGTGCCAGCTGGGTTCTCATTACGTAGAATGCATGATAGTTTGGCGAGCATGGCTGACACGGATTATTCCATTCTGACAGAAGTATGCCAACAAACGTGGATGTGTAAGCCTGTGAGGTGACACTGGAGACTGGGGAAGCGGAGTGGGGCTCTCCAAACAGGAGAACTTCCAGAACACAGAAGATTTATCAATGTAAATGTAGGCACTTCCAAAACATGTAGTAGGGAATGCTGCTTTTTAACTGAATTGACCATCAGTGGAAAGCACTGGTAATCTTGGAGAGTTATACAAGTGTGTCCATAGCACTTAGAGTACTAGCTACGTTTGTGCTGTGCTTAGTCACTCAATCGTGTCTGACTCTTTCAACCCCATAGACTGCAGCCCACCAGACTCCTCTGTCCATGGCGATTCTCCAGGCGAGAATAGTGGAGTGGCTCGCCATGCCCTCCTCCAGGGGATCTTCCCAACCCAGGGATCGAACCCAGGTCTCCTGCGTTGCAGATTCTTTCCCATCTGAGCCACCAGGGAAGCCCACTAGCTATGTTTAAAATACAGTGAAAACTAAGGGAAAGTATTCTCATATTACTTCGAGACAGCAACAATTTTTTAAAACTCTGTGAGTCAAATTTTACAAGATTATTTAAGTAGATCTCATTAATGGTTAACATTATTTCATATCCCTTCAAAATTATTATACAGCCTTTCCCCACCACCCTCCAGTTGTGATATGTGACTCCTGTTTCCTTGCTTTGTTGAACTCACATGAACATGGTGATTCATTTAGGCCCATGAAGTGTGCTTTCTAAACAAAAAGGTTTAAGAACCAGCATGTGAGTTGCCAAATCTCTTTCCTCTCTCTGAAACAATGGGTGGTGATGTTCTGGACAGTCATCCATCAGCCTGTGTCCTAGAGTAAATAGGTTAGAACAGAACTGCAGCTGACCAGTGAAGGATGTTTTACATAAGACAGAAGTGTATACCTGTGGCGGATTCATGTTGATGTATGGCAAAACCAATACAATATTGTGAAGTAATTAACCTCCAATTAAAATAAATAAATTTATATTAAAAAAAAAGACAGAAATGTTTTGTTGTAAACCACTTACATTTTCAGGTTGTTACCTCAGCATAATCTAACCTACCCTGTCTGATGGAAGAATGCATTGAAAAAGTCACATGAATAAGCCCAACTTTTTAATCTTTTTTCCCCTGTTGATGAGATTTTAAATAGCATGTGTCCTTCATGGTGCTTCCAAACCAGAGGACAGATGCAATCACAAAGTCTAAAAGAAATTATACCTTCACTCTAAAGACGTTTAAAATAATTCACCCAGAGAAAATTACATGAAATTGGCTATGATTTTTGTTGTTTAGGCTTCTTATACTTGCAAGCAATTTCTTATGAAGCAGCTACAAAATGTTTACAAAATATCTAAGTATCAGAATAAGATGTCAGTCATCCTTAGTGCCACATAGCACCAGAAGTCTAAAGATGACATAAAAGTCAGATAAATGCTAAGGAGCCAACAGATTTAAATTCAGCTTTGAATTTTGGCCAGTGATTAGACTCTATTTTTGAGAAGAATCCAGCTACTCAAAGTTGGGGATTATTTAGTCTACTGTAGTGGAACTAAAACATCCAAAGCAAATTCAGATAGGAAAAAAGCAAGTTTCTAATCAATAGAAATCCATTCAGAACTCAAGGTTTAATCACATTAATATGATTACAGTAGTTCTCACTTATCTTCAGGGGATATGATCCAAGATACCCACTGGGTGCCTGAAACCTCTGAGAATACCAAACCCTATATATAGAGCACATTTTTTCCAACACATATATATCAGTGATAAACCTTAATTTACAAATTAGGCAAAATAAGTGAAAACAAGAACTACTAATAAAATAGAACAGTTATAACAATACTGTAATAAAAGTTATGTGACTATGATTTTTTTTTTCTCTCTCTCAAAATATCTTGTGCTACACTCATGTTTCTTGTGATACTGCTGCTGCTGCTAAGTCACTTCAGTCATGTCCAGCTCTGTGCGACCCCACAGACGGCAGCCCAGCAGGCTACCCCATCCCTACCAGGAGATGACAAAATGCCTATGTGGTGAGATGAAGGGAGGTGAGTGACACAGGCACTGTGATGTAGCATTAGGCCACTACTAGTCTCCTTCTGCCTACACATCTATTTCAGGTAATCCTGAATCATCCAGCTATCATGATGTCAGTGGTTGGACATCAGGAGCAGAAGATGTTGATGGTTGGGGATTCTGGGCAGGAAGTAGTATGATAGCATTGAGTTCATCATGCAATTTGGAATAGCATGTGATTTAAAATTCATGAATAGTTTATTTCTGGAATGTTCCATTTAATATTTCCAGACTGCGGTTGACTGCAGGTAACTGAAATGGCAAAAAATGAAACCTTAAGAGATGTGGAGACAACTGTACATAAAGTAAAAAATAAAGTATAAAGAACATACACAATTAAGTCAGAGGTAAAGGGTCTAACTACCATCCTGACCTCTGACAAACTACATGATCTGAAACAAGTTATTTAACCTATTTTCTCTTCAATGAAATGGGACTTAGGCTACCCATAGGCTTGGTAAAAATATGAAATCATGTGAAATGCAGCTATGAAAAATGAGTACAGTATTACATGCTTTCACTTTATATAGATTTATATTTTGTCTCTGTATCTACCAATTACAATTTCATTAATAAGAAAAAGGATATACTATGCTGGGTGATAAGAAAGGCCGTGAGAACAACAACAACAACAAAAAACATGGAGCAACGTTGGAGAATGAAGAGCGGATGTGGTTCTTGTTGCCAATTTAAATAGGATGGTCAGGGAGGCCTGATGGTCAGAGGCTTCCTGGTGGCTCAGAGGGTAAAGCGTCTGCCTGCAATGTGGGAGACCTGAGTTCGATCCCTGGGTTGGGAAGATCCCCTGGAGAAGGAAATGGCAACCCACTCCAGCTCTCTTGCCTGGGACATTCCATGGATGGAGGCGCCTGGTAGGCTACAGTCCATGGGGTTGCAAAGAGTCAGACACGACTGAGAGAATTCATGCAGGGAGGCCTCATTGAGAAAACCCTGGAGCAAAAATTTTAAAAGATATGAGGTAAACACAGCAATAAAATGATCTTCTAGAACAAGGGCTCAATAGGGTGCACTATTTAGCATTTGTAGGGGGCTAAATATTGATTCATGGATGGAATAAAGAACATGTGGCTCATCCAGTCTCAAAATTTTTCTTCCACGGGGGTAAGCTGCAAAAACACTGAGCAGCAGTGTGGAGACTTCCTTTACGGCAGCCTGGAGAGAGGAAATGATATGCTCAGTTACTCTTTAATACATAATTTCCTTTCTGCAGGGAGATAGCAGAATGTAGTAAATAGGCCCAGAGAAGTACACTCTGGTGCGTAATGCCCTTTTAGGAAGACGCGTGGTGTTAGTATATTGAGGTAATATATGAAAAAGAAGCAATTGTGCAACTGTGTAGGGGAGATGCCTACATCTCTAGCATGATGAATCCCAAATCCCCCAAAATACACCCGTGAGGGGAAAAGCAAAAGCAAACGTGGATCTGAACTTCATGGGCAGGTTTTCCTTATCCTCCAGTAGGCAGCCACGTTAAACCCCAGGAGTCCCAGGCTGAAATTTAAGCTTTCTGTACATCAGGAGCTGATGGGGACCCAACGGGCGAAAGTCACGAAGTACATCCTAGTGAAGGCTCCCAAACCCTCAGCCCGCCTGACCACTCACACTTCTCTTAGTGGCTGAAACAGCCAACCACTTTGTTCCATCTGCCCTATACCTTTCGCCACTTGAAAAAATAAACTGGCTGAAGGATTTGGTGACCCCTGGGTGAGACAGAAATTCACAGGCTGTATATTTGCATTCTTTCATCTTGAATATCTGGCTCAACATAACCAGGGAGAAGTCAGTTAAGGTGGTACTTCAGAGGCTAAAAGGAACAGGCAGTGTAACACTCAAAATTGATTTGCCCCCTGGGGATCTAACTCTCCTGCAATGCTCATTAAAACCTAACTTAAATTTTTAAAAGGTTTAGAAAGCCCTTTAAAAAACACTTTCCAGGATGACCTCACTCCAACTGGCTGTCCTGCTTGATTAAGCTTACTGTGGAAGGAATGGAATTTTCTGCTGGGTTGCAAATGATTGTATAGACAAAGAGAATAGTTAAAATGCTTTTTACTTGTGATAAAATTGAATGAACTAGCATAGAGGTTCCAAGTCTCCCTAATTAAGCTCTGAAATGGCTTTTGCATTCTTTTTGGAAACCAGAGGGAATTTTGTTGAAATGAACAAATATTTCATATTGTTAAATATTCATTAAAATGAGCAATAGGGAGTGAGCACAGTATCCAATAACAAGAGGAAAACTGTGAAATGGAAAAGTATAGATAAATAAATTAATAACAGGATTTTCATATCCTGATCAAATCATCACCTGTTGTTCTTATTTTTCTTATTATTCTTCCAGTAATTTACTCAGCTGTGCCTATAATTCTCAAGTATGTACAAAGTTAATGCAGGAGTTAAAGTAGTTAAGGTCAGGCTAACTGTTTATTTTACTTACAGCCATTTGAATAAATGGAGAAGGAAATGGCAACCCACTCCAGTATTCTTGCCTGGAGAATTCCATGAACAGAGGAGCCTGGGGGGCTACAGTCCATGGGGTCACAAATAGTTGGATATGACTGAGTGACTAACACACATTTGAATAAAAGATACTACACAATTCTTTTTTATTATAAGAATTTGCAAAGAATAAGAGACTTAGCACTTTCTAAAGATAAAAATGTAAATATCTATGCAACTGATTTGTACAT
Organism: Bos indicus; assembly: GCF_029378745.1. Classification (NCBI taxonomy): domain Eukaryota; kingdom Metazoa; phylum Chordata; class Mammalia; order Artiodactyla; family Bovidae; genus Bos; species Bos indicus. The sequence goes on along the minus strand of NC_091766.1, from coordinate 102,761,548 downwards.
TATGTAAGGAATCATTTAGTATTTTGCTTTTTTTCCAGATGCAAAAGTGTTGAATTCAGTATATTCAATTTAAATTCCAGGAATTATTAATATTTGCTGCTATTAACTCACAGTATTTTTAAAGATGTTAAAAGTAAATGAAAACAAAGCTTTGTCTAAAAGAGTTATAAACAATTTGCTCTAAATACATATTTATTTGTTATTGATCTAATTATACTAAACATAAATTTATTTTGCAGTGTAAAACTTAGATATAAATAGCCTTTAAATACTGAAAAATTAAACCCTAAAACATTTCTAGTATCACATCAATTGAAGTATGCAGGTCAGGAAGCAACAGTTAGAACTGGGCATGGAACAACAGACTGGTTCCAAATAGGAAAAGGAGTACATCAAGGCTGTATATTGTCACCCTGCTTATTTAACTTATATGCAGAGTACATCATGAGAAACACTGGGCTGGAGGAAGCACAAGCTGGAGTCAAGATTCCTGGGGGAAATATCAATAACCTCAGATATGCAGATGACACCACCCTTATGGCAGAAAGTGAAGAAGAACTAAAGAGCCTCTTGATGAAAGAGAAAGAGGAGAGTGAAAAAGTTGGCTTAAAGCTCAACATTCAAAGAATGAAGATCATGGAATCCAGTCCCATCACTTCATGGGAAATAGATGGGGAAACAGTGGAAACAGTGTCAGACTTTATTTTTCTGGGCTCCAAAATCATTGCAAATGGTGACTGCAGCCATGAAATTAAAAGATGCTTACTCCTTGGAACAAAAGTTATGACCAACCTAGACAGCTTATTAAAAAGCAGAGATATTCCTTTGTCAACAAAGGTCTGTCTAGCAAAGCTATGGTATATCTAGTAGTCATGGATGGATGTGACAGTTGGACTATAAAGAAAGCTGAGCACCAAAGAATTGATGCTTTTGAACTGTGGTGTTGGAGAAGATTCTTGAGAGCCCCTTGGAATGCAAGGAGATCCAACCAGTCCCTCCTAAAGGAGATCAGTCCTGGGTGTTCATTGGAAGGACTGATGTTGAAGCTGAAACTCCAATACTTTGGCCACCTTATGCAAAGAGCTGACTCATTTGAACAGACCCTGATGCTGGGAAAGATTGAGGGCCGAAGGAGAGGGGACAACAGAGGATGAGATGGTAGGATGGCATCACCAACTCAATGGACATGGGTTTGGGTGAACTCTGGGAGTTGGTGATGGACAGAGAGGCCTGGCATGCTGCAGTTCATAGTGTCGCAGAGTCAGACACGACTGAGTGAATGAACTTAACTGATACACTACATTTCCTCATCAAGCACAACACACACACACATTCACACATACACTTTGCATGGGTGTGATCATTAAAAAAATAAACCATGGTACAATGGTATTGCATAAGAAACAATTCAATTCAAATTTAATTTCCAGAAAGATATTGAATTTCTCAACTGCTTATATTTTGTCTTAACTTTTGAGAATAATAGTGATAAGAGGCAAAAATTGTCTGTAATGATGCCCTCTTGATAAGGCAGCACCTGGAAGACTTTCTCACTCCTATTGGATAGCAAATAAATATGTCAATGGACTACAATTCTGGCAGAATGGAAAGATGTGCTAAACTTTGTTGTCTCTGAAATAAGGAAGTTAAAGACAAGTTCATACAAAATAAAAATCATGTTTAATAAGCATTGTTTACTCTCAATGAAAATTGAGACATCCTATTTACACCTGATCATATGTTCCAGGACCAAAATCAACTAAAGTGTGTTAGTCGCTTAGTCATGTCCGACTCTTTGCAACCCCATGGACTGTACCTCTGTTCATGGAGTTCTCGAGGCAAGAATAATGGAGTGGGTTGCCATTGCCTTCTCCAGGGAAGATCACCCAACCACAAACTAAAGCAACCTCTTTGAGATGAAACATTCTCACTTGGTATGCACCATACTCCTAGCATTCTACTTTTTCCATAATTTTCTATATTCTGTTTAACCAAGTTTGTTTCCAGGAGTCTTAGTAACACCTGACAGCAGTCATTAACTAACCAATAATTTAAAAGTCAGGCAGCTTAAGGAAGCTTTTTCTTATAAGGATACAATTATCAAGAAGAGGAATAGGCAGAAAGACTGAAACAAATTGTGAAAGCTGTATATAAAACAAAGGACACACAGTTTTGAAAATTTCTGTCATGACGCCTGTTGGAAGCAAAACTACATCCAGTTTTGTTCTCTCAGAGTACACAGAAGATAAACACCTATGTCAGATGAAGCGGCTTTTCCAGCAGGAAGTGTTTGAACTGTGACTGAACTATATTCTTAGCAATTTTCTCTTGGTTGTATATTTTAAAGACGCACAACATATCACCTCTAGAAAGAAAAGACCTTTTTCAAGTCCTCATACAATTAAGCAAAAAAGACCTGTATAAACTGGCTTCAAAACCATGATAATTGTTTCTCTAGCTCTTGTTCCTCTAGAGGTACGTAGACTAAGGAGCAGTTTAATTCCAACATTTTTTAACTTCTTGACCAATATAGAATACTTGAATGTGAGCAGTATTTGTCTAACCCAGATAGATGATGCTGAAATGTGTTAAATCAGAAGACAAATCTGGAAACCCGCAATAAAAAAGAGGATCTGACCGCCAGACAGCCCTGTAATGATATAAATACCCTTTCAGTGCTGTCCTTTGTCCCCTGAGCTAGGGCACCAATTTTATATGCGAGTTGTGTTGCAGGGACTCTTTCTGGGTGGGGACTAAGGACTCCCAATATTTGCTGGGTCAGTGAGAAGCGCGTCAGCACCATCGTTGCCACACTCACAGAAAATTAATGTATGGAAATTAGAGAAGTTGGTTTGTCTGAGTACTGGGTTAGCATGCCAATGGATGAAAAAAAAGAATGACCTTCAGATAGAAGGGGAGGGTTTAACAAGGAGAGCAAGGCAGTGGGAGCAAGGAAATTATTCACAATTGTTTGCAATTCACGAAAAGCAAATATTAAAAGGAAATTATTTTTAGACAGAAATACAAAGAAAACGTCTATAATCCAGGTTTAGCTTTCCTCTCATTATAAGGAAACACAAATACTGGTTCTCATCATACCATTTGTTAATGATCACAGTCAATTATATCTGCAAAAATATTACTGAAATACCTTTGCACCCTATATTTTATTCTTTTTCTTATAATATATCATTGATAGAGTTCTAAACTTTCTAAATTAAGGTTAGTGATACTCTATTGTTGATTACTTTTTCTTCCTGTTTTAGGAATGACTCACAAATAAGATGTAAGTTAAACCATAAAAGAGAATGTTAAAGACACAACACAACTATTTCCATATGGTATGTCAGAGAGATGTAAATACCACACAAGTAATTCACTTTCCGTCATGTTTTACGTGGTATTCATCCACAGTTCAGAAAACATGCCATGTGACATAGACAAATAAAACAATAAACAAAAGTCCTTATAGAGAATTAAAATGCATCATAAAAATGTGGTATCTCAACATAAGGCATCAGTTCAGTTCAGTTCAGTTGCTCAGTCGTGTCCTCCTTTTTGCGACCCCATGAACCGCAGCACGCCAGGCCTCCCTGTCCATCACCAACTCCCGGAGTTCACTCAAACTCACGTCCATCGAGTCAGTGATGCCATCCAGCCATCTCATCCTCTGTCGTCCCCTTCTCCTCCTGCTCCCAATCCCTCCCAGCATCAGAGTCTTTTCCAATGAGTCAACTCTTCGCATGAGGTGGCCCAAGTACTGGAGTTTCAGCTTTAGCATCATTCCCTCCAAAGAAATCCCAGGGATGATCTCCTTCAGAATGGACTGGGTGGATCTCCTTGCAGTCCAAAGGACTCTCAAGAGTCTTCTCCAACACCACAGTTCAAAAGCATCAATTCTTCGGCGCTCGGCCTTCTTCACAGTCCAACTCTCACATCCATACATGACCACAGGAAAAACCATAGCCTTGACTAGACAGACCTTTGTTGGCAAAGTAATGTCTCTGCTTTTTAATATGCTATCTAGGTTGGTCATAACTTTCCTTCCAAGGAGTAAGTGTCTTTAATTTCATGGCTGCAGTCACCATAAGGCATAACTGGGTGCTAACGTGCATTTTAAAACCAAAGTGGAACTATTTTACGAGTTCTACTTGAAGGAGTAACTGGTAGTCATAGAATGGCTTGCCTCATCTCGCATTTCAAAAAACGTTACAGATAGTAACTGGGAAATGATACTAAAAAATCAAAATTTGCCACTACACGTATTTTTACCCTCTACTTAAGAATCAAAGGATTGTGAGGGAAAGAATGAGGGATGGATAGTCTGAAATTAGACATGAAAAAAAGAAAACAAGGTCATTCTAAGTTACTACAGCAGGCCTGAGTCCTAGGCTTGATTTTTCTTTACACTTGAAGAATAAATGCTCCATTATTAAATATCCGTACCTCTGTTAACATCTGTGAGTATTCTTTCTTTTTAGTTCAGAAGTATCATCACTGGTATAATCCCCTCTGGGGGCCAGGACAGTCTGCTTACTTGGAATTTTTCAATTAAGCATCTTAATTGGACCTACAAGGGCACTGGAATTTAGAATATGAAAGTGATGAACCATCTGGGAATAAAAATCTCAGACTAACATTTTACTTAATTATTATCCAGATTTCATTCTGAAAGTTACATTCAGGATTCTACTGCACCAATCTGCATGGCTTACTCAAACATGCTTTAGAGGTTGCCCACAAGGCTCTTTACCCTTTAAAGTGTCAGTTCAGGGTTTTCCATCCCCCTGGAGATAACTGATGCCAATCCAATGTCCTTAAAAAAAATGCATAAGAAACAATCCCTTTATTTTTACATGAGGTCATGGGTGAATCTAAATGCCAAAGCTGCTTTCCCCATTGATCAATTAAGGTGTTGTTCTTGACCCACTGAAAAATATATATGCACAAAGTTAACTTTCCAACAGAATTTACATAATACATACAGTTATATTTTAATTTCTCTCTCCTTTTAATATTCTGTATCAATGACATTGCTGAACAATCTGCTTCAGAGCAAATACTGGTTGAAGTATTTGTCAGACTAATGCACATTAGTTGAGAGATTTCTGTCCATATGCTTAGGTATTAATGCGTTATTGCACAACTGTATTTTTTACAACTTATTATGCTCTACTTTTTCACCAAAATTAATAAAATATGAATGTTTAACATAGTAAGTTCTAATTCATATTTTCTAGTCTGATAAAAAAATCATACTTTAAAGTTCTTTAAATTTTCATTATTTCTTATGTTATTCTTTACACTGATAGAAAAAGCAGCACCAGTATAAAGTGGGTAAAAGTTCTTATCCTTCTCAAGTCCCTGGCTGCATGCAAAAATTAAAATGGCAAAAGCAGGTTGACAGAAGAAAACTGTACCAATGTATTTAATGTAAGTCCTATGTGACATGGGAACCTGCAAAAAGACGGAAGGCTCAAGAACATATTTGAGTATTTTTATGCTAGGTTTGAAGAAGAACAGACAGTCATGGAGAAATATGATACATGACGGAGTATAAGGCAAGTGTACTCAACTTGAGGAAACCTGTTTGTTAGGATTTTTCTCAGTATCGCTTTTTCTTTGACCAAGGGTGCTCCATTCCTCCAGGAATAAGGAAGAAACATCTCCCATGAAGGCTTACTAAGATGTTTCAGAGGAGAAGGGTGGGAGAAAAGTCCAAATGACCTTCCTGCTTTTGCTATTAATATTTTCATAAACTCCTTCAGCTTAAAATATTCAATATGCCAAGGTACCACATTTTGAGAGTTGGTGGTAGTTTAGTAGCTAAGTTGTGTCCTACTCTCGTGACTACATGGACTGTAGGCTGCAAAGCTCCTCTGTCCATAGGATTCTCCAGGCAAGAATACTAGACTGGGTTGCCATTTCCTCTCAAAGAGACCTTCCCAACCCAAGAATTGACCCTGGGGTCTCCTGCATTGCAGGCAGATTCTTTACCAACTGAGTTATGAAGGAAGTCTCATATCTGGGGGGTATGTGTCCTAAACTCCATTACAGATCACAACTCAGATTATAATTGCATAAGATTCATTTCAAGGTTGTTGTTCAGTGGCTCAGCTGAGTCTGACTCTTGGAGACCCCATGGACTGCAGCACGCCAGGCCTCCCTGTCCATCACCAACTTCCAAAATTTACTCAAACCCATGTCCATTGAGTCGGTGATGCCATCCAACCATCTTATCCTCTGTCATCCCCTTCTCCTCCTGCCCTCAATCTTTCCCAGCATCAGGGTCATTTCTAATGATTCGGCTCTTCCCATCAGCTGGCAAAAGTACTGAAGTATTATCTTTAACACCAGTCCTTCCAATGAGTATTCACAATTGATCTCCTTTAGAAGTGACTGGTTGGATCTCCCTGCAGTCCAAGGGACTGTCAAGAGTCTTCTCCAACACCACAGCTCAAAAGCATCAAATCTTCAGTGCTCAGTCTTCTTTATGATCCAACCCTCACATCCATACATGACTACTGGAAAAACCATAGCTTTGACTAGATGGACCTTTGTTGGCAAAGTAATGTCTCTGCTTTTTAATATACTGTCTAAGTTTGTCATAACTTTTCTTCCAAGGAGCAAGTGTCTTTAAATTTCATGGCTAGAGTAACCATCTGCAGTGATTTTGGAGCCCAAGAAAATAAAGTCTGACACTGTTTCCATTTTTTCCCCATCTGTTTGGCATGAAGTGATGGGACTGGATGCAATGATCTTAGTTTTTGATCTTGAGTTTTAAGCCAGCTTTATCACTCTCCTTTTTCACTTTGATCAGGAGTATCTTTATTCCTCTTCACTTACTGCCTTAAGGGTGGTGTCATCTGCATATCTGAGGTTATTGATATTCCTCCCCACAATCTTGATTCCAGCTTATGCTTTATCCAGCCCCACATTTTGCATTATGCATTCTGCATATAAGTTAAGCAGGGTGACAATATACAGCCTTGAGGTACTCCTTTCCGAATTTTGCGCCAGTCCATTTTTTCATGACAGTTCTAACTGTTGCTTCTTGACTTGCAAACAGGTTTCACAGGAGGCAGGTAAGATGGTCTGGCATTCCCATCTCTTTAAGAATTTTCCACAGTGTGTTGTGATCCACACACTCAACAGTTTTAGAGTAGCCAATGAAGCAGAAGTCGATATTCTTCTGGAATTCTCTTGTTTTTTCTATGATCCAATAGACATTGACGATTTAATCTCTTGTTCTGCCTTTTATAAATCCATCTTGAACATCTGGGAGTTCTTGGTTCATGTTCTGTTGAAGCCTAGCTTGGAGAATTTTGAGCATCACTTTGCTAGCATGTGAAATGAGTGCAATTGTGTGGTACTTTGAACATTCTCTTGCATTGCCCTTCTTTGGGAGTGGAATGGAAACTGATCTTTTACAGTCCTGTGGCCACTGCTGAGTTTTCCAAATTTGCTGACATATTCAGTGAAGCACTTTAACAGCATTATCTTTTAGGATTTGAAATAATTCAGCTGTAATTCCATCACTTCCACTGGCTTTGTTCATAGCGATGCATCCTAAGACTCCATGATGTCTGGCTCTAGATGAGTGACCACACATCGTGGTTATTTGAGTCATTAGGAGCTTTTTTGTATAGTTCTTCTCTGTGTATTCTCACTACCTCTTCTTAATATCTTCTACTGTTAGGTCCATACCATTTCTGTCCTTTATTGAGCCCATCTTTGCATGAAATGTTCCCTTGGTATCTCTAATTTTCTTTAAGAGATCTCTAGTCTTTCCCATTCCATTGTTTTCCTCGATGTTTTTGCATTGTTCACTTAAGGCTTTCTTATCTCTCCTTACTATTCTTTGGAACTCTGCAATTAAATGGGTATTCTTTTCTCCTTTGCCTTTCAGTTCTCTCTTTTCTCAGCTATTTTTAAGGCCTCCTCAGACAATCATTTTGCCTTTTCAATTTCTCTTTCTTGGGGATGGTTTTTATCACTGCCTCCTGTAGATTGTTATGAATCCATCTATAGTTCTTCAGGCACTCTGTCTATCAGATCTAACCCCTTGAATCTATCTCTCACTTTCACTGTATAATCGTAAGGGATTTGATTAGGTCACACCTGAATAACCTAGTGGTTTTCCCTACTTTCTTTAAGTCTGAATTTTGCAATAAAGAGTTCATGAGCTGAGCCACAGTCAGTTCCTGGTCTTTTTGTTGTTGACTGTATGGAGTTTCTCCATCTTCAGCTGCAAAAAAATATAATCAATCTGATTTCAGTATTGACCACCTGGTGATGTCCATGTGCAGTGTCATCTCTCGTGTTGTTGGAAGAAAGTGTTTGCTATGACCAATGTGTTCTCTTGGCAAAACTCTGCTAGTCTTTGCCTTACTTCATTTTGTATTCCTAGGGCAAACTTGCCTGTTACTCCAGGTATGTCTTGACCCCCAACTCTTGCATTCTAGTTCCCTACGATGAAAAGGACATCGTTTTTGGTGTTAGTTCTAGAAGGTCTTGCAGGTCTTCATAGACACATTTGACGTCAGCTTCTTCAGCAACAGTAGTTGGGGCCTAGACTTGGATTACTGTGATATTGAATGGTTTACCTTGAAGATGAACAGAGATCATATTCTCGTTTTTGAGACTGCACCCAAGTACTGCATTTCATACTCTTTTGCTGTCTATGAGGGCTAATCCTTTTCTTCTAAGGGGTTTTTGCTTACAGCAGTAGATATAATGTTAAATTGACTAAATTCACCCATTTCAGTCTATTTTAGTTCACTGATTCCTAAAATGTTGATATTTACTCTTGCCATGTCCTGTTTGACCACATCCAATTTGTCTTGATTCGTGGGCCTAACATTCCAGGTTCCTATGCAATATAGCTCTTTATAGCATTGGACTTTAATCACCACCAGACACATCCACAGCTGGCCATTGTTTCCTCTTTCCTCAGCCTCTTCATTCCTTCTGGAGCTATTTCTCCACTCTGCTCCAGTAACATACTGGGCACCTACCTACCTGGGGGGTGGTTCATCTTTCAGTGTCATATATTTTGCAAGCAGAATTTCATACAGGGTGGAATTCTAAAATCAACTATAATTTTCAAATTACTTATTCATACAGGTATGAGCTAAACTGGGGCTTCCCTGGTGGTTCAGATGGTAAAGAATCTGCCTGCATTGCGGGATACCCATGTTCAATCCCTGAGTTGGAAAGATACCCTGGAGAAGGTAGAGCAACCTACTCCAGTATTCTTGCCTGGAGAATCCCATGGACAAGGGAAGCCAAGTGGGCTACAGTCCATGGGGTCCCAAAGAGTCAGACACAACTGAGTGACTAACACACATACACACACACAAACACACACATATGAAATATACTGACTATACAAGTTATTTTCTAATCAGGTTATTTTAGAGCGAAAACAGGTGTTAATATGTGCTCAGTTGCTCAGCCGTGTCCGAACCTTTGTGACCCCATGGACTGCAGCCCACCAGGCTCCTCTGTCTATGGGATTTCTCAGGCAAGAATACTGGAGTGGGTTGCCATTTTCTTCTCCAGGGATTTTCCCAACCCAGGAATCAAACTCATGTCCCCTGCAGCTTCTACACTGGAAGGTAGATTCTCTATCAATGCATCACCTGGAAAGTGCAGTTAGCAAACGTGTAACCCAAGAAGGAAATATCGTCACTCTGGCATAAGCAAAATGTTGTGAAGCAAAATATCTCATTCGAATGTACAGAAACATTTCAAATGGGATCAGCTTTTCAAGGGAACTTGTGAATTGAGAACAATTAAAAAGTGACAAAGTAATGCTTTTTCCAGCTTTTAGGATTCATGGCAGAGACACAAACTTAGGACACTGTGTAAAATTATATAAATGATACTATCTCTCAGAACTTAGTAAATAAGCTCATGATATATTCTCATTTTGAAACTATTTTAAGGTAAGAAAGAAATCTTCAATTGTTTCAACCTTTCATTTTTGCAGTTTTATTGGTAACTCTGAGGAATAACCACGATGGTGTGATCACTCACCTAGAGCCAGACATCCTGAAATGCTAAGTCAAGTGGGCTTTAGGAATCATCACTATGAACAAAGCTAGTGGAGGTGAGGGGATTCCAGTTGAGCTATTTCAAATCCTAAAAGACGATGCTGTAAAAATGCTGTACTCAATATACCAGCAAATTTCGATAACTCAGCAGTGGCCACAGGACTGGAAAAGGTCAGTTTTCATTCTAATCACTAAGAAAGGCAATGCCACAGAATATTCAACTACTGCAGAACTGCTCTCATCTCACATGCTAGCAAAGTAATGTTCAAAATTCTCTAAGAAAGGCTTCAACAGTAGGTGAAGCGTAAACTTCCAGATGTTCAAGTTGGATTTAGAAAAGCAGAGGAACCAGAGATCAAACTGCCAACATCCACTGGATCATCAACAATGTAATAAGTTCCAGAAAAGCATCTACTTTTGCTTCATTGACTACTCTATAGCTTTTGAATGTGTGATCACAACAAACAGTGGAAAATTCTGAAAGAGATGGGAATACCAGAATACCTGACCTGCCTCCTGAGAAATCTGTATGCCGGTCAGGAAGCAACAGTTAGAACTGGACATGGAACAACAGACTGGTTCCAAATAGGAAAAGGAGTATGTCAAGGCTGTATATTGTCACCCTGCTTATTTAACTTCTATGCAGAGTACATCATGAGAAACGCTGGGCTGGAGGAAGCACAAGCTGGAATCAAGATTGCCAGGAGAAATATCAATAACCTGAGATATGCAGATGACACCACCCTTATGGCAGAAAACGAATAACTAAAGAGCCTATTGATAAAAGTGAAAGAGGAGAGTGAAAAGGCTGGCTTAAAACTCAATATTTAGAAAACTAAGGTCATGGCATCCGGTCCCATCACTTCATGGCAAATAGACAAACAGTGGAAACAGTGGCAGACTTTACTTTTGGGGGCTCCAAAATCACTGCAGATGGTGACTGCAGCCATGAAATTAAAAGATGCTTGCTCCTTGAAAGAAAACCTATGACCAACCTAGAAATCTTATTAAAAAGCAGAAACATTACTTTACCAACAAAGGTCCCTATAGTCAAAGCTATGGTTTTTCCAGTAGTCATGTATGGATGTGAGTGTTGGACTATAAAGAAAGCTGAGCACCAAAGAATTGATGCTTTTGAACTGTGGTGTTGGAGAACACTTTTGAGAAGCCCTTGGACTGTAAGGAGATCCATCCTAAATGATATCAGTCCTGACTATTCATTGGAAGGACTGATGCTGAAGCTGAAGCTCCAATACTTTGGTCATGTGATGAGAAGAACCAACTCATTGGAAAAGACCCTGATGCTGGGAAAGATCGAAGGCAGGAGGAGAAGGGGACAACAGAAGATGAGATGGTTGGATGGTATCACCGACTCAATGGACGTGAGTTTGAATAAGCTCCAGGAATTGGTGATGGACAGGGAAGCTGGCATGCTGTAGTCCATGGGTTGCAAAGAGTTAGACACAACTGAGTCACAGAACTGAACTGAACTGAGGGATACGTGAAATCATCATAAACACTTTTATTTCATAATTTGCTAATTGTGCATTCATAGACATTATGTACAGATAATGGAAGATGATTTTCAGCAAATCATAAGTGTCTTAACATAAATTAATTAATAATTATGTTTTACTTTAAACAATACTTTTCTTGATGAGAAAGAATCAGAATTAGTAGAAGAACATCAGTGTGTCCAAAATAAGTAACAGAGTTCAGCTCAGTTCAAATCAGCAGGAGAATCCGGAATTCCACACTTCTCAAACTGTCCCCTCTAGTTACAAACACTGCTGATTCATGGTGCAAAAGTGAAACTAGAGCAAAACTGGGTTTAGAAGTACTCTGCTTCACTATACTCAATTGCAATCATGTAAATCTAGCAGATGAGGTAGTTCTCACAAGCGTAATATACTGCAGATGCTACATATTTATGACTCTAACCCTATAAATTCACAGTTACTTCCTTCTGGCTATCCAAAGCCGTAATATGACTTTTGACAATTTATATATTTTAGAGTTCTTACTTTGAACAGTTAATTTTAAGAGCAATTATTTCTAAGGGAAATACATCCAATAACCACTAGGGCATGGTTTTCTCAAAGCATATATTTAAGCTTGCTTGAAGGAAATCAGTCATGCATCACCAACAAAAGTTAGCATTCCTGTTATGCCTGGTGCTATTCCCATTTGTGGCAGTTTCTAGCTTTTATGTTTACACCACCTTTTTTTAAGTCAGGGGTTCCCTTTTTGGGGATGTTTATCTTTTATCTATAGGAAAAAACTCACAGTGCACATAGTACCTTTGGTTTAACTAAACCTAGTCAATTTTAAAAGAAACACATGGTGTTTCTTTGCAACAAGTGCCATGTCCTAAGCACCAATGAAAATACAGGTTCAGTTCAGTTCAGTTCAGTTCAGTCACTCAGTCATGTCTGACTCTTTGCGACCCCATGAACCGCAGCACACCAGGCCTCCCTGTCCATCACCAACTCCCGGAGTTCACTCAGACTCACGTCCATCGAGTCGGTGATGCCATCCAGCCATCTCATCCTCTGTCATCCCCTTCTCCTCCTGCCCCCAATCCCTGCCAGCATCAGAGTCTTTTCCAATGAGTCAACTTTTCACATGAGGTGGCCAGAGGTACTGGACTTTCAGCTTTAGCATCATTCCTTCCAAAGAACACCCAGGGCTGATCTCCTTTAGAATGGACTGGGTGGATCTCCTTGCAGTCCAAGGGACTCTCAAGAGTCTTCTCCAACACCACAGTTCAAAAGCATCAATTCTTTGGCGCTCAGGTTTCTTCGCAGTCCAACTCTCACATCCATACATAAGTATCAATATTTTCCAAGTCATAAAAACACAAGTGTGTCTTCTGAAGGATAAAGCATAGAGATGGTGCAGTATTCTATATTCCTAAACATTTTCCAGCCTGACTACCAAAATGGGTACTTCAGGGTACATCCTGACTCTAATTTAATCAATTTTGGTAAATGAGTACCACTTACAGTAAATCTTTTCATATTCTGCTCTCTCTGTTCTGAAGGATTTTTGCAATCTTTTTATTTACTGTCAATTCTTTTTGAAAATAAATTTCCCCACTATAGTCTCACTCTTAAAGACACAGTGATGCTTTGCAGGGTTCTTTGTGAAAGAAAACATAAGCTAATTCAAATATACAAATTGGCAGCTCATTACATAGAACCATAAGCATTTGAAACTTTTTGGCTTATTTCTATGTAGTAACTAATTTTGTATGTTGTTGTAAATCACACAATTTTTTTCAAGTTATTGCAATTGCTATTAGCTTGGTTCAAACATAATTGTGGTTTTGGACTGTGAATTTTAAATCAGTATAACTAGGCTCAAACACATCTTTATTAACCAAAATAGGAACCATTAAAGTCAAGAAAGTTTTGCTCATGAGAAATAAGTCTGTTTATTCCTGTAGTGTAAAAATCCATGCTTCAGGATTCAACCAACTCTTGGAAAGCATTTTCTTCCTCCTGCTGGTTGTGGAAGCCTTTTTCCTGCAAAAAGCTGTCGAGATGCTTGATGACATGGTAGTCAGTCGGTGAGAGGTCAGGTGAATACTGAGGTTGAGACAAAACCCTGTTGCCCAATTCACTCAACTTTTGAAGCACTGGTTGTGCAGCGTGTGGTTGGGTGTTGTTGTGGAAAAGAACTGAGCCCTTTCAGCTGACCAATGCTGGCTGCAGGCATTGCAATTTTCCATGCATCTCATTGATTTGCTGAGCACACTTCTCAGATGCAATGGTTTTGCCAGGAGTCAGAAAGCTGTAGTGAATTAGACTGACAGCAGACCACCAAACAGTGACCATGACCTTTTTTCAGTGCAAGTTAGGCTTTGGGAAATGCTTTGGAACTTCTTCTTGGTCCAATCACTGAGCTGGTCATCATCAGTTATTTAAAATCCACTTGTCCTCATACGTCACAATCCAATAGAAAAATGGTTTGTTGCTGTTGTGTAGAATAAGAGGAGACACTTCAAAATGATGTTGTTGTTTTTTTTTTTTTAATTTTCAATCAGCTCATGAGGCACGCACTTATTGAGCTTTTTCACCTTTCCAATTTGCTGCAAAAATGCCCAGTGACTGTAGAATGATCAGCGCTGAGTTCTTCAGCAACTTCTTCTGTAGTTCTAAGAAGGTCAGCTTTGACAATGGCTCTCAGTTGGTCATTATCCACTTCCGATGGCTCGCCACTGTGATCCTCATCTTCAAGGCTTTCCTCCTTTCCAAAGCTCCTTGAACCACCACTGCACTGTACGTTCATTAGCAGTTCCTGGGCCAAATGCTTTGTTGATGTTGTGAGTTGTCTCCGCTGTTTTATAACCCACTCTGAACTCAAGTAAGAAAATCCTTCAAGTTTGCTATTTGTCTAACACCATTTCCCTAGTCTAAAATAAATATAAAATACATGCAAGTAATAAGCAATTAGCAAAAAAAAAAAAAAAAAACATGAAGTGGTAAATGTGCATTAAAATGGTGCATAACATAACCACATTTATTAAGAATGTATTCCAATATCAAATGGCAGAGTTCAACAATGCAAAGCTGCAATTACCTTTGCATCAAACTAATATTAATTATTCTTCTAGTTTTAATTTCTTTAAAATTTTAATATATAATAAGAGATCAAAAGTATAATAAATCTGTATATCTCTATCACAAATTGTCAATTATTTTAAATCTATGGCCAATATGACATATTCTATACTTATTCGTGTGTCCCATCCAATAATATTTTGAAGAAAATCCCAGACATCATGTAATTTTAAAAATTATTTTTCTTGTGTAAGAATCTAAATAAAATCCACACATTACTACTGGCTGATAATTGTTTAAGTCTCTCTCTCTCTTTATTTTAAAGCATATTAATGCTGTTACTTGAGGCTTAACTTTACAAAACCTCCAACTTTTTAAAAAAATCACTTTGTTGAGGTATGACTGAATATAAAAAATGGTACATATTTAATGTATACAACTTGAATTTGGATAAGTATATACCAGTGAAATCATCATTACAATTGATGTCACAAACATATCTCTCACCATCAAAAGTTTACTCCTACCCTATTTATTTATATTTATTTACTTGTGTATTATAAGAACACTTAACATAAGATATATTCTCTTAGCAGATTTTTAATATAATACTGTTAAATACAAAACAGAACCACTAACTACAGACTCTATGTTGTACAGGATATCTCATTAATTTATTCATTTTGTATAACTGAAACTTGGAAACTTTTACTTTCTTTGTCCCCTCCTGCTTCCAGACCCTGGCAACAACTAATCTTATATGAGTTGTTGTATGAGTTTGCTTATATGAGTTTGACTACTTAATACTCCTCATGTAAGTAGTGTCATATTCTATTTGTCCCTCTGGTTGATTTCACTGAGGATAATGTTCTGAAGGTTCATCTATCTTTTTGCAAATGGCAGAATTTCCTGTCATATTTTTAAGGCCAAATAATATTTCATTGTATGTATATACTATATTATCTTTATCTGTTCATCAAAGTATAGACATTTAGACAGTTTCCACCTCTTGGCTATTGTGAACAACGCTGCAGTGAACACAAGGATGTGTATTTTAATGTTCCCAAATCTATAGGCTTCCCCTCCTCTCACATGCACATTCTCCCTCTCTTCCTTGCAATTCATTTGTTAAAAAAAAAAAAACAACTAGATTTCTTGTGCTCATTATGGCAGCATAAATACTAAACAAAACTGGATTTCTTCTACTTTCCAGTTTCCCACAGCCTGGATTTTGCTGACAGGATGCCTGTGTCTCCTTAATATTTTCTCTAGACTCTTTATTTCCTATAAATTGGAAACTGGATTGAGAGGATTAATCAAACACATGTTTAATATTTTTGGCAAGAATACTCCATAAGTGCTATTGTGAAGGATTCTTTAATAGTATAAATATTTACATTTTGACAGCAGTAGAATTGTGGTTAAAATGATGGACTCTGGAGACTGAATACATGGAAATTAATCCTGACTTTGTCTCACTGTAGTGGTGAAAGCTTGGGCAAATCAAATTAATCAGTGCTTCACTTCCTCCACTTGTGACATGGAAATAGTAAACATACCTGACAAGATTTCGGTGAAGATTAGGTAAATTAGTTCTGATTAAGCTCTTCAAATAATTTTTTATATCAATACTCAGGAAGTATTAAATATAAAAATAACTATTATACCTGTGGTGGATTCATTTTGATATTTGGCAAAACTAATACAATTATGTAAGGTTTAAAAATAAAAAAAAAAATAACTATTATTACCAAATACTGAACTTAATTAAAGAGAAACATGTAGATAATATTCGTAAAAACTTTAGTCCATGTAGCACCTAAACACCCTCTTCCAACAACACAAGAGACAACTCTACACATGGTCATCATCAGATGGTCAATACCGAATTCAGATTGCTTATTCTCTGCAGCCGAAGATGGAGAAGCTCTATACAGTCAGCAAAAACAAGACCAGGAAAGGACTGTGGCTCAGATCATGAACTGATTATTGCCAAATTCAGACTTAAATCAAATCCCTTAGGATTATAGAGTGGAAGTGACAGATTTAAGGTATTAGATCTGGTAGACAGAGTACTTGAAGAACTAGGGATGGAGGTTTGTAAGATTGTACAGGAAGTGGTGATCAAAACCATCCCCAAGAAAAAGAAATGGAAAAAGGCAAAATGGTTGCTGAAGAAGCCTTACAAATGGCTGAGAAAAGAAGAGAAGCAAAAGGCAAAGGAGGAAAGTAAGTAATATCCGTCTGAATGTAGAGTTAAAAAGAATAGCAGCAGAGAAAAGAAAGCATCCCTACGTGAAAAACGCAAAAAAAAAAATAGAAGAAAACAATAGAATGGGAAAGACTAGAGAGCTCTTCAGGAAATTAGAGATACCAAGGGAACATATTATGCAAAGATGGACACAATAAAGGAGAGAAATGGCGTGGACCTAACAGAAACAGGAGATATTAAAAGGGGTGGCAAGAATACACAGAAGAACTATATCTAAAAAAATACCTTAATTACCCAGATAACCATGATGATGTGATCACTCACCTAGAGCCTGACATCTTACAGTGGAAAGTCTAGTGGGTCTTAGCAAACAATGCTAGTGGAGGTGATAGAATACCAGGTGAGCTATTTCAGATCTTAAAGAGAATGCTGTTAAATGGCTGCACTCAATATGCCAGCAAATTTAGAAAACTCAGCAGTGGCAACAGGACCATAAAAAGTCAGTTTTCATTCCAATCCCAAAGAAAGGCAATGCCAAAGAATGTTCAAACTACCACAAAATTGCATTCATTTCACATGCTAGCAAAGAAATGCTCACAATTCTCCAATTTAGGATTCAACAATACATGAACCGAGAACTTCCAGATGTTCAATCTGGATTTAGAAAAGGCAGAGGAGCCAAAGATCAAATTGCCAACATCTCTTGTATCATAGAAACAGAAAAAGAATTTCAGAAAAATATCTACTTCTGTTTCATTGACTACATGAAAGCCTTTGACTGTGTGGATTACAACAAACTGTGGAAAATTCTTCAAGAGATGGGAATATCAGACCACCTGACCTGCCTCCTGAAAAACGTGTATGCAGGTCAGGAAGCAACACTTAGAACTCTCATGGAACAACGGAATGATTCCAAATTGGGAAAGAAGTATGTCAAGGCTGTATATTGTCACTGTGCTTATTTAACTTATATGCAGAGTATATTATGAGAAACGCTGGGCTTGATTAAGCATAAGCTGGAATCAAGACTTATTGGGAGACTATATGGGAGAAATATCAATAACCTCAGATATGCAGATAACACCATCCTTATGGCAGAAAGTGAAGACAAACTAAGGAGCCTCTTGATGAAAGTGAAAGAGGAGAGTGAAAAAGTTGGCTTAAAACTCAAGATCAAAAACTAATATCATTGCATCCAGTCTCATCACTTCATGGCAAATAGACGGGGGGGAAATGGAAACAATGACAAGACTTCATATTTTCTTGGGCTCCAAAATCACTGCAGATGGTTACTGCAGCCATGAAATTAAAAGACGCTTACTCCTTGGAAGGAAAGTTCTTACAAACACAACCTATTAAAAAGCAGAGACACTACTTTGCTGATAATGGTCCATATAGTCAAAGCTATGGTTTTTCCAGTAGTCAAGTATGGATGTGAGAGTTGGACTATAAAGAAAGCTGAGCGCCAAAGAATTGAGGCTTTTGAACTGTGGTGTTGGAGAAGACTCTTGAGAGTCCCTTGAACTGCAAGGGGATCCAACCAGTACATCCTAATGGAAATTAGTGCTGAATATTCATTGAAAAGACTGATGCTGAAGTTGAAGCTCCAAAACTTTGGTCACCTAATATTAAGTGCCGATTCATTAGAGAAGATTCTGATGTTGTGAAAGACTGAAGGCAGGAGGAGAAGGGGACAAAAGAGGATGAGATGGTTGGATGGCATCACCAACTCAATGGACATGAGTTTGAGCAAGCTCCAGGAGATGATGAAGTACAGGGAAGCCTGGCATGCTGCAGTCCATGGGGTCACAAAGAGTTGTACATGACTGATCGACTGAACAACAAAGCACCTAAATTGACAAGGACGTTTGGTTCTGAGTGTTCACACCATCGTGATTATCTGGGTTGTGAAGATCTTTTTTGTATACTTCTTCTATGTACTCTTGCCAACTCTTTTTAATATCTTCTGCTTCTGTTAGGTCCAAACTATTTCAGTCCTTTATCATGCCCATCTTTGCATGAAATATTCCCTTGGTATCTCTGGTTTTCTTGAAGAGAACTCTAGTCTTTCCCATTCTATTGTTTTTCTCTATTTCTTTGCATTGATCACTGAGGAAGGCTTTCTTATTCATCCTTGTTATTCTTTGGAATTCTGCTTTCAAATGGATATATCTTTCCTTTTCTCCTTTGTCTTTTCCATCTTTTATTTTCTCAGCTATTTGTTAGGCATCCTCAGACAACCTTTATGCATTTCTTTTTCTTGGGGATGGTCTTGATCATTCATAGTTCTTCAGGTACTCTATCAGATCTAATCCCTTTAATCTATTTGTCACTTCCACTGTACAGTTGCAAGGGATTTTATTTAGGTCACACCTGAATGGCCTAGTGGTTTTCCCTACTTTCTTCAGTTTAAGTGTGAATTTGGCAATAAGGAGTTCATGATCTCAGCCACAGTCAGCTCCCAGTCTTGTTTTTGCTGACTGTATACAGCTCCTCCATCTTTGGCTGCAAAGACTATAATCAATCTGCTTTCAGTGTTGGCCTTCTGGTGATGTCCATGTGTAGAGTCTTCTCTTGTGTTGTTGGAAGAGGGTATTTGCTATGACCAATGTGTTCTCTTGGCAAAACTCTATTAGCCTTTGCCCTGCTTCATTCTGTACTCCAAGGCCAAATTTGCCTGTTGCTCCAGGTATTTCTTGACTTTCTACTTTCCCATTCCAGTCCCCTATAATGAAAAGGACATCTTTTTTAGGTGTTAGTTCTAGAAGGTCATGTAAGTCTTCATAGAACAGTTCAACTTCAGCTTCTATAGCATTACTGGTTGGGGCATAGACTTGGATTACTGTGATATTGAATGGTTTGCCTTGGAAACAAACAGATCATTCTGTCATTTTTGAGACTGCATTCAAGTACTGCATTTTGGACTCCTTTGTTGACTATAATGACTACTCCATTTCTTCTAAGGGATTCTTGCCCACAGTAGTAGATATAATGGTCATCTGAGTTAAATTACATTCCATTTTAGTTCACTGATTCCTAAAATGTTAATGTTCACTCTTGCCATCTCCTTCTTTGGCCACTTCCAATTTGCTTTGATTCATGGACCTAATATTCCAAGCTCCTATGCAATATTTCTATTTACACCATCGGAATCTACTTCAATCTCTACTTACATCCACAACTGGGTGTTGTTTTTGCTTTGGCTCCATCTCTTCATTCTTTCTGGAGTTATTTCTCCACTGATCTTCAGTAGCATATTGGGCACCTACTAACCTGGGGAGTTCATCTTTAAGTCCTAACTTTTTGCCTTTTCATGCTCTTCACAGGGTTCATAAAGCAAGAATACTGAAATGGTTTTCCATTCCTTTCTCCAGTGAACCATGTTTTGTCAGAACTCTCCACCATGACGCATCCTTCTTGGGTGGCCTTACACAGCATGGCTCAAAGTTTCATTGAGTTAGACAAGGCTGTGGTCCCTGTGATCAGTTTGGTTAGTTTTCTGTGATTGTGGTTTTCATTCTGTCTGCCCTCTGATGGAGAAGGATAAGAGGCTTATGGAAGCTTCCTGATGGAGAGACTGACTGAGTAGGAAATTGAGTCTTGTTCTGATGAGCAGGGCCATGCTCACTAAATCTTTAATCCAATTTTTTGTTGGTGGTCAGGCTGTGTTCCCTCTCTGTTGTTTGACCTGAGGAAAAACTATTGTGGAGGTAATGAAGATAATGGTGACCTCCTCCCAAAGGTCCCAAGCATGTACTGCTGCACTCAGTGCCCCCAACTCTGTAGCAGGCCACCACTGACCCACGCCTCTGCTGGAGACTCCTGGACACTCACGGGCAAGTCTGGGTCAGTCTCTTGTGGGATCACATTCCTTTCTCCTGGGTCCTGGTGTGCACAATATTTTGTTTGTGCCCTCAAAGAGTCTGTTTCCCCAGTCCTGTGTAAGTTCTGGTGGCTCTATGGTGAGGTTAATGGCGACCTCCTGGAATGTGAAGTCAAATGGGCCTTAGGAAGCATCACTACACACAAAGCTAGTGGAGGTGATAGAATTCCAGTTGAACTATTTCAAATCCTAAAAGATGATGCTGTGAAAGTTCTACACTCAATATGCCAGCAAATTTGGAAAACTCAGCAGTGGCCACAGGACTGGAAAAGGTCAGTTTAAATTCCAATCCTGAAGACAGGCAATGCCAAAGAATGCTGAAACTGCTGCACAGTTGCACTCATCTCACACGCTAGTAAAGTAATGCTCAAAGTTCTCCAAGACAGGCTTCAATGGAACATGAACTGTGAACTTCCAGATGTTCAAGGTGGATTTAGAAAAGGCGGAGGAACCAGAGATCCAATTGCCAACATCTGTTGGATCATTGAAAAAGCAAGAGAGCTCCAGGGAAACATGTACTTCTGATTTATTGACTATGCTAAAGCCTTTGACTGTGTGGATCACATCAAACTGTGGAAAATTCTTAAAGATATGAGAATACCAGACCACCTGACCTGCCTCCTGATAAACCTGTACACAGGTCAAGAAACAACAGTTAGAACGGGACATAAAACAGCAGACTGGTTTTTAATTGAGAAAGGAGTATGTCAAGGCTGTATATTGTCAGCCTGCTTATTTAACTTATATGCAGAGTACATCATGAGAAATACTGGGCTGGATGAAGCACAAGCTGGAATCAAGATTGCCAGGAGAAATATCAATAACCTCAGATATGCAGATGAAACCACCCTTATTGGCATAAAGCTAAGAAGAACTAAACAGCCTCTTGATGAAAGTGAAAGAAGAGAGTGAAAAAGTTTGCTTAAAACTCAACATTCAGAAAACTAAGACCATGGCATCTGGTCCCATCACTTCATGGCAAATAGACGGGGAAACAATGGAAACAGTGAGAGACTTTATTTTGGGGGCTTCCAAAATCACTGAAGATGGTGATTGAAGCCATGAAATTAAAAGACCCTTGATCCTTGGAAGAAAAGCTGTGAGCAACCTAGAGAGCATATTAAAAAGCAGAGATATTACTTTGCCAACAAAGGTCTGTCTAGTCAAAGCTGTAGTTTTTCCAGTAGTCATGTATGGATGTGAGAGTTGGACTATAAGGAAAGCTGAGCACCAAAGAATTGATGCTTTTGAACTGTGGTGTTGGAGAAGACTCTTCAGAGCCCCCTTGGACAGCAAGGAGATCATACCTGTCCATCCTAAAGGAAATCAGTCCTGAATATTCATTGGAAGGACTGATGCTGAAACTGAAACTCCAATACTCTGGCCACCTGATGCAAAGAAGTGATTCATTGGAAAAGACCCTGATGCTGAGAAAGACTGAATACAGGAGGAGAAGGGGATGACAGAGGATGAGATGGTTGGATGCCATCACCGACTCAGTGGACATGAGTTTGAGTAAGCTCCAGGAGTTGGTGATGGACAGGGAAGCCTGGCGTGCTACAGTCCACGAGGTCTCAAAGAGTCAGACACGACTGAGCTACTCTACTAAAACTGACAAGTGTTAGGGACAGCCTTTCAATATCTAGTATAAGATTTGAAATGTGAATATACTAAAATATCCAAATGTTACAGCGATCTGATGATGAAAGATACAGCCTTTTACTGGTAAACCAATGACTGAAGACCCCATAGTTTACTAGCGATTGAAAAACAGTCCTACTCTCTAGCTCTGCTGTGTCCCCCCATATATACCATTCTTGACACAACCTCAGAAAGTCACCCACAAGCATGATCAACTCACAACTTATTCCTTCTTAAAAATACTTTGATAGCAGCAAGCTAAGCAAAATCAATCTTTTAGCTAGACAGATGAGCCCATTTCCTGCTATCCTCAATGATACTTTGTCAACAAAGTTTTTACTTTTAGAAATAGGGCTAAATGTGTTTCACACATTCAATCAATCAGTAGTTTACAGAATTTCTAGGGAGCAAATCACCTGATGTACATTTTTAAAAATCATAATCTGGAGAATCACTCTTAACTATGTGCAAGCATTAAGTTATAAAATCCATAAGATTGGAAAATTATGAAGATATGAAGTCTGATGAGCAATGGAAAATTTAAGCTGAGTATTTAAGAAAACTGCCTATTAGCAAGACCTATTAGATAATGGAATGGTACTTTTCTTAACCTCCATAAATTTCAAAAGTAAATTGCAAAACGTATTGGAAAAAAACGTCTACCTTACCAAGGGAATAAAAGAAATGGTCCTTTCATCTCATGTTACTATAAACTAGTCTGTAAATTAGATGTATAAAATCAACCTACCCAAACTATGAACACGATAAGTCCAATATTAGACTTAGTCTGAGTTTCACTGGGAAAAGTTTCATTTCTAGAACCCCAGCCAAAAGCTGAATAATACCAATATGGAAATTTGGAGCAAAATCAATTGTTAAAGTTAGATTATGAGATTTTAACTGCCATTCTAAAACTACTTATACAGCCTTTCTATGTTACTTCCACTTGCCAAATCAACACCCAAGAGTCATTTTGACATTAAAAGAAAAAAAATAAATCCCAATTACACATCCAACTGTTGATTTACAAAGCAAAAGGCAACCTGTGATTTTGGCTTGAAAACCCAGTTCGCCTTAGGGATAGATGGATGAAAGAATTTTTAGCCTACTGTTTAAGGGCTAATATTCCCACATTTCCATATCCCATTTAGGGCGGGCAGATTTTAGCACTTCAGCTGAAGTGGCATCACTTCATACAAAGTGCTTGAGTGGAGTAGGCAGCAAGTGGGAATGGGAAAATAAACGGCAGAGAAGCAAAGAGGCGGCTGCTGCAGGGAGCCTCCCATGCCAACTGCCCAAGGAAAATGCTTGTGAAAAGCCCATGTTTTTTCCATGAGCAATGGATGAGGATTTAAGAGTGAAACAGTAAATTGAGTGTCTGTCTTTTTACCTCTTACTAGAATTTCTTTGTTGTCCTTTGCATGGGGAAGGTTAACGGCTTAGCCTAATTCTTCACTCCAAGGAACTTTACAACCTGTCATTTGGTTACGGGCTAATGGGCCTTCTGGGATTTGACAGCTGAACGCTGAGCTCACTGGAGCAGGCTGCTCCTGGAGGGCTGGAAAAGAATGTTTGGGTTGGAGAGAAGGTGCTGGTCCAACTGCTTTTCCACCTGCAAAAACAGAACCTTTGGGGACAGTAGCACTTGCCGTTAACCGGGGCTCCCAGGAATGAGAAAGGTGTTAAAGTAGCCAGCTCTTCTGTTTTGCCGAGGCTTTTCCGACTTTGCTGTTTTTGGCACAACTTTGAAATATCCCACTTCTCTCACCCTTCTCAAGCCTTTCCCTTTCCATTTCTCAGGGATGTTTTTAAGGATTGGGATGACAAGTCCAAACAGAGAGACAGAATTGTAAGAAGATGTGAAGGTCGCACTCCTGGGTTCCCCACATGCCTCCAAGCAGCGCTCAGCTGTGGAGAGATGGAGGTGCTGGGGGGTGCTGGGGGGCTGCTGGGGGCTGGAGGGAGGTGCTGGGGACTGGAGCCGGTGCTGAGGGGTGTTGGGGCTGGAGGGAGGTGCTGGGGGCTGTTTGGGGATGGAGTGAGGTGCTGGGGGGTGCTGGGGACTGGAGGCAGTTGCTGGGGTGGTGTTGGGGGCTGGAGGGAGGTGCTGGGAGTTGTTGGGGGATGGAAGGAGGTGCTGGGGGGTGGTGGGGGCTGGAGGGAGGTGCTGGGGGGTGTTGGGGGATGGAGTGAGGTGCTGGGAGTTGTTGGGGGATGGAAGGAGGTGCTGGGGGGTGTTGGGGGCTGGAGGGAGGTGCTGGGGAGGTGCTGGGGGCTGGAGGGAGGTGCTGGAGTGGTGTTGAGTGCTGGAGGGCGCTGCTGAGGCTGGGGTGGGGGATGAGGCAGTAGCCAACAGCCATAAAAGGATCAAGTTGCCAGCCACCTCAACTTCCACTTCACATTGGAGAGGGACACTCTCAAACCCCTTGCTGACTAAATCACACAGAAAATTTCCAAACATCATCAGTTCAAAGTGCCAGATTTCACTCAGCAGGCTCTGAAAATCAAGTTGATACTTAACCATGTTGAATGCAGTACAACATTCCTTACGCGAGCCCCTGACAAATTGTTTCTTTTCTAAAATTTCCAATGAAAAACCTCAATCATCTGCACTGCCCTAAACCTAATGTTACTTTTTGATTATAAAACATACAATTAATTTTTCTTCTGTATCTCTTAAACTTTTTACTGTAAAAAATATAGAGAGCATAAGATACCATCATTTTAGCTATTTCAGTGTCTAAATCCGTGGCGTTAATTATGCTCACAACACTGTGCAAACATCATCATTTCCAAAACCTTTTCATCATTGCTTACACAAACTCTATTTTTAAAAATATAATGTTTTTAAAGAATGCTTTTGGTATCCTGATTTCCATAAGTTGTGCTCAACACAATCTCAAAATAATTACAGTAAGTAGTTATATAGGTGTTTTCTAAAAGGAAATGAATTAGCCTAAAATAATTATCGGGAAAGCGCAAAACCACTGTCACCTGTACGATCCATACTGTGGTTTTGATTAATTTCATCTAACTGATCAGGCATTTTTATATTATATAGAATTTCACTGAGCAAGATTGGTTACCTAGACAATCATCCTAACAATTGAAAAAAAATGCTTAATGATAAAAATTAAAAAAGCAGATGTGACGAAAAGGCTAAAAATGTGAAATTACAAAGATGAATGTGTCAGGCCACAAGACTCAAAATATGATTAAATCTAGAATTCTAATATATTATTATTAGCAAAACATTTCCAAATTAATAATTAGAGTTGAAGGAAAATTTAGATGATCTTTTGGAATAGCTAGCTATAAGTAAGGATCCAGAGTATAAGTTTAGCCAGTTCACATATAATGTTACCTCAGCCACTGATCAAATTGTTCTGTCTTTCAAAAAGCAGAAGTAAAATATGAAATATAGATTTACCAGTTTTAGGCACAGCTTCTCATTTTAGTCAATTCTTGCTCATTGATTAGTAAATCCAATCAATGGCAATGACAATTTGAGAAGTAAATCCCTCCATCAAATCTTAAATCTTGCACACTGCATCTCTGAAGTTCACCCTTTCCTTTCATCACCACGAATTTCAATGCCATGTGAGGTAAGTGCATCATCTATTTTAATCCTGTTGAAATGAATGGATGAACTTAAATAACAATGCAAGCCTTTTTCCAAATAGTGCTGTAATTCACTTTGAAGTGATAGTACTTTTAGGATTAAGATGTATACTTTCTGGTTCTTTGAGTAGTTGTCCTCTCTTTGTGTACTATATTAAGAAGAATTTAAAGCAAAACTAAGTCATATCTGCCTTCTAATACAAGTCTTAAAGTCTTAAACAAATTTCTGCAAGAGCAGCCAACCCAGATCAAAAACTATTTTGAAGAAACTAAAACTATCATTTAGCAACTACAGACTATGCTTTTCTATCTAATCACTTGTGTTAGAGTGACTTCTGATAAAAACAGTCTTGAAAATATTTTCATCTATTATGACATTGCCAGCATTAAAAAGAAAGAAGTTTGAAATACTGTTACAGAAGTAAATATTTAATTCTTAACTTGATGTTTACTGCATGAAAAAATGAATTCATCCAACATTTAAAACAATTTTCTGAGATATTCAGAATATTTATTGCCAACAAGATATTTATAAGAGGAAATATGTTAGTTTTTATTTAGAAGATATGGGATATGGTAAATAACAATGTAATACAGCTTTCTGAAACTAGTTCTAGAAACAGTGACACATAAAACTATATTTAACTTATTTTAGACAAAATTTAATTGCTAACGGCTTCTATTATAGAATTGTTCAAAATAAAATGTCAAAAGAAAGAAATCGTCTAATATGTTACCACCTAAAGATAAGCATCCTTAATATTTCAGAATATTCCTTCCCATATTTTCCTTCTATAATATATTTATTTTTCCTAACTCAAAAATAGTGTCAGTTATGAAAACTTTTATCAGTTCACTGACACAAAATAATAAAAGAAATAATAATAATAAATTGATGTTTTTAAAACCACATATTGCAATCATCTAATCACTGTAAATAAACTGGCATATATCCTTTGACCTCATTTTTGAATGTTTAATTTATGTGTTTTTCTCCAAACATATTTTAACAGCAATACTTTTGCTTTCCCCTAAATACAAAAGTACTAAGTGCCTGGTGCAAAAAAAAAAAAAAAAAAAAATTTTGCTAAGGGAGAGGAAAAAAGGATGTAATAAAATCATTCACAATCTTAGCCAAAAGAATGTACTGATAATTTTATACATATACTGATACAATCAATATACTTTGAATCCTATGTACAGTACTTCTGTTACCCACAAATAGATTTGCAAATAGATGCCAATCTTTTTATTATGCTTCAGAATATCTCAAAACAGAATTGAAGGGTCAACTTGGGGGAAAAAAACAGAAACATTCTCTATTATCAGCACAAGCCATGATAAACAGTAAATCTCAATTTCAGATATCAAGGCCCTCCCACTGTCTTCGTATCTTTCTAACAGATCATCTTGTACCCTTCACAAATACCCACCCTTAGCAATTCAGCTCCCTTACTGACTTTCATTTCCTCCTTGCTGGTTTCGCCCACGCTATTCCCTATTCTTGCAACACTGCCTTCTTTGTTGCCATGGATGTTGTGGTTTCACGTTACTATGTGTATGTTTAACCAATCCAGCGTCTAGTCTTCCTACAGGCTTGAGTCAAAGCTTCCCCAAGAGGAGTGTCCTTTTCCCCAGCTGTGAGACTATATTCCCTGACAGATGTTTAAGGCAGGGTCTCAGACATAGGGAAACCAGAAAGGGACTTAAGTTATTAGAATAGGCCAAGCCATGGTAAGCAACAGGGGCATGCACGTTCAGTGGCTCAGTCATCTCTGACTCTTTGTGAGGCTATGGACTGTAGCCCTCCAGGCTTCTCTGTCCATGGGATTTCCCAGGCAAAAATACTGGAGTGGGTTGCCATTTCCTTCTCCAGGGGAGTTTCTCGACGCTGGAATAACACCCACATCTCCTACATTGGCAGGCAGAATCTTTACTGCTCAGCTACCTGGGAAGCCCAAGAAACAGGAAAAGGTACACAATTCCTGGAACCAGACAAGACCAGAAAAGGATCATACATCACTGGCTTTTGCAGACAGAATGAACTACTGCTTTTAGTCTCTTGACTGGGAACAGGACTAATTTCTAACCAGGCCTAATGTTTTTCTTAGAGATGGCTAAATATCCCCAGCAGTAAAAACGAAATAAGCTGGAAGAGGAAACCAGGCAAGGCAATACTCTGAACAACTTAAGTCAGTGGAATGATGTGACGTGGATCCAGATTTTGTTGAGGCTTGAGGTCTGTATGATTTGTGTGGCTCACTAAGAAAAAGAATATGGAATTATCAACACGGAGTGATCATTGCTTTGGAATGAGAAAGTCAATGCCAATGAAACACTGAAGCCATGGAGATTCGTGTCTGTCTATATTTTTAGATCTCTTTAGAAAATTTTACAAATATAATTATATAAACATGCTTCCTGACAGCAGTCCACCTCTGATCTCTACCTAGAACATTCTACATCTCCTAAAACTCACGGAGGCCTGTTCAGGTAGAGGGTACCAAAGCTGAAGCACTGTTAGCTTCCTGGTGAATTCACTTCTGGTTTTAATTGTAAAACTTCAGGCAATAGGAGCCAGATGGTGAGATCACTTTAGCAGACAAGGAGTCCTTCCTAATTTCCTTGAAAGTGCACCAAGTAGAATTCTCACTGAGTGCTATAAAGGTATTAAAAAAAATTGCAATACTCTGAAAGTACTATGATTTCTCAGAGGAAAGAGACTCAATGGAGGCTGTGGGACAGGGGTGAGGGGTGGGAAAGGTTTTCCAGAGCTGAGCCCTTAACAGTATCTTGGATTTCAACCCAGAGACAGAAAGCATTCAAGACAGGAATAAAAACAAGGATGAGAGAGCAGGGCAGCCCAAGGAAAAGCAAGAGTTTGAAGTGGAGTTTGACGCACGATATGTGGGGATTTTGGAGTAAGAAGAATGAGTGTAACCACAGACTGTCTCGGGATTTCAGAGGGTTTTGAGTTCTATGTTAAGAAGTGTGCACTGAATTCAGATGGCAATTAGAGCACAGAATAAAAATGGGGTTTGTTTTATTTCATTTTGTGTGGGGTTTGGTTTTTTTTTGGTAGGGGAAACCTGTAATGATATCCTTAGGTTATCATGTACGACATCAGCAGATCAACCAGAAAGTTGCCAGAGGTTTATTATTATAACACCTTAGATCCCAGTAGAGAAAATTTCATATATGTAGGAGTAGAGATTGAGAACCAAAGAAAAGGAAAATCGATAGGTTTCTTCCCATGGGGAAAAAACCGTGTAAGCTTGCAATACTAGTAATGACTCTATGGTGTTAATTGAAGAGGTCTACTCCCAGTACTGAACTGAACTGAACTGAACTCCCAGTACAGGGAGGCACATCCCAGAGAGAGACTTTCTGAATCTGACTTTTGGCTCCATCATTTACAGTGTGATTTTAGGTACGTTGCTCAGTCCCATGGCTCAGTTTTACCATTAATAGCATGGAGCTGGTAACATCTACCTCCCATTGCTGTGCTGAAAATCCACAGGTTGTCAGTTACCCTTGGTTTAGTTAATGTGGCTACACCGTTCACTGTGGTTCTCATTACTCCTATTTCTGGTTCTCCTGTTTCAGAATACTGAAACAATCTCCTGTCCTCAGCTCAAAACTGGACTGCCTAGGGGGAATCCTCTCCTCAATCCAAATCTCTAAACCACAGTCAGTGCACTTTCAGAAGTTCCAATTTGATCATATCATATCTGCCATAAGCTCAGGACAAAGGACAAATTTCTCACATAGCCTGGTCTCTGTCTTTCTAAGCCATGTTCTGTTACTCCTCACCAAATATTTTAAGATCCAGTCCTTCTAAACTCCAGGCCAGTAGAAGTGGTTGCCGTTGTGGTTCCTTCGTAATTCTTCTACCTGGCTGATGTTTCCCCATCTTTTAACTCTTAGTTAGTGTCCCTCTCACTGGGATGCCTTACCCAACGTTTGTGCTGGATTTAGCTGCCCTTCCTGGGAGTTTCCAGAGTGCTCCCTTCTTAATCACAGCCTGTAGCACACAGTATTAATATTTCCTGCTTATAGATCTAGATTTTCTACAATAAATTCCTTGGAAGCGCAGACTAGGTTGCTCACTTTGAGCAACCAGTTCAGTTCAGTTCAGTTCAGTCGCTCAGTCATGTCCGACTCTTTGCGACCCCATGAACCACAGCATGCCAGGCCTCCCTGTCCATCACCAACTCCCGGAGTTCACTCAAACTCATGTCCATGGAGTCGGTGATGCCATCCAGCCATATCATCCTCTGTCGTCCCCTTCTCCTCCTGCCATCAATCCCTCCCAGCATCAGGGTCTTTTAAAATGAGTCGACTCTTCCCATGAGGTGGCCAAAGTACTGGACTTTCAGCTTTAGCATCATTCCTTCCAAAGAAATCCCAGGGCTGATCTCCTTCAGAATGGACTGGTTGAGCAACCAGACTAGCAGTTAAAACCAAAAAAGCCTCACTGAAGAAACAGAGTTAAGAGTGGTGGTTCCCTTTGGGGAGGGGTTGACTACTGACTGCATAGGAGGAAACCTTCTGGCATGATAGAAATCTCTGTCTTGATCTGAATGATGGTTACACAAGTATAGACATGTGTATACATGTATTCAGTTGAATTCTTAAAATTTCTGTATTTCTTTTCCTTCACTGAAAATGTTTTATTCCTTACTTTTTAAAAACGAAAAAACAAACACATAAAAACACTAAGAAAGGCAAAACTGATCTCTACTCTTAGAAGTCAGGATACTGGCACCCTTGTGGTGAGCTTGTAACTGGAAGGGAACAAGAGTAGGCATTTGGAAGGTCAAAAATTTTCTTTTACTTAATGCAAGTCCCTGTTCCCTTGGTATTTTCTGATAATGAAAATCTATCAAGCTGTACACTTACATGTACATAAACATATGCATATTTATGTAGGCATGTTATACTTGACAGGTTAAAAGAGTAACAATGCTGCTGGTGCTGCTGCTGCATCGCGGCAGTTGTGTCTGACTCTGTGCGACCCCATAGACGGCAGCCCACCAGGCTCCCCCGTCCCTGGGATTCTCCAGGCAAGAACACTGGAGTGGGTTGCCATTTCCTTCTCCAATGCATGAAAGTGAAAAGTCAAAGTGAAGTCGCTCAGTCATGTCCGACTCTTAGCGACCCCATGGACGGTAGCCTTCCAGGCCCCTCCATCCAATGAGTGAGTAACAAATGCATCTGTACCTATATGCTTGAGTGTTGTGATGTATGACATAAGACCTCTTTATTTGTTATTTTTTTTAAAAAGTCAATTTCTTCAAACCTTAGTCTCACCTAAGAACCAGCTGGACTAGAACTGTAAAACTCATTCTCTCTTTCTGTCCATACGTGTCGACGAATGTTTAAGAGGACAGACGTGCCTTGTGTTTACATGGTGGCAGTGCATTGTAATAGCAGTTTTTGCACAGTAGTGGATTGCAAACCTCTGAGAAACACAGCTCTTTCCAGAAGTTATTTTTGACACACAAGCTTTAAGAACAATAGCTCAAATTACTTTTGGTGTAAAGCCTTTCTTCAATTACTTTCTTTTATAGATCTTCTCAGAGTCACAAAAATCTTTACACATTCCTCTTGCCTCAGATGAACTATTGTTTAAAACAAGACTTAAACAGAAATGTAATTTAGATGCTTCTACTAAAGATGTTCTTAAAACAGTCTCAGGGCCTAAAAAAAAAACAGAAATAGTTTCACAGACCTTGCCCAATTCCCCTGTGAGCATTTATGCATAATTTGGACTCTGTTCGCTATACCTACGCCAATAGCAGGAATTCTTAGCACAGGGGTACATTTAGCAGCCACATTGTGAATAGTATGAATAAAGGAATAAACATGACCTCAAATCAAAATATCAACACAATGCCCATAGCACCCAAAACCAGGAAGGAGCCTACAGCTAGAGGGTCCATGAACGGTGCTCAGAAAAATTTCAGTTAACGAATTGCAGTCAACTGTGTTGAAGAGAAACCCATGGGTAAGCATGGACCAGAATACAGGGCAGAAGCATGAAGCTAGGACTCAATCCCTCTACCTTACTCCACATTGTTTCAATGAACAGCCTAAACTGTAGTGTTTTTAAACAGAATAACATTTATCACAAATCTTTTTATATTATTGTAGACTTCAAAGTGCCAGGAATGTATTTTATTTAACTAAAAAACACAAAACTTTACTATTATGTTTTTGTAAATTCTCTTTTCCATGTATGACTGACCTTCCAAATACGTATGTCAACAACCCAGAAAGTACTGTGTTTGGACAGGAATTTGGGGGCAGCTTTTCTTTTCTGCAAAAAGGCAAGATCTAGAAATGCATCAGTCATTCGTGCCGGTCTGTGGCAGTTCAAATTGCCAAAGGTGTTTGGTAAACTTTAATCACTGTCACAACTCTAAAGGTTACTGCGCAGCTCTGACACAGATTAATTACAACAGTAACTGCACAAACGTGAGGGACTGCACGTGTGTGTGACCTTGACTATTACCTTTTCTGGTGCATCAGCATCAAGCTGAGCTACGTACAACAGTAACAATAGCAATAACAATAACAGCACCAACAAAAGATGACAAACAAGAAGAACATATATCATAACTGAGTGACAGACTTAGGAAAACCAGGAGTGTTTTGTAGTTTCCTGGTAAGGTTCCCAGCTTTACTGAGCTGCCTCCTTTCACAATATGCTTGTCTGTATGCTAGTCATCATGTCCACATCCCGGGAAAAATTATTAGAGGGAATAAGTATGGAAATCTTATAATCTTTGAGGATATTTCCTGAAATTTACACATAACAGCTTTCATTAGTCAAAATGTATTTACAAGGTCATAACCAATGAAAGGAAAAATCAGTTCTGAGCTGGCTAGCAAGGTGGAAGTCAAAGTCACTCAGTCATGTCCAACTCTTTGTGGCCCCATGGACTATACATCCCTTGGAATTCTCCAGGCCAGAATACTAGAGTGGGTAGCCTTTCCCTTCTCCATGGGATCTTCCCAACCCAGGGATCGAACCCAGGTCTCCCACATTGCAGGCGGATTCTTTACCAGCTGAACCACCAGGGAAGCCCAACACCACTGGAGTGGGTAGCCTATCCCTCCTCTAGCAGATCTTCCCCACCCAGGAATCAAATCGGGGTCTCCTGCATTGCAGGCAAGTTCTTTACCAGCTGAGCTAAGGTAGTCAGCTAAAATTTGGGGTTCTTATTAATAGGCAAAGGAGGAGAACTGATATTGAGAGTATATACAATTTTTTCTCTTGCTTTAAAAACTATAAAACAGACCCTTAGCCTCCTAGGAAGAAATTAAAAAAAAAAAAAAAACCTACTAGATGATTCAATCAAATAATTAAAATGAAAATATCCAAACTGTTATTTACCTTAACATAAAAAAAGTGAAAGTGTTAGTTGCCAAGTCCTGTCTGACTCTTTGCGACCTCATGGCTGAAGCCCACCAGCCTCCTCTGTCCATGGGATTCTCCAGGCAAGAACACTGACCCAGGGATCGAACCTACGTTTCCCAGCTTGCAGGCAGATTCTTTACCACCTGAGCCACAAGGAAACCCATAATAGAAACAAAAATTAGTTAAATTTTATTTTGAACTGAATAATCCACTGACTTTCATAAATGTAAGTAAAGAAATCTTTCTCTATATCAGACACATACAAAACTTTTCAAAACTGTGTAATTATAATCCTCTTGGTGGGGGAAGTACAAGAGGGGGCTGATTAATTTCTTTTAAAAGAGAAAAGTTAACTTGGAAATAATTTCATCCCACTCCTAAATCAGAATTAATGCTCTGAGTTGGAAGTTATGCTGTCATATTTGAGAGCCACTGATTTGAGCATACTATTTCTGGAAATGATTTCTTTTAGTAATTACTAACAGTTTATGAAAAGATCTGCAATTTTATTTTTCCAAGTGTTCGAGTAATCTTAACTCATCAAAATGCTAAAATCCTTTATATCAAAGCTGCCATGTAAAAAGCCTGCCTGTTCCCTGACAGCTGGAACCTCTTAGTGTGGGTCTGCAGCCTCAGCTCCACCCCAAGCCCTGGGACCCATCAGGCCTCTGAGCAGGAACCCAGAGCTCACTGTCCAGCCTGCAGCTCCACTCTGACCTGGCAACCAGGTTTCAGTAGCAGAAACCTCTGCCTTTTGCCCAATGCCAGGCTTCTTTCTTATCCAGCTCTAGGAATCCTTCCACAGTATACCAGACAGTGCCTGTCAAGACTGTAAATTAACCCTCCATTAATGGGAACCCACTTCCTCGTCATGTAGCCCTGTATGCTGTTTATTTGAACACCCATTCATGGCTTTAGTAAATCAAGACTGAAAGCTGACTACAAATCAAGCATGCTGCCAGACACTGATTAAACAACAACAAAGTCTAATAGGAGAGACCGTTGTATGAGCTTTCTGGCAAAGAGTTAGATTTGGTCTCCTAGGGATTGTCACCCACTCTTCTTAAGTCGGAAGTGTAAAGTCACATGGCAGAGATTTCCATTCAGACTTTCACAAAGCCACCCTCCAATCTGGAATATTTCAAATAGTATTATTGGGTTGGTCAAAAAGTTACTTTGGTTTTTACGTAAAAACAAAAGACAAATTTTTTTCATTTTTACAAGAGCTTGATTGAACAACTTATTCACCATTTTGTTCCACTACCTTCTGCCATTTTTCAGACAACTTCATAATTCGATCTCAAAACTTTTCATCTTTTGGAGCAAAGAACTGACCCATGTGCCTTTTACAGTCTTCCAGGAAATGGGAATTTTGTAAAGACCAAAATAAATGGACAATGGAAGGTGCAAAGTCTAGTGAATCTGGCAGATGAATCAGAACTCCCCAGCCAAGTTTAACAGTTTTTGCCTGGTCAACAAAGAAGCATGTGGTTTTGCATTATGATTGAAGATCATGCCTTTTCTCTTGATTAATTCTGGATGCTTTTTCTCATGTGCAGCATTCATCTGGCCTGATCAGGAGCAACGACTTGTTGGAATTAATCACTTGGTTTTCTGGAAGGAGTTCATACTAGGAACTCCCTTCCAATATCCAGCATATATACAACATCACCTTCTTTGGATGAAGACTGGCCTTTGATGTGATTGGTGATGGTTCATTTTGCTTACCCCATGACCCCTTCCATTCCACATTATTGCATATCCACTTTCACCATTCATCACAAATTGTTTTAAAAACAGAATGTTTTCATTACATTTCAGTAGAGAATCCCATGTGGAAATACAGCCAAGAGAGGTGTTTTTTTTTTTTTTTTTTTTTTTGTTTTTTTCCGCTTATGTGGAACCCAAACATCAAAGCAAGTAATATAACCAAGCATGGTGCAAATGATTTTTTTAATACTTGATTTGGATAGTTTGAGTATGTTGGTGATCTGCCACATAATATAACTTTGATTTTCTCAATTAATGTCTTGATTTGATCACTATAAGCTTCAACTAGTCTACTTGACCAAGAAGTATCATCCAGCAAGAAGTCTCCACCAGCATGAAATTTTGCAAACCCCTTTTGACACATTTGATCAGTCACAGCACTTTCTCATACAGTGCGCAAATCCTTTTTTTTTTTTTTTTTTTTGCATTTCAGTCACCTTTTTACATTTCTTCAAATAATAAAGCATAATATGCTGAAAATGTTGCTGTTTTTCTTCCTTCTTCAATATTAAAATGACTACACAAAAGTTCACTGATTTTGATAAGTTTTCTTTAGTGTACATTGGTATGACAACTGTCACAACACAATCTACAACATTACAAGAATACAAGATTCTTTCAAATGAAGTTCAAGACTATGCTACCAGAGCCATCTTACAGAAAAGACCAGATGAACCTTTTGGTCAACTCAAAACACTCACTTTAACATCCATTCCCAAACCTTCACTGAACTCCCTGAGTCCCACAAATAACCTTTATTCAAAAGCACACACACATTTTTTTTCTCCTCTGAGCTCTTAAAACCCTGTTACTATAACTCTTTAATGAAATGGTGTTTTAATTTCTTCACCCTCTTTTGGGATAGTCCCAATTTGAAAATATGCTTATCAAAATTCAGCTGAGAAATTAATACAGTACTAGAAAAAACCCTAGTAAGTCTTATCTTTATTAACAAAACTTGATTATTTCATCAAGAATAGCATGTCATAATTCTTATCCAAAAAAAAAAAAAAAAACGATGCAAACAAATTTAAGGAACTTTTCGGATCACTTCTGAGCTGTTGGTGAATCACTTCTGAGCTGTAGGTGAGTTTAAGTTCTGAAAGCACTGGTCCTCTCCTCCTCGGAGCCTTCTTTTAGCTGGTTCCCTTAGGGGCACAGACCAGCCTCATAGTCACCCTGGTGTCGGAATTGTGCTCACATGCTGTTTCTCACTTACTCACTATATAGCCTTCAGAAAATTACAAGATTCTGAACCTGTCATTGTAAAATGATGAAAAAAAGGTTACTTTCTCCTTAAGATCTGTGAAAGTGATATTAGCCCACATATATAAAGACCATTGACTGTAATAGATTAAGGACTTCACATACGTGAAACACTGGAATTAACTAATTTGTCTAGTTATGAGGGATTCACATACAGCTTAGAAATCGTTCATCAAAAATAGACTATACGTGGTCTTACAGTTATCCAGTATAGCTGTGTCATTCTATTCAAGAGTCCTCCATTAGCCACTCAATATGTGGTACGTGTCGTGCTAGGTTCTGCCGAACTAAAAATGAATTAAGCTGTGTTAGCTCCAAGACGCCCTATGCTTAGTGGAAAAGCTTACAGGTACATAAGCAGTTGCTCCACTTTCGTACAGATGGGGTTTCACAGGGCAAACCTCCTGCCATCTCATTCTACCACACTCCATCCTAGAACACAATGTTCTCCAAAGCAGGCAGTGAGCACTCGACACGTGTTGACTGATGCTAATGCAGACCTGTTCACAGAATGTTTTGGTTTGAAGCACTGTATTAATTAATTTCTTTTCAACTTGGAGTAGATTTTACACATGCTGGGGTTTCCTAGTTCTTCGGGTTTAAGGGATGGTGAAAGACACCACTGCCATCTTCCAGAAGAAATATCTAAGAAGTTGATGATGTGAGGCTTAATATGTATTTATGTAATATTATACAAACTTTTAAAAGTACTTGAGGTAGAAAAAATGTTTTGAAAGACATGTACA
The DNA here is from genome assembly GCF_029378745.1 of Bos indicus. Lineage (NCBI taxonomy): Eukaryota > Metazoa > Chordata > Mammalia > Artiodactyla > Bovidae > Bos > Bos indicus. Next base: position 102,724,360 of record NC_091766.1, on the reverse strand, counting down.
AAAATTTAAAAAATGAATATCTCTGGGTGGTAGGACCATGAGAGATTTGTTGATATCCTTACACTTTTAAATGTTTCAAATACTTCTTAATGAGTGTGCATGTAAAAGAGATAAACACACAGAGGAACTTTAATAGGAAAAAGGAAACAGATGAGTGGGTTGAGTCGTTCAGTCGTGTCTGACTCATTGTGACCCCACAGACTGTACAGCCCAGGGAATTCTCCAGGCCGGAATACTGGAGTGGGTAGGCTTTCTCTTCTCCAGGGGATCTTCCCAACCAAGGGATTGAACTCAGGTCTCCCGCACTGCAGGTAGTTTTTTACCAACTGAGCTATCAGGGAAGCCAGGGGACCCAGGATTATGAAATTATGGGGACCTAGGATGAAAAGAAATTATGTAATTATGAAAAGCAGTAAGGGTTCTAGGTATTTGAGAGATGCATACTGAAGAATAAGATCAACCACAGAAGGGATTAGAATGATACAGATATTAAAGATACAGATATAGATATTATAGTATCTAGCTACATTTATATTTGGGGCAACTCACAGCTCCAGTTTTGTTACTGAGAAAGTGCATTGTCCAGTGGAGTGAATAAAGTATAATGATTTTAGTCTATCTGTCCATAATTTTAAATAAAAATATGGAAATTAATCTTATTGCAACATTTTACAAAATAATGTATGGATTATCCTTAAACATACCAGTCTTGTTAAGGTTTCACAATAGAAAAAAAAATCAATGAACCATATACATACACAACCTTGATTTACTAATGAAGTAATGGATTTTGTAAATTTAAGACCTTTGTTTTTAAATATAAGAATCAGGATAAATACAGAATTAATGAACCAAATTAATTTTTAATTGTTATTACCTTAAACACTTCTCCCCCCCAAAAAATCAATAGATAATAGATACATAAATTGGCAGAACTCTATCATTTTATTCTTTGATTTCCCCTAATGGATACAAAGTTTATTCCTCTGAATACCCAAAATATCAAATTGCTATCTTAATCATATAACTTGCACATTCTCTCCTTTAATATAGATATTTATTTAGGTATTTTATTATACTTCTCAGGCTGTTAGTTTGTGAGTTCATTATTTGTGTCTTACTCACTTTATATCCCTTGAGAGCAGAACTAAATTATTTTTAAGACTGGCATTATAAAAGTGTAATAAATTGAAGCGTGCCCCTAAAGTTCTGAGAATATTTTGTGGACTCAATCAACATTTATTACTTCAATAAAAAAATTTTTTTGCATTTTGTGGAATTAGATTGTGTAAATGACCCAAATGCATTTCAAAGCTACTTCTCATATGATCGGCTGTCAATCTTTTATCTATTATAAATCTTTCTGAATGATTACTATGCCTTTTTACTCTGCAACTATTACTCTCATCAGCCTTCTGCACATTCAGGATGGGAATGTGGAGAAACCTCATGGGGACGGTCTCCTGTTTCTGAACATTCACCACACTGATAAGTTCTATAGTGAAGACTCTTTCTTAGATTTTGTTGAGTTGCAGTTTTCTTTTTAATAATGACACAGCCAATCCATCAAAATAACGTTACACCAAATCAGATTTCATATATATTTTTCTGCTTAATGTAGAAAACTCTCAAGTTGCTTAGTGAAGTGCTAAATGCTTTATATCGACAGACTACCGCTGTTCAGCAATCTATATTTGCAGCCTGCCAAAACGAAAGCCATAGTTGGATCTTCTTTGTTGTTCACAGTATTTTAAATTACAAATGATGTTGATTTTAATCATCTTTGCTCAATTCACTCACAAAGCTGGATGCTGCACAAGTCAGCTCTCAGATTCGGTATAAAATACATTTTATTGAGCTTAGCACTTGCATAGCATTTTATACCTTCAAAATACTTTGTAAACATTAACTAGTCAATCCTCACCAAGAAAGAAAGAAAAAAAAAAAAGATGTACTATGTAAAACTTGATGTACTTGTGAGGTCTGTGTAAAATAGGTCTTAGGAAAAGAGTTTTCCTATAGATTAAATTTGAAGGCAAGGTGTTTATCTAGTTGTTTTATTTTCAGCCAAAATAATATATTTCAGGATGTAATGGTCAGTTCTCCATTTTCCATTGTAACAGAGAATATAACTCCAATTTCAGTAATCATGGGAATTAAAGTTTTAATATTATTAGTGACCAATAGAATTTATTGTACACAAGCAAGTCTTAACATAGTGACTAGTGCTTTTCATACTATACAAAGCAAACGTTTTGTGATAAGTCGATAAGATTCAACCAGTCTCACAGAAGTGACATATACGTTACTGATTTTCCTTCATGTCCTATATGTAGTAGCTACTTCACTTGGTAAAGATGCAGGTAAGATGAGCTCGCCCCAAATAAATGAGTCCCTGAGTTCACATTAAACATATGAAAATATATAGTAAAGCAGGAGTCAACCTAACATTTTATTTTAAAAGTATATTGTAAATTTGGGGGGCTTCCCTCGTGGCTTAGAGGGTAAAGCATCTGCTGGCAATGCGGGAAATCGGGTTCAATCCCTGAGTTGGGAAGATCCCCTGGAGAAGGAAGTAGCAACCCACTCCAGTGTTCTTGCCTGGAGAATCCCAGGGATGGCGGAGCCTGGTGGGCTGCCGTCTATGGGGTTGCACAGAGTCGGACATGACTGAAGTGACTTAGCAGCAGCAGCATAGTTCAGAAACTGAAAGTTGTACATGAAATTATGTTTAAAACGGCCCGAATTGTATGTATTTTCAACAATTAAAAAATCAGATGCAACATACTATGCTGCTGCTGCTAAGTCACATCAGTCGTGTCCGACTCTGTGTGACCCCGTAGATGGCAGCCCACCAGGCTCCCCCGTCCCTGGGATTCTCCAGGCAGGAACACTGGAGTGGCTTGCCATTTCCTTCTCCAATGCATGAAAGTGAAAAGTGAAAAGTGAAAGTGAAGTTGCTCAGTTGTGTCTGACTCTTAGCAACCCCATGGACTGCAGCCCACCAGGCTCCTCCATCCATGGGATTTTCCAGGCAAGAGTACTGGAGTGGGGTGCCATTGCCTTCTCCGGCAACATACTATAGTCACAATTAAAAGCTAAATGTCTAAAACCTTAGATTTCAATGAGGAAATACTGCAGATTTAGCGATTTCTTGAGAATCACATTTCTAAATTCTTTGACAGTTCTTCATCCAGGATGGACAAGTTAGGTATTGAAACTTAAAATAAGCTAGATAAAATTTCAATTTAAAATCTGTGGGTAAACCAAACGATCTCACAATCTTCAATCTCCTTTCTTCTATGTGAGAATCATAAGATTTATTTCTGATAAACCTATGGAAACATTATACATATCCATCACAGTTGATTAACATATTTAGGGCAATCTTCAAAAATGCAAAGCAAACCTCTTAACCACATGATAATGTAAAGAAATTTTACATTGGATTTTATATCTAATTGAAACTTCCAGTAGTATTAGCAACATCTGAATCTTGCTCAAACACCACTGCAAAAACTTTGATTTCAAAGCTGGGATTTTTGATCAAGCAAAGATTCAAGAGACTGCCACTCCAACCATAAAAAAGTAGGTCTAAAAATTTTAATATTTAAGTTCAAGAGAATATTAGCATTCCAGAAACGAATGTGTTTTAATGGATTCATTACATGATCTCTAAAGGCAAATATTTTCAAATCATTTTAAAGAAATTTCATGTATACATTTTAATTCCTAAATCACTAGTTTAATCTTTCCTTCCAAATGTCAACCCATATCATATGACAAGTCTTTACCCTCTACTCCAGGAAGACATTAAACAGGTATGGTAACAAACTTAGAAATAAAAAGAGAATAAATGACCACTTTGGATGTGGTTCCTGTAGCCCCAAGAAGTACTCTTTGCCTAAAAAGTAAATAAATAAGATACCCTTCCCCTTTTCTCAAGTGTTGAAATTCTACAAATAATAAGCATTCTTAGAAAAAGCAACACTTTAAGCTATGAAATTCTAAAGCTTCCAAATAGCATCATTTACTTGACAAATTCTGGCTGATATCAGCCTAGTGATTTTCTAAACAACATATAAAAATTGACCACTATTGAAGGCTGCGTATTCAAAGCCTGACCAGGTCTCATACAACTGGCTATGGTTACTACATGGTTTCTATTTTATATTTTCCACATACACCTTGATGGAAGATTGTCTTTGACATAATAAAATGTGAAACAGCAGGAAAACATAAGCCAAAGAAGTAATCGATTTTAACAACTCACTCTCAGGAAAATTTTCTTCACATTAAACCTAAATCTCTACATCAACGGCTAAGTACATTTAAGGCCATCCTCCGTTGTTCTAGAGTCTGACTGATTTCTTTTTTGTTAAGGTGAAGACCTTATATTTTCAAAGTGCTTCTCAACCACATTTACTAGTTTTTCTTCACAAATATGCCTGAAGTTTAATACTTTTTTTTTTCTTTAAACAGATCCTGATATTGCAGCACAGAGATATTAAGAGGCATGTTCAAGGATACACAGCAAATTAAAAACCCAGCAGGGGATGGGGTCAGAACACCTCAGTTTCCAAGCCGCTGCTTCCCCAAGTGATCTGTTGGGACTCTCATGGCATGATGAATTAAGCAAGAGAAAGAAACTTAAACAAGAAAATAAAAAATATTAAAATTGCAAGTTCTTTTTTCACATATGGATTCTAAAGACCCCATGATATGATGCTTGCCATCAAGCTTCTAAGTACCTTAATAGACTCATTAATCTACCCCCTTTCTGCCTTTATGTGTTCTCACTCATTTACACCAGGATATGAAACATTAGGAAGGAGGTCCTAGATCTCATGGTTGAAATGAGCATGTCATGTCACCTAATCTCTGAGGATCATAAATGTGGAATTTTTCAGAGGAATGTTTGAGCACCTCTGCTCAACTTCTCTTTCCTAACTCCATCCTTCACATCAATCCTGCAGACAGAGATGAAGAAAAGAGAAAAAAGATGGAAGACTTGAAAATTTGAGACTCAAAGATCAGAGCAATGAATTTGGAGATCAAGAGCTCTTGAACTTGTACCTAAATCATGAGTGGATGTTCTGGGATAGAAAGTATAAAGAGACAGAAAAACAGAAAACAGAGCTCTTAGTAACCCCTACATAAAGGAGGGGTTTTTTTTTTTTTGTTTGTTTGTTTGTTTGCTTTTTTATTATGGATAAGATTCAAACTGAAAACTTCCCTAATATGGGGGAAAAAAAAACAGTCACCCAAGTTCAAGAGGCACATAGAATTCAATACAGGATAAACCCAAGGAGGAACAGGCCAAAACACAAATTTATGAGACTGACAAAATTTAAATACAAAGAAAAAATATTAAAAGGTTATCAGGTGATTTTTCAGCAAAAATTTTTCTTAAGAGAGAGGTATGACATGCCTAAAGCTATGAAAGGGAAATATTAACAACCAAGAATATTCTAACCAGCAAGGTTCTCATTCAGATTTGATGGAGAAATCAAAAGCTTCCCAGATAACCAAAAGCTAAGAGAATTTACCACCACCAAACCAGTCTTAAAACAAATGCTAAAAGAATTTATCTAGACAGGGGAAAAAAGAGACCACAACTACAAACAAGAAAATCACAAATGGGAAAGCTCAGTGGTAAAGGCAAACACACAATAAGGGAGGAGAACAGCCACAAATAATACAGCATCAAACCAGGAACTGTGAGAGGAGGACAGGAAAAATGCAGGGTATTTGAAATGCATTTAATTTTAACAGTTCAACAAATTAAAACAATCATGTATTTATACAGACAGCTATATCAATCAGATCAGATCAGATCAGTTGCTCAGTCGTGTCTGACTCTTTGCGACCCCATGAATCGCAGCACGCCAGGCCTCCCTGTTCATCACCAACTCCCGGAGCTCACTCAGACTCACGTCCATCGAGTCAGTGATGCCATCCAGCCATCTCATCCTCTGTCGTCCTCTTCTCCTCCTGCCCCCAATCCCTCCCAGCATCAGAGGCTTTTCCAATGAGTCAACTCTTCGCATAAGGTGGCCAAAGTACTGGAGTTTCAGCTTTAGCATCATTCCTTCCAAAGAAATCCCGGGGCTGATCTCCTTCAGAATGGACTGGTTGGATCTCCTTGCAGTTCAAGGGACTCTCAAGAGTCTTCTCCAACACCACAGTTCAAAAGCATCAATTCTTCGGTGCTCAGCCTTCTTCACAGTCCAACTCTCACATCCATACATGACCAGTGGAAAAACCATAGCCTTGACTAGACGAATCTTTGTTGGCAAAGTAATGTCTCTGCTTTTGAATATGCTATCTAGGTTGGTCGTAACTTTCCTTCCAAGGAGTAAGCGTCTTTTAATTTCATGGCTGCAATCACCATCTGCAGTCATTTTGGAGCCCAGAAAAATAAAGTCTGACACTGTTTCCACTGTTTCCCCATCTATTTCCCATCAAGTGGTGGGACCGGATGCCATGATCTTCGTTTTCTGAATGTTGAGCTTTAAGCCAACTTTTTCACTCTCCACTTTCACTTTCATTAAGAGGCTTTTGAGTTCCTCTTCACTTTCTGCCATAAGGGTGGTGTCATCTGCATATCTGAGGTTATTGATGTTTCTCCTGGCAATCTTGATTCCAGTTTGTGTTTCTTCCAGTCCAGCGTTTCTCATGATGTACTCTGCATAGAAGTTAAATAAGCAGGGTGACAATATACAGCCTTGACGAACTCCTTTTCCTATTTGAAACCAGTCTGTTGTTCCATGTCCAGTTCTAACTGTTGCTTCCTGACCTGCATACAAATTTCTCAAGAGGCAGGTCAGGTGGTCTGGTATTCCCATCTCTTGAAGAATTTTCCACAGTTTATTGTGATCCACACAGTCAAAGGCTTTGGCATAGTCAATAAAGATGTTTTTCTGGAACTCTCTTGCTTTTTCTATGATCCAGTGGATGTTGGCAATTAGATCTCTGGTTCCTCTGCCTTTTCTAAAACCAGCTTGAACATCAGGAAGTTCACGGTTCACATATTGCTGAAGCCTGGCTTGGAGAATATTGAGCATTACTCTACTAGCGTGTGAGATGAGTGCAATTGTGCAGTAGTTTGAGCATTCTTTGCCATTGCCTTTCTTTGGGATTGGAATGAAAACTGACCTTTTCCAGTCCTGTGGCCACTACTGAGTTTTCCACATTTGCTGGCATATTGAGTGCAGCACTTTCATAGCATCATCTTTCAGGATTTGGAATAGCTCAACTGGAATTCCATCACCTCCACTAGCTTTGTTCGTAGTGATGCTTTCTTAGGCCCACTTGACTTCACATTCCAGGATGTCTGGCTCTAGGTCAGTGATCACACCATTGTGATTATCTGGGTCGTGAAGATCTTTTTTGTACAGTTCTTCTGTGTATTCTTGCCATCTCTTCTTAATATCTTCTGCTTCCGTTAGGTCCATACCATTTCTGTCCTTTATCGAGCCCATCTTTGCATGAAATATTCCTTTGGTATCTCTGATTTTCTTGAAGAGATCCCTAGTCTTTCCCATTCTGTTGTTTTCCTCTATTTCTTTGCATTGATCACTGAAGAAGGCTTTCTTATCTCTTCTTGCTATTCTTTGGAACTCTGCATTCAGATGTTTATATCTTTCCTTTTCTCCTTTGCTTTTCACTTCTCTTCTTTTCACAGCTATTTATAAGGCCTCCCCAGATGGCCATTTTGCTTTTTTGCATTTCTTTTCTATGGGAATGGTCTTGATCCCTGTCTCCTGTACAATGTCACGAACCTCATTCCATAGTTCATCAGGCACTCTATCTATCAGATCTAGGCCCTTAAATCTATTTCTCACTTCCACTGTATAATCATCAGGGATTTGATTTAGGTCATACCTGAATGGTCTAGTGGTTTTCCCTACTTTCTTCAATTTAAGTCTGAATTTGTCAATAAGGAGTTCATGGTCTGAGCCACAGTCAGCTCCTGGTCTTGTTTTTGCTGACTATATAGAGCTTCTCCATCTTTGGCTGCAAAGAATATAATCAATCTGATTTCGGTGTTGACCATCTGGTGATGTCCATGTATAGAGTCTTCTCTTGTGTTGTTGGAAGAGGGTGTTTGTTATGACCAGTGCATTTTCTTGGCAAAACTCTATTAGTCTTTGCCCTGCTTCATTAGCGCATGGCAAATGTAAGCCAAAAATATATGATATTTTGGCTACTGTTGCTGTTCCTGCTGTTGTTTACTAGCTAAGTTGTGTCTGACTCTTTGTGACCCCATGGACTGCAGTAGGCCAGGCTCTTCCACTTTCTCCCAGAGTTTGCTCAAATTCTTATCCATTGAGCCGGTGATGCTACCTAACCATTTCATCCTCTGTGTCCCCCTTATCCTTCTGACTTCAATCATCCCTAGCATCAGGGTGTTTTCCAAAAACTCTGCTCTTAGCATCAAGAGGCCAAAGTATTGGAGCTTCAGCATCATTCTTTCCAATGAATATTCAGGATTGATTTCCTTTAGGATTGACTGGTTTGATCTCCCTAAAGTCCAAGGGACTCAAGAGTCTTCTCCAACACCACAGTTCAAAAGCATCAATTCTAAAAAAAAAAAAAGGCATCAATTCTTCGGCGCTCAATCTTCTTTATGGTCCAACTCTTATATCCATACATGACTACTGGAAAAGCCACAGCTTTGACTACACAGACCTCTGTTGGCAAAGTGATATCTCTGCTTTTTAATAGGCTCTCTAGATTTATCATAGCTTTCCTTCCTAGAAGCAAGCATCTTTTAATTCCATGGCTGCAGTCACCATCTGCAGTGATTTTGGAGCACAAGAAAAAATCTGTCATTGCTTCTACTTTTCCCCATTCTATTTGTCATGAAGCGATGGAGCCAAATGCCATGATTTTGGTTTTTTGAATGCTGAGTTTTAAGCCAGCTTTTTCACTCTGCTCTTTCACTCTCAAGAGGCTCTTTAGTTCCTTTTAACTTTCTGACAGAGTGGTATCATCAGCATATCAGAGGCTGTTGATATTTCTCCCAGAAATCTTGACTTCAGCTTGTGATTCATCCAGCCCAGCATTTCACATTATGTACTCTGAATATAAGTTAAATAAGCAGGGTGACGATTCACAGCCTTGTCATACTCATTTCTCAATTTTGAACCAGTCAACTGTTCAATGTCCAGTTCTAACTGTTGCTTCTTGACCTGCATACAGGTTTCTCAGGAGACAAGTAAGGTGGCCCGGTACTCCCATCAATTTAAGAATTTTCCAGTTTGTTGTGATTCTCACAGTCAAAGGCTTTAGCATAGTCAATGAAACTGAAATAAGAAGTTTTCTGAGAATTCCCTTGCTTTCTCCATGACCAATGAATGTTGACAATTTGATCTCTGGTTCCTCTGCCCTTTTGAAACCCAGCTTGTACCCTGGTGTTTCTCAGTTCAAGTACCTCTACAGCCTACCTTGAAGAATTTTGAGCATAACTTTGCTAGACTGTGAAATAAACACAGTTGTGTGCTAGTTTGAACATTCTTTGACATTGTCCTTCTTTGAGATTGGAATGAAAACTGACCTTTTCCAGTCTTGTGGCCACTGCTGAGTTTTCTAAATTTACTGACATATTGAGTACAACACTTTAACAGCAGGATCTTTTAGGATTTTAAATTGCTCAGCTGTAATTTTTTCATCTCCACTAGTTTTGCATGTATAAATGCTTCCTAAGACCCACTTGACTTCACAATCCAGAATATCCGGCTCTAAGTGAGTGATCACCTCATCAAGGATTTATGTGTGTGTGTGTGTGGGTATCTATTATATCTCCTTCACAAATCACAGTCTTGTCGTGGTGAAGGGGCTTGCCTCAATAAAGCCATGACCCATGCTGGGCAGAACCACCCAAGATGGACAAGTCAAAGTGAAAAGTTCTGATAATACGTGGTCCACTGGAGAAGCAAATGGCAATCCACTCCAGTATTCTTGCCAGGAGAATCCCATAGACAGAGGAGCCTGGTGGGCTACAGTCCATAGAGTCACAGGGAGTCAGACACGACTGAAGAAACTGAGCACGTATGCACACTAGGAAAAATGCAGCTGCTGGGCCAAAGTGAAAACCTTGTTCAGTTGTGGGTGAGTCTCTTGGCAAAAGTAAAGTCTTCTGCTATAAAGTGCAATGTTGCACAGGAACCTGGAGTGTTAGGTCCATGAATCAAGGCCAATTGGACGTGGTCAAGCAGGAGATGGCAAGAGTAAACACTGAAATTTTAGGCATCAGTGGACAAAATGGATGGGAATGGGAAAATTTATTTCAGATGACATTATATCTATCTATGACTGTGGGCAAGAATCCCTTAGAAGAAATAGTGTAGCCCTTCTAGTCAACAAATGCAGAAACCAAAATGCAGTACTTGGGTGCAATCTCAAGAATGACAGACTGATCTCAGTTCATTTCCAAGGCAAACCATTCAACATCAGAGTAATCCAATCTATGCCCCAACCACCGATGTTGAAAAAGGTGATGTTGATCAGTTCTATGAAGCTCTACAACACCTTGTAGAGTTAACACTAAAAAAAAGATGTCCTTTTCATCATAGGGGATTGGAATGCAAAAGTAGGAAGTCAAGAGATTCCCAGAAAAACATGAAAGTGACTTTGAAGTAAAAAATGAAGCACAGTAAAAAGCAAACAGATTTCCAACAACCCAAGAGACAGTTCTACATGTGGACATCATCACAGGGTTAATATCAAAATCAGATTGACTATATTCTTTGCAGTCACAGATGGGGAAGATCCATAGTCAGTAAAAACAAGATCTGGAGCTGACTGTGGCTCAGATCATGAGCTCCTTATTGCAAAATTCAGGCTTAAATTGAAGAAAGTAGGGAAAATCACGAGGCCATTCAGGTATGACCTTAATCAAATCCCTTATGATTATACAGTGTAGGTGATGAATAGATTCAAGGGAATAGATGTGGTAGACAGAGTGCCTGAATAACTAGGGACAGAGTTTCATAACATTGTATAGGAAGCATTGACTAAAGCCATCCCAAAGAAAAAGAAACACAAGAAAGCAAAGTGGTTGCTAAGGAGGCTTTACAGGTAGCTGAAGAAAGAAGAAAAGCAAAAGGCAAAGGAGGAAGGGAAAGACATACCCACATGAATGCAGAGTTCCAGAGAACAGCAAGGAGAGATAAGAAAGCCTTCTTAAATGAATAATGCAAAGAAATAGAGGGAAACAATAGAATGGGAAAGACTAGATATGCACACAAAAAAGAAAAATGAATCCAAACACAACAATTAAGATTGTTATCAAATCATAAGATAGTTAAACAAAAGAGGAAGGGAAGAAAAAAGGCCCACAAAAATCCAAAACAATTAAGAATATAGCAGTAAAAACACACATATCAATAATTACTTTAAATATAAACAGATTAGACACTCCAACAGAATGACACAAACTGACGCAATGGGTACAAAAACCAGACCCATATATATGCTTTTTCTAAAGGAAAATTTAGGAAAACTGAAATCATATCAAACATCTTTTCTAACCACAATGCTATGAGATTAGAAATAAATTACAGGAAAAAATACAAAAAACGCAAACACATGGAGGATAAATAATGTCACTAAATGTCCAATGGATAACTGAAGAAATCAAATAGGAAATAAAAAATACCTAGAGACAAACGACAATGAAAACATGACAATCTGAAACCTACAGGATGCTGCAAAAGCAGTTCTGAGAGGGAAGTTTATAGCAATACAATCTTGCCTTAAGAGGCAAGAAAAGTCTCAAATAAACAAACTACCCTTCCATCTAAGCCTTCCCAGGTGGCTCTATGGTAAAGAATCTTCCTGACAATTCAGTAGACTCTTGAGACGCAGGATTGAGCCCGGGTCGGGAAAACCCCCCAGAGGAGGAAATGGCAACCCACTCCGGTAACCTTGCTGGGATAATCCAAAGGACAGAGGAGCCTTGTGGGCTACAGTACCTGAGATTGCAAGAGTCAGACACAACTAAGCAACTGAACAGCAAAGGACTGAATAGGCTTCTTTTAAGCAAAAAAAAAAAGGTGAAACAGCAAGTCTTTATGAAAAAAATGATTTATGTTTATGATTTAAATTTTTTTTCATAGTGATAAGCATCCAAGCAAGTTTATGGTAATTTATTTTTAAAGCTAGTTTAATGGCAATATAACAGCCAGAATTAACTTCTGATGTCTAGCTCCTAAATTTGTTTCATTATTGTAATGATTTTCTAAGTAATTCTAATCAGGGATAGTCATTAATCAGAAAAGTCTAAAAACATTACGGCCGTTTACCAATGAGGACCAATAAAGGGTTAATATCCAAACTATACAAACAGCTCATAGAACTCAACGCCAAAACCCAAACAAACCCAATGCAAAAAAAAAAATGGGCAGAAGACCTAAATAGACAGTTTTCCAAAGAAGAAACACACATGGCTAACAAGCACATAAACAGATGCTCAACATGGCTAGTTATTAGAGAAGTGAGATATCACTTCATACCTGTTATAATGCCTATCATGAAAAAGTCTGCAGATAACAAATGTAATAGGAGAGGATGTGGAGAAAAGAGAACCCTTCTACACTGTTGGTGGGAATGTAAATTGGTATAGTCACTACTGAAAACCTAACAGAGATTCCTTAAAAAACTAAAAACAGAACTACAATATGATCTAGCAATTCCACTCCTGGGTATACATCCAGAGAAAAAAATGAATGCACTAACACAAAAAGATACATGCACCCTAATGCTCACAGAGCATTATTTACAATAGTCAGGACAGGAGGGCAAGCCATCAACAAAAAATTGGTTTAGAGAGATATGGCATACATACAAAGAAAGGCGGTGCCAAAGAATGTTCTAACTAACCGCACAGTTGCACTCATTTCACAAGCTAGCAAAGTAACGCTCAAAATTCTCCAAGCTAAGCTTCAACAGTACATGAACTGAGAACTTCCAGATGTTCAGGCTGGATTTAGAAAGGGCAGAGGAATCAGAGATCAAATTGCCAACATCTGTTGGATCATAGGAAAAGCAAGAGAATTCCAGGAAAAAAAAAAAATGTACTTCTGCTTCATTGACTATGCTAAAACTTTTGACTGTGTAGATCACAACAAACTGTGGAAAATTCTTAAAGATATGAGGATATCAGACTATCCACCTGCCTCCTGAGAAACCTGTGTGCACGTCAAAGAGCAACAGTTAGAACCATATACAGAACAACAGGCTGCTTCAGTATTGGGAAAGGAGTACGTCAAGGCTGTATATTGTCACCCTGTTTATTTAACTTATATGCAGATTATATCATGCAAAATGCCAGGATGGATGAAGCACAAGCTGGAATCAAGATTGCCAGGAGAAATATCAACAACCTCAGATAGGCAGATGACACCACCCTTATGGCAGAAACTGAAGAGGAACTAAAGAGCCTCTTAATGAAGGTGAAAGAGGAGACTGAAAAAACTGGCTGAAAACTCAACATTCAGAAATGAATATCATGGTATCCAGTCCCATCACTTCATAGATGGGGAAACAATGGAAACAGTGAGAGACTATTTTCTTGGGCCCCAAATCACTACAGATGGTGACTGCAGCCATGAAATTAAAAGACGCTTACTCCTTGGAAGAAAAGCTATGACACACCTAGACAGAGTATAAAAAGTAGAGACATTGCTTTGCCTACAAAGGTCCATATGGTTAAAGCTATGGTTTCTCCAGTAGTCATGTATGGATGTGAGAGTTGGACCATAAAGAAGGTTGTACGCTGAAGAACTGATGCTTTTGAACTGTGGTGTTGGAGAAGACTCTTGAGTCCCTTGGACTTCAAGGAGATCAAAACAGTCAATCCTAAAGGAAATCAATCCTGAATATTCATTGGAAAGAATGATGCTGAAGCTCCAATACCTTGGCCTCCTGATGCGAAGAGCTGACTCATCTGAAAAGACCCTGTGCTGGGAAAGATTGAGGGCAGGAGGAGAAGGGGACAACAGAGGATGAGATGGTTGGATGGCATCACTGACTCAATGGACATGAGTTTGAGCAAGCTCTGGGAGTTGGTGATAGACAAGGAAGCCTGGCATGCTGCAGTCCATGGGGTTGCAAAGAGTCAGACACAACTGAGTGACTTAAAAACACCAACAAATATATACAACGGAATGTTAGTCATAAAAAATGGAACACTGTCATTTGCAGCAGCAAGAATAGACTTAGAGAATATTGTGCTTAGTGAAATATGTCAGACGGAGGAAGACAAATGCTGTATCATATAACCTGCATGCAAAATCTAAAAAAATAATACAAACAAATGTATGTGTGAAACAAAAATAGACTTAAGATATGGAAAACAAACCTGAGGTTACCAAAGCGGGGAGGAGTGGGGAGAGATAGATTAGGGGCATGGAATTAACAGACACAGACAAATATATATATATATATATATAAGATAAATCAGCAACAAAGATACACTGGGTGCTATACAAGTGTAGCCCCAGTAATTATGCTCATTATCTTGTAATAATAGAGTATATGCCAAAATACTGAATCACTGTTCTGTATACTTGAAACTAACATAGCATTGTACATCACCTATACCTCAATTTAAAAACAAAATTTAAAAAGTTAAGGTTTACATAGATTTTCAGGTACTAGACTTTTTCTAAACTTTTAAAAAAAGAAAGAACAGAAATTCTAATTCCTGACATTTGAAATGTACTAATTTAAGAAGGCTTTAATTTTAAAGACTCTATTTTAGAAGCATGGGTAAAATAAAATGTCTAAAACTTGCTGTTGCTTGATATGCATTTGGAGTTAAAGAATATGCTGTGAGAGTGAAGTGAGTCAGAAAGAGAAAGATAAATACCATATACTAACACATATATATGAAATCTAGAAAAATGGTACTGAATAATTTATTTACAGGGCAACAATGAAGAAAAAGACATAGAGAATAGACTTATGGACATGGGGAGAGGGGAGGAGACGGTGAGATGTATGGAAACAGTAACACAGAAACTTACATTACCATATGTAAAATAGACAGCCAATGAGAACTTGCTGTCTGGCTCAGGAAACTCACACAGGGGCTGTGTATCAACCTAGAAGGGTGGGGTGGAGAGGGAGATGGGGGGCAGAGGGGAGGTTCAAAAGGGAGGGGATGTATGTATATACCTATGGCTGGTTCATGTTGAGGTTTGACAGAAAACAGCAAAATTCTGCAAAGTAATTATGCTTCAATAAAAAATTAATTAAAAAAGAATATGCTGTGAAATGTATAAAATGATGTGTAAATAAAAGACATTAAAGTCACATTCCATAAACTCAGTTGATCGAGAAATCATTAACTTTCCTATAACAATCACAAATGATCTATTCTCCACGGAATAATGGGCCTTCCCTGGTGGCTCAGACAGTAAAGAATTGGCCTGCAGTGTGAGAGACCTGGGTTCCATCCCTGGGTTTGGAAGATCCCCTGGAGAAGGAAATGGCAACCCACTCCAGTATTCTTGCCTGGAGAATGACTTGGACAGAGGAGCCTGGTGGGCTACAGTCCAAGATGTCACAAAGAGTTGGATATGACTGAGCAACTAAGACTATAGAATAACTCATTTTTTCTCTTTTGAACTTACACTCCTCCCTGCTGTAGAGCTGAGTATTAGGCAGTCACCACCATCCCTCCGTTTCCCCACTCACCACCCTTGGTACGTGTTCACAGATTAGAAGAACTAAGTGACGGACTGAACGTGCATTTGGCCTGGATTGCAGCTGCCCCCTGAAGATCCACAGCGATAAAGAACTTGCCTGCCAATGAAGGAGACGTAGGTTTGATCCCTGGGTCAGGAAGATCCCCTAGAGAAGGAAATGGCAACCCACTCCAGTATTCTTGCCTAGAAAACTCCATGAACAGAGGAGCCTGACGGGCTACATACAGCCACGGGGTTGCCAAAGAGTCCAACACCACTGAGCAACTAAACAACAAGAGGTCAACGCTAAACCACCTCACATCCCGACTCCGCCTCTTCAGAAGCCACGCCTCACTCATTTACTAAGACAACTTGGCCACAGGCATACAGTTCATTCCAGCAACGACGCTGGAGAACACCATACTTTGTAACTCCATGTATTTCTCTCTAACTACACAAACTTCAGATCCCCTGGAGAAGGAAACAGCAACCCACTCCAGTACTCTTGCCTGGAGAATTTCATGGACAGAGGAGCCTGGCGGGCTCCAGTCCATGGGATTCTCCAGGCAAGAATATTGGAGTAGGTTGCCATTTATGTATTCATCTACTAATTAGTTCTTGTATGACACAATCATTTCTGTTTCAATTCTGCTCTTCTTTTTGGAGTACAGGATGTAAACAGGAACCATAATTCTTGGCTATTAATTTGAATTGGCAATCTGAATATCAAAACTCAAGAATTCATGTACTTTGTGTTCTCTGCTTTCTGTAACCTCATCCCTTTCCTAAAGCAAAAGCACTGAATGCTTTGCTGTCTGAATTACAAAAAAAAAAAAAACTTTATTAGGAGAAAGAAATTAAAAATATATAGAGAGATACAAATTAAAAATATGGCATCACATCACTATGCTCCTCATCATTCCATTGGGTTTTATGTTCCCCCAGCCAAAAAATACTATTTTCTATTCAAACTGACTAGTCCTTTTATCTTCTTTACGGTTTCTAGCTTTGGAGTATTTCAAGGGATCAACAATCTGCTTTACAGAAAAGAGCATGAAATACTGTTGGAGAATACTAGAGTATATTAAATAATCTGTCTCACTTTTAGTCCTTAAATACAAACAATAAAGCCCACACAAAGTGGTTGATGAATGAGAAAAATTTTTGCAAACTGCAAGGTCTTACATAAATACTATATTATAATCTGAAATCCTTAAAGGAAGACATCCTCAATCATCTAAAAGATAGTATTAGTGTCAGCTGAAAAGATAAGAAACACCAGTTTGGAGAAAATGAAAAAAAAAAAAAGAATATATATATATATATATATATATATATAAACACCATCTTTTGCTTCATGCCAACAACAGTAAGGACTTCAAGTGTTCTGAATCTCTGCCTCTGTGACAGAATGTATAAGAAGATGTCCTGTTTTTCTCAGTACTCGGCATACAATAAACGTTATGTGTCATTTTTCTTTAGCTCTACTGCTCCTTCAACTTCATCATAAAATATGGAGGCCGAGCTTTGGCACCGTTACCCTGTGCACACCCACGCAGAACGGCGTTCCGACCGGACTCCAACATTTGGGGAAACACAGTGACAGCAGAGCTTGAGCGGCCCCGAGCAGCAGAGGTTTTCACCTGCGTCCCCAAAACTGCACCAGAACTGAGGGCTTGACCCATCACTTGCTATTTCAGCCTTGAGTATTTCTTGATTATACTGATAAAGTGTAAAACACTGGAAGCAGACATATCAGGCCTTCGATGCAAGCCTAACACTCTAAAAACAACTTTCTAAGTGCAAAGCGCACTTAACTTTCCATTGGTGTCATTTATCTACCAGACAATTACTAATCCTCAAAAAATGAAGGGAAACTGGAATGGGCTTAGCATAAATTCTCCTTTTTCACAAGCTCTAACAAGCAAAACTCACCAGGCAATTAACTGGTTTTTAAAGTGAAAGTAGTAAAATTACGCTGAAATATATGGAAATGGAAATTGCAACATTTTTATGAGATATGTATCTACATCAGACTGATAGAAAGATTAATATTGTGATCTACTCATAAAAACCTATCCATATTATGTAAAACTATATTTGAATTTCATCCCACCTCAGTGCTTTGTTCATTTTTTAGGCTACCATATTTTTTATTTAAAAAAATGAAAATCCAAACTTTATTTTTAGGAGGTAAGATATTAAAAGTTAATCCAAAACTGTTGTTCTTATGGAAGACCAGTAAACCCATCCTTATAACTAAAACAAGCAATCTGGCCCTCAAAAACTGTTTTCAAGCACTTGAATGAGTAGAGGGTATTCTGCAAATGTCAAAAAGAGGAGAAGATTAATTTGAAAGCTTCCAAGGTATACATAATTCTTCAGGAACACTAGAATTTTGCCAGGATGACTTCTGCCTTTGGAAAATAAATTTAAATCTGCTGTTGTCATATAGCTTAAATCAGTATTTCTCATTGTATCAAATATTTAATGTCATTTTCATCATTATACACCAACAGTTCTTTCTGCAGCAGAATAATCCTATTTGATACTCTGTTTGTCTTTTCTGCTGATACACTCTCACATGTGTAGGGTTATTTAAACAAATGTTTACACCAAATTGTGCAAAGGGCCTGTAATGGAAACACTGAAAAATATATTTTCAATAGATTTTAAAATTCCAAGCTAGCCTCAATATACTCAGTAAAATGTGAGAAACAGAAAAAACTTTAAATCTTTCAATATGTTCATTATTAATAATACATATAAAGAAAGAAGCTACTCTAAACCTAACACATATGCAGGATATTTGTGTTCTGGTGCTGACGGTCAGTCATGAGCAGGCCCGTGGTTATGTTACTTAAAGGGCTATGTATCCGGCAGTGCTGTGCACTGTCAAATGAGCTTTAGGTCTGATGGTAATTTCATTCTCAAGTTCAGTCATATGAGGCTTTCCTCCAGGAATAGGTTCTATCACAGGAGCAAATTATTCAAATCTAATTTAACAGACTCAATAATTTTCCTCAGTTTTATCTTGGGCATTTTGTATTCCTTTCCCTTCACCTAGTGGCTATGTAACAATTCAATTACCAAAGTTCTTCATCCAGAAAGTGCAGTTGATCTCGGGGAATTCTTACTTTGTTTGATTTCTTTTTTCCTCCTAGCTTAACACATGCCAGTTGGTGTTGACTGAGTTAAAAATCTTGAAATAAGCCTGGCACTGTGTCAGTACGTAGGTTAAGAAATGAGAAAAAATTTAATAAAATACACACTAGAAGTGGAAAATAAGATTAGCGGTGACATTTCTTGTCATGAGGGCATTTTTTTTCTCTATGAACACACAATAAAACAAGCTCAATGCAGCTGAAAAGAGAATGAGAGAGATGATATAAACTGAAAGATGAAAAGGCAGAGGGTGAGTGAGTGTAAAGAAACACGTTGAGAGCACACCGAAGGGAAAACCCCAATTAGCAGATTAAGGAAGTAAAAAAAGTTTCAGAATTAAAAAAAGCAACAGGATAAGCAATGTCAAGGAAGATTAAAAGAGCGAAGGTATTAAAACTATGCAAGAGTCTTAGGAGGTTATTAAGAATTTTAGGGAATTATAAGAAAGTTGACATGGTAAAAAGTCTTTACATGGTCTTTCATAAAAGAAAAATCACCTGTCAATATCTCTGCCTGGACAATAGAATTAGGTTCTTATTCTTCAGAATCAAGATAGGCCTTCTGATTAGATCTGGATTCATCTTTCTGCCATTTTGCTAAATACTCTTTCTCTGCTTGATTAAATATGCAAACAGACTTACATACTTATACATAAAGGGTGGAACTAAAAATTCAGAGTCAAATAAAGCAGATTTAATGGTGGTGGAATTTCATGAAATTAAGTATGAAATGAATTATCATAAATCTTGTAAGTATATTATTTATTCTTGTTGCTTTAGCCGCTCAATCATTTCTGACTCTTTTGCAACCCCATGGACATAGCCCATCAGGCTCCTCTGTCCATGGGATTTCCCAGGCAGGAACACTGGAGTGGGCTGCCATTCCCTTCTCCAATATTATTTATGTGTTTGTTAGTCTTTCAGTTGTGTATTATTCTTTGAGACCCCATAGCCCACCAAGCTCCTCAGTCCATGGGATTTTCCAGGCAACAATACCGGAATGGGTTGCCATGCCCTCCCTCAAGGAATCTTCCCAGCCCAGGGATCAAACTTGGGTCTCCTGCATTGCAGGCAGATTCTTTACCATTTGAACTTCCTGAGAGTAATATTATTTCTATCTACAAATAATATATTAATTAGAGATCACCAAGTGTTTGACTAAATTATTTAATATAAGAAGTTAAGACAGATGAATCAGATAGATACATATTTGGAGAGGGGACCTGAGCAAACTCCCTTTGTCAGTATTGATTAAATGAATCAGACAATGGTTTCCACTTAATATTTGACAAATACCAGCAGGTCCTCTTAAAGACTCCCTTTAGGAATCTGCAAGTTAGGTAACAGAAATACATATAATTAACATCTTGGGAATTTGTCTACCCTATTTTCTACCATTGTGCTTCAAAAAGAGTCTTAATAGACTTCTTTGTAAAGCACACTGTAGATTTAGATTCATAGTCACAGAAAGTTAATAAGAACATCTAACAACTACTCAGCCTTTACTATGAGGAATGTGTCTTATTGTCCCCATTTTGCAGATGACAGAATGTGGGACTGGGAAGTTCTCTCACCCTTTTGTCTTCTTTATGTTTGGATTTCAACTAAATTATACTTCTACATACCAATAAGAAAGAAACTTTATAGAAAAATGGTCAAAGCATATGGATAGACAATTCCCAGGGAAACATCAAATATCTGAAAACCTGATCAACACTATTAATAATCAAGTAAATGGAAATTAAAATAATAATGTCATCATTTGCAGAAAATAGTAATTGACTAATCTGACTCGGCACTGGTGGAGACAAAAGATCACTTATAAGTTGTTGATGGCGGAGGTACTGTGGCAGGATGAATCAAACTCAGAAGTGAGCGTGACGGAGAACCATTAATCCTGTTTGTAGAAATATCTGTAAGAAATACTCACATGTGTACTCACGCATACGAAAAAAGAAACAAATGAACACAACTTCATCACAAAAACATGACTAAATTGCTCAACAATGAGGGAACTATAAATAAAATTGGATCATATTGCTCCTATACTATGGAAACTCAAAAAGTAATTAAAAAGAACAAGATAAATCATATGAAAAGCGCTCTAAGGCCCACTTTAAGAACAAAAAAAATGAAGAGTAGTAAATAGATAAGGAAATTGCATTGTTACATAGGCAGAAAGAAATGGGATTCGCTGCTGAGACTGTAAAAGTAGGCTATCCCAGTCTTAATTCCATATAGTTCTGGGTTTGAAATAATTTATAAAGTGTTTCTGTACTGCTCATGTAATTAAAAACATTCAAATATGAAATTATTTGTGGGTTCTATACTTCTCTCAAGGACTTACAGGACCCAATTTTATACATAAAATTGTTTGTTTGACTTTGTATACCCCCCTATGTATATGTGTTTAAAAATGACTCAGTGAAATTAAAAATTTTCAAAAAAAAAAAAAAATACAGTGAATCCCTCTGTATAGGAAAGAACTCACACTTAGAATCATAGAACTTTTGCATTTATTCTTCATACAAACTTAAGTCCTTGAAATCTGAACCTGTTTTCCTTACTCAAAATCATATCTTTCCTGCTTGACTTCTCATCTCCATAATCATATCCCCTCTAACTCAACTTCCAGAGCTACTGTCAAAGGCAAAATAATTTGATAAAATTCACTTTGGAAAAGCACAACATTTTATACATTGATAGAGGTAGATGAAGATATTCAGTTAAACTGAGGCTATTAGACAAAAATATGTAATGACTAATACTTTTTAAACATAACTCACTAAACAGCTATACTAGAATCTAGAAAGAAAATTCAAGATTCAGCTACTTGTATTTAATCTTTTACATCTCAAAAATAATATTATCATCAAAAAAATGTTTGTAAAATGAAAAAAGCCAATTGTTTCAGAAGTTTTATTATAAGCTTATAATCAAAAATGGTCTGTAAGACTAAAAGAACATTTAAGATTTTTTCAGTGAAACATTCAGAATTTGTTAGCAGTTTGTTTCAATTATTGTCTGAATGTTCAGAGACAAATTAATTGTAATAAACAGAAACTATACATCTGTATTACTTTGGAAAAATCTATTAGAATCATTCATAAAACTGAATAAATACTTTAGCTAAAAATTGTTTTGGTTTGAAAAAATCGTATGTTGAATAATTAAGATAGATATATTATAGACTGATAAAATATAATGTATGGATGTATGCACACAATCAAAGAAACATAAAGATGCAAGTTCAAAAATTACATTAAATTCAACAAAAAATAAGCCAGTTGCACTCCTTTCTCTAACATATAACCAGAATTTTTAACAGAAAATAACCTGATAAATAATAAGTAACTTCCTGGCTTAGGAGCTAACATACACAAATAGTTTTGGTGGTGGAATATGAAATGTTTATTTAGAAAGTGACAGCTCATGAAAGAGAAAAAAAGAAAAAGAAAAGAGAAAGGGAAGACAAGGTAAGAAAATTATTTAGATTGAAGGTTACAGCAGCTGTGCAAATAAAGAAAATGGTGCGATCAACAGTTCACATCCCTTTGATGGATCATTGAAAAAGCTCTGTGTAAATAGTTTTGATGTTCAAGCTCCTGTAGAAAATAATACAGTAAAAAACATGCAAGCAAGAAGCTATAAAGCATAAAGAATCTTGCAGTCACTTTCCCCCCAGCAGACACAGGCCACTGAACAGCTGATTTATATATTTAAAAAATAACTCTCAGGAGTAATGATTTTTTAAAATGACAAAGAACTGCAAGCTTTGGTGGAAAACTTGGTAAAGGCTGTGAGGGCAATACGGTCTGTTGGCTCGTGGGTACTCAGCAAATGACACCACAATGGCCCCCACTTCAGCCTCAGTGCTAACTCCAGTCTCCAAATGGAGCAATTTCTCTCACCTTAAGATTTTTTAATAAAATAAAGTAACAAAGTTAATGGCCTGCCAGATGTTCACCACAGGGAGTTTGTTTCACGGAAATTGAAGGAGGAACTTAATTTTGAATTTATGGGCACATCCCCCTCCCCTCCACACATTGCCATTTTTCCTTGTTTGTCCCACGTTGCTTTCCGCTTTGTTGACCAATGCCAGAAGCGCCACACTGGGACTCTTTCAGTGCTATTCATCTCTGCATTAGGACAAGATGTGTTTAACTTTTCCTCCCACCACCCCCCCACCCCCGCCCCGCCTTTTTTTTTTCTCACCAGGGTACAGTTAGAGGTAGCAGAAAAATTATCCTAAAACTAACAACTGCTCTGACAATTTCTGATCAGCTCAACATAAAATTAATCAATGAAAATATCTCACAGCATAGTCAGGTATTCAAGTTGTAGCATTCTGTGAAACAAGGAAATTTTTCAGGTTCCATTATTAGAACCTATGAGTGAGTTAAGTTCACTTCTTAAGCATTTTTGAAAATGGAATCAAAACATTGCACTTGGGTGGTTTCCAAGACTATTTTAAGAGATAATGGTGGAGGAGTCAGATTTTTCAAAGTAGTCTGTGTGTAGAAAGTTGGAAACCTATATGTGTTTGCTTTAGGAGGGAGTTGAAGCAAGAAGGAGAAGGGAGAAGCAGAGGGGAGTTGAGGACAACAACAAAAAAAGAAGCAATCCACTATTCCTCAAAGCATGGGTCTGTGTTTATGAATAATGTAAGGAGTGTGTTTAACATTCATTCACAAGTGAAATTCTCCACAAACTCTAGACTCAATCACTACTTTCTTCTTGAGTAGCACTCAGTCTTTGGAAGTACAAATAGAAATCACCTAAAATCTTGTTAAAAGTGTGAACTCCCAGACTGCACTCCTAGAGAACTTACATTTTAGAAAGTATCTCAGGAAACTTTTCTTTAGAAGGCGTAGGACCCACAACTTGCAAAATACTGCTTTAGATTCTTTTATGGAAAAAAAAAAAAAAAAAAAACCCAAGAATCTAAGATAGTTTAACCTAACAATGGTGGTAATTTCTCTTTTTGTTGCTATCAACAAAAATCAAGCTAGCAATTTTTTTGAAATGAATATCATAATAAGTATTTTATAGTTAATTGAAAGAGATGATACAAACTTATTAAATATTTGCTGAATGTACAAATAAAGAATAAATACGCAAGCAGATCTACCCAACACGTACTCTCTAGATACTCAAAACTTCTAAGCTGGAATAAGAATCCTATATACAACTGACTTTCTTGACAATGTACAATTTAAAATCAATTCTTGTGTTATTTAAGCCAAAGTAAATAATCAAAGACTTTGACTGTGTGGATCACAATAAACTGTGGAAAATTCTGAAAGAGATGGGAATACCAGACCACCTGACCTGCCTCTTGAGAAACCGATATGCAGGTCAGTAAGCAACAGTTAGAACTGGACATAGAACAGCAGACTGGTTCCAAATAGGAAAAGGAATTCGTCAAGGCTGTATATTGTCACCCTGCTTATTTAACTTATATGCAGAGTACATCATGAGAAACACTGGGCTGGAAGAAGCACGAGCTGGAATCAAGATTGCCAGGAGAAACATCAATAACCTCAGATATGCAGATGACACCACCCTTATGGCAGAAAGTGAAGAGGAA
Organism: Bos indicus; assembly: GCF_029378745.1. Lineage (NCBI taxonomy): Eukaryota > Metazoa > Chordata > Mammalia > Artiodactyla > Bovidae > Bos > Bos indicus. The sequence goes on along the minus strand of NC_091766.1, from coordinate 102,699,908 downwards.
CTCAAAAGCTTCTTGATGAAAGTGAAAGAGGAGAGTGAAAAAGTTGGCTTACAGGTCAACATTCAGAAAACGAAGATCATGGCATCTGGTCCCATCACTTTATGGCAAATACATGGGGAAACAGTGGAAACAGCATCAGACTTTATTTTTCTGGGCTCTAAAATCACTGCAGATGGTGATTGCAGCCATGAAATTAAAAGACGCTTACTCCTTAGAAGGAAAGTTATGACCAACCTAGATACCATATTGAAAAGCAGAGACATTACTTTGCCAACAAAGGTTCATCTAGTCAAGGCTATGGTTTTCCCTGTGGTCGTATATGGATGTGAGAGTTGAACTGTGAAGAAAGCTGAGCACAGAAGAATTGATATTTTGAACTGTGGTGTTGGGGAAGACTCTTGAGAGTCCCTTGGACTACAAGGAGATCCAACCAGTCCATTCTGAAGGAGATTGGTCCTGGGTGTTCTTTGGAAGGAATGATGCTAAAGCTGAAATTCCTGTACTTTGGCCACCTCATGCGAAGAGTTGACTCATTGGAAGAGACTCTGATGCTGGGAGGGATTGGGGGCAGGAGGAGAAGGGGACCACAGAAGATGAGATGGCTGGATGGCATCACCGACTTGAGGGACGTGAGTCTGAGTGAATTACGGGAGTTGGTGATGGACAGGGAGGCCTGGCGTGCTGTGATTCATGGGGTCGCAAAGAGTCAGACACGACTGAGTGACTGAACTGAACTGATGGTTTCCTTGGAGTCACAAAGGCAAAAAAAACTATTAAATCACAATAATACATAAATGTATGTGGTAATGAAGGAAAGGGTACAAGGTTGATACAGCAGTAAAGAGAAAAGCCAACTGTCCAACTATGAGATGTCCTAGGAAGGTATTTTAAAATGCACAGTATCACATAGGTATCTCCTCTGAAGACTACCATATGATGCTAATAGCAGCCATGAATTAATACAGGGGACCACATATGAACCACTAACCCTGTGACAGGTCTTTAGTATTATATCCACAACATATCTTTTCACCTTTCTAGCAACCCTATGAACTTAGTATTATGATTCTCCCCATTTTTACAGTGAAGCTAAGGTTTAGAAAAATTAAGTAAACTACCAAGTGTTCCAGCTAGTTAATAATGGATTCAGAACTTAAGCTAGACCTGTCTGTCTTGACACCAAAGCTGCACATCACTTTGTGAGCAAGTCCTCTGAGAATCGTGGAGAGTGCAAAGCTGTTTGCATTTAACCTGACAAAATTTGGCTTTATCACTTAAATTCCTGTGAATTGTTTTTACTCAAAAACAACAACAGAAGTAAATGTTTATTGTAATGCTAAAGCTTTGAAAACTTCTCAAAAAAAAAAAAAAAAAAGTTTCACACTTTCCATGAAGATGCTGACATTTATCCTCTGGCTTTATTTTCCTCTGTGACACCTCCATAGTTTGAGAATGTCAGCTAAGTGATATATGAGAATTACAAAACCACATACTATAAAAGAAAATGAAGTTTTCAATAAAGATGAGAAATTCAAAACAAGAAAATAAAGGTAGAAAACATTTGAAATCATGAATAAATAAAGATAGGACAGTAATGTCTTATTTGTGGCTCTGGCAATCACATTTTAATTTTTCTATAGGATGGTTATATATATCTGCATAAAGTTTTCAAACTGCATGCATATATTTCTACCTAGAAGAGTTAGAATCTCTGTAAGCAAAATAGTCTACTGGAATGATTACTTTCCCACTTTTCCGGACCACTTAAATGAGTCTAGGGGATACTGCAGGTATAAGGCATCTATTTAAACTTCATGTTCTCAATATGCAGATAAGAAAGTATAAATACATGTCCTTTAGGATCTTCATAATTTGTGAACATGCCAAGCAGTTATTGCAAGCATTTGCCTGAGACTTACTAAAAATGCAAAAGAGAATTTAAGTATAAGATATATTAAATCTCAAGTCAGTAAGGGTTGGTTTGAAAACTTTAAAAAGAAATCACTTTGCATAATATAAAACTTCTGGGAAAGTCTGCCTCAGCAGATTACACTACTTCAGCAATATTTTCTGAACAACTAAAAGTGAAGCCAGAGAAAAGCTTGCTCTCATTCTTGTGTGTGTGCGTGTGTGTGTGTGTGTGTGGGTGTGGGTGCGTGTTTAATTAGTGCCTTGGTTTCAATAAATTCATATAAATTTCAAACTCAGACTCATTTAGAAAGTGGATTTTTACTATAATTTTTATTCACTGAGCTTTAATTTTTAAAATATATTAAATGCAATTTTTTTCCTGAATTTCTTGGTCCAGTCAACTTTAGTTTTCCCACACACTCTAATTTTCGGTAATGTAAAATCTGTGGTTGGCCATGGATCACAGTGCAGAAAACAGATGCCAAGATGACACAGGCCACTGAGTAGATGTGGAACAGATTTGGACCCAGGATTTTTAAAATGCAATTGACTACATGATTCACAGCATCCAGGATATAATAATAAAGCATTGACAGTCAAGACATTCTTGATTTCTCATCTCAGGCTCAAAGTGTCTGGAGTCATCTCTGACATCTCCCTACTTCAGGCCCCATATTTAATAATCAAGTCCTAAAGTTCTACTGTCATGGATCTTTTAAATCAATTTATTCCTCTCTATTCTCTTCACCAGCGCCATATTTCAGACTTGCATTATCACAATCTGTTCTGTCACAATACAGACTTCACGCTAATCAATCCTGAAAATGCCATCAGGTTAATCTTCATAAAACTCAATTCTGGGCATGTCATTCACCTACTCCAGAATTTTCAGCAGCTCGCCAATGCTTAAAGTCTATACTTCTTAGCTCAAAATTCAAACTGTCTCCTCTATTATAATAATTGCTTGATATTTAGCTTCATCTTAGGTACTGGAACCAGTTTTTCCTTTGTACATAGTAAGTAACTGGCACAGAAATTTACACACGGAAGCATGTATTCATTCTTACACATTCCATCATGACTCATATATCTACCTTTCTCAATTCCATCTAACATTTAATTATAGGAATATGCTCTCTTATTTTTAATTTCCTCTGGATGATAATAGTCATTACTTCAGAAATGTTTCTATTATAGTTTTTCAGAGTCAAGTATCAGAGATAGTTTCTCAAAAAGAGTATCACTGTTTTTCTATATGATCAGTATGAGACAAAGAGGAAAAGACATTCCATTACTTAGCCACGGAGCATAAAATCCTTGCGATCAGACGTTGACCCTAATCTTCAGTCCTCCTCAACCTACACTTACTGCCTTCTTCAGTGTCTCATCAACTTTGCATGAGTCCAGCAAATGTGTTCACTAAGTTCTGAATGTCCAGCCATGGAGAAACCATGGTCAGAGGGGAAAGTACCAAGTGACGCTGTCCAATGCCATATTTGTCTGAACTAGTCCCTCTCTTTTGCTCTGAGTTAGATTATATTGCTGCATTAACAGTCCCCCTGCTCTGGGGTTGTTTATCAGTGTCGTCTCTCTCTGCACAGAGAATGATTACAGGTGAATCTCCACGTGGATAATTTGGATGGGAGATCACTTATCAGACCACTTGTGTTCAATTCAGAACTAAAAATACCACTGAGGCCCATAAACGTTAAATAGCACTAAGAATAATAACAACTAACCTCTTCTTAGTAGATGTGCTCCTGAGTACACACACTTGAATTTTTTCCAATTACAATTCAAGAACATTTCAGTTCCCTTTATTCAGGACCATTATTCAGGCTGTTCTGGAAATGTTTTATTCAACTTGCACATCTCTTCTCCACAATCGTTGATTTAGAATTCAGCTCTCTGATAATGAGTGGAAATTGGGGTCTGAAAGAGAAAAACACCATTTTCTTAAATGATGAATGCTGCAGGCACACATTGTCTTCACCTTAAAAAAAAAATAATGAAACCCTGAAACACTTTCCTAACTGCTAAAATGCTTGACCTTTGAAAACAAAGAAAAAAAGAGCAAATTACAACTACATATTTAAAATATCCAAGATCGCATCCCTGACATTACAGCATAATGACAAGAATAACATCAAAACCTGGTCTGAAAGGATTTCAGTGGTATTCTCTAGGCAAATGTGTGACCTGATGAGGCAGGCATTGTGGGAGTAAGTAAAAAACAGACAATACTTTGTCTTTCTGTGGTGGTGGTTGCTGTTATTGTTGTTGCCGTAGATAATAAAAAGGCCTGATCTCTTCAGGAAGGCTGTGCTCAATCCTTTCCCTGGGCTGTACTTCACTCTCCTATTCAACCTAAGGACACTGGGCAGCCTCTTCAGCTCTGTAATGAAATCTGAGCAAAAAAGCTTTTAAAATAAATCAGTCCTGTTTAAACCGCAGCTCAGAGAGTTGGGACAACTCATTGTGAGACTTCTGTTTTTAGCTGTGGAGCAAGCTGTTTTGTTTTGACTCTCTCATAAACCCAGGTCTAACACACATTTACTTGGCCATTCTTGGAAAAAGAAATCAAAAGAGCCAGTCCTGGAGCGTCTGAGTACTGGTAAGTTCAGAGAGCTTTCAGGGTCCAGGGGAGGCAACAGACAACTCCCATCTGAATGACTGCTTCTTAATGGAGGGATGAAAGGATATGACGGACGCAAAGGCCATGTCGGACAAGCGTCTCGGTGGGGAAATCTGCCAACCGGACAACGCCTCGCCCAGGAATAAGGATGCAGTTAGAACCACCTTATTTTCAAATGGCCACCATGACAAGAGCTGTTAAGTATTAAACAGATGTCTGCTATCCGTGATTGCATTTGGATCTCACAACTTAGCGGTGTCAGTAGAACTAATGACTGAGACAGATAAAGTGGCTTACTTCCTGCATGGATTAAGATTCGGTATGAAAGCCAAAATAAAGTGCTGCACACCTGCCACATTTGAGAAAACACAGCCATAATTCCTAAGATGCTTATCTAAACTTTCTGGTCTTATATTCTCAAATGGATCAGCTGAAAAGATTTCAGATATTTGTAAGTTAGACAAAAATCACAAAAACTTCTTTGGGCATCGGTTTCAAATCTCTTACTCAGGCTAGCTTCAAAATTACACTTAATATGGCACCAGCATGTGTGATCCAATAAGATTACTGACATATATTAATTACTGTAAAATGAAACAAAACACTGACTTAGACTGAATAAAACAGTAGTTTTAAAAAAAAACCTAGTTCCAGTTCTATTCAACATGTCTTGCTTTTCATTATACAGTGTAAACTGATAAATAGACATTAGTCCATATTATCAAAAATGTATTCTATGAGTGGAAACTGCATCTTTAGAAAAACACAAATATATAGTTAATTGCCATAAGTATATAAAATAATTGGAGTGATAAAAATTTCAATTAAAAATTATGCTTTCAAAAACTGAAAGTAATATTGGGACACACTCAGAATAATGGAGGAATTTCCACAAAAGACAAAGACTTTTGGGGAAAAGAGAATATTTTAAGGAATATGAAAATAGATATAATAAAATAACTATCAGAGATAGGTTAGGAGTTCATATTGCCTGAAACAAATGGTACTTAAAGAGAATGTAGCTCATTAAAATGCAAAGGACATGAAGACAGCAACAAGGTAAGCTCCTTGACATCTCTCCTGGCAAGATATTTTTAGATCTGACTCTGAAGTCAATCCAACCAATGCAAAAATAAGCAAATGAGACTATATCAAACTAAAATATTTCTGCATAGTAAAGGAAATTATGAAAAAAATTAAAAGGCAACCTATTAAATGGGAAAAGATATTTATAAGCCAGGTATCTATTAAAACATTAATACTCAATATATATAAAGAACTCAACTCAACAATCAAAAAAATCAAACAACTAAATTTAAAAAATGGACAAAGGATCTTAGTAGATATCTTCAAAAGAAGACTTACAGATGGCTAACAGGCACATGAAAAGATGCTCCATATTACTCATCATGAGGAAAATGCAAATCAAAACCACAATGAGATATTACCTCACACTTGATAATAGTTCTGATGGCTATTATCAAGAGAACAGGAAATAATATGTGTTGCTGGGGTTACAGAGTAAAGGGAAACCACATGCATTACTGGAGGTGATGTAAACTCTTTCGGCTTGTGTGGAAGCTCCTCAAAATATGAGGAATTTGGAGGTTCCTCAAAAAAATTAAAAGTGACTATCACATGATCTAGCAAATCCTCTCCTACGTACTTACTGAAAAAAAAAAAACAAAACAGTAATTTGAAAAGACACTGTTATTTATAATTGCCAAGATATGGAAACAACCTAAGTGTTCATGTGTCCATTGATAAGTAGATGAATGGATAAAGATGATGTGTTTTATATATATACAACATCTTATATATAACATCTTCAGTAACATGGATTGACATAGAATGTATTGTGCTAAGTGAAATAAGTGAAACAAGTCAGGCAGAGAAAAAAATATACCATAAGATTTCATTTATATTCAGAATCTAAAAGTCAAAAAAAATGAACAAACATAACCAAAACAGAAATAGACTAAAAGTCACTGAGAATAGAAAGGCAAACAGGTTGCTGCCAGAAAAGACAGGGTGGAGGGGGTGAGTGAAATAGGCGGAGATTAAGAGGTACGAATTTCCAATCACAAAATAAACAAGTCACAAGGATAAAACGTACATTCACAATCATCGTTTTGTAATATATTGAAATATTGAATTACTGTGTTTACACTTGGAACTAACAGGGTGTTAGACGTCAATTATACTTAAATTAAAAAATATATATATAAATAGATATATATATATTACTTGAAATATATAGGAAGTGAGAAAATTTATCAAAATGCTAATGATCATTATCTCTGGGGGTGGGGATTAAGGCTGATCGTTTATTTTTACTTATGGTTATATGTTATTGATATTTCTCCCGTCAATCTTGATTCCAGCTTATGCTTCAACCAGCCCAGCATTCCACATGACATACTCTGCATATAAGTTAAACAACCAGGGTGACAATATACAGCCTTGATGTACACGTTTCTGAGGCTGTATATTGTCACCCTGGTTGCTTAACTTATATGCAGATTACATCATGAGAAATGCCGGTGATCCAAATCACTGCCAGTGACCCAAAATCACTGCAGATGGTGACTGTAGCCATAAGATTAAAAGGCACTTGCTCCTTGAAAGAAAAGTCATAACCGACCTAGATAGCATACTAAAAAGCAGAGACATTACTTTGCCAACAAAGGTCCGTCTAGTCAAAGCTATGGTTTTTCCAGTAGTCATGTATGGATGTGAGAGTTGGACTATAAAGAAAGCTGAGTGCCAAAGAACTGATGTTTTTGAACTGTGGTGTTGGAGAAGACTCTTGAGAGTCCCTTGGACTGAAAGGAGATCCAATCAGTCCATCCTAAAGGAAATCAGTCCTGCGTATTCATTGGTAGGACTGATGCTGAAGCTGAAACTCCAATACTTTGGCCATCTGATGTGAAGAGCTGTCTCTTTAGAAAACACCTGATGCTTGGAGAGATTGAAGGCAGGAGAAGGGAATGACAGAAGATGAGGTGGTTGGATGGCATCACCGACTTGATGGACATGAGTTTGAGCAAGCTCCGGGAGTTGGTCAAGTACAGGGAAGCTGGTGTGCTGCAGTCCATGGGGTCTCAAAGAGTCAGACATGACTGAGTGACTGAAGTGAGCTTAACTGATGCTTTTATGTATTTCTGGTTGACTACAATGAACATGTATTGCTTGTAAAATCAGAAATAAAACAATAGATCTCATGGGAAATGAAAAGAAAAAAGAAATGGTTGACTGTTTACAACAAACTTTGAAATTATATTCTTGAATTTGCATTAAAATCAAGTATATTTTTAAGTTTATATTTTCCCCATTTTTAGTATATGTGCTTTTGGGAGACATGGGAATATAATGACATCAAGCACTTTTATAATGCAATCTAGTCATTCTATGACATATAGGTGTATGAAACCATCACGTTGCACACATTAAATATATACAATTTTATTTGTCAATTATACCCAAATAAAGGTTGGAGACAAAATAAATACTGCCAAAAAGATATATGTATCTCTATGTTTATTGTAATATTATCTACAACAGCCAGGATATAGAAACAACCTAAGTGGCCTTTCATGGATGAATGGATAATAAAGATGTACATACACACACGGTGGAATATTAGTCAGCCATAAAAATGAATGAAAGCTCAGCGTATGTGGCAACATGGGTAGATATCGAGGGTATCATGCTAAGCAAAAAATGTCAGTCAGAAAAAAAAAAATACCATTCCTTATGATTTCATTTATATGTGGAATCTAAAAGAAAGAGAGAGAGAGAAAGAGAATAGTGAACAAATAAAACAAAATGCATAGATACAAAGGACAGAATGGTAGTTGCCAGAGGGAGAAGGATTGAGGAGTAGGTGAAATGGGTAAAAGTGATCTAGAGGTATAAACTTCTCATTATAAAATGAACAAGTTTTGAGGATGCAATGCACAATATGGCAACTACTATCAATAACACTGTATTGCAAATGTGAAGGCTGCTAAGAAAGTAAATCTTAAAAGTTATCACAAAAGAAAGTTGCAATTTTTTATGGTAATAGATGGTAACTAGACTTATAATGGTTATAATTTGTATACAAATGCTGAATTATTAAGCTATACACTTGAAGCTAATGTAATAGTGTAATGTTAACTACACTTTAGACTCATAAACATAGAAAACAAAGGCATTCGCTCTCTAAGATATATGGTGGAAAATTTTTTTAAATAATTCTTTAAAATATTTTCCCACAATGATATAATATCTGTGGGATGCCCCAAAAGAAGTTATTACAGGGAAGTTCATAGCGATACAGATCACCTAGAAGAACTAGAAGTAGAAGAACAAACAAAAGTTAAAGTTAGCAGAAGGAAGGAAATAATAAAGATCAGAGAGGAAATAGAGATTTAACAACAATAGAAAAAAATCAATAAAACCAAGAAATACTTCTTTGAAATGGTAAACAAAATTGACAAACCTCTGGTTAGGCTCACCGATAAAGAAAAAAAGATTACCCAAATGAAATGAAAAAGAGAAACATCAACTCTTACCACAGATATACAGAAAACCATAAGAGAATACTATGAACAATTATATGCCAGCAAATTAGACAATCTCGAGAAATGGACAACTTTCCAGAAACATTTGTTATTTAGTCACTAAGTTGTGTCCAACTCTTTTGCTACACCATGGACTGTTGCCCACCAGGCTCCTCTGTCCACAGGATTCCTGGCCCATGAAAACTGAATCAAGAAGAAGTCAATAATGTGAACAGACTGATCACTTCCGCAGCTGCTAAGTCGCTTCAGTCGTGTCTGACTCTGTGTGACTCCACAGATGGCAGCCCACTAGGTTCCCCCATCCCTGGGATTCTCCAGGCAAGAACACTGGAGTGGGTTGCCATTTCCTTCCCCAATGCATGAAAGTGAAAAGTGAAAGTGAAGTCGCTCAGTCATGTCCGACGCTCAGCGACCCCATGGACTGCAGCCCACCAGGCTCCTCCGTCCATGGGATTCGCCAGGCAAGAGTACTGGAGTGGGGTGCCATTGCCTTCTCCAGACTGATCACTAGAAACTAAATAGAATATATAATTAAAAAAAAAAATATCCATACAAACAGAAGTCCAGGACCCAGATGGCTTCACAGGAAAATTCTACCAAACAAACAAAGTAAAATTTTTACTGATCCTTCTCAAACTCTTCCAAATGATTGAAGAGGAAGGAACACTCCTAAAGACATTCTATAAAGCCACCATCACCCTGATACCAAAACCAGACAAAGACTCCATCAAAAAAGAAAATTTCAGGCCAATACCTTTGATGAATATAGATGCAAAAATTCTCAACAAAATATTAGCAAACTGAATCCAACCACACTCAAAAAGGATCATACACCATGAAAGATTCATCCCAAGTTCACAAGGATGGTTCAATGTACACAAATCAATCATTGTGATATATCACAACAAAGGAAAAGACTAAACCATATGATCATCCTCAACAGATGCAGAAAAAGCACTGACAAAAATCAACATCTATTTGTTCCAAAGTGGATACAGAGGGAATATATCTCAACATAATAACAGCTGTTTATGGCAAAACCACAACCAATACAATTGTTTTGATGAAAAACTGAAAGCCTTCCCACTGAAATCTGGAACAAAAACAAGGATGCTGACTCTCACCATTTCTCTTCAACACAGTATTATAAGTCCTAGCCACAGCAATCAGACAAGAAAAAGAATTAAAATGTATTCAAACAGGAAGGGAAGAGGTTAAGTTGCCATTATATGCACATGACGTGATAACTATACACAGAAAACTCCAAAGACTCCACACAAAAGCTAGAGACATGATAAATACATTTAGCAAGGTAGCAGGATACAAGATTAACACACAGAAATTGGCATATTAATTTCTTTACACTAATAATGAAATATCAGAAAAGGAAAGTAAAAAGTAATAACTTTTAAAATTACAAACAAATAAACAAAATGCTTAGTCATAAACCTGACAAAGGAGGTGAAAAATATATGCTGAAAACTATAATACATTAACAAAGTAAATTAAAGATAATTTAAGGAAATGGAAAGATAACCCATACTCTTTCATTAGAAGAATTAATATTGCTAATATGGTCATAGTACCCAAAGCAATATACAAATTTAATGTGATTTCTATCAAATTACCCATGACATTTGCCATAGAATTAGAACAAATAATACTAACATCTATATGGAATCATAAAAGACTCAACTGCCAAAGCAATTCCGAGGAAAAAGAACAAAGCAGGACATGTAACCCTTCCAGAATTCAAACAATACTACAAAACGAAAGTAACCAAAGCAGTGTGGTACTGGCACAAAAACACACATACGGATCAGTGGAACAGAAGAGAGAGCCCAGAAATAAACCAGTGCCTGCCTGCCTGCCTGCTAAGTTGCCTCCATCGTATCCAACTCTTTACAACCCTCTGTCCATGGGACTCTCCAGGCAAGAATACTGGAGTGGGTTTCCACCTTCTCCTCCAGGGAATCTTCCTGACTCAAGGAAAGAACCTGCACCTTTGCAACTCCTCATTGCAGGGGGATTCTTCACTGCTGAGTCAACAGGGAAGCCCCATAATGTGCTAAGTTGCTTCAGTCATGTCCAACTGTTTGTGACCCTATGGACTATAACTTGCCAGGATCCTCTGGCCATGGGATTCTCCAAGCAAGAATACTAGAGTAGGTTGCCATTTCCTTCTCCAATACACCTATGGTCAATTAATCTTCAACAAAGGAGGCAAGAATATAAAATGGGGAAAAGACTGTCTTTTCAACACATAATGCTGGGAAAGTTGGACAGCTGCAAGTAAATCAATAAAGTTAGAATACGCATTAAAATAAACTCAAAATGGCTTAAAGAATTGAAGATAAGACACCATAAAACTTCTAGATGAGAACATGGTCAAAACATTCGCTGACATAAATCATACCAATGGTTTCTTAGGTCAGTCTCCCAAGGAAATAGAAACAAAAACAAAAATCAGAAAATGAGACCTAATCAAGATTATAAGCTTTTGTATAGCAAAGCAAAGGAAATTCTAAACAAAATGAAAGGAAAACCTTCAAGATGGGAGAAAATATTTGCAATCGTTGTGACCAAAAAGGGCTTAATTTTCAAAATGTGCAAACAGCTCAAACAACAACAAAAAGAGAACCCAATAAAAAACTGGGCAGAAGATGTAAATAAACATCTTCTCCAAATATACACATGGCCAATAGGCACATAAAAAGATGCTCAATATCCCTAGTTATTCAGTTCAGTTCAGTTCAGTTCAGTTGCTCAGTCATGTCTGACTCTTTGCAACCCCATGAACTGCAGCATGCAGGACTCCCTGACCATCACCAACTCCTGGAGTTCACTCAAAATCATGTCCATCAAGTCGGTAATGCCATTTATCCCCTCTGCCGTCCCCTTCTCCTCCTGCCCCCAGTCCCTCCCAGCATCAGAGTCGTTTCCAATGAGTCAACTCTTCGCATGAGGTGGCCAAAGTATTGGAGTTTCAGCTTCAACATCAGTCCTTCCAATGAACACCCAGGACTGATCTCCTTTAGGATGGACTGGTTGGATCTCCTTGCAGTCCAAGGGACTCTCAAGAGTCTTCTCCAACACCACAGTTTAAAAGCATCAATTCTTCAGTGCTCAGCTTTCTTTACAGTCCAACTGTCACATCCATACATGAACACTGAAAAAACCATAGCCTTGACTAGACAGACCTTTGTTGGCAAAGTAATATCTCTGCTTTTCAATATGCTGTCTGGGTTGGTCATAACTTTTCATCCAAGGAGTAAGCGTCTTTTAATTTCATGGCTGCAATCGCCATTTGCAGTGATTTTGGAGCCCAAAAAAATAAAGTCTGACACTGTTTCCACTGTTTCCCCATCTATTTCCCATGAAGTGATGGGACCAGATGCCATGATCGTTGTTTTCTGAATGTTGAGCTTTAAGCCAACTTTTTCACTCTCCTTTTTCACTTTCATCAAGAGGCTTTTGAGTTCCTCTTCACTTTCTGCCATAAGGGTGGTGTCATCTGCATATCTGAGGTTATTGATATTTCTCCCGGCAATCTTGATGCCAGCTTGTGTTTCTTCCAGCCCAGCGTTTCTCATGATGTACTCTGCATGTAAGTTAAATAAGCAGGGTGACAATATACAGCCTTGACGTACTCCTTTTCCTATTTGGAACCACTAATTATTAGAGAAATGCAAATCAAAACTATAGTGAGGTACCACTTTACACCAATGAGAATGGCCAGAATATAAAAGTCTACAAGTAACCAATGCTGGAGAGAGTGTGGTGACAAGGAAACTCTCTTACACTGTTGGTGGGAATGTAAGTTGGTACAGCCAATATGGAAAACAGTATTGAGATTCCCAGAAAACTAAAAACAGAATTACTGTATTATATAGGAATCCCATTCCTGAGCATATATCTGGACAAAACTGTAGTTCAAAAAGATACATGCACCCCTATGTTCACAGCAGTACTATTCATTATGGCCAAGACATAGAAACAACCTAAATGTTTATTGACAAATGAATGAATAAAGATGATGTAGTACATACACAGAGTAGAATACCACTCAACCATAAAAAAGAACAAAAGAAAGTCACTTGCAAAATAGATGGAACTAGAGATTATCATACTAAGTACAGTAAATCAGAAAGAAAAATAAGTACCATATTATATCACTTATATGGGGAATCTAAAACATGACACAGATGAGCTTATATATGAAGCAGAAACAGACTCACAGACATTGAAAACAGACTTGTGGTTTCCAAGTCATTTGGCATACAAACTATTATATATAGAATGGATACAATATTTACAAACTATTACATATAGAATGGATGGACAACAAGTCCTACTATATAGCACAGGGAACTACATTCAATATCCAAGGATAAACCGTAATGGAAAATAAGAAAAAAGAAAAAAATACACACACACATGTATATCTGAGCCACTTTCTGTACAGAAGAAATTATCACAACACTGTAAATAAACTATACTTTCAGTGAAAAAACGAATTTGTTGTTGTTGTCATTCAGTCGCCAAGTCGTGTATGACTCTTTGCCATCCAACCATCTCATCCTCTGCCACCCTTTTCTCCTTCTGCCCTCAATCTTTCCCAGCATCAGGGTCTTTTCAAATGAGTCAGTTCTTCACATCATGTGGCCAAAGTATTGGAGCTTCAGCTCCACCATCAGTCCTTCCAAAAAGCATTCAGGACTGATCTCCTTTAAGAGTCACTGGTTGGATCTCCTTGCAGTCCAAGGGACTCTCAAGAGTCTTCTCTAGCACCATAGTTAGAAAGCATCAATTCTTGGGTGCTCTGCCTTCTTTACTGTCCAGCTCTCACATCCATACATGACTACTAGAAAGATCACAGCCTTGACTATACGGACCTTTGTCAGCAAAGTGATGTCTTTGCTTTTTAACACATTGTCTAGTTTTGTCGTAGCTTTCCTGCCAAGAAGCCACTGTCTTCTGATTCCATGGCTGCAGTCACTACCCATTGTGACTTTAAAGCCCAAGAAGAGGAAATCTGTCACTGTTTCCATGTTTCCCCTTCTATTTTCCATGAAGTGATGGGACCAGGGGCCATCATCTTAGTTTTTTAATATTGAGTTTAAAGATTCAAATTATCAATGCAAAAAAAAAAAAGCATTTTCTTCATATGCTTCCCTGAATACTTCAGGCAATCACGTCAAGGATTAAGACTAATGTAAGAGAAACCTGAAGCCCTCTCCCATTTTACCCCTAAAAACTGATAATTCCAAAAATCACTTTTTAAAAAAAATTTCTAAACATCTTACTAATATCCATAACTTATTTTTATTGCAAATACATTGGCAAAACCTTTTATTGGACCATAGCTACACCTATAGTTTAAAATTCATGCTATCTGGGTAAACACTTGGGCCTAATAAATACCTGCATATACCCATTGACTATGCCAAAGCCTTTGACTGTGTGGATCACAACAAACTGTGGAAAATTCTTAAAGAGATGGGATTACCAGATCACCTGACCTGCCTCCTGAGAAATCTGTATGCAGGTCAAGAAACAACAGTTAGAAGTGGACATGGAACAACAGACTGGTTCCAAATCAGGAAAAGAGTACATCAAGGCTGTATGGTGTCCCCCTGTTTATTTTATCATGAGAAATGCTGGACTAGATGAAGCACAAGCTGGAATCAAGATTTCCAGGAGAAATATCAATAACCTCAGATATGCAGATGTCACCACCCTTATGGTAGAAAGCGAAGAACTAAAGATCCTCTGATGAAAGTGAAAGAGGAGAGTGAAAAAGTTGACTTAACATTTAAAAAACTATGATCATGATGATGGCATCTGGTCCCATCATTTCATGGCATATAGCTGGGGAAACAGTGGAAACAGTGAGAGACTATATTTTGAGGGGCTCCAAAATCACTTCAGATGGTGACAGCAGCCATGAAATTAAAAGACGCTTGCTCCCTGGAAGAAAAGTCCATGGGGTCACAAAGAGTCAGACAAGACTTAGCGACTGATCATGAATGCAGTCAAATTACAAAAAAAAGAAATCCAGAATGACCACAATATAGAAATAAAGTGGAAGAAAGGGAAAGGAGATTGAGAGGTACAGAGATGAAAGATGAGACTAGAGAAGTAAATAAGGGTCAGATCAAGGGCCGTGTAAGGTTGTTTGAATTCTCCCAAGAGAACACAGATGAACAGATG
Source organism: Bos indicus (assembly GCF_029378745.1). NCBI lineage: Eukaryota > Metazoa > Chordata > Mammalia > Artiodactyla > Bovidae > Bos > Bos indicus. The sequence goes on along the minus strand of NC_091766.1, from coordinate 102,684,581 downwards.
AATACTGAAGCAGGACAGAGACCTAAGTTTTCCCTGAGAAAGAAAACTGACTTCAGTGTGCAGAACATACGAGAGGGGGAGGGTCTAGAATCATGGAAATAAGTTAATATTCAAACTTGTTCTGTGTTTACTTCAGAATAAATTTCAGTTCAGTTCAGTTCAGTCACTCAGTCGTGTCCGACTCTTTGTGACCCCATGAACTGCAGCACGCCAGGCCTCCCTGTCCATCACCAACTCCTGGAGTTCACCCAGACTCACGTTCACTGAGTCAGTGATGCCATCCAGCCATCTCATCCTCTGTTGTCCCCTTCTCCTCCTGCCCCAAACCCTCCCAGCATCAGAGTCTTTTCCAATGAGTCAGCTTTTCGCATCAGGTGGCCAAAGTATTGGAGTTTCAGCGTTAGCATCAGTCCTTCCAGTGAACACCCAGGACTGATCTCCTTTAGGATAAACTGGTTGGATTTCCTTGCAGTCCAAGAGACTCTCAAGAGTCTTCTCCAACACCACAGTTCAAAAGCATCAATTCCTCAGTGCTCAGCTTTCTTCCCAGTCCAACTCTCACATCCATAAACGTTCAAGTAAGTATTAAACAATCAGAACTCACTAGCTAACCACTGAGTACTCTGAATTACCGAGTTAAAATGCAGTGCCTTAACTGTTACACTTAATAATTGCACTGTCTGTAATCTAAGTTGTTTACTATCTGAGATTTCACATTCAGAGAATTGATTAAATTGGGTAACTCCTCTCTTGGATGGAAGCAGTAACCTTCAATAGAATGCTAACTACCTCTGAGAATTATGTTTAACTCAGACTTTCTTTGCCACAGGCAGAAGTAATTGATTTTAGACTGGGTGAACTGTTTCTTAATGCACATTCCCACAGGGAGAATGTCATTTTAATAAGATGCTTCTATAAGCCACACGCTACTTAAAATATATGATTTCCCCTTTGTCTTCATAAGCAAAACCTGAAGGAGCCCTGTTTGTCCTTAAGGACAACTGGGAAGTAACACAATACTGAGTTGTCAATCTGCAAAGTATCTCTTTGCCAATTCATCTATCCATGCTTTGCTTTTGGCTGTAGCTATAGGTTTCCTAGAAAACACATTTATGTTCAGCTTTCTTGAACATCACTAATTTGACCTAAGTCTGCTTGCATTGGTCTTTCAGCTGTTCTCTTGATTTCATGACTTGCTGTTTTGCTTTGTTACCACTGCTGCTGCTAAGTCGCTTCAGTTGTGTCTGACTCTGTGCGACCCCATAGACGGCAGCCCACCAGGCTCCCCCGTCCCTGGGATTCTCCAGGCAAGAACACTGGAGTGGGTTGCCATTTCAAGAACACTGGAGTGGGTTGCCATTTCCTTCTCCTTGCTACAACTAGGACACAGCTAAAAATAAAAGTATCCAAATAATTGGATATTGCACAGAGGAGGTAATACAACATAATCTCAGAGACTGAGGCAAAAGATGGAGTCTTTTAAAAATATAATGGATTGATCAGTCAAATTCTGATGTTGAGTCACAGACCTGACTCAGTGGAGTGTAAGCACTAAGGGCTACTCAAGACTATTAGCTGAAGAGTGGGGGAAACTGTTTATACATGTATTTCTAACCATGTTTATATAACCATATTTTAAGACTTTCATTTTAATGTATGCTTTCCAACTCACAAAATTATAGTAATGTCATATATTATGTTAAATTTATTTATAAATTCATAAGTGTCCATATATTTGGGACTAGATTTCCTATATAATACTGTTAATGTTATGTAATCAAATTTACCACTGATTTTTCTTACTATGCAGCATCTAGTTTACAAAACCCCCACAGATAGCCTATTTCATAGGCATTTACAAAATTAAAAATAGCTGCTTTAAACTTTCCTAATGATGGCTGGTATCATAGTCCTTTGAAAATAATCATGAGAAACTTTAATCCCTCCCAAACTGCAGATGATAACCTGGTTTATTTTACAAAGTACAGAAATAAAAAAAAATTTAAATGCATTAATTATACATTTATCTTAATGGCAGCTGGAAAAGTAGAGCTAGCACATGAATTCAATGGACAATCACAGGCCAGGCACGAGGACCTGGCTTGCCAACCCCAAGGATAAGGCCATCCTGGACATGGGGCAGCCTGATCTCATAAACTACTTTCTTTTCCCTCGTGGAACAGATAGAGCTTCCCAGAAGCCAAGAGCTCACTGTTACTCAAACCTGCACCCCCTACTATCTCCATCATCCTGGAGGTGTGGGCGAAGAGCTGGCCCCTGGAACCACCTTTCAGATTTTAGCTCCAAGAAGCAGCCTGTACCATTTCTATCACCCCAAGATCATGTACCCAGATTCCAACATTTACAAGAAGTCACTCATCTACACACAGAGAGAGTTCATGGGAGGCAGCCCTCAGAGCAAGCCCTTCATTGAGGAACTCATCACCAAATTATCCAAGTTCCCTGCATCCCAGGCTCCGGACTCCAATCAAATGGCCAAGGTCAAAACTGCCTTCTGGTCTGCCCCCCATGACTCTTCATTGTGGAGACAGGATGGAGGAAGCAGACAACATCTCACAGGGAGGCAGAAGAAGAGAAGGAAGAGGAGCAAGATAATGACTCCAGAGAAAAGAATGAAGGCTCTCAAAGAAGTGCTAGAGAGAGAAACTCAGTAAGGCAATGTCCAACTTGGGAAAGATGGTCTTAAAAAATAAGAGACAGAGAAATCACTACCTTTCCAGAGGGTACCAGTCCATACTGGACCAGACACCCTTTCCATACTTCCCTGTACCATAGAAGGTCTAACTGTTCTCTCTCTACTTATGGCAGAACCACGCTGAGCTGACAATAATTCTCAGACTTTAGCTTATAAGGCATGAGAATGGAAGCCTAGACCTCCAGATCTATCCCTATGAAATACTGCTGGTGACCAGTTAAGGGCAAACCAAGTTGCCTCCAGGTTTGACAGGTGCTTGTCAGCAGAGGCCTTCTCATGGGTATCTTCCATGCCTTCTGCAGCCCTGGGGTTGTGGGACATGGGCTTTTATCCCCATAATAAGGGAGCAGTCCTCCTCCTCTTATCCCTGGCACTGACTGTACAGGGCAAACCCAGTCTGGACTCAAGCACACACAGCATTTATGTTTGTGACCTCTCCCTGTCTCTACTCCCAAGTGAAGGTTCCCAGAAGAAACTAAGGAAAAATAAATATGATGCTTAGAGGTCAGATCTATTGGCTGTCTTGACCACTGGATGGCTAGAACCTTTAGCACTATAAGGAGGAGGGTGATAGTGAGAAGCAGCCAGACAGGCAGAGAAAGTTCCAGAAGCCTGTGTGCCCCCAAGCACCCCTCCTCACCTCACCTTTTACAGCTCCCCCATCACCTGGACCTCTAGCTTCTCAAACTCTATAGCAAGAGCAAACTCCAGCTCAAGGAGACCTCAAAAAGGCAGGCCGCCCTGCCTGTCTATCTAGTTTGCCTTGTCCTCTACTTGCAATGTGAGAGCTGGACTATAAAGAAAGCTGAGCACTGAAGAATTGATGCTTCTGAACTGTGGTGTTGGAGAAGACTCTTGAGAGTCCCTTGGACTGCAAGGAAATCCAACCAGTCCATCCTAAAGGAGATCAGTCCTGAACATTCATTGGAAGGACTGATGCTGAACTTGAAACTCCAATACTGCAGCCACCTGATACAAAGAGCTGACTCATTTGAATAGACCCTGATGCTGGGAGAGATTGAGGGCAGGAGGAGAAGGGGACTTCAGAGGATGAGATGGTTTGATGGTGTCACCGACTAAATGGACATGAGTTTGAGTGAACTCTGGGAGTTGGTGATGGACAGGGAGGCCTGGCGTGCTGCGGTTCATGGGGTCGCGAAGAGTCGGACACGACGGAGCGACTGAACTGAACTGAACTACTTGCACCTCCCAAGCTTCAAAGACTCTCACTCTGAACTTGTGGCTTCCCCTAAAACCTTGGCTTAGAGCGGAGGTGTCATGTAAACCAAACCCTTGCTCACCAGTAGTCTCCAGGCGATGCAGCTACAATTCTACCTTCCAGTTCCAGCCCAAATCACGGGCAGAACCCAAGCCTTCAGACCCCCTTGGATGGTATCGAGAGGCCTGGCGACAGGAGCATTTCTGAGTGTCCCGGCTCCCAGGTCCTACTCATACTCAAACCTAAAGTACACAATTTACTGGGCCTCTACTCCTTCACACTGTATCTCACCTAACTCTCTGCCCTACCTTAATCACACTCCCAGCTTTTCTGCTTTACAATATGCATTTGTATATAATTATATGTCGATATGGCTATATAGATGGAGATAAAAATAGAGATCTCTGAGTCTGTATTTTACTGTCCAAAGCCTGGGCATGATGCATATGATAACGATGGGGAGGAGGGGGCACTCTGCTTAGAATTACAGGTTGCATTTTGTTCCCTTAAAAAAAAAAAAATATATATATATATATATATAGATATAGAGAGAGAGAGAGAGAGAGAGAGAGACAGACAAACAGACAGACAGACAGATAGATGTACAAAAATGTTAGAAACAAATGGTTACCATTATATGCACACACACATTCTGTTGCTCTGCAGTGCTCCAACTAAAACACATATAAGAGGACGGAGGGCAACATCTCCATCATAACGTGAGCACCAAGATATCAGTTCATGCTTCGTATCTTATCCAGTGATGGGAATTAAACTTAAAAAAGTTATCTCCCAGCACAACATGGTGCCTTTGATAATGTCTGCACATTTTTTACAAAATGCTTACCTGAAAAAATATTATTATTATTGAGGTACCTAAAAGTTAAGTGAGTTCCATTAATAATTGTATTTTCAATTGTCTCCTCACCAAATGATCTATTTTCATGTGCTTCTAATCGTGAGAGTGTACTTAAAAATGCTATAGAGTGTAGTGCTAAAGAGATGGCACATTTCCTATTGTGCAGTAACATAAAATCAATGGCAGCCAGTCATACAAGCCTTTTCAATTTCCATCGCACATGGTATACAGCCTCTGGTTCAGTGGATAATCCAATTGTAAACAGTGACTCACTGTTAACAACTCTGGAAATAGGATTAGCAATTTCTAATTTCAAAGTGAACCTATTTCATTTTGTCCTGCAAATAAAAACAATGTATTCAGAGATTTAGCTTTTCAGATTTCAGAACTTCCCAGAAACAAAAATGTTGGACACAAATTTTTACAGTACTGATGCTATTATTGGAAACTATTGAGTATATGTCCTTAATAGCTTTTTAATAGCTTGGTACTAAAACAATGATGACAATGGTAGTAATAATAATAAAAATAAATTGAAGTTTAATCAGATTAAACTTAAAACTTGCATTGAAACAAATTAATTGAATCTCTGAAAACTTAAAATCTTGTATCTACTACTCAATGTAATCAGGAGAAGAATAAAAAATTTATGTAATACTAGAAAGCTTCATTTCCAAAACAAAAGTTTTAGGTAAAATTTTGGGCATCTGGTGTGTCTCAGAACACAGTTAAATTGAATCAGTAACCGTGTAATTTTTGTGAATTGTTTATTGTACCATTCTAAAACCTATTTTCCCCTACCTTATCTGTGAATTCCTTTAGAACATTGCCTCGATCGAAACCTATATCTCTACACTGAGTTATAGACTCTCTCAACTCCCTATTCCAAAGTACAGAGGATGGTGGCTTTATTCCGGTTCAAGAATACATAAGTGTCACTGTGGAAGGCCATAGGGTCTCTGTCAATAACACTCACTCTTGGCTTTTAAAAAATGTTCGTGCTTGAACCTTACACTCAGGGATTTCTCTAATTGGCCTGGTTCCAAACTGCTAATCTGTGTTTTTTAAACTCTACAGATATTTATATCCTATACAGCTATAGTGGGAAACACTAACCTGGATTAACCAGGGAAGGGTTACTCTTCAAAAGGAAGCCTTAGGCCATGTAACTGGGAATTAGAACCACAATATTTATTGTCCAAGCTGGTAGCAAGAAAACTGTACTGACTCCAAAGGGCAAATAAGATCAATCAAGAGATAGAATAAAGTTAGGGGACAGGAAAGTCACAATTGCAGACTGGAGGAGTTTTGTGGAATAGTTTTTATGACTTGTGATCATTAGCAAAAAGTGGATAACTTGAACAAGCCATTCCAAGTTGAAAAAACTAGGAATAAATATCTTCCTAGCTCCTCCTATGTGAAACCTGATTACCTGTCCAGACAATGAAATTATACTATCCTAATAGTGAAAGTTCTGTATTTTCCTTTGAAGTCATTAATCACCGACCTGGTTCACATTATTTTGATATGGGTAAATATTCACTAATGAGATTAGAGAAGGTCTGTGTCACTTATAAGCTTATGGTAGAGAAGTTAAAATAAGAACTCCATGTCCATGACTGACCAATTCACTTTTAAAATCCCACTCACCTTAAAATGTATAAAGTACTTTTATAGATCTGTACTCTCACTGGATTTTGGAAGCCACTAGAATTCATTCATTTATCCATCTTTTATTCTGTATTAACTATATTTGGTAAGTAGTATACAAGGCACTAGACACTCAGAAAAAGTGTCTATAATCATTGTCCTCAAAAATCTCACACTCTCATAAACTAAGTAAGAGTTCCACAGCTATTAAAAAGTATATACAATACTGCATAATTAGTGATATGTTGGAAGATAAGAACAAGGTGTGAGGAGGGCAGGCACAAAAGAATTTAACAACTGCGGTTGAGAATGGATTGCTGAGGACCATCAAAATGCTTTTGAAAGGAGATTGTATTTATAGTAATTCTTGAAGCAAAGAAGAGGGTTAAGTCATTATAGTGCAAAGTCACAGTGCAAAAACTCAAACAACATCATTAAGCTTTGGTCCAAAGAGGGGCCCATGTAGAGAATGACTTGGGGAAAACAGGACAAGATGAAAATAGGCCAGAAAAGATGGCCTTTTCTTTTACACCCAAGATAGTCTGAGTTCTATCGTAAAGGTAATGAAAAAACAGTTTGAAGATATCACATAAGAATCTGAACAAACAGATATCTAAGAACTGAAAGAAGCTAAATGAGAGGCAGAAACATTAGCTGTAAGACTATTAACATAATAACAGTTGAGAATCATGCTGGACAGAGCTAAGAAAGAGTCTAAGAATACAAAGAGGCCAGAATTCACCGAAGAGGCATTTAGGAATAGACAGGGTTTGTGGACAGTAGGAAAGAGTAGGGCTAGAACAGTAGAGAATGCCTCCCAAGGTTTAGCTTATGAAACCAAGTCAAACTGAAGGACCATTTACTAAAGGGATAAAATGAAACGCCTGATTTAGGACACAGACATTAAGAGGTCAGTCTTACACAACCTCAAGCTGAGGTGCCACCGGACAGCCAAAAGGAGCTCTCTTAGGAGTCGGAGATGTACCATGATGCCTGGGAGGAAACTGTACTTCAAATCAGGAATGTGAAATCATTAAACTATGTCTTTGCTATAACCATGGGTCTCCTCAGAAACACAGTTCCCAGTTTCTCCTTTCTGAGGCAGGGGAGATCACAGAGGCAGCTAAAGGCCATATTGAGGTGACAGAAAATCTGGGAGAATTCACATATTGGTCACTCAGTACATTTTTTAGGAGACAGTAGGGCTTTGGATGGAACCATGGAAAAGACAGAAACATGGAGGATGGTGGAGGATACAGGTCCAAAGAGGCGGCTAAGAAAGACAGGTCAGAAAATAGAAGGACAATGAAGCCGCCGGGAGAGGAGAGCATCTCAATGAGGAAAAAAATCAAAGAGTCAAGTTGACTATCAAATACTACTCAGAAGTTAATTGTACGAGAACCATAAACAACTCAATTTTACAATTAGAAGTTTTGCAAAACTCTGGCAAAAGTCCTTTCACTGATTGGAGTGGAATTCTAATTACAATAAGCTACGTATGAGAGGCAAGGATAAGAACCAAGGATATTCTTTTCCTACTTTTTGGCTGTTAATGGACAGAATGATATGATATAATGCCTGCAACAATATACAAGACGGAGTTCTGGATTTATTAATTGTGTTAGGTTGGAGAGGTAGAAATTTGTTAAAAGGAGTCAGTATAGAAAGAAACATTCAACTTAGGAGATTCAGCCATGACACTTGATGAACTGAAGTACCTGAGGAAATGGGATGATGTGGGATTCATGGCAAAGTAGGAGGGTATTTTTTCAGAAAAAAAGTGACTGCTTCTTATGAGAAGAGTGGATAAAAGGCTACTCGAGTGTATGCAGGTATCTTGCAGGTGAAAGGCTGAGAAACTAGAAGACTCCTCCTAGTCTAATCTAGTCTGTTTTCTCTTATTAATTCCAAGCCACAGTCTACTTCTGGGAGTCGAAGAATACAAAGAGGCCAGAATTCACCGAAGAGGCATTTAGGAATAGACAGGGTTTGTGGACAGTAGGAAAGAGTAGGGCTGGAACAGTAGAGAATGCCTCCCAAGGTTTAGCTTATGAAACCAAGTCAAACTGAAGGACCGTTTAATCTGAGAAAAATTGTGGGCACTTAGAATAATAATGCACAGGAGACTGATGAAAAGCTTGTAAGAATTCCAGGAAGATTTAAGCACCCAATTGAAACTAGAAGCTGTAAATCTGCTCTCTCCAATGGGCTTCCCTGGTGGCTCAGGTGGTAAAGAATCTGCCTGCAACGCAGGAGACCCAGGTTCAAACCTGAGTCAGGGAGCACTCTCCAACACTCCCGTAGTAATGTGATTTCCTTTACAGTGCTCAGTTGCCTGGTCACAGTAAATGACGCTCCAAGTTGACAACTGGGCCTGAAAGTGCAGCTATATAGAAAGACGTGAAGGAAAAGGATGAAGGGAAGGTTTCACGGTTTCAAGATTAAATGCAGAGGAAAATGAAATCAGGACGGAGAAACAGAAAATTAGAGAATTAAGGAACTAAGAGTTCTCTCAAATTTAACAAATGGATATATTCAGTAAGTAGACTCATAATTTACTATGGTTTGAGACAGCAATAATTTTGTTTTGTAACTTCATCATCTTCCACCATGCTTGGCACTCAGTAAATGTTTGTCAAATTAAACTTATTCTGAGACAAATAGAATTTTTTATTAAATTGAGAAATAAACCATATAGTGTCTATATTGTAAAATACTTTCTACATGGAGACAGAATATAAATGTCCTATATCCAAGTTCATACACTATTCAAAAGCAACAGCAAACTTATAAGCCTTCAATTTCAAGTTAAAACTCAAGAGTATGTGATTTAAATACCATGTTTTGGCCCCAATCCATGGATCAAACCCAGGTCTCCTGCATTGCAGGCATATTCTTTACCAGCTGAGCTACAAGGGAAGCCCAAGAATACTGGAGTGGGTAGCCTATCCCTTCTCCAGGGGATCTTCCCAACCCAGGAATCGAACTGGGGTCTCCTGCATTGCAGGCGGATTCTTTACCAACTGAGCTATCAGGGAAGCCCTCTATATTTTGGCCAGCAAGATCTAATTCTAAAACTAGATGAGTCATCCTGTTTATGGGATATTTTAAGTAAGGACTGCATTGCATGGTGAAGAGACTCTCTGTCAGAACCTAAAACGAACACAGGGGAAATACAGCAAATTATACACAATTTTTATTGTTGGCTTTTTCCACAGAGAAGTAGTTACTGGAATTTGACTTCATTCTGCTGAAGAAATTGTTCCTAGGGATGCGTATATTAACAATTATGTGCAAGAATATCTACCATTCTCATTTTAGAGGGAAAAAGTCCTTAGATATCTCTTAAGCCAAGCATTTCATCAAACAGCATAAAAAGCAAGTCCTGAAAAACACCTCTTCAGGTTATGTGTTTTCAACATCATGTGGAGAGTAAGCAGCTGCAATGCTTGCCAGGATCAAACTCTTCCATGATAGTGAAAAACCACTGGAATGGTAAAGACTTTCCCTAGCTTATTTCTGTAAGTATGTGTATCAGGGAAATTAGTAAAACAGCCATGATTTCAACTAAAGGGATTTCTTTCCACCTACCCTTTACAAAAGTACTGTGGGCTGCAAATCCTTCTCATGCATTCTTTTTGTGTGGCAAATGAGCAACAGAAAAATTAAAATAGGTCATAGCACACACACATGTGTGTGTAACATGCATACACAGAGATACAAATGACAGGAAGACAAAAACAGAGAAGAATGACGAAGATAAGAAGCTATAGGAAAATGCATCACTCACAGACGCAAGTTTCTTGCTCTGGATAATTAGAAATAGGCCATATTCACATTTTTTTCCCCAAATCCCTTTGACTCACATGGTAATTAGCTATATTTTCCATTTTGGTTGAGACATACTGTATATCATGTGCAGTGTAGCTCTGGGCTCAAGAGGGAAATGGATAATCAGGAGAATATTTTTCAATGTCTCTTCTCTGTAAAGATTTACTGAGTTGTCTCTAATGTACACTGACAGCTTCTGCGTTAAAATTTGAGGCAAGCAGACATCGATATTGTCACACTGGAAAAAAAAAAAGCCTCTCTCCTCTCATTTTCATTCTGTTAAAATAAATCAGGTCCATATCTTTTAATATTTTATTAGAATTGTTCATTTCTGAAGGTCAAGAGCAAAAGGACTTTTCAAAGTTTAAAAAAGATTCAAAAAAGGTGGCAGCTCATTGATAGACTCCAGACACCGGTAAAAAAGTCTGGACTAGCAGCTTAAAAGGCATATTATTTCCTTGCCGAAGTTGCTCATGTCAGTTACCAATGCAACTTAATTTTAGTGTATCCTACATTAAAGTTATTTGTTTGAAAACCACAGAAATCTATTCTAGACAACTTAACAAAAAGAAATTTATTAGAAGGCTGTCAGGGTGTTAGTAAATGGATGCACTCCAATGCTGGAAAACCCAGGATTAGAATCAAAGCAAGAACACATTGGAACTGCTTTTCTGAAAAACTGAAAATACCGCTGAAATAATTGAGTTCCAGTTATTTATTCCATCCAGTTTCATTCCACTGGAGATTTAAAATTCCAAAAGAGAGGATCTTTCTGGATAAACTTAGGTTTCACACATACCCCTTGACTGTAACTGTGAATTCAGATGTGGCAATCCCTTCAGCTTCAGTACGTCAAAAACAAAAACAAAAAAACTAATTGATTCCACCTTCCAGACTACATACAATAGCAGAGAGATCACCTTTCAAAAAAAAAAAAAAGTGAAGATATTGACAAGAAATGGAAATTGATTCTGGACAGTAAAAACATAAAACCTATCCCTCTCTAGTCAAACTTCCTAGTGTTGATTATGAAAGGGAAAAAATGTATTTTATTACTACTACTGTTTGTTCAGCTGTGAAGTCATGTCCGACTCCTTGTGACCCCACGAACTGCTGAACGCCAGGCTTCCCTGCCCCTCTCTATCTCCCTGAGTTTGCTCAAACTCGTGTCCACTGAGTCAGTGATGCCATCCAAGCGTCTCATCCTCCATCACCCCTCTTCCTTTTGCCCTCAAATTTTCCCTATTATTCTAAGTGCCTCACTTTGCAAATATGCCTATTATCATACATACAAGAAAATGTATACACTATTAAAATTTCCCAATACCTAGACAGCAAAGGATACACGGAAAATCTGGGACAAGTGCCCCCCTCAAGTGATAATGTTTATGAATATCTTTGTTTACCACCAGCAGTCCGAGTGCCTGTGGGACCAACAATCTATTTATTTTTGTCTAGAGTCACAAATCAAACTATATTTATACATCTGGTGAGTCACCATAGTATACTGTGGAGATAGTCATTATGTCCTGGCCCAAGGAAGAGAAGAGGGATCACCTCAGATACCATTTCATTCATGCTTCAGACTAGCATGAAAATCCTGAAAGTAAGTTCTGACTGCATGAACACCTGAGAGAAATTTGCATCAGATAGTTTTGATCTGACAGTCATAAACATTAAACGCTGGTAACATTTAATGTTGTAGAAGTTTCATATACCTACCTTCATGAAGCACTATCTGTTCTGAGCAAAAATAAACCACCAAGAAAAGAATCAAATAGCTTCAGTTTAATGTGATGACTAATAATGCTTAACACCAAGTAAAACTCTAAATTCCGTATCAGTGGTCCCAACAACTTATATATTTTCCAAATTAATAATTGTCTAAGTGCAAATAAATCTTTATGATATGAGCATTATCTTTAATGTATATTGTGCATTGTTTAATAAATAATTCTTATATAGTGAAAAATCAATGAACAAGTTTAAATAATTCCCCAAAACTTTAAATCATTTTATTTATGAACAGAGACGATATTTTGATACAACTTCCAAAGCATGTTACATACATATTTCTTAGAAGGTAACTGAGAAACATTTTTGCCCAAACATTATTTCATTAGATTCTCAATGCTCTAAACATGTATATTGCATAGTTCAGACAAGTCAACACAGAAAACAAGATTGGGTCCGGACAATAATCAGCAGGCTCCTGAATATCAGAAATACATGGCTAGAAAAAAAGGTTATGAAAGCTAATACACTGTCTACTTTTGACATTTCACTTTTGGGGGACCAGGAAAAAAAACAACAACTGTCACTTTGAACATTAACTCTGGGTTTTTTTTTCCAATAGCCTCTAATTTCCAAACTTCTAATAGGAAACCTACTGCTGTATATTTGCATCTCAAATACCTCCCTGCTAATCCTCTTTTTCCATCCTCAGTACCACCATAGGTCTTCATGGAGCACCAGCAAGCAGCTCAGTACTAGAATATATCAAATGGTTTTCCAAAGAAATATGGCAACATATTGTCACAATCTGGGACTGCTGTGAGTATGAGAGGTTTGCATAAAGCATTATCTTAAAATAGATATATTTATATAGAGCAAAAGCTTCCCTGATAGCTCAGTTGGTAAACAATCCACCTGCAATGCAGGAGACCTGGTTCGATTCCTGGGTCAGGAAGATCCCCTGGAGAAGGGATAGGCTACCCACTCCAGTATTCTTGGCCTTCCCTTGTGGTTCAGCTGGTAAAGAATCCCCCTGCAATGGGGGAGACCTGGGTTCAGTCCTTGGGTTGGGAAGATCCCCTGGAGAAGGAAAAAGCTACCCACTCCAGTATTCTTGTCTGGAGAATTCCATGGACTGTATAGTCCATGGGGTCACAAAGAGTTGGACACGACTGAGCGACTTTCACTCACTCATTCATGCAGAGCAAACCATATGTTTATTGTATTTTGTTGGCAAAACATATCCCCCCTCATATGCACACAGAATCAAACTTTTAGGATTAGAAGAAAGTGAGCAGATAAACTAGACTGTTTTTTCCGAAAGACAACAAGATTATTTTAGGTAGGGGAATATTAATTTTTAATAAGCATATTATTTATGAATCAAAAAATCATGACTGAGACATCAACTGCCTTATCTCCCAGACATGTGCATTATAAAGAAAGGTTTTTTTGTTGTTTGGTTTGGTTTGGTTTTGGTTCTGATTTGGTTTGTTTTTTCAAAAGGTTATTTTAGAATGCCAACAATTTTTGAATACAGGTGGAGATAATATATGTATTCATTATCCTACTGGAATTTTTCTATATGTTAAAATACTTATAGTATGAGTTACTTTATGCCTCTCTGCATTTTGCATATATTGAACTTCTACATCTGCTCCACTCAATAATTCTAATCATCTTTAAGCTCAAACGTCACTTCCTCAGTGAGGTGACCTGTGCACACAAATCTAGGCTCTCTCATCTGTAACTTCACGTTTATGGTACTTAGACAATGATATTTGTTGCATTCTTCTATGATTACTGGTTGTCAAGACCAAAACTTCCACTTTCAAGATATCAACTGCAAATATGCATTAAAATCACATGGAGAAAGTTTGTAAGTTACTGATATCATTGCCATCTAGTCTTGGTGAGGAATAACTGTCTATATATTTTTGTAAAGTCCTCAAGTAAAGTGCTCATCAATAGCTAAGACTAACTGCACTAAACCATAAACTCCTCAATGCCAAAGAGCTTTTCTTGCTTATTTGCCTACAACTTGTTGATTCAAACACATGGCAGACACAAAGCAATGTTTAGGGAAGCATATAACGTACTCCTAAATATTAATGATGATGATTAAGATAGAATGTGTGGCAAAAACCACCACAATATTGTAAAGTATTTAGCCTCCAATTTAAAAAAAAAGAAATATATAGAGAAGTACAGGTTGAGCTGGGAGATCAATCAGGATTCAATCAACAACCCATGGAGCCCTGTATATCCCTGATCTTTAAGGAAGACTTGGCTGAAGAGACAAGAATGATGAGAGGATCATCCATTCTAGCAGAACAAACTGCTTCCTGTATTCAGGCATAAAACTGTATTAAAGAAGAGAAAATGCTTCCTGCAGAGGGGATCACAAGCTTCTGGTTGTCATTCCTCTAAGATCAAAAGCTTCTAACACACCAATGTGACTATAAACTTTCTATTAAAAAAAGAACTACGTTGCACTTAAATATTTTCAGATGATTGTGAGAATATTTTCATGAAATTTTAAAAGGTGAACTAACTTTATTACAGGTCATTTTATCATTATTAGAGTCTCATATCTCTTTCCTCTATAAAGCCACATAATTTTTCTGTGTCCTTTAAAATAGTTCCTTTAACCTAAGCATTCTGAATACTATAAAAAAAATGGTTTACTCCACATAATTTAAATAATTATATCAGGCATGAGGTTTAGTGAGTAATGAGTCACTCTCTGAACTAAAATTTAAGAAAAAACATCCCTGCATCAAGGAGAGCCCATTCATGATGATTGAAGCATGAGCAAGTGCTTCCTGAGGATATTCTCCCTTCCTTTCATCTACTATTATTCACACATAAAACTATTCCTTCTTGCCTAATGTTCCTTTCTTTTTATGAATACGATATTGGAGGATTTCACCTGTTAACAGAAACTCAAATTTTGGAGTCTAATTCAATATATAATACCAATAACATATTAAACAGGTAGCAAAAGGTTAGCATTATAAAGTCATGGACATTGCTGTAATCACCTGTGTATCCCCAAATTCTGGAACAAGACTGGTCTAGAAAACCAGTCACATGACAAATATTTGTTAAATAAACCAGTGAATTAATAATATTAGATCTACTCTTCTTTAGAATAAACAGAATGAGCCAAAGCAAAGTAATGCTCAAAATTCTCCAAGCCAGCCTTCAGTACATGAATCGAGAATTTCCAGATGTTCAAGCTGGATTTAGAAAAGGCAGAGGAACCAGAGATCAAATTGCCAACATCTGCTGGATTGTAGAAAAGGCAAGAAAATTCCAGGAAAACATCTACTTCTTCTTCATTGACGATGCTAAAGACTTTGACTGTGTGGATCACAAGAAACTGTGGAAAATTCTTCAAGAGATGGGAATACCAGACCACCTCACCTGCCTCCTGAGAAATCTGTACGCACGTCAAGAAACAACAGTTAGAACCAGCCATGGAACAAAGGACTGGTTCCAAATTGGGAAAAGAGTACGTCAAGGCTTTATATTGTCACCCTGGTGATTTAATTTATATGCAGAGTGCATCATAAGAAACGCCAGCCTGAATGAAGCACAGGTGGGAACCAAGATTGCCGGGAGAAATATCAATAACTTCAGATATGCAGATGACACCACTCTTGCGGCAGAAAGTGAAGAACTAAAGAGCCTCTTGACGAAAGTGAAAGAGGAGAGTGAAAAAGTTGGCTTAAAGCTCAACATTCAGAAAACTAAGATCATGGCATCTAGTCCCATCACTTCATGGCAAATAGATGGGGAAGCAATGGAAACAGTGACAGACTTTACTTTCTTGGGCTCCAAAATCACTGCAGATGGTGACTGCAACCACGAAATTAAAAGACGCTTGCTCCTTGGAAGAAAAGTTATGACCAATCAAGACAGCATATTAAAAAGCAGATATATTCCTTTGCCATCAAAGGCCCATCTAGTAAAAGCTATGGTTTTTGCAGTAGTTATGTGTGGATGTGAGAGTTGGACCATAAAGAAGGCTGAGCACAGATGAATAGATGCTTTTGTCCTGTGGTGTTGGAAAAGACTCTTGAGAGTCCCTTGGACTGCAAGGAGATCAAACCAGTCCATCCTAAAGGAAATCAGTCCTGACTATTCATTGGAAGGACTGATGCTGAAGCTGAAACTCCAATAGTTTGACCACCTGATGGGAAGAACTGACTCACTGGAAAAGACCCTGATGCTGGGAAAGATAGAAGGCTGGAGAAGAAGGGGATGACAGAGGATGAGATGGTAGGATGGCATCACTGACTCAATGGACATGAGTTTGAGCAAGCTCTGGGAGATGGTGAAGGATACAATAAAAGTCAATGTATGTTAGTCTTCCTGTTATAAAACATATTATTTTTTCACTCAAAAACCTAGACTTCAGATAATCCAGAGTAGAATACTCTATCAGCTTAAAAGTTGCAGTCAACCACAGTGCCAAGACTATCAGTTGACATTCTTCCTATCCCTCTAAATCCTGGGCTACAGTACCCTTGAAAATATTCCAGAGTTGCAGAGGGATGTGAAGTTTTTATCCAGTAAACCATGCATAGTTTTGAAAATAATTAAAATCACAAGACCACCCAGATATGGACATAGTACATTTTAGTATGTAGAAGAAAATGCATTCTTTTTCTACAACTGATATGTTTATAAAATGGGGGATTTGGTTTCCTACCACCAAAGACCCAGAAACTTGAAAATTTTATCTCCCTACTTAATCATAGTTTAGAAAAAAAAATCACATGTCTGATACCATAGAATCTCTAATCTGGTACACTTTTTAAAACTTTGTTGGGTACAATATTATTAACAAAGAAATATATCTGGACTAGCATGTTGTGCAGAGATCTCCATGCCGTTAACATTGCTATTAATAGCCAGGAAATTCAGAACCTCTTACTTATTCTCTCACTGTTTGCCCCTGATGTCAACTCAGTCAGAATGATTTGTTTAAAACAGGTAATTCAGTAGGCACCTCAAGAAGTAATGAGGAATGTATAAACCTGGCCTGCCCAATTTCAAATGAAATACAGGAGAGAAATGCATATTAATGTAAAATGACTATAAATCAAAAGCTATTTCATTTTCTAAGGTAGTGTAAAAGCCAAACCTGTTTGAAACCATAACTCAGCTGTCATAATCTCTTAGATAGAACACTGACCTTCCTTAGAAGTTTCTGTCACATAGAAGTGAATGGATCAGGAGGAGCAATACTAAATCTTACGGCATTACTGAGAGCCAGGTACTTGAAAGTAATTTAGCTCACTCGAGCAAGTCCTTAAGCACAAGTCCCACTTTCCTAGATACAGATTCCTTGTACCATACATGTACATACACGGGCATAAAATGCATTCACTGAGTAGACCCTACAAAGAGAATTCATTGTGTATTCCATGCCTGTGCTTACAGATTTTTTTTCAATCAATATTGAACTTGATGCTCCAATGTTTTCAAGAAACAGTTGAAAGATTTTGCATTGTAATTCCTAAAGCCACATTGTCTGATTAACTTCAGAATGTATATTTTCTCTTGGTATTTTACATTTATTATTAATAAATAGCAGTAGCTAACATGATTGCTTGGCTGCATACCTCTCTGAAATGAATTATTCTATTAAAATTGTGATTTTCAATGTTAAGCCTGAGGTAGGAAATGGGTTTGAATCTAAAAGCATGTTATTCAAAGTAGGAACTGGTGCTAGGGATAAAATTAAAAAAAAAAAAAATTCTTTTACAAATAGGGATTAAAGAACAATCTGCCTTTGGAACTCATGGGACTTTTAAACTGGAAGGTAATAAATGATGTTTATTAGGCTTCATTTGCAATTTGTCACTGGATTTTCAACGAAAAGCTGGTATTGTTTCTACACACAATAATTACTTCATCATTACCTATCCCCAAAGGTATGAGAAGATTAAATTGTTTCTTTAAAAGCTTTTTATAACTATGTCAGAATTTCTTATGATAAGGAGGGTAAGATGTGGAGTATAGAGAGATTCAAGCAACTATTACGAACTGAATTAGAAATGGGCGGATCCATGTTCCATCCCCAGAACTTCCTCTTAATGAAAACCTGCCGATCTCTAAAGAGCTTTTAAGAGAAGAGAGTATAATATCCTTGGTTTTATTTAAAACTCAACTGATAATTTTCTGGGTGATGTACACTGTACCTCAATTTTTTACTTATAAGATGTTCAAGTTAGGTACTTAAACACTAAAAATGAATACCTGGCATATAGTAAATGCTGAGTTTCTACCAAAAAATCATATATTAAAGCACAATTTTAAATTACTTGTATAATTACAAAATGAATGATCGACATAATTTCTTTATGTATACAGAGCACTATGATACATGATGAATAATTTTTCTTTTTAAGAATGCATAGTCCCTGACTTCACAAATGCCACAATATACAGAAAAGTGAAAGTGAAAGTTGCTCAGTCATGTCCGACTCTTTGCGACCCCATGGACTCTACAGTCCATGGAATTCTCCAGACCAGAATACTGGAGTGGGTAGCCTTTCCCTTCTCCAGGGGATCTTTCTGTCACAATATACATGGTAAAGCCAAAACCAAGTTTTTAATGGCTTCACTCAGGTTTCCAGAGTCATTTACAGATGGACCACGAACCATTTTCTAACAGCCTCATGGCCGCCCCTCACACTGCACGAGCAGAAACAGGAGGCCCGGTGACTTTCAAGGAAGCTCAGCCTGACATGACCTAGTTTCTTGAGAAAGACAGTACTAGACAAATATGCCTTTTCACGTTCCTCACCCTTAAGCTCTTTTAAGAGCTTACAGAGAAACAGGTTTCAACTAACTCCAAGTTATAAGAAAGCAATTACTCTATTGTATGAAATCTGGAAATACGTCTTCTGGTACCAAAATCATCAATTTGATACCCCCCTCCCCCGATTCTCCTAAGACCCCTGTGGTACAGCTTGTTGCCTGGAACAAAAATATTACAATACGCTAGTGATTCCTGCCCCCCACCAGTTCCTCAGCCACATGCCCTGCTTTTATGAGCATCATCACTTCTCCCGTATCTCAGAACTCCTCTCATATTTACTCTAAAGACAGAAAAAAAAAAAAAAAAAAATTTAAGCCATTCCCAAAACAACCATTACAGAGAACTGCCACTAAACTCTACCTTACAGGACTCATTCACAAAATCTGGCTCTGTCTCTGACTAGTTGGCAGATGTTTGAATTCCCTATTATTACAAATAATGGCAAACTAGAGGCCAGCTACACAGCAAAAGTGGCTCAGATGGTAAAGAAGCCGCCTGCAATGCAGGAGACCCAGGTTTGATCCCTGGGTTGGGAAGATCTCCTGGAGTAGGAAACGGCAACCCAACCCAGTATTCTTGCCTGGAGAATCCCATGGGCAGAGGAGTCTGGTGGACTATATTTCATAGGGTCACAAAGAGTTAGACAGGACTAAAGCAACTTATATGCATGCTCACAGCAAAAGAGGAAAAAAAAAAATTGTCTGATGTCATAAATTTGTTCTGAGAAAAATCATTTAGGTATACGTCATTTAAAGAATGTTCGGTTCAGTTCAGTTGCTCAGTCGTGTCTGACTCTTTGCAACCCCATGGACGGCAGCACGCCAGGCCTCCCTGTCCATTACCAATTCCCGGAGCTTGCTCAAACTCATGTCCATTGAGTCAGTGATGCCATCCAACCATCTCATCCTCTGTCATCCCCTTCTCCTCCTGCCTTTAATCTTTCCAGCATCAGGCTCTTTTCTATGAGTCAGTTCTTCGCATCAAGTGGCCAAAGTAACATAAAGAGGAATAATTAGAAAGAAAGAAAATGGGAAGTGTTAAGAAAATACCTAGGTGAGTATAACTTTTTTCAAGAGTATTTTCATAAGACTGCAAAGAATGGAAGATAAATATCCTTTGCCTCTGGGAACTACCTGATTATCAATCACCAACTTTTATAAGGTTCCAGAGGTACCAAGTAACCTAAGCCATGAGAGAGAAGATGATTTGTAAGTTATAAATTAAAAGAATTGTCACATCTCAATGAAGGGACTGCATTCCTGCTGAGGAAGTGATTAAAGGAGTGAAGTATAGGGAAGGTGACTACAAAGACAAATCGTTCATGTCCTCATTGATGAATAAAAGAAATTCACATCAGGAGCAACTATAGCTGCAAAGAAGAATATCTATTGATAGCATATTTTCTTTAATCAAGATCTTAATTACAGGGTGAACATTGCATTCACTCTCATAATTTCAAAAGCTAGCTATATTCTGCAGACTTCCCAAAGTTTATTTCTGAATCAGACTTCAGTTGAACTTAATATGTTTATCTCTAAAGTCTACAGCACATCCCAAAGGCAATTCACACTCAGCAGGTCCAAATACTGACCTTATTTATTTTACTACTGGCCAATTCTTACTCATTTGGACAATTATTTACCCAATATTTACTCAGTGGCTACTATGCACTTGGCATTGTTCTAGAAGTTGGCAATATGATAGAGAAAAAAACTTTTCACAAATGTCTTACACAAGGAGTTTATATTCTATTGCATATGCACAAAGTAGGATAAAATGAAATATACCTGATAATGATAAATTCTAAAAAAATCAGAGCAGGAAACAGGGAGGAGTTTTAGACAGTGGGGTCGTCTTGAAGAATTTGATCCTCTTTCTGTGTTTGTGGTCTCAGAATGTCACCAACACACACTCAACCGCCAATCCAAAGACAAAGACTGCTGTTCAATGTTGCAATTATTCTATATCCATAATAACTCTCCAATTCATTCAATTGTTTCCTTCCCACTGCTATGACATTAGGTCAGCCTGACATTATCTTTTGCTGGAATAATTACAACAAACCTCTAAAAGGTCTCCCTAGCCCCAGTCTTGCACAGCTTCAATCTATTTTTCATACTGTAGCAAGAGAGAGCTTACTAACACACAATTGTTGGGGTGCTCAGGTCTGTCTGCATAACGTCCAAACAAGCTATTTTCTCCTCTCTCTTCTTCTCCACCACATCTCTCTCTATTTCACATTGTACTTTCAAGCCATATACTGAGCTACTGACAATCCCTTGACTTTGTCATACTTATTATTGCTTCTACATGTGCCATTTCCTTTTTCTGAAGTACTTCTCATTCTCCCCCTTACTCCCTCTTCTCTTCCCCGCCTCTTTTATTTTCAACTGGGTAAATTCTACTAACTTTTCAATTTAGACACCACCTTTTGCAGGGATGCCTGAGACTCCCTGGAACTCGCTCCTAGGGCTTCCCAGCACATATTGTGTGTATGCATATGAGAAATCTTACATTATATTGAAAACACAATCACTTAGATGATACAATGATACTTTATGATATTAACTTGAATTTCTTTTTCCCTCTCTTTAATTCAAATAGGTAGTTGGTGATGTAAATGGTGCTTCAGGGAGAGATGCATCAGAGTGTGTGTGTGTTAAGTCGCTCAGTTGTGTCCGACTCTTTGTGACCCCATGCACCGTAGCCCACCAGGCTCCTCTGTCCACAGGACTCTCCAGGCAAGAATACTGGAGTGGGTTGCCATTTGCATCAGAGTAGACAGGAAAAATAGCCCATGAATCTTTTGACTTCCAAAGGATGGAGAGGATTTCTAGGTGGAGGCAAAATAACTAGGTTTGTATCATGAAGGAAAACAGATTTCCCTGCTAACAGAAAGAAAATATTCTGTCATGGGGGCAAGAGGGGTTAGAGAACAGAGATCTATGGGGCCAAGAGCAGAGAGGACTTGGGGTCGGCTCCCAGAGCAGAGTCCAGCAGGCTGAGTAACTGTGTGGTATGTGTCTGCAGTTTTCAGACAGCTGTACCCCAAAAGTAACACGAGAGGCAGAGGGCCACTGGACCCGAAATCCCCACGGGGGCAGATTGGCAGGTGACTCGGGGATATTCCGGAGCACTGGGGACTCAGGACTTCATGCCTTGGCAATGCACGTGAGTCCAGATGGTCATGGTGTGACCGAGGTGGAGAGATTCTCAAAAGGACCGAGGGCCAGTGTGGAAGATGTGTCTGACTGTCTCCTCAATAGCTATCGACTCTTCCACCCTGTTAACAACCTATTTTAGAACCTGTTTTCTTCAGGCTGTCCATGTGCCCAAGAGGAAAAAAAAAACACTCTGATTTCCAGCTTCCCTCGCAGCTCAGAGAGCTCAACAAGATGTAAGCCTAAGTCTTTGGAGGGACTTCCTGGAAAGTCCTTGAAATGTGTCAACCCAACAGGCATGGAGACTTTGCCCTTTGCCTTCGCTCAATTTCTTGCCTATAAATTAAGTGGTGACGCTGAAGACTGTCTTTATCACTGCACCATTCCCAACAAACAACACACAGCATAGTTGTCATTTAATAACTATTATTCAAAGAGTTAACAAATACATGGGGGAACACTGCTCTCTGTAAATATAAGAGGTAATAATATAACAGAAGACTATGTAGCTCACGTATTCCTCCGGAGTAAGGACATACGTATTATCCATATTGGACATATTAGGTACACAGAGCCTGATGTCATTTTTTAAGATAATTACCTCTTAAAAAATACCAAATGACTTAAAAAAAAAACTATTCAGAATCACCTTTTATTCTAATAGTATGAGGACTTTCCCTTAGCTCTCAGTGCATAACCCCAAAAGCTGTCCGCCCATGCTGGTTTTCCCATGAAAAGTCAGGTGTAAGCCAGGAAAGACTAGTTTATGCAAGAGTGGTCTCCAACCTTCAAGCCCCAGAGACGTATCAGCAAGAACGTCCTCCTCGAGCTCTTGCTAGGCCCACTGCCAGTCCCGGTGGCTCTCCAGGGTGGCTTTCCGCTCAGAGTGGGCTCAGTACTCCAGCTGCCTTAGTCTCTGACACCGTCATGTCAACACATGCTTCCACAGTCTCAACAGCAGGACAGCAGAGTGCTTAAGAATCTCTTATCAGATATCAAACGTTGGGACAGACAGTGACACATGTCACTGCCACCCACAACACACTGCCAGAACTAGTAACAGAGGCTTGCCCTATTGCAGGGCTACGAGGAGGTGTACGCCTCCCAGGCTTCCGAAAGGAAAAAAAGAAATGGGCACGATGATCCTTTACAGTGTCATACTCAGGCACTTTTTAGAAGGAACATTCTCATATCCCTAAAGACAAAGGTTCTGAACTTGTTACTTTCAGGATCTCTATATACTCATAAATTATAGAGGGCTGTGAGTATGCACGTGTGTGTCCTGGGCTCAGTCCTGTCTGACTCTTTGCATCCCCTGGACTAAGCCTGCCAGGCTCCTCTGCCCAGGGGAATTTTCAGGCAAGAATACCAGAATACAGTGCCGTGCCATGCTCCAGGGGATCTGCCCGACCCAGGGATCAAACCCGCATCTCTTGCATCTCCTACATTGGCAGGTGGATTCTTTACCACTAAGTTACCTGGGAAACATAATAGAGGCCCTTCAGAGCTATTTTTTTTCCCCTAAGAGCTATTTTTGATGTTGGTTTTGTCTATTAACATTTGAAATTAAAGCTGAGAATTTTAAAATATATCAATTCATTTTAAGAGAAAAGTAATACATCCATCATATTATAACACTGAATCAGTTCTAATGAGGTGGATGAAACTGGAGCCTATTATACAGAGTGAAGTAAGCCAGAAGGAAAAACATCAATACAGCATACTAACACATATATATGGAATTTAGAAAGATGGTAACAATAACCCGGTGTACGAGACAGCAAAAGAGACACTGATGTATAGAACAGTCTTATGGACTCTGTGGGAGAGGGAGAGGGTGGGAAGATCTGGGAGAATGGCATTGAAACATGTAAAATATCATGTATGAAACGAGATGCCAGTCCAGGTTCGATGCACGATACTGGGTGCTTGGGGCTAGTGCACTGGGACGACCCAGAGGGACGGTATGGGGAGGGAGGAGGGAGGAGGGTTCAGGATGGGGAACACATGTATACCTGTGGCAGATTCATTTTGATATTTGGCAAAACTAATACAATTATGTAAAGTTTAAAAATAAAATAAAATTAAAAAATAATAATAATAATAATTTTTAGTGAAAAATATATGTCCAAATGAAACAAAAAAATATTTGAGAAGTGGTAGTTTTTAATTATTATTTTTGGAAATCTTTATTAAACAGAAGACAGCTACTTACTTTCACGTATCTGCTTCTGCATTCGATTTGTTATGATATCACATGTAGCCTCTGGAAATGCTTTAACATGTACCCATGCCTTTATCAGTAAAGGCAAATAATATCTTTGCATTATTCCAAAAAACGTCTGACCTCACGGAACCCCTGAAAGGACACAGAGAAGCACTGCTTTGAGATGGCTAATGTGACTGCTCAACGGCACAGCCAACTGCACAGAGGTAAAGTGCTTGCTGCTTATAATGTCTCCTGTTTTTCTTTACTTTTGCTCTAAAAGTTTTGTACAGTCAACTCACTGTGCTTTGATTGAGAAGAAGTCAGTGCCTCAATCAAGGGATAAACTTGCCTGCTCGTTTTTCCAGAAACAATCCGTGAAGAATGTCCCCATTATCTTAAATAATAGTATTGTTTTCTTCTGGGGTGCGTGCCTCTTCAGCTTGCTGAGTGAATCCATCTGTCATTTTCTGATCAGCCGCTGAATAGGCACATTTGATTTCACATCCCCTTACATCCCACTCTCTCTATCTGTCAGGCCCCTAAGCTCAGTCTCGGGGACCTTATCCTTAACACACTCTTTCTTTCTACCTGTGGGGTTTCTTATCTGACCCTGCTTTGTGGATGGCCCTTTGGTTTAAATCCCTTTATCAATGTAACTCATGGCTTCTCTAAAATATTAACAGTATGAAAGCAAACAAGCCCCTTCCTTTCTCTGTCCTCATCAAATATTTCCCAGGAATCTCACAATCTCTGCCTTGTGTGAAGCTGTAGAAAAGGGGAAAACCCTGAACCTGGTACCTGACCAGGCATGGCACGGACCTTGTAGGGATCTTGCGACCCCTGGGGAAAGACAGAGACTTACCAAGGAGGAGAAACTCACACTTGCCTGCACAGAGCTTCCGCAAGCAGGCACGGTAGTCCTGGGCTGGAGGTCCCAGCCAGTGATTGCGCAGAAGCAGCCCAGACTACCGGCCAGTGCTGGCAGAAGGGCTGTGCGTGTCAAGGCAGCTAATTCAACAACGACGGTGGACACCACGCGAGGGCCGGGGGCCGACTCTTACCCAACCTCTTCCTGAGAGACCCGACGACCTCTGGAAGGACCTGTGTGATCCAGGCCTCTGCCTCTGCGGCCTCCCAGAGAGACACCCAGACCCCCTGGGTGGCCTGACAGGACAGGACAGAGCATCAAACAGCCTGAGTTCAGATCACGGCCCCCTGGCTGATGGACTCTGAAGAGACAGGCTTTTTCCCGACTCTAAGATCAATTAATCATTCCTTTAGAGTTCACTCTCCTCAACCAAGAGAAGGATGGTTACTCTTCACACTCACTGACCTCTATCACTCGATGATACAAGCCGAGTCTGAACAGGCCATCTGTATATTAGCAAATATCTTGACATGTGTTCCTTTTTCATCATCTTTACCACATACCTTATGGAAATTCTACAACTATTAATTATTATTTCATTTTTAATCATCATCTGAAATTCAGAACAAACTCTAGCCACTATCATAAAATTGCTCCCTGAGAAAAAGAGCAAAGTAAGCAGGACATCCCACAAGATAGCTATTCACAGCTTCTCCTTAAAGTGGGAGGAGCAAACCAAACAGTTAAATTGTTAGTAAAATATTTAAAGAATTAATAATCATGTAAAATACGTCTGTAACTTGAGAAACTGAGATTCTCTAAATGCTATCTTCAAATACCATGGCCTATTAAGAGATATTTTCATGGATAAGCAATCAAGTCCTACTGTATACCACAAGGAACTATAGTTAATATCCTGCAATAAACCATGATGGAAAGGAATATTTTTAAAACTTTATTTTATTTTTATTAGTTTTGCCAAATATCGAAATGAATCCGCCACAGGTATACATGTGTTCCCCATCCTGCACCCTCCTCCCTCCTCCCTCCCCATACCCTCCCTCTGGGTCGTCCCAGTGCACCAGCCCCAAGCATCCAGTATCGTGCATTGAACCTGGACTGGCGACTCGTTTCATACATGATATTTTACATGTTTCAGTGCTATTCTCCCAAATCTCCCCACCCTCTCCCTCTCCCACAGAGTCCATAAGACTGATCTATACATCAGTGTCTCTTTTGCTGTCTCATACACAGGGTTATTGTTACCATCTTCCTAAATTCCATATATATGCATTAGTATACTGTATTGGTGTTTTTCTCTCTGGCTTACTTCACTCTGTTAAAAAGCATACATTTGAATCAGTTCAAATGAGGAATATTTTAAAAAGGAATATATGTGTATAACTGAGTCACTTGAAGTTAGCGCAACACTGTACATCAACTATCAGATCAGATCAGACGCTCAGTCGTGTCCGACTCTTTGCAACCCCATGAATCGCAGCGCGCCAGGCCTCCCTGTCCATCAACAACTCCCAGAGTTCACTCAGACTCACGTCCATCGACTCAGTGATGCCATCCAGCCATCTCATCCTCTGTAGCCCCCTTCTCCTCTTGCCCCCAATCCCTCCCAGCATCAGAGTCTTTTCCAATGAGTCAACTCTTCGCGTGAGGTGGCCAAAGTATTGGAGTTTCAGCTTCAGCATCATTCCTTCCAAAGAAATCCCAGGGCTGATCTCCTTCAGAATGCACTGGTTGGATCTCCTTGTAGTCCAAGGGACTCTCAAGAATCTTCTCCAGCACCACAGTTCAAAAGCATCAATGCTTCGGCGCTCAGCCTTCTTCACAGTCCAACTCTCACATCCATACATGACCACAGGAAAAACCATAGCCTTGACTAGACGAACCTTTGTTGGCAAAGTTATGTCTCTGCTTTTGAATATGCTATCTAGGTTGGTCATAACTTTCCTTCCAAGGAGTGAGCGTCTTTTAATTTCATGGCTGCAATCACCATCTGCAGTGATTTTGGAGTCCAGAAAAATAAAGTCTGACACTGTTTCCACTGTTTCCCCATCTATTTCCCATGAAGTGATGGGACCGGATGCCATGATCTTCGTTTTCTGAATGTTGAGCTTTAAGCCAACTTTTTCACTCTCCTCTTTCACTTTCATCAAGAGGCTTTTGAGTTCCTCTTCACTTTCTGCCGTAAGGGTGGTGTCATCTGCATATCTGAGGTTATTGATATTTCTCCCAGCAATCTTGATTCCAGCTTGTGTTTCTTCCAGCCCAGCGTTTCTCATGATGTATTCTGCATATAAGTTGAATAAGCAGGGTGACAATATACAGCCTTGACATATTCCTTTTCCTATTTGGAACCAGTCTGTTGTTCCATGTCCAGTTCTAACTGTTGCTTCCTGACCTGCATACAAATTTCTCAAGAGGCAGATCAGGTGGTCTGGTATTCCCATCTCTTTCAGAATTTTCCACAGTTTATTGTGATCCACACAGTCAAAGGCTTTGGCATAGTCAACAAAGCAGAAATAGATGTTTTTCTGGACCTCTCTTGCTTTTTCTATGATCCAGCGGATGTTGGCAATTTGATCTCTGGTTCCTCTGCCTTTTCTAAAACCAGCTTGAACATCAGGAAGTTCACGGTTCACATATTGCTGAAGCCTGGCTTGGAGAATTTTGAGCATTACTTTACTAGCATGTGAGGTGAGTGCAATTGTGCAGTAGTTTTAGCATTCTTTGGCATTGCCTTTCTTTGGGATTGGAATGAAAACTGACCTTTTCCAGTCCTGTGGCCACTGCTGAGTTTTCCAAATTTGCTGGCATATTGAGTGCAGCACTTTCACAGCATCATCCTGAAGGATGGAATAGCTCAACTGGAATTCTATCACCTCCACTAGCTTTGTTCATAGTGATGCTTTCTATGGCCCACTTGACTTCACATTCCAGGACTATACATCAATAAAAACTAAACTTAAAAAAGAGATAGTTTCTTGTGATGGGGACAAGGTGTGAATTTTGAAATTCAGAAATGTTGAGTCTCATCTTAAATTTTCAGTTTCAACTAAACTCTTTCTCTCATTAAATCATTTTAAAATGCAGCTGAAGAAAAAAAGAAAACCCTATCCAAGATAGATTCACTAGCCAAGAGTCTGAAGGAATATCTTTAGCATTGTAGGCAAGAGAAGCAAACATGAAAGACACTAACTCAGTGATTAAGTGGATCGCCACCTCTGGACTCAGAAGGACTCAGATCTGACTCCCACTCCGCCATTTTCAGAGGTGTAACACTAGGCAATCCAGTCAATTGACTGGTGTAACCAGTCCATTCTAAAGGAAACCAGTCCTGAATATTCACTGGAAGGATTCATGCTAAAGCTGAAACTCCAATGCTCTGGCCACCTGATGCAAAGACCTGACTCATTGGGAAAGACCCTAATGCTAGGAAAGATTGAGGGCAGGAGGAGAAGGGGACGACAGAGGATAAGATGGTTGGATGGCATCACCAACTCAATGGACATGAGTTTGAGTAGGCTCCGGGAGTTGGTGATGGACAGGGAGGCCTGGTGTGCAGTGGGTGGTCCATGGGGTCACAAAGAGTTGGACACAGCTGAGTGACAGAACTAAACTGAACACTAGGAAAGTTATTCAGCCTTGCTGAGCATCAGTGTCTTCATGTGTGTGTCCTCCCCATCTGTATGATTGAAATGACAAACTGCTTGTATCTGGCATACTTTAGGAATTCAAAATAATTGCTTGACAACATCATCCTTTTGATTAAATTATAAGCTTCGTATGAATTTGAGGTCTAAATTATATGAATAGGCAATTTAAACATACCGAAACTTTCTAGAACATACACTTCCCTTGGCATATTCATTTTCAAGTGATTCACTGTGATCACTACAGTAAAAACTAGATCATTCAGATAATGAGAACTCTAAGAAGAAGGCAATGCTCTTTCGCTCTGCTGACTGAACTGGTTTAATATAAAGGAAAAGGTACCTCAAAACATTCTTCTACTAATGTATTAACCATAAGCTTTAGAAACATGATTTTTAAAGGCTACTGCTGCTAAGTCACTTCAGTCATGTCCGACTCTGTGCGACCCCATAGACGGCAGCCCACCAGACTCCTCTGTCCACGGGATTCTCCAGGTAAGTACACTGGAGTGGGTTGCCATTTCCTGCTCCAATGCATGAACGTAAAAAGTCAAAGTGAAGTCGCTCAGTCGTGTCCAACTCTTAGCGACCCCATGGACTGCAGCCTACCAGGCTCCTCCATCCATGAGATTTTCCAGGCAAGAGTACTGGAGTGGGGTGCAAAAGGCTAAGGCTAATATAAACTAAACATAATTTTTAAACAGCTTTACAAATAAAGTTGTTAGTAAAAAAAAAAATCATAACTAAATGTCTGGAATATTAATAATAATAATATTTTGCATATAAAGATATTTACTGATAGTCTCAACAATACAGTATCGTTTGACAGTCTGAAGTTCATGGTGCAGAAGCAAATGTACTGCTAAGAATAACTCAGGACTGAAAGGAATGACTGGACATGCAGATGACAATGCAGTGCCTTCCGAGTCTTTTTGAAAGATAGAAATGAATAAGGAATAAACTGACAGCTTTCATCAAAATGATTGAAAATTATGTTACAGGAAGTGAAGTAAAGGCACAACTATCTGTAGCTTACTAAAATGGCTCACACGAGCAGGGTTAAGTGTGTATAGTTCAGTTCAGTCGCTCATTTGTGTCCGACTCTTTGCGACCCCATGAACCGCAGCATGCGAGGCCTCCCTGTCCATCACCAACTCCCGGAGTCCACCCAAACGCATGTCCATTGAGTCAGTGATGGCATCCAACCATCTCATCCTCTGTCGTCCCCTCCTCCTCCTGCCCTCAAAGGCCAACATGACTGAAGGAAAGTCTTCAGCTGAGTTGTCAAAATGCTCCTGGTATAGCTTTATATTGGAAACAGTCACATATTTGAATCGAAAGCAATTAAGTGGCTCAAAAAACAAATCTGATCTATTAAATGTGTGAACACTTAGAGAAGCTGAAGGAAAAAAGAAAATTCTCATATAAAAATAAAATATATTTGAATATTGCACTGCACATAACTAATTTTACCTAGTAAAATCCACCTCTGACTGTGACACAGTGATAAAGAATCTGCCTGCAATGCAAGAGATAAGCATTCAATCCCTGGATCAGGAAGATACTCTGCAGAGGGAAATGGCAACCCATTCCAATAATCTTGCCTGGGAAATTCCATGGACAGAAGAGCGTGACAAGGTAAAGTCCATGGGGTCACAAAAGAGTTAGGCACAACTTAGCAACTAAACAACAACAACAAAATAAATGCAATAATCAGTAAGTCTTACTTTATTGACCCGATCTCACATACCGGCTCCCCAGGTGACTCAGTGGTAAAGAATTCACCTGCCAGTACAAGAGATTCTGGTTCAATCTTTGGGAAAAGATTGGTTGGGAAAATGGGTTGGGAAAATCCCCTGGAGTAGGAAACGACAACCCATTTCAGTATTCTTGCCTGGAGAGTCCCAGGGACAGAGGAGCCTGGTGGGCTACAAAAAAGTGGGACACAACTGAGCACGCAGCATACATGTACAATCCCAAAAATAAAATTACAATAAAATCCTCACTGTAATAATTTCCCTGAGTAAACATTTCTGTAATCACAACTTTAACATTCCTCTTAGTCTACATTTACAGATTTACAGATACAGGATTATTCTGGAAACATCTCTATTCAGTAATATTTATATGTTATTTTCAAGTTGTCACATAGGACTCAACACTAAATACTTCCACACTTATGGGAGTGGAAGTTATTCTGTTAGTATCTGTATTTGGCAAATATTCCTGTCATTTTCCAGTTTTAACTACATCTTGCAAATGAAACAATGCCCAGAAAAGCTTTTCTGAACTTGCTACATTTTGTCCATGAAGGTGGCCCCTCCCACAAAAAAGTCATTTGGGAAGTCATTTGATAAGGTATAACTCTGCTTGTTGTTTGACTTTAATCAAATCACTTCTGACACAGTTCCAATTCTTAGGAACCTATCTATGGCCAATTCAAACAAATAAACACGAATAAGAAAAGTAGAACGAAGCCCTGCTGTCCTACATTTCACTTAATAGTTGCTTTCCTGATGTATCCGAGAGGGGTGTTTGAAAGGACAGTATGTATTTTCCTGTGATGCCAAAATGTCAATTCAAAATCCATCTGTTTTAGCAGAAAAATAATACTTTGTCATAAATGCAAGCTAACAGCCAGTATTCTACCTGGCACCCAGAGGATATTGAGAAAATCCTCTATTGTCCTAGCACAATATTAGTTATTATTTATAAGGTCTTATGGAAAAAATAGTTGTCTGACATTCATACAGTTTTCTTAGGAGAAATATTCTCTTTCCTCAAATAGTGTTTGAAACATACCTGGGCAGTCAGAGCTATGGTTATTAACCTTGATATTGAATTATTTTTCTAAAGCTTGTCATTTTTAAAGAAGAGATGCTAAATATTGATATGGTTTTGTTGGCTCCACTGCTTCTGCACTAAGAAGCATAGAGAAAACCAGGAATAAAATAAAACTTTTCTCCCACTGTGCTGTAAATACATTTCATTCAAACCTGGGGTGAGTGCCCCTCCAGTCTACAGTTCATAGAATTTTAAGACTCGAAGCATATCAGAGACAAGATTGCCAAATTAGTACCATTTTAGTGCAATTTAAAATTGTGTAATCTTGTATAAAAAAATACAAGCTGGGATTCATTTATCTGGTGACATTTTTGACTGTCTTGGCTGTCTCATTGGTCTTTACTGTTTCACTCCTACAGATACAGCAAACATCTTTTCAAAATATCATGTGGCTTTTCAGTTAACATAGGGAAAAAATATCTACAGGGGCCAACCATGGTTATTCATTTTCTAAAAAAACCACAGAACTTAATAAGCTGCAAAGAGACCAATTTTCTTTTAATAAATAAAATATTGTGATGTTCTAACCATAACCTCCTATCTGAAATACAATAGAAGTACAACCAATGATTCTTTTAAGAGAAGGTTTCATAAATAAACATATATTAAAAAGACTGGAACACTATGGGGTAGGGTAATTAATGATTTCTTAAATGAGACAATATTCTTGAATGTATTTTTAGTATATCTGAATTTTTTCCCCATCCTCTCCCCAAGGTATCATTAAAAACAACTTTGATTATCATTAAGCAAGGAGAAAACTCACTTTCATCAGACCCTACATCTTAGGTAGAATGAGAGTATCAGATCATACCATTTACTCATTCATTTTGAGTGTTCCCCCAAATATTAAAGAGTATAACATGTTGGGTTATCCTATACACTGGGGCTACATCAGCAAACAGACACGGCCTCTGTTGGAGAAGACTGTTGAGAGTCCCTTGGACTGCAAGGAGATCCAACCAGTCCATTCTGAAGGAGATCAGCCCTGGGATTTCCTTGGAAGGAATGATGCTAAAGCTGAAACTCCAGTACTTTGGCCACCTCATGCGAAGAGTTGACTCATTGGAAAAGACTCTGAGGGAGTCTGGGAGGGATTGGGGGCGGGAGGAGAAGGGGGTGACAGAGGATGAGATGGCTGGATGCCATCATTGACTCGATGGACGTGAGTTTGAGTGAACTCCGGGAGTTGCTGATGGACAGGGAGGCCTGGTGTGCTGCGATTCATGGGGTCGCAAAGAGTCGGACACAACTGAGCGACTGAACTGAACTGAACTGGACTACTGAAGCTTAGACCTGTGAGGGAAGATTGACATTATCCACAACAGCAACAAAAATCTATTTCAACTGTGATCAAGACTGTAAAGAAGCAGTATGTGATACAAAGTATTTGGCAAGGAAACTTGACCTACCGGTGGGAGGATCTTCCAAGGAGACAGAATAACATCTGAAAATGCCTTGTGGTGGAAAACTGCAAGTCAAGTTTAAGGAACTCTAAGAACGTGAGGTTGGAACAAACAAACATAGTTATGGGGCAATAGAACAAGCCTGGGCTGCAGAGCTGGCGAACAGCAAGACACGGTGGGTCTCTCAGGCCAGGGGAAAGGTACAGGGCTTTGTTTCGGGAACAAGGAGATGAGTTCAAAGAATGTAAGAAGGGCGATGACGTGATTTAATTAACCCTGAAGTTAATACTCTACAAATTCCATAGGAATTTTGTTTTTCCTATTATTTAAAATTAAAGTAAGCAGGGCTGGCATTATTATCATCATCTTACTACAGAGATTATGAGTTGGCACAGGCACAGAACTCAGACGGATAAACTGTAACTGTATTACTACACTTCAGAACTAAAATATTGCCTGTCATGAACAAAGGGCGTTGCTGCCATCAAGCCATGACATTACAGCTGCCCCAGCAGCGAGCCTGGAGAACTCAGGGTGGAAACAGACAGTGCCCGCCCCCTCAGTCAACTGCCATACCCTGAAAAGACTCTGGGTGTGAAAGCACAGAGGGGTGGCCCCCGCCAGCTCAGGGGCCTCTGGAAGGGAATGGTCTCAGTGAGCTCCAACTCTTGCATCTTCTCATACACAGAGAAGTGCTAAATGCCTTAACTTGAGATATCCGGTCTTCTTTTAGTAACAGCAATCTTTTGATGTTCCAACGACCTGGTTTTGTTATGGAAACTCCTATATTCCCCCTCTTCCTCTTTGTAGAAGTCTCTCAGAATTATCTGAGAAGCTGTGTCCTGGGCTTAATTCCTCAGTTTCGCCCACTGAATAAAACATAACTCTCAACTTTCAGGTTGTGCTTTTTGTTTTTTCCCCATTTTTGACTGTTATATTTAATTTACTTCATAAGCCTCAACAGCGAAAGAATAACTCAGACTTTGCAATTCAAGTTAAGCAGTGTCACTTCTTTAAGTTGATCTCTGTTTAGTTCAACTGCATTCACTCCTTAGGATTCTTCCAGCACTCCCATCCCCATCTGACTTCCCCTTCCTCTCTTACTGGAGGTAAGCTATGTTCTAAAGGGTTGTTTGTATGTTTGTATTGTTGGACACCTGGCCCAGGACTCTGAACTCTCCACGTTGTATGTAACTCATCTCGTCTAGGCTCCTTCATCAGATACTGCCATTTTCTTCTGAAGGCCTCAGTCGTACCCAGTCCAAGCATGTATCTACTCCTCATTCTGATCCAGACTGAAAGGTCTCCTTCCCCACTTAGGAGGACAGGACTTTGAGAGAGTCCACCAAGGCCAAGTGTCGGAGGTATTCCTCTCAGTCTTTGCTGCTTTATCCCTCCAAAACCCACTAGACATAAGTGTTCCAGGGAGGATTCTAGTCTCAGCAACTGTACTCTGCAAGGCAGGGCATGTTTCTCTCTCTGCTCCCATGATGCCCTAAACAGATCTGTGTTTCATACATACTCTCCACCCCATTACCTTCCCCTGTACCCAGACCGTGATCCCAGGCAGCCTCTGAGACTACAGTCCCTCTGATCTTCTAATCACCGATCAAAACAAAGCTAGCTCCATTCGAGTGGGCACAATGCCTTCATGTCATTCATATACTCGTCCCCATTCTGAGGTTCCCCGCATAAACCCTCTGCCCTGAGACCTCCAGGTTTTGCTCTTGATATTCAGACCCATTCCAACTCAAAAGAGCTTTGACTTTCAGATGACTGACTTTGCAGTAGATTTTTTAAAGTCTACCTGGGAGCTCAAAACCCCAAGAATTTGACTATTCATTCCCGTAAGATTACTTCTGCATTTCTTTCAAAGGGCAATATTCCTCACTTTCTCAAATTAGTTTTATTGGGAGAAACGCTCCAGTATGTAAAGAATAAAGAAAAGGTAAACTATATCTGATACTCTTTTAAAATTTTAAACCAATACATAATAAATGAGACACTAAAACAAGATAATAGGTCGTAACATCCAAGATTGAAAACAGTCTTCTATGTTAATTTGCAAAGGAATAGAAATAAAACATTTCAGACTTTGTTTACGGAAGGAAGGTTTCCTGATATGCTATCCTGATAAATTTACAACAGAAACAAAACTGCAGCTTCACTACTGGCACAGATTAGAAAATCTGAAAGGACTCTTACGTAAAACAAAGAGTATCCTGGAAAACAAAATTTGCTGTCATAGGTTCATAGACGATGGTTAGAATATCTTTCCTCGGTGTGGCTAGCACTCAAAGTAACCAAATTCCAATAATAACCAAAGCACATTTTCCCCTAGAGTTCAGCTATTTCCATTTAAAATGAAGTCATGCCAATGAGTTAGCTCAGGTTCTGCTACTGAAAATGTGGTGCATGAACTACAGGCAAAAGTATCAGCCGGGAGTTGTTAGAAATGCAAATTTTTCATATCCCTCCCAAACCTAATGAATCAGAATCCGCATTTTAAGAGAATGAATCCCTGTGATGTAGCTAACAGAATCTGAGGAGCCCTCTGGTCGAAGGTATTTCTCTCTTAGTTTCTCTTCTACAAAAGGAAAAAAAAAGGGGGGGAGACATTTTATTAAAGACAGATATAACTATGTAGTAATTAAGGACTCCTTTTTGAAACTCAAAGATAATTTTAATGTCATTTGTAGAGCCTCCGATGATGAAAATGTGTAGATTTATCTAACAAGGTACACTAATGTCAATAAGCCAGCACAATGTATGAGTGAGCCCACACTTTCCATTGTCAATTTGTTCCTGCCAGGCTAACACGAATTATATCAAGTCCATTTGTAAGACAGAGTTTAGAGTCTTGGTGCCAATGGATAACTCATTAGATCTCTATCTGCTCTAAAGCATTCTGCTGTGGCCTGAAATAAAATTCCAATCTTTAAACTTTTTTTTCTGAGAGAATTCCCTTTGTGTGTAGTTTCACTGTGTTCAGGAGTATGTGTCAATGGTTGTAAAACCCATCAAAAAATTGACTAGTATAAAGTGATAAAAGAAAAAGCATCAAAGAAAGTGTTATTTACAAGGCTTTTAAAATTTTCATTGGAATAACTTATACATTAAATAAAGTCTTCATAATATGACATATTTGAACATACCATATTTCGGTTGCTTCCATCATAAATTGGAAATCATATGTGGCATGCTTTTCAATAGTGATGATAAAATCTTACTGTGATCATTCACCATCATGAACACTCCCTTATGCACCAATGCATGACCATGTCTCCAGAACCAAAATGAAACTTGGAGTTAAGCAATTATTCAGTAATTTCTAGTGCCAGGTATGGTCTTGGCCCTGGTGGATGCTTATAAATGTTTATTGATGATGATGTCTTATAAAGCTGCCACTATCTGCTATGAATTACCCAGATTGCCTTTTGGAATGGTGAATGTACTCTAAATAACTCTGCCCTTAATTTTTATTCTTCAATCCTGGCACATATGTCTATCTTGAATAAATTCTTCCAAACTGCCCTGGAATACCAAATTTTGAAGCCTTAAAATGTGCCATTCCTCTTTTGGCCTTCTAATTCTGTCTATTAAATGATAGACTATTGATGAATTGTGAAGACTGAACCTCAGAATTCACTCTAAATCATGTCTCAGGCAGAGGGAATGGCTTGTTCCAGGCCATCTGTAGTCTCTTTGCTCTTGTGGCCCACGGCACATAATGGTGAGGCAGCTGGTTGTGCTGGAAACACAGCAGAAGGCAGTTCTACCACAATCACCACCCTTTCATGAAGTTCACCGATCTAGAAAGAAATGCGATAATGTCCGCTGGCTACTCACGGTTCAGTGTATTTCAAATAACATACAGGCGCTTTTCATTCTTTAGCTCATTTAATTTTAAAATATCTTATGAGGAAGGGTATTATTACCATTATTTTACAGATAAAGAAAGTAGGGACTAAAGTACTGAGAGCAGGATTCAGAGTCAAGCTGTCTTGCTCCAAAGCCCTCCTCTCCTCTTCCGTTACCATGGCATTCATATTCTTCTCTGACCTAGGCTGCCCCACACGATACCCCATTTGAAAAACACTGTTCAGGTGGAGAGAAGCACCTCTATATTCTTAAAATAGAAACCTACAAACACATATACACTCACAAGTGCAGGTTTAAAATGGAGTTGCTTCTGAGTTATAAGTACTACACATGAAGTGACACTGCTACAAAAGTATCCAATGTAAATGAAACGAGAATTACTATGCCACTCCCTGGGAGAAGGCAATGGCACCCCACTCCAGTGCTGTTGCCCGGAAAATCCCATGGATGGAGGAGCCTGGTGGGCTGCAGTCCCTGGGGTCGCTAAGAGTCAGACACGACTGAGCGACTTCTTTCACTTTCCACTTTCATGCATTGGTGAAGGAAATGTCAACCCACTCCAGTGTTCTTGCCTGGAGAATCCCAGGGATGGAGAAGCCTGGTGGGCTGCAGTCCATGGGGTCGCACAGAGTCGGACACGACTGAAGCGACTTAGCAGCAGCAGCAGCAGCATGCCACTCCCACTAGATAATATTTAACCTCCCAAACACCCATGCTGCAAATTATGGAATGTTCATGAACGTGAGAATGCATATTCTCTAGATAGACCATCCATGTGAATTCCAATTTCCACGTACAAATGAATGTACACATAGAGACCGCCACTGCTAAGACGCATAAACAAAGGACTACTTTTTTCCAAGCAAAATCCTGAAGGCCCCTGTATTTAGAAGCCCACATCAGAAATTTTGTTCATTCTGTGTGCATGAACATCACTACAGGCTGAAAGCTTATTAACTGTAATCAAGAAGGTCCTTTTGGAATTATCTTCCTTAGCCTACTTCCAAGGGAAATCATTTCTAGGTTTCTTCAGGGCAATGGTTATCAACCAAGGGCTCAGGCTCATCTTCAAATGTTCCAGACCAAATTTACTGTAATAATAATAACTGCTCTTTCAGGATTCTGATCTTTTTAACTGCTGTACATCTTTTCATCTATTTCCATTTCCCTTAGGTAGAGTGCAGACTAAGAAATCATCAGACCCATTTTTTAATCCTGTACATCATCAAAAACAATTTTGATAATCACATTATTAGCGTGTATAACCCCATCCTTCAGAACTCTGCTAGAAGAGTCACCTAAATATCCTGCTCTTATTCAGATGCTCTATTTATATCTACAAATGTCAAAAATTCTAAATGAAGCCTAGGAGCCTTGATTGACAAAGAGAGATGGCTCTCTTTTGTGGCACACAAAAAAATAGTTAATAAAATCCCAGCACCTGCTTAAAACTCATCTTTAAGTTTCTTTAAAATTGTTCTTTGTTAATTCAGATGGTGCACATTTATACTCTGGTTCTGGAAATAGCTTTTTAATGCATGATTATTTGGGAGAGAATATTAGATTTATTACCTTTGCTAATGAACACTTAGATAAAAGTGGTATTCTCAAGGTAAGTA
This sequence comes from Bos indicus, assembly GCF_029378745.1. Taxonomy (NCBI): domain Eukaryota; kingdom Metazoa; phylum Chordata; class Mammalia; order Artiodactyla; family Bovidae; genus Bos; species Bos indicus. Next base: position 102,646,077 of record NC_091766.1, on the reverse strand, counting down.
TTCTCAAGAGGTGAACTCTGATTACCATATATTAATTTTCATTTCAGCTCAGAATTATATAAAGAGTGAACCTGGTGGCTTTTACATATAGAAAACGGGACCTCTCCAAAGCACACTCTGCCATAATTATCAAGGGTCCCCTCTCACTTTTCTAATGTCACCTATCAGTAGAACCAGAATTCATCATCATGGAAGTAATTTCAGAGGTTTAAAAAAGCAGTGAGTGAGCCTTAAAGACGCAGGATTTATCTTTACGTCTTTAAAACATGTGTGTTAGCCTCGTTTCAGTGAGACTGAGGGGTTTGACATTAAGATGTCCCTTCCCATACACCCAAGAGAATCTCTTACTTATCTGTTCCTTTTTCATAGCAGCATTTAACACAGAGTCAAATGCAGTGGAGAATGCAATCCTTTAGTAAATCCAAGGCACACCTGCATCTCCAATATTGGCGACAATGCCACAACCTTTCTGTACAAATAGTGCACAGCACTCACCTTCTCTGCAGGATCTGTCTTTATCCTGAGGCATCTGTGGCAAAAAGATATACCACGAAGCCACATAACCATAATCTTAACAAAAATATTTAATCTTACAACTAATCGGAATTGAGTACAGAAAAAAATTGACTGCCTTCATGAATTCTAAGTACTAGATGTACCCTGAGCCATCATATATTATGATAGTTTATGCTAGGATATTTGGTGTTCTGGTAGATGTAGAAAATATCAACTTATTGTACACCATTTGCTGCACATCTACATGATTAATTAGCCTGTTTACACTTAACAACATTTGAATCCTGTGTATTTTCTTTAAAAGTATCTCTTCAGATGGCTAAACGTTTTAGTGAAAGATGATCAAAATTAGCATTAAGCATTTTAACTCTTTTTTGGTAATATAACACACATATGGAAAAATTCACAAAAGTGTAGATAGAGCACAGGGAATTATCACAAAAGAAATATATCCATGGAAGCAATACTCAATGAAGAAATAGATTATAGAGTATCCTACAAAAGCCTCACTCCATGTTCCTTCCCAGTAACTACCTCCTCCATTCTCTCCAAAAATATTGCAGTTTAAAACTATGACTGTGAATTCTTTGATAATCCTACATTCAAAAGGTAAATCTCCATTCTCTTCCCCTTAAGAGTGGATGAACTAAAATGTTTAATAATAATTTGGATCACCTTTCACTAAGTCATGTGAAGAGATACTAATTTTTAAAAAAATACACAGGATAAAAAATGTTTAGTTTGCCAGGACTGCCAAATATCACAGACTCAGTCAATCACATAATGGAAATGTATTGTCTCACATTTTTGGAAGCTGGAAGCTTAAGGCAGGTTTGTTTCTCCTGAGGACTCTCTCCTTGGCTTGCAGGTGGCCACCTTTCCACTGTGTCTTCATGTGGCTGTCCGTCTGTGCTGCATACAGGGACAGACAGACATACAAAAGGCAATTTCAGTAAGCCCTGCGTATTTTAATTTGAAGGATTTGGACGAATTTCAGAAAAACTTATTTCCACTTTTTCACCCAAATCCAACTACTCTAACCTCTTGAAAGAGGGAAAAAATACTAAAACTTAATCCATCAAAGAGCATTAGTTTGTTTCTTTTAATAAATCTGTAATCATTCTAAAAATTGTGTTCCCAAAAGAGAAAAGAAAGAATATAAATTTTCCCTAAACCATGCATTTCTTACTGTACATAATAAGATAATATCCTGACACCAGGTCATATTTTAGCTATGCTTTGGAATCTATATAATTAATGGTGTGCACGGAAGTTCTTATCCTAATGGTAGATGAAAGAATCCCCACATCTGGACTTTGCCTATAGTTACTTATCCTTTATCAACAGACGAGGCCCAGTAAAGTTCTGGTAAAACTTAACAAACAGATGATGTATAATGAGGCCTTTTAAAAGTGCTTTCCCATATATAGTTAAAAAATTAAATTAAATTAAAAAAATAATAAAATAAAAGTGCTTTCCCACAGATGCATTTCTGTTTCAAAGACAAATGACAAAGTCCCACAGACTGGGACATGTTTACTGAAAGTGTCATGTTGCTCAGTAACATCCAACTCTTTGTGACGCCATGGACTGTAGCCCTCCAGGCTCTTCTCTTCATGGGATTCTCCAGGCAAGAATACTGGGATGGGTTGCCATTCCCTTCTCCAGGGGATCTTCCCAACACCAGGACTGACCATGTTTAACAAAGCAACCAGAAAAGGTGCAATAGCTGAAGTACAAAATGTATCAGCCCACTATTTCTTACATAAAACACAGGAATCCAGCAAAAGCAATGTATTGACATGAATGTGAACACCTACAACTTAGGCAGACTCTTATTTCTGCTCAGAAAACACTACTTCACCCAAAGAAGAAAAAGAGTTTATCTTTAACAGAAGAATGGATGCTTAATCATTACAAATAGTCTCCCAAATACATAATCTTATTTTCTTCTAATCACTGTTTTTCTTATGCACTCACTAAAGAGCTAAAGACAAGCCACACACACACACACACACACACACACACACAAACACTCAAAGAAAAGAAGAGGAAAAATAGAATGAATAGCGGTGCCCAGAATGGGTAACAAGTATTTTAGCTATTATACCGGGGGGTTGGGGGTGGGGGGATGTTAGAAAATACTTTTCAGGTACTGATCTTTCAAACTGCAGTTCAAATGAGAATTTAGTTTGAAAACTTACATTACAGACTTTTATTCATTATATATTTACTGAGCACTCATTATGCTCCAACCAGTGTTTCAAGTACTGTGGATACAGAAGTGACCAAAATGAAGTTTCTGCATTCATGGAGGCTACATGCAAGTGTGATAAATGATGATACAGTAGGGTAAGATGGGCTGGGACAGGATATAAGATGAACATACATACACATAATACTAGGTAGAACTTGGGGAAAAGTTGAAAAATTATTTTTATAAACAAAAGCAGGATAAGGGGATACTTACAGATACTGAGAGCGTACGAAATTTTAGGTGGTGGTGGCAGTGTCAGAAAAGTTTTCTTTCCAACAGTAAAATCTGAGTTGCAAACCAAGAAAAAGAAGTGAGGAATTAGGCTGAATTATGACACGACTTTAGGGAAGAGCATTTCAGGCAGAGCAAATGAAGAAGCTCAGAACAGTAGAAGTGCTTAATGTGGGTGCGGAACTGCCAGAAAGGCATGTGTCTGGAGCAGATTATTAGTGGGAAAAACATGAAGGTAGTGAGATATCCAAGGGTCAGATTATGAAGGCCCTTTCATGTCATACTGAGAAATTTGCAGATTATTTTCAGTGTGATAGGATGTCACTAGGGAGTCTCAGAAAATCTGACTAATGCTTTTAAAACATCACTGTTTATAGACAGAATAGAAGAGAGTAAGGGGGTGAGAGCTAAAGCCCCAAGAAGAGTCACCAGGTCATTACAGAAATAAATGATGGCAGCTTCACGAGAGCAGTGGAGGGAGGGAAATACAGGATACTCAGTGAGTGTGGAGCCACAGAGGCCCGAAGTAGGAGGGAAAAGAAGATGGCTCCGCACTGTTGGCACTGAGCGACTGGGTAAGCTGTTACTGATAGGAAAGAATAGAAGGGAAAATAGCCTACAGTGGACGGAATTCAGGAGTTTGGTCTGAGACATGCTAAACTGTAAGGGTCTGTTCGATGTCAAAGGTGCATATAGTCAAAGCTATATGGTTTTCATGTATGGATGTGAGAGTTGGACCACAGAGAAGGTTGAGCACCGAAGAACTGATGCTTTTAACCTGTGGTGCCAGAGAAGACTTGAGAGTCCCTTGGACTACAGGGAGATCCAACCAGTCAATCTTAAAGGAAATCAACCCTGAATAGTCATTGGAAGGACTGATGCTGAAGCTGAAACTCCAGTACTTTGGCGATCTGATGAGAAGAAGTGACTCACTGGAAAAGACCTTGATGCTGAGGAAGATTGAAGACAAAAGGATTAGAGGACAGCAGAGGATGAGATGGTTGGATGGCATCACCAACCCAATGGGCACGAACTTGAGCAAACTCCAGGAGCTAGTGGAGGACAGAGGAGCTTGGCGTGCTGGAGTCCATGAGGTCACAAAGAGCTGGCCACAACTTAGCGACTGAACAAGGACAACAATTAGACGTCAGAGTAGAAGTGCTGAACAGGAAACTGGATGCACACACACACACACACAAAAATAAAATAAAAGAGGAGTGTCCCACACTGGAGATATGTGTATATATATACATACATACATATACACATGCATACATTCCTACCCATACACACACACACACACACACACACACACACACACACACACACAAACATACACTGGAGAAGGCAATGGCACCCCACTCCAGTACTCTTGCCTGGAAAATCCCAAAGACAGAGGAGCCTGGTGGACTGCCCTCTATGGGGTCACACAGAGTCGGACACAAGTGAAGTGACTTAGCATCAGCAGCACATACATACACACACATATGCATACACATATGCATATACACAGCAGGAGATAAACACACACATATATATAATTTACTGGTTATTATATATTATGTAATATAAAATACAGTCACTAGTGTTTAGTTAAATTTAAAGTCTCAGGACTAAGTGAAATTCCCTAGAGAATAGGTTTAGCAGGCATATTCGTTCTAGTGAATCACATCCCTCATTTTAGGCCATGCCTAAAATGGGGTTGGTACTGAGCCCAAACTGAAATTCCTTGGCCTCAGCGAATCACAAACTCCATTTCCTTGGATAACAATGATTTCAGCTTTGTGTCAGGTTCCATTCTGGCTATGAGAAAGGATGAATTCTGGAGCAAAAGCTTTTCCTAATTTCCCATGAAAGCTATCAAAAAGATAATCTTTAAAGACAGGTCTGGATTCAGAAGTGGCTTTGCAGAAGGTAAAGTAGAGAAATAGAAAGAAACTAGCTACTCAGGTTGTCTTTGATTAACTACCAGCTGAACCCAGAATAACACCTGAACTTTTAAGTAAACCAATAAGCATCTTAACTCAAACAGATGTTTTGGTAGTTTTTATTGATTTTAATAAGCATCTGAGACCAAAAACAGAAATAAAGGTAAGGAAGCCAGGGAACGAGGGAGCAAAGAGAAAAGAAAGGAAGAGATGAAGGAAGGACACGGAAGGATGAAGAAAGGGAGGGAGGGGCAAAGGAGAACACACTTCAGTAAGAGCAGTAAAAAGGAAAAATGAACTGAAGGTATTTCTTCTTTCACTTGGGAAGGGAGTTTATCCAACCATTTTCTTGCAAAATCCACAAACATCACCCAGATTTAGAGTAGGATTGAACCTGCAGAGATGTGGCCCTCTCGGGTGGTGAAGAGACCTGCCAGAAAGGGCCTGAAAGGACCTTAACACTTCTCTGTTTCACAAATGGCAACTGACACCTGTGAAGCCCAATGCTCGGTCCATGTTATTACATTATCATGCCAGTATCAGGTACCAACTGTTAGAAAGACATTACCCTTCCGCCTGACACTTGCTTCCCCAGTGCCCTCTCAAAAGATGACCAAGGCATCCTGATGCTTCATCCTCACTGGGATCTAAAATCTCAACGGATAAAAACTGGAGTTTTGTTATGTTTGTTATTTAGGGCAGTGTACTCGGCTGTGATTTTAAAAAGATCAATACAACACTATTTAAAATAGTTTTTAAAATCCATTTTCAAACTAAAGCATAACAATAGATATTTCCTAGTGCCGGAATTTTCAAGAAACACTCTAAACAAAATGAAACCATTTCAATTAGCGTGACACTAACTGTGCTTTCCTGGAGAAGGAAATGGCAACCCACTCCAGTACTCTTCCTGGGAAATCCCATGGACAGAGGAGCCTGGCAGACTACAGTTCATGGGACTGCAAAGAGTCGGACATGGCTGAGCCACTTCACTTCAGTTGTGCTTTCCAGGAATGGTGAAGGGACCGCAGGACTCCTTTCCTCTCAGCCTCCTGTGCTATTCACCTGAACTTGGCCTGGGTGCTTGGCAGATGCAAGGAGAATAACTGAGGATTATGTTTATCCTTTCAGTTGACATCTGGGAAAAAAACCCCAGGCAAAAGTTAGCAACCGTTAATTCAAATAAGTATAGCTCCTTTGACAATACAATTGAACATCTTTCTCTTTTAAAGATATAAAGTCTCCTTCAAATCCATCATATCTTTGACCACATCTAAGTTTTGCCACATAACTTACACGTTGGGAAGTTGTTCAGACAACATAGTAAGTACTTTCTAAATTCCTAATAAAGATGCATCAATAGTTACAAAAGAATAATGTTTTCCAACAGCCCAATTTTAAGTAACTTCACACATACCAGAAACACCTGCCAGCTACCTCTACAGACATCTTGCTTCCTAACACTGTATACCTTAAATACTCGAATGTATTATTCATGAAGCACTCCTAATTGATATTTGTTATTCAGATGAACTGCAAAGCTGTGGATCTCACCGTCCTTAAAAAGCATGTCATCTGGTTTATAGGAGATTAGAATCAAATTCAAATATTTTCTCTCCCTTTCTCTCTTTCTTCCTTTCTTAGTTACTTTTGGTTAAGTAATGTTCATACGTATTGTGGTATTTGTGACTGGCAACTTGTAGCTTCTATTGCCTAAAAGGGTTTCTTTCCCCCTTAACTCTCTAGGTTACTCACCTGTTTCCTTAAAATGCCAAAAAAAAAAAAAAAAAAAAAAAAATCTAGCCACCAAGGTTGTCAGGATAATATTCAAAGTGCTTTTGACAAAGTTCTTACAATTCAGCTGCCTGCTGTGTCAACGAGCAGAATATTAAAAGCATTACGAGAGAAAAAGAGCATAAATACAGATAAAAGAATTACCACATCAGTCACATATTTGCATTTGAGTAGTTATATTTTTTTCAAAACTATACAAAACACCGTTTCAAGTCATAATCCCTTTGTCCTGAGACCTTATATTCCAGTCGTTGTTAATAAAAATATCATGTTTTTAATTTTCAACTTTTATTATTATTATTTTTGGTAAAACGCAAACTGGTTCCATGGTATGGCTATGCTAAGAACCATGATCATCCACCTTAATGGCAACATTTCAACGCAGAGCAAGACGGCTGCATATTTGCAACACACTGGTGAAGTCTCAGATGGCATAATCAAACTCCTTGACCAAGATTCCTGGAGAAACCCCACACTGGTACACCCAGTCCCACAAAAAAAATATTTCCTACAGCATCTAAATCCCAAATCACAATTGAGAAAACTGTTCCCAGGTTTCTGGGCATACTCCATTCACTGCTCTAAGTGTAAATATTTACTCACTGTATATTTTATATAGATAGAGGATTTATTCCTAATTACTGGATTTTAAAAAGTCATCTTGACAGGTTCCTAAATAGATACAGACGAGTGACTAAATTCACCTGCTTTCTCGTTTTCTCTTCGTTGTTGTTACAGCTGGGTGTCTTTCTATTGTAAAGTAGGCTTGTTTCTTTTAAGACTGGATCAATACCCAAGGAGTCTATCACAGCACATCAAAGGCTTTTTTTTTTTTTCCCTAAAAGAGGGAGGAAAATGCCTTAAAGAGTTAAAAACAGCACCGTATTATAATTATGACTTGACACTGATTCTGCTGAATTCATATAATCACAAAACCTTATTGTTAGGAGTCTTGGTTACCTAACTGGTAAGTACTAGTAAGTCGCTTCAGTCATGTCCGACTCTATGAGACCCCATAGACGGCAGCCCACCAGGCTTCCCCATCCCTGGGACTCTCCAGGCAAGAACACTGGAGTGGGTTGCCATTTCCTTCTCCAGTGCAGGAAAGTGAAAAGTGAAAGTGAAGTCACTCAGTCGTGTCTGACTCCTGACCCCATGGACTGCAGCCCACCAGGCTCCTCCGTCCATGGGATTTGCCAGGCAAGCGTACTGGAGTGGGGTGCCAGAAAGGGGCCTGCTTGACCTGTGTGATCAGACCAGCAAAGGCGGAAGCAAACAGTATAACTCAGCCTCTTGCCACATTCTTCTCGTCATTGCTAAAGTCACTACATCCTGACCTGGAATAAAAGAAAACAAAATGAAATCTGAATTCCCGATATTATTTTAAAAGGAATTTCATATTAGGAGGGATAATGTTTAATTTTAAGCTACACACTGAAGCCATGAAAGGCATTTTCTTCAGAAGAGCTTTTAACAAAAAATGTACTTAAAGGACATTGATGCCGAAGCACTATGGAGAATTTACCCAATTAATGATTTATTTTTGCCTTATTCCTTCAAAAATGTTGACATGACATTTATGTTGTATTTAAAATATTATAATACCTATTCTTTTAAATGACACATCTTTGTTTTCTCTGCCTCATGAAGGTTAGTATTTTCCTAGAAGATGTGGACAACATAACTATAGATTTGACAAATTTAAAGGATGCTGTATTTAATTCCTAGAAGGAAGTGCCATGTTTTGAACAGGACTGGGAGTATTAAATTCACTCCCAGATCCAACTTTGGTGCTGGCAAGGCTGGTATAGAATTGTGCATTTTCCTTTAGTGGTTTCCTCTGCCTCAGGTAAAATCAGAATAACCATGTACATTACAGGTGACCTTAATGCTTGTTATTTTTCAAATAGGCAAATAATTTTAAGGAAAAGGTGCATTACATGCACAAGCATGCAAATGTAGCAAATAAATGAATCTATATTTAAGGTTAATTTTTATATCCACAAAAAAATCAACTGCTTATTATATTAACATACACAAAACCAAATGCATATACAAATGTTTAACATATTAACTCTGAAATCACACGACCTGAGTTCAATATTCTGACAGTATGATGATTAACTTTTCTGAGTCTTCAGTTCCTTATATGAGAAAAACCGATCTCCATTATAGCTTGTTTTGATGATAAGCATTGTAAAAATATATTTGAAAGTACTTAGTGCCAAACTTGTAGTCAACACGAGGTAGAAATTCCAGCTATGATTATCATTATACTAGTGCATACGGAACAAGTTAGATACATCACCAGAATATAAATCCATAAAATCAGGCAATCAAAATAAAAAGTGGAAATTTAAAAAGTGAAAAAATAAGATTATATGCTTATTTTATGCTCATATGCAGATGACACCACCCTTATGGCGGAATATGAAGAGGAACTAAAGAGCTTCTTGAGGAAAAGTGAAAGGGAAGAGGAAAAAGTTGGCTTAAAATTCAATATTCAAAAAACTAACATCATGGCATCCAGTCCCATCACTACAGGGCAAATAAATGGGTAAACAATGGAAATAGTGAATATTTTATTTTGGGGGGCTCCAAAATCACTGCAGATGGTGATGGCAGCCATGAAATTAAAAGATGCCTGCTCCTTGGAAGAAAACCTATGACCAACCTAGACAGCCTATTAAAAAGCAGAGACATTACTTTGCCAACAAAGATCCGTCTAGTCAAAACTATGGTTTTTTCAGTAGTCATGTATGGATGTGAGAGTTGGACCATAAACAAGTCTGAGAGCCAAAGAATTGATGCTTTTGAACTATGGTGTTGGAGAAGACTCTTGAGAGTCCCTTAGACTACAAGGAGATCCAACCAGTCCATCCTAAAGGAGATCAGTCCCGAATATTCATTGGAAGGCCTGATGCTGAAGCTGAAACTCAATCGTTTTGCCACCTGATGAGAGGAACTGACTCATCTGAAAAGACCCTGATGCTGGGAAAGATTGAGGGCAGGAGGAGAAGGGGACGACAGAGGATGAGATGGTTGGATGGCATCACCCACTCGATGGACATGAGTTTGAGTAAGCTCTGGGAGTTGGTGATAGACAAGGAAGCCTGGTGTGCTGCAGTCCATGGGGTCGGAAAGAGTCAGACACAACTGAGTGACTGAACTGAACTGAACTTACTTGGTAAAAGAAACCAGTATGCAAACTACTATTATTTTTATTAGACTTACATAGTCTATCAAAGCTCTAAAATACAACAAATTGTGTCATTCCATGCATTCCTTACTGATTTGCTGCAAATAGCTCCATACTTCCTCCCCCCTGAAAAAAAATATTAAGGAAAAATGAATTGCTAAGAAACAATCATTATTATCTAAATACTTTCTATGTCTGAGAACAGTTGACAAATGAAGACCAAAGACAATTAGATTACCTCGTGCTTAGAATTACAAAAGTTACAGTAAATTTACCTACTCAAAACCCAGTTCCATGAAAAGCATTTAGATCTTCCAAATTTGACTTCCGGTGCCTTTCATAGTTTTGCTTTACATTCAAATGTGTTTATTGGTTTATTAGGACTTCTCCAGGAAGTTCTCAGCATGCTAGTGAATTTTGTGTGATTTTAATTATCTGGAAATAAAGCCTAAATCTGCAAGAAGCATGAAAAGGTAAGACCAATATTTGTTTCCTAAATGAGGGTTTAAAAAAAAAAAAATTTCAGAGATTTTCCAAGCATCACAGCATTTAGCTTTAAATTCAAGCCAGATTCATGTTGGAATTAGAACATTCAGTTGTTTCCTTGACTTTAAAAAGTCATAAACTTAGTAATCCATTTATTAAGTATATCCTTAGCTATATAAATCATCTTTTTAACCTTTTTCTAACAATATGTCTTCCACATCTAAACAGAATATGGCTATTCCTTTTTATTATTTTTATTTATAGCAATCACTACCATGTATGTGTTGACTAATCACTCAGTGACAAGAAAATGCGTGCCCACAGCTCTCCACTCCCAGTTAATGTGCTCCAAAGGGAGGTACCGTATGCTGAAAATTCACCTCGTGTTGGGGAGACCAAATTTCCCTAAAAGACACAATGCCAGATGATCTCTACAAGACGAGCTCTACAACAGAGACTATCGAGTGTAACAAATTCAAATGCTCTCGAATCAGAGACAGAAGTTTTCCTTTACTGGCAAAACAATTTTTAATTACACTACCTGTCTCCTCCATGATAGAATTCAACCTCAACATCATTTTCCAGTCCAGAGTCACAATAACAAATACCATAAACTTAGAGTAATGTCTAGCCTTTAAGTAGTTCCAAAAAATGCCTACATTTATAACTATTTCATGTCTTTGTAAATTTTCTTCTGGAGAAACTATTTTTCTTAAAGGACAATGCAGGAACCAGATAATTCTTAAATGTAAATGTAGACTGTTTATCAACTTTCTTTGTCTTTGTCCTACTTTTTAATCTATCTGACTTAAGCTAGTCAGATAATTTTAAAAATTCTAATATAAAAAGTAATTATGAAAATAAAATCATATTTACATGCAAAAATTTGGACAGGAATGTCCACTAAAGCATTGTTCATAATAGCCAAGAAGCAGAAACTAATTGAACATCCATCAATGGATGAAGGAACAAAATGTGGCCTCTCCGTACAAAAAAGGAAAACCTACTGCTGCATGCCACATCAGAGCTGAACGCTGAAAACATTTTGCTAGGTTAGAGAAGCCAGTCACGGAAGACCAAATGTTGCGGGATTCCATCCACATAAAATGTTCAAAATAAGCAAAACAACAGAAAGATAATAGTGGCCGTCCAGGTATGGCATTGAAAGAGAGGGTGGCTAGAAAATCAGGAGTGTTCTAAAAGCTATGATGGAGATGGTTGCATAAGTCTGTGACTACACTAAAAAAAAATGTATAAGTTGGTCAATTGTATGATATACGAATTATATTTTAACAAAGATGTTTTTGAAAAGTAATGGCAAAAAAAAAGAAAAGAAAAGTAATGGCAAATTTCAGCAGTATTGCTGCTATATTTACAGACTGCCTTCCTTCCATTTAGAGGATATCTTTTGAGTAGCAAGCTTTCGAACCAGATATTTGAGGTTAATGTCCTCTTGCCCTTCCCTCTTAGAGATGACTCAGAGGGATGAAGGGAACACTTGTCATGATTCAGCTAGGTGGCCACGATTAGAAACCAAGGATTCTTTCCTCTTACCAGGCTTTTGTCAGTATCAGGAAAGTTTCTTATTTGCTTCTTGTGAAATGGATTTGACCTATCGTAAGTATTCTCTGACAATCCTTTTGTTATACTGTGACCAGCTTCTTTCCTAAAGTATGTATTACTTATTTTTTCAAATGCTTTATCTCAATATGTAAACTGACTATCTTCTTTGCTCTCTTTCTTTTTAAATGGAAGAGCCTCACTATTTATGTGGGAGCTAAGTCTTGCACATTTGAAATCAACCACTTTTATATTTAGAAATCTGTAAAATATTTACTATCTTTATAACAATTAAAAGATGTCTAGAAATTATATAATTTATAAATGTATGTTTTTATTTCTTTCTTTGTCTGCTTAAAAGTCGTCCCTTAAATAAATAGTGCTTTAATTTTTTTTCCAGGCATCAATTTGAAAGTAATAATTCATATCATTTTGACTACAGTTATGGTTTTTACATTTGGTATTTGAATCACTGAAAACTCCAGGGTCATCCTCTTAACTTCATAATCAAGCCTCTAAAACATGATACTCATGTAGGAACTGCATATATTTTATTGGTCATATCCTAACTGATTGTCCTTTGAAAGATGGGATCTGTCTTCCACCCCTAAGAAACTCTAACTTTTCCCCTTCCTCTTTAATTCTTCCGAGAACAACTTTTATTCTGCCCTCTTTCTCTGTCTATTCCAACCGTTTGTTTTAATCACCTTACTTCTCTTTTTGCCCTTCCACCCACTTCCTAAACATTCTCCCCTGGTAGATTTTCTTCCCATGTGAACAATTCATCTTAACTTTTGCCTATAAAGTGTCACAATTTTCTCTCTGAGATTTTGAGGAATAACTGTATCCCACATCTAGAAATAAAATAACTGAGACACAAAGATCATTAACAACATTATTATATGTTAATGTTAAGTTGAAACATAGAGCCTGATTCTTGATATCTACTGTGGACAACCAAGCTACATTGATTAATATAAATTTAAGAAATCAGGCTCAGATTTCACCAAATAAGACAGAAATACTGAAATACATCATCAGTCTTTAAAATCTATCACCATAGTGCCTGCTATGTACGATATTTTTCCTCTAAGTTATTTGCAACAAGGATGCATGCATTTTAAATATTTATTAAAGCCTTGTCCAAAACCACTGATAACGTTTTGCAATATCATCTCAGGTAGGAAATATGTCCTCTTTCTGACACCACAGTATGTTAAGTATCATGGAACATAGCATTTTTCTGCCTCAAATTCTATGTATGGCTTGCCTCTTTTACTCAAAAAAGAAAAAAAGATTCTTAAGAGTAGCACCCACATCTGAGTCATCTTTTTCCAACCAGTGATATGAGGCAATCCCTTTCCACACAATAAAACTCAGCATTTGCTGCAGAAGGATGTGCTCCTATCTTCATAGCCCATGGAGCTGTTGCACAGATACAAAATACATTTCAAAGTTATCGTTATTTTTTTTGAGCTATAAGAACTTGATTTATCTTTCCTCTTAACTAAGCAATTATAAAAATAATCGTTATCATCAGAATTAGGGGGAAAACCCTCTCTATGAGCTCTTTAGATCAAACCCAACTATTACAGAGCATACATTTTTAAAAGCCATAAATATTACTACACCCAATTATTTTTCAATGTTTTCCATATCAAACTTGTCCCTTAGAAACCACGTTGAACAAAATGGATCTGTGTATTTCCCCCAAATGACAGACAGCAAGCATCACACGTGAAAGGTGATCAATCTGCCTGATTGAAGCTCCACCACTCATCTAAACAAAACTCAGATCCCTGAGGAAGTCAGAAATCCAATGTGAAAAAACAACTTTGCCAACATCATATGAACACTTCTTTAAAGATGGATTTTTGCTTTAGGAACTTCATAGACATTTCATAGCAAGTAGTTCCAATGAAAAATGTATGAGAAGAGACTGTGTAACGGCCTGACCCCACATAGAAAGAATAAGTTTATATTTAAAGAATATAATTCAACAAAGCTCATTTTTCATAATTTTTCACAGAAATATATTTAAATAAAGGGTTATGACCTATTCTAATTCTTCCAAACAAATTTGATCAATAAAGTAGAATAAGGGGTATATATCACATTAACAGACTGAACTCCAATATCAAACCTGTATTTGAACTCATGACCCACTACTTAACAACTGCAAGACACTGAGCAACGAAGGTGACCACTGTATTTTCTCAACTGAAAGATGAAGTAAATAATTGTTCCTACCTAATAAGGTAATGTGGTTTAAAAGAGATACTGCTTATCAATGGTTTAGTAGAGTACAGGGACATAATTAAAAGGTCTAGATATTTTAAAAATAAAAGTATCATACAATAACAAAGATAATTGAAGTTTTGGAGTTATCTTTATTTCAATTTCTTTTTGAAGTTTCAAAAACAAAAATACATTAAAATAACCTCAAAATGTTACTATTTTAGAAGATAATATCTCATTTTAAGAAACACACTAAAGTTTTAATTTTTGGGAAACATGACTCACTCAAGTAAGACCCAAAATAAAAATTTTAATGTTTTTATAAGAAAGGGGAATACTTCTCATATAACCTTGAGCAAAGAACAATCTCCTATATCTAAGAACATTGCCTCCTTCTATTTTTTCTATTAAATAGGTTGGTAGAGGGTAAGCAGTAGTTACAGAAAAGAAAAGGACACTCTCCCAGGTAGCCAGATTAACACTTGAAACTCGTGTATTGCTTTGGACGCCAAAGAGAAGCCATAATGCCTTTCCATCTGAACTAACTTTGAATGTGTGCATAGAACATGTAATTTAACCACCAGGAAATTCAAATACTTATCAGCAACTGAAAGGCAGAGCAATTTCTCAAAAGGTGGCTGGGACCCAGTGGTCAAAATCAAGCTGAGAAGTAAAACTCCTGTCTTTCAGGGTAAAGGAAAAAGGGAGAGTGAAAAGTGCCCAGAATCCAGTTCTTCAGGGACGCTGCATTAGGCCCAAGGCAGAAATGCAGGCATGAGGGAAACACAGAATTAGGGTAAGGACTAAGTCTTGGGATAATACCCTGTAAGATCATTTAATGGTGTCAAAAACTGAACCTTCTCAAATTTCTCCTACCCAAGATAAGAAAGAGTCTGAAGCTCCTCCTCAGGCTGGAAGCCAAATGGCTCCAATTTGAGAAGACAGACTTCAATGTCTGAGGACTCTCACCCTGGGAAGGAAGACTTCTTTGCAGAATACTGAACAATAAAAAGAATACTAGCAGCATCTAGTGGTCTGCCTATGTAAGTGCCCCCAGACCTAGGTCCTGAGATAGAAGAAAGTGAGATCCTAAACATGGTGAACTACTGATGGACTTTAATGGGTGTCTTATTTCTGGGAGAATAGGAGTGGGAAGAGGGCAACTGTCTAGACCACCATGTTCAAAGCCTCGTGGGGGGAACACAAAGAAGCATAACATGTCCAAAGAGTTTTGTATAACTGTATTTCTTCCTGCACAGTTAGGCAAGAATCCATAAAGTATGGCTGAACATATTGATCTTTTCATATTCTTGATCAATCAATATATAGATATTAGAGTAATGAAGAATTGTGAGAGAGCAGCATATGAAACATTTTCTGCTCTCAAGGTAGATGCAGTTATTCAGCCGACTTAGATTCTATTCCATATTTACACCTGGTATTTTTAATCACCTGCTTGTAGGAACAGTTCTGTAGAATAACATTAAATGAAGGGAGGCTTTTTCACTGCTTGCCACTTATCCAACCACCTAAATCATTCACCCTATGTCTATGGTACTCAACCACAGTTTATTCTAAATAGTTCTAAGCAGCTGCTGAAATAAATCATTTGGAAAAATTATTATATCACACAGACAATTCTATTAACAATATTGCCAAACATCTGTGCGTCAAAGGACACTGGTATAGTTTTTTTCAAAGGAATGCATATTTTTTAAAACTGTCAAAATGATCTTAAAGGGCTAGAAGCAGCTTCTAGAAAAGAAATGTCTGATAACTGAAAAAAAATTAATTAAGCTCCCCTTTAAAGGTAGAAAAGGAATGAACATTACCTGAATTCTCATTCACTTGGATGCTTTTAAAATATTAAGGAGTTAGTAAAATTGTGCTTCTAACTGCTGTATTAGAATTTAGCTTTGATAACTAAGAATCATTCCTTTTCTGAATGCAGCATAGTTGCACGTTCCCTTTTAAAGCCTTTTTAGAAGGCAGTGCTTTTTATTCATAGCTCACTTCTCTTCTTTTCTTAATTAGTAGCTTGAATGTGATTTTCCCTTTTTTAAACTGAGCAGGCTGTGTAGCTAAATGGTGTTTTTGACATTCCTGCACTGGGGACAGATTCAAAACGAAGGCAGAAGACAATAGAGATTGACTACATACTTCGAGGCCCCAAATGGAGAGGAATGCTGGTAATTACAGGGATTCGGCAACACTTTGTCTCTTGGCATCTGTACTTGGAAAAACAATGAAATAATCATGGACAAATATGATGTGAAATGTGTTTATGGAGCAGCATGTTTTATTAACACTGAGCACAGCAGAGAGATAAGCACCACTTGCTAATTTTAAAATTTCTATGAACTGTGGCAATTAAGCCTAATAATTATTTAAAGAGTATAACAAAGATGAGTCTATTCGTACGGAATTTCAGAGAAAAAGAATAAGCAGAGTGCTAAAGTTCAGTTTGGATGATGTTCCTCCAGTGGAATTCTGTACATATCCTACCTGGTATGATTTGAAACTGGACATACTCCTAACATAGGGCTTCCCTGGTGGCTCAGAGGTTCAAGTGTCTGCCTCCAATGCGGGAGACCCGGGTCCGATCCCTGCTTCGATCCCTGGGTTCGATCCCTGGGTCGGAAAGATCCCCTGGAGAAGGAAATGGCAACCCACTCCAGTATTCGTGCCTGGAGAATCCCATGGACAGAGGAGCCTGGCGGGCTACAGCCCTCGGGGTCGCAAAGAGTCGGACACGACTGAGCGACTTCACTCTCATTTTCATACTCCCAACATACTAGTCTCAAACTGAGGGGTCTCCTCAGGTCACATTTTGTTTCTTTGCTCATTTTTTTCTTGCTTTTGTTGTTGCAGAAACTATTTCTTGGGGGTCTTGTGTGTCTTTGATGTTAATTTTAGAGTGTTAATACACACCATGGGTGCCCATCAGGAAACCGTAGGTCTAATTGAATAAAGTAGTAAATATATTAATTGTTCTTTCCAGAATTGTCACTTTTCCCATTACAAATTTTTCTCAATAACAAACAAACAAACAAAAAAGCCACTGATTGTCTTTAGTCTTTTGATAGATAACTAGGGAAGGAAGGTTTGTTAGACCCGTGGGCAAAGCAAAATTTATCTTCCACCACCTTAGCTGAATGATGACAACAGGCTCAGACTTAGGATGGCAAAACTACCAGAAATTGAATTGAGTATTAAAAACACAAACAGACAAGGTATCAAATTATTGATCATTAATAAAGGTGTATGTCAAGGAAAAATTTTATATATTTTAGTTTGTTTCCAATGGGGGGAAACAAGACATTTCGGTTGATTAGTAAAAAATAGTATTTCCTCTATTTTCTCCCCTCCATGTTTTTGTGCTATCTTTTGCAATTCACTGTCATTTCCTGAGCAATTTTAAAAGATAAACTTGCATATTTAACTTTGCAGCAGGAGAATGAAAACACAATGAATGGCTGTTCTCTGAGTATAAACCAGGGAACGCCAAGCTTTATTCATCTCTGGGTTCTTTCTTCACGGAGCAAGTTTATTATGGCATTTATACTGAAAAAAAATTATTCATTGTATTTGATACAAAAGGGATGTTGTCAATAATTATTTCTGAGCCAGAGTCCTGTCAGCAGGAATGGAGTAGGCTTGCCTCCCCAACCCACAACAGAAAACTTAACACTCTGTCCATTGCTTGTATTTTTCCTGCATTCTCAGCAGGATTATTCCAAAACACTGGTACACACTCCATAGTTGCAGAGGCAATTTCTCATTAGACCTGTAACTTGATAGAGAACCACATCACACAGGCATATGGAAAAGTAAATTGCACCAATAGCTTATTTTCAATGCCTCTCTATTTTATTTGCATCCACATAGTTGAGGAACAGAGCTGACCTCGGGCAAAAAGATGAAGCTGGAAATCTAAGCCCAGCTTCTTTCTGTGGTGTCTAATCCTCCTAAATTATGAATTACCCCCAGACTCCACAACCCCACCCAACCACCACATACATTAAAACATAGGCACATACCTCAAAATCGCCTTGCTCTTTGCTTCAGGTCAAAGGCTGACAGCAATTTCTGACTCCCAACATAAATGATTCTAAGTTGAGATGACTTTCCCTGAGATATTTGCATTTTAATCTCAACTTCTGTTTGTGAGATCTAAAAAACCATCTCCAGTTAGAGGGTTGGGGGAGGTAAGAGATAGTGTTCAATGAAAAAAGATAAAACTGAGAGGGGGAATAAGATACATTTGGGAAGAAGCTCAAGTGGGGAACGTTTTATTTCGCCAAAAAATTGAACTGGCCACCTCTCAGAATCGGTTTTGAAGGTGAGCATGTTCTGTTGTATCAGAGAAATGGAAGGAAACTGTGTACAGAAAGAATCAACATGAGGTAGGTCCACCCACGTATTCTCACAATTCCACAAGCCTTATTCAGCTGCTCCCATTTAAAAGGAAAAAAGGAATGGAGGAATGGAGAGAAAGGGAAGGAGGGAGGGAAAGAAAAGGATCCCCCACAAGAGGCTATGGACCTAAGAAAGCACATGCAAACATCGTCTGTTTATTCCTATCCTAGGGGACTCTAATGCCCATGTCTTACTCAGAATTTAGGTGCTCAAGTCTGCTTATACGCTGAAAATCACATAAAATCTACCATCAAGAATTCTGTTCATTGATGTCAGTTCACTAAATTCAACACAGATCCAGAGCTGTTTTGCTCCCTCCAGTTGCGCAGGCGGATTACTGCCCACTACGAGGGGCAAGCTGCAACTGACTCTGAGTGAAAAGTAGAATTCCGTCTCAGATTATGCTGCATGCAACTTTACTGGGCAGAGCAGCTGACACAATTGTTCACTTATGGCCAAGGAATCCGAAAGCCGCCCTGCTAAGAAATGGTTTGTCAGTCTCAATCTAGCAGAATGATTTAACAGGAGCACCCATCAGCTCTTGACACAGAGACTCTTAGCTTAAGTCAGCTCTACACCTCAGTCCTTTAAGACTGGAACTTCTGGGAAAGGAGCCCCTGGTGATGATCGTAAAGAATCTCTGAAATGAAAAGCAGCATGGCAGGGAATAAATAAGATGGCAGGAAGAGAGAGTCATGAAGCGCTGGCATTAGGTTTCAGCTAAAGCACTGAAGACAAATGCGTGGGGATCCAGAGTATGCTGACAGTCAAATGAAGAACTTTTTCTTATAAAGTTTACTCACATCTCTGAGTGTGAATATATGATGATTAGATCGTGACTGGTAATAGGAGGAACTGCAAACATTAACACAGTTTTAAAACACTGATCAAGTGATAGAGAAAAGAGGAAATCACAAATTTGATTTCACTATGAAAAAGAAATATTAGTTACAGAAATCCACATAAATTTCATAGCACTGATGGCCTTTTGCTGTGTCAAATAAAAGATATTATACTTATTAAAAGTATGCTAGATTATTGCTGCCTGTTTGACTTTATGCATTCTTGCATTAGTATGAGCGCTGCTGCATGCTCTGCTCACTATTGTTTTTAGCCCAAATAATTGAAATGTAATTTGTTTTGTTTGACATTACATTATTTAGGAAGAATGAAAATGTATATTTCAATACTACTGATAGTATTAATGTGAATTATTTATCAATCAACTATAAGAAGCCTCTTCAAAATAAATATTTATGCCAAACTCAGATTTCTTTTTTGTAAGAAAATATAATACCAATGTCGGAGAAGGCAATGGCACCCCACTCCAGTACTCTTGCCTGGAAAATCCCATGGACGGAGGAGCCTGATAGGCTGCAGTCCATGGGGTCGAGAAGAGTCAGACACGACTGAGCGACTTCACTTTCACGTTGTTCTTTTTATGCACTGGAGAAGGAAATGGCAACCCACTCCAGTGTTCTTGCCTGGAGAATCCCAGGGATGACGGAGCCTGGTGGGCTGCCGTCTATGGGGTAGCAGAGAGTCGGACACGACTGAAGTGACTTAGCATAGCATAGCATAGCATAGCATGTCAGAGAAGGCAATGGCACCCCACTCCAGTACTCTTGCCTGGAAAATCCCATGGATGGAGGAGCCTGGTGGGCTGCAGTCCATGGGGTCGCTAAGAGTTCGACATGACTGAGCAACTTCACTTTCACTTTTCATTTTCATGCACTGGAGAAGGAAATGGCAACCCACTCCAGTGTTCTTGCCTGGAGAATTCCAGGGAGCGGGAGCCAGGTGGGCTGCCGTCTATGGGGTAGCACAGAGTCGGACACGACTGAAGTGACTTAGCAGCATAATACCTATGTACATATATATTATGGTTCAGAGATGGACAGTTTATTACATTTATTATGAAAAACAATGCAAATATTATTATGCCCCCAATAGGCAAATATTAGTATGCCCCCAAATGCCATTAGCTTATAATGACAGAAGTTTCTCATTCACTTTGCTATTCAATGCTGATAATCCTGTGCAGAGAGCTGCTTTCTTCCGTGCAGTGATTCAGGAATTCAGGATCCACCTACTTTATAGGTCTTCTACCCCAAAGGGCTTTGTGATTCTCTACACCCAGCCAGTAGAAAAAGAAAGAATATGGAGATGGTGTGTCTATTTTTAAAAGGCTTGCGTTACATTATTTCCACTCCATTCCACTGCATTTTGTTTGACTACAGCTGCCATCACTTTTTCTCCCAGGCCTCTTAGCTCATAAAGTTCACAAAAGCTACTCTTTTGTCTCATTTTCTATTCAGAAATTAAGAACACAGGCACTGAGGACTGAGTAGGACAGTGAGGGAAAGGTAAGTGGAGGTCACTTCCTGATCCTAGGGATCAAGTCATTGATGATCTAACATCAGTACAATCGTGGGGAAAAGGTTGAGCTGGGAGCCACTGGTCCTACATCTTCATCCCATTGGCATCTCTTCCCTTAACTGTTGGGTAAACTCAAAAAAAAAAAAGAAAAGAAAAAAACAGTTGTGCTCTTTGAGCCTACGTTTTTGCAGTTATAAAGTAAGGGAACTGTACTAGGGACAACTTCATAAACCATAATTTGAGATTAAATTACTACATGCTGCTGCTGCTAAGTCACTTGAGTCGTATCCGACTCTGTGTGACCCCATAGACGGCAGCCCACCAGGCTCCCCCGTCCCTGGGATTCTCCAGGCAAGAAGACTGGAGTGGGTTGACATTTCCTTCTCCAATGCATGAAAGTGAAAAGTGAAAGTGAAGTCGCTTAGTCGTATCCGACTCTTAGCAACCCCATGAACTGCAGCCTACCAGGCTCCTCCATCCATGGGATTTTCCGGGCAAGAGTACTGGAGTGGGGTGCCATTGCCTTCTCCAAAATTATGACATAAGCCTGCATTCATGAATCAACTCGTGGTCTTGCCAATGGTAAATGTATAGTTCCATTTATTCTTGAAATATTAAAAATAACTCAGAGATTTTATTATTTGTACTCTTCCCACTAAAACTATATTTACTACAAATTGAATTAAAATGGCTCTTTATTGTTGTTGTTGAGCAGCATGAACAGACAGATAATCTGTATTGTTGCTGTTCAATCGCTAAATTGTGTCCAACCCCTTGCAACCCCATGGACTACAAAACGCCAGGTTTCCCTGTCCTTCACTATCTTCCAGAGTTTGCTCAAACTCATGTCCATTGAATCGGTGATGCCGTCCAACCACTTCATCCTCTGCTGCTTCCTTCCCCTTTTGCCTTCAGTCTTTCCCAGCATCAGAGTCTTTTCCCTTGAGTTGGCTCTTCTCGTCAGGTGCTGTATTGGAGCTTCGGCCACGAATGAATGTTGATGTCCTTCCAATGAATATTCAGGGTTGATTTCCTTTCAGATTGACTGGTGCAATCTCTTTGCTGTCCAAGGGACTCTCAAGAGTCTTCTCCAGCACCAAAGTTCTAAAGCATCAATTATTCAGTACACAGCCTTCTTTGTAGTCCAAGGCTCTTTATTGAGCATTTATTGTATTTCATACATTTGGCAAAGTGAAATATATATATCAAGCTCTACCAGCCCTAAGTAGTACAACTGAGAGACATCCCAAGCCAACTCTTAAACCATAATTCCTCATGGCTGTATTATACTAGACTCACAAACCACTGCTGGGAACCACTAGATAAGAAGACTTATCAGGAGGTGATTCTTCCATATCTGTGTATCCATGAACTCAGACCAAAGAGTGAAAAAGCACTTTAGCCCACAATTCCACCTCTAGCCCACAATTCCACCTGCCATTTTTCAGTTTGAATACTTAGTCTCGGTTTCTTTATTTAAAAAAAAAAAATGAAATTTGTATAGCTAACCCTACCTCCTTCAGATGTCTTAAGTACCAATTAAGTCACTGCTCCAAAGCAATAAAAACCCAACTTCTGAGAATTAACCATATGAACATAAGATAATGCAGCCAACTCAATTATCCATGGTAAGAGATGACAAGGAAAAGTAAGGCTAAATTAAATATACAGGTGTCTCCAAACCACACTTTTGCCAATCACCTAAGCTCTTAGCTAGTGCTAATAAGCTGCAAAATAGATAGATTTGAATTTTATGACTTTACCTCTCCACTCCCTACTCTTGTCTGGTTTCAGTGCTAAGGGGCAGTCAACCACCCTTTAAAAGGCAGGAAAAGCAGAGGCTGGACTGTGCAATCAATAGCCTGGATAATTAGCCTCTGAGTAATTGAGAGAGTTAACTGTCTTATATTAACTTCACCCCATTACTCCCAGAATATGAACAAGTCAGAACAAGTTGGAGATGAATATCTGCGAGCAGAAGAAAAAAAAGTAGGGTAGTACAGGGGATTTATCTGGGGATTATCCTCTGATGTGAACTCTAATGACACAGAACCACATGACAACGGCCGCCTTGCAAGGGAACTCCAAACATGACAAGAGGGCCACGAGAGCTGTAAGGGACCTGCTTCCCCTCGGCACCAAATTATTCTCCTCTTTTCTTCCTACAACAAAAGACTCACTCCAGGCTTTGGCTGTGTTCCCAAAAGATTGGGTAATTAAGCAGGTAAGATTTCCAAGGAGAAATAAATATTTTCCAGTTACTAGACACTGTCATTGGGCTTTGATTCAAATGTGTATAATTTTTGAACAGGGAACATAATGAAAGGAATGTCTCACAAATTAATATAAAGCCCAACGGCATACCTGGCAGCCTCTTACATGAAATCATTGTTTTTCGCAAGCCAGGAATGTCGACTGAGTGCCCATCTTGGAAAATGCTTTTCTCCTTGTAGGATTAGCACTGGTTTTACGGAAGGAAAACTCAACTTGAAGAAAAATGCTCATAAAATACAACTTAAGCCTATTTTTCCTAGCTGTGAAGACATTTTTTAAAAATAGTGATATTGGTTTCCGCATGATCAGTGAAAATTGTGCCTCTTATTCAGAGGTTGAGAAGATAAAGAGAAGACTTAAACGACATGCAGAATTTTACAGAGTGACTAATTCAAATTAGAGGTTTGGATATAGATGCTGGGCTCTGGGACCAGAACACCAAATTACTGTTCTCTAAAAATAATGTACAACTCTGAAAAGTGAAATGGCTAAAATGTTGAGGAAATTCCCCTCAAAATATAATTTTAACTCTGCATTGAGAATGAGTCAAGCACAGGTTGAATGAACAATTTTAGGATGTTGGAAAATGACTGAATCATCACTGGAAGAATGAGCAAATTTTTTTCCCTTATAGTGGTGACAGCTTTAAAGTGATCATTCTGCACTGTCTGTTCTCCCTATAGCAAAAAGTAAGATAATGGTTCAACCAAGCACAGTTTACATGAACTTGACTTAGAAAATTTGAAATAATGTGATTAAAAATATATTTATAACTCATTTTATGCAAAGTAGAAAATAATATGAATATAAAAAATTAAATACCTCACAAATTGCTTAATTTCTAAGATTATGAGCTGGCTGAATTATAAATTCATTTGAATCATTAAATACTCCTTTTTTAAATTTATTTTTAATTGAAGGGTAATTGCTTTACAATATTGTGCTGGTTTCTTCCATATATCGACATGAATCGGTCATAGGTATACCTAAGTCCCCTTCCTCTTGAACCTCCCTCCCACCTCCTTGAATTGGTAAATACTCTTCCTATGTAAGAAACACATTTTTGTGTTTTGTATATGATTCAGGGTGCATGTTATGTCATCATTTTAACGTTTACCATCAGCATGATTTAAAATCTTTTTATAGTCTTTATTTTTCAAGTGATTAAGTGGCCATAATGGTGCTTAGTACTAGGGAGTTAAAAAAAAAAAAAAAAAATCCTGGAATCATTTGGTCGTAAAATTTTAAGGCAATAAAATATTGAGACAAAGGCTGTGCCTGTTACCAACTTATTGTCTGCTGGATTCAAATGCATCCTGCATCACCTGCTCCGTGAAAAACAGAAGGACCCTTTAAGTACTTCTTCCTTTGCTAGCTGGCATGATGTGAACATTTGTCGAGAGACTACAGGAAGAACACAGCATGGGAAAAAGCCTTTCCTTCTTGGTTCTGGGGTGCTCCCAGGCTGGCTCCTGCAGCAGAGGCAGCTTATGCAGGGGCACGAACTTGCACTGGCAGCATAGAAGCTTCCAGAACACCTGGCTCCATCACGTGCAAGTGCGGTAGGGGCTGCACCCAGAGTCAGAAGCTTCCGCGGTCATCTGCCTGAGGCCATCTGTAACTGAAGACATCATGGCGAGAGCACTCCCCAGCCCCCTCGGAGGGAGGTTCCTGACAAGTTCCAAGGGACAGATTTCTAGCAAATTCCTCCAGAGCCTCAACACAACGATTTATCTGTCATTCAGCAAGCCACAGCTGGGCTGTGTCTTTTAAGATCTGCATGTCAGCTTTGAAGAGGCAGTTCCTCCTTGGGTGCTTTATCTCACCCCTAGGGATAGGGGCTCCTCTTTACATCATCTGATCCTGTATTTTTTAGAATTTTCTATTATTAGCCAACTCTTAGTAACTATAGTCCCTTGTCATGGCTAATTCTTTATTACAGCTTTCCTTGTTCAAATCACTCAGTGGATTTTGTCTTCCAAATGGACTCTAACTGATACAAACTATGACTGAACCATCCTGATTGTCCATAATGTTAATATTAGATCACAGCATATATCTTAGAAAATATTCTGAGAAAAGAAAAATGATTTTTAAAATATGCTAGAAACGTGAATATATGTGCATTTGAAGGAGGCATCCACTGCTTATATTTATTCTTCTAAGAAATTCTCTTGAATTATGATAATTTTTAACTATGCTAGGTCTTCAGAAACCCATCCCTTAAATGTGCTTGCTCCCTACACACACATAAGCTTTCACACACATACGCTTTCTAAAATGCTGTCGATGTCTTAAGATAAGCCCCAGTCTCACTAAATGTTGAGTCTCCAAATTATGCATAAATATAATGCTTTATAACTGCAAATATGAAACCACACACTGACCAAAATTACAGAATGTTTAAAAATATTTTGAAATTGCAATGAGGTATGACTTTGTTCTCAATGCAACACTCTTTTATGCATCTCTTACCAGAACCTGTATCATGCTGATCCTGTCTGTTCAGTCAAGTATCTTTTTCCTTGCACTGAAAAGGAGTCACAGGGGAAATAAAATACTAGGTGGAATGGACCAGCACCTAGCTTGCAGCCCATTGTGAATATTTATAGGGCATTTCAGTGTTATTAGTCAAGTCTTTTCCTCAAAGCACTGTTTTGTTTAATATGTGATCAGAATAGTAACTGAGAAAAGAAAACTCTGTGTGTATGTGTGGGTACATGGACATATACGTACATGTGCTCACATCTGTGTAACCTGCTCACTGGCATTTTTCCTGTGGTATTTTTTCAGTCTCCTTCTTAGGCCCAGTTCTGGCTTTCAACTCTCATTTTACATACATTACAAAGTTTAGAACTAGACCCTCTTTTTCTTGAGACATAAGAAATGGAAGCAGAGTTCACTTCATGAAAACCAGATAGGCTCTTTCAAGAGAAATCAAGAATTACAGGTAAGCAGCTAGCTTCAGCAGCACCTATGCACAAACTGGAATGGTACAGAGAACATTAGCATGGCCCCTGCGCAAGGAAGTACGAAAGTCTACAACCAACAACCATAACTCCTCTAACTTCAGTTCAGTTCAGTTCAGTCGCTCAGTCGTGTCTGACTCTGCGACCCCATGAATCGCAGCACGCCAGGCCTCCCTGTCCATCACCAACTCCCGGAGTTCACTCAGACTCACGTCCATAGAGTCAGTGATGCCATCCAGCCATGTTACCACCTTCTATGCACATACACACACAAGTCACATTCTTCAGGATATTTTTCTTAATATGAAATATTTGCATCTAATATTTTTCCAATAAATTTTTCCAATTAGTCCATTTGTATGTTATATTTCAGAACCACAACATTTCAGTATCAAAATGAGTATAAGATAAAAGTAAATGATTAAAGGAAGAATACGAAATACAAATTTTTTTTAAGTCTGAAAAAACCCTGGAACTAGGAATATTTATTTTCTAACAAAGCATTGTGTTGACCAAACAAATTGCTCTTGGCTAAGTACCCCTCTTTTGGAGGAAAACAGCACTGTTTGCAATAATTAGAATTATTGAAATGCAACTAAATGACTGAAGTATGTCCAGATATACCAGAAATAGTGATCAGATCAAAGGTTTATGGTTTGAGAGACTGAAATCTAGAATACAAAACATCAAAGCATATCAGGCCAGTTGGTTCTCATTAAGTTTCATATTTAATTCCCATGCCCCCAAAAAGGATATGGCCATCTCCAAGGCAGTTATGAACAATCACTCTCTCTTACACAGGATGGTCATAATGAACTTCACCAATCAAGTAACCCAGTGAATTAAAAGTTTGCCACAGTTTCCATACATACTTTCTAAAGTAATGTCCATGCATGCACACACACGTGTCTATTTCTTACTTGTAAGAAGAAGGCATTGCCTAAAATATCTCAAGTAAAGGCTGTTCTTTGTTACATAATCCTATCTCATAAAAGTAACTTCACTAATGTGTAAACTCCAGAATAGATTTTTTTCCTTCTGCCAAGAAAACTAAAAGGATCAGAGTTGTGTCACCATTATCTCAGAATGAGATGACATTCTACATTATTCCAACCTTGGACGAGAAAGAATTTCCTAATATGTAGTGATTTATTTTTGATGTTGAACAAGCTAGTTGTGGAAATATATAAGCTGATTTAATGTATATTTCAAAGCATTATGTTGCTATCAGGAAACAGAATCCCTTATCAGAACTAAAGACTTAAGAGCAATAAATAAATTCCCTTTAATAAAACATTAGTCAGAAATAGAAAACACAGTATTTTTCATACTTTTCACTTAAAAGAGATTACAATATGATTCTTAAAGGATTTCAATATAAAAGAATTTTCATGCTATTTTTTTAGCACTAATATACTGCTGATTTCCAACATAAGAAGATAATAGAATCACATATTGAGAAGTTCAGTTCTTTAAAGATGAATCTGTGAAACTTCCTAGATAATATATCTTCGTAATAAATTACATATAAGTCAGAGGTTTAGACTGATCAAAGTGGCAAAGAAGAATCAGTAATTAAACTTCTACTCCATGGACAGATTTTTCGCCCAGGGAAATCTCTACACAGAGTCACCACCACCTGGCTGCTTCAGAAGGCAGGAGGTCATTACAATTAATCTCATACTCTCCTGACATTTAACTCTGGAATTCCAAATACCCTACCAAAATACCCACACTATGATTCAGTCAACCTTCAGAATCACGAGAGAAGCGGAGCTTTACTTTGGCAATTAAGTGCCTGCTACATTAAAAAAGAAACAAAACAAACACCTGTTTTAAGAGTTATTCAAGCACGCAGAAAATAAGACCTTTACCCTCCTAGGAATTAAAATATAATTAAGAGAAGACATAAATGTGAAAATTATAAATATAAGCTTGTTTTAAGAGACAGCATTCAAACAGTAAACCTATATCCATATATTAAGTAAACAATGGTTGCAACCCTAGCCAATAATGCATTATTAAATTACTGTATCCAAAATTCTTCATAATTTTTTTAATCTTAAGGGTATTCAAGTACAATATTTTGCTGGCTTACATAGAAAAGGATCATCAGTAATTTCAGACTGCTTTCCTCTTATAAAATGTTGACTCTTAGAAAACTGAAACCTCAGAGACAATATATCCTCAAATTACATTATAAAGTGTTACTGGGATGAAAGCCTTGAACAAGACGAACACTACAGATCATCAAACATTTACTTATGAATCATGGAAATCTTGACTCCCGTAAACAAAATCAAAAACTTGGGCAATGAGATTGACAGGCGGGGGAAGGGGGTGGGGGGCGGGGGGAATTTCCCTCTACCTATCTAGAGACCTTGTGGCTGGAATAATAATAAAACTGACACAAGAAAGATTAAAAGGCAATAAAGAAACAAAGTTTAATGCATGCACACAAAGATCGCACAGAAATAGAATAGAAGACATAGCAGAGTGGGCAGCATTTACACTTCTGGACAAAGAAAAAAGTCGTGAACAATTAGCACAAAAGAACTTGGGCTTCAAGTGAAAATAATTAATTAATTAAAAATTTCTGAAGACCTGAAACAGAGCTTGGGCTTTGGATAGTAAATTACAGAAGTAACAAGGCGATTTTGAGTGTACAGATTTCTCAGCACGAATTCCCACTCTCTGGCCATAGGGCACCCTTGTACCTCGTGTGGGAGGAAACTTTAAATATAAGGGATTTATTTGCTGCTTTTAGGATAAGACAGAGAAGAATCAAAAGTGTTCCTCTTGCACCCACTGTTTCTTAAGTAATTTTAATTCGCAACAATCAATATGCCATCGAGAAATACTTTGGGTTGGCCTATCCAGGACCCCAACAAGGTTAAATCTCTGATGTATAAACTCAAGAGGGCAGTCTCAGTAAATAATTATAGTGCATATTCAGAATTATTAAGTGAATAAAAATAGAGGACTTACAAATCTTCCAGACATATTTTGGATGGTGGGGAGATAGGCTCATTTTTATATTTCACAAACACACATACAAAAATAACCATGAGAATCACAATGATCTCAAAAGGCCCACTGATGAGAAAACCACAACTGATTTAGGGTTAAATACTGCTTTCTCCAGCATGCAGTAACTAATATTTTTTTTTCAGGGTAGACAACAGTTGAGGAAAAGAAGCTGCACACTAATGTTGGCTCCAAAAGGGGGAGACAACAGTTTAGAGGTACCCTCAGATTTTGTTTAGAATTATAAAAAGTTGGATTCCAAACTTCCTTGATGGGGGAGAAATTACTATTTGATTCTTAAGCATCCCGAGAATCCACCTTCACTGTTTCTCAAAGAAAAGTACCAGACACGTTTCCCCCTTCTGAAGTCTGACTTCCCCATGATACATCTTGAACTGAACCATGGTTGACAGTTTTATTACAAATATGTTGCACTTGTAATTGTTACACCAAAGAAAGTGATTGAAAAAAATTTGCAAAGTTATAAAATTGGACTTCAGTTCTACGGAGAATGAAGAAATAAATGTTAGCTCTGAAAATAATATCCTCGGAGATGTATATATCAAGACGAAAAGATTCAAATTTGATTTATTATTCACTTTGGGTATAGCACTTTCTGATCTGGGGGAAAAAAAAAAAAAACCGTCTGAAATTATTCCACTTTACATAAGCGGTGACAAATCACTACTTACAGATTTCTTTCCAAAAGTCTCTCTATGACACAAAAATTGCTTGAAAGGGTTCTGTGCGTTGCTATTTTAACATCTCCCACCACACTCTACAAATGCCAGTCTGACCACTCTGCCTCTGGGGCTTTCACAAAGCAGCTTTCTTTAAAGGTCACAGGTGAAGATCTGTCTTCTAAGAATGTCAGCTCTCTTGACAGCTCTTCATGATGTCAACATGGTTGATAACTAAAATTTAGGTAAACATTTAATTTGGGAGAGGATTTTATTCGTGTTTGCTAATTGTTTAATATATTAGTTTTATTTCAAACAAAAGGCATCCTGCTGCATTTGCATAGCTTTTAGCTTTAATTCTTCTATACGTTTCATCAGTTAAAATGATACCTTTAGACCTTTGGACCCTTAGGCACTAGGAAGCAGATGTTTTATTTAGAAATAGCGTTCAGCCTCACCTGGGGAAAGGAGGCTTTGTCACAGTCTTCATTAGAAACCCTCAGGACAAAAGAATCTACTGTTAAAGTCTGATAACCCACCTGTGGTTGGAAGAGACTGAATCTTGTAACATTTAGGAAACTATTTTTATGTTATTTCAATTTTAAAAAGCTGAAATAGATATAATAAAGCTTTACTGTTTTCCTACACAACTCAAAAATTAAGTCACATAAGGAAAATAAGCACAGCAAGCCTTCCATCATCAGCTAAGCAAATTATTATGCCTTTCTGAATTAAAAGAAGTTGCACAGAAATTAAGCTTATAATAAAATGAATTCTAATACAAATATGCAATATTTTATTTTATCCTGGTGTTTGGAAACGTTTACTCTCAATACATGAGCAACAGCCCACAGACTAAGCTAATTAGTGTTCTAGATTGTATTAAAATATTCAATTACAAATCAGGTATTTTAAAACTTTTTCTACTAAAACAAACAACGGTTACTATCTTGGTTTTTCTGTGTTTTTTATTTTTTGTTGGAATTTTTTTTAAGTACAAATTGGTTTGACAGTTTGGTAATACTTTTGACAATGATTTAACAACAACCAAAATATACCTAAAAAACTCAAAATGCATCCTACAAAGATTCAAAGGAAATATATATAATTTACAGTTAACATTTTGCTGAAAATACACATCTAAGCATAAGTAGGAGTACGTTAAGGCTGTATATTGTTACCCTGCTTATTTAACTTATATGCAGAGTACATCATGAGAAATGCTGGGCTGGAAGAAGCACAAACTGGAATCAAGATTGCTGGGAGAAATATCAATAACCTCAGATATGCAGATGACACCACCCTTATGGCAGAAAGTGAAGAGGAACTAAAAAGCCTCTTGATGAAAGTGAAAGAGGAGGGTGAAAAAGTTGGCTTAAAGCTCAACATTCAGAAAACGAAGATCATGGCACCTGGTCCCATCACTTCGTGGGAAATAGATGGGGAAACAGTGGAAACAGTGTCAGACTTTATTTTGGGTGGCTCCAAAATCACTGCAGATGGTGACTGCAGCCATGAAATTAAAAGATGCTTACTCCTTGGAAGGAAAGTTATGACCAACCTAGATCGCATATTCAAAAGCAAAGACATTACTTTGCCAACAAAGGTCCGTCTAGTCAAGGCTATGGTTTTTCCTGTGGTCATGTATGGATGTGAGAGTTGGACTGTGAAGAAGGCTGAGCGCCGAAGAATTGATGCTTTTGAACTGTGGTGTTGGAGAAGACTCTTGAGAGTCCCTTGGACTGCAAGGAGATCCAGCCAGTCCATTCTGAAGGAGATCAGTCCTGGGTGTTCTTTGGAAGGACTGATGCTAAAGCTGAAACTCCAATACTTTGGCCACCTCATGCGAAGAGTTGACTCATTGGAAAAGACTCTGATGCTGGGAGGGATTGGGGGCAGGAGGAGAAGGGGACGACAGAGGATGAGATGGCTGGATGGCATCACCGACTCGATGGACATGAGTTTGAGTGAACTCCGGGAGTTGGTGATGGACAGGGAGGCCTGACGTGCTGTGATTCATGGGGTCGCAAAGAGTCGGACACGACTGAGCGACTGAATTGAACTGAAGCATAAGTAGTATTAACATTACAAAAAAGTAAAATAATGGAAAACCATAGGCAAAGGAATAATACAATATCAAGGTTTTGAAGACTGAGAGGACCAAACTGAAATAAAACATCATTTTAGGCTTACCACACCGTCACACGAAGTCTGTGCACAATCATCCATCTGGTTCATAAGAATCAGAACATAAAGTCGGATTGCTCTGGTCCAGCACTGACCATGCGAGAGTCACCATGTTAACTACCCCACGTTCTGACCACTGACCACTCTCCTGCATGCTGGAGAATTCTTAAGGCATTTTTGAAGGACTCCAAGAAGTCATTCACCTCTCCTACTGGGCAAAGTTTAAGAAGGAGCATGGTTTCTCAGAGTTGCTTTTTATTACATAATAGCTTATGTTAGCATAGGGCTGTTACAAACTATATCCCCAGTAGTTACAATGTTCCATCCTTAAACCGGTGCAAGACAGCTCTGCTAACCTCCTTTAGTCATGAGGTATGATAACCATGACATACTGCCATCTCACATGCCACCGTCAACTTTAAGTTTACCGTCAATATGTAACCGAATCTAAACTGTGCATTTCTAGTTTGGGATTTGTTCTATCTCCCACCCCTGACTACCAGGATTGCATCTTAGCTTACTGGGCACTCAGCTTCATCGTAGATGTACAGTTATATAGTTGGCAGCCATATAGTGGCGTTTCTCTACACTCAGATCTTCACCTCCAGCTGTCTGTAAGTGTTAGTCACTCAGTCATGTCTGACTGTTTGTGACCCCATGGACTGTAGCCCGCCAGCTCCTCTGTCCATGGAATTCTCCAGGCAAGAATACTGGAGTGGGTTGCCACTTCCTTCTCCAGGGGATCTTCCTGACCTAGGAATGGAACCCAAGTCTCCTGCTTTGGAGGCAGATTCTTTATCATCTGAGTCACCAGGAAACCCCTCCAGCTATCTATGACCAAGCTCAAAATCAAAATCATAATCATGTTGTTATTTTTACTGGTTCACCAAACTTGCAGCAGCTTCAATAACAGTTCATAAACTTAGGTGTTTTAATTTTAATGTTAAAGGTAGCATATACCCTTGTTGCAGGTATATACAATCCTTACATCCCTATATGCTGAAAGAAAGAAAGAAGAAAGAAGGGAAAAGGATAAGGAGGAAAGAAAAAAGGAAAGGAATGAAGGAGGGAGGGGGAGAGAGGGGGAAAGAGAGAAAGAAGGAAGGAAGGAGGGAGGGGAAGAAGGAAGGAAGGAAAAGCTCTGCCTTCACCTGGTTGATTATGGGAGAAAGCTTACCTGCCTGGGTGTCAAATTTTTCCTTCAGTTATAACATGTAAATCCTTGTTTTCAACAACTTTACTTTCACAGCCTTCTTGTTGTGTACAATTTTATTTTCAACCATACGTTTAAAGGAATCTGAGGCCAAGTCCAATATTTTAAACAGAAGCCTGGATGTTGACTGCTCTCTAGCAGTGAAATATAGTATAATAATCCCTGGGAAAGGAAAATAATAACTACATTTAGTGAGACCTTACTGGCCTTCCTTGGTGGCTCGGAAGGTAAAGAACCTGCCTGCAATTTGGGAGACCCGGATTTGATCCCTGGGTTGGGAAGATCCCTTGGAGAAGAAATGCTACCCACTCCAGTATTCTTGCCTGGAGAATTCCATGGACAGAGAAGCCTGGCAGGCTATAGTCCATGGGGTTACAAACAGTCAGACACGACTGAGTGACTAACAGTTAGAATGTCAGGTTTTCTGCTATGATAGTCAGTTACACTACTCATTTTTCTAGAAAACCAAGCTATTAACACGGACAAGAAGCAGTATGGAGTGCTGGTTTAGTGGTTAGGAAGCAGAGTCAGTCTGCTGGGTTTGGAATGTCAAGGCTAGTACTTCCTTAATCATATAATTTGAGCAAGTTACTTAATTTGTCAGTGTCTTGGTTTCTTCAACTGTAAGATAGAAATAATATTACTTTCCTTATGGGCTTAGCAGTGAGGGGTTTAAATCAGAAAAGGTATCCAATCATACAATAAATACTTAACACACGTGAACTATTCTTGTTAGATTTAATTTACAGGTTAGAAAAGTGGGACTCAAAGAACTTGAGTAAGAAGCCTAAGTCAATAGTGAGCAAAGGTCGGAGCTAGACATCAGCCCTGTCTACAGTCCCTGAGTCAAGCTCCCGTCCACTACACTGGATGATTTCTGAGATCCTCACCTGCAAATCATCCACAATTCTGTGATACACTCATCCAAAGTTAAGTCATCACACTGTTCATGTATTTTTAATGGGCTTATGTTTCTGACAAACTGATTCTTGATCATTTAAAAATACAGAATCTAGCTACTTTGGTACTGCTGTTAGTAAACTATTCTTACATACATATGAAAACAAAAACCTTTTAAACAAGTGCATAGTATTATATCATATGATATCCCACGATCATTTTCACTGGATCTTAATCATCAGATTTTTTTCTCCAGATTTTTGGGAGGGGGACTGTTCTTTATTTTGTTTGTTACTAAGGGCTTCCCTGGTAGCTCAGCTGGTAAAGAATCTTCCTGCAATGCAGGAGACCATGGTTTGATTCCTGGGTTGGGAAGATCAGCTGGAGAAGGGAAAGGCTACCCACTCCACTATTATGGCCTGGGGAATTCCATGGACTTTATAGTCCATGGGGTTAGGGGGATTACTTTTCTTTATTTTGTTTGTTACTAAAATCAAATTGAAATAAATATTCATTTATAAAAATCTTTGTACACTGGCATGACTCGAGGAATTTCTCACACTGATGACAAGATGTCACTGTTGTATACTGTGCTGTGCTTTGTCACTCAGTCATGTCCGACTCTTTGTGACCCCATGGACTGTAACGAGCCAGACTCCTCTGTCATGGGGATTCTCTAGG
Source organism: Bos indicus (assembly GCF_029378745.1). Lineage (NCBI taxonomy): Eukaryota > Metazoa > Chordata > Mammalia > Artiodactyla > Bovidae > Bos > Bos indicus. The sequence goes on along the minus strand of NC_091766.1, from coordinate 102,611,139 downwards.
CAAGAATACTGGAGCAGGCTGTCATGCCCTCCTTCAGGGCATCTTCTGAACCCAGAGACGGGAAGGCAAATTCTTTACTGTCTGAGCCACAAGGAAGTCCATGAATACTGGAGTGGGTAGCCTATCCCTTCTCCAGGAGACCTTCCTAACCCAGGAGTTGAACCAGGGTCTCCTGCATTGCAGGCAGATTCTTTACCAGCTGAGCTACCAGGAAAGCTCAATATACTGGGCTATATATACTACCAAATCTCCCTTTAAAAAATTACACCAGTTCACATGCTCATGTGAGTATCTATCTCCCCTCTCTCTTGACATCATTTAAGTAACAACATAATTTAAGAAAAGAAAATTCAAACTTTATCTGCAATTACATTATGTTGGTTGGCTTTTTATTTATTATCTATAGATACTCCACTACGCTTTTTAAAACATTTAATGTAGCTTATAGCTTTACATACATATAAGTGTGACTGTTCAATTTAAAATATAAATAGTAAGGAAAAGGAAAGAGAAGTCCCTCAGTCATGTCTGACTCTTTGCAACTCCATGGAGCCTACCAGGCTCCTCCATCCATGGGATTTTCCAGGCAAGAGTACTGGAGTGGGTTGCCATTTCCTTCTCCAGGGGATCTTCCCAACCCAGGTATCGAACCTGGGTCTCCCACATTACAGCAGACTCTTTACCTTCTCAGCCACCAGGGAAGCCCAATAGTAATACATACCAATAAAAAGGGCAAGTACATCAGAAAATTTGGGAATATTTACTCCTGATTGTTGGGCACTTCTAGGCAACAGAGATATGGTAAAGAGTAAGATAAACAGTATTGGGCCATGGCAGCTGAAGAGGTGTTGGTGGCCTGGGAAGCAGCTTTGCAAAGATCTCCCCAGAGACACAGGTAGTGACCAGAGGCCCCAGTTCCCAGCATGGAGCTGGTACTGGATAGGCCCCAGGGCAGACAGTGACTTCTGGGTGGTGAATCAGGTGCACAACCTCAGATATGCAGACGATACCACTTTAATGGCAGAATGCCAAAGGGAACTAAAGAGTCTCTTGATGAAGGTGAAAGAGGAGACTGAAAAAGCTGGCTTAAAACTCAACATTCAAAAGACAGGAGTGCCTCTGTCTTGGCATCCAGTCCCATCACTTCATGGCAAACAGATGGGGAAACAATGGAAACAGTGACAGATTTCATTTTCTTGGGCTCCAAAATCAATGCAGACAGTGACTGAAGCCACACAATTAGATGATGCTTGCTCCTTGAAATAGGTATAACAAACCTAAATAGCATATTAAAAAGCAGAGATATCACTTTGCTGACAAAAGCCTGTATAATCAAAGCTATGGTTTTTCCAGTAGTCATGTATGGATGTGAGAGTTGGACCATAAAGAAGGCTGAGCACCAAAGAATTGATGCTTTCTAACTGTGGTGTTGGAGAAGACTCTTGAGAGTGTCTTGGACAGCAAAGACATCAAACCAGTCCATCCTAAAGGAAATCAACCCTGAATAGTCATTGGAAGGACTGGTACTGAAGCTGAAGCTCCAATACTTTGGCCACCTGATGTGAAGAGCTGACTCATTGGAAAAGACCCTGATGCTGGGAAAGATTGACAGCAAGAGGAGAAGCGGGCAACAGAGGATGAGATGGCTGGATGGCATCACTGATTCAATGGATGTCAGTTTGAGCAAACTTAAGGAGACAGTGAAGGACAGGGAAGCTACGTGTGCTGCAGTTCATGGGGTTGCAAAGAATCAGACATAACTGACTTAGCAACTGAACAACAACAAAGATAAACAAGCCACTGGTGTCTCGTAGCTTATATCTTGGTAGAATTCATAAATTTAAATACGAATAAAAATTACTTCAGTCACTGAAGAAGTATATCAAAAAAATAAAAGTGTAACAATGAGTAGGGTTATTTTAAATAGATTAAACTGAGAGAGAAAATGACTACACATGTAAACTAAAGAACCATTCAAGAGGAAGCAATCAATCAGGTTTTAATCACCAGTTGGGAGAGAAAAGCTCTTTTGGAAGAGCGAGATGAGCCTCTTGGTGGATCCATGCCTTTGATAATAAGGGGAAAAGGCAGCTTAAGACAATCATTACATTAAAGAAAAAAATAGTTCTCATTTTCAGATGATATGTTCCCAAAATTCATGGAAACCACTGATTCTTAATCATTTACCGTATACAATAGGGAGACAGAGGGAATTAAATTTCATATCCAATAAAGGTATATATTAAGAACATCGAAAAGTAGAAAACAGACATGTTTCACTTGCATTACTGGCTAATACAAAGAATCTCACCATTTTTCAGTGAAATTGTTTTCAGCCTTCTCAGAAGACCTCCAAAGTTTCATTCCCAAGTAAAGATATGAAATTAAATATGATTTCCTGAAAGTCAGGGATGAGGCGAGACAACCGGGGTATTTATGAGTCTCTTATTCTGTCATGCTGGAAACTGTAGAATGTTAAGCAGACTACTGATTCACTAGAGAAATACTCCTAGTCAGCTCAGGTTTGTTTATAACAACAGACAAAGGAGAGACATAGCTCATAGATCAGCATGTCATAAAACAGAGACAGCTTACTGCCAAGGGCAAATTTAGAACTCAGAATGAAGAAAAGATATGTACCCACACAGCAGCCAGACACAGAAATTCAAGCGAGATAAAAAGGGTACCAAATTATAACTGCCATATATAGCACAATAAAAATCACAAAAAGAACTCAATTCCAATGTTGTAATTAGAAATTAATGGAAAAAATCTCAACAAAACCTTCAGAGTAGAAAAACAGCCCAAAGGGAGCCACCTGAAATGATTTACCAAATTAATGATTAATTGTCAAAGGACCTATGCAAGCAAAAACAGAGAAGATTTTTTAATTATGTATGAAAAATTCTACAATGATAAATGTGAAAGCATCAATGAGAGGCACTCCTATCTGGGGAAATAGTTAGTTCAGTTCAGTTGAGTTCAATGCAGCCACTCAGTCATGCCCGACTCTTTGTGACCCCATGGACTGCAGCACGCCAGGCTTCCTTGTCCATCACCAACTCCCAGAGCTTGCTCAAACTCAACTCCATCAAGTCGGTGATGCCATCCAACCATCTTATCCTCTGCCATCCCCTTCTCCTCCTGCCCCCAATTCCTCCCAGCATCAGGGTCTTTTCCAATGAGTCAGTTCTTCGCATCAGGGGCCAAAGTACTGGAGTTTCAGCTTCAGTCTTTTCAGAGAATAGTCAGGATGATTTCCTTTAGGATGGACTGGCTAGATCTCCTTGCTATCTAAGGGACTCTCAAGAGTCTTCTCCAATACCACAGTTCAAAAGCATCAATTGTTCGGTGCTCAGCTTTCTTTATAGTCCAACTCTCACATCCATACACAACTACTCGAAAAACCATAGCTTTGACTAGATGGACCTTTGTTGACAAAGTAATGTCTCTGCTTTTTAATATGCTGTCTAGGTTGGTCATAGCTTTTCTTCCAAGGACCAAGCATCTTTTAATTTTATGGCTGCAGTCACCATCTGCAGTGATTTTGGAGCCCAAGAAAATAAAGTCTCTCACTGTTTCTATTGTTTCCCCATCTATTTGCCATGAAGTGATGGAACCAGATGCCATGATCTTCATTTTCTGAATGTTGAGTTTTAAGCCAACTTTTTTACTCTCTTCTTTCACTTTCATCAAGAGGCTCTATTTTTGGATCATAGAAATGCAAAAGCATTCCAGAAAAACATCTACCTCTACGTTATTAACTACTTCAAAGCCTTTGACTGTGTGGATCACAACAAACTGTGGAAAATTCTTCAAGAAACGGGAACACTAGACCACCTTACCTGTGTCCTGAGAAACCTGTATGCAGGTCAAGAAGCAACAGTTAGAACTGGACATGGAACAACAGACTGGTTCCAAATCAGGAAAGGAGTATGTCAAGGCTGTATATTGTCACCCTGCTTATTTAATTTATATGCAGAGTACATCATGCAAAAAACTGGATGAAGCACAAGCTGGAATCAAGATTGGAGGAAGAAATATCAGTAACTTTAGATACACAGATGACACTACCCCAATGGCAGTAAAAAAAAAAAAAAAAAAAAAAAGGAAGGAGGAATAGTTATATTTAGTTCAAATAGAAGGAGAAAACCTGAAGAAAACAAAAGTTATAGGGGAAAAAAAAAAAGAATTGTGGTAAAAAAAAAATCACAATTTGCCCCTCTTCCCTCTTAGCTCTTTGGCTGGCAATTAAAGTGATACAAAGTGGATTAACAAGAGAAAAATAAATTTATTTTTTACATTTGGGGAATCTACATAAACATGAAGAATCTCAAAGATAGTAAGGCAAGATGAGGTTATATATACTATTCTGGACTAAGAAGAAGAAGGTAGCAGTCTGTGACTTCAAAGGGAAATACAGTAATCCACAGAAAGATGAAAATAATGTTTCGCAAACAGATGTTTGCTGGGCCACCTAGAGACACTAGAATGCAGAGAGGACTTTGATCATATGGGCGTTGCTAGGTCCTTCCCTGTTTAACACACTTAGTTCAATACTTTAATATAGTTATCCACAGTGATAACTCCTTTCTGGAGCAGGTTTTCTACCCTAAGTTTTTTTTAGGCAGTGAGGGTGAAGTTCAAAGGCTCTTCCTGAGTCTTTTAGGTCCTGCTTCTTTTCAGCTCTAAATAATCCACATGCCAGAGCAGCACATCTTAGAGCAGTTTGCCCTGAACTCTCCCTCAGCCTCAGAAAATTTTATCAGAAACTTCTTCCACATCCTCAAGAAACAGATAACTGGTATAAACACATTAAAGGCACAGGAAAGAGCCACTTTGGATGGAAGAATCTTAAGAGAGTTTGTTGATGGTCTGATGTCATTTCCTTGTGAAAATTAGTGTCCTCATCCAAACCCATTTGCAAAGGAATACCTTCCCTTAAGACTTTGTTAGCAGCAATATCGCCTTTTTCCTGGTTCCCTCCTGAAACCAACGAGGACCCAGTGGGGCTCTTGGGCACAGAAGCCTTTTTCTGTCCTGTTTCTAGTTTTTAGCAAATAGGCTTCAGCCTCCATGACCTTTCCTAGGTTTCAAAGAAAGCGAAAAGTGAAAGTGAAGTCACTCAGTCGTGTCCAACTCTTTTCGACCCCATGGACTGTAACCTACCAGGCTCCTCTGTCCATGGGATTTTCCAGGCAATAGTACTGGAGTGGATTGCCATTTCCTTCTCCAGGGGATCTTCCCGACCCAGGGATCGAACCCAGGTCTCCCGCATTGTAGACAGATGCTTTACCATCTGAGCCACCAGGGAAGTCCAAAGGATAGGTTCAAATAGTTGTTGACTGGGGAAAAGAGGTAATATAGGGAAAAGGATGCAGCAGTCAAAAAATACCAGTGCAGCCTTAGGGCAAGATCCTGGCCCCTTCTCAAAGGATACACAGAAGAACATCTTTGAGCTCTTCTACAGTACTAAATCCCCTCAAATGGAAGATGTTAACCACTTGATGAAGCATTCTTCATTTCAGAGAGGGTCACAATCTGATAACCTTGAGGACCGGAGAAGCTCACCTAGAGACCACCCGAGGCCAGATGAAAGCAGTGAAGGCCCTGCACACGTCCCGACGCTTATCAGCACCCCTGCCCTTGAACCACTGTTACAGAACTCTTCACAAAATCCGTGGGTTGGGACATAGAGTTTTTGAGGGCACTAGCCCACCATGTCCCTCTTTGCCTGGCAAAGCAATAAAGTTATTCTTTTCACCCAAAATTCTGTCTCTGAGATCCAATTCAGCACCAGGGTACAGATGTCAAAGTTTCATCATCCCTCCCAATTCCTTTCTAATCAGAACAGACGTTAACCAAAGGGGTGGTGGGAGGAAGTTTTCGATGTTATGTTTCTTAGCAGTCTTTGGCATTGCTCTGGGACATTGCAGGATGTATACCATTACTATCAAGTCCCTGATTCTAACTTTGAAGAGCCTCATTTACCTTAATGTTACCAGTGGGAGGAATTGGGGGAAAAAACCTTGCAAGGTAATTAGTTTGGTACAACTGAAAGAACAAAGAAACGACAGGAAAGACATTGTGCAAACGTGTGACTTTTCAAAGCTGTTCTGCCTTGAGATAAGCACAGTCAGATGCTTAGCAGAGAAAGGCACAAGGAGGAGTCTGAAATGCGCCACGGTTCTATGCTCACTTATGAGTCAGTTTTAAATTTACCCTCAATTTGATTAATATTACATATTGACAAATGAAAATAGGCTTAGAGGAAATTCACTTATGAATGGAGACATGAATATTTGCAAATAAGACATAAGCAAATTAAACTCAACAGTGCATCTATCATGATCAAGTTGGTTTTAATTTAGGAATACAAAGATTTTATAATCATAGGAAATCTCTTTTAACAGAAATGTATTCAAATAAGTGAACGCTTTTGACAATCTCGATATACTTCAAAAGCACATGTGATAATCAATACTTATTTCTTATACATATTTTAAGAAATGAGCAATTCATCATTATGTATAAAAAACAGTATTTTTGGCAATTAAATTCTAAAGGTTTTGTTAAGCAGACTAGAATACTGCTTTCCCAATACTATTTAACATTTTTCTTAGTGTTATACATAAATCTGTGGCACAGGAAGAAAAATATAGCAATTGGAAAGGAGGAAACAAATATTCTCATTGGCATAACTCTTTTTTGGTAACATCCTTAAAATGTAGCAGAAAATTAATTATGCCTGCATGCTAAATTGCTTCAGTTGTGTCCAACATGCGACCCTATGGACTGTAGCCTACCAGGCTCCACTGTCCAAGGGATTCTCCAGGCAAAAATACTGGAGTGGGTTGCCATGCCCTCCTGCAGGGGATCTTCCCAACCCAGGGATCGAACTCACATATTCTGCAGGTGATTCTTTACTGCTGAGCTACCAGGGAAGCCCAAATTAACTATAATCAATAATTAAGTTAAGCAGGGTAGCCTTATAAGAAAAGTAGTAAAAGCAAATAATTATAATTAGTTATCACTATCGGAGGAAAACAATCTTCCTCTTCCTGTCTAGGTTTTCCTGGTTGGTCTAAGAATTAAACTGATGTAAGGCAAATTAACAGAAGAAAAGCAAATAAAAACTGAATAAGAAGCATATACATGTAACCCAGCAGGACCTACGGGGCCTTCTGTGGACAGGTTCCCCCATATCCCCTGCTTTAGCTTCTCTCTGAAGTACCTAGATAACAGCATGTGTGTGCTAAGTCACTTCAGTCATTTCCAACTCTTTGCAATCCTCTGGATCATAGCCCACCAGGCTCCTCTGTCCATGGGGATTCTCCAGGCAAGAATACTGGAGTGGGTTGCCATGCCCTCCTCCAGGGGATCTTCCCAATCCAGGGACCAAATCTGCATCCCTCATGCTTTCTGCATTGGTAGGTGGGTTCTTTCAACCCACTCCAGTACTCTTGACTGGCAAATCCCATGGGCGGAGGAGCTTGGAAGGCTACAGTCCATGGGGTCGCAAAGAGTCAGACACGACTGAGCGACTTCACTTTCACTTTTCATTTTCATGCATTGGAGAAGGAAATGGCAACCCACTCCAGTGTTCTTGCCTGGAAAATCCCAGGGACGGGGGAGCCTGGTGGGCTGCCATCTATGGGGTCGCACAGAGTCAGACGAGACTGATGTGACTTAGCCGCAGCAGCAGCAGGTGGGTTCTTTATCACTAGCACCACCTGGGAAGCCCCTAGATATCAGTATTGGATACAAATTTCGTGAGTTGTTTTGCAAATATAAACCTCCCCTCCCCCAAATGGAAGACGTTACCTACTTGATGACCATAAGCACATAGCCCCAGGCCTCCTGGAGTCTAAGGACTGATGTAGTTATCTCTTGTGACACCATCCTCTTCCCTCATCATCAGCCAATCAGAGAACTGTGCACGGTCTGATCCCATACCCTGTGGGCCCCCTCCTTCATCTGGCTTTTTAAAAATGCTTTGCTGTAACCCTTTGGGGGGGCTCGAGCTTCTGAGGGCACTGTGTCCCCTCATCTCCTTGCATGGCCTTGCAATGAACTTTTCTCTGCTCCAAACTCCGTTTCATTTGTTGGGCCTCACTGTGTGTCAGGCACACGACCTTGCGTGAACACCCAGGAGAGATACAAGAAAACTAAGGAATTCATCAAAAGGACCTCATCTTAGATACCACACTTAGCCAGAGACAGAAGCGGATTTGAGGGTGGACAGCGTCAGTTACTGGAGGATGCCGGGAAAGCACGGTGAGCAAGGTGACTATGAGGCACGCAGGTTTGAGTCACTACCCTCTCCACTGATGTTTCTAGAGTTTTGGTCATCCTCCACTTCCAGGTATAGAGAAGGAAAAACCTTACAAATGGAGATTCCCCTTACAAATGTCTCTTACAAAAGGGCAACTGCCATATGGTTTTTAGAGACCTTCCATGTCTATTTCTCAGAAAATAACCAGCTTAAAACAATATGCCAAATACTGTAAAGCAGTTATACTTCAATTAAAAATAAATAAATTTAATTTAAAAAAATATGCCAAAGTGACATATTGCAGGGAGGCAAATTCTGCTCCACTAAACTATAAACTATAACTTAAAAAATGCAATCATATAGGAAACACAATTTAAGTATTTCATATATTTATGAAAAACATATAAAATATTAAGATTTGAGTAAATCATGAGCCATTCCCTTTCTATAAATCATAAAGATGATTTATGTAAAAATGCAGATTCTTCCAAACTAATATCTAGGTTTAATGCCACTGCCAACAAAACTCAGATGGATAATTTCTGAAGTTAGCAGAATGACTCAAGTTTACAAGAATTAACATATCTAACAGGTAACATATTTTTGATAGAGGAAAATTTGTTGTGTTAAATACTAAGATATATATTATGTCAGGCAGGAAGAAAAGGTCTTCTACCCTTCTAGGTTCACCTGGTTAGTCTAAGGATTAAACTGATTTGAAAAAAACTAACAGAAGAAAATCAAACAAAAGTCTGATAATACATATACACAGGAAAGAATAAGGAAAACCAAGTGACTCACTGAAATGACAGAAGCCCTCACTTTTATACCATCCACAGCTCAGAACAAAAGTGCTTATGAGAGGTTACCAGGAAAAGCCCAGAGAACAAGGATAAGATTGTTATGCATAATTAAGCCATTGTCTTCTCCATTGTTAAGAGTTTCCAGAGATTTGGTCATCTTCTTCTATTAGTTCAAAGAAGTATGTGTTAGTTGCTCAGTTGTGTCAGATTCTTTGCAACCCCAGGGACTGTAGCCAGGCTCCTCTGTCCATGAAATTCTCTAGGCAAGAATACTGGAGAGGGTAACTATTCTTCTCCAGGGGACCCAGGACTCCTGCACTGTAGGCAAATTCTTTAGTCTGAGTCACCAGGGAAGCTGACACCTTAACAAATGGAAATTTCCCTTATAAAGATAAATGTCTTTTAAAAAAAGGGTAACATCCCTAGTTGGTTTTCAGAGTTTCCCCCTGCCTGCTATTTCTTAGAAAACTAACCAGCTTAAAACAATTAATATGCCAGAGATGCATTTTAAGGGTATAAATTATCCTCCCTTACAATTACAAATCTACAATTATAAGAAAATGTTATATTGGCAGGAAAATTTACAGACATAAAAATAAAAGATATTTCTGAAACAGATCTTTGTATAAAAAAGAATTTAATATGTGATACAAAGGACCATGGAGACCAATAATAAAGCGATAAATTATTCAAGAGAAGGTGGGAAAATTTAATTATTTATTAAAAAAAAATTCTTGTTTGCAGAATATAGCATCTGCAGTCTGTGTGTGTACTCAGTGGTGTCTGACTCAGCAACACCATGGCCCATGAGGCTCTGCGGCCCATGAGGCTCTGCGGCCCATGAGGCTCCGCTGCCCATGAAATTTCCCAGGCAAGAATACTGGAGTGGGTTGCCAGTTCCCACTTGAGGGGATCTCCCCGACCCAGGGACGGAATCCATGTCTCGCATCTCCTGCACTGAGAAGTGGACTCTTTGCTTACCACTGTGCCCCCGGTAAGCCCCACTACAGAGCGCGTGTGCATGCCTGCTGTCTCTTCAGTTGTATCCGACTACTTGCGAGCCTAGGGACTGTAGCCCACCAGGCTCTTCTGTCCATGGAATTCTCCAGGCAAGAACACTGAAGTGGGTTGCCATGCCCTCCTCCAAAGGATCTTCCCAATCCAGGGATGGAAACTGTGTCTCCTGCATCTTCTCCTTTGCAGGCATATTCTTTACCCCGAGCCACTAGGGAAGCCCCACTATATAGCATACTGCAATACAAATCTCAGATGAATCTAAAAAGCACTATCAGAAAAATAAAGACTTATATAATTGACTTCAGAAAGGGCAAGAACTTAAGTAAATAAGAAAGGAAAATAAACATTTATGTGTATGTATTTGTGCAGTTGTACAAATTTTTTTAACAGCATGCATGTCAAAAAAATTAAAGGAAATTAAAATGCAAAATAAAATTTGGACACAATTTTCACATCTAGTAATCTTGAATGATTTAGAGACAATCAAATCTGTGTTACTGCAACAGGGGCTTTATGTCCAAGGAAGGGAATAAATTACATGTCAGGTTTTCTTTTTCTTTTTTCGCCACTGTAAGCAGATAAGGTAAGGAGTCCCCAGAGGAAGAGGACCAGACATAACTTTTTTAACATAAGAGGAGCCATTTTAGGTCTAAGCCGTTCTGTGATCTAAATCTGGCCACAGGTAATTCTCTGGCAGCCCACAGATTAGGACTCTGAGCTTCCACTGCAAAGGGGCACAGGTTTGATCCCTGGTCAGGGAACTAAGAGCTCACATGCCACACAGCACAGCCAATAAATAAATAGGTAATTAAACCTGGCCACAGCACTTGTCCTTGCAGAAGAATAGGTCCCCGTGGGTTATGATCTGCCAAAAGAAGGTAAAAACAGTTATTATCAGGCTAAGGAGATAATTTAATAATAACAAAGATAATAAATTAGCTATAAAGACTCCCAGTTCTGTTTCTATAGTAAAGATCAGCCTGAAGGACATTCTTGAGCTATTTCACAGAATTCAGACTCTTGGAATACTCAACCACCGGATGAACTGGAACCTAAGACTGTAGACTGTTTACTGTCGACCTTTTCTAATCCTTATCACTTTAACTAGAGTATGAACTCTGTCAACCTCTGCCCCAGTTCTACTACCGAATTCTCCCCTGCTTAAGCCACCTAATAAATATGCATATACCCTTAGCTTAAAACTTAGCAGTTTTGCTGTTTGGGGAAACATTGCTTTAGGAAAGATCTATCAACGGTGTTCACCTTACTTGCTGCAAGTAATAAATCGGTCCTTCTCTTGCTCTTTGACTTGATTGTATCTTTTGGCTCTACACCCACTAAGAGGCAAACCCAGTGCTTAGATGCTAGAAGCCTAAGAAATAAGTAAGAAGAAACAGATGATCATAGTCAACTATGTGATTCCTGATGCAACCTGCTTCATAGTTACATGCCTCCCGAGCATAAGCCTGTTTGCAGAGGTACACGTAAAGAAGAAACAAGCAAAATGAAGGGCAGTAAAAAAAAAAAAAAGGATTATTTTTATTGATAAGGTTATTTTTGTTATTATTCTATTTTCAACCTAAGTAAGGAAAGCAAGGCAATGGGGGTGATAAAAGAAAGGAAGGAAGGAAGGGGAAGAGAGAGGGAAGGAAGATGGGAAGGAGAGCTGGGCTTTGAATTTTGAATGGAATGAATGAAAGATTATATGCAGGAAAAGGGAAAAATAATTTTTCCTCTACCCTTCTAGATTCTCGGTTGAGAAACCCCTTGAAATAACAGGAGAAAAACTAACAGAAACTTAATAGCATGTATATCTCCAATGTACATGGGAGAACCCAGGAAAAGTGAGTAACTCTTCCAAAAGGCCCAAGCCACCAACTTACATACCATCTCCAGTTAAAGACAAAAGAGATATTGTGAGGTGGGGAGCCCGTTACAGGAGGCTATGAAGAAAAGCACAGCAAACAAAGGTATGGTTGTTACACAGATTTAAGCCAGTTGCCTGCTCCAGTGATAAAGAGTTTCTAGAGTTTCGGCTATCTGCCTCTTCCTGGGACTGCAAGGGAGACACCCTGACAAATAGAGATTCCTAATAAATGTGAATTCCTCTTACAGAAAGGTAACTTCCCTTCAGCTTCCAGAATTCCCCTGGGTCTGCAGCTTCCTAAAAATAATGAGCTCAAGATAATTCTTATTCCAAACATGTCTATTAAGGGGAGGCAAATTCTGTTCCCCTTTAATATTAAAGGTAGATGATGTGGATAATCTGTGTGAGTCTATTTACACATGGATGTTTTTATCAATAAATATGTATAAAGTACTGGCTTCCCCAGTAGCTCAGTGGTAAAGAATCTGCCTGCAATGCAGGAGAAACAGGTTCAATTCCTGGGTCAGGAAGATCTCCTAGAGAAGGAAATGGCTACCCACTCCAGTATTCTTGCCTGGGAAATCCCATGGACAGAGGAGCCTGGGAGACTACAGTCTAAGGGGTTGAGGTAGAAATTGCTAGGCAGTCAGGGTAGGACTCTGAGACTTGGGTCTTGTTTTCAGTAAACATGTCGCTCCATTAACCTAGACCTATACCCTCTGACTGGAATTCCTGGAATGTGTCCTTGGCCTGATAAATTTTCAGCACTCAGGTCCAGGGAAGGGCAGTAATTCACATCCCCATATGCCTGAGGGAAATGCCAACTGGTGATCACTAATCTTTAGCCTCCTAAAGCATTTATTTTATTCTCTCTTACAGAGGGAGGGTGTGTCTCAGTCAAGAACCTAAATGGGTATAGAGAAATCTATTTTTCTCCTCCAACGTGCAACATGTGAAATAATTCATTTTGAGATACTGCACATACCACTGTCATTGGCAACTTTCCATTTCTGTGGTTAAATGAAGTTTCAAAAACTCTGCTCAAGTCTGATCTAAAGGCCTTACTGATCTCGGTCCTTTGAGAAGTAAAACTTTTCAAAAATACAAAGTAGGAAATTGTGATCACTAAGCCACAGTTACCACTGTGATGTTCCCTGTATATGGCTTATTCAGGGCCTTACAAAAAAGAACTCAAAGTAAGGCGGGGGCCTCTGAAGCTTCAGCCCCATGCTTCTTCAAGGCTGCAATCCTGTGAGCTATTCTTGCACTGGCCTTTGATGTAAAATACTGAAAACATTGGATTTTCCTAAGAATACCATTTTAAAAGGAGGAATTTCTGGGATTGCTTTTTTCCTACTGCTGACCCAGAAAGACCTACCAATCCATGGGCAAGCAGATTGAGACTGTGACAAGACCGTCAGAGACTGCTCAGTTCCAACGGAGGACCTAGAGCCATCACGCTCCACGGCAGGGGTGAATCACAGCTCCTGTTTCCATAAGGCGGAGGACCTAGAGCCATCACGCTCCACGGCAGGGGTGAATCACAGCTCCTGTTTCCATAAGGCGGAGGACCTAGAGCCATCACGCTCCACGGCAGGGGTGAATCACAGCTCCTGTTTCCATAAGGCGGAGGACCTAGAGCCATCACGCTCCACGGCAGGGATGAATCACAGCTCCTGTTTCCATAAGGCGGAGGACCTAGAGCCATCACGCTCCACAGCAGGGATGAATCACAGCTCCTGTTTCCATAAGGCGGAGGACCTAGAGCCATCACGCTCCATGGCAGGGATGAATCACAGCTCCTGTTTCCATAAGGCGGAGTTCCAGAAAAAAGGGGAACTGGACACTGGAAAAATTCCAGAGTCAATTCACTATTGCGGTACTCCTGGGTTGCTTTTTCTTTCCACTAATGAACAGGGAAAGAATTCTTTCTACCACCAATAATGGAGAAGCATCCATAAAAGATGTAATTGTCCATAAAGACCATTTCTGAAATACAGATGTTGTGATCAAAGATGTTCTAGCCTACATTTGCTCAATGAATTTACACTTATGTTCTCTTCTAGCCCGGTGGGCAATTGATGCCTTAGTCACTGTCCCTGAAAACGTTCCAATTTAATCTCACTCAGTTATAATCACTGCCTTGGTTATTCATTCTATTGCACTTTGCATTCAGTTCACAATGCTCCCAGTCCGCTGGCCACCACTCACCCATAATATGGCCATTTCATTATTCCAACAGCCATCTCCTTTATCAGTCACTCCTTTCTTTATCAGTCACTGCCAGCAACGTGGGGAATGACTTGCATTCTGCCGCCCTTGGGATGTGACCGCAGAAAGCTCCTTCACATCTCTAGGAGGCAACTCATCAGTCTGAACTGATTTTTCAAGTCAGCTCCTTGCCCCATGTGGTCTATTTCGATTCTATCCATTTATGCCAAGGATGGAGTATACATGCCCTTAAGCAAACACCAATGCCAATTTGAGCCCATTTTCCTCCCCTGTTTTAGCCAAGCATGGCTACTGCCTCTAAACTCTCATTGCGTTTCCTTCGGCCACCACATCTGGTTGCTGTCCTAGAGTTTTATTGCCCCCATTGACTAAAGTACAGGATTGATTTCTGCACTGGGAGGAAAGAATTTAATTGGTGAATAGCAGTCACTTTCTCCCTCCCTTGCATTCAGTGAATTTACAAGCTATCTCAGTATTTCAAAACACCAGGGCCTCAGGCAGGAGTAGCATTTGAATCTGAGCTTTAGCCATCTATCCACCCTGAGCACTCAGTGACCAGTGAAGTCAGGTTGTTACTTAGAAAGCCATTAATAGGCACCAGGGGATCCTAACACATTCTCTCTCACACACATGTCAACAGTCAACTTCCTAAAGAATAAAGACCCAATATAGCAGCTCTCCACTTTCCTTTCAAACTCTGTCCCTACTCATTTAGTTTTTGTGTATCCCAAATTAAATTATTTAAGGTATTTTCCCTACTAAAATTATAACTAAACATATTATAGAAGACAGAAATATTTGTCAGTCTTTCTCAAAAATATAAGAGTTATGGTAAATATCAATACGTTTAAAAGAATAACTGCTGTGTGGCAAGATTAAAATAGGAAGCCCAGAGCCTACACTAGAGAGAAGATGGTACACCCTTGAAGGACTTGCCTCCCTGCGAGAACACCCACAAGTTCTGTACCACGTGTCTGCCTCAGCAACAGGGTCACTTCAGTTCTATGCTAGAGAACCAAACTACATCTAACCACCCTGCACCCTGGCATTGGACAAAGCCAGCTGTAAAGATTAACACATGGAAATAAACGCCATGTCACAGGACAAGGATTCACTGAATAAAGTCATTTATTTTGTTCACGGTGCAGAGGGAGAAAACCCACACTAAAATCAAACAGGAGAGAGAGTGAGTGGTCTGACTGTGAGATAAACTAAATGGGCGCTTGCGAATCTGTGAATGGAAATCAGGGAGGAGTTAGTAGTTTTAGAAGCATAAAAGGTCTCATCCCCAACCCTCACTTGCTATTCACAAATAATTATAAATTTGATATAAAGAATTATTGTAGAGATGGATTTTTTTTCCCATAATGACTACTTGTACTATTTTTCAAACTTTCCATCAATAAATTTTCTCCAAAATATTCTTCTGCTGATGTACAAAGCACATGCTAAAAATGCCAATCAGCTATTTGCTATTTCCACACCAATAAAACATAATTAAATGACTACATGAGGATGAGAAGGAAGTCACACAGAAATGGCAATGTTTATTTCGGTTCTCCAGCATTTTTTTCTTGTTGAAATGCTGTTAAGGATCAAGCAGTAAGCAAGTCCCCTCCTCCCTGCCCCACCTAGGGAGGATATTTAAGTTCAGTTCAGTTCAGCCACTAAGTCCTGTCTGATTCTTTGTGACCCCATGGACCACAGCACACCAGGCCTCCCTGTGCATCACCAACTCCCGGAGTCCATCCAAACCTATGTCCATTGAGTCAGTGATGCCATTCAGCCACCTCATCCTCTGTCATCCCCTTCTCCTCCAGCCTTCAATCTTTCCCAGTGTCAGGGTCTTTTCAAATAAGTCAGCTCTTCGCATCAGGTGGCCAAAGTATTGGCGTTTCAGCTTCAACATCAGTCCTTCCAAGGAACATCCAGGTCTGATATCCTTTAGGATGGACTGGTTGGATCTCCTTGCAGTCCAAGGGACTTTCAAGAGTCTTCTCCAACACCACAGCTCAAAAGCATAAATTCTTCGGCACTCAGCTGTCTTTATAGTCCACATCTCACATCCATACATGACCACTGGAAAAACCATAGCCTTGACTAGACGGACCTTTGTTGGCAAAGTAATGTCTCTGCCTTTTAATATGTGATCTAGGTTGGTCATGACTTTCCTTCCAAGGAGTAAGCGTCTTTTAATTTCATTGCTGCAGTCACCATCTGCAGTGATTTTGGAGCCCAGAAAAATAAAGTCAGCCACTGTTCCCGCATCTATTTGCCATGAAGTGATGAGACCAAATGCCATGATCTTCATTTTCTGAATGTTGAGCTTTAAGCCAACTTTTTCACTCTCTTCTCTCACTTTCATCAAGGGGCTCTTTAGTTCTTCTTCATTTTCTGCCATAAGGGTTGTGTCATCTGCATGCCTGAGGTTATTAATATTTCTCCCAGCAATCTTGATTCCAGCTTGTGCTTCCTCCGGCACAGCGTTTCTCATGATGTACTCTGCATATAAGTTAAATAAGCAGGGTGACAATATACAGCCTTGACATACTCATTTTTCTATTGGGAACTAGTCTGTTGTTCCATATCCAGTTCTAACTGTTGCTTCCTGACCTGCATACAAATTTCTCAAGAGGCAGGTCAGGTGGTCTGGTATTCCCATCTCTTTCAGAATTTTCCACAGTTTATTGTGATCCACACAGTCAAAGGCTTTGGCATAGTCAATAAAGCAGAAATACATGTTTTTCTGGAACTCTTTTGCTTTTTTGATGATCCAACAGATGTTGGCAATTTGATCTCTGGTGCCTCTGCCTTTTCTAAAACCAGCTTGAAGATCTGGAAATTCACGGTTCATGTACTGCTATAGCCTGGCTTGGAGCATTACTTTACTAGCGTGTGAGATGAGTGCTATTGTGTGGCAGTTTTTGCCAGCATCAGGGTCTTTTTCAATGAGTCTGTTCTTTGCATCAGGTGGCCAAAGTATTGGGGTTTCAGCTTCAACATCAGTCCTTCCAATGAACACTCAGGACCAATCTCCTTTGGGATGGACTGGTTGGATCTCCTTGCAGTCCCAGGGACTCTCAAGGGTCTTCTCCAACACCACAGTTCAAAAGCATCAATTCTTTGGCTCTCAGTTTTCTTTACAGTCCAACTCTCACATCCATACATGACCACTGGAAAAACCACAGCCTTGATTAGACGGAACTTTGTTGGCAAAGTAATGTCTCTACTTTTTAATATGCTGTCTAGGTTGGTCATAACTTTCCTTCCAAGGAGTAAGCATCTTTTAATTTCATGGCTGTGGTCACCAGGATACTAGGAGGATACTAGGGCTATTCTTAAAAGACAGATAAGACACTTTGTAAGTAACAAACAACTAATCAACTATAACTTACTCTTGCGTTATAAGAGTCAAGCAAAGTGTTACAGGAAAACAGAAAATAGAATACTGTTCCTTCATTTGGAGAAGCAGGAGAGGTATTAGGGAAAACTTTGGAAACAAAGCTGCATTTGAATTAGGTCTTCAGCACTGAGTGGGATTTTGACAACTGAGTAGTGAGAGTGGGAGGACAGGGCCCGTGTGAAACGCAAATGGTTAGTAAAGGCAGAGGATGGGAGAAGCAGGAAACACTTGGGTTACAACCTGTTTGCTATCAATGTTAAAGTAACCATTAAATTCCCACTTGATTTTGCTTGTATCATAAACTTCTGATCTGTCATGTACTCTTCTCAAAGGCCTTTTCACTACCAGCATGGCTAGTGAGGCAAAGGATGTGATGATAGTTTCTAACAGAGACGACAAAGCTGAACCAAAAGAAAACCGTAACCACACTGAACAACTATCTGAACACAAGCTCAAGCCTTTTTCAACTTACAAAGGAATGGCTTCTTAAAATTTGTCCGGACTTACATATAATTTTATCTCTTGTTATGCAGAAGTCTTGACACCACGCTTATGGCTGGGAGCAACACCACCTTTATGGCAGAAAGCAAAGAACTAAAAAGACTCTTGATAAAAGTGAAAGAGGAGAGTGAAAAAGTTGGCTTAAAGCTCAACATTCAGAAAACGAAGATCATGGCATCTGGTCCCATCACTTCATGGGAAGTGGATGGGGAAACATGACAGACTTTATTTTGGGTGGCTCCAAAAATCACTTCAGATGGTGACTGTAGCCATGAAATTAGAAGATGCTATGCTTCTATGCTATTAGAAAAGCTATGACCAACCAGGACAGCATATGAAAAAGCAGAGATATTACTTTGCCAATAAAGGTCCATCTAGTCAAGGCTATGGTTTTTCCAGTGGTTATGTATGGATGTGAGAATTGGACTATAAAGAAAGTTGAGCACCAAAGAATCGATGCTTTTGAACTGTGGAGTTGGAGAAGACTCTTGAGAGTCCCTTGGGCTGCAAGGAGATCAAATCAGTCCATCCTAAAGGAAATCAGTCCTGATTATTCATTGGAAGGACAGATGCTGAAGCTGAAATCCCAATACTTTGGCCACTGATGCAAAGGACTGACTCATTTGAAAAGACCCTGATGCTGGGAAAGATCCATGGGGTCGCAAAGAGTCGGACAGGACTGAGCAACTGAACTGAACTGAACTAAGCAGAAGTCACAATAAAAATACTATTATTCTAAATTTTATGACTTAATTCTGACCAACAGAACTGACAGGACAGTATGAAAAAAAAAAAAAACAGAGTTTTTATGAAGAAGATGTGGTTTGGAGTCTGCCCATTAAAAATCATTTTTTGAAGCAAAGTTTTACTATATATATAATAAAGTAGAAATTACCTGTTTTTCATATATATGGTAGCATTTTAGGTTCAGAGTAGATAGTTAACGTTTTGTTGATATTACTGTCGGATATAAAAAAATTATTAAGTCACCTAAATTTCATAGCAAACAACTAAATGTTTGATATAGCCTAGACTTCAGAAGAAAGTTCAAAACACTCAGAGATAAGATGCCTATGTCTTCAGAGCCTTAGATTCTGAAAGGAAATAACATTAAGAGAAATAGAAGATTGCAAAAAAAAATTAAATTTACAGTATTGATTCATTTGCACTTTAGTTCTCTTCATCCATATAAAAAGAAATGCATAAAGAATTATACAGGTTTGTAGTCTGCTTTCCTGAATGGCATTTTTTGCATGAATTATCTCAAGGCAAAAATATAAGAAGTTAAATCAAAATCACAAAAACAACTATAGAGGATAATAAAATGGCACTTAAAGTATAAGCTTAAGCTATCAACCTATCAGTAAAGTCTGTTAAAAAGGGGCCGATCATTATGCTCTAATAAATTATGATATATTTTAGAAGCATGACTATTCCAGAAACATAAAGTTGCACAACAAAGTATGTATTCTCTGATTTCAGCTCTGTAAAGTATAAATTTAGAGTGGGTTAACAGAAATATACCAAATGATTGCAGTATTTACAACCTTGCAAAATAAATCATTTTCTAAAAGACAGCCCATATCATAAAGATACTGACTTATTATTTCTTAAAATTAATGTGTGTGAGAGTGTGCATGCATGCATATGTGTGTTTAAGAGGTATTCATGTGAAAGAGGAAGCAAATATGCAGAGGGGAATAAAGCAGAACAACAATAAGCAAATGTTCAGGTTTGTAGAATAGATCCATATTTGAAAAGAGAAAAAAGCAGAGAAAAGTTTCTGTTTTGAGACAAACATTGACCCCTTTACCCTCCCACACATGCTCTGATTAGCTCAATAGTAGTCTTTATCTGATCCAGAGCCTTCAACCTTAAAAAAGCACTCATCTCTATGCAAAGCAATTAGGGGAAAAGTGTGCCCTGCACAAAGGAGAGGTTCTCAATAATGATGCTTTGGCCATCCAGAACAACATGGAAAGGGGACAGGCACTAATGAGTCAGGTCTGCTGGAAGTAGAACACATTTTAGAAATAAAAGGCTCTGCTAGAAAGGGCATGATTCCATCCCTCAAGGTCATGATGTCGTCCATGCTCACATTTCTGGATATCATATGCTGAAATTAGAACAGTCCTCCCAAGCTTGGTTAGCATCTGCTGAAGCAGGTCAGCAAAATGAAACCCATTTTAACACAATTTGAAATTCTAATTATTTCAAAATGGTCATTACTTCTGGGGAAATTATTCCAGGAGCATATACTTGTTTAAGAATGTCCATTTAATTTTGTTTCTTGCTCTCAAGCATATGAGCAATCCTGGGGCAACTCACCAAGGAAAAAATTTTTAAATTCCAGTTCCCTCAAAAAGTAACAATAAAGCTAGAATAGTAATATCTGAAATAGACTTAGATTCTCAACCCATGACTTAGCACTGCAATTTAAGTAAAATATTATTCCTAAATCAGAGTTTAAGTTGAAATTTTAGGACAGGCACTGGTAGGATTTTCCAAAAAATGGTCATGATAAAATTTCTGGTCCCACTTAGCTTCCCAGATCCTTGCCTCTCTCCCACCAAAAGGTGTGGTCTATTTTCACTCCTCCAGAAACTGGGTGGGACACTGTGATCACCTTGGAGGACAACACGAGAAGAGATGCTGCGTGACTTCTAAGACTAGGTCTAAAGAGGCAGTGTGGCTTTCACTGGCTTTCCGTCTGTTTCTGGGCATGAGTCTTGGGAGCGGCCCTCTGCCAATTTATAAGACATCAGTTACACCAGGGTCTTGCCCCAAATTTGGCAAGTTCACATAGAGAGACCACAGAGGCAGAGGGAGGCACCCAAAGAACCCTTCAAATAATCCAGCCCCAGCCTTCAAACTTTCTAGCTTAGGCCATGGACACTGTGGAGCAGAGACAAGCCCATAAAACTGTGAATATAATAAATGATGTTTTGTGCTATTAATTTTCAGGATGTTTTATTACACAACTACAGGAACTGAAAGAGCCACATACAAGAAATATAGCCTGAGCTTGTAGAAAATGTTCCATTTAATGAATCTGACTCTTCCCTCCATCTTTATTATCTTTTGGGAATGGTGGAACACTTCTATATCAGATTAGATTCTTTTAATGAAATAAGAGAATATCATGTCCCACCAAACACACAAATGATATGATGGCTATTAAATACTCTGAACTGTCAGAAAGATCAAATGAAAAAATTTGCAAAATTTTCCCAATTAAGTTCTAAAGATCTATCCTTTCCCCACTTTTCCTGGGACACTTTCATCTCCACCCCTACAAACACATACACATTAATTCTAATATGGCCAAGGGATAAAACAAATAACAAGCCAGATCACCTCTCTTATTCTTCACCTCTCATCTCCAACATTCCAGCAGCTTGTCCCTAACAAAGTCCAAGCGAGACAAATTACTAACTTGAGGGGATTGTCAGAGGAAATTGACAACCTTCACTGGAAAATCTCCTCACAGAAAGGAAGAATAGTTTTAAATGAAGGATTTGCTCAGTGCTTAACTTTTGGTTAAAAAAAGAAGGTTGACATCTAATCAAATTTGTATATTTTTGCTATCTTTACATACTTGCCACTGTTATCATAGTAACAAAAAAGTTTTTTATGACCTATAAAGCACAAAGGAACTAAAATGCCTCTTGATGAAAGTGAAAAAGGAGAGTGAAAAAGTTGGCTTAAAGCTCAACATTCAGAAAGTGAAGATCATGGCATCTGGTCCCATCACTTCATGGCAAACAGATGGAAAAACAGTGGAAACAGTGTCAGACTTTATTTTGGGGGGCTCCAAAATCACTGTAGATGGTGATTGCAGCCATGAAATTAAAAGATGCTTACTCCTTGGAAGGAAAGTTATGACCAACCTAGACAGCATATTAAAAAGCAGAGACATTACTTTGCCAACAAAGGTCCATCTAGTCAAGGCTATGGTTTTTCCTGTGGTCATGTATGGATGTGAGAGTTGGACTGTGAAGAAAGCTGAGCGCCGAAGAATTGATGCTTTTGAACTGTGGTGTTGGAGAAGACTCTTGAGAGTCCCTTGGACTGCAAGGAGATCCAACCAGTCCATTCTGAAGGAGATCAGCCCTGGGATTTCTTTGGAGGGAATGATGCTAAAGCTGAAACTCCAGTACTTTGGCCACCTCATGCGAAGAGTTGACTCATTGGAAAAGACCCTGATGCGGGGAGGGATTGGGGGCAGGAAGAGAAGGGATGACAGAGGATGGGATGGCTGGATGGCATCACCGACTCAATGTACTTGAGTTTGGGTGGACTCCGGGAGTTGGTGATGGACAGGGAGGCCTGGTGTGCTGTGATTCATGCGGTTGCAAAGAGTCGGACATGACTGAGTGACTGAAATGAGCTTAACTGAACTGATCTGAACTGATAAAGCATAAAAACCTCTTCAAAAGAACTCAAGGGGATAAGAAAATAAATGTCTCTTTCAGAAAGAGAAATTAAGAAAACAATCCAATACTATAGCATCAAAAAGAGTAAAACATGTAGGAATAAATTTAACTAAGAAAGTGAAAGATTTATACACTGAAAAGTGAAAGACATTTATGAAACAAATTGAAGAAGACACAAATAAATGGAAAGACATCCCCTGCTCATGGATTAAAAGAATCAATATTGTTAAAACACCCATAGTATCCAGAGTGTCCTACATATTCAAAGAAAGCCCTATCAAAATTTTAATGACATTTTTCACATAAATACACAAAACAATCCTAAAATCTGTAAGATATCAAAAGGACCCTAGGAGTCAAAGCAATCTTGAGACAGAAAAAAAAAAAAAAAAACTGGAGACATCATACTGCTTGACTTCAAACTATATTACAAAACTACTATAATCAAAACTACGGTACTGGCATAAAAACAGACATGTGAAACAAAGGAACAGAATAGAGAGCCCAGCAACAAACCCACACATTTATGGTCAATTAATTTATGACAAAGCCAAAAATACACAATGGGAAGAAGATAGTCTCTGAAATACATGATGATGGGAAAATTGGGTCGCCACATACAAAAGAATGAAAGTGAACCCCCATCTTTACACTATACAAAAAATCAACTCCAAGTAGATTAAAAATCTGAATGTAAGACACGAAACCATAAAACTCCTAAAAGAAAACATATGGGTCAGCTCCTTGGACCCTGGTCTTGGTAAGGTGTTTTTTTTTTTTTTTACACTAAAAACAAAGGAAACAAAAGGGAAAATAAAAAAAAGTTGGATTAAATCAAACTAAAAAGTTCTGCTCAGCAAAGGAAGACATTAACAAAATGAAAAGACAACCTATGAAATGATAGAATTATTTGCAAACCACATATCTGGCAAGAGGTTAATACACAAAGCACGAAAGTAACTCACTCAACCCAACAGCAAAAGAAGCAAATAACCAAATTATTAACAATAAGTGGACAAAGAAACTGAATAGACATTTTTCCAAAGAAGACATACAAATGACTATAGGTACATGAAAGGATGCTCAACATCAGATATCATCCCGGAAACACAAGTTAAGACCACAATGAGATATAACCTGATACCTGTTTGGATAGCTGGTATAAAAAAACAGGTGAGAGATAATGTTGGCAAGAATGTAGAGAAAAGGGAACTCTGGTACACAGACGATAGGAATGCAAACTATTAGTACAGTCACTCTGGAAAATAGTAAGAAGCTTCTCAAAAAATTAAAAATAGAACTACGACAAGATCCAGCAATACCACTTCTGGGTATATACTCAAAGGAAATGAAAAAATTATCTTGCAGAGATATCTGTATTTCCATGCTCACTGCAGTATTCCTCAAATAGACAAGGTACGGACACCAACTAAGTTTTTGTCAAAAGATGAATGGATCAAGAAAATGTTTTTACACACACACACAGACAAGAATATTATCCAACCTTTAAAAAAGGAAATCGTATCATTTATGACATTATAGATAAAAACGGAGGGCATTATGCTAGGTGAAATAAGCCAGACCAAGACACCTACTGCATGATGTCACTTGCATGTGGAATCTTAAAAAACAGCAAAGTCAAACTCCTAGAAAGAAAGTAAAAGAGTAACTGCCAGGGGCTAGGGCTGGGGGGCAATGGGAGAAGATTTCTAGAAGGGCGCTGGTACAGGCAAACAAACCTTCAGTTAAAAGATGACAGGGTTGGGGTTGAGGACGGGGAAACAGGGGGATGTTGCTGGAAAGGTACAAACTTCCAAGTGTAACAAAAGACCCAAGGATCTTTCAAGGACTCGAGTTGACAGTACTGTATCGCGTATCTGAAATTTCATAATAGAACTTAAAATGCCTCACACATACACACAAGAAGGTAAATGTGTCAGGTGGCAGATGTGTTCACTAATTCAACGGATTCAACGGTAGGAGTCTTCACAAAGAGGGTAAGTACATCGGATCGTGCGGCCTGCTCAGTCGCTCAGTTATGACTGACCCCAAAGGTATGGACTGTAGCCCGCCAGGCTCCTCTGTCCATGGTATTTTCTAGGCAAGAAGACTGGGGTGGGTTGCCATGTCCTCCTCCAGGGGATCTCCCTGACCCCTGCGAGGGATCGAATTAGCATCCCCTGTGTCTCCGGCACTGGCAGGCAGGTTCCTTACCACTGTGCTACCTGGAAACCCAGTGTCAATATTCGGTATCTTACAATCTTGTCAGTTTTACCCCAGTGAAGTCAGAAAAGACTTTTTTTCAAAGAAAAACAATAGCCTTTTTTTTTTTTAATAGTTATTCCAGTATTTATAGAGCAGCTAGAATGTGCAAAGGGATGTTCTAGGCATTTGGGGATAAGAAGACCTCATTTAAGAACGTGTAGTGTAGGAGATAAGGCCTGTCTATAAAAAAGGTAGAAAATAAAGAAATAAAGAAAAACAGATATCGTTTTTCAAATATATGAGAGATTGCTTCCATATGTAGAAGAATGGTGCCATGAAAGACCTCATAAATGAAACAGTTCATTTGAATATCTGGGGAAGGACCCCCATAAACCTTAGAATTTGGAAAACGTCACTGGAATCAAGAGAGCATGAGAAAGCAAGAGGGGAAACAGGATCAGAAAGGTAAGTGAGGACTATGTTAAGGCAGGACATTGGAGTCCTTGAAACATAGGAAACTTTAAATTGATTCTTTAAGTAATGAATGAAGGAATATTTTTTGGAGTAAGGGAACGACATGCGGCTTCCCTGGTGGTCCGGTGGTTAAGACTGTGCTTCCATTGCAGGGGTCACACGTTCGATCCCTGGGTGGGGAACTAAAATCCCACATGCCTTGTGGCACAGCCAAAAAAACAGGGAAGGGGATGATATAATACATTCTGTCCTTCAGAAATCATGCTTTTACTTCTACATGGTACTTTATCCTGAAAAGCACCTCAGGGTATTTTATCTCCTCTCCCCATCACAAACTCTCTGAGACATGTAGAGGAAAGACTATTAGCAAAGTAATTCACCATAATCACAATGTTATTTGCAAAAACCAGACTCAGGGCCAAGTCTTCACCAAAGCGCAGCTGGCCTTCTCCTGAAATGAGCAGTGAGCTGGGTGTGGCATTTGAGAACACAGGTGAAGAGACAAGTCAGGGAGGGTTTAGATGCATCCCAGAGGAAAACAATGAAAGTGGTGATGTGTTAAGGCATATTAAGTTAAAAATTCTATGAAATGTTTCTCAGTTGCATTAAAAGCTCAAAACTTTGAAAAAAAACAAAAAACAATGAGAGTGGAAACAAGATGAGACATGTCTGATTGATACAGGAAAAAAATTATCCAGGTGCAGGATGTTAAACCATATTTCTCAGTGAAGAGGTAGAGATTATAAAACCTTTGGATGTTGTTCCACATATATTTCCCTCAGTAAATCATCCTATAATTTTAATATATTTCATATATATTCATATATTCAAATGAATATACCAGATCACCAAGAACTTCTAGAGAATAAATGCCCAAGACTTCCACAGAGAAGACTCACTGGCAATATAATTTTCCAGTTTATAAAAGGAGAATTTATGGACCTCTTAGTAACCAAATTATCAGCAGATAAAATTAAGTGAAAAATGCATACATTTCTTCTAAAACAACATAAAATCTTAACTTTTCTTTATTTCATGAAGTTTATTTTTACACTGGATAAAGAAAATGTCAAGATCTAACTCTTACAGTGGAATCTAAGTCTTCAAAGCCCAGTATTACAAAGAAGTTCAAAAATATTCAAAATACCCTAGCAGTAAACATTTCCCTTGTATTCACCTCATTCTCCATCAAGAAAATGACTACCAAATAAAAGGATAAAGTACTTTTTCCTTTGCCTAAATCTTAAAACAAGTCATAAAAGTTCCATCAATCCATTAGACTGATATATACAGACCTAATTTTAAAAATCCAGAAATGCATGCTAAGCTAAGCCTCAAGCATTTGAAATTGCTGAAAATCATTAAGAAACAAACATGGTAAACTGCAGTTAGTCTTGAAGATCTTTGCAGATTCACAAAATGCTTCCACATCATGGCAGTGGGCCCCAGTGCTCCACGGAAACTGGAAAGTTTTGTTGTATTTCTCTTTCCCCACAAATTATTCTCCTTTCTTCCCTAGTAACTGGTCCTGTGCCTCATTATAAAGGGAAAAAATACCCAGTAATTTATAAACATAAAATCACATCAAAGAGAAACAGTGTCAAATGAATATACCAGAGCCCCAAGAACTTCCAGAGAATAAATGCCCAAGACTTCCCCAGGGAAGACTCACCAGCAGAGTTTCAAGACCTACATGAGCAGGAAAGGAACTGTATCAATTAAAATGTTGCTACATCACAGAATCACCTTCTCTCCCTTCTTAACAATTCTGCCAAAGCTACCCTCATAGGCAAGGGTCAGGAGGTACCTTTCATAGTTGACAATCAAAAACAGCCGCACATGCCTGGCAGGATGAAGATTCTGTGAGCATCTACCAAAGAGACAGCCTAGAAGCAGGGTTTGTGAAGCAAGGACAGAACTCATCTAGATGTTCATGAGAATATACTCTATTAAAGTCTAGGGAGAAAGGGAAAAGGCTGTTTTCTCCCAGGAAAAAAACGTGTTCGCACCTGTACTCATGTGAGCGTCATCCTGTGACACTCGGATCTCTGGACGCATTCATCACCAATCTTTCCCAGATGTTGCTTTCTAAGTAGGAAATATTTAACACTGGAGGTGCTGAGTGGGCCCTTCTGCCTGTAACAAGACCACCAACCGTACAGAAGGAAGTAAATCACGAGGGAGAGAAGTGCCATCAGCTTTCCTTCCCGTATTGTAATAGTTGCATAGTCACTTCATCATTCAGATAGCACTTTTTTTAATCTCATTGAACACTGCTGAAAATACTCTTCTGTATACAGAAAAGTATGCTGATTGCAACTCAATTGGCTTAATCGTTTTAGCGTTTTGATCTTAAGGGTCTTTATTCATCTCAGCCTTTCCCATCAGAAAAAATATTCTTGTATGATCACCTTTCATCTACTAATTTGCTTGACTTGAAAGTCACTCAATGTCTGTGAAAGTTCTATTTTCAAAATGTTAAAGGGATTAAAAAATCTATGATACAAATTGCTGAAAAAATGTTTAAAAAATCCATTTGTAATACTGTGGGTCATACACCTTTTATTTTTTTATTCCCATTAACTTTCCATATATTTATCACATTCTTCCTCAAGTGCATCTTAAATTTCAATCTAAGACTCCATGTGCTCAGACTCAAGAAAGAATCGCCACTTTCCTCCTGAATCTCCTGTGCAGGGTGTTGGCTGTTTTCACTTGTAATCTGGTCTTGATATACTACCTTGACACACTAATAATAAACATGATCTCTCCAAAAAGAAATAAATTTGCAGGGCAACATGCCAACAACTTTGAATAGCAAGGTACCAGTGGCATTTACATCCCACGCAGATCTCCCCTGTTGGCAGGACACAGACATCTGTCAATATTGATGCTGTATCACATCGCCTGGCTTTCTGAAGGAGTGTTTCCACATAACAATGAGTGGGATAGCTTCAGTCCCAGACTTCCTAACCATGCTCATCTCCTCTCTCCCTTCACCTATTTTCATAGGTAGAAGGTTGATGCTAGCAGGTCACAGAAGCAATTCCTAATTATGAATATCAAACATTAGGAAGAAAAAGGCCAGAAGGTGTAGGTAAGTCACATCTTATGGCTTCCAGCTGAAAATACTATAGTGAATTTTCATGGATTGTAGAGTAAAATCTCAGCTCCTTCTAACGGCTTGGAAACCTTGAGGGGTCTGACTCCAATGCCCCTCTTCCACATCAGCTTTATCTATACAAAAGTTCCCCCTTATCCATGGAGGGTACACGCTGAGATCCCCAGTGGATGCTTGAAACTGTAAAAACTAATGAACCCTATATATACATGCATATATGCATATGAAAGTGAAAGTCCCTCAGTCATGTCAGACTCTTTGAGGCCCCGTGACTCTACAGTCCATGGAATTCTCCAGGCCAGAATATTGGAGTGGGTAGCCTTTCCCTTCTCCAGGGGAATCTTTCCAACCCAGCAATGGAATCCACGTCTCTTACATCTCCTGCACTGGCGGGCAGATTCTTTACCACTAGCCCCACCTCAGAAGCCATATTATGCCAGTCCTGAGCTCAAATGTCTACTGCGAAGAGCAGCCTTTCCCAATACCTCATCCAAGCAAACCACCCACTCTGACAGGCTGCAGTTTCTCTCGTGTCATCACCGCTCCCTTGTTATCTCATTCTTACGTTGCTTTCTTTCCACTCTTTTTGTCATTAGGCTTCAAGCTCCATGAGGGCAGAGACCTTGCTTCCTTTTGAATGCCTAGCTCTTGACATAGAATCTGAACATACATTGTGTATTTGTCTAAATACATGTCTAATTAATTAGGTATCATGACCAGGAGATTGGATCTTATTATTTGAAATGAGATTTGAGATCCAATCTCATTATTTGGAAAGTCATTTAATTTCTCAGAGTTTAACACTGAAAATAGTCTTTCTACTTCTTCCATGGTGTGAAATGCAAACTGCATAATCTACATGAAAGTGACGTAGAAACTGTAAATATTACCCAAATATTAGTTGTTATTTAAAAGAAATAACTAAATGGGAGAATGAGTCTAGTTGTCTAACAGCCAAAAACTTAAACGTAACTCCCTTCAAGTCCTT
The DNA here is from genome assembly GCF_029378745.1 of Bos indicus. Classification (NCBI taxonomy): domain Eukaryota; kingdom Metazoa; phylum Chordata; class Mammalia; order Artiodactyla; family Bovidae; genus Bos; species Bos indicus. The sequence continues at coordinate 102,581,817 of NC_091766.1, read as the reverse complement.
ATTTTAGAACTCTGGGTAAACAGTTACTTCCCTGAATATCCCATTCTTCATGGCAAAATGATGGTGACAAGCCTATCCCTTCTCCGTCTTCCCGACCCAGGAATCAAACCAGGGTCATCTGCATTGCAGGCGGATTCTTTACCAACTGAGCTATCGGGGAAGCTCGTATAAGGATCACATATCTCATCTAAACAACTGTAAAACGTATGTGTGAATATAGACAAAAAGTTACCTCTAAAGGAGCAGAAACAGGCCAAGACAGCCTTAACTTTCTCCTCAGCTTGAACATCTAGGGGTCTTCCTGACTATATGCCTGATCTTTCTTTCCTTAGAGTGTTTACTTTAGAAAAGTTTCAATGGTAAGCTTTTTCTCCACCCCTTTGGGAACTAAATCTTCTCTGTGCTAAAACCCAAGAGAGTTTTCCTCTAGGCCCTGGGGCACATCCTTTCAAGATGTGATCATCAAGAAAGATAGTGCCCCATCTCCAAGTCCCTGTGAGAAGGCAGAAGCTGAACTCCGATAAGCAATACTTAGCACGGATGGTCTCGTCACATTTGCCAATGTCCTCCAGGGCTTTTCCATTAATTCACCCCAATCTTCAAAAGCTTTCCCCTTTCGTTTTAGCAGAACTGAACTCAGTCTCTCCCCTCCTGCAGTAAGCACAACCACAAGAGCCTTGAATAAAATCTTCCGTGCCAGTTCACCTTGTCCAGTGCCATTTTTCTTCAGCACATTATGGGAGTGAAGATACCGACCCTTTGAATTGAGCTCACTGAACTCCACCAAGACAATCTGCATCAGATTAACAATCCCTGACAACCTCTCTCAAACTTTTCTAGCCCTTTTTTTTTTTTTTTTTAATGGAGATTATCTTTTAGAGCAGGCTTAAGTGAAGTGCAAGTCACTCAGTTGTGTCTGACTCTTTGTGACCCCATGGACTACACAGTCCATGTTATTCTCCAGGCCAGAATACTGGAGTGGGTAGCCTTTCCCTTCTCCGGGGGATCTTCCCAACCCAGGGATCGAACCCAGGTCCCCCGCATTGAGGGCAGATTCTTTACCAGCTGAGCCCCAGAAGAAGTCCAAGAATACTGGAGTGGGTAGCCTATCCCTTGCCCAGAGGATCTTCCCAACCCAAGAATCGAACTGGGGTCTCCTGCATGACAGGCAGATTCTTTACCAGCTGAGCTATCAGGGAAGCCCTAGAGCAGGCTTAGGTCCATGGCAAAAATGGAAGTGAAGGGCAATTTCCTGATTTTCCATATACTCCCTGCCGCTACACCTGAAAGCCTCCCCTGTTATCAACATCCCCCAACAGAGAGGTATATTTGTTAACAACTGACAAACTTACATTGACACAGAATAACTCAAAGCCCATAGTTTACTTTAGGGCTTACTCTTGGTATTGCACATTTTATGACCTTGGAGACATGTCTAATGACATATACCCGTTATTACAGTATCATACACAGACAGTATTTTCAGTGCCTTAAAGTTTCTCTGTGCTCAGCCTATTCACCCTCCTGTCCTTCACACCACCCCACCCAGAAACCTCGGGCAGTCTGGGTTTTACTGTCCCCATAGATTTGCCCTTTCTGGAATGTTATATAATTGGAATTAAATAGTATGGAGGCTTTTCAGGTTGGCTTCTTTCACTTGGTAATATTCATCTAAGATTTCTGCATGTCCTTTCACAGTCTGATAGCTCACCTCTCTTTAGTGTTGAATAATTCTCCATCATCTGAATGGATCCTAGTTTGTTTATCCATTCATCTACTGAAAGACTCATGGTGCTTCATGTTTTGGCAACTATGGATAAAACTGCTAAAAAATATCTGTGTGCATGTTTTAGTGGAAATGTGAGGTTTCAGCTCTTTGGGGGAAATGCCAAAGTGTGCAATTGCTGAATCACATGGTAAGTATATGATTAGTTTTCTAAGCTGCCAACCTGTCTTCAAAATGGCTGTGCCATTCTGTATTCTCATCAGCAACAAATGGCAGTTCCTGTTGCCCCGTATCCTCTCCAGCACTTGGAGTCTGAATTTGGGGCCTTCTAATAGGTGTGTGGCGGTATCTCATTGCTGTTTTACTTTACATTTTCTGATGATATATGATGTGTGGCATCGTTTCATATGCTTATTTGCCAACCATCCTTCTCTCTTTACATTCTCATTTCTTGTCTTTTCTGTGTTAACTATTTGAAGAAAGCATTATTATCAAGTTTCTCCCTATAATTGATGTTCATACGTAACTAATTTGATGACAGTGATTGCTTATCTAATTTGGACAACCTTTATAATACTTGGTATTGTTGTGAACTCAGTCTCTGTTTCTGTGAAAGGAGTAGGGTAACTCAATCCCTTTTAAACTCTGCTATTTGCTGAATCTAAAATGCTTTTCACCAAAGAGGAAATTAAAAAAAAATACCTAGAGAAAAATGAAAATGAAAACATGACAATCCCAAACCTATGGGGTACAGCTAAAGTAGTGATAAGAGGGAAGCTGACAGCAATGCAAACTTACATCAGGAAACAAGAAAAGTCCCAAATAACCTAGCCTTACACCTAAAGCAATTAGAGAAAAAAGAGCAAACAAAACCCAAAGTTAGTAAAAGAAATCATGAAGATTGGAGCTGAAAAAAAGTGAAATAGAAATGAATAAAGACAATAGAAAAGATCAACAGAAGTAAAAGCTGGTCATTTGAAAAGATTAATAAACCTTTAAACAGACTCATCAAGAAAAAAAAAAGGAGAGGGCTCAAATGAATAAAATCAGAAATTAAGGAGAAGGTACAACCAACACACAGAGAAACACAAAGGGTCATAAGAGCCTACTGCAAGCAACTGTACAGCAATAAAGTGGACAACTTAGAATAAACAGACGATCTTTAGAAAGGGACACTCTCCCAAGCCTGAACCAGAAAGAAATAAAAGATAGGAACAGAACAATCGCAAGTAACGTCATTGAAACAGTAACTAAAAAGCTCCCAACAAGCAAAAGTCCAGAACAAGATGGCTTCACAGATGAATTCTACAGAACACTTAGAGAAGAGTTAATGTCTATCTTTCTGAAACTACTCCAAAAATCTGCAAAGGAAGGAACACTTACGAACCCATTCTATATGACCACCATAATCCTGATACCAAAATCAGGCAAAGACAGCACAAAACAAGACAATTATATGCCAATATCACTGATGAACACAAGCAAAAGACTTCAGCAGAACACCAGTACCAAATGTAACAATGCATTAAAAGAATCATATTGCATGATCAAGTGGGGATTTATCCCAGAGATTCATCATGAGGTCCTTTAGTTCCTCTTCACTTTCTGCCATTAGAGTAGTAGTATCTGCATATCTGGGGCTTCCCTGGTGGCTCAGTCAGTAAAAAAATCCCCAAAATGTGGGAGACCTGGGTTCAATCCCTGGGTTGGGAAGATCCCATGGAAGAGGAAATGGCAACCCACTCCAGTATTCTTGCCTGGAGAATCCCCATGGTCAGAGGAACTTGGCAGGCTGCAGTCCATGGAGTCGCAAAGAGCTGGACACAGTTGAGCTACTAAGCACACATCTGCATATCTGAGATTGTTGACATTTCTCCTGGCAATCTTGAATCCAGCTCGTGATTCATACAGCACAGCTTTTCGAGTGATGTACCCTGAATATAAGTTAAATGAACAGGTGACAATATACAGGCTTGTCATACTCCTTTCCCAATTTTGAACCAGTCTGTTGTTCTATGTCCAGCTCTAACTGTTGCTTCTTGACCTGCATATAGGTCTCTCAAGAGGCAGATCAGGTGGTCTGGTATTCCCATCTCTTTCAGAATTTTCCACAGTTTATTGTGATCCACACAGTCAAAGGCTTTGGCATAGTCAATAAAGCAGAAATAGATGCTTTTCTGGAACTCCCTTGCTTTTTCCATGATCTGGCGGATGTTGGCAATTTGATCTCTGGTTCCTCTGCCTTTTCTAAATCCAGCTTGTATGTATGGAACTTCTTGGTACTGTTGAAGCCTAGCATGGAGAATTTGAGCATTACTTTACTAGCGTGTGAGATGAGTGCAATTGTGCAGTAGTTTGAGCATTCTTTGGCATTGCCTTTCTTTAGGACTGAAATGAAAACTGACCTTTTTCCAGTTATATGGCCACTGCTGAGTTTTCCAAATTTGCTGGCACACGAAGTGCAGCACTTTAAAGCACTGTCTTTCAGGATTTTAAACTCCTCAGTTGGAATTTCATCACCTCCACTAGCTTTATTCATGGTAATGCTTCCTAAGGCCCACTTGATTTCATATTCCAGGATGTTTGGCTCTAAGTGAGTGACCACACCATCATGGTTATCTGGGTCATTAAGAGCTTTTTCATACAGTTCTTCTGTGTATTCTTGCCACCTCTTCTTAGTATCTTCCGCTTCTATTAGGTGCTTGCCGTTTCTTTCCTTTATTGTCCCCATCTTTGCATGAAATGTTCCCTTGGTATCTCTAATTTTCTTGAAGAGATCTCTCTTCTTTTCCTCTATTGTTTTCCTCTGTTTCTTTGCACTGTTCACTTGAAAATGCTTTCTTATGTCTCCTTGCTATTCTCTGGAGCTCTGCATTCAGTTGGGTATATCTTTCTCTCTCTCCTTTGGCTTTTGCTTCTTTTTCTCTCATTCAGGGGTCCTCAGATAACCACTTTGCTTTATTGCATTTCTTTTTCTTTCAGAATCTTTTGGTCACTGCCTCCTGTAGAATATTAAAACCTCTATCCATAGTTCTTCAGTCAGTCTATCGGATCTAATCCCTTGAATCTATCTATGTGTCCCTTCCACTGTATAATCATAAGGGATTTGATTTAGGTCATATCTGAATGTCTTAGAGGTTTTCTCTACTTTCATCAATTTAAGTCTGAATTTTGCAATAAGGAGCTCATGATCTGAGCCACAGTCAGTTCCCGGTCTTGTTTTTGCTGACTGTATAGAGCTTCTCCATCTTTGACTGCAATGAATATAATCAATCTGATTTTGGTATTGAATTTGGTAGTGAATGACACATGGTGAAACCAATTTTAGACACCCACTGTCAAAATTATATTAACATCTCTTTAGCAGGAAATTATGACACAGCTTTAAATTTCCAAAGATTAATTTTAGCTTTGTTCCTCTTTTTAGAAGTTATCAGTCCTATGAAAATAGTACATTAGTGAGTACATTCCTAGGTACATTTATTTATCTCATAACTTTGCCTATGGTTCTCCCTAGTTCCAGAACTTTCATGCTCAGAATATCCCTAAGTTTAGAACCATTAAAGCATAGGCTTTCAGGAGATACATTTGGAAATTCCAGACATAGAGATACTCATGAAAATTAAATGAAAGCTAAGTATCACAGTAAATTTGATTTATATTTGACTCAATGACTGATTTTTATCTCATCAATTGCTCCATTTCTTTGAGATCCTCTCTCAGGTGGATCACTGTTAAATGTGGTTGTTGCTGCTGCTGCTGCAAGTCACTTCAGTCATGTCCGACTCTGTGTGACCCCATAGATGGCAGCCCACTGGGCTCCTCTGTCCCTGGGATTCTCCAGGCAAGAATATTGGAGTGGGTTGCCATTTCCTTCTCCAATGGATGAAAGTGAAAAGTGAAAGTGAAGTCGCTCAGTCGTGTCCGACTCTTAGCGATCCCATGGACTGGAGCCTACCAGGCTCCTCTGTCCACGGGATTTTACAGGCAAGAGTACTGGAGTGGGGTTGCTTTACGTCAAAAGAAGGTATAAATTTGATATTATCAATCTGTAGACATAAACTCAAATTTAGTAAGAATTTGCTTGAGGACCTATAATGAAATCTTCTTTGATTTTCAAAGAACTAATAAGTACTGATGGAACACAACGAAAATCTTCCATGTTTCATGTGGTTTTCCATTTTGCTACCATTTGATGGTGGCTGTCTTGGCAGCAGAAGAGTATAGCAGAAACAGTTATTTTTTCGGAAATAAAAACTATGGGTTAAGCTTTTTTAAAATCAACGTAATATAAGAATTTTAAAGACACAAAGATTTTCAAAAGAAGCAAACACTTGATGCTGAAACATATGGGGAGGGAGGAGGGAGGAGGGTTCAGGATAGGGAACACGTGTATGCCTGTGGTGGATTCATTTTGATATATGGCAAAACCAATACAGTATTGTAAAGTTAAAAAATAAAATAAATTAAAAAAAATAACATTTAAAGAGCCTCAAAATGACTTGGTTCCTTTTTTTCTAGATAATTCTGTTTTAGATTACAAGGATATTTTCCAAAATATCCTAGTAATTACCTCTGCCTTTTCATTAGGATTCAGAAAATGGGAAAAGAAGTCCAGCATTTACTGAACATGTGCATTATCTCATTTATTCCTCACAACAAGCCCCACAAGGGGAGTGTTATATCCATGTTATAAATAAGAAAACTGAAGATTGGAGTGCCTAAATGGAATTTATCCAAGGACATATACTAGAAAAGTTAGAGCTGGATTAGAAACTAGCTCTGTTTAAATCAAATCCTCTACTTTAATCCTCACACTACACTACCTCTGGCATTAGAAGAATGTTCAGGAGAAGAGAAGCGATGTTAAAAAGAGAAAACAGCCGATTGTGATGATACACGTGCTGTCTTTCAGTCCTCCCAAAAAAGGAGGACGGAAGTAAAGCATGGGTTCGATTTAGTCTTTGCTGTCGTGTTTCATTAGACAGGATCCTGTGAAGCAGTGCTTTACATGGTTTCTCAGAAAAAAACGATTTGAGAACTTGAAAATGGAAGCAACTTTGCTGTAAAATATTTTGCAACAGATTAAAGAGCTAATAGTGAGAAATCAAACATCTCCATGTAAACATAATGGATACCACATATTCCTAATATACTTTTTTTTTCCTTAGAGATTTGCAAAGCTGTAACTAGAATTCAAAGCCAGAGATAGTTCTTCAGTTATAGATGTCATACAAATTTCTTTCTGGCCACATTTATGAAATGTAATTTTCACTTTGTCCATACCCTTAGGAGGAGAAACCTTCTGTATTAACTGGTTGCTTTTCTTAAAGCAATGTTCTAAGTTTATTTTTCTCAAGATCAATGATCTTAAAGAGAAAGTCTGCCTAAAATTAGTGAAAACTGGGATGAAAAGTTGTCACCTTAGGGTTCTTTCTGTATTTCAGGACTCAAAGCCCACAACTCTATCACAGGGACGCTGGTCCAGCAAAGAGGCTGATAGCTATCCTCTAAACACAACCCATCCTTGAATCTGTTCATGCTGTTCTCCCTGACTAAAATGTTCATTTCTAACTCCAAACCACCAACAGTGGTGAAGAAATCCCAAGATTATAATCTGTTGCTATTGTTGTTCAATCACCCAGCCGTGTCCAACTCTGTGACCCCATGAACTGCAGCAAACCAGGCCTCCCTGTCCCTCACCAGCTCCCAATGTTTGCCCAAGTTCATGTCCATTGCATCAGTGATGCCATCCAGCCATCTCATCCTCTGATACCCTCTTCTTCGGCCCTCAATCTTTCCCAGCATCAGGGACTTTTCCAATGAGTCAGCTATTTGCATCAGATGACCAAAATACTGGAGTTTCAACTTCAGCATCAATCCTCCCAATGAGTATTTAGAGTTGATTTCCCTGGTTGGATCTCCTTGCAGTCCAAGGGACTCTCAGGAGTCTTCTCCAGCACCACAGTTCAAAGGCATCAATTCCTTGGCGTTCTGCCTTCTTTACAGTCCACAACTGTACGTGACCACTGGGAAGACCACAGCCTCGACTATACGGATGTTTGTCAGCAGAGTAATGTTTCTGCTTTTCAGAACACTATCTAGGTTTGTCGTGGCTTTCCTGCCAAGAAGCAAACATCTTCTGATTTCATGGCTGCAGTCACCATCTGCAGTGGTTTTAAAGCCCATTAAGAGGAAATCTGTCACTACTTCCACCTTTTCTCTATTTGCCATGAAAAGTGGGCCTAGATGCCATGATCTTGGATTTTTTAATATTTAGTTTTAAGCCGGCTTTTTCACTCTTCTCCTTCACCCTCACCAAGAGGCTCTTATCAACCTAGAGGGGTGGGATGGGGAGGGAGGTTCAAAAGGGAGGGAATATATGTATACCTATGGCTGATTCAAGTTGAGGTTTGACAGAAAACAACAAAATTCTAAAGCAATTATCCTTCAGTAAAAAATTAAACATAACTAGATAAATTAAAAAAAAAAAAGAGGCTCTTTACTTCCTCTTTGCTTTCTGCAATTAGAGTGGTATCATCTGCATATCTGGGAGAAGGCAATGGCACCCCACTCCAGTACTCTTGCCTGGCAAATCCCATGGACAGAGGAGCCTGGTGGGCTGCAGTCCATGGGGTCGCTAGGAGTCAGACACGACTGAGTGACTTCACTTTCACTTTTCACTTTCATGCATTGGAGAAGGAAATGGCAACCCACTCCAGTGTTCTTGCCTGGAGAATCCCAGGGACGGGGGAGGCTGATGGGCTGCCGTCTATGGGGTCGCACAGGGTCGGACACGGCCAAAGCAACTTAGCAGCAGTAGCAGCATCTGCATATCTTAGGTTGTTGATGTCTCTCCTGATGTCTTGATTCCAGCTTCTAGCTCGTCCAGCCCAGCATTTCTCATGATGTGCAAAGCACACAGGTTAAACAAACAGGGTGACAGCAGACAGCCCTGACACACTCCTTTCTCAATCCTGAAGTAATCTTCAATCACTTGCACTTAATAGAAAATCCACCTAACAGTGAGCTAAACAATAAAGACCTTAAACACTCCAAAATTCTATAAATGCACAGGAACTCAGCTTTATATTTTGGTTAATTTTCTGACACAAAAATTTTCAAGGAGCTAGTGTTTTACTTCTTTCAGTTACATCATCACCAATGGGGTTCATTACGTAGTGTAATAGTTAAGAACACAGTACTGGGATTTTTTTTTTTTTTTTTTTTTTTACTTTACAATATTGTACTCAGTTCAGTTCAGTTCAGTCACTCAGTTGTGTCCGACTCTTTGCGACCCCATGAATCACAGCATGCCAGGCCTCCCTATTCATCACCAACTCCCAGAGTTCACTCAGTCTCATGTCCATCAAGTCAGTGATGCCATCCAGCCATCTCATCTTCTGTCATCCCCTTCTCCTCCTGCTTCCAATCCCTCGAAGCATCAGAGTCTTTTCCAATGAGTCAGCTCTTCGCATGAGGTGGCCAAAGTACTGGAGTTTCAGCTTTAGCATCATTCCTCCCAAAGAAATCCCGGGGCTGATCTCCTTCAGAATGGACTGGTTGGATCTCCTTGCAGTCCAAGGGACTCTCAAGAGTCTTCTCCAACACCACAGTTCAAAAGCATCAATTCTTCGGTGCTCAGCCTTCTTCGCAGTCCAACTCTTGGTTTTGCCATACATCAACATGCATCTGCCACGGGTGTACATGTGTTCCCCATCCTGAACCCCACTCCCACCTCCCTCCCCATACCATCCCTCTGGGTCATCCCAGTGCACCAGCCCCAAGCTTCCTGTATCCTGCATTGAACCTGGACTGGCGATTCATTTCTTATATGATATTATACATGTTCTAATGCCATTCTCCCAAATCATCCCCCCTCCCTCTCCCACAGAGTCCATAAGACTGTTCTATACATCTGTATCTCTTTTGCTGTCTCACATACAGGGTTGTCATTACCATCTTTCTAAATTCCATATATATGCATTAGTATACTCTATTGGTGTTCTTCTTTCTGGCTTACTTCACTCTGTATAATAGGCTCCAGTTTCATCCACCTCATTAGAACTGATTCAAATGTATTCTTTCTAATGGCTGAGTAATACTCCATTGTGTATATGTACCACAGCTTTCTTATCCATTCATCTGCTGATGGACATCTAGGTGGCTTCCATGTCCTGGCTATTATAAACAGTGCTGCAATGAACATTGGTGTACACGTGTCTCTTTCTGTTCTGGTTTCCTTGGTGTGTATGCACAGCAGTGGGATTGCTGGGTCATATGGCAGTTCTATTTCCAGTTTTTTAAGGAATCTCCACACTGTTCTCCATAGTGGCTGTACTAGTTTGCATTCCCACCCACAGTGTGAGAGGGTTCCCTTTTTTCCACATCCTCTCTAGCATTTATTACTTGTAGACTTTTGGATAGCAGCCATTCTGACTGGCGTGAAATGGTACCTCATTGTGCTTTTGATTTGCATTTCTCTGATAATGAGTGATGTTGAGCATCTTTTCATGTGTTTGTTTGTATGTCTTCTTTGGAGAAATGTCTATTTATATCTTTGGCCCATTTTTTGATTGGGTCGTTTATTTTTCTGGAATTGAGCTGCAGGAGTTGCTTGTATACTTTTGAGATTAGTTGTTTGCAAGCAAGGTGAAAAGACAGCCTTCAGAATGGGAGAAAATAATAGCAAATGAAGCAGCTACTGGGATTAGACTGAGTTCAAAATCTACTTCTGTTTTACAACCCTCAGAATGTACATAATTTCTCTGAGCTTTAGTTTTTTCATCTATAACATGTAGGTAAAAATAGTATATAGGATTTAATGACTTAATATATACAAAATGAAGATTTACTATTTTAATATGAAAAACTGCAAAAATCTTAAAATAGGACCTAGCAAATAGCATTACATAAATACTTTCTATTATTTTTGTACCCATGGGGAAAGCTAGTATTTTCCTTTCTCTCTCTTCCCCCTCTCCCTCTCTCCTTCCTTCCTTATCCTTCCTCTCTTATAATCTAGAAGGAAAGAGCTCCTAGAAGTCACTCAGCAGTTCATTGGACAGGATTGTATCACATGTCTATACCTAGCTGCAAGGAAAGTTGGGGAAGTGGGCTCCTGATCTGGGAATCAGGTTTCTGCTTCTGATTTGCAGAAGTGGGGAAGTGCTATATTGAGGAGAGGAGTAACTATACTACAAAAGCTGGCTCCCAAAATCATTCTCTGTATCTATCAAAAAATCACTAGCTCTTCAAGGATTCATGTCAAACACTCCCTCTTCCACGAGGTCTTTCCTGACTTCCAAACCAGGAATTATTTTTTTCCTTTTTCAGAATACTCTATAAACCATAGAAACTGACAAAATATATCATGTGTGATACATTCAGAATGTTTAAAATAATAGAATTTAAGGGTGAATGGGGCTATAAACATGTCCAACTAGCCTTGGGATGATCAAATTACTTATACAACAAAAAATTAATTAAAATAATAAAAAAGTTACCATCTGAGTGCTCATCCTGTGTCAGATGTAATAATAGGTGATTCATCTAAGTATTTTATTTACTCTGTATAACAGTCATACAATACTGACAATGTAATTCACCTTGATTCAGAACATATTCCTCACAAACCTCTTTTCCTTCAACCTCTTAATAAAAGTAGATATTCTACTATTCATTTAATTCTCACAATAAAAACAAATCTATAAGTACAATATATAAGTAAAAAGACTTAATATGGAGAAAATACTTGAATCAAGCAGCAACTTTAATAATTCTCTAACTTTCCGTTTATTACTGGGAATTGATAGTCATCCTAAATCAAATCCTTTATGATTATACAGTGGAAGTGAGAAATAGATTTAAGGGACTAGATCTGATAGACAGAGTGCCTGATGAACTATGGATGGAAGTTCATGACATTGTACAGGAGACAGGGATCAAGACCATCCCCATGGAAAAGAAATGCAAAAAAGCAAAACGGCTGTCTGAGGAGGCCTTACAAATAGCTATGAAAAGAAGAAAAGCAAAAAGCAAAAGAGAAAAGGAAAGACATACTCATTTGAATGCAGAGTTCCAAAGAATACCAAAGAGAGATAAGAAAGCTTTCTTCAGTGATCAATGCAAAGAAATAGAGGAAAACAACAGAATGGGAAAGACTAGAGATCTCTTGAAGAAAACAGTGATACCAAGGGAAAATTTCATGCAAAGATGGGCTCAATAAAGGACAGAAATGGAATGGACCTAACAGAAGAAGAAGATATTAAGAAGAGGTGGCAAGAATACACAGAAGAACTGTACAAAAAAGACCTTCACGACCCAGATAATCATGATGGTGTGATCACTGACCTAGAGCCAGACATCCTGGAATGTGAAGTCAAGTGGGCCTTAGGAAGCATCACTACAAACAAAGCTAGTGGAGGTGATGGAATTCCAGTTGAGCTATTTCAAATCCTGAAAGATGATGCTGTGAAAGTACTGCACTCAATATGCCAGCAAATTTGAAAACTCAGCAGTGGCCACAGGACTGGAAAAGGTCAGTTTTCATTCCAATCCCAAAGAAAGGCAATACCAAAGAATGCTCAAACTACCGCACAATTGCACACATCTCACATGCTAGTAAAGTAATGCTCAAAATTCTCCAAGCCAGGCTTCAGCAATATGTGAACCATGAACTTCCAGATGTTCAAGCTGGTTTTAGAAAAGGCAGAGGAACCAGAGATCAAATTGCCAACATCCACCAGATCATGGTAAAAGCAAGAGAGTTGCAGAAAAACATCTATTTCTGCTTTATTGACTATGCCAAAGCCTTTGACTGTGTGGATCACCATCAACTGTGGAAAATTCTGAAAGAGATGGGAATACCAGACCACCTGACCTCCCTCTTGAGAAACCTGTATGCAGGTCAGAAAGAAACAGTCAGAACTGGACATGGAACAGGAGACTGGTTCCAAATAGGAAAAGGAGTACGTCAAGGCTGTATGTTGTCACCCTGCTTATTTAACTTCTATGCAGAGTACATCATGAGAAACGCTGGGCTGGAAGAAGCACAAGCTGGAATCAAGATTGCCAGGAGAAATATTAATAACCTCAGATATGCAGATGACACCACCCTTAAGGCAGAAGGTGAAGAAGAACTAAAGAGCCTCTTGATGAAACTGAAAGAGAGTGAAAAAGTTGGCTTAAAGCTCAACATTCAGAAAACTAAGATCATGGCATCCAGTCCTGTCACAAATAGAGGGGAAACAGTGGAAACAGTCACTGACTTTATTTTTCTGGGCTCCAAAATCACTGCAGATGGTGACTGCAGCCATGAAATTAAAAGACACTTACTCCTTGGAAGGAAAGTTATGACCAAAATAGATAGCATATTAAAAAGCAGAGACATTACTTTGTCAACAAATGTCCATGTAGTCAAGGCTACGGTTTTTCCAGTGGTCATGTATGGATGTGAGAGTTGGACTATTAAAAAAAGCTGAACTCCGAAGAATTTATGCTTTTGAACTGTGCTGTTGGAGAAGACTCTTGAGAGTCCCTTGGACTGCAAGGAAATCCAACCAGTCCATCCTAAAGGAGATCAGTCCTGGGTGTTCATTGGAAGGACTGATGTTGAAGCTGAAACTTCAGTACTTTGGCCACCTCATGTGAAGAGTTGACTCACTGGAAAAGACCCTGATGCTGAGAAAGATTGAAAGCAGGAGGAGAAGGGGACGACAGAGGATGCGATGGTTGGATGGCATCACCAACTCAATGGACATGAGTTTGAGTAACTCTGGGAGTTGGTGATGGACAGGGAGGCCTGACGTGCTGCGGTTCATGGGATCACAAAGAGTGAGACACGACTGAGTGACTGAACTGAACTGATAGTCATTTTAAAAAAGTAATAAATGATTGAATGTGAAACATTTGCTTACAGGCCTTCTTTTAATTCTTCATTTACTCCAGTTTAATGACTGTCAAATTTTAGTGTATAAGAGGTACCATACAGCCATATAATATACATGTATATATACATGCAAAATTGGGGGTGTAGTATTTCATAAGCAATGGGATATTTTCAAGCATAATGTTGATTATATATGGCGTTATCATCCTACCTTTTACTTTAGAAAGTAACTCAGTGTAACATGTGGACCCACTGTATTATTACCATTTTACAGGTCAGAAAATAGTCTCAAAGAGAATAAATTATCTGCCCAAGGACATATAGTTAGCAATTAGTTAAAGTGGGCAATTGTAACCCCTATTGGTCTGACCTAAAAGTCAAAGTGGTGAAAAGCTACACCGCCTGCTTTTTCACCTCCCACCTACGGCGTTAATTCCTTCAGAGCAGAAATTATCTCTCTGTGTTGCCCTGAGCACTTTCTTAGCCCAGTGTTTTATGAATAGGTAAAGATCAATGCATACTTGTTGCAGTGAGAATTCTGACAATCATAAAAAACTCTCAGAATCATTTTCTTTATTTTCTGATTCTCAAGTGCCCTAAGTCTCAGAGGAGAAATAGGAACCAAGTTGAGTAGAATTAGCAACAAGAGACCTCCACACACCCTAACTCTGTCAGGACAAATAACAGAGGTATTACTTGTGCCTTTGTAAATGGGCATTTTCTCATAAAATTAAAACCTAACTTGTGAACTAGTCTTACCCTCTTTGGCATTGTGCATAATGTTTAACACTTAGTCCACAAAGTTGATTATGGGAAATGAATCACATTTCCTTATTTGCTCCAAATCAACCTAAAGCCAGTTATAAGCCTTCATCTTTCCAGGCAGTTGATAAATCTAATCTTAGTTATTTCCAAGGCTCTATCCATAACCTTAAGAATGGTTGTGACAAGCCTTGTGGAGCCCCAAAGACGAGCTGTGTTACTCTGATCATTTTTATTTGTCTCCACCTATCACTGCTGAGGGCTTCCCTTGTGGCTCAGCTGGTAAAGAATCATCTGCAATGTGGGAGCCCTGGGTTCAGTTCCTGTGGTGCTGGAGGAGACTCTTGAGAGTCCCTTGAACAGCAAGGAGATCCAACCAGTCCATCCTAAAGGAAATCAGTCCTGAATATTCATTGGAAGGACTGATGCTGAAGCTGAACCTCTAATACTTTGGTCACCTGATGCAAAGAACTGACCCATTTGAAAAGACCCTGATGCTGGGAAAGATTGAAGGTGGGAGGAGAAGGGAACAACAGAGGATGCGATGGTTGGATGGCATCACTGACTCAGTGAACATGAGTTTGAGTAAGCTTCAGGAGTTGGTGATGGACAGGGAGGCCTGGCACGCTGCAGCCCATGGGGTCACAAAGAGTTGGACACGACTGAGCAACTGAACTGAACTGATGACTGCTGAGGTTCTCATGCATGGCATACATGTTCTTTTCAAGGCAGTGTTATGTAGAATCCAACTGGTCTATGATGCTTACTTTTATGTGTCAACTTGGCTAGGCCAGAGTACACAGATATTTGGTCAAGTACATCTGGATGTTTCTGTGAAGGTACTTTTCTAAACGAGATAAGCATTTAGATCAGCATTATAATGTGGGTGGGCTTCGTCCAATCGATTGAAGGCCATAAAACAAAGACTGACTTTTCCTGAGTAAGAAGGAAGGTGGCTTGCCATTTACCTTTAGACTTAAGCTACAGCAACAACTCTTCCCTGAGTTTACAGCCTGAAGCCCACTCACCCTGCAGAGTTGAACCTGCCAGGCTCCACAATTCTGTAAACCAATTTCTTAAAATAAATCAATCTCTTTCTTTCCATATCTCTCTAGGTATGAAGATGACTATGAATATAAATATGAATATATATCCTATTGACTCTGTTTCTCTAGAGAACCCTGACTGGTAAGTATACCACACACTACACACCATACTACGCTGGAAGCAAACCTTGATATTTGACGCTAGCGTGAACCTTTCTCTCCTTTTGATTTCCCAGGATACTCAGACCTCAACAGATGAAATGACTATGAGCTAAGGCTCCATGACTTAAGTTCCTGTTTCCACAGAGAATTTCTTAAATAAGCAACCACTTCCAACACTTACTTTCAATATTCTATCCCTTTATCCACTTAACATGCGCTTTTAATTAATTCCGTTTGAAGAGGTACAGGTAGACATCACCATCTCTTGTTCAAATTATTACAAGAGTGACTTTGCTAATTTTTTGGCTTTAAATTTTCCATTTCTCCATAAAGCAGTCGACGTGATCTTTTGAAAACGTAAATGAGTTAATGCTGTTCCTCTGCTTAAAGCCTTCCAATGGTTTATCTGCATTTATGGTAAAATCTAAACTCAAGGTCATCAGGGCCTATGAGGCCCCATTTGACTTGGTTTCTGTAACCTCTTTAATTTCATCTCATACACCAGCCACACCAGCCACATTCCTGGGTTCAATCAAGCTAAACTTTATAAGCAAACAGCAACTTGGGCCTTGAGTAATTGCTAGAAAAAAGGCTTGAGATGCTCTTCCCCAGGATTTTCTTCTACCTTCCCATAGGAGGCACCGTGAAGCAGTCCCTTCCACAGACAGAGTATCTGTCTGACAAGCCTGAGTCCAACCACCCGTACTATCCCTCCCTAACTTCTCACACTGGTTTTTGTTTTCTTCACAACAGTTTTTATTATTTGAAATTATCTTGTTTATTTGTTTGCTTTGTATGTTTACTATTTATTCCCCTAGAATAATAGTTGTTTAATAAGTATTTGTTAAAAGAAAAAAATCCTAAACAAGGTACCGTCCATTATTTATGGACACAGAAATTCATTTCCTATAATTTTTTTAGTTTTGAGATAACTGTAGATTACTGAGGTTGTAAGCAATTAAGAGGTCCCGTATACCCATTACCCTATTTCCCTCATAGTTACATGTTATGAAACTCCAGGATAATACAACATCCAGGATATTGATATTAACACAGTCAAGATGCAGAGCATTTCCATCACTACAAAGACCCCTCCTCCTGTCCTGTTACGGCCACACTCACTTTTCACATACACTCCCATTCTCAGCTCAAAGCAATCACTCATTTATTTTCCATTTCTATTATTTCACCCTTTCACAAATGTTATACAAATGGAATCATACGACTTTTGACATTAGGTCTTTTTATTCAGCCCAATTTTCTAAATATTCATCCAAATTTTGCATGAATCACATTTGTTCCTTTTTATTGCTCAGTGGTATTCCACAATATGGAATGTAGCTGATAATAATTGTTAAGACAAAGTGAAAAAAATACTAAATATCTAGGAAGCTGAAATATATCAGGGAAAAGAAGAGTTTCAAGAATCCAAGATAAAACCAACAGAGGAGGAATGCAGACAGAGTCCAACAATGGAAAAGTCACACAGCTGCAAAACATTTTCACAGCAGGCTGGGCAGGGGGTGGGTGGGGGAAGGCAATGAACTCATGTGGCAAACGAATGCACGGCCACAGCCTATTGTTCAGCTGAGCCAGCCTCAAAATTCGTGTAAAGTGCAGAGTGAGGACACATAATTTTATTCTAACGCTTTCTTCCTTGAATTGCTATTAAATTTTAAATAAACTGAGACACGAGCATTTACTGAAGTCATTATGACTCCATCACCCACAGCATGCAAATCTGGACCCATCATGCCAGACACTCTTTGCACTGAAATCTGTTCAAAGCCTCTCTTCTGACTTTTTATTTATTTACTTTGCAAATCTTCAGTAAGAAACATCCAGTGTCATCTGAAAGGACACACATCGCAAAAAACTAATTTCCTCCCTTACTGAAAGTAGGTGATGTGTGACTTCCCATTGAGTACAGTCGCCAACAAGGCACAGGTGTGCACCGCATGAGGAGGTGAAAATGTGATCACAGGAAGAGAAATGCTGCGATTCTGTCCCTGTATCCTAAAGTGATCAACCCCAAATGGGCTCCTCCTATTCCTTCTCATAATACACACCGAGTCCGGGAAGCAAGAAAACCAGAAACTTTGCCGCATTCAGACTCACAACTACTATAATTGGATTTAGAACAAATAATAAAAGTTTTTATTCCCCATTCATTGATTCTCTGGTTTACTACAGAAAACTGCCCTGGAAATCTCTTGTGTTTTAATTTTTTCATGCTACACTTGTTTAATTGGTAAAATCAACATCAAATGAGTTTTCCTTATCCTTCAATTTAACTAAATCAACCACTTAACACTTCATTCTCTAAAAGGCAGTTCAGAAAAAGTATAACTTCCCATTGTTTTTAGTGACAAAAAGTTGTTTTAACTGGAAATGCTTAAAAATCTGACTCAGTTAAGAGGAAACTGAACTGAACTAAATAAGGCAAGGCATCAAACAGAATACCATTCATTCAACAGCCTCTTATTTCAACTCAGATGGGTAAAAATAAGTTACATACAGGGTTATCCAACAAAGGATTATTTGTATTAGCATGTTTAGGAAAAAACTTAAATATCCATTAATAGGGGACTAATTAAATAAACTGTGGTACATTTAAACGTTGCGTCCATAGTAAAAAGATAACCAAGATCTTTTTGTACTAATATGAAATAACGATCTCTGATACAAATGACTCTAATATTCTCTGAATGCCCTTTGTTTTAAAAAGATAAACAAGGAAGTGTGTGTATTTATATGCTTGTCTATATATGCATATAATGTTTCTGTATGGATATGAACAAAGCGATAACTCTGGTTGCCTGTATGGAGGAAAATCAGATGGCTGAGAAACACTGGTTTAAAGACAACTTTCACTGCCTTTATTTTACAGTTTTTGAATGTCTGAGCCATGTAAATGATTCCCTATTCAAACTGTATTAAATTTTAAATTTTAAAATTTTAGAAATAGTTATTGAGTTTCTGGTATAAAACATAATAAAGTCAATCAATAACTATACTGTACTCCATAGATAGATTGTCATTAACTTTGGACTGAATGCATAATGCATCATACTTACATAAAACCAATTAAAATCTCATGAGATAAACATGATCAGGTTGAGTTAACCCAGATGAGCCCCTAACACAGAAATCTACTCAATAGAACTGATTTTACTTATGGGAAAAATGGCAGATAAAGATGTTATGATATGGGAGATGTGATATATATATAAACATGGCCAAATTTACCTCTTTTACCATTAAATCACATTTTCTGTAATTCTCCCTATTGGTAAGACACCGGAAGAACTCTTTAGAAATTTACAATATATTGGCTAGTTTATACATTAGTATAAATCAGGTCACATAATTTAACACAATCTACTATAGTTAGGGTTCAAGTAACCAAAGGAAGATAACACAAGAAAGTCTTACTCTTGCAGAAAGGAAAATTTTGGAAAAATCTAGAATCTTTCCCAGATTTACTGAATACAAGAGATGAACACTCCTAGTAGCTGGTTACTAAGTTGTTAAACATCCAAAAGGAATAATTTAAATAGAGGATAGACATCTTAAAGAAAAATCTGAAAACACTAGCTCTCAGCAATGGAAATAGAAGCTTTATTAAATAAAAGCAAGTACCCATTTACAGTAAGGCACTAAAAAATTGAAAGTAATCTCTGACTATAAGTCTCTGATTGAATACTTGTTGTTCTTATCATTAAAAATCACAATATCCTAAAAGTGATTTACTTCTTAGAAAACCTTCCTTAAATTGGTACCAAAAGAAGCCAAATGAAAAAATAATCAGTATTGGCAAAGAGTGGTTGAAATCTACCATACAGCAATTAAAATGATAAATACAGAGTATTTCATATAAACTATAAATCTTTATATTTAAATCATTCTTGGTATGCCCCTTTTCAAATGTTTTCATTTCCATTAGAGTTTGTTGGTATAGGAAGCAGATCCCCAATTACTTTAAACTGAGATTTTACAGTTACTCTTAAGCAGATACATTAAGTCTGAAGGAAGGATGCCAGTTTCAGATGGCAATATTTTTTAAGTACCAAGTAAGAAAGCAATAAAAAAGAGTTTGCTTTAGGCAAAATTATTCCAAACATTTGGTCCAAAAGAAAGGTGACTGCAGCTGCAACTAAAATTTTAATGCTGGAAATATTTTTTTTAATTTATTCTGGTCATTAGGTATTTTGAAAATGCATCTTCTTTCTAATGGAAAAAAATGGCCCAGAGAGAAAAATTAGGTCACAGGATCAATAATAAACACAAATATGTTCATATGAATATGAAAAAAGTTTAGAAATATAAGCATTATGGTCAAAGTTACAAAAGTTCAGTAATTAGAAACACTGTTTCTAAATTATCCAAGGTTATTTTAGGGTCCCAAAAGTACAGGGCTTTCTCTCTCATACTCAAGTAGTTATTCTTAAAATCAACCAAGTAAATTTTTCTCAAGAAACATAGTATTAAACATATTGCTGAAGACTGAAATAAAGCTAGGCTAATCCTATCCATACTTTCTGGTGTACAAAACTTTTCATTTCTGGAGTGATCAAATGAAAAGCAAAAGAAAAAATGAAAAATATTAATTATTTTTATAAAAAGACAAAGCAACACTGATCCATTATGAAAGAAATCTGCAATTTCTTCATATTTTAATTTTGTTTAAAAAAAGAGTAAGGGAAATATAGCACATTCCAATTCTAGTAATATTTTATTTGTGCATCATGGAATTTAATCAAAAATTAATTTAAATGGGCCTCCAAAAAATATTATAATATATAATAAAATACATTTTGAGGACTACTAAAAAAAGGAAAGAATAATAAAAATAAGAGGCTACTGTGCCCTCCACTCCTGGGCATCACCCAGCATCAGTCCCAGCCTTCGCGGGACACCCTTCCCAGCCACTCCAGCAGGGCCTTTGCCTCACGCCCTGGACACAGATTGACCGACACCCAGTGGCCAGTGAAGGTTTAAGTGCTCAACGAGGACCAGCAGTGGGACAGCCAGGGCAGCGGGCATGTCATCCAACTATGCTGAGTGGCTGAAGGGCATGTCCCTGCTAGTTAGGGCCTGACAAAACATGGCCAACTGGACAAGGGAATGGCAAACAGCTTCAGGAGTCTTGCCTTGAGAATCTCATTAATTGGATGGAAAGGTAAAAAGACATGACAGTGAAAGGTGAACCCCTGAGGTCGTAGGTGCCCAATATTCTACTGGAGTAGAGCCGAGAGATAGTTACAGAAAGAATGAAGAGGCTGAGCCAAAGCAGAAACAACACCCAGTTGGTGGTGGTGAAAGTAAAGTCCGATGCTATAAAGAACAATATTGCATAGGAACCTAGAATGCTAGGTCCATGAATCAGGTAAATTGGAAGTGCTCAAACAGGAGATGGCAAGAGTGAACATTGACATTTTAGGAATCAGTGAACTAAACTGGACTGGAATGAGTGAATTTAATTCAGATGATCATTATATCTACTACTGTGGGCAAGAATCCATTAGAAGGAATGGAGTAGCCGTCAGAGTCAAAAGAGTCTGAAATAGAGTACTTGGGTGCAATCTCAAAAATGACATTGGTTCATTTCCAAGGCAAACCATTCAACATCACAGTAATCCAAGTCTATGCCCCAACCAGTAATGCTGAAGAAGCTGAAGTTGAATGGTTCTATGATGACCTACAAGACGTCCTAGAACTAACACCAAAAAAAAGATGTCCTTTTTATCAACGGGAACCCCAATGCAAGAATAGGAAGTCAAGAGATACCTGGAGTAACAGGCAAGTTTGGCCTTGGAGTACAAAGTAAACCAGGGGATTTGCTAAGAGTTTTCCCAAGAGAATGCACTGGTCATAGCAAACACCATCTTCCAACAACACAAGAGACGACTCTACACATGGACATCACCAGATGGTCAGTACCGAAATCAGATTGATTATATTCTTTGCAGCCAAAGATGGAGAAGCTCTATACAGAGTCTACTGAGGAAGAAATTAAAAGACTGAAAATTAATCTGTCTTATTTAATACTATTAAATAATTATTTGGAAGAAAGATTATTAAACTTCCAGTTCATGATAAATTTGATGGTGTTGCAAAATCTAGTAAGGACAGAGAAACTAGACAAATGGACCTAAGTGAAAAGAAATATGGGCAAGAAATAAAATTATATTCAATCCAGAAAAATGAAATTTAATATTGCACATTATCAGAAATGTAAACAATCAGCAGGAAATGTAAGAAATAAATGCCAAGTTGAAGCACTAGAACTAGATAAAAATTTGAGATGATAGCAAGATACACATAATAAGCACCAAGTAGTTTCAAATTCACCAACCTGAATTTCTAAGAAATATACTTTTTCAGTCAAAGTAATTTATTATGTGTATACTGACTACTCTTTGCCACACTAAAGGAAGGGATTGAAGAGAGGAAATATCATCACTTCTTTGGTATAAGATATCATAAAATTGTATTAATTTGTATAATTATTTCACCTTTATAAACTACTATATTAAAGATTTTACATGCTTTTTAACCCTGAATTATAAATGTTATACTTTTGAAAGGAAGGCAAGAAAAAAATGAAGAAAGAAGAAAAAAAAATAAAGAAGGGAGGTGAAAAAAAGAAACTAGAAAGAAATAAAAACATTTCATATCCTCCAGATAACCATTCATTTAACAACATATTTCTTTTTATCTTCCACTTCTCCAAACACCTTTAAAAAGCGCCACACTGATCAGACAGAAAATTCTCATTTAGAATCTCCATAGACGTTTACATGACCCAAACAAATAATTAGGGTCATTTCAAGGTCAAATGAGTAAAGTTAATGACACGAAGAGATAGTACGTGGTTGAGCACATTCTATATGACAGACAGGTTGCATGTATTATCAAGTTTAATTTTCACAATGACACTAAAAGGTATATTGTTATAAAGACGTCACTGAAGAACAAAGAGAAGAACCTAGCCAAAGGTCAAGGAACTAGCAGGTGGCAGAAAATTAAGAGCCAAGTCTGTCTGACTCCAAACCTTTTGACTGTACCACGTTTCCCAAACTGTATTAAGCACCTTAAAATAGAAAACATATTGAACTCTATCTGGGTCAACAGTTACATGAAATAGAAGAAGAAAACAAAATAAAAAGAGGAGAAGGAAGCATAAGTCAACTACATTTCAATAAACATAATAAAATAGAGGAGAAGGAAGGAAAACCAAGGAAGGAGAAAGAAAAGGTGCCCCCGAGTTACTTACAATCCTATTGAGGAATGAAATAACTACAGTCTTCGAGGTCTGACATGTAAATAAGTCTCCCAGATTTTATAGAAGAGATTTCTCAGCATAAATTCTGACACAGAAGGTGTCCTAGACAAGACCCTCAGTATGGTATGATTTGAATAAAAAAATCTGGGATGGACAAATTCCAAGAAGAAGAACAACACAATTCCTAGAAGGAAATGATGATTAGCATAGAGGAATGAAAAATCAAGTCCAGATATTTTCTGGAATGTTACATCTGCTCATATCCTTAAGTGAACTTTAATTTTTTACATCTTTTTATACTCTAACCAGCTTAGTTTTCCTTTTTTTAAGGTTTATTTACTAGACTTTAAAATTCACAGAGATTTGCAATATTTAACTTCTGAGATAAAATCGTGTCTCATAATCTAAAATCGTTCATGTGAGACTGAATGTTCCATTTGACCAATTATTTCTAAACAGCTGACGTTATTTGTTGCATTTTAAATTCCAGTCCTTAAATTCACCCTGACTGAGCAATGATCTCCCTTTTGTGTTGACAGTTCTTTCTGATAAGTGATTATGTTATTTATTTCCTCAGCAGAGTCTGCATGGGACCTACCACCAGGAATTAGTTTCTCCTGGGATTTATGGTTAAAAAAAAATGCTAAGTTTTCTAAATATTACATTATCAAGGTCTTGATATTTTGTACCTAAAGAATACTTACACCACTGGGGAAGAGAAGTGAATTCAGCACAGGAATAAGGCAAAGCTATTATTCCCAGTCACTTGTGTTACCTAACACAACTCTCCAAAAGAACATCTTTCTCTTTAGAAACAAGTTTTCATCTTCCACTTATTCCTGTTTCTTTGGAAGGAAGATATTATCTGTTTATGCAGAGCTAAATTATCAGAACGGGAGAATTGGTATGAACGTGAAACTGTTCAGCTAAAATAATTATATCCTAGTCGGTAAAGAATCTACCTGCAATGAAGGAGACCCGGGTTCAACTCCTGGGTCAGGAAGATCCCCTGGAGAAGGAAATGGCAACGTACTCCAGTATTCTTGCCTGGACAATTCTATGGAAGAGGAGCCTGGTGTGCTACAGTCCATGGGGTTGAAGAGTCAGACACGACTTAGCGACTAAAGAGAAAAAGAGAGAAAATAATTATAAGATAAAGTTTTTATAGGGGCTTCCCTGGTGGCTCAGATGGTAAAACATCTGCCTGCAATGTGGGAGAGAGGAAATGAAGTGAAGTCACTCAGTCGTGTCCGACTCTTTGCGACCCCATGGACAGTAGCCTACCAGGCTCCGCCATCCATGGGATTTTCCAGGCAAGAATACTGGAGTGGGCTGGGCAATGGAGCGAGAAGTGGCCAATCTATACAGGATGATCCTTGGGGTAGTATTACGGAACCCCAGAGGTAGTGCGTATAAAGCAATAGTTTGGATACAGAGACAAGATGCAAACGCGAAGACCATGCCTGGAAAGTAAGGCATCAAGGAACTCTAACCTTCTAACCATCCAAGCCTAAAGCCCCAAGGGATGAACTAAATTGTGAAGACATCGCTGAGTTTCCAGAGTCACCATAGTTAAAGAAGATATGAAACAGTCAGGGCCAGGCCAGAATAAAGACATCTGGCAAGAAACGGAACTTAAGAGAGACAGTAGACCTATAATCAAATGTGGAAGTGTAAACAGCAGCTATGCACAATGCCTAAAAGGAAAGCAAATTCAGCACGTCTGACTGATCTTATGGTCCTGACACTTTGCTGCAGGAGCTTTGGGGTCTTGGCCCCAGTTTCTCAGAGGAAATGAAGAGATTACATGAGTTTTATACCAAGAGCAAACCCTCAATGCCTAAATGTATGTAATGGGGAGGCCTGGTAGATATAGGGTTACAAATAGCTGAAAGAAAGCCTTGGACTCCCCAAATTTTTTGTCATATCCTGGGCCCTAAATTTCTCAGAATTTCTCAGAGAAAGATTTGATACATATACCAAGTGCCCATGTATCAGAAAATGAATTCATAAGGTAGAAGTTATGAGCTAGAGTATAAAGTATAAATATAGGTTAAACCATGGAATAATAATATACAGACAGAAAGAGAATAATAAGGCACTTATCTTTCTTTCTAATGGTCAAGAATGACTTATAATACACAACTTGGGGGAAGAAGTTTATACGTTCACATCATATCTCTTCCCATCCTCCTACGATCATCTAATCTGGACACTTCCATTAACATCCTTTTAAATTGATAATATATTATGTTTGACCATTTTGGCAGGAACATTTTAATGGCGGAACAGTGAGGCTGCGTGTGCTACAGTCCACGGGGTCACAAAGAATCAGACACGACTTGGCAACTGAACAACAACCACCGTTTCAAAGAAGCAAAAAACATAAGGGAAAATTTTTCCTTAAATTAAACTTCCATCTCTTGCATCAGTATCCCATAGATTGCTATACAAAACATCAGCAATTTGATTAATGTGTCGTGTTTAATAAAGATTCCATTAAACTACATATCATAATGATATGAAACTTTGGCCATACTTAAGTTGCAGTCACTGGCACATATTTGGGACTTCAGTTCAGTTCAGTCACTCAGTCGTGTCCGACTCTTTGCAACCCCATGAATCGCAGCACGCCAGGCCTCCCTGTCCATCACCAACTCCTGGAGTTCACTCAGACTCGTGTCCATCGAGTCAGTGATGTCATCCAGCCAGCTCATCCTCTGTCATCCCCTTCTCCTCCTGCCCCCAATCCCTCCTAGCACCAGAGTCATTTCCAATGAGTCAACACTTTGCATGAGGTGGCCAAAGTACTGGAGTTTCAGCTTCAGCATCAGTCCTTCCAAAGAACACCCAGGGCTGATCTTCAGAATGGACTGGTTGGATCTCCTTGCAGTCCAAGGGGTTTAGAGTAACTAAATCCTAGACATCAAAGCAGTGAACCATGTATATTCTTCAGGTCAAGTTCCATGAGGAAAAGCAAACCACAGAGAGTCCATGGTAATGCTCCAAACCATGATGAACTGAGGCAATCTCATTTTGTTGACCATTGCCTCAGGTCATTGTAATTTAATGAGCAGCAATCCTCTTTAAAAATATGTTTCAGGCAGCAAGGTGCCTGCTGGGAGAGAGTGGCTACGCGTGAACAAATCAATATGCACTGTGTGCTTTCAACCATTCAATAATCGATTCACCCTTGTTATAAGAAAATAAATGTCAAAGTCCCCAAAGTTAATTTCTGAAGAAAGCATTTACAAGGCTATCACATTATTAAAAGTTTCCATGGGTTATCTTCTATTTGCTATTGAGATCTCTGTGTTACATCTCACAATATTCCATTCAAAACCAGTAAGGGAATCCTGAAAGTAAATTCCAGCAGAAAGATTGGTTGCATTTCTCTGCTATCACCAGAGTGTTGAAGGCCTATTTGGACTAAAGCATTTTACAGACTCATCTCTTTTTCCCCCGCTCTAGTCATACTTTTAAACATACCAGCTGCATTTAATAAGCTATCAAATAAGGCTTTCAGCAGGCTTAACTATAAGATGTCAGATCTTCTGCTTCATGTGTTATTCAGTAATTTTCAATTTCTCAAAATTTGTGCATTAAAAGAAGATAATGTATTCTTTAGACTAGTCAGAATTTTCAAAAGTCTTAGTTATACACTATGGGCTTTCAACATTTCCCTGTTGCCATAGAAATGGGTTTATGAAGGACTGAATCTGTGTAGCATAATCACAAACATTAAACTGGCATATAAAAGCGTTCCAACCTAGCATCTCTACTGTCTATGCTAATGGTTTTGCTGCTTTTATAGCAGTATCTTCCCTGCTGTAATTCATTCAGGCAGCCTCAGACGCTATTTTTCACTGAACTGGATTTCAGAGGAGTGTCTTATACATTGTGTATCATTTTTCTCTTAGCTAGCTGAACTCTCAGCGCAGTGCGTTGCCATATCAATGAGTTCTCTGGATTAGAAGTCAGACCAGAGAGCTAAGCACGTCAGAGCACCAAAAGCTTACTCATCCAATTAGTAGGATGAGTGGTAAGCGAGATTCATTTCCTTCGATTCCAATGTCATTGTCATTTAAAAAAAAAATTGATTAAGAGTTCACTTTAGTGAGTAAATATACTTTCCTGGTCACCTAAGTGACTAAACTTGATTTCCTCACATCTTTTTCTAAGACGGTCACTCATAATTTTAAATGACACGGCACTTACACATAAAGCTGAACATGTTTAGGGTTTTACTTGATTAATAACCAACCCACTCTACCATCAAGCCAGTCCAAAAAAAACTCAAGCTAGTCACCTCGGGAGCTCTGAAAAAGTAATACAAAATACTCTTACATTTGTTCCTCTGCTATAAAGTTCAGTCAGGATTCCCAGCCCTTCTATTTTAACAGCTCAAAACTTTGATTTTCAATTCCCTGTAGATCAAGAAAGCAGATGTTCTCTTCTGCTATCTATCTAAACTGAAGTTAGTTAAGTTCTTTCTTATAACTGAAACTAGAATCTAAAATTAACAGCTACTTTAATTCTTCTGTGCGTCATCTTTCAATACAATCTGGTGTTGGAATGGTCACTGTTCAGCAACTTCTCACTTAATCATAGAGAACTAGTTTCATTTGAGCTGATGTCAGTGGTGGTATTTTTATTCTTGGGAAGGTCAAGTCACTTGGATAATCCTCAAAGGAAATACTAAACTCAACTTACTTTAACCATATAAAGAGAGTGCGCAGTGCCAGTTGACAAAATAATGAAGTATGACTGTTTTCTGTCACTTAGACATTTAGGTTGTAAAGCAAGGTTGAGAAAACTAAGATCTATTATTATTTGTTGGCTTTGTAGCCAAGTATCTATCCCTGCTTCCTGTGATATGATGTCCTTTACATGATCATTGACATAATACACACACACACACACACACACACACACACACACACACAATATTTAAACCTTAGCTAGATGGAGTCAGGAGACCAAAAGAGAGAGTTCTCATGCCCTGTAGTAAGAGCAGAGTCTAACAGGAGGAAGAAAGGCTCATCTTCTTTCCTGACAGAGTTGATGGGACATATTTCCAGTACTCAAAGGGATTATCCTCAAAAAGGAGATAAGGCAAAAAATAACACAGAAGACATTCTATCTGTGGTCCCTGATTGTTTCAAAATAAACTTGAATAGAATAACACACAGTAAAAATATACTATCAGAGACTTTTAGAATTAACTAGTAAAGCAGATTATACCACATTTTTTGTTCCATGAGCAAGCCCTGATAACACAATTAAGGTTGGTCAAATGTAACTTTTACTTCATTTGGGACAATATGATGGCTACTCCTCTGAACTGCTTAGAACACTTATCAATTTCTCTTCATGTTCATGATTCATACTTTGATCAGGCCCCAAAGTACAACCAACATAAGTTAAGGTCACAATTTGAATTAATATCAAACAAATTTTTAAATGTGTAACAAAAGGCCAACATTAGCATGAAGCAAGAGAAGTCACAACTCTGAGTCCATGTAAAATATTTCTCTTTTAGCACTAGCATATCAGAAAATATGTAAAATACCTCTTTAAAAATGTCTACCCAGGCATTAATATTATAAATGATACAAGCAAACTTTTCTTAACCCAGGGTTCTCCCATTATTTTCTTTAACCTGCCGACTCTTAAAAACCACTTATTCCTCCTCACTAAAAAATTACTTACATCATTGTAACTTTGTGCATATTTCACACATCAGGTATTTGCATTAATGAAAATAAAGTATAATATGATACTTAAGAACTTTCAAATTCAGATAGATCTATTTTGCTTTTCAAAAATGGGCAAACGGATTCATTTCTCTGATGTTCAGTCTCTTACATGAAGAGAGTATAATAATAACTGACCTAATTGGTTGGGGAAGAAATAAGAGTGAAATACATAAAGCCCTTAGTAGCAAAGCACTCACATATAATAAGCCCCAACAAAAGGCTCAAAGGCAAACTACCAAGCCAACACACCATCTTGGGAGAGAGAAACTTCAGCCTGAGAATTAAAAGTCTTTCATGTTACATGAATTATATGTCTGCATTGGTTTCCTATTCTTGCTATAGAAACTTACCAGAAACATAATGGTTGGCTGATGCTGCTAAGTCGCTTCACTCGTGTCCGACTCTGTGCGACCCCATAGACAGCAGCCCACCAGGCTCCTCCATCTATGGGATTTTCCAGGCAAGAACACTGGAGTGGGGTGCCATTGCCTTCTCCGCATAATGGCTTAAGACCATACAGATTTATTATCTTTAAGTTCTGAAGGTTAGAAGTCTGAAAAGGGTCTCCCTGGGCTAAACTCGGGATGCTGACAGAGCTGCATTCCTTAGGGAGGCTCCAGGGGAGAACCCTTTCTTTTCCTTTTCTAGCTTTGACAGGCTCCCATCAGTCCTTGACTACAGCCTGCCTCCATCTTTACGACCAGCAGCACAGTATCTTCAACACTCTCTCTGACTCTGACTCCCCTTCTGCTTCCTTCCGAGAGTTTACAGGACTTCTGTGATTACCTTGAGCCCACTGGGTAATCCAAGGCAGTCTAACTGATGAGCAAGCTTAATTCCATCTGTATTCTTAATTCCCACATGCCATGTAGCACAGTAAATATGCACAGATTTCGTGTAGTAGGACATGTGCATCATTGGGAAGCCATTATTCTACTTACCACAACATCTCTTTTTATACTTATTCTTTGAACTACAAAATGACAATTCCTAGGATTCACTTCAAGCCAGTATACTATTTATATTTTTCATTAACCCAGAAAACACACTCATCCTGGAAAATTCACAATTATATTTCTCTACTTTTCAAGTTTTCTTTCATGCCTTTTTACAAGTCTCTTCCATTTTTTTTTCAAATGTCAGTATTATATCCAACAACTTTGTGAGGTTATCTTAAAACTTCTTACACTTTACACACTTTTCTTGATTTTGCATTTAGATAATTTTATTATCTGAAAATAAAAAAAGTTCTTTATCACTTTTTTTTTTCAATTCTTTAAACCTCATTTATTTTTGATATCTTAGTGCATTGTTCAGGTTCTCCAATACAATACTGAATAGTGAGTGTAAAGTGGGAATAACTGTCTCATTCCCACTTCAATAAAAACTACTAGGGGATAACTATCTCTTACGCCTCATATTTCCATAGACTTTAAGTTTACAACTCTATGCTACTAACTGTCACTACTTTATCAACCTGATACGTTTAAAAAGAACTGAGCATGCTCTAATCACCCCGTTCTGGGCCACTCTTTGTCAAAACCACTTTCCTTTTGCAATACCGGGTCCTACGACACAGAAAAGGAGACAGTAAAAGGATCGATGGTTTCCAGGAGTTTGGATGGGGAGGGATGAATAGACGGAGCACAGAGGATTTTTAGGGCAATAAAAGTACTCTGTATATAAACAGACGGACCTCTCTAGTGGCTCAGATGGTAAAGAATCTGGCTGCAATGCAGGAGACCCGGGTTTGATCTGGGTTGGGAAGATCCCCTGGAGAAGGGAAAGGCTACCCACTCCAGTATTCTTGCCTGGGAAATCCCATGGATGAAGGAGTCTGGTGGACTACAGTCCATGAGGTCGCAAGGAGTCAGACACAACTGAGCAACTAACACTTTCCTACTTTCATAAACAAATTGATATTTTCAATAGGGCAATTTCTTTGATACATTGCATTCTATTAGAGAATCTTCTGTTCCAAATGATACATTTTACATATGTATGTATTTATGTTTTACCTCCTTATAAAAATGATAACAAGATAATATAGTTTTAAACCACAAGGGAAATGAGAAAAAAAAAAAAAGTGGGCAATCTATGTCAACAAATGTCAGGATATGGAAAGGAAGTGAATACGTTGTAACACACTTAGATGTGCAGAGAAAGCGAAAATGTCAGCAGTGCAGTGGGGCACACCCGTGAGATGAAGGCAGGAAGCCTCATAAACACCTCCCCAAGTGGAGAACCTGGTGAATGGCAGGCTAGAAGCAGAAGTATCCATCACAACAAACCTCCCCTCACACAAACCCAGACTCCTACTACAGGTAAACAAGGAACAATGCCCTTTGGAAAGAGATGGAGAGCTTTAGTCTTTAAAGAAATTAACTAGACAGGATAAAAACTCGGGGAGGCAGTGCAGAGGATAATAAAGTTAAATTCTATGTATTGAAGAATGAGTTTCCAGCCTTCTCTCCCACCTAAATTCTCATTATGCTAGAAGTCACATACTCTAACAGTGGAGTAAATTAATCTCTGGAGAAAAAGATCAGAGGAAAAGCCAACAAGACATTCAGGGGTCCCAGAATGAATCTTCTGAACGTCTGTTAGACTCAATTTCTATAAATAAAATCTACTCCACACACACACACCATAAAGTTCCCCATCAGTCTTTAGTCCTCACTTCTAAACTTGAATGGCTGCCAAGAACCAAAAGAGATTTTAAAAAAGGCCTTCAGCATGCAAAAGAGATGGATTAAAGAAAGTTCACAAAATAGAGAAAAAATATTTTCTGAGATATAAAAGAAGTTATTTTATCCTCAAAACAAAAAAAAACAAGGTACAGTTTTGTTTTGTTTTGTTTTTAATGGGGTATACGAAATAGGAAGAGAACATGGAAATGCTAGAATAACTGAAATGTAAGTCTTAATAGTCTACCTTGTGAAAGAAAACGAAAGAGTTAATCACTATGTCCGACCCTTTGCGACACCATAGACTAAACCCCTTCACACTCTGTCCATGGGATTCTCCAGGCAATAATAGTGGAGTGGGTTGCTATTTCCTTCTCCAGGAGATCTTCCCGAATCAGGCATTGACCTCAGGTCTCCTGCAATGCAGGCAGATTCTATACTACCTAAGCCACCAGGGAAGCCCAGTCCATCTTGTAGGAAGGTAATTAAAAAAAAAAAGAAGAAGAAGAAGAAAAGAGTGGGAAAATAGGAAGAAAGGATAGGAAAATTAGAAGATCAGAGCAGGAAGTGAAATACCTAACCAATGTTCTAAGTTAAACACAACAACAAGAAACAATACTTCCAACAACTGGAGGTTAGTTACCACGTTGAAAGTGAAAGTGAAGTCACGTACGACTCTTTGCGACCCTGTGGACTGTGGCCCACCAGGCTCCTCTGTCCATGGGATTCTCTAGGCAAGAATACTGGAGTGGGTTGCCATTTCCTTCTCCAGGGGATCCAGGGATCGAACCCAGGTCTCCTGCATTGCAGGCAGATGCTTTAACCTCTGAGCCACCAGGGAAAAACCACATTGAAAGGGACCACTGAATACCAAGCGCAATGAATTGAAAAAAGGCCCACGCTAAGTTATATTATCATAAAGGTCTAAAAAACTGGGTATAATAGGCTTCTATAGAAAAACTTAAAGGAATATACACAGAGGATGACACAATATACAATATGACATAGCAATTCTCAGCAACAACAGGGAGAAATGCCATCAAATTCTGAAGAAAGCAATACAAATTGTAAGTATATAACCAATCAAACTATCAAGCAAGTCTGAGAGTAGAATGAAAGTATTGTTAAGCATGCAAGCTTTACAGTCTTTACATGATTCCTAAAATGTTCACTAAAATGAGGCAGATAATCAAGAATGGGGAAAGTCTAAAATTCAGGAAACAGGACAACTACTGAGAGATACAGGGAATATTCAGAATAAAGACAAAGAGAAGACCCAGGTGAGTTGTGCTTCAGGCCTAAAGAACAACTATTGTAATTTGGAACAATAATAAAGTATACAAGAGAACTGAGAGTTACTGCATTGTCCACTCTGGTTGGAATGGGGGCAACGGATACCTTTTACATCATAGTCAGTGGAAATGCAAACCTGGAGGTTTGCGATACGAGTCACCTCGTGCATCAGTAAGCTTGGAAGGGCTCCAAATAAGATGCCTCCTGGTCAAAAGAAGAAAGAAAGAAACTGATAAAATTATGAAAAGACTCTGATGCTAGCAGGGATTGGGGGCAAGAGGAGAAGGGGACAACAGAGGATGAGATGCCTGGATGGCATCACTGACTCTATGGACGTGAGTCTGAGTGAACTCCGGGAGTTGGTGATGGACAGGGAGGCCTGGCGTGCTGCGATTCACGGGGTCGCAAAGAGTCGGACACGACTGAGCGACTGATCTGATCTGATCTTACCATAAAGAAAAAAGTACCCAATGGTGTTTCACAGTTCCACGAAAGAGTCTGTAAGGAATTAGTGATCATTAGAAAGAAAGCTTTCAAAGTGAGGCAATTTTCAACTCTAGGAAAACCAAGAATATCTGTATTGCTGGAAAGGTGAGCACCATGTACAATTAAAAGACACTTGCTCCTTGGAAGAATAGCTGTGACAAACCTAGACGGCACATTAAAAAGCAAAGACATATTTTGCTGACAAAGGTCCGTCTAGTCAAAGCTACGGCTTCTCCAGTAGTCATGTATGGATATGAGAGTTGGACTATAAAGAAGACTGAGCACAGAAGAATTGATGCTTTTGAACTGTGGTGCTGGAGAAGAGAGAAGACTCTTGAGAGTCACTTAGACTGCAAGGAGATCCAACTCACCCATCCTAAAGGAGATCAGTCCTGGGTGTTCATTGGAAAGACTGGTGGTGAAGATGAAACTCCAATATTTTGGCCACCTGATGTGAAGAGCTGACTCATTTGAAAAGACCCTGATGCTGGGAAAGATTGAAGGCAGGAGGAAAAGGGGACAACAAAGGATGAGATGGTTGGATGGCATCACCGACTTAATGGACATGAGTTTGAGTAAACTCCGGGAGATGATGAAGGACAGGGAAGCCTGACGTGCTGCAGTCCATGGAGTCACAAAGAGTCGGACAACAGAGCAGCTGAACAACAAGAATGTACAAGTAGAGTGTGTTACTTGGCATGTCAGTTAACAGTATTTATGTAATCATTAAAGTGAAGACTGAATATTAGTCACGTCAAATACCATGATATAGTTTTGCTGGGACAATATTAAAAGAAAAAGAACATATATGTACACATCCATTTAATAAAGTAATATGGGGTGACACTTAAGAATAAAACCAGCTGGAAGAACTGAACGTAGTTTCTCTTAAAACAAGATTTGGGGTGTGGTACAAGAGACAACTCATTCTAAACTCTATCTTATAAACCCATTTGATGTTTTTTTTATCAAGTAGATGTTACTGTTATTTAGATTTAAAAATACACTTGGTAAATATGAATGTTAGACATTAAATACCAAGTGCTCCTGCTTTGATTGCTGATTGTGCAAGTGTTATTTTAATCTGTTGATACTGCTTTCATGATGTGATCTGTGCCATTGTACAAATTTGATCTAGTAGAGATTCATAATGAGGAAGCTGTTTTTCTCAAATCCTAAATGCATCTTTTATTTTGTCTTTGTCAGTTTCCTTTCGGAAAAAAAATTGAAAATAAGCAGAGCTGATTACAGTTTATTAAGAACAGATGGATAATGTTTCCATTAGGAAGTGGATCAAATGGACATAATTTTTTCTCCCTTTTTATGTCCATCATCTGCAATAGATACTAGAACGTGTTATACTCATAACACATAGATTGAAAAAGTAAATATTCCTAGACTACAGGTTCAAAATCTAAAAGAAAGAATTTTATTTTCCTTCCAGGGACAAACAGACAAACGACAAAGCAATCTTCGTAGTTCTTAATGAGATCCCAAGGTAATCATGATGGTGTCAAAAGTGAAATAGTTGAATATCTGAGTTTTTACGAAATGTTTTTCCTAGAACCTCCGGGTTGATTTTAACAAAGAATACTGGACAACAAAGGTATAATGCACTTTTGCATTCCTGGAACATCAAGATTTATTATCAGGAGTTCAGCACTGATTAATGATATCACAGCGAATACCAAAAGGGAGCATGGAGACATTTGTCACTTATTATAAAGTGTAGTCACATTTGTTTTACTTTCTTGCCGAGGGTCCAAGGAACCAAAGTCATTACTTTATGAATGAAATATTGTATGCCAGAAATTAATCATAGGGCATCTGGAGATCTCCAGTTCCCCTGGATTATCATCTACACATACAATTTGGGGAGAGAACTGAGAGAGCTGCTTAGGGCTTTCGAATACTTGAGAGCGACAGTATTGCCTAGGGCAAGACACAGGCCCCTCGAGGCCACACGATAATTGTGTGACTGGCAAATTCCCTCAGCTCTAACCTGAATTCCCCTTGATCCCAGAATGATTTTGCTCCCTGCCATCAATGAGCCAAGGGGTAATTTCATTATAAATGTATATTAATTTCTATCTTCCCTGTGACTTATTTTTTCGTGCATTAAATCGTGAACCTAAATTTAATCAAATAATTTTACCTACCAGGGTGTTTCAGTCTCTTAACTCAAGGACACTGAATCACTCACAGTTAACTGCAGGTTATAGACATAGCTAACAGCTAAACTTAACAAGAAGGATGGTTTCATACCTTCACCCAACAGCTGCTGCTAGCATCATTTTTTAAGTGTTTGATATATGTAGCCTTGTTAGACAAGAACTTGAAATGAAATGCAATTTCATGGGGTTAAAAGATATAACTGTACCTCTAGCCCACATACCCTCAACTGGGTCTTTTATTAAGTTTTGAAAGTGCTCCTGTTTCACTTTGTAGATGGTTCATCTACTACTTTTTGTTTCTTTTTATATCTCCCCCTTCACACACACACACACACACACACACACACACACACACACAATTTGTGATGACAGCATTAAACAGATTTCCAGAAAACTACTTCAAAATGTTTATTTTCTAGCCCTATTGCAGCAAAAATTGAAATTAGGTTTTTCCTCTACTATGAACAAAGAAAGTAAAGGGAGCAGTGAACAGATAAGAGAAGAAACATAAATGGGTCTAAAAGAATTAATCGCTTATTTTACTGGTTACTAATCTGTAGAGTCTGTAAGTGGACTTGTACTCCTTGGTTTAATTATCACTCCCTGACGCTATGTAAATGACATCCTGCACCTACTGCCCCTTAATTTCATGCAAAATACATCCTGTACCTGGTGCTTACCTTCCCTGCTCTCCCTGGTTGATAAACCAGAAGCAGACCCAATAACCCTACTACCTGACACCAGCTCTGACTGTCTTGAAATAACACAAGAAGAAAAGAACACAAGACTCAGTACTTTGCTCCTCATCAAATATCCCAGGTTGCGAGCCCCGCCTATGCGCTTCCCTCCATTTCCCCGTGGAGGGGGCACAACTCTTGAAGCGCTGGACTGCGATGTCTTCCCCCCACACCTGGCAGAGGAATAAAGTCATCTTTCTATTTCCTCCACACTCTGTCTTCATATTTCTATTTGCATCAGTAGACAGGGAGCCAAGATTTGGGCAACAGTCACACTAAGAGTAAAATTTCAGAGCCCAGCATAAAGTAATTTAGTAACTTTGTTTTCCTGTAAATATAATTAAAAAATCATATGGTTAAATTCCCACTTTTGCCCTAGAATCTTAAACCAAACCACTCCCATTTAATTGAAATGACTTTAGAGAAATAAACTTGTCAGTTACGTATAATCAGACACACAAAAAATAAGAATTCAGAGTTTTTAACCATTTGTGGTACAATTTTATTATAGGGTATGTCCTCAGGAAATAATATGGGGTCGCACAGAGTCGGACACGACTGAAGCGACTTAGCAGCAGCAGCAAGAAATAACTGACCAAAAAAAATGAAATGATCCACCCATTGACCAGAACTAGCAGAATTCTCTATGGAGCATTATGACACTGAGTACTGTTGTTAAAAATACTGGGATATAGGTAATTTCTATGATTTCAGTACTCCTATTAAATGGCCGCCCACCCCTCGAAAAAAGCTGCTACTCTTTGCTAATAAGGAAATCTCTGAGTTCGTGACAGTATTTGTGACAGAAATTGACATTCTCCTTGAGTTCTTAGGGCTTCCCTGGTGGCTCAGACGATAAAGAATCTGCCAGCAATGCAGGAGACCCATGTTGGATCCCTGGGTCAGGAAGATCCTCTGGAGAAGGGAATGGCTACCCAATCCAGTATACTTGCCTGGAGAATTCCATGGGCAAAGGAGTCTGGTGGGCTACAGTCCATGGGGTTGCAGAGTCATACAGGAATGAGCAACTAACTTAAAAAATTTGTAGTTCTTAATATTCTACAGTCCCCATTCCTACCTTGTCCAAGAGAACTGCTCATGCGGGCATGCGTGTGTGCTTAATCATGTCTGACTCTTTGCGACCCCATGGACTGTATGTAGCCCACCAGGCTCCTCTGTCCATCCAATTTTCCAGGCAAGAATACTGGAGTGGGCAGTCATTTCCTGTTGCAGGGGATCTTCCCCACCCAGGATCAAACCTGCATTTCCTGCGATGGCAGGGGGATTCTTTCCCGCTGCGTCACCTGGGAAGCCCTGAGAACCGCTCACCCTATTGGACCTGTGTTGCCAGCTTTTGTGCTCAGGAATAACTGGGATGGATGCCTTGGACCATCTTCAGCCCGGTCCATCTGAATACAGTGGACAGTAGCACACGACCTAGTATTTGAATCTGTCTCTAGAATCTTCCTTCCTGCTATTTCCTTTATACATAGAGAAGTGTATATATATTTGAAGGTGGAAATGCACACGTGCACACACACACACAAAAACACAATTTTATCATTCTGCTAATCTCAGACAACAGAGCACCACATGCAAATATATAGGCAAGCCCAGCCCTCAGCCCAGTCAACTTCCAATTCCACAGAGCCAGTCCCATTGGCTGTGGATTTAAGAGCTAGGTAGAATGGTAAGTGGACACTTCACCCATTTGCTCTTGTTTATCAATAATGAGATGATGAAAGAGAGGCTCCAAAAGAGGCTCCTGGTTACCAAGCAGAAGAGACGACAGCCCATATGGTGGAATGTGAAGGGCACCATTCTTTGTGAGGGAACGAATACCTGCTGGAAGATAACTCACAGAATATCAGGGCAAGAGGGAACCTTAAATTTAACTGGTCCAGCTCACCATCTGATAGTTTAATTCCTTCTGGAATTCCCTGTCAGTAGTTGTTTACTATTTTCTTAAAAATCACCCATAAATTTGTAGGGACTGAAATTGAAATACGGCAGGTTTAAGATTAATGAGAGGTATAGAAGGTGAGACAATAAATTCCATGGTAAAAGGAGGGGAAAAGAAGAAAAGGTAATTTAGGGTAGAAAGACCAAGGAGTTAACTAGTTTCTGAGGGAGGCCTTATTCTCAGAAACTTCTAGGTGTGAGTTCAATTTGATACAAATTCGATCTCTTTGTTACTTCATTCTACACACATTACCAAATACCTAGTATTTGCTAGGATTTGGGGACACAGGAGCAATCAATGCATGGTTTCTTTTCCCCTTTAAGGAGCTTAGTCTTTGGCTGAGACATGTGCTGCACACAAAATCGTCTTGCAATGGGAGTGGTAAGTGCTGAAGCGAAGTACTCACTCTTAGAGGAGTAGAATTCAGGGAGCTCTCTGTGGGGATGATTATACAGCAGATGTGATTACAGGAGCTGGAATATTTGAGAAGGACTTTGCTAGTGACCAAAGCAGATGGATGAGGTGAGTCAAGAGCCTGATGGAATCCCAAACAGTGTGTTCAGAGACAAAAAGTCCATGACATGATTAGCAAACAGTCAGACGTCAGACGTGGCTGCAGCTTGAGACGTATGGAGAAAAGACGGATGCTGCGAAGAGAGTAGAAACTCCACTAGGAAGGGTTCAGTACACTAAGGAAATTCAACCTGACTGAGCAAAAAATCTACTTCCTACTGTGGGGATTTGGGGATTCCAAGGTTAAATAAGCAGCAAAAAATAGGACCAAAGCAGTTACAGGAGACAGGGTCTTATGTTAGTTATCTGCAACAGTGATCGGTCAGATAACTGAAAAAGTAGGAAATCAAGGAAAACACACGTAATACCTTAAATATTTCACTTTATGCCACATAAGACACAATCATTATCTCCTACTTTTGATATAGGACAAGGTCTTTTCTTAATAAAGCATGGGTCTGATTCTAATCCCCCATCTTCCTTCTTCCACTACTCATGCATATAAACCATAATATGTGATTCCTTAGTATCTCTCAGACAGGAATTTATAAATGCCATCAGAAAAGCCTACATTATAATAACTTTACTCC
This sequence comes from Bos indicus, assembly GCF_029378745.1. Taxonomy (NCBI): domain Eukaryota; kingdom Metazoa; phylum Chordata; class Mammalia; order Artiodactyla; family Bovidae; genus Bos; species Bos indicus. The sequence continues at coordinate 102,542,741 of NC_091766.1, read as the reverse complement.
AATTGTTTATATTTGGTTTGCTCACACCTCATTTGACAGCAGACACAGTATTTTGAGCAATTTACCTTTATCAAGCCTTTCGTAGAGCATTCTAATTAGTTATCATGGAAACACCTCTTTTCACACTCAGACTACATTAATTCACAGATTATCAAGCAAATTATGTAATTATAATAATCATTGACACAACTGGTTTGGGAATACACGGTGGTAAGCATATAAGCCAGCTGATAGTGGAACAGTACAAACACACCAGACGAGCCGAGCAGGTCAGCAGACTGTTAGCCCTCCGTGCTCTGCAGGCCCCGGGCAGAGGACAGCATGCTGTGAACAGAATGGAGAGCGCCTGCTATCCTGGTGAACTGGTTAAGCGCACAAGGGAGAATAGAGAGTTTTCCTTGAAAACCACTTTCTTGCCGACCCTCCATATACATTTAGATATCTCAGAGACTGGACCAGGCTTGGCAATCGTATAGTCACTCTGGGAGAAACAGTAATTCCAAAGATGCTATGTGGCTAGGGATTTTCCAGACATCCTGGAAGTGCTTCATTCGACCCCTAAACATACAAAACATGACATTAGGGTTTAGTTCAGAGGACTCGTTGTCCAAAGGAGTTCAACGGAAAGTGATTCAGTTAAAATTTTTAAAAAAACATTTCTGTAGTATGCAAGGCAAGTAATCAGATTTCTAGGGAGGCAGAGACATCCAGGCAAGAGTTACTATTGCAGTACATAAAGACTTTGCCTCACTCCTGTGCCAACCTATTTTTGAAGTCAGGTTTATACCCCAGAGGACCACGGACTGGTAAAGAAGGCTTAAGTACTGAAACCTTAGACTTGATAAAGGCCACAGTTCGCATGTGTTCCAAGTCCAAACCCAACCACAATGACAACGCCTCACAATCTTAAAATGAACACCAGTGGAAGATTTTTGTGGAAGATATGACTTCATTATCCCCATAAACATTCTCACTAAGTGGCAACAAAGAATCCTAACCACAGAGAAGCTTTGTGACTTGTACATTAATGCACATCACTCTCGAAAGAGTATGAAATAAGAAGAACCCATATTTCAGATTCTTTAGGATCCATAATATTGTAACTCTTCAAGTTTTGTTCATTTTGGGGTTATTATGGAAAGTGTTTCAGTTAAGTTACAAAACAGACTAATATTCTTAAACCCTCCTATGGGAGGACATAGTTCATTTAAAACTAACCGGAGGGACTTCCCTGGTGGTCCAGTGGTTAAGAATCTGCCTCCTAATACAGGGAACACGGGTTCCATCCCTGGTCAGCGAACTAGGATCCCACATGTTGCAGGGAACTAAGCCTGCATGTCTCAACCACAGATCTCAAGAGTCACAACCAGAGAGAAGCCCACATGAGCCACAACAGAAGATTCCACATGCCTCGCAACTAAGACCAACACAGCTAATCAATATATGAATACTTTAAAAAATTAAAACTAACTTTGACAATTTTTCAGTTCAGTCACTCAGTCGTGTCCAGCTCTTTGCAATCCCATGGACTGCAACATGCCAGGCCCCCCTGTCCATCACCAACTCCTGGAGTTTACTCAAACTGATGTCCATTGAGTGGGTGATGCCATCCAATCATCTCATCCTCTGTTGTCCCCTTCTCCTCCCACCCCCAATCTTTCCCAGCATCAGGGTCTTTTCCAGTGAGTCAGATCTTTGCATCAGGTAGCCAAAGTATTGGAGTTTCAGCTTCAACATCAGTCCTTCCAATGAACACCCAGGACTGATTTCCTTTAGGATGGACTGGTTGGATCTCCTTGCAGTCAAAGGGACTCTCAAGAGTCTTCTCCAACACCACACTTCAAAAGCATCAATTCTTTGGTGCTCAGCTTTCTTTATAGTCCAACTCTCACATCCATATATGACAACTGGAAAAACCATAGCCTTGACTAGATGAACCTTTGTTAACAAAGTAGTGTCTCTACTTTTTAATATACTGTCTAGGTTGGTCATAACTTTAAAGAGTATATAAGAGAAAGCAAATTATATAGACATATATGTTTAAATATATAATATATAAAAACAGTATTTTCATATCCCTGTTTGAATGCAAGAAAATTTAGGACAGCTAGTTTGTTGTATATAAAACATGATTATACCAAAAATAGCTTTTTAAATCAACTGAAGTAACCAGATAAATTACCAATAATTCTTCACAAAGTTAGGTGTAGCTGAATTACAAGGGGAAAAATTAAATTTGTCTCTCTATTCACTGTATTTATTTTAGTATTGGTTATAAACTACAATATACGGAGAACTCATAAATGACAGCACATACATATTTTAAACAGGTGTACAAGATGTGGCATTTATAACAAAAGTCCAGTGCCTGGTACACATACAGTTAGTGTTCCTGTTTTTCCATGAATATGCTGCCCTGAATATGATTTTATTACATATTTAACCTACTATAATACCTGTAACCAACAATAATCTATTAAAGATATAGAAACAGGATAACTGTACATTTGGATAAACACACTTCACCTGAAGGATCCTACATTTTTTGCACTTTCATCAGGCTTAGGGTAAATGAATATTTATCTAACATATTTTCCTTATAGCATACATGATTCTCTTATTGAAAACCTTCAAATAGGAATGCATATGACTTTGATTGAGTATATTAGTAAGTCATACGGTAATTATAAACTCACTAACGTGAATTTTTCCATATTCTAGAATTAGATAAGGAACAACACATCTTGGAAAATGATTAAATTTCACATGCTGAGTCACAAGTCAGTGATTTTGGTTTAAAAAAAATGCTTGCCATGATTCTTAAAATACTAATAAAACAACTACTTAACTTTCATGAGTAGGAGTATTTTAATTTTTTTTTAAAGTAACCAAATTCAAACTAAAGTTTTCAGATATGAGCTGAAGCTCAGTTTAATGCCCTAATGCACAGGCTAGCTGTGAGACCTTTTGAACAGACACAGTTTTTTTCATTAAGGCGATGCCTCAGCCTAGTTCAGTTCTGACACACTTTAAATATTCAATAGCACAGACCAATATGCTGGTTATAAGTCATCTAGAAGTTAATGAATATCACCTTTACCCCTTCAAAGGCAGGAAATCTTTTAAAGTAGGCAGGAATGAGTTAATATTTCTGTTCCTCACAGGTGCTTGGAAATTTTAGCAGAAGCTTTTGGGTATCTTTAGCCAGTCACAGAAACGTCAGGTGATGAAAAGGAATTCTAACCATGGGAACTACCTTTGCAAAGTAAGCAAATTAGTTGAAGGAGCACGGGATTCCTGTCATGAATTAAGGAAAGGGTTTCAGTATGCTCAATAGAGTGAAGCTAAATAAACAGGGGCTTAGAGTACGAACTATAAGTATGAAGAGACAATGGTTGCTAATTCTGAATCCCAAATTTTGGCAATGGTGAAAGGGAGGTGAGACCTTTGTACATTTGTGGTTATAGGGAAGAAAAGTTCGGAGGTAGAAAGATTGACGATGTTACAGGTTAGGTGTCCCCAGCCTCCAGACCACAGACTGGTAGATACCTCCTGTCAGGTTAGCAGCAGCAGTAGATTAGAAATAAAGTACACAATAAAAGTACTGTACTTGAATCATCTCTAAACCATTCCCCCAGCCCCCGGTCCATGGAAACGTGGTCTTCCACAAAATTGGTCCTGGGTGTCAAAAAGGTTGGGGACTGCTGCTCTAGATCATAAGTGAGCAGGGTCGCTGCGGAGCAAATGGATTGTCACTAGCCCTAAAAAAAGAAGACAAGGGCACACCTTCTTCAGACAAGGAAGGATGCAAGGAAGAAAGATGAGCAGGAAGGAGGGCAGATGGGCAAAGTCATGGCTAAAGTGGTGACCTCTGTCCTTCTTGCGAAACTTGCGGGTAAGATTATCTGACAGGACTGGGTCTGGTGAAATGAGATGAAAGGACTGAAGCAACAGAAACTGACGAAAAGTCTGGTTAGAAAAGTGATACATGAATAAAAAGTCTTGGTATTCACGGTGAGTTTAAAGGTAAATGAGAGGTCGCAGCAAGTCAAATCAACACAGCTGTTTGTTAGCCTGGGAGCATAAAACACAATAAATCGGCCAGGGGTGATCCAGACACAGCAGATCTGGCTATAGGTTTTAACTTACAATGTAAGCTAGGATATTCAGTTCAGTTCAGTCGCTCAGTCGTGTCCGACTCTTTGAGACCCCATGAATCGCAGCACGCCAGGCCTCCCTGTCCATCACCAACTCCTGGAGTTCACTCAGACTCACGTCCATCAAGTCAGTGATGCCATCCAGCCATCTCATCCTCTGTCGTCCCCTTCTCCTCCTGCCCCCAATCCCTCCCAGCATCAGGGTCTTTTCCAATGAGTCAATTCTTCGCATGAGGTGGCCAAAGTACTGGAGTTTCAGCTTTAGAATCATTCCTTCCAAAGAAATCCTAGGGCTGATCTTCAGAATGGACTGGTTGGATCTCCTTGCAGTCCAAGGGACTCTCAAGAGTCTTCTCCAACACCACAGTTCAAAAGCATCAATTCTTCAGCACTCAGCTTTCTTCACAGTCCAACTCTCACATCTATACATGACCACTGGAAAAACCATAGCCTGGACTAGATGGACCTTGGTTGACAAAGTAATGTCTCTGCTTTTCAATATGCTATCTAGGTTGGTCATAACTTTTCTTCCAAGGAGTAAGCATCTTTTAATTTCATTGGAATGAAAACTGACCTTTTCCAGTCCTGTGGCCACTGCTGAGTTTTCCAAATTTGCTGGCATATTGAGTGCAGCACTTTCACAGCATCATCTTTCAGGATTTGAAATAGCTCCACTGGAATTTCATCACCTCCACTAGCTTTGTTCATAGTGAAAAGGCCCACTTGACTTCATATTCCATGATGTCTGGCTCTAGGTCAGTGATCACACCATTGTGATTATCTGGGTCGTGAAGATCTTTTTGTACAGTTCTTCTGTGTATTCTTGCCATCTCTTCTTAATACCTTCTGCTTCTGTTAGGTCCATACTATTTCCGTCCTTTATTGAGCCCATCTTTGCATGAAATGTTCCCTTGGTATCTCTAATTTTCTTGAAGAGATCTCTAGTCTTTCCCATTCTGTTGTTTTCCTCTATTTCTTTGCATTGATCGCTGAGGAAAGATTTCTTATCTCTTCTTGCTATTCTTTGGAACTCTGCATTCAGATGCTTATATCTTTCCTTTTCTCCTTTGCTTTTAGCTTCTCTTCTTTTCACAGCTATTTGTAAGGCCATTTGGGGAAAAAAAAAAAAAACGCTATTTGGAAAAGCTAGGGTATTAGGACTGTATAAAGGTGATTGATCAAAATTCTCACCTGAGCCAGGACTGAAGTGCAGGCAGAATGAACAGTGACTGAGGGAAATGAGAAGCTGGGCCATCAGAGGTGTCTATAGGACAGAACCCAGTCAACAAGCCGGGGAGAGGATCTAAAACACGGAGCGCAGCCATCTTACCATACAAGGGGCCGGCTGCCCTTTCTTCTTAATAACCTCCCCAGAGTCACGTAAACTCTAAAAAATGAATGAAATAATACAGGGACTTGTACTGAAACATAAACAACTGCTTACCACCATTTGGAGTCTCACTTTTTAGCTCGTAGAGCATTTGTTAGGAGACCTAACCTCACTAAAAAAGAGACGTGTCTGCTACCTTCCAAACAGTAGTGAGTAATTAACAGGCATCAAAACTCACAATACGCTGCAGGTAAGATTATTAACTCAGTTCTCTCCTTGTCTAATCTGCCTTCTGGGCATAAATCAGGCAGCTATGACACAGCTTTAACTGTCGTAGAACTCTACAATGCTATTTTAATAAGGTAAAGTGGAAGTGAAAGTGAAGTCACTCAGTCATGTCTGACTCTTTGCGACCCCACGGACTGTAGCCTACCAGGCTCCTCTGTCCATAGGATTCTCCAGGCAAGAATACTAGAGTGGGTTGCCATTTCCTTCTCCAGGGGATCTTCCTAACTCAGGGTTTGAACCTGGGTCTCCCGCATTGGAGGCAGACGCTTTAACCTCTGAGCCACCAGGGAAGCCTAGTTTATATCAATTCAGTAACATTCATTGAATGTCTACTATGTGCTGTTCATGCTGCTGCTGCTGCTGCTGCTAAGTCACTTCAGTCGTGTCCGAGTCTGTGAGACCCCATAGACGGAAGCCCACCAGGCTCCCCCATCTCTGGGATTCTCCAGGCAAGAACACTGGAGTGGGTTGCCATTTCCTTCTCCAATGCATGAAAGTGAAAAGTAAAAGTGAAATCGCTCAGCCGTATCCGACCCTCAGTGACCCCATGGACTGCAGCCCACCAGGCTCCTCCATCCATGGGATTTTCCAGGCAAAGTACTGGAGTGGGGTGCCATTGCCTTCTTCAGCTGACCATGCTAGGAAATTCAAACATGCCTAATGCACAAAACTCCTTCGATACATGTATCTCCTTATAGATACTTCAAGACCAGTTGAGGGAAAAAGAAAAAGGGGGAAGGAGATCAGAAAAATGCAGCAGTGACATTTTCTTTCACTTTTTTCAGTGAGGGCTACAGTGGATATGAGAAAGGGAGCTATAAGCCAAAAAAAAAAAAACAAAAACAAAAACAAAAACACATCAAAACCAGAAACCCAGTTGTAAAAAAGAGAGAGAAAGAATAAGGAATAAAATAGTCAAGCCACAGTTACACTATTAATTAAAAGGAGAAACATAAACAGCACAAAGAACAGTGCCAGCTTCAATGATAAAGAGGTTGCAGGTGAACAGGGTAATAAGCGAACTATACTGGCGGAAGAGTTCATGACTTTCAGCATCCAACCTGAAGAAAGTGATTGTTTGTACTCCAAGTATAATTTATATTATGGTTACTGAATATGTAATCAGTATTCATGGTGCTAGGGCGTTTGTGGATAAGAGATGTAACGAGCTGGAGGAAAATTATATTGCATTTTATACCCACATGATAAGTAAATAATTAATTAGTGGAATGTGCATATTCCCACAAGTCATTTCTGTATTAGGATGTTTTTGCTGCAATGGAAAGAAAGTCAACTCAATTCATGAAACCTAAGAAAAAAATGGAGGAGGCACTAATTTGCCATTTTCTGTGACTGAAAATTTCAGAGTAGATGTTAGCTTCAGGCATGGTTGGACCCAGAGGCTCAAATGATATGATCAGTAGTTCATCATTTTCCTCAGTTTCATCATTTTCGGCTCAGTTTTGCTTTGAGGTGGCAGTAATTTAAGCATGACCTCTCTATATTGTCTGAGCACTGACACTTCTAGTCTTGCATTATCCCTGTGAAAAGCAATCCCACAGAAATAAATAAATAAAACAGCTTCTTCATTCTAGGTCATGGCAGAGTTCTTCCTGGAACTGAATTGTGTGCATCCACCATCTTCATGTGCCAATCTCTGAACTGCAACGAGGAATAAAAAACCCACATGAGCTGCTCCTGACTCGCTAGGTTAGATTCAAATCAGCTAAACTGCATAAAGTAAAAGAAGGGAAGGTGGTTCCCAAAAGAAAAACTGAGTCACTGTTTTCAGAGTCACATTCTAAATCAATATTTCACAAGATAGGTTGGACGGGTGTAGCAGAATCTGGTGGATCAGAATTTATGATCATAAATGGGGAACACAGACAATAAGGGGAAGCATGGATTAAATGAAACTGAGGAACACAACTCTAATTTTGTTGTCTATGATGAGGATATAATCTATTTCATTTGTAAATCCAAACATGAAAGGTATGCTCTAAATCCAAGATATATATGTTATTTTCAAATCTAACTTCACCGAAAATAATAGGAACCTTTTGATATACTATCAACATACTTCCCCCTAAAAATTCCTTTCCACAAGAAAAGCATTCCCTCTAGTTATTCCCTATACTGTCTATCCTTTGTTAGAGCCGCATGTGATAAACATCCCCAGCACAAATAAATCACCTGTCATAAAACAAGGAGTGTGAGACAGAGGGAGATGTGTGCCCAAGCGTGTGTCAAGTCTTGTTTCAAGACTCCAACAATCCCCAAGCTTCAAACACCTGTTTTCCAACTCTGGATACTATTTGGAATATTATTAAGTACATCTAAATTTCTTTCAAAAGTAATATTTTAAGTATATTTACTGTAAAATAAATTTTGGGCTTTAAGACACTTGGAACCAAACTAAACTATATAGATTTTAATAAGTCTTTGTTGCATTGTTTTACATAAAAGACTCTGTCACACAAGAATCACACTGTTTATGCATTAACTTACTTCAGATAGAACTATATAATGTCATATGTTATTTAGAAAATGTATTAAATCATGCCTTTATGACTTTGGCCTATTTATGAAGATAAATCACTACAATTCTACTTGAGAACATTAAAAAAGAATAGTGTCTACCACAGCATTGCATATAAAGTGAAAATGAGGAGAAGGCATAAAATATGAAAGAAATGTTGTATAAATTCATCCACAATATGTAAAAAAAAAAAAAAAAAAAATTGAACATGTAATTACCTCAAAGAGCTGACTTTAAGTTTTCCATGTTGCATTCAGGAACACTAGGTCATTTTTAAAAATCATCATTTAAATTAAGGTCATGGAAAAGATGCATAGTAAAAAAATTCTAAAAAATGTTTGAGGAAGTGTGAATACTTGGGAATTTTAACACTGTTCTTTTGCGTTCTAATTCAGCTACTATTTTGACACCTATTTGAACATTTGACTGGGGACTTTTTTCACTTCTGGACGAACTTAATCAACGAAACTATCAGAAATAGAACCAAGTTAACTTTTAATAAGCTTAACATTATAAATCCATGTATGTACTTAAGATTTAGTTTGGGGATTCTTATTTCTCTTTATAGTCCTCTGTCAGTCACATTTCTTTCAAGCCAGGCTTTTTCTAATGATACACATATTGTTAAATTTTGGTTATTAATATATTTGCAAGAAGCTACTTCCTATTGACTTAATTTTAACTTTTGTTGGCTATCTTCCTCATTTTTTATGATCTGTTCGACTTAACACATTTGTCATCCTACTTAACAATCATGTACATCTTGATTCACATGCACCAAATATCATCTAGTAAATTATTAATTTTTTTAACTGATAAAAATCAATTATTTCAAAGAAAATCAGCCCTACTTCTGAGGTTGAAATAGCACAACTTGTTCATGTGTGTTTTCTAATCCTAAGCAGACCCATCCACACTAAGAGACTGACACGTGATAGGGCACGTGGACTACGTTTTTTCTTTAATTATCCAAGACGGTACGCACTCACAGGAGGAAAAAACGGTGTCATTGTCTTCACCCAGTGGTAGGAGTAACTTTAAAGGTTCAAGTATTTTTCCTACATTTGAATTTTATTCTAACTCATGTATGCTTACAAGATTGCTTTTCCTTTTACAAACTTTCCCTTGGACAATTCTGAAAGGCTTCACTAGGGCTACAGTCTACGGGGCTGCAAAGAGTCAGTCTGAGGCAACTTAGCACAGCACAGCACATCCTTAAATAAATCTTCAATATCAAACCCTAATGCATTTGCAGTCACGTCTACCCTGTCTCAGGCTTCCCAAATGTCACTCGTCAGACCCCTTGCCAGGCCTTGTTTAGTTGTCTCTCACACACACTTTGTTGTTGAGTTGCTAAGCCATGCCCAACTCTTTTGCAAGCCCATGGACTGTAGCCCACCAGGCTCCTCTGTCCATGGGATTTCCCAGGCAAGAATACTGGAGTGGATTTGCCATTTTCGTCTCCAGGGAATCTTCCCAGTTGAACTCACATCTCCTGCATTTGCAGGCAGGTTCTTTACCACTGACACTTACACCTCTAATCAAGCTACAGTATTTTCTATCTTAAACAAAAATGATGAACACAATTTAACATTTTCTTGGGAACCCAGTCGTCAAATGACAGCTATTCAGTAGAGCATAATAGATCTGTGAAACAAACTGAAAGTCACCCAGTCATGTCCTACTCTTTGCAACCCCATGGACTATAGAGTCCATGGGATTCTCCAGGTCAGAATACTGGAGTGGGTAGCCTTTCCCTTCTCCAGGGGATCTTCTCCAACCCAGGGATCAAACCCAGGTCTCCCACATCGCCAGCGGACTCTTTACCAGCTGTAGGAGTGTGTATTCTACCTCTGCCTCATTTACCTGTGTGACCTCATACAAATGACTTATTTCTCTATGCCTCTGTTACATCATTTATAAAATGGAGTAAGCAGCAGTATGTATTCCATAGATTTCAGAAAGATCAGATAGGAAAGTTCACAAAAAGCATATCCTGGTTCATAGAAACGTCTCAGGAAGTTAAGGCCATTACAAGGACTCCCATTTTCATCGTCACCACTGTTATCTTATCACTACCACCCTTCTTACTGTCAAGCAGCAGCAGCAGCATTTTTCTGGCTGTGCAGTGCTAGCCTCACAGGTCACAGAGCTTCTTCAGCCCGAGGCCTCCTTCACCTGCAGGTCGTCAGTGTCCCTCCAGCTGACCTGCAGGTAGCGCTCTAACTGCTCTTCCTCTTCTTTGAAAATGTCTTTGAAACAGTACGAGTCGGGTAATCAGAAAATAACTTATTGGATTGTTAATAATCCAATAATAGAAACTCAAACAGTGAAAGCTATGAGAGAATCTAAGAAGCCTTCCCATGAATACACTTCATGAGCTTTAGTACATGAGCATATATGTTGGCAACATACAAGCCTTATTTTTTTCATCTCTTGGTTTTAATGGATCCACATAGAGGAAGTGCAAAGATCCTTTACCTCCTTGATAAGTGAGGGAATAATTGCTTGTCTGCTTTGGTCCCCACTAGGCTCCAAATATTGTATATCAAACCCTTTCTGTAGTTGTAACTGAATTCCACCCATGCATAAAACAGCATTACTAAGTAGAAAAACTTCTTTAAAAAGTGAAATCTAGCTCTTTCCATATTAGGATTGTCTTAAGCAGAACAGTTGCTCTAGTTAATTCATAATAATCCATTTGTATCAACAAAGAAGTATTTTGTCCCCCTGAACCAAGGAGATGGAGAAGGAAATGGCAACCCACTCCAGTATTCTTGCCTGGAGAATCCCAGGGACAGAGGAGCCTGGTGGGCTGCTGTCCATAGGGTCACACAGAGTTGGACACGACTGAAGTAACTTAGCATGCATGCATGCATTGGAGAAGGAAATGGCAACCCACTCCAGTGTTCTTGCCTGGAGAATCCCAGGGATTCTATGGGGTCGCACAGACTCAGACACGACTGAAGTGACTTAGCAGCAGCAGCAGCAGCATCAGAACCAAGAAGATAGAGGATAAAGCCGTGGAGAACCAAACTTAGGAGTGATTGCTTTTCTGTGTAGATATACTGGCTCAAAATTCCAAAATGATGAAAAAGCTTCTTGAAAAATATCAGTCTCAGGAGTTTTCAGGCTATTTCAACATCAATTCCTGAAAAAATTTTCCTTTTATGTCTTTGAACAAGCTCTAATCTTTCAAGTATCACTAATTCACATACACATCACATACAAAAACTAGCTATTTAATAAGAGCAGGCATGATAGAGAAGCATCTTGCAAACAAGATAGAAAATGCCTTCTTTCAACTATTCTCAAGTTTCCCTCCAAGGTAACCAAATTAACAATAACTTCATGCAGCATTTTTGAAATTTTACATGTATTTGGGGGTAACAAGAAGAATGCTTTTTTATGAACAGTTTAATAAAGGTGTATGTGTATTTCTTTTTTCTTTCCTTTTAAATATTCAGTGCAATTCTACTTAGTGTACATCATAATTTAAAACATTGGCAGCTGTTCTAATGCCTGCAAAATCTTTTTAAAGCCACAAATTAAGAAAAAAACGTACTTATGTATTCAAATGGATGAAAAATTTTTCAGTGAAATATAGGGATTAAATTCTTGTTGACATTCATTAAGTAAAATCTCATTTCAAAAATAATATGTTATTACTGATTTCTGCATACTATGGTTGTTATGTTTAAGATCTAAACTATTTTTTCCTCTTGAGTTGTTGGCAATTATCATTTTCACAACTTGTTTCTTTATGCTAGAAGAATTATACCAGATTTCTTAGCTTTGCCTGAGCTATCTTGAAACCAACTCACCTTTTCTTTTAATGCTACTCCAAAAATACAGTAGATCTAAACATGTAAAATATATATATATCCAGGGTAAAAATGTAAGGTTAGGTGAATATTAAACAACCAGAGTTATATAGAGGGGCAGCTGCATTTGTAAATGTTCTGAGATTTTTTTTCCCCTTATTGTCCAGTGTGAGAATGTTTATATTAATATTCTAGGAATAATAAATCAAAAAAAGGAAAAAATGAGAGAAAATGCCTAAATTTATACCATAATATCGAGGAACATGGAGGAATGATAACAAGCATGTGTGATAGGTAAAATAAACTAAATCCTTACCTTTACTCATGAAAAGTCAATTAAATAATGTCTTAAAATGAAGCACAATATACAGACGTTCTTTAAAGATAATGGAGGCAGACACCAAAGGAATCAGTTTGAGTCATTTCAAACTGAATAAGATGAACTATGTGAGAATGTGAATTAATGATCAGTGTTGGCTAGACAGAGAAAAATCTAGTTAGATGATCTAAGTTTTTTTTCTTATAGAAAACAAACAGAAGATGCTTTACAATAGGTTAGCAATCCAAATCACTAATAACAAATAAGTGTTTTGCAGGCAAACTAAACATTTCCATTGGGTTCATAAAACCCAGAGTTAGAAGTTCTTTGCAAATGAAATAACAGCACTTCTTGCTTAGCTCAGCTATATACAAGGCATTTTTTGTCAAAGTAGTAATTCAAACCACTCGGTAGTTTTGTTGCATTTCACACCACAGGTGCAATTTCACAAAGGGTTAAGCTCTCATTTATCACTTAGACAGATATTGGACAGGTGAGCCAGTCATCATGAATGGATCATAAATGTATAATCATATGAGTCATGTGAAAAATAATGTAGCTATGGATCATGTGATATTCATCCTGGGCATTCAACTGGGTACAAGACCAGTAAGTACTGACTGAACACTCTTACCCTCATTTTTTGAATGCTTCACCGACCTCCTCAGAACATATTTTCTTCTAGGGTTCACAAAACTATTTCTCATCTTCTGTTAAGTCCTATTCCCCACTCTTACCCCCTAGCCTTCTGATCCTATTTAAGTGCTACCTTCCACTACCCCCAACACTTCACGATTATTCATAATCTAGAATCACATCTTTCGTGAGATTTCTTGATACATCTATAACCAGCCTGTTTTTACTTCTCCGAAACCCTTTAGACTTTTTCACTTTTTCAGTCCCTTTTCTAAAAGTCAAGCACCTGATTTGAGCTCCACAGCCTCCTAGAGGTTAGAGTCTACAAATAATTGAGGCTTTAGAGCAAGGAAGTGCTAATTAATAGACTTTATTCTAGATGAAGTCTTTAGGAGGCTGGGGGGAAGAGGGGAAGGTAAGATAAAGGTCTAAGTTGTAGCTGAGATAACAGAGAAAGAAAAGGTGGAATATTTACTAATGCTCTCTATATATTGGTTTCAGAAAAAGACTTTTCTATCCATGTAAAAATGGCTATATTTTCCTCGCATTTTTTACTTTCATTAAGAATGTTAAGTGTGGGACCTACATATGACTTGGTAGTCGCGTGATTTCTATTTGTGAGGAAAGTTTTGACCTTGCAAGAATTAGAACTTTATAACCTGAATTTATTTTGTCCTCTAGCAGGAAAAAAGAACACATTACCACAACAGACCTCTTGAGTATCATTTTCAAACTAATGCATTCATTTTCCAACAAAGAGCAAAGGATAAACAATTAAACATAACATGTAACAGAACTCTTATCCACCTGCCAACAATTAAACCCAGTAATTAAAAATTGTAGGAGAATACACATAAGCATATCCTCAGCATATCCTCTGACCACGGTCAAAGAGGGGAAAAATCTTTCCTTACATGTTCCCTTTCCTACTTCCCAGGCAGCTTTTCTTGATATTAAACAGACACGAGACTCTGTCAACTGTGTTTCACTTTTTGAAAATAGAAAAAAAGAGGGAAATCCCATCTTTTTCCCTCGGGAGGACTATTATATACAGATGAATGTATTTTGTTATTTAGTTTAATAAATGCAGCATTCAGAACAGATGTTAAAGCTTGAAATTGTCCAGAGAAAGGAACAGCTCAGGTGGCAATAATGCAGCCTTCTCACCTGCTGTGCTTTCTGCTTTGTCTTTGGAAGAGCTACTTTCACAGGTGAAACAGTATTACAGTATTTATAGCCACTCAAGTCCTCACCACTGGACTGAAGCTGCCAAGCAGGGTGCTAATTAGTACCAGGAGTGGACGTGGCGATGCCGGTTTTATGACACAGTCATCTGGCCAGTAAATTGGACAAAGAGAAACAGCACATTTACAGGAGCACTGCAAATTCCACCATGCAATGGTAAGGGGTGACTGTGAGGATCTGTTTTCTAAAAAAAAAAAAGATGGATTTTTCTCAAAACCAGCCTATTTGGCCTTTCCATGGCTATGCTTTTCTGTGAATTTTCTAATGCACTACTTAAATCACCATAATCTGAAAGGATTTCTTTAGAATACATCTGTGAATAATGGTATGCATGGGATACTTGAATATTTGTCCTCTGAGTATTATAGTTTATAAAACAATAAATCTCACTGTAAACAACAAACTGTTTTTGCAAACTAGAGAGCAGTAAAACTGTAAAATCAAATCAAATAATAATTATTTTAGCATCATTAATAAAATTCATTATACATTATTGTATAAATTTTAAGCAGCTTTATTTAGTTTAAAACAAATTTGCAGTTTATAAATGTGGCCAGTACATTGCCTTCATTGATTTGGGATCTATAGTAGCTGTGATAAAAGGAAAGTATGATATTAAATATAATGGAGGAAATTAATTCATTACTAGGAAAGTTTCATTAACACTTCAAAGTATGTTATTGTGGTTAAGAACAAGAACTTTCAGCTCCAATAGATTTGAGGCTAATTTCACACACTTACTGTGCCATTTGGGCTTCCCTGGTGGCTCAGTTGGTAAAGAATCTGCCTGCAGTGCAGAAGACCTGGGTTCAATCCCTGGGTCAGGAAGATCCGCTGGGAGAAGGAAATGGCAACCCAGTTTAGTATTCTTTCCTGGAGAATTCCATGGACAGAGGAGCCTGGTGGGCCACTGTCCATGGGATAACAAAGAATCGGACACAACTGAGTGATACGGTTTTTAATCAATTACTAAGGTAATTGCTCTAAGCCTCACTTTCCCCATTTATAACACCTACTTTTGGGGGTTTGTGAAAGTAAATGAGAAAATATATAAAGCAATCAGTAGAGCTCCTGATGCACTATAATTTTTATTAAATAATAGATATTATTAAAACTATGAACGGCTGTAATGAAGTCACAATGCTTTCTCCATTGTTTCATCTTTTGAATGTAAGGTTTCAAGTTTATCCCTGGTTATTTTAAGATTAAATGATATTAAACATATTAAACATTAAAGATATTAAACATGACAATATATGCAAAATCATTGAAAAATTATAAAAAACCTACATATATTCTACCATTAAGGAATATAAAGTGTCTCATTTTCTATTCAAAAACTAGTTTTTAAAGTGTTCCAAAAGTAATTTTTATTGTCACTTTCCTTCACCTTGCACACATTTAATTCTCCCAAACTATCTTTCACAAAAGGCAAAATGTGTTTCCAGAGTAACATAAATGCATTCTGGCACCAGAAAAGGTAAGGGGAAAATGACTCATTGTATTTTAAGGAGCAGGATGGTGATGATTTTAAGGAATTTGTGCAGTTCATAAATATACACCAATTAACATATCAAGTTCAATGCTTAAAACTACATCTCTGAGAAGTGTTGTCATGTGAAACAGCAAAGGGAACAGAGTGAGGGACTCAATTCTCAGTGGGTATGTTTCTTCATGTTCCCAAAAGTACTATATAGTCATAGCAGGTATGACAAGAAAAAAAAAAACAAAAACCTACTATAATAAAGCATGTCATGCATTTCTATCAGGCCAGAAGAACTAGGAACTAAAGAGCATCTTAATGAGGGTGAAAGAGGAGAGTGAAAAAGCTGTCTTAAAACTCAACATTCAAAATACGAAGAGCATGGCATCCAGTCCCATCAATTCATGGCAGATAGATGAGGAAAATGTGCAAACAGCAACAGATTTTATTTCTTGGGCTCCGAAATCACTGCATATGGGGAATGCAGCCATGAAATTAAAAGATGCTTGCTAACTGAAAGGAATACCGTTACAGACCTAGACTGCTTGTTAAAAAGACATCACTTTTCTGACAAAAGTCCATTTAGTCAAAGCTATGGCTTTTCCAGTGGTCATGTATGGATGTGAGAGTTGGACCATAAAGAAAGCTGAGCACCAAAGAACAGACGCTTTCAAACTGTGGCACTGGAAAAGACTCTTGAGAGACCCTTGGACTGCAAGGAGATCAAATCAGTCAATCAGAATATTCAGGAAATCAACCTGAATATTCATTGGAAGGACTGATGCTGAAGCTGAAGCTCCAATATTTTGGCCGCCTGCTACGAAGACCTAACTCACTGGAAAAGACTGCTGCTGGGAAAGATTGAAGGCGGGAGGAGAAGGGGCTGACAGAGGATGGGATCATTAGACAGCATCATCACCAACTCAATAAGCGTGAGTTTCAGCAAACTCTGGGAGACCGTGAGGAAAAGGGAAGCCTACCGTGCTGCAGTCCATGGGTCACAAAGAGTCAGACACGACTGCATGACTAGACAGCGACAAAGAAGCAGCAGAGTAACCATAAAAGCTGAGTCGATTTGGAAGATTTAATCACTTGACAGATATTAACATCCAAACATGTGCCAGACACTGTGCTAAGACACAGGAGGTAGAGAGAAAAGAGTGAGCTAAAGAAATGCAACTAGATTCAGAGCTGTGAGCAAAGCACGGTAACTACCCTTAAGAATTACAATCGAAAGTAAGACGACTGGAACAGAGGATTCATTCTGAGACGTCAAATCTTGAGATTACCAAATAACCCATGCAAGATGATAAAATCCAGGAGATTCTAAACAGAATAAATATCACACAAATGCAATCATTTACAACCTTATTTTGAATCAAACATGATTTGTCTATAAAACCAAACATGAGGACAAAAAAATTGGAATGTTAATCAGTTTGTCAAAATTAAAAGTGAAATATAGCTCAGAATTGATTTACTAGATTTCCTGTAAGAGCTGAGCTTTTCCAAGGAATTACTCTAACCCAAGCAATGGGAAGAGAGAGGTTCCTTATTTCTCTCAACTTGGCTTTGAATCTCTGCAAAAATTCCCACCCATGTCAGAGTTTGTTGCTGGACACTACATTAATTCCTACTCTTTGCTTTCGGAAAAAGAAAATTGCAAAGTGACTGCTGGTATTTTTTTCCCAATAAAACTTCAGCATATGTGATTACTGTTCAATTTAAAAGTACATAAAAATGAACCATGGAGATTTTTAAATTTATATATCCCTGTTCCCTACCTTTAGGTTTTCTATCAATAACTTACTAAGTCATAGACGGAGTCTTGGCATCTGGATTTTTTGAAGCCCAGTAGGTGATTCTGACTCACATTCAGAATTAAGAATCTCTATACGACAGCCCAAGGAAAAAATTTTCAAAAGTGTTCTTCCCTCCCACGACTTATCCTGGAAAAATAGCTGGTATGGAAAAGCGGCACAGCCCATCATGGACAGTAATACCCATTTATATACTAAAAAGGTATGTAGTTTTATGCACTGGCCTGGGCTGGTAGAGGTCAACTGAAGTCAAATTACCTGACAGAATCTTCTGTGGACTGTCACATCCATCATACCCTGCCTTCAAAGACAGTTGGTTGATTTATTACATCCTATGCAACAGAATATTCCAATGCCATCATCAGACAGTGATGTTCGTCATAAGAAAGACTAGCCCACACATGTGAATTCAGATAATTAAATTATTTACTTCTCCTGAGAGTCAATTCATGAATCATCATCTTAAAAAGTCTGAGAACTAACCACTTTGAAAAATTCCTGAATTTATAAAAGAGACTCAGTTCCATGTGTTGGTACATTCCATTTCTCAGCATAGAAACTTGCATATTGCTCTGCTTATCATGAACAATGAAAACAACTACAGAACGGCATCATGAAGGAAAATATATGATTTTCTGAGCATATTATTCGGCACAGAGAACAGCTGCAGCCAGTGATTGATAACACAGTCATCTGAGACCCACTTAATAGAGAAGAGGCTGAGAAGACAGAACAAGAGGCAAACTCTCAATAAAGCTGGGGTGACCCGGGAAGTCCACGCTGTGACTCTGCCACAGTTGAAAGTGTTTTATTGTCATTAACCAAGTGACCTTAAAGGGGCATGGCGAAGTCAATTAAATCATTTGGCCTGACTGTGTGAGAATATGGATAAATTATCTGAAAACCAGGTGCTTGAAAGTCAGGTGTCT
Organism: Bos indicus; assembly: GCF_029378745.1. Lineage (NCBI taxonomy): Eukaryota > Metazoa > Chordata > Mammalia > Artiodactyla > Bovidae > Bos > Bos indicus. The sequence goes on along the minus strand of NC_091766.1, from coordinate 102,524,171 downwards.
GATAACCGATTGATCTAAAGCTTTATTCGTAAAAAGGGGGCACTTTTTAATTATTGTAACCCCCATAATAAAAAGGTTGGTTATATCATATTATCTGTCATTTAAATATTTTTTGAAAAGGCAGTATCAGTGTATCTTTTGGCAGACATTATGCCAGTTGTGTTATGAGACGATTAGAAAAACAATGGGGTGGGGAGGGGATAAATTAAGAGTTTGGGATTAACAGATACATCCTACTATATGTAAAATAGACAAAAACAACAAGGACCTGCTGTATCACACAGCAAACTATATTCAGTATCTTGTAATAACCAATAATGTAAAAGAATCTGAAAAGCAATACACACTCACACGTATAACTGAATCACTGCTGTACACCTGAAACTAGCACAGTATTGTAAATCAACTAGGCTTCAATTAAAAAGTACAATAAACTACACAGATCAATTATTTATCAAGTCGCTCCGTCATGTCCGACTCTTTGTGACCCCATGAACTGGAGCATGCCAGGCCTCCCTGTATATCACCAACTCCCGGAGTTCACCCAAACTCTTGTCCATTGAGTTGGTGATGCCATCCAAGCACATCACCCTCTGTCGTCCCCTTCTCTTCCCGCCTTCAATCTTTCCCAGCATCTGGGTCTTATCCAGTGAGTCAGCTCTTTGCATCAGGTGGCCAAAGTATTGGAGTTTCACCTTCAACGTCAGTCCTTCCAATGAATATTCAGGATGATTTCCTTTAGGACGGACTGGTTGGATCTCCTTGCAATCCAAGAGACTCTCAAGAGTATTCTCCAACACCACTGTTCAAAAGCATCAATTTTTTGGTGCTCAGTTCTCTTTATAAGCAATACAATAAATAATTTACATGAAATTATATCACATAATCATCACAACCATATTACATGTATTCTATCTAGTATTAGCTCCATTTTACAGAGGAAGAAATTGAGACTTAGACTATCAATATGTCCAAGATCACAAAACTAATAACTGGTGAGGCTGGGATTTGAATCCAGGGAATGTGTCATTGAGACTAGCTTCAATAAAATGAGGGAAAAATTGAAAACATATCATGAAGAGACAAAAACAAAAGCACAATTCATAGAAATGTGTCATTTTTATAAATTAAAAATTATCTTCCCAAGTACAGTGAGGTAAACATCAAATCTATGATAGTTTTATACACATAATTCTGGCACAAGGTGTAGGCAGATTCAATTTTGCCTTGGATGTGTTTCTTTATGAGGAGACTATTTTATCAGATGTAAGTGTAAAGAGCGATTTAAAAGTCAAACTGGACTAAATTATAACATTCATGAATGTGGAATACCCTTGTGATTTTAAAACATGCCTCCACATCAACATGCCTCCTTTTAAAAGGTGAAGATTATATTCAGCATTTTGTAATAACCTATAATAGAAAATAATCTGAAAATATAATACATATCTCCAAATCACTTTGCTGGACATCTGCAACTGACACAATATTGTAAATCAATCGTACTTCAGTTAAAAAAAAAAAAGAATCAGTAGAGACTAATTGGAGAAGGCAATGGCACCCCACTCCAGTACTCTTGCCTGGAGAATCCCATGGATGGAGGAGCCTGGTGGGCTGCAGTCCATGGGGTCGCAAAGAGTCAGACACAACTAAGCGACTTCACTTTCACTTTTCACTTTCACGCATTGGAGAAGGAAATGGCAACGCACTCCAGTGTTCTTGCCTGGAGAATCCCAGGGACAGTGGAGCCTGGTGGACTGCTGTCTATGGGGTTGCACAGAGTCTGACATGACTGAAGCGACTTAGCAGCAGCAGCAGCAGCAGCAGCAGAGACTAATTGCTTTGCTCTAGAATATGAGCTGGACTTAGTGACTGCCTTCAAACAAGAGAAATGAAACTAAGATATTAATAGATAAACATGGCAGAAGTAAAAGAGTAAGACTTTCAAGCCTAGGGCATATAAGGTCTCTCTCTTTCTCCTGCTCCCTCTCCCTTTCTACTCACTCTCTCTGGAAGCCGACTAACATGCAAGGAGGAAACAACTCAGGCAGCTCTGGGGAAAGGTCCAGAAGGCAAAGGACTGAGGTCCTCTGCCAGGAGCCTGAACAACCCGGCCAGCCACGTGAGTAACCCACCCGGGACGAAAATTCACCAGTCCCAGTCGAGCCATCACGTAATTCGACCATGCCTACTCCATAACTGCAATTTGCTGAAAAACCTTGAGTCAGAATCCCTAGCTAAGATGCTCCCAAATCTCTGACCAATAGAAACTCTGTAGGATGTTTTCCTGAGTTTAGCTGCTAAGCTTGTTATGAAATAACGTATGACTAGAACAATAATATTATCTACACAATCAGCTTAGTATCATATCACAGGAGGAAGTTGCTGTCCCTCTTTGTACCTCAGTATTCCTCATTGTGCCTCATTTATAGATGAATTCCCTTACCTATAAAATGAAGAATATATACATACCTCCTAGAGCTGCTGTGAGTATTCAGTGGACTGTTCACAAATGCTTGTTAGAGGAGTTCCCAACAGAAGTGAAGTGAAGTGAAGTGAAGTCGCTCAGTCGTGCCTGATTCTTTGTGACCCCATGGACAGTAGCCTGCACCAAACTCCTCCATCCATGGGATTTTCTAGGCAAGAGTACTGGAGTAGGTTGCTGTTTCCTTCTCCAGGGAATCTTCCCAACCCAGGGATAGAACCCAGGTCTCCCGCATTGTAGACAGATGCTTTACTGTCTGAGCCACCATGGAAGTCCCGACAGAGGAAGCCTTAAATAAAACTTAGCCATTATTACTACTGTTGATAAAACATTTCTCTCTTGTGCTTGGAGTCTGAATGGGACAATGTCACCATGGAAGAAAGGAAAGTTGAACTCTCTACCTACCAGTCTTGGCCCTGCTTCTTGACTTCACTCCCTTCTTTCATCTGCACAGCTTTTATTTCTCATCTTACATGAGAGGTGGTAAAAGAATACTAATTGTGATATTTCTTCTACTTTATGTTACTTCTTAAAACTTTTCCCATTTGGGCACCTAAACATTTGGCATACATGCAAAGTTTGGGAGAGCAGAACATAGAATAAGCTTTGAAGTGTCAAAAATCTAAGGTGCAGGCGGCTTCAAGGATATAAAGAATATAGAAGATAAAAATAAAGCTTTCTATCTCCATGAAGAAGAGAAGCAAAGATAGCTGAGACATTGATGTGTCCCTAAGAAAGTTACCTGTACACTAACCATGCCCTTTAATTTGGACCAGATATACAGAAAGGGAACAACCAATTCCAAAGAACTGTGAGGAAGTCTAGATTATAGAGAACTACCTCGCTTCCCAGGAAAGTGCAGAGAGGTGGAAAGACCTCAGAATTTCCCTGCTTACGAGACATGGCACAAGAGCAGAGGCTGCCTGAACCCGCCAGCTTCGACCTCAGATCATCTTATAGTTTCTGCTGTCCACCAGAATGATTCAGCAAGGGAAAAAATGAAGATTCAAATGGGGACTCAGCTGACCATGAAGAGACCTCTTAGCCAAAAGCAACATGGCACAGGCATAGTAATGATCTTGGGAAAAAATGCAAAGATCAATGACCCAATTAAATGAGGTACAGATCAGCAGATATTAAGCACCAAAAGGCTCCAATCTTAACACATTGTCTGGACTCTTCAAAGTCCCCTAGCACTCAGACTCATGCCAGGGAGAGATGAAAACTTCATTGACTTAGATTTTCTATTATCCAGTGAAAAAGGGAGGCTTGGAGTAGATTAAAATAAGTAATAAAATGCAGTTACATTTCCAGCACACCTGATTTTGTAAACTGAGACTTACACCTCTACCAAGTAGATGGCAAAAAATTATTTCGAACCTCCATTTAAACACTTCTAGCCTCTTATACGTCTCAGAATATAAGTGAGGTTGGCCACTCTTTAGTTAGTCTTTAACTACTCAAAGTTCAAATTTTCTCAAATTCCCTGAAATTACACAGTATTCTCAGTCTCCTCTCCACTTAAACCTTCTCAACAAGACTTTTTTAATACACGGATTTAAATAGCCTTTTTACTACTACTGTTGTAACATTATACTCATGTTTCTTTTTCATGAAAAGTCTGACGTGTCATCGGCAGGAACCAGGAACACCGTCTGAAGGGAGAGTAGGAGATTACTTCAGAAAACAGAGCCTAGGTTTTATATTTTCATTTGCCCTCAAGGGACCTAGCACAGTACCAGTCTCTGCCACTTACTCACTGTGTAATTTAAGACAAATTAGTAACCGCTCTGAGCTTCAGTTATCTCCTCTGTAAAATGAGGGCAATGAACCAGCCCTTGTGCCAGTCCAAGGAGATAATGGATGTATATAAAACTACTACGTGCTCTCCAATTTAGCTGTTTAACAAATGAAAATGATTTTTGAACTGACACAAAAGTCTAGACTGTCAAATCACCCTCGAACGAATTAGAGATCTCACCCAGAATCAGGAGGCAAGGGCGAAGCAGGGAGAACTGTGGGGTACCCCAGGCAGCTCTACCAGCCCTTTCTTTCTAAATCCCAGGAACTTTCTGACTCAGGGTAAGTTGGGAACCCAGAGAGGATGCCCTGTAAATCCAGACTCTGCATTCGTGTGCCTTCAGTAATCTGAAAACAAGGACACCAAGCTTCCTAGCATTGCATAGATAAGGACTCTCCTGCTAGTAATGTCAGCAGGAGAGTTGTCGGCATGTCTATAATAATCCTGAAGTTGGTCCCTGGCTTCCTCTCACTGTGAGAGAATCAGCCGGTCTGGTACTCTGGTAGTTATTTGTCAGAAGAGAAATGGGTTGCAGCCCACTTGTTTTAATTCTTCCATTTTGTACTATCTTGTTCAATCATTACTGAATCGATATTGAATTAATGTTCAAACTTAATGGAATCATAAAGTAATCTGTGACTAGAGTCCCTGACTATTTACTGCAAGTGAACACTTCTTTATACCTGGAGTCCTTCTCTCTTTTTCTTTTATGCAAATTATTACACACATTCACGACTGTTTTCTCTGTAAATCAGTTCAGTTCAGTTCAGTCACTCAGTCCTGTCCAACTCTTTATGACCCCATGAATGGCACCATGCTAGGCTTCCCTGTCCATTACCAACTCCCGGAGTCCACCCAAACCCATGTCCATTGGTGACGCCATCCAACCATCTCATCCTCTGTCATCCCTTTCTCCTCCTGCCCCCAAACCCTTCCAGAATCAGGGTCTTTTCCAATGAGTCAGCTCTTTGCATCAGGTGGCCAAAGTATTGGAGTTTCAGCTTCAACATCAGTCCTTCCAATGAACACCCAGGACTGATTTCCTTTAGGATGGACTGGTTGGATCTCCTTGCAGTCCAAGGGACTCTCAAGAGTCTTCAACACCACAGTTCAAAAGCATCAATTCTTCGGTGCTCAGCTTTCTTTATAGTCCAATTCTCACATCCATACATGACCACTGGAAAAACCATAGCCTTGACTAGACAGACCTTGGTTGGCAAAGTAATGTCTCTGCTTTTTAATATGCTATCTAGGTTGGTCATAACTTTCCTTTCAAGGGGCAAGCATCTTTTAATTTCATGGCTGCAATCACCATTCGCAGTGATTTTGGAGCCCAGAAAAATAAAGTCAGCCTCTGTTTGCTCTGTTTCCCCATCTATTTGCCATGAAGTGATGGGACCGGATGCCATGATCTTTGTTTTCTGAATGTTGAGCTTTAAGCCAATTTTTTCACTCTCCTCTCTCACTTTCATCAAGTGGCTCTTTAGTTCTTCAGTTTCTGCCAAAAGGGTGGTGTAAATACGTTTTCTTGTAAATACATTTAGGAAAATACAGCAGTCACGGGTGCACACACACACACACACACACACACAATGATTCTCCATCTGAGCAGCTAATGTATATTAATCAATATTCATTCCTTTACTGTGTCATATCTAAATCTGGGTTTGCAGAATAAATACAGAAAAATACTAATTTATGCAAATATACAGTTACTACTGTATATGTGCACACTACAATCAAAGTGCAGTGTGGGGGGAAACTATGTAAAGAAACTCACGGGAGACACAAACTTTGAAATTTTGTTTTATGCCAATAAAGCATAAAAATATCTGATTTTAAACAAAATTTTCCCTAGAGTAGAGATACGTGTTCACTTTTTTCAGCTCAAGTCTGTTCCCCTCAGAGTGGCTCTGATAGTCCTTTAGTGTTGATATAATGAGGCCAGAGAGGAGCCTATGTCTGAAAATGCGCACGTTTCCACCCAAGGACGTTTAAAGTATCTTTTTAAAAAAATACTTTTTAAAGTACTTTCTAAAAAGTTTCAGCGAATGTTCATTAAAGGTTTGTTTGCCCGTGGAATAGTCTTTTCTTTTATAAAGTGTGCTAATTTCTCTTCCCTAAATGATGTCACCCAATTATGTAGATAAGCATTTGCCCTCCACCCAAGAAAAATCATAGGTACATAAAATTATTATAAATCATTTTAGCTTCTCTTCTATCCTCAACCTCAAAACCGCAAATGGGGGAATAGTCACTAACTCACAGATGTTGTCTGCAACATATTGTCAGATACTGTGGCACAGGAAATGGTTACATATCCACAGAGTCTGCAAATCCAAGCACTCTCCAAACATATTCCAACACAAAAATACAAGTACCAAAAGAACTCTTCCATACATGGAATGTTTTCTAAATAATTCTGATTTTCATTCATGGTCCTGAATTTCATCCAGGATTGAAATTAAAGCAATAGGGGTCAATCAATTTATTGCTATTACAAAGGCATCTCCTAACAAAGATAAGAATTAACTCAAAGAAAAATTGAATGCCTCTCTGTATTCCCCACATTTGTCTCTCTCTGCTTCTACTTTAAATTATCTCTTAGAAGCCAAGGACACACTTTTGGATCGTCTTTTTTTTGTTGCTGTTTTTAAAGATCTGGTTCTGGATTATGAGAGCTAGTTAGCTGGAACACGTTCTCCACATCTGTGCAAAACTTTTGTGTTCCAGCACAGTGTGTGTTTCTCTGGTCTTTAGCAAGGTGTGTATTTTCCCTAACGTTTTAGGTTCTGACACCAGTTAGAGAGATGTAGAGATAGGATAGCTGAACAATTAAAGGTAAATGATTCCCAAGCATTCTTTATCCGTCTTAACTCTATGTCATCTGCTAAAAGAATTAAAAGCAATATACACTAAAGTTTTGCTGTTTATGCAGATTATCTTTGACTATAAAACCTCACATAAATTACAATTTTAAAGACATTTGTTTGAAACTCCATGCTAGTGCAATTTGAGAGTACAGAAGCACAAGGAATGGAATCTAGCTACAGTATGAGAATAAAGAATGGGAAAACAAGAATTTTTGTAGAAAAATCTAGAGGATAAATAGTAGAAGTACATAAAGCATAGGAAAAATACTTTTCCAGGGTATTTAAACAAATTTAAAATATTGTATATATTATCTTTGTACAAAACTTTAAAAAAACAACTGACTATTGACAAGATATCTTATTTGGCCCAACAGTTTTATTAGACTTTCATATTCTCCCTAGTATAATAGCAGTGCCTCATGGTAATCATATTAGTAGGAAAAAATACAGCTTCAATAGTCATGGGCTAATTTTTAATTTTTAGTAAAGTTATCTATTTACTTTTTCATATACTGCTTCATTTCAAGTCAGAAGAACTTCTTCCTAAATCTAGATTTCTGGGCTGTTTTAATCACTAAAAGTTTACGAAACAAATGAATGCATTAAATGTATAGTTCTCATTTAATGGATGACAAATCAGATATAAGGCACTATTTTTATTACCTACTTGTGCATTTTTTTCTTCTTTTGATGTTCACTGTTAACGTTCATGAAATGTACCTATTATGGTAATGTACTGAAAACATTTCCCAAAAGTTGAGTTTTGACAAGAGATTTGGAAAAGAACAGGTGGCCTTCTTGCCAGATTGCAGGTGCAAGGAAGAAGGGACAAAGTTAAGTTAGAGTCAAGGGAACCAGGGGGCAGTTGTGAGAGACAGAGAGAAAAGCAGCAAAAAGTTCACTGGAAGGAAACTGACAGATACAGAATGAAGAAAGGAAGCAAGCGATCAGAGCAAGCAGTCAGTAAAAGGAGTCCCTGCTGGGAGACATCTGCAAAAAACATCTGTAGACACGTCTCCATGACCGCCAGGAAGGGGGATCCCTGCCACAGAGACACAAAAACAGGCTTAACTACCTGTGGTATCTGGTTGAACGGTGTACACAACGCTCAGGGCGCCAGGCTCTAATTATTCTATGACAACCCCAGTTCCGCCCTCCCAGTGGAAAACAGATGTCAGAGCACTTAGGATTGATTGAAACAGAAGGAAATTCTTTGATTCAACTCTTTCCCCACAACAAACCTGCATTATTTCACCCTCATTTGTCTGAGAAAAAGAGGGGAAAAAAAAACATTCCTTCCAAAGAGAGACAGGAAATGGTTCTGATCCATTTATCACAAACTGTTCTGCTTTGCCTTCGTACCCAAGGTTAGAAAAATTTTGCCAACACTGCCCTGTCAGGCTGGCACTGAATGCAACCGTAGGTATGACAGAGGTACTAGCAGCTGGGATGGTCCTGTCTCAAGTGCTAGGATTGATCACCGCACCAGCCGCCTGGCAGACTGAACAAGCCATTAGACGATCAGCGGTGAAAAGGACACCCCTTCTCTGCCTGCTGCCCCTTAAATGTCCTGCCCTTCCCAAGTTCTACATTATCCCATTTACAGTTCATTCAGGGCTAATGTAGCAGAGAGGAAATGTGTAGACATCAGAGACAGGGAAAGAAGGCTTGCAAATGAAAAAAAAAAAAAATATATATATATATATATATATATTCTTTATCCTGACAAGTGGAGTTCACAGTTTCCAAAAAGAAAAAGAGGGCGTAGATTTGTGTATACACGTTAGTTACCCCTGGCCCATCAAGTCATTCAATCGGATAAAAACTGCCCCTCGCAGACTGAATGCATTTTGTGGGTCAATCGCAGGCATGTCTGTGCGGATGGGCTGCTATCGAGAGCCGGGGTCTCCAGGTCAACGATGAGCCAGATGCCGCCGACAGGGCCACAAGTGGCTTGCTGCTTCTGAGAGCTGGTGCTTTTGAAGTGAGGCCGGCTGAAAGAAACAAGCAACCACAGAAAATAAAATGGACCCCATAAGAGGCCTCGGCAAAAAAAAACAAAATGCACATACACAATTGCCTGATTGTGAGGCTTTACACTCAGTTACGGAAGTCCGCATTATCTTAGTGACTTGCTGGGCTGAGCTGGAAAGTCAGTAAACCTTCCATGCTAGTCAGTTTTCAATCTATAAAATAAGCTAATAAAAGCAATTTGATATAGAATAGTGTTCCATATAAGCAGATGTCCTTGAAACCACTCACTTTATTTAAGAGATCAAATAGATTAGCTTCCTATTGACAGCCTCGCATGCTATCACAGAAAGTATCCATGAAGGACAATAGTCAAATGCCCAGGGCATTCATAAAACCAAAATTTACAATTAGCTGGAATTTGAGGAAGCTGCTTCTTTTCCCTCGCTCAGGCCCTCCAATGAGAAAAAGTCAAGGGTTCTAAACCCTTCGATTAGCAAAAGCATCAAATTTTCCTTTCCACACACATGTGCAAAGGTGGATGGATACACTGGGACAAAGAATTGAGACCAGTGGAAAAGAAACACTAAAATACTGCCGCATAAGCAATTCAACCATATACTTCCTCCACTCAAACCACTTGGGGCTCAGTGCATAAGTATCTGGGAAATATTAAAAAAAGAAGAAGATTAAAAAGGAAAGGAGAAACAAACACAAGAAGAAACGGTAGAAAAAGGAATGAAGAATAAATAGTTTACGGAACACAAACATTCACTGTCATTTTCCCCTCACCCCTAGTAATATCTATTACCTCAAACTACTATCATTTCAGTTCAGTTCAGTTGCTCAGTCATGTCCGACTCATTGTGACCCCATGGACCACAGCACGCCAGGCCTCCCTGTCCATCACCAACTTCCGGGGTTTACCCAAACCCATGTCCATTGAATCGGTTATGCCATCCAATCATCTCATCCTCTGTCGTCCCCTTCTCCTCCCGCCTTCAATCTTTCCCAGCATCAGGGTCTTTTCCAATGAGTCAGCTCTTCTTATCAGATGGCCAAAGTACTGGAGCTTCAGCTTCAGCATCAGTCCTTCCAATGAATACTCAACAACTGATTTCCTTTAGGATTTTACCTTCAATTCCCAATACATGCTGATTGATAAAGAGGTACATTTTTCAGAGCCAATCTGTTAAAATCTTACCATTGCTGATTTTATAGTCCTGTTTTTAGTCTTTTGTTTATTTGCTTTTGTTAATATGAACCATCTGTGTCTCTCACCATGTGTTTTTAAATAAGCTGCCTAATTGTAGGATTTTAAATTTTTATATTTTACCCTCAAGCCTGCCGCTGATCAGTTTTGTCGAAATTGAATGTCTGCCCTTTAAAAGGTCATTTCTGAGATTTAAACCTGTTGGTCTATGTTATTACAGCAAATCTCACCCCAGATTGTTTGGTATTGTACAATAACAACCCACCCACTGCTGTGTGAAATGAATAACTAAGTCAAAAGCCACTATTTCCTCTTAGTTGTAAAGATCAACTTATAAACACATGCACATTTGCTGATTTTCCTTTTCCCATTTTTCAAGCACTTAGCAAGAAATAGTCTGAAGAAAACTTACCAAGACAATTCCTTTCAGGTAACTCTTTGAAAGGTAGTATTTCTACATGGTTCAGTTCAGTTCAGTTCATTTCAGTTCAGTTCATTTGCTCAGTCATGTCCAACTCTTTGGGACCCCATGAATCACAGCACGCCAGGCCTCCCTGTCCATCACCAACTCTTGGAGTTCACTCAAACTCATGTCCATTGAGTCAGTGATGCCATCCAGCCATCTCATCCTCTGTCATCACCTTCTCCTCCTGCCCCCAATCCCTCCCAGCATCAGAGTCTTTTCCAATGAGTCAACTTTTTGCATGAGGTGGCCAAAGTACTGGAGTTTCAGCTTTAGCATCATTCCTTCCAAAGAACACCCAGGGCAGGGCTGATCTCCTTTAGAATGGACTGGTTGGATCTAACGATGATAAATCTCACCAATACACTCAACAAATTTTTTCTCCAATTATAATTTTCTTTGGCCTCATAGATTCAACAACTAAATTATCCTTTATTTTTATTTAATGCAAGATAGTTCAATATTATTCAGTGGAAAGAGAATATATATGCTTTTTAAAGAGAACTGGAGAGAGTTTAAATTACAAGCTTACCAAAAAATCCATAGGTAAGTACAAAACAATAAAAATTTCAGAAATTTTTTTTAAATTTAAGATATAAAAGCACTCCCACCCCCCGCCCACCAAGAATATGGATTAGTTGTTAGAAATGTGTACTAAATTTACAGTCTAGAAAGGCAGTGGTAAAGGACCATCAGGGGGAGCTGTAGTGTTTTCTAATTCTTAATCATTTATTAGACACACACCATCTTCTTTTTCTTGATAGCTGCACAGTTATATTGAATATTGGAATTGTTTGATGTTCATAACCATGACCTAAGGGGATCAAATGCTTTTAACATTCAAGAAATGAAGTAAGGAGTCCATCAGTCCTATTTACTGGTCCAAAAAGCCTCTAACTTTAGAAACTAGTAGATATAATAATATCAGTAATGTTAGAAATAACAAGTACCTAGTGCATTGGTCTGCATATTTTAAGAACATTAAATACACAGTTAAGGATTCTGAAAGACAACCACCTCAAGATGACAGGCAGATACTTCAGTTGCCATAACTTTTCTTATAGTATATACACTAAAGAGTGCAACTAAAAAATAACTATTAGTATCATTTTTGATACTCTAGAAAGTACAAATATATAAGTGCTGTTGTTCTCTTTAATTATTTTACCCGGTTTGACAATGTGGACAGGGATCCAAATATTAATAGAGTATTAAATGGGATTACCTTTACAACTATTTTACAAGAACACAGGTCTTACATTTTACTGGTATTCCATGGTCGTGTTTCTCATGTTTGTTAAAGAGACGTAATGGCATAAGCATGAATTTGGACGGCAGGCAAATCTGGCTTTGAAATACCTAGTTCAGTACAGCCTGTCTGATGCAGGTTACATTATCTAACCACTTGGCTTCTGTTTCACAGTAGGCACAGCAAAGGTACAAACACAGACCTTGAAGGCTTTTGTGAGGGCAAAATTCATGTACAAAGCAGTATTCACAGTCTCTTAAACACAGTTGCTGCTTAAGAAATATTTGTGCATAAAACAACCTCTCCACAATTACATAAAATGCAACAGCTGAATCATTTCTGAGTTTAATTCTAGAGATTATTTCACTAATATCGCTAGTGATAAAGGCAATACTAGTGGCAAGAGGAAGCTTTATTTTTTTTATTATCACTATCAATGAAATTCTGTTTTATGTTATAATTTCCTTGGCTCCTCTCTGCTTCAATTTTAGCTTCCTCCAATTACACATAATCTCTATCCTTTTGCCATAACACAGTTATTAATAAGGGAGAGGTAGAAACAAAGGTAAACTAATGTCTTTTAGTATCAACAAAAGCATGCACTCGTAAAAGAATATCCAGCTGTAAGTTAAACCAAATACTTTCAGCAAATCAGTATATTTTGAAGAACTGCTTACCAAATATAAAAACACATGAATCAAATATGATCAAAGCTATACAAGCAAAAAATTAAACTCAGTATTAACTTAACGTGATGTCTGATGATGCTTTGCTTTAGTCAGATTACCAGATCTAACACCACTGGCTACCAGTCTTGGTTTCTCTGGCATGCAGGGAAACTGCACAACTGATTTGTGTAAGGACTTCATTTTCCCACTACTTTCTGAGATGCCTACTAGCTGCACAGAGGGCATGATCAGAAGACAGCTGGCCAGAGGAGTACAGGGGTCAAGGAAGTGGTTTAGGCTGGATATGTCAAGTTTATCGTTAAACACAGATGTTGTGAGATCATGGGAGGAATGAAAGCACTTTGAGAAGAAGAGGTCTCACGGCCAAATAATCATGATACAAATCATAATGAAATAATGATTCAAACTCAAGAGAAATAAATGCCTCTGTGTGTCTAAGTCCCCCTGTTCCTTTCACCACCTGTTTATGGGTTTGCTTGTATCTTTATTTCAGATCAGGAAAGTTTAAACTATAGGAAGAGGAGACTAGACTAAAGAACTGTCTCAACGGGTGATGATGGGGAGTTGGGAGAACCAAGGGAAGAGTGACAGACACTTTAGCCCCCTTCCATTGCCGCAAGTGTACAGGATTTCATTTGCTTCAAAATATTAGGGAGCTAAAAACTAGTTCACTTAAGGAATTGGTTCTGCTGTTAGAAAAATAATAGTTATCATTGTATGTCAAGGAGAGGGTGGGATGTATGGAGAAAGTAACAGGAAAACAGTATACATATGGCTGATTCATGTTGATGTTTGGTAGAAACCAACACAATATTGTAAAGCAATTATTCTTCAATTAAAAACAAATAAATTTAATCATTAAAAAAAAAAAAAGAAATAGAGACAAACTTTATAGCAGGAAGCGTGCTGTGGGGATACATGACCATGGCTACAGAAACCCAGGACAGTCTGGAGCCCAGACGATATAAACCCTGTAATGTGGTAGAATCTTTACACCAGTGTTCTGGCTTTAGCTTAGCTAGGCTACCTGTCTCCATTCATACAACTAGAGATGAAGCTTTCTCTTCTTCGTAACTTCTGTTTGCTCATAATTCTGCCTCCTCAGACCTCTGGCTTGTGATCATCACTCATCCCATGACATCTTTCAATTTTTGCTCCCCTTATTAATCATTAATTATTCCTCTATTTCCCAATCAGCCAAATCAAGAGGGCAGGAATCCATTATCTGCACAAGTCAGATTCTTTAGCAATGGCTGTGGACAGGAAAGACTGACCCAAGAGAGATTCCTAGTTTGTTACACACCAAAGATCGACATCAGTAACTAACAATAAGCACAATTCACTCAACATATGCCTTCAATAAGAATGAAGATAAAAGTTTGCATTTTAAATAATTTACCAAAGGACAGTTACTTGTGGCACAATATAAGAAAATAGCTGTGACAATAACTACTATCAAAATGAATTAATTTCATCCAAATATAATCTGATCTCAGTGACGTTTGCGTGTATCATGCTGTCCATAATTTGAGAAGCAATTTATACAAATCAATATAGCACACAGGTGACTTCTTAATAAGGCCTGATATATTGCCTACCTCAACTTCAGAAGATTTAAGGACCTTTTCAGGTCACAGTCACTGGGATCACTAAGTCATATTCAAACAACCAGAGAAATCACAGCTGCCAAAAAAATAAAGGGAATGTACTATATGAACTTCTCAAAACACTTCAAATTCATTTCTTTTCATAAGAATGGCTGAATACAAACAAAAATAAATCAACACTTTGGCCACGGTAAAAATCAATTTTTAACAAACATAGATGCTCTAGTTTAGAAATGCCAGCTGAGGAATTAAGTGTGGGAGCTTCAAATTTAGATTTAATAAACACAAAACTTCCATCCCCACTGCTTCTAGGAACTCTAAAAATCTCCTAATCCTTTATATAGAAAAAGTAACTCCAGAAAACGATAAATGTTTTTTAAATATTTCAATCTCACAATGAACCGATTTGGGCAGGGTTTCTTTAAAAAGCCTACTTTACAAGCATGGTCATTAAACATGTAGAATGTGCAGTGGAGGACATCAAAGTTTCCAGATAACAAAAAATCTTCTCAAGCAGGTGAGAATTCTATGTCTGATGAAAACCAGATTATATTTCAATTCATTATGAACACTGAGGCTCGGTGTTGGAAGCATTTCCATTTCATTCTCCCTTCCTAAAAAGTTAGGTCATATTTGTCAGTCATTGAATTTTGTACATTCAATAAGAAACTTCTGTTTAACGTATATTTGTTCTGTTCACATAGAAGATTGGTATATAACATTTGGCATAATTAGCTAAGAGGCTGCAAAGAGAAACAAGTAAATCAAAAAGAAAAATCAGAATGTGTTTGGAGTCTGCTTGGGGAACCTATTACCTTGAGAAAGCATAAGTCATCTTTTGATACATACCATCATGCTGATGTGATGTTGTTACTGCTCTTTTTCCATCACTTCAGTGTATAACAGCAATATCACTACCTCCATTTCATTATACCTTTACAGCTATAATAAGGTTTTTTAATTATGCAAAGAAATTATGGATGCATATCATAGTCTCACCCATAAGGACAAGTTATGTAAATATTTTTATGTTTGTTGTTCCTTTTAAAAATCCATATTTGCAAAAAAATAAAAGAAGTACTTCATTGCCTGTTGATTACATAACACATGGAACTCATTATCCTCGAAATGTTATTCAAATTGGAACTCTGAAAAAGTCTGAGTTTAGGTGGATTCACACAGATTGACCCCATTACAAGCTATTTAAAAGATAATATTCTTGAGCTGGAGAATAATATAAAGACAGTACAGTATCATCAGCTCTCCCCAAAATGTAGTTTGTGTGCTATTGCTATAAACCAAGAATCATTATATCATGAAAAGGATGTTACTGATTTCCATTCTTAATTCTCATATTTCACTGATTAGGGGAAAAAAAAGAGAGCTTTTAAAAGCTTAAATAATCTTCCCAGTGTCTGATAAATGATGGTAGAGTCTGCCTAGAAATTCGAGAGTATTCCTCTGATTAGAATTTAAAATCTAGAGGGACAGTGTTGCTATTTCAGTAAGCATGTTTCAAAACAAAATGAAAATAAGAAATCCTAGAAAATTTTGATAGAGGAAATGGTATCTTGAGTAGATATCATTTTAAGTGATGGTAAAAAAAAAAAAAAAAAGTTCTACACTCCTCTGTCTTATAAACTTTATATCATAACTGTTTCATAATGCTTTAAAGCAAATGGAAAGATAAGCATTCTGTACTCGGGTAATGTGATATTATTACCACTATCCAGAAACAGCCTTAAGAGATCATTGATCTTGCTACCTATGTAGTACAAGGGAAAAGAGGTAATCAATACTTAAAATAACATAAAATGAAACAAGAAATTATATCTGGCATAAATTCACCATATTTCATGTCCGAAATTACAAACTACAGCTTCACAAGTGGACTCTCAGGCCTTCAACCTTGATTGTCTGACTCGCTAGTGTTTTCTTTCTTATAACTGAATTAATTACAAACATTTAAAAAACGGGAGATTTCAAAGAAAAATACAGATTTTTCAAATTCAAAAAAACTGACCATACTTGGGTTGCATTTTCAAATGGTAACAATTCACAGAAGCTGAGTATCCACCCCATAAAGCAGATTCTACCCTCTTCAAGTACCCTAGTGCTGGGACCCAGCATGAGGAATTCCGCCTGTGGCAGAGGTCATGAGGAAGGAGGCTTGGCATATGCAAAGGTGGGATGGAGCCTCAGGAGTCCCCCTGGAAATTCTCGAGCATCTACCCCCAAAACCAGAGTCTGCCTACTTTCGGCTTTGTGCTCTCACCTACACCTCTGACTTTACGGGGGGCTGTCCCCAACCACCTCTCTCCGAAAAAAGAGTTAACTTACAGCTCTAGTTAATAAATTTACTGGGCGTGACACGAGTGTTTCAACCTACAAACTCCTTTGGAAGTCCTCTAGCCTGCTGGAATAGGTTCTTCCAGCCACACATGATTGTTCAGAGCCTCCCAACTGTGAGAGGCATGAGATGTTCTAAACTGTCTAAATACAGATTCCTTTGAGCAGTTAAGAGATTGATTAGAAATTGTATTGGTGAAGGGTTTTTCACTTGTTGGGCCAATGTTTGCTGCTAAGTTTCCATATCCCTTACCTACTGTGTCCCTGGCAGTGTATTGATTAATATGATTGGTGTATAGGAATGTAAATAGTAGCTTTAATGTTTGTAACCTTGGACCCTTGAGTTAATTCTTTTCTTGTTATAGCCCACCACACCTTTGCCCTATAGGAATGCAACTTTATCTAATGCTTTTGGAGGGTGGCACCTGACTTTAGAATAATCACCTTTAGAGAAAAAGAAGTTTTCTGAAGAAAGGATCTTAAAATGTTAACAGGCCTCCTGGCCAGAAGATGATGTAAATCACCTAAACTTTTGCATATGATAAGTTTGAAAGCCTGGCTTCAATTAGAATCAAGGACTGCTGTCCTCGCATGACTCTACCCCTTCCCCCATTATCCTCTATGCACAACTTAAGGTGTAAAAACTACTTTGGAAAACAAAGTGCGGGCTTTGTTCACCGAAACTTGGTCTCCCCATGTTGTTCTTTCTCTCACCTTCTGGCTGAATTCCCATCTGGGGCAGGGAGGCTCGTCAAGCCTACTAATTTTGCCTGGGCTTCTAAGATCTGACCAGGGAGGCCTTAGTGTCTCCTCTCCTTCGGGAGAACGGGAGGACGCCTGCAGCCTACGGAGGTGATGCAAATTCCTTATTTTGGAATTTTATTATCTTTCCACGTAAACCAAGTTATTCAGCCTCTTTTCTCCACTAAATTTTCTCACTGAGCTATCCTTATTTAACCACTCTTTATATCCTTAGTTAATGTTTAATTAAGCAATTGTTTCCTGATCCTCGCCGACGCCGTCCCCACTTCGAATTCCCTGGATCCACTGGGGCTGGACCCCAGCACCCTAGAGTCCCCATTACTCCTTATTCTTCATTCCAATATATTAACCGTGTGGACCTTGTATTCTTAAGATGTTGTAACCTGATTTGCAATCAATATCTAATAATTACACGTCAGGTCCCTCTGTTCAAATCCCTAGAGACGTATGCTGTGGTTAACAACATCCATTAATACCCAATTAGGATTAAGCATTATAGATATTTATTAACAGCATCTTGGATGTAAAGAAGTTTTAAACTGAGGGTTCTTACATTGGCCAATTCGGCAGCTAAGCAGTATCTCAAGCACCTAGAAGGTCTTGGCTTCCTGCTCTGCAGTCCTGAGTACACAGCCTTGGTTTCTGTGGCTTTTCCTCTCTCCTTCCAAGCTCACCAGCACTGATCCTGGTGTCACACAGGCCAGTGAAGTCCAGGGTGAAAAAAGAACGAACCTACTCTCTTATATCACCTTTTACCACTGAGGAAATATTTCTCAAAATGTTCTCAATAGAATGCCTCTAACCTCTCATTTTCATCTCTTGACTAAAAGGAAGACCAACCTCCCCTGAAGCCCTTGGGTTCTACAAAGAAACAGTACCATTAAAATGGAGATTTATTTCAAGGAATTGGATCACATGATTATGGAGGCTGGCAATTCCAAAATCTGCACAGTAGGATGGCAATCCAGAGACACAGGAAGAGCTGATGCTAAAGTTCAGGTCAAAGGTGGTCTGCTGGCAGAATTTTCTCTTGATGGAGTGAGGTAAATATTTTTTTGTTATTTTCAGGAACAGTGTTAATCTCATGTTAAAAAACTGTTACAGAAATATCCAGAATAATGTTTGATCACGTATCTGGGCACCACAGCCCAGCCAAGATGACACACGAAATTAATCATCATATTATATAAAACATCAACAAACGAAAAAGGAATGTACAGATGGATGAATGGCTAAAGGAGGCCAAAGGTGATTCATCCTGAAAGACAGGTATACCAGTTGGTTGCATTGCTTAAATTAGAGGTTTTGAGGAGAATAGTCAAACTGGGAAAAGATACAAATGCTACCTTTTAAATAAAATTCAGATTAATCAAGACTGGAGCTTAAATGGGCCTTCCGATAAGGATATGATACGAGCTACTTGCCCAGCTGGAAAAGTGAGGATGGCTTCAAAAACAATTCTGTGAGTCCTCTTTTACAATATGGAGGCTGATACATGGCCACTTCATAAACGCATTCTTAACACAATTAAAATTAAATAAGCAGCGTATTTCATCCACTGCAAGAACCACCAGGAAATAGACTTTATACACAATTGCACCCACTCTAATAGCTGTCTTCTGCTACTAATAGCGTTTAAGAGGCAGGAAAGCACAGTAGTTGGAAGTATGGATTCTGAAACCAGGATGCTTGGAATTGGATTCCAGTTTGCACTTAAATGTGTGACTTTGAGAAAGTTATTTAACCTCTCTGCTTCCATTTTCTTCATGAAAAAGTTTTTACTAATGTAAAAACTTAACATGTAAGCACTTAGAACAGAGCCTGACACATGAGTGTAATCTGAGTTTTCTATTTTAGCTCCCTGATAAAAATTTTTGTGATACTTATACTTTGTGAATTGTGCTATGTTTATTTTTTTAAAGAAGCATCAAAATCTTTTAGAAAGAGAAAAACATGTAGTAAATATGTAGAAAAATATGTAGTCTCTCCAGAGATTAAATGCTCACTTTTCCTGGGTGTAGAGAAGAGAACCATTTTAAGAGGGCAAAGGAAGAGGACACAGGGATATGAAATAACTGTCCTTTAGACCAAAGGAAGCATGTTTGCAAATGGAGGAGGAGACACAGGCAATTTGATTTGGGAGAAAAAAAATTGGGGGTTCCCAAGATAAATGAGTAATAAAGAACAGTTTTAGGATCCAAACAGCAGAGAAACTGGAGAAGATTTCTTCTTCTTTTTACCCATTGGTTATCTATTACTACACAACAATATTACTACAAATGCAGTGCTTTTAACAAGACATATTTATTATCTCACAATTTCCGTGGGTCAGAAGTCCAGGAACAAGTTGGGCAACTCTTCTGTCTCAGGGTCCCATAGCACTTCAATATGGTGTCAGCCATGGCTGTGGTCTTAACTGAGGCTCAAATGGAAAATGACCCACTCATGCTCTTGTTGGCAGCATTCAATTTCTTGCAAGGCTCGATTCAGGGGCTGAGTTTCATGTGGGCAGTTTTCTGGGAGCTCTTCCCCTCCTCCAACAGCTTTCTCTTCGTGGTGGCTCACAATACGGCATCTTGCTTCTTCAGAGTCAGCAAATGAGAGAATTTGGGAGTCCTAGCAAGATGGGCTGTGAAGAAAGCTGAGTGCTGAAGAACTGATGCTTTTGAACCGTGGTGTTGGAGAAGACTCTTGAGAATCCCTTGGACTGCAAGGAGATCCAACCAGTCCATCCTAAAGGAGATCAGTCCTGGGTGTTCATTGGAAGGACTGATGTTGAAGCTGAAACTCCAGTACTTTGGCCACCTCATGCGAAGAGCTGACTCATTGGAAAAGACCTTGATGCTGGGAGGGATTGGGGGCAGGAGGAGAAGGGGATGATGGATGGCATCACCGACTCGATGGACATGAGTTTGGGTGAACTCCGGGAATTGGTGATGGACAGGGAGGCCTGGTGTGCTGTGATTCATGGGGCCGCAAAAAGTCGGACACGACTGAGCGACTGAACTGAGCTGAGCAAGATGGGTGGTATAACTTTCTATAAGGTAATCCTCACTCATAATCATGCATGTCCTGTCACCTTTGCCAGACTCTTCTTAGAAGTCACAGATCCTGATCATACTCAAGGGGAAGAGTCTGAGCTAGGACAGGAATACTAGGAAGCAGGAATCATGTGGGCCACCATGGAATCTGTCTGCCTCAAATTACTAATACAATTTCTTCTTTCCAACAACTCTAATCACATAAGAATCATATTGCTCTTGCTTTTTGGTCACCAGGAGACCCAAAGCCAAAATTTTGACTCACCTTTAGTGCCTTTGTAAGGCCAAACAGTCTATGTATCTGCAGTGTAATTATCTACCTGCCTAATACTGACCTTCTCTATAAAGAAATGTCTACTGTTGCCACTAATTTATACGTCCCTTATTTTTTAATATATTCCTATAACTGCAGCAAATCCTCTGTAGAATGAGACACAGAATCAATAATTATACCGTAAGGACATTGTTCAAAAGAGTAGCTCAGCTTCAAAAAGTTAGAAGTCACAATGTTGCATCAGCTTCTCTAGCTTTCTCCATTGTTACTGCACACATCCCACCAGCGAAACCATGTTCAACACCTCCCTTGGTGCCATGACTGATTTCCCTAATTACAGCACAAGTCATTCTATTCAGCTGCTATATTTAGTACAACACTCACTTCATTAACAGAAATGTCCTTTTCCACTTGACTTCTGTAAGCTCTCTCCTAAAAACCTACACAAAGAAAAATAATGCAAGAAACAATCACATCAGGGATTAGAATTAGTAAGATAAGTGTTTCAGTTTATAACACATATTCTATAAACATGTGTACAAATGATCACAGAGAGGATAGGGGTAGACAGACACTGTTTTAGAGAAGCATTACTTTGAGTTCCATGAATGAAATCTTTTAGAAGACTTTAGCTTAAATTTGATTAACACTAGTATACAACTTGTAAAAGCATTCTGTGTTAACTTTATCGAGCAAATTTTTATCCCATGTTCTTCATGTTTTTATTTGAATGATAGGGCTAAAACACCATAAGAAGAATTCGTATCTTTGAAGTCACCTACATTTTCTGTCAGCTCCTTTCAGCAATTTTTGTTTCCTGATGAATAATAATGTCACGCAATAAGTAAATGAGAAAAATTTTAAAGCATGCTTGTATTTTTCTCACCTTTCTACAAAAATAAGTGCTCTAATGCTTTTCTGCTTTATAACCAGAAGTTTATAACTTTACTCACTCAGAGAATTAAATGATACTCCTTGATGCTCGGTTTAAGCAATAGCTTTGTTTAATAATGGTGATTACAGTCTTCTCTGAGGAGATTATTCGGCTGAAGGAGCCATCACCTCACTTTACACAGAGGCAGATTACAAAGGATTTGAATGTTCTCTTTTTTGGTAAACTACAGTTGCTTAGTCATCAGAGCCAAGTTCCTATCGCCATAGCTTCCCAGCGTGAGGTAAGCATCCCCAGTTACAATAGAGTAAGTCTGGTCCAGCACTCAGCAAAGTTCGCGGAATGTTCTTCGGAGTGCCCCTGTGATTTTTTTTTAAGAGGTAAGAGCTATCTGCATGCTACATCTCCAAGTCTTTTAAAGAGGAAAAGGGACACCACAGAGCTGCCTCAGATGGCTGGGGCAGAGTGGAGGGAAGGAAAGGTGGTTCACTATAAACGCAGACATGCCTGCTTTGGAAAGTTAATCTTGCTGCCTGTACTTCACATGGGACTATTTGTCAGCAGATTGCTTTCTGTTCATTATAACTCTCATATTCAGGAAGAAGGAGAACTGGCCAAACCAGTAATATAAATGCATTGTATGCTCTACCCTCCCTCTTTGTGATTAATTCTACCACTGGTGCAAATTTGCATGAATGAATGTCAGTGTGTTTTCTGCCCTGAACATTTCCTGCTGGCTTCAGTTCAGCCCTGCTGACATTTATTACAAATAATAGCTAAATATTCCTGATTTAATAGCTGCAGTGGCCCCACATCTGAAGGTGATGTCTATAATAAAAGCAGACAAGACGAGCTTATAACAAATACTAATCAGATTGTGTTTGCACACATAATGGATAAGCCTCACAGTACACTCAAAAAAACCCGTAATGGTTGTTTTTTTTACATGCAGCTGCTAGAAGTCACAGTTCAAGAACATATTGGTTGCTCTATTCTTTTTCATTTCCCGTCTTCCTCCATCTCCTTAAAGTACCAAAGGCCTCGGCGCACAAGCAAGATTGAATATTATCCCCTTTTTTATCTGGAAAAATGGGACGCTAAGCACAGAAGACTGGCTGTGTCCTTTTATTCATCTTTTGTTGCTCCTTCTAAACAAAGGGCATTGTCCCCTGATAAATTCCATTTTCTGCCTCTTATTCAAAGGTAGTTTACACACTAGCTACAGCTATTCCCACACAATGCAGTGACTGGCAAAGATACAAGTAACTTTCAAAGTTCTTCCAGCCTGTTGACCCGGGTGTCCCTTCTGAAAGATACAAACTAGCATTCCACACCTCTCACAATTGATAAAGGAGACTATAAAACCTGCGATTACAAAGAGAAGACACAGAGTGCCTACTAAAGGCAGGTTTTAAAAACCTTTGGGAATAAAAGGTACCTTTCTCTTCATCCTATCCAAACTTCATAAGGCTCCATATGAAAATTGAAGAAGGTCAGGGTAACATTGTCTTTTATTTGACATTGAAACACTTAGGAATTTTACTCATTTGGCATTATTGCAAATAACTTTCTGAAAATACAACTTTTTTCTATTTTTGTAGCATTCTTTCCAGAGTAGACATTGCAGGAAATTGTAATGAGAGGTGATTACGGTCACAAGAATTTAAAAATACGTCCCACTGAGATATACGACTTGATTGGCAGACATTCCCTGTAGTGCATAAACTATGTGACACTTGGAAGCCAAAGTCTTAAACAATATTCACAGTGATGAATGCCAAAAAGCTACACTTGCAGTTTAAGCATCGGAGACTCACAGACGTAGGCACAAGCCCGCGGTAGAACATCTCTGTTGAAGGACCAGCATCGTGCCCTGTTCTACAAAGCCACCTTTGGATGTGCCCAGTCACAGCTTCTAATCCCCACCCTTCTCTGACCCCTCCAGCAGTCCAGGGGTCAGAAAGGCAGAAAACTCTGCAACTCTACCACTATCGATTGCGTGTCCAGCAATGGTTCCATTTGCATCAACTTGTGTAATGTCGATTCAACAAAATGTACTGCCTTGATACTCAGAAAGCAATTTAAGCTTCCCACCTCATCATATTGGTTGGCACAGTCTCCCAAACTGAAGTTTGTTTGCTCACTGTGATCTTCAAAGACCTAGAAAGCTTGGTGAAGTGTATCCATGTCAGCCAGGAATAGAGGCTGTCCTCATTTTACAGCCGAGGACGCTGAAGCCCATGCAGAGACGCCGAGAGTCACCCAGTGAATTAGGACCGAACCTGAAATGCTGTCCCTGTCTGAATCCTGAGTCAGTGCTCCCTACACGAGACCAGTCTCCATGTTCCCCTACCTCACCTGCCCTCTCCCAGTTCACGAGAACCAATCACTTTACTTGTTTCATCTGTCCTGAACTGAAAAGTGTGATCAATCATAGCTTGACTGATCAAAACCCCCAATCGTGGGTTTTCTGGATTCTCAATTTATTAGATCCATTTGGGCCAAACAAATGACCAATGTATTCTTTAGACTCTGAACTATATGGCTGCTGATCACTTGATGGGGCCACTGATTTCTGATACATATACCCCGTTTCCCTCGGGAGGAGAAACCTTGCTCAGACTGACAAAGACTTCACGTGCATTTCTTCGTTGCTCAGTGTGGCTGTCCGTGGCCAGCCTTCAGTGGTCAGGCATTCAGGCAGAGTTGCCTTTCATCCTGTTGCACTTTTTCGTTGCTCAGTGTGGCCCATCCGTGGCCAGCCTTCAGGGTCAGGCATTCAGGCAGAGTTGCCTTTCGTCCTGTTGCACTTTTCGTTGCTCAGTGTGGCCCGTCCGTGGCCAGCCTTCAGCAGTCAGGCATTCAGGCAGAGTTGCCTTTTTCCTGTTGCACTTCTTCGTTGCTCAGTGTGGCCCGTCCGTGGCCAGCCTTCAGCGGTCAGGCATTCAGGCAGAGTTGCCTTTCGTCCTGTTGCACTTCTTCGTTGCTCAGTGTGGCCCGTCCGTGGCCAGCCTTCAGCGGTCAGGCATTCAGGCAGAGTTGCCTTTCGTCCTGTTGCACTTCTTCGTTGCTCAGTGTGGCCCATCCGTGGCCAGCCTTCAGCGGTCAGGCATTCAGGCAGAGCTGCCTTTCGTCCTGTTGCACTTCTTCGTTGCTCAGTGTGGCCCGTCCGTGGCCAGCCTTCAGCGGTCAGGCATTCAGGCAGAGCTGCCTTTCGTCCTGTTGCGCTTCTCCCTACAACACTCCTTTTCTCCCATTTTTGTCACTAACGATTACGCTTCTTCCAGGAATCCAGTTCACATGCTTAGCACACTGTGATCAGATTCCTCCGTCTCCCACCATTTGCCTTCACATATATTCAGCTTCACCTGAATGTCCATTATATTTCTGGGTACCTCATAAATAAATCTGATTTGGCATCTGTGCCCTTGCTGTGTTCTGGGCTGGGAATACCATTTCCCTATCCCATTTAGGTCCTGTTCAGATACTACCCCTTCTTTGAGGCTTTTCCTGACCATTCAGCCAGATGTGACATCTCTCACCTCTGAGCACCTAATGCCCTTCTTGTCACTTCTACTTCTGTAGCACTTCCACAATGGCCTATCTGAATTACAGGATGCGCATTAGGCGCTCTAAACCGTGTATTTTATAGATCATCCTTACACGCATAGCACACAGCAGAGGTCCTTCCTTACTCGTCACTGGGGGAAAAAAAAGTACACACATATATATACACACACAAATATTTGTTATCCAAAAGTGATAGCCATATATTTTAATCCCTTGTACAAAACAGTCTCTTCTAGCATACAAACAATGAAAGTGAAAGTCATTCAGTCAAGTCCGACTCTTTGCAACCCCGTGGACTATACAGTCCAGGGAATTCTCCAGGCCAGAATACTGGAGTGGGTAGCCTTTCCCTTTTCCAGGGGATCTTCCCAACTCAGGAATCAAACCCAGGGCTCCCGCATTGCAGGCAGATACTTTACCAGCCGAGCCACCAGGGAAGCCCAACAATACTGGAGTGGTTAGACTAACCCTTCTCCAGGGGATCTTCCCGACCCAGGAATCAAACTGGGGTCTCCTGCATTGCAGGCAGATTCTTTACCAACTGAGCTATCAGGGAAGCCCATGCAAACAATACATCTTTGCAATTCTACATCAAAACTAAAATAAACATGTGCTACTTCAGTGTTCTCAAAGCTATATGAAAACTGAAGAGAAAGCAAAATAATTTTATAGTCTAGCATCCTGTATCTGGCAAAAGTTTAGGCAGGTAATCAAAGAACTGACCCACCTGAGGTGGGAGGGAGGAGCGCAGTTCTAAGAGTATAAAACCCAATCTGCACCCAAAAGGCCGAGAACCAGGAGCTGACTTCTCATGTCCGAGGGCAGGAGAGGAAGGATGTCTCAGCTGAAAGACAGGAAGCGGACTCACCCTTCCTCTGCTTTTCTGTTCTCTTGGGGCCCTCAACAGATTAGATGATGCCTGCCCACCTTGGGGAAGGCCATCTGCTTAACTCAATGCTTTGATTCAAATACTAGTCTCTTCCAGAAACACATCCACACACATGCCCAGAAATAATATCTGGAGTCTGGCACCTCTAGTATTTAATTCCCTTAGTTGCCACATTGTGAGCAGTCACGTGCTCTAAAACAACCCAGGCAGAGTTTATTATTATCCTCATATTTAGCCCAGGTAACACTATTAATTTGGGCCTAAAAAAAACGAGCATGAATTTTTAAAGGGCAACACGCTTTAGTGGGACAAGCACCAAAAGCCCTGTTCTCAAACTCTGATATGCAAATAAACCACAAATAGGGGATGCCTTAAACTGCAGGTTGTGATTCTGTGAGTCAGGAATGGACCGGAAATTCTGCACCCATGCCGTACACCGGTACCAAGTTCAAACTCTTGAGTAAGAAAAACCTAAACGATAACTAAATCAGACTCCAAAATACAGTGTAGGCATACTTGTAATTTGCAACTTAATGCTTAAATTAAGTAATATACATACATAATTTATAGACTGTATAGTTTGTTATATTATCCGTAATAACACGTTATATTATTTCAGACCTCAGAATATATGTTGTTACATTCCCCTTGCCAACATGTAACAAAATTTCTGAAGCCCTTGTTTTCCATATTTATCTCTCGCCTCTGTCTGCTTATATTCTTTTTAATAGGTTCCAAATGAGAAATGTTCACTTCACAGATTTTAATTACCTGAAATCCTTTTTTCCTTATTGATCACCGAAAGCAAAGTAGCTTTTGCGTTAACCTTTCAAAATGTCCAATTTAATTTATGAATACAATATTTTTTCAGCTCAGTGTGTTTAGATGATGCATACTGTTTTATACTGCCGTTATAAAAAGATCGTTTTAATTACCCACAGAAATGTGCCCAGGATGGAGAATTGCGAGAATTCATGAAGAGAAGTGCCCAACCATTTGTTGGAAGAGCACCCGGCACCAACAAAGCAATTGTATCTGTGGTAGATAAAGCATTCTTTCAACTACTGGGGAAATTTGTTTTGACATCACATTAGGATTAAATCAGTTATGCAATATTCCATAATGGCTGCCTTTATTTTGTATTTTTGAAAACAAAAGCCTGATTTTCTGGATTCCTGCTAACGTCTAAACATTGGCATAGAGCCTGGAGACATGTCAGGAAGAGGAAGGGGGCTGTTGGTGATGAGGTCATCCTGAGGCATCTGAATCCAGGGCTTCCATTATTCCCAATGTGGTAGCTATTCTGGGAAGCTTCAAGGTCACAAAACCAACACTGCTTGATTGCAGTCACTTCTCTGATGCCTTCAGCAAGTGTTTGCTCCTTTTTCACATTGTCTGGGCTTTGAAATTCACACAGCAACTTTCTCCCCCCAGCCCAATCAGAAGGCTTTCATGCAAGCTATTCTACAAAACACAAAATCAGGGGGAAAGGAAGCTAAATCAAACTCAAATAAAAAGCAGTGATAGAAGGCTTCAACAAAGTCCACACAGGGAATCAAACCTGCTTTCAAACAAAAATATTGACATAGCAATTTAAAATAAACACCAGCTTCATATGCTGAACACTTTATTATTGGCTCACAGGACTGCAAATGTAAGAAACACATTCTTCTCTGAAACACTGCCAAAGGCAAGCCTCTTAAAACCCAAACAATGTGACATGTTCTTAAGGAGCTTGCCATCACGTCGATTGTTGCATTTGGTATAACATAACGGCTGCATGTTCATTAAGCCCACATTTTGCAATTAAGGTACATATGTTTTGCTTCTCCAAATGTCTGAAAGCCAGGTGGAACAAGTCAATCGCTCTGGTGACATTGAGCATTTCTACAACAATGCGGAATTCTAGCTCAGTATTTTGCATAGTATTCCTATTATATAGAAAACGGAATTGCCAATATGCCCTTTTGTGTGAAGCTGTAAAAGCTAAGAAGATCTCAACAAATAATGGCTATGTTGCTGCTAAGGTAACATGAAGCAGATGTCTACAATTATCCTGTTTAAAAGTTTCATTGTAAGAGACCCCTCAGATAAAGCACCAATGCCTGTAATTGTACATTATCTGGCTTCATGCCTCTGTGAAGATCTACCACAGCATGGACGACCCTCTGATTTGCGGCCTTTCCAAAGCACAGTGTATGCTAAAAATATTAAGAGTTTCTTGTTCTTTCATTACCTTTTAATCTTTAAGAAATGTGCCTACAGAAATAAACCCAGTGATCCTATCCTGACATTCAGTATTTCTTCACATTTTTTAAAAAGCAAAATAAAAATGACTTCACTATGACTTGGGACTTGTAATATCTAAAGAAAAGAGGCAGAAACAGAGTAAAGAAACTGACCTAAAGTTAAAACAGTAAGTTTCAGTTCATTGGAACCTTTAAATTGTTAGCACTCGGGCAACCGAAATGTGAGGTGTCAAGCAGCTAAACAAAATACGGTTTTTACAAATAAATCCCAGCAAGGCTAGAGTTGTATGACCTCTCCCAATCCACCTTACGAGGTAGAGCACAGTAAAACTCTCATTGAGGTGTCAGGAAGAGCTAATTAGCTGAAAGCCTCATCCTGGGTGAAAGGGCAATGGGAAGAACACCAAGGATTGCTTCAAAATTGCTCTTACTCTGTGTCTACAGGAGAGGGGTTTGGGAAGATTGCATAAAGTGCAAAAGCTCTTTCTGATATTTCTGACAGTTAAAGTACCCTAAATTGGAATGCATTCCTATATAACAGAAAAAGGAAGAAAACAATTTTGAGGGCGTGTTGATGGTCATGAGATGGTTAGTCTTTGCTATAAAAGCCCATGCAATTTGGTGAAGTTTAAAAAAATAAAAATAAACCTCTGCAAATAATAGATAAGCATGATGCATGAAATCTTCCATGTTTAATCACTCACCACTCACCTTTACCCAGGCTCTCACCCCTAGCTCAGCACATCTTCACTGTTTCTCTTTTCACGATTTCAGGAAAAGGTTTAGAGGTACCTGGTCACTTTTGATTTACTCTAGACCAAAGAAAGCAAGGACTGAGGTGAGGTGTGGACATCTGGGCAACCTATGATTTACCTTTCAGGACAGTTAGGTTGAAAGAGCACTGGAATAGGTGTCTGAGGATCCTTCAGTTACCAATAGGCGTGCTTCTTGGACAACTCAGTCTTCCTTTAATTTCATTTCCTCATATGTAAAATGAAGAGACATGTCTCTATCCAGTTTTGACTCACTACGGAGTTACAAAATTCCCACTTCTACATTTCCTTCAACGTTCTTAAATATGGGAATTCTCTTCTTTCCTCTTTCATGGTTCATCAAAATGACAAGAAGAAATTTAACAAGAAATTTAACCTACATCTCCCTCTGTACCCTTTATTCAGAAATTTTCACCTAAAAGCTTATAAGTGATATTCAATGAAAAAATAACTTTGGAGTTTCAATAAATCTAGAAAAACAGAAAGGAAAGGAATAGGACATCTGAAATTGCCAAAAATATCTCCGATCCTGGAAGGAGATCTCATAATGAGGTGTTCAAAAATGGTTTGGGGAGACATTGAAAGAGTTGAGAACATCCAAAGTTACTAAACTAAGATTCCAGAGGAATTCATATCAGAATCACATAGGTGAAGTCCTAATTAATGGTATAACCTCTTAACCTATATCTTAAATAAAAGAATACATAAAGATTTAAAAAACAAATATTGAGATCCTACTGGGTAGAAAGCACTGTCCAACTGCTCCAAGAAAAATAAACACAATGTGGACCCTGCCAGCGGGAGATGACTACTTTGTAAAAACAGCAAAAAATAAAAACGCACAACCTGCAGCCCTTGAATTACTTGCACAACACAGACACCCTGAGGCAACTAGTTAGAGTTTACAGTGAAGGAGGCAAAATAGACTCAGTTAACGAACTCAGCTTACCAAAGGGCAAAATCATAGTATGAGTAAAAAACCATCAACCCAGTCCAGACGAAACTCAGACAACGTGCTCAGGGTGTGAAGGCAAACCGCTGTTTGCTTAGTTTAACAGACGCTTCACTGAACCCGGTGTCTGACCGACACTAAGATTCATCTAGAAAGTGGTATCTGACTTATTTCACTGTATTTGTTCTAAGGCAATATGACCAAGACCAAACACGTGGGAAAACAAAAATAAAACCAAATGACCAGAATGAACACAGAAATCACATAAAATATAAGGCAAAATAAAAGTGAGGAAAGGAAAGTGAGAGAGCTGCGTTAGATATCTAAATGTCTTTTTCAGTTCTTAAGAAAAAATCCCTTTGAGTATTTCAAATATCAGGAATTAGAAAAAACTGGTTCAGATGATTCAAATACCACAAATAACTCCAGGATTATATATATATATATATATATATATATATATATACATGAAATAATGTATTTCAAAGTACATTTATCCAAAGTCCTATTTTAATTATTTCTATTCAAAAATTCTAAGAACTTAAGTGCCAAATTCACTGCCAAGTTTGAAGATGAGTAAGACACACTTAACAGTTACATGACAAACACGTGCTTACTTCCATAAATTGACATTTCTTTCTTGTGATCACTTGGGTTTTTGCACTAAAAATATTCCAAACATAATGGTGCTTTTCATCCAGTTACATAATTGTATCCTATTTTGATACTTTTCTTGAGAAACAGATGAAATTAGATCCATATACTGAACATTTCCAACTTATTTTATATGGCATGTTGCAGGTGGTGGGCAAAGAAGAACTGCTCTAAGAAATATAAACTGAAGCAGATCAGGTTTGTATTATAATTATGGTTCCATGTTTAAAGCTGAACTACCTCTAAATGTCTCTAGATATGCTTGCTCCCTTACATCTCACCCTTATATTTATCTTAACCAAGACTGCATAAATGAATTCTAGAAGTTTCTGTAGTAATTTAAAAAGGTTGCAATTGAAATGCTTTGTTTACTGGACACTAAAATAGTACCTCCTATGGGCTTATCAAGAAACAACACCAGTGGGTAAAACTGCAAGATTATTTTAAATTAAACTAAAACCTGATATAGATGAATTATGTTAACTGATGCTAACTCGAGTTTTCTATGGCAAAATTTAGCTACTACTTTTATATGCTGCTTGCACACACTTATCATGTAGCACACAATGTAAAAATATTTTGAGTAATATATAAAACCCAGAACCTTTAGAAGAAACTGTTATGAAAGATAATAAGATTTTCCAAAAGCATTCACTAAAACGTATTTTTACTACCTTACATATAAAATCTTATCATTGCCTTTACTGCAAAGACACCATATAATATACTAGGCATTCCCAATCATTGAATTTTAGAACTCAAAAATATCTTAGAGACTATAAAGTCCAAGATAGCAAAGACACCACACAGGCAAGCTGCCATTCATCTTTCCTAAACCCAAGGCAGACAGCACCAATCAATCTCGGGTTTCGCTTCTGCTGCACCTAGGCGTGGCCGCCAATGCTTATCCACACAGCACTCGAGGCTGCCCTTACCAATCGATCACAGCTGGCACGGAAGACAGACTGTGTTTGCTAACTCAACTCCAGTCCAGAATCCTCAACATACAGAAAGGAAATGGAAGAAATTTTGCCCCATTTTGCTGTTCCATTAGTTCTGCAACAGAGCTAAGATTAAAACAGATTTCAAGCTTTTATAGTGATAGCTCGTTGCCTTGGAGAACTTTTTAATAGGAAGAGACAGGAGGTTTGAAAGTAGAATATTTTTAATTTAAAAATCTCATTGGCTTATTTTCACAGCACTGCAGCTGCTGATTTTCATATACATAATATGTTATTTTTTATGCTGTCTCTCTTTGTAAGCCAAAAACACTTCTTAAGAAAAGGCTATTAGTCTCCATTTTAAAATATATATATATATATTGAAGAAGTTACAGTTTGTGACAGATTTTGTTCAAGAATTCATGAGGCCAGTCAGAGCTGGGAACAGTTCCTCCTAACTAGCGTATCTCAGGTTTGCTTTATGACTGAGCAAAAAATTCTGGGGTTGTCCAGCTTCACATGAGGATATCTTACCTGGCTACTCTGAGGCCTAACAAAGCTCATCATCCACCTTTACACTACATCCTCACTCAAACAGGGAGAATCCCCTTCCAAGGATTGTGATTTGGTGCCAAACGGGCGACACCTGGGTTCTAGCCCCATTCTCCTTCCACACATACATCCTTCTCTCCCTCCCCATGATGCCACCCAAACAGAACCCAAATTCAGTCCTTAGAACTTTAAAAACAAATAAGAAACACTCATCTCCCTTACCATCCAGCTATCTACCCATTCAGTAAATATTTACTCAGTACCTATTACGAGACAGACGCTGTTCTAGGTACTAGGACTCAGCAGTCAACAAAGAAAGAATCCTGACTCTGAACATACAGCGTGTCAGGCGTCGATGAGGGCTGAGGGAAAAAAAAAAGTGGCAGGGAGCCCAGGGGTATCCAGAGTGATGGAGGAGGCTCCTTTATACAGGCTGGTCGGTATGGAAAACCCATTCAGCCACGTACAAGTCAGATATCCTTCATGAAAGCTGTTTCAAGGTCATCAGGTGAGCTCAAAGACAAACGGGAACAAAGGGCACAGAGTGTAGAGAGCAGCTCTTTCTAGGGGTTTTGCCCTAAAGAAGAGCAAAAAATGGAGGGAAGGGATTTTTTGGAGTTTTATTATTGTAGTTATCTGTTTCTAAGAAAGCAAAAAATAACTTATGTGTTTGCTCATTGGAATTATTTGATAAAAAGCAAAAAAAAAAAAAAATCATAAAGGAAGACAGAAAAAGATTTGCTAGAGCAATGTCCTTGATTAGACCAGAGGACAGGGTCTTAAGAGCAAATGGCAGGAGTGTGGTAGGGGAGGAGAAAGGGACAGCTGCCACAGAAAGAAATGCACGGCACCCACCAGTGAAGGATGAAATGGAGGATTTAGTGCATAGACAGACAGAAGGGTTGAATAATGTGAAGAGAGGAAAACAGAGAAATTCTCTCCAGATTACCTCTGTGAAATAATACTTCTTTTCTGCTGTGAGATAAGAAACAAAGTTATTGCTTAAAATGAGAAGAAAGAAGTGTTGAAGTTTTGAGGAGAAAGACTTCCTTTCTCTTCTATCTGCTGAACAATCTGAACCAACCACTCCCCTGCCCACGTTAATAGAAAAGCATGGGGAACTATTGACTCTTTGCTAATTATCCACACCACTGCCCCCTTACATAATCAAAGGTTGACAGTATGTTCCAGAGACACTGGCAAATGGTCGGCTTATTACTTTCACCTTGAAGACAGTTTTCAAAAGTCACTTAGCTCACAAATATGTTATATAGGCTCTCCCCCCATCCCCAACCATTTCCTAATCATAATCTCATCATTTCAGTGTTTTCTCTGACTTCACTCAGGATATAAGCAGCTTTCTAAAACAAAGATCTTCACAAATGCATTCACTGGGGAATCAAAAGAGTGGAAAATTACTCACTGTCCTTTAGTCCTTCCAGCCAATTTTCTTTAAACCTCATCTTTATCTCTTTAGTCCCTTAATCCTTACTTATTTTAAGTTGCAGTCTGATAACTATGCCACAGAACTTTAAAGACTGGAAATACCTAGAAAGTGTAAATTATACCATAACATAAAATCTGCTATACTGAAATGAGTTAAATATCATATTGAGACATAAATATAAAGCAGTTCACATCTGTGATTTTTTTTCTAACACACAAAGTAAGCATGTTTCTGTTTATCTGGGGAAGAGGAGTGAGAGAGAGCTAGCAGGATTGAGAGAGCTGTCCAGGGATGCTTCTGGAATCTTTAGACTCACCTTCTCCAACATGCAAAATATATGGCCTAAGTATTCTGACCAGTGTATCCCTGGGGCAGAAATCTGTTGTAGTAGCAAGTCACACTTTGTTTAGGGCAGGACAGTCCCCTTACAGGGAAGAATATAAAAATAATTCTGCTGACTTCATCTGCACACTGAGAGCTAGAGCTGGAAGATCTTAAGACAATCAGAGGGTTCTCCTTCCCTAGCCTTTCTTAGGAAGAGCCTAAAATACCTCTAATTTATTTGGCACTCATTACTGTGAATGACTCAACCCGATTTCCTAAAATCTGACTGACTACTACACAAAGGGTGGAAGAGAACATTCAGAGGATGGCAGAGCGGAAAGCAAAGGATGCCCCAGGGCAGAGTCAGCAGGCTTTGTGACGTCTGGTAGCAGAATGTGAGGGAAATATAGAGATCCAGACTGAAAAAATCAAAAGCAAGCAGAAGGAAACAGAAAGAAAAGGGAAGCTACAAGAAGAGAAAATGAGAAAAGGGAAAAAGAGGAAAGTGGAATTTAAATAACAGGAAAAAAAAAGTAGCTTAGATCTCATGCCCTCACATTAAAAGGCAAAATGTCTAACTGATTCAATAATTAAATGCCAAAAAGCTTAGAAAAATTAATATATTTTTTAAATATCTCAGTGGGGCTGCTGCTGCTGCTGCTAAGTCACTTCAGTCCAGTCTGACTCTGTGCGACCCCATAGACGGCAGCCCACCAGACTCCCCCATCCCTGGGTTTCTCCAGGCAAGAACACTGGAGTGAGTTGCCATTTCCTTCTCCAATGCAGGAAAGTGAAAAGTGAAAGTGAAGTCGCTTAGTCATGTTCGACTCTTCACGACCCCATGGACTGCAGCCTACCAGGCTCCTCCATCCATGGGATTTTCTAGGCAAGAGTACTGGAGTGGGGTGCCATCGCCTTCTCCGCTCAATGGGGCATCACATCTTAAATGTAAAAGGATAAGAAATCACTCCAAAAGATGGACCAATTTACTTAAAGAAAATCCAAATTTTATAACATCAGGACACACCATAAACTAAAAGATGTTTTTTTTCCCCCTACATCCTTCTCCTCCTCCCTTCCTTTCCTACAAATTCTGTCAAACTGACAGAGAAGGCCAAGCAAGGTAGTGTCAGAACACGGGTTCAAGAGTGCAGCTGAGCCAGTGAGAAGCCGGAGTGTCTGTGGGGAGAAGGGTTTGCTCTAGGAAGCGGGGAGGGAACACAAGCTGATAGAGAGCCCAGCAAAGCTGCCTGAGCTCAGGGGGAAGAGACAGCCGCACCCAGTAAGGCAGCAGTGCAGCACAAGAGGAGGATTAGGAAGCCGGCCAGAGGAATGGGAGGGGAGGAGGCAAGATGGGAGGTAAGTTATGGAGAAAGGAAGAAAGTGAAGTCGCTCAGTCGTGTCCGACTCTTTGTGACCCCATGGACTGTAGCCCACCAGGCTCCTCCATCCATGGGATTTTCCAGGCAAGAATACTGGAGTGGGTTCCCATGTCCTTCTCCAGGGGATCTTCCCGACCCAGAGATTGAATCCAGGTCTCCCGGGTTGTAGGCAGACGCTTTACCGTCTGAGCCACCAGGGAAGTCCAAGCTATGGAGAGATCAACCAAGTAAGTCAATACGTGGAGGATAAAAGGAGCCAGGTTTGACACTCTGGAGAAAGCGCGAACGGATAAAGGGCAAAGCTCCAGTGGAATGAAACGACACGGCACTGGACTTAAACACCTCAGTGTGAACTTACTGATCCCATAATCCACAGAAGCTTGGAGAAATAAATGTAGCTATAATGGCAGGTGTGTATCATTCACCTCTCTGTCTGCTGAGAATGCACCACCAACACCCATAAGTACAGCACACCGAGCGCCCCGGTCTTGTTTTCTGGAGTGACTAAAAGATGCAAACTGAACCGAAAATATCTGCAGTGACTGTTGTTGCTGCTGCTACTGCTAAGTCACTTCAGTCGTGCCCGACTCTTAGGGACCCCATGGACTGCAGCCTACCAGGCTCCTCCGCTCATGGGATTTTCCAGGCAAGAACACTGGAGTGGGTTGCCATTTCCTTCTCCAATGCATAAAAGTGAAAAGTGAAAGTGAAGTCACTTGGTCGTGTCCGACTCTTAGGGTTGTTAAAATGATGGACATTTTCCCATTCTTTGCTCTCTTTAACAAGTCTGTAATACTTTCATCATGACAAAGAAAACACATAAGAGAAAAAGGAGGGAGATGAAGGTTCTGTGGCCTTCATGGACCATGTCCCTTTCACGGGCCTCCTTGCTCTTGCCTTGCCTACAGTTGCAGCTAGAAAACAAACAAACAAACAACAAAGTCCTCTTTTCCAGCTTTCTCTGGAGCCTGCTAAGTCACTTCAGTCATGTCCGACTCTGTGCAACCCCATAGATGGCAGCCCACCAGGCTCTCCAGTCCCTGGGATTCTCCAGGCAAGAACACTGGAGTGGGTTGCCATTTCCTTCTCCAATGCATGAGAGTAAAAAGTGAAAGTGAAGTCGCTCAGTCATGTCTGACCCTCAGCAACCCCATGGACTGCAGCCTTCCAGGCTCCTCCGTCCATGGGATTTTCCAGGCAAGAGTACTGGAGTGGGGTGCCATTGCCTTCTCCATTCTCTGGAGCCAGCTGTGGACATGTATCAGGGTTCAGGCCATAACAAAGAGGAGGAAGTCTCTAGAGAATGTGCCCGTGAATCAAACCTATCAGGAACTAGCCTGCTAGCTCTTTTGCTCTCTTGCTTCTTCCCACCTGGAAGACATGTGTTCTTCCAGTGGTTCAGCAGGCATCTCGAGACCCTAAATCCAGGTGCATGGGGACAAAGGCCTAGACAGCAAAGAGAATAGAGTGGGAAGAAGGAGAGCCCACCTCCCCGAGCTTCTGTGACAGCTCTGGACTCCTCACCCATCCATTTCTCATTTCACAAAACTGGGAAGACTCATGAGTGTCAACTGCTATCTACAGCAGAACGCATCCCTAACGATACATACATTTAAATAGAGAGGGAAGGAGAATAACAGAGAAAAGCACTTACGCTGGGTACAAACAGAAGACCTGGGCCAAGGCATCACGTGACCTTCATGGCTGGGCTCAGAATAGCAATTTTGATGTTCTCATTCCAGGACTGCAAACATACCACGTGCCTACCACCAAACACGGGACAGTTTTCTAAAACCTCTTCTTCCTTGGATTGAGAACTACTTGTCTCCTAAAATATGGCATTTAATTCAATTACATATGCCACTCATCTCTTACAAACACTAATTTTCTGATATCTCTTAAATGTAACTTTGTATCCTAAATTCTGTAATATTCCTGAGACTATGAAGTACATTAGCAGACTTCAAGGATCTTGCCTTTTTCATTGTTTCTTGAATTTTCCTGGTTTTAACTTCAATGATAGGGCACTTAAGACCAGGACAGGGCTGGGGAATATGGTACCTACAACCTTTAGTAACAGTGGAGCAAATACATAAGTAAACTTTCATCCTTTGGGGCACAACCCAAAGTGACCTCTTGCAAGCCAAACTGCAACAAAGTCTTATGCTTATGCATTAGCTAACAATGTGTATTCAACACAAGGTATAAGAGAAGATATTTGCGATATAGATACTTGATAAAGGGCTAGTACCCAGAATATACAAGGAACTTCTACAAATCAATAAGAAAAACACAAAAACAGAAAACTCAGTAAAAAGGTGGACAAAAAAATGAATGTTTAACCAAAGAGAGTATCTAAAGGAAAAGAAAATATTTAAAATTATGAAAATATCATATTTAAGAGATACAATTAAAATTATAATCAAATATCTCTGCATAGTCATTAGAATGACTAAAATTAAAAAGATAGAAAAATTATGTCAAGAATCTGAAGCAACCAAAACTCTAATATACTGCTAGTGTGAATATAATTTGCAATACCACTTTGAAAAATTATATCTTTTAAAGCAAAACATATATAAAACTATGACCTGGCAACCTGGCTCTTAGTAAATGCGTACATATGTTCATGAAAAAAGTTTTATATCATATCGAAGCTCTTTGTAATAGTCAAAATCTGTAAATTGCCCAAATGCCCATAAAGAGGAGAAAGTATAAACAAAATGTAGTATATTCACATAATGAACACAATACAAGAAGAATGAACAGACTACGAGTACTCACAGAGAACAGTGCTGACTCTTCCAAACTCAATGCTGAGTGAAAAAAGCAGGACTTTTGTGCTACCCTATGGTTCCATGTCGATGAAGTTCAGAAACAGGTGGAACTAATCTGTGCTGTTGGATGTCAGGAGGGCTTACTCTTGGTGGAAGGAGGCAGACGCTGGAAAACTGCACAGTGAGGCTTGAGGACTGATACTCTATTTCTTGGTATGCTATTAGTTGTTATCAGTGAAAATTTATCATCTCCATACTTATGTTCACTTTTTTTCTATGTATATTTCAATAAACAATTACCAAATTTTAAAAATGAAAATACACTTTCCATGCTTCTTTGTAAATTATCTATATTTAGTATTTTTTAATTTAGGATTTTTTTCTTCTGGGTGGGCTTCCCTGGTGGCTCAGATGGTAAAACAAAATCTGCCTGCAATGCAGGAAACTTGGGTTGAATCCCTGGGTGAGAAAGATCCCTGGAGAAGGGAATGACAACCCACTCTGGTATTCTGGCCGAGAGAATTCCATGGACAGAGGAGCCTGGAGGGCTACAGTCCAAGGGGTAGAAAGGAATTGGATACGACTGAATGACTAACACTTGCACTTTCTTCTGGCTAGTCAGAAAATGTTGATATTACAGAGAGGACAGGTTTATATATTGGCCTCTGTACCACTTAGAAACAACCACATATTCCAAGATATCTGTTCTCCATTTTGAAGAACATGGAAAGAAGTTCCCATTCTTTGCTGTGAGATCAAAAGCACACATTCAACTCTCTTTAGCTTTATTTTCAGATACAGTTACAGGTAATAATCTATCCATATCAAATATTTACTATTTACCATTGTCTCATTCCCCCAAATCTCTACTTATTTCCATTATCTAGAGGCTAAGACCTAATGAATACTCAATATTTAACAAAATAATAAAAAGTTGGCATGCAAGTTGATGTTCAGCATTGATGGCTACTCTGTATAATGATCCCTTACTCATCACAGAAGTTTCTGGTGGCCACTCTCCTTGGGGATCTGGCATACCACAAACTCCAGACAATTTTCTGCAACAAACAGAAAGTACAAACCATGCCCTATGGGGAATTACATGCTCAGATGTCAGCAGTTAGGATGACAGTTTAAAAAACTAAGATGAACACAGCTTGGTATGTTACTCTCTAGTCTATCCACACATTCTGCACACCCCCAAACCTTCACCTCACCACCACCACCACCACACACACACACACCAAATATATTGATTTTATGTTAAAAAAAAAAAAATGTGACTCAGCAGATAAAAGATGGAATAGCCTACTTACAAAGTGTGCACTTTCGGGTCAGACAAATCTGAGATCACCTACTGGTTCTACCTTTCTCAGAATATAAGTTTTTCGACTTCAGCAATTTTTGTCTTCTAATTCACTGCTCTATTGTCAGCATCTAGGCTAGACTGTGGCATATGCCTGGCACTTAAAGATTACTGGCTGAGTGAATATGTTAGATTGGCGGCATCCAAAACTGGGCACAGAGCGTTTGATATCCCCAAACCAGTGATGCTGAAGTTGCTACGCAATTCA
This sequence comes from Bos indicus, assembly GCF_029378745.1. Lineage (NCBI taxonomy): Eukaryota > Metazoa > Chordata > Mammalia > Artiodactyla > Bovidae > Bos > Bos indicus. Next base: position 102,484,418 of record NC_091766.1, on the reverse strand, counting down.
GACTTCTTATGAAGAGAGAACATGTGAAAAAATATAGCTGTGTCACCAACAAAGTAGAATCCAAACACTGACCACAAACTTCTATACACTGTACAACTATTTGATTAAAAAACGAAGAAATATGCAATAAATTACACGATCTGGTTTTCAGAATAACCATTCCAAATTTACTAAAACTGGAAACAAAAAAAATTACATTTTTTTTTAACCAGAAACCTCAATTGGAGCAAAAAACAAAGTGAAACTAATTAAAATATTTATCGAGTAATGAATATGCAGAGAGGTGACAAGAGTGTTGGGCTTGGAGTCAGATGGACCTAAATTTTAATCCTACACAACCTAGACAGCATATTAAAAAGAAGAGACATTACTTTGCTGACAAAGGTCCATCTAGTCAAAGCCATAGTTTTTCCAGTAGTCATATATGGATGTGAGAGTTGGACTATAAAGAAAGCTGAGTGCCAAAGAATTGATGCTTTTGAATTGTGGTCTTGGAGAAGACTCTTGAGAGTCCCTTGGACAGCAAGGAGATACAACCAGTCCATCCCAAAGGAAATGAGTCCTGAATATTCATTGGAAGGACAGATGCTAAAGCTGAAACTCCAATACTTTGGTCACCTGATGCAAAGGACTGACTCATTTGAAAAGACCCGGATGTTGGGAAAGACTGAAGGTGGGAGGAGAAGGGGATGACAGAGGATGAGATGGCTGGAAGGCATCACCAATTAAATGGACATGAGTTTGAGTAAACTCTGGGAGTTGGTGATGGACAGGGAGGCCTGGCGTGCTGCAGTCCATGGGGTCGCAAAGAGTCGCACGTGACTGAGCAACTAAACTGAACTGAAATTTTAATCCAGCTCTGGCGTTTATTAATAGTATCAGTGACTGTGGAAAAGTTTTACCTGCAAAAAGAAGATAATTATATACCTCATATGGTTTTTATGAGGAATAAAAGAGATAATGCATTAAAGTTCTAGTACACAGGCTGGCAAAAGATAGACAAATTCTCAATAAATGTTAGATCTTATTATTAGAGTGACTTCTTGACAAATATTATGATAGATATTTCACACTTTAATTTTTTAAAATATTTTTAGAGAAGATTCAGCAGCACCCATACTTCTTGGAGTTTCTGAACCTGCTGATAGAAAAAATATCAGAAACTTATTTCACTCATGGGGTCAAACTTGCATATGAGATCATCACCCAAACTTCCTCTATTATGTTGAGCAAAATCATTTTCCCAAAGTGATCCACCTTTAATCCAGCCATAAAGAGTTGCAGTTCCCAATTTTAATTGACAAATCTAATTACTGTGATGAGTTTATTTATAGTCACTATTCAATATCTATTGATAGTTTCTTGACCTTGAAGAATATCATCTAATTAACATGGCAGTATGTGTTAATGGATTTTTAAATTACTTCACACTGGATAAAAGGTAAAATGAAAAAGGGAAATTCATTTTCAGAAAGAAGAATCACAATTGATGAAAACAAGCCTTACACATGGCACTAAATATGGAACATGAAGGATTTCCATGGTATGCATTTGATATTATGGTGTATGGGGGCAAGTTATTTTACAGAAGGGGTGGTACCTGTTTTGGAAGTTCCGTCAGAAACATTGTTAATCAACTCTGCCTCAATATAAAAGACTTTTTTTTTTTAATTTAGCTCAGAAAAAAAAGACTAAATGAAGTGGTAAGATTGGGGACCTAATTAATTATGAATGATGTCTCTGAAGAAAGTGGAGGATCCCAGGGATGAATGTCCACGGAGGGAGACCAAGTGAAGATACAGTAAAAAGACAACCAGGGAGAAAGACTTCAGAAGAAACCAAACCAGCCAACACTGTGAACCCCAGAACTAGGAGAAAATAAATTTCTGACTGTAAAAAACCCATTCTGTGGTATTTTGTTATGACAACCCTAGCAGGCTAACACAGGGAGTTGTGTACCAGCAACTGGTATAGTAGCTGGCACAGAGTAAGTGCTCAACTTAGAAAGAAAGAAGGGATAGATGAAGTAAAGGAGCAGGATAAAAGGAAGGGGTTTCTTACAGATGGAAGTCCGCATCCACAGGACCCAAATTCAGGACGGAGAAGCCTGGAAGGCTGCAGTCCATGGGGGCGCCAAGAGTCGGACACGACTGAGCGACTTCACTTTCACTTTTCACTCTCATGCATTGGAGAAGGAAATGGCAACCCACTCCAGTGTTCTTGCCTGGAGAATCCCAGGGACGGGGAGCCTGGTGGGCTGCCATCTATGGGGTCGCACAGAGTCGGACACAACTGAAGTGATTTAGTAGTATTAGTAGGCCTTTTCCACTGCAGCAAATGCTGTGACACCTTTCAAAACCTGGAAGGCACTTGGTTCGCATGTGCCTTGCTTAAACTTTCAACCTTTTATGTTTTTTTACCATCTGGCCCCTGCAGGACACTAATGTCACCCTTCATGGGGCCCAAATCAACAAGACTGAAATCAGTAGTTACTTTTAAAGAGAGAAAAGTAAACTAACACCTGTTAAATTCCTATTTTGTTTCTAGCAGTTTATTAAGAAATACTTTCTGTATTGAAAAGAAGTGGGTTAGCTAGGTTACACCTTAAGAATTTGCACAGCAACCACAGACTATTCTGCTCTGATATCTAATCTTTTTAAAACAAGGGGATTTCCTGGTGCCTCAGGGGTAAAGAATCAGCCTGCCAATGCAGGCATCATGGGTTTGACCCTGATCCGGAAAGATCCCACATGCCTGCAGAGCAACCACGCTCAGGTGCCACAACCACTGAGCCTGCGCTCTAGAGCCCAGGAGTCACAACCACCGAAGCGTGCACGCCCTGGAGCCCGTGTTCCAAAACAAGAGAAGCCACCACCGTGAGAAGCCCACACACAGCAACGAAGAGCAGCCCTGCTGACCACAACCAGAGAACGCCTGTGCGCAGCATGAAGACCCAGCACAGCCAAAAATGAAACTACGAAGAAAAACAGAGATGAGAAGGTGTGAGGGGGAGATTTTTTAAGATTCTCTTTTTTTTTTTTTGGAAATGACATTTTCTTTCACGACAGAAAATATAAGAAAGGAAATTGTACCTCTGGAATTTGGGAAATACTTGTTTTCTCGGCATAAGACAAATGGGAATGAACTACTGCAGTGAGAACTATTGCTAGTACAGTGATGTGTAGCAAAGTTGTTGCAGGAAGGGGGACCCCGTCCAGGGCCCCACACTGGGCTCTTGTCTAACACTCAGAAATGAATTGTCCAAGAAGACACGTGCACTGACAAAGCAAGAGGTTTTATTGGGAAAGGATGCCCGGGTGGAGAGCAGGAGCATGAGGGAAGCCAGGAGAACCGTTCTGCCACGTGGCTCACAGTCTCAGGTTTTATGTTGGCGGGATTAGTTTCCGGGTTGTCTTTGGCCAATCATTCTGACTGACGGGATTAGTTTCCAGGTTGTCTTCAGCCAGTCATTCTGACTCAGGGTCCTTCCTGGTGGTGCCTGCCTTGTTCAGCCAAGATGGACGCCAGAGAGAAGGATTCTGGGAGGTAGTTGGACACGTGGTGTCTCCTTTTGACCTTTCCTGAAAGCTTCTGGTTGGTGGTGGCTTATTAGTTCTGTGTTCCTTACCAGGACCTCCTGTCGTAAAACAGCTCATGCACATGGTTACTATGGTGCCTGGCCAGGGTGGGTGGTTCCAGGCAGTGTGCTACCCCTAACAAAGAGATGTTCAGTGAGGCTTATTGTATACGAAGATGTTTCAGTCAAATGCACTCAAGCACAGTTTTAGAATGGTTCTTTATTATTTGAAAAGAAGCTAGCTAAAAACCTATTTAAAATCATGTCTTCCAATACCTTACTTTTCTCCATCAGCAACAAGGGTTGAAGGAGGCAGTGTACCTAGAGGAGATGACAGAAGACCTTCCCAGGAAATTTGGAGAGCCAGATCTTGACCAGTTGACAATCACATGGACATGGTCATCTCTCAGGTCTATCTGTAAGGTATTCACAGTTCATGGCTTAGTCCCTATTGATTCTGTGACCCTGTGGATTCCAGAAGTGCCTGCTTGAAGGAAAATCTCTCTCCTTTTCTGTTACCTGAATCTTTTGATACAATTATGGCCTACTAATTGATTTATTTCGGCAGTTTTATCAATATCATGTCTGATCCCATCATTTAAAGCCATTGAACAATTTGAAGGGAAAAATAGTATATATACATATGTATGTATGTGTATGTATATGTATGTATGTATGCATATTTGTATTGTGTGGGTATATCTGAGTATATGTGTGTGCATGTGACTGTGTGTCTTAGAGACACGGGGAAAAGAGTAAAAGACGACTAGTACTTCCATTAAAACATTCTCAGATTTGTTTATGCAACTCATTCATTTCAACCTCAGAAGCTACCAAACCCATCACAAATTACTCTAGTCAAAAAGTGAGTAATGCTTGTTTGGCTACTGAATCTACTGTTACACAAATTAACTTTTTTCTACTTAACCTCCCTAATTCCCTAACATACTTTGATCTACCTATAAAAACCCTAAATATTAAGACCCAAGTAAAACCCTTTTTAAAATTTTTTATCAGACTGAGCCCTGTGTTATAGCCTACATAACGTATAATCTCAAGTATACAAACTTGGCAGGTAATGTGAGTGAAGAGTGTCAATACTTGGTATCTGTGTATGTTTCTCGTCTTCCTCACACCTAATACAGTCATGAATATGAGAAATAATCTTCCTCCTCTTTCACAAGGGAAAAAACCTCTAGAAGCAGGAGGGTATACGGCAGCTGGCACACAACATTCAAGTGGGAGATAAAGGCAGTGGTGGGGACTACGGCAAATTGAAGAATGATGCACTTCCAAAGTGAACTGGAGCTACTCAGCTGCAGACACTGCTCTCTCATAAAATCGTGGGTAGAGGATCTACAGCTCTTCCAGATTCTCAAGAGAAGAGAAACTCTGAATATTTATGTAAAATATCTGTTTTTAAATACTGGCAATTAATTAAAATCTCTTTTAAATACACCAAAACTTTTCTAAACAACATGCAGGCAAAAGAGTATGGTCCAAACATCTAAGGGCCAAGTTTAGCCCAAGCCATCATTTGCCACCTATGAAATAGACATTCCTAATACATACAGCTTTAGAGCATCTCTTCAGTTCAGTTCAGTTCAGTCGCTCAGTCGTGTCCGACTCTTTGCGACCCCATGAATTGCAGCACGCCAGGCCTCCCTGTCCATCACCAACTCCTGGAGTTCACTCAAACTCACGTCCATCGAGTCGGTGATGCCATCCAGCCATCTCATCCTCTGTCGTCCCCTTCTCCTCCTGCCCCCAATCCCTCCCAGCATCAGAGTCTTTTCCTTATTACTATCTAAGACAGTCGGACTGTGTAGCGTACATACTCCGATGCATAGCTGTCTGGGTTTAAATTCTGTTCCTCCAGTAACTTGTGGGATAATTTGGTCAAATGACCTAACCTCTCTGTGCCTCAGTTGCCTTCTTTGTAAAATGCGGATAATAACAGGATTTTTATAAAGATTAAATGAAGTCCTATCAGTACAGAAATTCAGTTCAGTTCAGTCACTCAGTCATGTCTGACTCTTTGCAACCCCGTGGACTACAGATTTTCATAAGCAAAAGCAAAACTGTAGTGCCTTATATACAAATGTAAAATATTTCAGGTTTCATTATGTATCACGTTGTTTAAGACTGCCTGCTTTTGAGCCTAAAGATCAATTACTACTTTGTGGTTTAAAATTCAAACAACACTATAATGGTCAGCAGGGAGATGAATCCTATCAATCCTAAAGGAAATCAACCCCCTATGTTCATTGGAAGGACTGATGATGAAGCTGAAGGTCTAATACTTTGGCCACCTGATGCGAAGAGCCAACTCTTTGGAAAAGACCCTGATGCTGGGAAAGACTGAGGACAGGAAGAGAAGGGGGAGATAGAGGATGCACAGAAATTAGAATAGTTTAAATCACAGGGTAATTATTCACTATAAGATGGCTGTTATTAAATTTCATATTGAATTATAACTTATGGTATTTCTTTGATTACTTCTCCCTCACTAAACTGTAAATGTCTTGAAAGTATCATTTTATATAATGTGACACTTAACATAGCTTCTTTTTCTAGAAAGACCTTAGTATATTCTTTAAGCCCCGAATGTAGTAGAAATATTAAAAAGACATTTTAAGAGACTGAGTGGAAATAAGGTCATGACACTACCTGTCCTTGCCTCTGTCCTATATATTTAAATCTACTGTAAGGCCAGCACATTGCACTGGTTCATGTCAATTTGTTCTATGATCAGTTATAATGAATGTTTTCCAAGTCGCAGACATATAATTTCCTCTTTGATATATTCTATCCAGTCTGCAGTACAACAGACAGGAGCTATTTCATGTCCTTTTCTTTTCTCCTTTTGAAAAGACTAGGAGAGAGTTAGGGTTAGATAGAACAGTAGGTACATGTAGGGCAGACTTGTGTGACTAGAGCCCCTGGGTCTTTCTCACCTGCCTTTACTTAAATTGACAGAGGTTACATCACAAAACCCTGACAGGGGGCTTGTAAAAATGGAGCCATTATTATCCTCATTCTTTTCTTCCACTATAATCCTTGTTCTCTTTGAAAATAAAGAGTAGGTTCTAGAAAGGGAGTGTTACAAAACGGAACCCCCATATTTCGCAGCATGAAATTCAGAATTCTGAGACCGGCAACACAAATAGAGCTTTACACTACAGACCTACGATAATGACTGTACCTCAGAACTCTGGGAGACAGGCGCTAACACACAAAGTTAAAGGCATGTCCCGGTCCAATCTAAACTTCTCTCCTCCCCAGATGATATTTTAAAACGTTGAATACAACCATCACAAATCATGTGTCACTAAGCAATCAAAAACCTTCTCCTAAGACTTAGTGGATTGAAAGTAATACAATGGAATGGGGCCAGAGAAAGAGAAAATACGAGAGGGCTTAAAATATAGTGACATCAATACTAAGGTTTTTTCAGAGGAAACTTTTATTGTTAAAACAATAGTCATGAGCCTTGGGCCACCTTGCTGTATTAGTGCTCATAGGCTACACGTGGGTTTATGTGGAAAGGGAGGGTAGAGAGAGAATCTGGAAAAGATAGGGTTTTGGAAGAAGCCAAATGAATCAGGAAAGCTTAATAAAGAATTACATAAACTATGTAGATAAACATCTCTTGAAAATTTGGCTTAAACAAAGGTGAAATCTGAAGGCAATTAACCATATCAGAATTTACAGTACCCAGTAGTTTCTTCAAATAAATATTCACTGACTGTTCAGTCGGTTCCAGGCACTGGACTTGATTTTGGAGACAACAATGCAAATGAGACATGGTATCTGCCCTTGAAGAGCCACTGATTCCAATGTTTGTTTGTACCTGTGTGTTGGGAGTAAGCTTACCCCAAAACGGAGGCAGGGTGGGAGGGAGGGAGACAAGCAGGGAGGGAGGGATGAAGAAAGGGTGACAAAGAGAGAGCGCGTAATAAAGAAGAATGGAAAGGCCAAGTCAAAGGAGACATCGCTCAGTTAGGAAACAGAGGAGCAGAGGGCAGAAAGGCTTTATGTGACTTAACTTCGCTCTAACTGACCGGGTGTCGCTAGACAGGCGGTAACCGAAGGGTATCACTTCACAAATTAATCTCTTGAAATGCTTATTTTGCTTCTTTTCATAAGCTCCAAGCCCATGCCTGTTAACTTATGGGAAAACAACTCACTTAACGCTCTTGCATACTGCCAGGTACATAACAGCAACCATATCCTTAATATCTTAAAAAATCACCCTTAGTTTGTAAGGAAACGGTAGACAATACTTTGAAAAATATATCCCAAAGTCATACTCTCCAGCTCTCTGATAAACTCTATAGACCCCAAACACAGAAAACAGAAGTCACAGAAGAAAACAGGCTGGAGACTGGAGCCTAAAAAAAAGAAACTAACCCTAGATGATTTAAATTGAAAGAGATTTATTGAAAGGATATTAGATTGATATCAGACTCATTAGAAAAGTCGGGGCGGGGGGGAAGCAGAGGTGTGGACACACAGCCAAGAATAATCCCCAAAATTAGCCTAATGACCTGATGAACTGGAACACCACGGCTGCCATCTCACGGCGCCGACCTCTGCAGCTCGCTCTATCGGCACTGCTGCTCTGTAACCGGGACACAGGCACGGGCAGAACTGTTCTGTTGACCAGTGAGATTCAACCCGGCAATGCAACTTCCACTGCCAACGAGAGAACTCCCCAAAGTGCCTACTGTTCTGGGCTGGGCACATCTCACTTCATGGCACCTAGATCACGTATCCTCGTCCTAGCTGCAAGAGGGGAGGGGCTCGGGAAGTAATATTTTCACTAATGGGGGGAGGATACGCCCCTGCAGAGACTCATAATGAAAAAGCAACTCCCATATTTGGGAATACGGTTCAAATGCTGGCCAACCAAGAGGAACAGGAAGCTAAAAGGTACTTTTCTGTAGCAGAAAGAGCAAAGATTCAATGTTAGCCAAACTTGAATAACCCCTCTGCCTTTTATTAGGTATGTGACAACTTCTCTGAGACTCATTTCCTCATTAGTAAAACCAGGAAAACACTGTCTACATTTCTTATTTGTGGGAAGGAAAACACACACACACACTTTGGAATGGATGGTTGTTCACTCAGCTGTGTCTGACTCTTTGTGACCCCATGAACGGCAGCACACCATGATTTCCTGTCCCTCACTATCTCCCAGAGATTGCTGAAATTCATGTCCATTGACCTGGTGATGCTATCCCACCATCTCATCTTCTGTCGTCCCCTGCATCTCCCACCCTCAATCTTTCCCAGCATCAGGGTCGTTTCTAATGAGTCAGCTATTCACATCAGGTGGACAAAGTATTGGAGTTTCACCTTCAGCATCAGTCCTTCCAATGACTATTCAGGACTGAGTTCCTTTAGGATTGACTGGTTGGATCTCCTTTCAGTCCAAGGCACTCTCAAGACTCTTCTCAGCATCATAGTTTGAAAACATCAATTCTTCAGTGCTCAGCCTTCTTTATGGTACAACTTGCACATCCGTACATGACTCCTGGAAAAACAGTAGCCTTGACTAGATTGACCTTTGTCAGCAGTGATGCCTCTGCTTTTTAGTACACTGTCTAGGTCGGTCATAGCTTTTCTTCCAAGGAGCAAGCGTCTTTTAATTTCATGGCTGCAGTCACCATCTGCAGTGATTTTGGAGCCTGAGAAAATAAAGCCAGCTTTTTCACCCTCCTCTTTGACCTTCATCAAGAGGCTCTTGAGTTCCTCTTCGCTTTCTGCCATTAGGATGATGTCATGTGTGTATATGAGGTTGTTGGTATTTCTCCCAGCAATCTTGCTTAGCCAAGGCCTTTTCTCTCTTGGTATCTTTTAAATTAGGAGAGACATTTCATTTACCATGAAATATTTACATATTATTTGGCCTAAAGAGAACAAACAAAAAACTTGTAAAATTCATTCCTAAAAGATTCAGATCCACTCAAGAACTGTGTGAAGATGTGAAGTAGAGGAGTCTCTATGCTGATTACCTGGCATTATGAGTTTTGAATGAAACCAAAATCTTGCCCCCAAAAAAACAAAGAAGGAAAAAAAGCCCAGATGGGGAAGAAAAGAGCATTCCTGGAGAAGAAAGCAGAAGGGGAGACTTTGCAGCACTGGCACTTTCTCCTCTCCCTTCTCGCCTCTGTGTGAGTAAGCAGATACCTCAAAGCAGCTCACAATTTAGCCGACTGGGTTTGCTGACCACCAGGACCAGCAAACATTTGGGAATAAGGCAAAGACTGCCCTTTTCAGTTTTCCCCTGAGCCAAGGCTCCTTGGCAGGGCCTCTGAGACTTTGTCAGAGCTTAGAGAAGCCTGCAGAAATAATCTCGGACAAGGCAAGGGGGTCACTTAGGGGACCCACCCAGGGACATCCACTAGGGGTTTTGAGGATAAAGAGGCGTCACTGTTTTCCACAGACATCTCTGAAGTTAGGGGTCTGCACATAGAATGTCCCCTAGGTACCAAAGGCCATCTCAAGTGTCACACCAGAGAGCCAGCATCGGAGACCTGCTGCACCAAATGTCACCAGGCATCCTTGTTAGATGGACAGGAGGCGATGGCCGGTCACAGAGGCACCCCGAATCCTCACAAGGAGCACTGTCCTCACAGGAGCAGCAGGCCCTCACCCAAAGCCCAGGCTCCAGCAAACATGGGTGAGCAAGGGTGTGGGATACTACCCCTCCACTGAAAGACACTGACCATAATAAACACTGAACGTGTCCTGAGAAAACTATCTGCACAAATTGGGATATCTCTACTGTAAAGATCAAGCTTCACTCCTCAGCCTTATCAGGGGGTGGTAGAACAGAAAATAATGTTAACAAGATATTAGGGGAAAAAACTGAATACTGCATGTTTGTATGTTGCTGACTTGACAGTATTCAAGGTATGGCTTTTATAACTATTTGACTGTTGTATGTGAAGGAGCCTAGGAGAGAGGGTATATGAAGGGAACAGAATAAAAAACTGAAGCTGGTCAGCCATCGCTGAATTGAGGAAATTTCATCTAACAGAACTGATTCTATCTGGTACTAGGACACCTTCCAATTTCAACAACAAACACAAAGAAAATGTTTCTATGGATCCTAAATAAATATATTGTTCAGTGCTTTTCCAAGAAAAGAAATTACTATACCTGAACCTTGTTATCCATCCCAGTAGAACTCTTATATTATTTAACCTGAACTTTGTTGATTTTTAGCTAAAAAAATACTCAAGTCTTGACTGACAGTGCTGTTTACTCTGAGCGAGTGAGTGAGTGAAGTTGCTGAGTCGTGTCCGACTCTTTGCGACCCCGTGGACTGCAGCCCACGCACCAGGCTCCTCCGTCCATGGGATTCTCCAGGCAAGAGTACTGGAGTGGGGTGCCATTTCCTTCTCCAGGGGATCTTCCCAACCCAGGGATCAAACCCATGTCTCCTGAATTGCAGGCAGACACTTTAACCTCTGAGCCACCAGGGAAGCCCCGCTGTTGACTCTAATGTACCACTAACAATAATTACTTAAATAATAGCAATAATTTACAGTACACAATGTGTCTTTGCTCTGAGAAATTCTTAAACAGCCTCACATTTACTACGTTCCTTGTTCACAGGCATCCCTGTGAGGACTGGAAACGAACACAGAGTGTATCGATTGTGCTGTACAGAAAAAGACCCACTGAGGTTACGTACTAGACCAGATCTGTGGCAGACCCATGACAGACATCTCTAAAGGTAACTACATAAACCAGCATTGGGCTAAACCCAGTTATAACAGATTTAATTAAGACCCACATCTCCACAACACAGGAACTGGACCTCCTCAGCAGAGTCAGGAAATCTTAGCTCCGGATGGACCTCAATCTCTCTCTAAAGAACCTTAAATCAGCCCATCAGCCTCTGTCATCTTACTTTCTTCAGGTTGTGAGGGTTGTGGTACCTTTCTGGTCTGCATCAGGCTAGATGTCTTGGCCAAGAAAATGGGCCCCAGGAGCGTGACTACAAGGGCTTGCCTGACAACAAAGTAATTCTTCAATTGAAGGAAACTCTTTGTTTATCACAATATTTGAAGATCACAAAGTTCCCTTAATGTGTGATCACTGTAAAATTACTGTTAAAGACTACTTTAATAAAAAGATACTATCAAGTTGATATCTGATTGGCTAATACTTTTGCCTTTTTTATTTGCTCCCGCTGCTGCTGCTGCTAAGTCGCTTCAGTCGTGTCTGACTCTGTGTGACCCCATAGAGTCAGCCCACCAGGCTCCCCCATCCCTGGGATTCTCCAGGCAAGAACACTGGAGTGGGTTGCCGTTTCCTTCTCCAATGCATGAAAGTGAAAAGTGAAAGTGAAGTCATTCAGTCATGTCTGACTCTTAGCGACCCCATGGACTTCAGCCCACCAGGCTCCTCGGTTCATGGGATTTTCCAGGCAAGAGTACTGGAGTGGAATGCTATTGCCTCCTCCGTTTATTTGCTCCTACCTGCCCTCATACCTGTAGGCATACCTCCCACTTCTGATATTTGTCTTAGGCTAACGATTTTGGTGACTTGGTGCTATTGCCAAGATCGCCTTCAACACGCTTTTGATTCTGGTTTTTGTCCATTATTTATAAAAATCTACACTTTTCAACTCATCTTGTCACCTATTTCTTTAATTAAATATGGAAAAATCTTGGCTAAGAGCTCAATTTTCTAAGACAACAGATTATTTGAATACAAATTTTAGCAAGAATTTGAGTATGCTGACAAGCTGATGGAATGGATTTTTCTCCTAATTACAACAGGTTTTTGAAATTACTTTAGCTCTATGCTAAAAGAACAAATACTTTTAAATCCTCGCTAAGACAGTCAGTGGGCCTCATCTGTTGAAAAATGGAGTCATTTCCCAGGTTTTCCCGAGAGTTTATAAAGTCCCTCTCTACTAACACCTGCCCTCCCTCCCCAGTGCCACCAGTATAGACTAAGGGGAGGCCTGAAGTCCAAGAAGCTGCCTTCTCACGCAGACACACAAGTAAGGGCCAGCAAATGAGCCATGCGCTATACTCACGAGCTGCAAATAATCAGGAATTTCATTGTCTGCAGTGCAGTTATCAACCAAGTCATATTTGGTAATGTTAAGCAATCAGGAGACAGTGTCACATTCTAGCTTCCCTATAGGGAGCTGCTTTTATCTCCTTATATTATCATTCCTTAGGAAATTTCTTCAACGTATTCTTCTAAATTATACATAGGGAAGCAGCATATAGGGAAGATTATAGAGATCCATGTATTAATTCTGGTTCAACCATCATTCATTGAGAATCGGTTTCCTTAGCCACACAATGGAGGCAATGATATTCACCTTCTCTCTCTAGAAAAGCTTTAAGAATAAAGCAATGCAAAAGTGCTTGGTATCTGAAAAAGAACCACTGAAACAACTCTACATGTAACACTGATTTTTTTTTCAAGAAACCAGGAGTAGATGTACTCTCTTTTCTCAAGGAGTGAACAGCACTTTTCAAACCCTAATAAATGTCAAGGTTACAAAGGTACAAATATCACTTGTAAAGTTCAGCATAAAGGTAAACAGGGTGGCTTATTAGCATCCACAAGAACTGCATGTAATTTGAACCTAATAAACATCCTGAAAATATACATAAGAAAATAGCTCATCGTGTGAAAAAAAAAAAAAAAAAGTCCCTTTTAATGTCATACTCCACTGGTTTATTGAGCATGCCTAGTTTACCCTTTCGCTGTTTTTATGATGCCACTATCTTCAGCAATAGAGTCTATCTAGTACACAGGTGAGCTTTGAAGTCAGACAGCCTAGATTCAAAGCCCTTCTCCCTACACATTTCTTCTGTGACTTTGGGCAAAGTACATAATCTCGCCATGCCTCAATTTCTTTAACTGTAAGATAGAAAAGGTCAATGCCTGCTGCATAATAAATGCAGATTAAATGAAATAGTGGACATGAAACACTTAGCACAGTATCTGATATACAGTAACATGACACAGTGCTAGTTACCAATACTATTAGTAGCGATTATTATGCTGCTGCTGCTCAGCCATGTCCAACTCTTTGCAACCCCATGGACCGGGGTCCTCCAGGCTCCTCTGTCCATGGGATTTTTCAGGCAAGAATACCGGAGTGGGCTGCATTTTCTCTTCCAGGGTATCTTCCCAACCCAGGGTTTGAACCCACGTCTCCAGCATTGCAGGGGAACTCTTTACCACTGAGCCATCAGGGAAGCCCAACGGTCATTATAATGGCTAATATTTATGATGTATTATTAGAACATATCTGTACACTAGGAATCTTCATAATCACTTTAATACTGAATGACCTAGTATATAAGCATGAGCAGTTCTGGAAGGGAGCAAGAGGTTTCAGTGCAGGGAAATGTAAACAGGACAATTGCTCACCACTAGTTTGCTTTGAATAGGCATAAGCTAGTTACAATCATTTCCTGAGTGTCTTTTTTCCCTCTCTCTCAGTTGTTAATTAAATCATCCAGTATGGCAGAATTCTCAGAAACTTCCATGCTCTAAGTAGGATTTTGAGGTGCTCAACCACAATAAAAAAAAAGATACAAGAAGATATCTAACATAGGTAAATAAAGGTATAAGTATATAAAATAAAGGTATAAGATATATAAAATAAAGGTATAAGATATATAAAATAAAGTTTAAGTTAGTTAGATGTTGGAAATACATTAACAATTATCCATGACAAGTCACACAAGGCTTTTGGCATAAAGCCTACATTCTATGTTATAAGTGATGACAGTCATAATGCAGGCAAAAGATGGCATCCACTTTTCATGATTCATAGATTTATGTGAAAACCCGGTATCTCCTTCTAGGGACACTACTCCCACACACATGAACACACATGGGGTGGAGATCATAAACAACTAGTATGTATGGAGATTAGAGTCCTGCCCCTTCTTCCAAAAATTAAAAGGAACATTGTTTCATAAACGTTCAAGCCCAGAAAAAGTACGTATTTGAGAAAAAATAACCGTGTATGTTTATCACTAAAATAGTCATAGAAAAGTTTGTAGGAGGCATATTGCAATAATTCAGAACTGCTCTCAGTCCCTGAAAAATTATTTACTCTTTTAAATTTAGAACCCTTCCACTTGCTGCTCCCTCTACCTGCAATATTTGTCCATCCTCAACCAAGTCCTATTTTTACTGGGTTAACTTCTCTTCATTCTTGACTTCTCAGATGAAATGCCTCTTCTACTGACAAAACTTCTCAGACAGCACATGTGAAGATGAACTGCCCTTGCTAAGTACTCACATGTCCTGTATTTCACCTCAGATGTGCATTTTCATAGTATATCTTACCCCTTATTTATCTATGTCCCCAACTAGACAGTAAGCTCAAGAAAGGCAGGAGTTGTGTGTGCACTATTATCACAGCATCCTAAGCAGTTAACACATGTCTGATACTCTGTAGGTTCCTGTTTAATATCTGCTGAAAAATTTTAAATGCTCTCAAATTTTAACATCACTTCCAAATTGCATCTAAGCAAATACAGTTATTATGTGCTTTGTAAATAACTTCGTTGTTTGCTTTTTCAAATAAATATATAATATGCCATGTTGTGTGGTATAGTCTCCATTATGGTTTTATATTTTTCAATGCCAACAACTAAGAATCTTTTAGTAAATACTGAAAAATAAGCAATCAGACTTAGCTTCATTTTTCTTTGCTAGGAAATAAGCTCAAAGGACTTTCAAGGGCACTTCAGCCATTTTTGCCTTCTCAGATACCAAGGGAGACATTTACTCCAGGTTTTAGTCGGAAAATGCATGATGTAAAGGAAGGATAAATGGACCAGGAGGCAGACAAAAGGCCTGACCTGTCCTTCTCATCTTAGCAAACTATGTAAACAGAAAGTCACTTAACTTCTCCAACTGTCTCATGTGTCGTAGAATAAGACTGACTCAGACAATTTCTAACAGGGAAACATTTATATGACATTAAAACAGAAAGAATACAGTCAACTACTCAAAAACTTGTCAATAAACTGGTTGCTGGAATCTGGATTAAAACCAAAGAAACTGAGGATGAAACAATACACGGAGGAGGAAGAGGTCTGAGCAGTGGGATCTCCAGCAGAACAAGAAGGGGAAGCTCACTTTGGTCCTCACCAGAGCAATGCATGGAGGGACGGGAGATCCAGTGATGAGGCCTGCCTACAGGGATACTGACACCCCTGGGTAGTCAGTCTCATCCCCAATTTGTCTGATGCTGCCTAAGTTCTCATTCATCCACTCAGGTCTAGTGTTAAAAGATTATGTTTGACTTGTTAATTCTAATCAAGGCTTAATAGATAAAAATTGGGACTCTAGAAACACACATGCACACTAATTAATAAGGTAGCTCACGGCACTATTGGTTAACGGGCAGCAATAACTGCTTCAGGCCCCCAGAGTTGTGCTGGACAGATTACTACATCTTTCAGTGTACAAAGCTGAATTCTGCATGAAACCAGATCTGCATGATCTTAGCCTATCATATTATTATGCCAAGATTCTTTCCTCATTTTTGCTTGTTTTTTTGATGGGTTATTATAATGCAAAACAGAAAGGAACACGAAGAACAGACTTTTTCTTGATGATTGCTTTGGACTAGTTTTCCCAGCAACTACTAGCACCTACATTTTCCTGTTCAGTGATATTCTGTGATAAATGTGAAGATTCTCATGTATAGATGGGGGTAACGATGTGAGTTAGGAGACTAAAATGGACCATCTGGCCCTCTCCTCAGAGAACCATCAGCGGTGCTGGAGTGCCCTTAGAGTCCAAAGAAAGTTACTTATCTGGAGGCAATTCTGGAAGGAATGAAACTATAGGGAATTAGGGGATGTGATATGGGGAACACCTGAATAATATCCCCTCATCAAAAATCTGAACTTCAAGCCTGCCGCAGGGACTAAAATCTCACCATAGGGGCAGATCTTTGAGTTTCAAGGACTTCATTTCTAGTGAAATTTCAAAGTCTGATAACATTTACAAAGTAGTGGAACATATTTTAGGTCATTTCCAGTCATTAATATAATAACAGAAATGAGTATATCAAATGAGTCATTCCTTTAGCAAGATTCTATTGATTAGGGCACCAAATAATAAAATTTAGAATGATAGGGAGATGGAAAGAAGAAGGGAAAATAGCTCCAGGATAGAGCTGCCTATTAGTCTAAAGATAAAATCAAGGTAGGAATACCTGAAAGGTGAATAAGAGTTAATGCAGGTAATGAGCACTGAAAAGGGGAAATGTCTACTTCCAAATTTTGGTAATGTCTGAAGAAACAGCCTTGGCCTTGAAGCCACGTTCAATGCATTCATTCACTTAGCAATTTATTAGGTACTAACATGCTCCAGGCAGTGTTCTAGGTACTTAGAATACCAGCATCACAAGAATGTCTTAATAGGGAGGCAGTCTACAACTGCAGGAACAGAAGCACATGCAAAATATCCAGAGGACATCATGGCCAAAGCTATAGCTCAGGTGAGACGGCAGGAAAGTCTTTTTGAAAGAAGTGACATCTATCGAGATAATTAGAAATAAGACAAAACCACATCCATGTATAAGAACCCTCCAGAATTTTCTCTCAGTGAAGACTGGATTGGAACTGATCCTCTACTGACCTCCACACGTGTGTCTTTCAGAAGCCTACCATCTACAGCAATGAGAGTGATGGTGTCTGGACAGGAAAGACACTAGAATCTTGAGAGGATATGAGATCTCTGAGGGCTTTAAAAGAAAAAGAAAGTAAGTTAAAACAAAATCCAATGAAGTTTCATGATTCCAAAGTTACCAGTATCCTAATGTTATCTTTGAGGATAATATTCTTCAGTTTTACAGGCTTTTCGGTTATATAAAGTTGAGCAAAACTATATTCTGGAATGTCCAACTTAATAAGGATAGAGACATATATAATAGTATGATAATGAAGTAAGTCCTTCCTTGGAGTGTTTGGTAGTACTCCCTAAAAAATGTACCTCTGACTCCAAAGTCTCCAAACGTTTACCTCTTTTTCATTTTTCAGGACACTTTCCTCTAGGTCAAATGATGACTGTGTGCCCTAATTTATAAATAAGATAAAAGCAACATTTTAATAACATAGTAGCCTGAATTTAGGCACAAATGCTTTTTTACTATTTATTATGGAATGATTTGGCTAGTGATGTGATTTGAAATGATTAGTTTATTTTCCACATGAATCTCCTAGCCCTTAAATGCCAGGCCTCTCTCAAAAAGAAGCTTTAGGAAGGCAATATCTCTGTTTTGGAGGGGAAGTGGTCCAGAGAAAGCTACAGAAACACAAAGGATGTAAGATCGCCTAGGGACCTGCTGATAACCAAAGCAACAGTTCAACAAAGAAAACAGGGGAAATATCAATAGTAAACTCTTCAAAAAAATTGAAGTACCTGGGGAGGAAACTGGAAGGTGAAACATGGGTTCAGCTATCAAAAGGAAGGTGAACCTATACACCTTCCTTGGAGAAGGAAATGGCAACCCACTCCAGTGTTCTTGCCTGGAGAATCCCAGGGATGGGGGAGCCTGGTGGGCTGCCGTCTATGGGGTCGCACAGAGTTGGACACAACTGAAGTGACTTAGCAGCAGCAGAACCTATACAACTGCACAATTTGGGACTGACGTGAGTTCAATGTGTGGGGTGGAGAAATGCATGTGTGCCAATTACCAACCTATCACCTCTCAGCTAGAAACCCAGCTTCCTCCTTAAGGTATTGAACCCACACTTTACAATGGTTTGCTTTTGCCAGCTGGTCAAAACGGGGCACTGAGAGACGTGCAACCCTGGAATAAGAAGTAGCAGTTGACATTCTTCCGCACATTTGTTTTCTGTTTCCATGTGGCAGAGAGAAGACCGAGATCATGTGGGGGCACAGTGTCCCCCACAGCGTTCTCTGAAGCACTGACCACCCCCAGGCCGGCCTCGGGTTTCTGTGAGGAGACCCCCGAGTCCTTCACCCCAGTAGAATACAGTGTATTGTGGGCAGTCATGCTCCTCCATCTGAGGCCACATCTCAGCCTTATGGGGATCTTCCCCTAAATTCCTTCCTGATTCACTAACTCTACAATCACAGAGATGGTCTCTGTCTTCTGCAATTGCTAACTCTATTATTCCTTCAAATTTTCTTTATCTTTTTTATCGATTTAATAATCATTATCTTTTCCCTGCTCAAAATATTACTGTTTATTTTGTCTTCTGACTGGATCTGACTGATACTAGGTCACACTTAATAGTCAAGAGTCCCAATTTCCTAGTAGCTTTTCTCCACCTATTAATTCAGAATGTCCCAATCCTACAATGCCCAACACTAACACCAGCACAACTAGATATTTCTGAGATCCACAAAGTGTCATACAGACTCACCAAAAAGTATACTCCCGGTGAGTATACTCAAAGAGTATACTCTCTGCATTAACCGACGCAGGGAGTATCAAACAACAGGGAACCATACTTCCTGGGGACTGCCACTGGACCTGCATATAATCAAAGTTCTGGAGAAGTCTATGGCAAAGCACAGCAGGAGTTCTGTCTTGTTCTATTTAGGGAAAAGACTCACAAATCACTGATGCTAGAGTCCTAATATTTTACACAGATTTTGGGAGAACTGAATTTTATGATGGCTTCTTTTGTTTTCATCCCTCTCCTACTCAATCTCCATGGGATTTAGACACGTGTGCAACAGGAAACCGAATGAGAGATGGACAACACGTTGAACTTGAGGCTGGCTTTGTTCTTCTGTGGCCAAGGTTCACTTTTTACAACAGCTTCATCCTTATCTTCCCCTCAGAACAGGTTCTTCTAAAACTGCTCTCAGTGCACAGAAAAAGTGCCCACCCCAATAGTTTTCCAGACCAATTATATTTGCATTTTACTTAGAACCTCTCCATACTTGAAAAAATGTACACGGATGTGGCATAGTATGGCTTAATAGTTCAATATAATTTAAATACAACATGAGAGAGGACAGAGAAGAGAGGAAGAGGAGGGAGATAAAGTCATTTAACTAAAAGGGACTTGTTTATGAGTTCTACAACTCACAGTTATTCATTATTTATAAATAATATAAATAGGAAGGCATTTGTATTATTTATAAATAGATTAATTCAGAGGATAGACTGGGATGAGGAATAAGGGCAGAGGAATCTAAAAGCAGAGAATCCCTTATCTCTCACCTGTCTTTCTAAAGGACAGAGACTATCAACAGAATCTAGGCTAATATTGACAAAATACATTAAATTCCTTTTAGAAAAAATGTCCTCTAACACAAAACAAGATAGAGAAAGTCATCCTTTTCACTTAATCTGATTTTTAAAACATAACATTGAACATAATCTCTATTCTGGCAAAGAACAATGAGTTTGATTTTCAATGGATGCCATTCGTGACTTTCTCATCAATTTGTAAAAAAAAAATGACTATACCTTCTAAAGATGATATATGAGAATTCAATATACAAAAACATCAAAATAGGAAGCTATTGTTAAATGTAAATGGATGAATTCTTTCTGGGATGAAACTGAAATAATCTTTCTGTATATGTCAGTTCAGTGTACTTTCTAAGATGCATTTATATAACTGATGCCTTTTTTCTAACAGTCACATCACTTTAATTCTTCAGGGTAGATTGCTGTCACTATTTAATGAAAAAACTCATTCATCTTATGTGTATTTAAACATTTGTACAACTAAAGAAGCAAAAACATACCCTAGTTGGTTTGTTTAAGTGAATATTTTTAAAATATACCTTGTTAAGGAACAAAAGAGATCTTCTTTACTCAGGTGCAGTGTAATATTAATAGACTGCACCCAGGACAAAAGAGAAAATTCGCAGTCTCTTGTTGTAAAGATATACTTCTGAGCCTGTATGGAAGAAAACTATGAATGTGAGGTAATTATTCATAAGGCAAAAACAGCTTACTTACTTGTGGGGCTGAAAAGTTTCAAAAGATTTGTAACTACCTCTTCCTAACTTCTCAGATGACTGTGGTCCTGGAACTGAATTGTGATCCTTGCCTGTTTTCTATTCTATAACCAAAGGGTTAATAAATTCTATCCTTTAACCATCCCCCCAAACAGATAGAGAAAAAAATGGCTTTATCAGAAAGAATGTTACAGGAAGAGGAAGAAAACATGTGCCTGAATTGTCTATTTCATGAATACCGTTCACCCTCCAAATCCTTGGATTCCACATCCTTGGATTCAACCACCTGCAGATTCAACCAATTACAGATCAAAATGTTACAGAAAAAAATTCAGAAAGTTCCAAACAGCAAGATGAATTTGCCACATTCCCCACAACTGTTTATCCATAAGGAACAGTTTATTTACATAGTATTTGCATTATATTAAGTTGTCCAGAGATAATTCTTTAAATCATCTCTAGATAACTCAAGCTAAAAAGTATCACTATTTTATACGAAGAACTTGAGTATCTGCAGACTTCTGTGTCCCAGAGGTTGCAGAACCATTCTTGAATACCAAGAGACAGCTTCATAAATTTTTTATTTTGCCCTGTCTAAATTTTTTCTTCAGTTTCTCCCTCTCAATCCCTGTTTCCCCCTCTTTCACCCAATTTCTGGTCATTTGTTTTTGCTACAATAGAATGTGTGTTGCTGAAACGTTAGAAAATGGTGGTGATAAAATGAGAGTGTATTAGTTTTCTGTTTGCTGCCATGACAAATGACCACAAACTGGATACCTTGAAAACACCAGAAATCTGTTCTCTGACAGCTCTGAGTAAGAGAAGCACAGAATCAAAAGTGCCCACGTGGCCACTCTCTTCCTCCAGGCGTGAGGACAGACAGCATGCATTGTCTCTTCCAACTCTGGGGGCTACGGGAGCTCCTTGATGTGAGTATCCATCACCCTTCCTCCATCGTCTGCCCTCGACAGTGCACCTGGAGTGTCGCAGGGACTCTTTCTTCCTCTTTCTTCTTCTGTCTGTCTTCTCAATGTCTCTGGAAAATGGAGGATGATCTTCTCTCAACATCCTCAATTTATTTATAGCTGTAAAAACTCATTTTCCAAATAAGATTTGGAAACTACAACAATTTCAGGATATGCGACTTGCCTTTTTAGAGGTCATCATTCAATCCACTACCAATGTCAGAATGCTGCTGCTGCTGCTGCTAAGTCGCTTCAGTCGTGTCCGACTCTGTGCGACCCCATAGACGGCAGCCCACCAGGCTCCCCCTGTCCCTGAGATTCTCCAGGCAAGAACACTGGAGTGGGTTGCCATTTCCTCCTCCAATGCATGAGAGTGAAAAGTGAATGTGAAGTCGCTCAGTCGTGTCCGACTCTTCTCGACCAAATGGACTGCAGCCCACCAGGCTCCTCCATCCATGGGATTTGTCAGAATAAGGAAGTGAAAATAATTGATAGAAATGATGTATTTCTGTGTGACAAACATTATTAAAGTCATTATTACTGATATAATCAATGGAAATTTGATGAGTCTAGAGGAGAATAAAACATGTACTAAAGAGCTACTATGTACCAGCTAAAGTGTGAACCCAGGTTTTCTATAGCCAGAGGATCTATTTTTTTAGAAAATAATATAAAATTATGAATACAAAGGTAGAAGTGAAAATAAGTACATATTTAGAATAAGGAAAGTGTTCATAACAAATTACAAAGTTTTTAAAAGCTGACAAATACCAAGAACATAAAATTCAGAGAACAACTTAGCACTTTTGCATTAATAATTATCTCTTCTATATACCTATTCCCTATATTTTGGTGTTAATTCTCTCTGAGAAAGAGAACAGCATTTGTTCAGATTTTTTCCTTTGAAATCAAAAACAGGATCCAGATGAACAATGATATCTACCAAAGTCAAGTGGGTAGACATGGAGATGATGACGAGCCAGAACCACCACCTACAGCACAATCTGGGCTTCCTCCCCACATCCCTAAAGTAGATGCTGACATTGAAAGGAATCTATGCAAGTGAGGGCCCTGAAACTTAAGCTTTGTGGGCTTCATCTTAAATTCACTTTTTAAATCAGGTGCTACATATATTTTAAGAATTACTAAGTTTAAATGGTTGTTTAAATTAGTTTGAGATATAGGATTACAAATAACACATGTTAAATATTATTTCCAAGTTAGGGCTTTGTAAAATTTGAATCACATGCATTCAGTCTAAGAAGATATGATTAGATTTGGCATTAACCAGTGAAATCTACTACAGAAATAATTAAGATCACTTCCCTTACTAATAAATAACCAAGGGCAAATTTTATACCATGACACGTAGGAATTTGCATATATGCTTTAAATACGGCACTAGTTTTATTTAACACTGAATAAACATCAATCAGAATGCCTGTGTACAAAACAAGGAAATGCCCATTTGCAAATAACCTTTTCCCTCTTTCAAAAAAAATGACCTATGTACCATAAATGTGATCACACAGTAAGAAAATAAGGATTAAGAATAACAAAATAGCATCTAAAGTACTGTCTTACCGTAGTTCACTTAAGCATGTAAGGTGCACAATGCAGTTCCTAAGAATAAACTAGTAGAATAAAATCTGTTTTATGCTTTAAAAAAAAAAATGGCATTCCAAGATACAGCTGCATAGACTATATGATGAATATTCAACATATGAGAAACTGACAAATTTATCTTCACTCCATCATTAAGCATTTTTGTGACAAGCTGGGTATTCATCGCATTAGGGGTCTTTTTTGTGTGTATTCTTTTTGTTTAATGCTTGCTCATGCCCTTTCCTGACATCCTGCAAGACTAGTCTTTTCTTTTCTTTTCCAAATTTCTGATTGCTCATATTGTTAGAAACTCATACTCAGAGAACTCTTTTCAATGACAGGAAGACAGAACCTTGGTCAAAACTCTTTATTCCATCATCAAAAGCTTGATCTAATAGTTTTTCCCTTGGCCAACAACAAAAAAAAAAAAGGTATCAGAAATAAATGTAAGTTTTTCATTGGCAAATATATATTCTTAATCATATTTGCTCACTAGAATTTCACTTCCTTTATAACTTTCATATTACCCCTAATTCAGAGAAAGATAACTCCTTATTTTATATCAAAGCCTACCACTTCAAAGATTTCCATTTCTCAAAGTAAATTATTCTTTTCATACATCTTTTACTGCTGTATACAAGGCATTTGATGGGGGGAGGGGGCATATGTCACCCAGTTGTAGATCACTCATTGAAATGACATTCATCTACTAGTTCACTGAAAAAAAAAATCAATGTCCAAAATGAATTCCTAGTGTTAAGCTGGGAAACAACAGAGGTAATAGGACGAAACTTTGATCTCTCGAAACCTAGTACGCCACCTTCACTAAGAAGCTTGCAGTACGATTTTTCAGTAAATCCTTAAAGTTTGACAAAGCTGTGCACTAGAAGATTTCACAGTTCCTTTCCAAGATTTGACAAGAAAGAATACTGTTCACGTAAAAATAAAATCCATATGAAAGAACACCATCAGTAGAACCTTAGAACTGTGGCTCCTTCATATATTATGTATTCAGGGCCTTTGAGTATTTCACTGTCTCTGAGTTCATAACCAAACATAAATACAGGTTAACACATTTTCAATATTCATAAGCTAAGGGCTTATGTTATCAATAACGGTCCAGCTACTCCATTCATACTCCTAAGCATCTCAATTATACTGCATACCAAGAGGTATCCTTAAGAATTTGTGCAGGCTAACAGTTTTTAAAAATCAATTTTAAGTGTCCTTTAGAGTTTGGAGAGCCAAAGGTCTCACTTTCTTGAAATATTTATTCTAGAAGAGATTTTGTTGGACACAAGACAAAATATGTAAACAGGTGGCTGAGCTCAAAACTATACTTGCATGGTGTTCATACCAAAGTTAAATAGGAAACTGCATTACCTACCAACATAAACAGCAGTGACCAGTAAATAAAATAGATAAATGTCAGAAATGCATGTTTGTCTAAACAAAGATGAGTGTGAAATGGCATGTATTTATCATAAATATCCAGCAACAAAACAGCCTGTTTCACTGAATACCAAACAGAATCTACTTACTTTGTTAAAACAAATGTGACAATCAATGCAAAGTGATTTTTCAAATGATACTGATTTCCCATTAATTATGCACATTCATAAAAAAGACTGATATAAAAATCTTTCCATTTATATAAAAATGCATATCAAACACAATTTTGTAAGTATGTCTAATCAGACTTTGATTTTTAAGAATTTAAAGAATCCACAATTGCCTACTGTCCTGAAAGGGGGAAAGATTTTTTACCTTAAAATTACTGTTGTGATAAGAATTCAACTAACAATACTCTATCAGAAATGGAATGATAAATCCTGGCTATCTGAGAGTTTCCTAGAAAGCCATTTTTTTAATATTGACTTATTACTGAACAATATTTTTTAAACATTAGGTTATTTTATTATTATAGAGTAAAAATTATTGTACTGTTGAAATCTATCTGATTTATGTCCGTAATGTATTGATTTCTAATTAATTAAGGTTTTACTGACTGAAGTCTAAAGTGGGCACTTGAATCATAATATGCATTTATGCCCCAATTGGAAGGGTTACTCTAATTTGAAAGTGTGGTTTTAATCATTCAATAATAAGATATTGCTATGATAACAGGTTATCATCAGCAAGATCTGAGAAATAATTTTTTCAGTGTTCTAGACATTTAACTGCACACTAGAATCAGAAGAGTCATAGCTCCAACGGGATGTTTTTACGCTTTATTTCCCTTTACATTCACCCACATACACACATCCTAGTGCCTCTTCCAAACTAAATATATTCTCTAAATAGAAGAAAGGTAGGGGATGTGAACTAAACAAAACAATGATGAAGGTGAGATGGCTGTTGGCTGCCAATAGTGCTGACAACTGATTCAGATTAGTGATTGTGCTAGAAATGGGTACCACACAAGTTCTAAGCCATCTGTTTGGCCCACTTCTTTCCTAGGAAGAGAGTTTCTCTCTCTCTCTCTTTCTCTCCCTCTCTCTCTCTCACACACACACATGCATACACAATGTGACCATCATGTATCAAATGCTTGAATATAGGATACATTTAATCCTCACAATATATTGATATTTGACCTCCTGTTAACACAAGCATTGCATCAATCAATCAATTCAGTCGCTCAGTCATGTCCGACTCTTTGCGACCCCATGAATCGCAGCACACCAGGCCTCGCTGTCCATCACCAACTCCCAGAGTTCACTCAGACTCACGTCCATCAAGTTGGTGATGCCATCCAGCCATCTCATCCTCTGTCGTCCCCTTCTCCTCCTGCCCCCAATCCCTCCCAGCATCAGAGTCTTTTCCAATGAGTCAACTCTTCGCATGAGGTGGCCAAAGTATTGGAGTTTCAGCCTCAGCATAAGTCCTTCCAAAGAACACCCAGGACTGATCTCCTTTAGGATGGACTGGTTGGATCTCCTTGCAGTCCAAGGGACTCTCACGAGTCTTCTCTAACACCACAGTTCAAAAGCATCAATTCTTCGGCACTCAGCTTTCTTCACAGTCCAGCTCTCACATCCATACATGACCACTGGAAAAACCATAGCCTTGACTAGACGGACCTTTGTTGGCAAAGTAATGTCTCTGTTTTTCAATATGCTATCTAGGTTGGTCATAACTTTTCTTCCAAGGAGTAAGCATCTTAATTTCATGGCTGCAGTCACCATCTGCAGTGATTTTGGAGCCCAGAAAAATAAAGTCTGACACTGTTTCCACTGTTTCCCCATCTATTTCCCATGAAGTGATGGGACCAGATGCCATGATCTTAGTTTTCTGAACGTTGAGCTTTAAGCCAACTTTTTCACTCCCCTCTTTGACTCTCATCAAGAGGCTTTTTAGTTCCTCTTCACTTTCTGCCATAAGGGTGGTGTCATCTACATATCTGAGGTTATTGACATTTCTCCCAGCAATCTTGATTCCAGCATTACATAGAAATAGTCAAATATTTCAACATCACACCTGGCCAACAACATTAAATCTCTGTAATCCTATTAAGAATCAGGAAATAAAGTATTTTATTAAAGAGCTCAAGGAAGCAAAAATAGAGGTCAAAAGCTATGTACAAACTCTATTTTTAAATATTATTCAGTGACTACTTATTCCAGCTTCAGGTAGAATTCTATGAAGGATAGATCCCATCTTTCTAGTTCACAGTAGATTAAAAGTTGCCGGAGCCAGCCGGCAAAGTCGATCAGGTCCTGAGAACATGCACGGCGGGGCTAAGAAAGAAACTAAAGCAAAAGACTACAAAGATGGGGTCGAGAGGTTCAGACACATCACCACGAAGGGACGCAGTCTGACACCAACTTTATTCAACATCTCATATTTATACAGAAAAGCGTGAGAAAGACAAGACAGTTGACATTTTTTCTTGGTTGGCCTATACATCTTACAAACAGTCACAAGAAATCTTGAGAGCATGGGAATGGCTCCCTGTTATTATTTCTTACACCAGATAACATTTCTCTGTGCGTGAGAAGTTTGCACAGAACTCCAGGTGCCTGCAGTAAATAAGCGCCTAATCTCTGGGGTGGCGGGACAGAGAGCTATGTTTGCAAGCAAACCCTCAAGGACTGAGGCAGCTCCCAGAGCTGTGTCCTTCGGACAAAGGACCCCGTTCTCACGGGCAGCTCCCCGCAAAAAGTAGAAAATTAGAGAAGAGGAAAAAAGTGTGTAAGACAAAGAAAAGTCAGCTGATTAAAGACAAATATATATATATATATATAAAATAGGGTATCAAAAATCACTGTATATATATATATATATATATATATATATATATATATATAGTGAAACAACAAAGAATCTCAGTGGTCATTCAATTTGAGGAGATAATGACTCAACGGCCCCCCAGACTAGTAACAGCACCTATTATATAGTATATACGGGTGATGTTTCATCACCTACAAGTGATTTAATTTGGTTCATTATACTTGCTGTAAGTAGATAAATCAGTGATTTCTAGTGAAAACTTCATGTAGAAAATGGCTTAAAAATATATTCTGACAATAAAGCCAAATTTTTGTTGTTATAAAATTTATGAAGAATATTATATTCCTTGGTGATAAGTATTCATTAATTGCTATATCAACTTAATGTTTTTAATACTGCATACTTTACTACACAAGCATATGCAGTCTCATGTACCTACTTTGTATCATGGACTATACTGTGAAAACTGAGAAAACAAAAGGACATATTAATACCTTTGAACCTGTCTAGAAAAATAAGAAATTAATTCATGTCAAGAAAACAATCAGTCTAATTAATGAGCCCCAAACCAATGAAGTTCCATTGTTTCTGAAATAAAAAATAAGAGCATAAAGGAAAAACAAATTAAAAAAAAAAAAGAAGGAAAAAAGAGTGGAATAATCTGCCTCCAGGTGTGGCAAAAAAAGAGTAATAACATATTGCATACAGACAAAGAAGATCCACATTACATGAAATTCATATCACATAAAAGAGGATAACAGAAGGAAGAACAGGAAGAAGGGAGGAAGATCCAGTGTCTTAGGACAGAAGAAAACAATTCAGAATCATGACCTTCTTAAATGGAGCTAGGAAATCTGATCTATAGAGAAAAAGACTGTGATCGTGGTGACCTAAAGATCAGCCTTCAAATCTCTGAGAAAAAGAAAATAACTACCAATGGATACTCTGGTTAAAAAAAAAAAAAAAAAAAAATCTGCATTTCTATTGCAAAGTACATAACCATAAGTGCTACTACTTTGGCTTCAGGAACAATCAAAAAATTCAACTACTGTGAAATGATGGACTTATAAATAAATAACCTTGCAAAAGTATTAGAAGTTGGCCCGTGAAACTGGAAGATGATTCAAGTGTTTTCTTTAATCTTTTCCCCATCTCTAATAATTTCTTTCCTTTCCTTTCGTCCTTTGTGTAGAGGACAAAGCCTGTCAAGATTCATGTCTGCAACACAAACACAACCATCTCCCCTCCAGGTCCCAACCCAACTGTAAATCCATCATTTCAAATGACAATTCCATAGGAAATCAATATCTTGGAAGGAAGACTGCTTCAACTACTGCAGCACGGACTGTTGGTACAGGCAGTGAATTCAAGAATTCAGACCCATTTGTATCTGCCGCTCACTCTAGCAAGACTGATTGCAGGTAACTTCCTCAAAGAGGAGCTGGAGGAGCTATTTATTTCTTGTTATTTTTTTCCAACTCACTCCTCTATTCTGGATCTAATAACAGTCTTAGGTTATAAAGAGCAGCAGGAGATAAACAAGCACCCTGGCCCCCTCACAATGCTAAATAATAACTCCACCTATTGTTTAAAGGCCGATGCCCTTTCCATTTAACATCCTATTTTTTCATGTTGCACGTTACTGACAGTGGCTGTAAGTCATTGAGGTTACATCTTAGGATATGCCATCCAAGAAATTGTGTTAACATCCCAACTCATGAAGTTTCCTTAAAAGCTGTAACCAAATACAAACTAAAACCTGAGATTTTTCCTGCTTCCAGTGTTTTTAAAAAATATTACATATTTTTAAAATACTTGACTTTTAATTTTTTTTAATTTTTTCTGAGTATGTACAATATATAGTAATTGAAAAAATTAAGACTCAGAAGGGAAGAAGAAAACTGGATCAGTGTAAACCATCTCCCAGAGATAATCATTATTATATTTTGATTTATTTCCTTCTAATCTTTTTCTATTCAATTTTTATTAGTTAATCTCATATTGAGGATGCAATCTTAAATCTTTTTATAAAATCTTTCAAAACACAAACTTTCCCCATAACCACGGACACATCCTCAATATCATATTCCAAGACTGGATAACAATTTATTTTCTACAACATTTTGCATAATAATTTTTATTTTAAAATGGATTTATTATAATTTACTTAATCATCTTACTGATGACTGTTGTTCAGTTGCTAACTCATGTCTCACTCTTTAGGACCCCACGGACTGCAGCACACCAGGCTCCTCTGCCCTCCACTACTCCCAGAGTTTGCTCAAATTCAGGTCCACTGAGTCAGTGATGTTATCTAACCATCTCATCCTCTTTTGTAAACTTCTCTTTTTGCCCTCAATCTTTCCAGCAACAGGATCTTTTCCAATGATTTAGCTCTTCCCCAAAGTATTGGAGCTTCAGCTTCAGCATCAAACTTTCCAATGAATGTGTGTGTGTTAGTTGCTCAGTCATGTCCAACTCATTGCGACCCCACGGATCATAGCCTACGTATTTTAGATACATATTTTTAAATACCGCTTTTTGCAGATCCCTGATGTACATCATCAGAACTGTCCAGATATCTTTAGGTCAGTGTATGAAATATGTTTCCCCTAAGATGAGTTGAAATGGAAGATGGTGCTATTAATATATTACTGGCTAAAGCCAAAGAGTAAAGTGACTATCAGTTTAATCCCCCCAAATCTATGTCTTACAGCACTTGAGTTTTAGGCTCCCTAATACCACAGTTTAAAAGTGACCCCACAAAAGTATAGGCAGTATTCTTTACTCTTCTCCCAAGAATGAAATAAAAGAAAAGACAGAATGTAGAAAATCAGGAACTACCATCAGACAGAATGAATACTTCAACCTCAGGTTCATGAAGAAAGAGGAAAAAAGAGCTAACAATCATTAAGTACATGGTGAGAATGAGTTTCCATTCCATGTTAGTGCTTCATATGTGCTTTCATTTTACCAATACTCTGACTTTAAGAAGAGAATGAATAGTGTTAAGTAGAAAAACTGGTGACATGACAGTCAAGAGCCAGGGGTTTGCGTTTTTGGCTCCAACGAGTTCTGTGGCCTTGGACAAGCCAGATGATTATGTCTCATTGAACCGCTTGGCTGGGAAAATTAATGTCTCTGCTTTTCTGTGGTGTTCTTAAATTCTGTGGTTCTCTGTTCTGATTTATATGTATCAGGATAAAATCTGTAGATTTTTTGCTCTCATTTTTCTTACTGTTTTCTGCCCGTATACTCAGAGGTATTCACGGCCAAAGGTGGAGAATAGGATACAGGCCAAAACAAATAATTCAAATGAATTTTCTAAGCACACTGCATAGATACTGGTCTGAAGGTCAAAGCTCTTTTCATTTGCAAGATCCAACCACTTGAAAAGGGATGATGTCTACTAGAATTTAAAAATCTGGCATGGCTTTGCTTAAAAGGAACAAAGAATGACTCAGAACAGAGGTTTAGAGCACTGCTTTTCAAACGGCTGATCAAGGCCCACAGGAAGGTCATGAAATCATTCTCCTGAGTCTAAAGCATTGAGTTTTTGTTTTTGTCTTTTCCCCCTAATGAAATGGAATAGAGTACTCTGCAATTCGTAAGAGTAAGGTAAACGTGTGGTATCTGGGGTTGATAAGGAAATGTGTTATTCACAAAGAGTTTCTATCAGAAAATTCTGAAAAATACCATTTTAAATTACAAACTACCTTGGGGTGGGAGGAGCAACATGCTTACGTATTGGGTGGAACCTTTGTATGTACCTATTGGAAAAGACCCTGATGCCGGGAAAGATTGAGGGCAGGGGAGAGGTGGGACGACAGAGGATGAGACGGTTAGATGGCATCACCGACGCATTGGACATGAACTTGGGCAAATGCTGGGAGATAGTGGAGGGATAGGGAGACCTGGTGTGCTACAGTCCATGAAGTTGTGAAGAGCTGGACATGACTTGGCAGCTGAACAACAAAAGCAACAGATGTGAATGGGAAAGAGAGCTTGGAGAAGCTTGGGGGACGGCAGCAATGTGCAACTGTTAAACTCTTGTCCCTGGCGCCTCCTTTTCTCACTGAAGGCTTGAAACCCAGATAAACAGAGACTTCAGAGGCCACCAAACTTTCATGAGACTATGTGGCAGGAAAAGCTCCACCTCTTGGCAGGATGTTGGAGAGAGAAAGCCTAGCAGTGTGATGCTTAACATGGAGCTGCTGCTTTGGACAACACGGCATGTCTAGACATAGAAATATCCTGAAATCCATGTCCACTCCATCACCCTTTCTTGAATTCTTTGGAATACAAAGAGAATCTAAGAACAGTCAGCTGCCCAAGTACGGCACAGAGATAAGGTAAAAATTGAGATTATGGCAGCCCTAAAAGTTAAGATGATAAGGAATGTTTGGGGGTGGTGAGGGAGACTTAAGAGTACAGAGTAAGCTTTTCAGAATAATCACTGCACTTTGCTGACACTGAGAGAACAGAGGGAAAGTTATTAAACAGCAGTGAACACAAAAGATAGGCACCTCAGAGCACACTGTCTTCCCCCAGTGTCAGGAAGATATGGAAGCACTCAAGAACCTAGAGGATCCTAGAAAGGAGAGTAGGAATGAAGCCTTGAAGTTGTCAGAATTGGTTCAGAAGATATGACTTAAACTGGACACCATCTTGATCTGGCAAGAATGTTTTCCAATATGATGGAAATGAGGGCTTGGAATGCATGTTAAGTTCATTTAAACAGAAATAACAAATCTGAGTTTGTAACACTTTATTCATTGCATATCCCTCTTATGTTAGCTTTTAAATACTTTTTAAACCATAAAAGGGCTTCCCAGGAGGTGCTGGGAAGAGAATCTACCTGCCAATGCAGGAGATGCAAGAGACATGGGTTCTTTCCCTGGGTTGGGAAGATCCACTGGAGTAGGAAATGGAACCCCGCTCCAGTACTCTTGCCTGGAAAAGTTCATGGCCAGAGGAGCATGGTGGGCTACAGTCCATGGGGTTGCAAAAGAGTCAGACACAACTGAGCAACTGAGCACCTAAAAGCATAAAATATCTTGTTCTTTGTTTTTAAATCACTTTTATTTCTTAGGCCAGTATCTTTCACAGAATTGCTGTTCAGTGCTTTCATTCTTGTCTGGAGAATTCCATGAGCAGAGGAGACTGGCAGGCTGAAGTCCATAGGGTCGCAAAGAGTTGGACACGACTAGACAACTAACACTTTGAGTGGTTAGGCCAGTATCTTTCACATAATTCTGCTCAAAAATGCTGGATCCAGGGTTTCCGAGCCATTTTATTGGCAGAGCGTGTGTCAAAATTGATATGTATATTTTGTTGGGCTTCCCTGCTGGCTCAGTGTAGAGAAACCACCTGCCAATGCAGGAGATGTAGGTTCGATCCCTAGGTCAGGAAGATCTCCCTGGAGAAGGAAATGGCAACACACTCCAGTAGCCTGGGAAATCTGGACAGAGGAGCCTGATGGGCTACAGTCCATGGAGTCACAAAAGAACTGGACACACCTTGGTGACTAAACAACAACAGATTTATACTGTGTACTCAGTAAAATGGAAGAGGCTGACCTGCCCAAAAGTCTGGGGTCACCACATGCCCCAGTGATGTATCTGAAGACTGAGGGACTCAATCAAAGAGTGCAAGACAGTCATGTCAAAGCATGTGGTCTATTGCATTACTAAATACAATTTGCATAGTGGATTAAACTTGCCTGTGATATTTAACATGGCACCATAAATTTATATAATACCACATTTACTAAAGTGGTAACAGTGTTTATATACAAATACTGTTAATGAATGTCTGTGCGATCAAATCTTTCAACATCTTGTAAACATCTGGAAAACTTCTGCTCACACGTGTCTATAGTGATCCGTGTATATCAGAACATCAGGGTGATAATGCTGTATAGCAGGCAAGTACTCAAGAGATTAATTCAGAATTTATGCCAACTATGAACCATTATTTCTTGCCTATTTCATAAATAATCAGCAACACTTCCCTGCTTAGCAATGGCTCCATGAACAAGCCCCTGAACAAGTACACAGAAATGTCAGAGGTCCTGTTGTAATCAATTACAAAGAGGTTATATATTATTTTTTCTATTGCTTCTAAATGCCATGATGATTTTTCCTGTTTCAAAGTGTGCTTTTATAATTCTGAAAAGCCATGAGTTATTCTTAAATCTAAAAGTATATTTTACTGAGTAACCACATTGATGCTTTTGATCTCTACTGAATAAATAATGTTCATTTTTAATGATCTACTATTTCTCTAATAGATAATGAAAATTTTAAAATAATTCTCTTGCTGGAAATCAGGTCAATCAACTACAAATAAACATACAACATAGAATTTTTGGCTAAACATAATAATAATATTCCATAATGATTTAGATAATGAATAATTTTCTTTTAGGTGTTGCTTTTTCCATGTGCAATGGCAGGAGATAAGATCAAAGAGGGTGTGATTTTCCTGTTATAATACTTGGTCAAGAATCCAGCTATATGGATTTATTGATTTCAACTGCTGCTGCTGCTAAGTTGCTTCAGTCGTGTCCGACTCTGTGCGACCCCATAGACAGCAGCCCACCAGGCTCCTCTGTCCATGGGATTCTCCAGGCAAGAACACTGGAGTGGGTTGCCATTTCCTCCTCCAATGCATGAAAGTGAAAAGTCAAAGTGAAGTCGCTCAGTCATGTCCAACTCCTAGCAACCCCATGGACTGCAGCCCACCAGGCTCCTCTGTCCATGGGATTTTCCAGGCAAGAGTACTAGAGTGGGGTGCCATTGCCTTCTCCATTGATTTCAACTATGGATATTCAAAACACTGTGAAAAAGAAATTTAATTACTTTTTTGAAGGTGAATCGTTTACCTGAGTCTTAAGTTTAGTACCTTACAAGCATATTAATT
The DNA here is from genome assembly GCF_029378745.1 of Bos indicus. NCBI lineage: Eukaryota > Metazoa > Chordata > Mammalia > Artiodactyla > Bovidae > Bos > Bos indicus. The sequence continues at coordinate 102,450,140 of NC_091766.1, read as the reverse complement.
TAATAAAGGTATTCTTATTAGTGTCAATGGTCTCTGGAAAAAAAATAACTTAAATAACTTACAAGGCCCCATCCCAGTACCACCTTGTCCACCAAGCCTTCCCTGATCCTCCAACTCAGCAACTGACCTCTCCCTTTTCTCAACTCCAGCAGCAAGTAGCATCTGAACCACTAACAGAACCTATCTGTGCCCTTACAAAATGATTCAACAAAAAAAGAGCATTAATCCCCAAGTAGAAGGATAGCAAATTATCTTATTCTGTAAAGGCCATAGCCGATATTTAGAGATCTTTTATATCATTTGTATTTTAAAAATCTCTTCCAAAGGAAACCAGAAAGCTGAATATTGTTAGAACTAATGGAAATAACAAAGTGCTTTAGCCATCATGGTTTCAAATCCCTCATTTTAAGGCTTTCAGTTCATGAATATTTTATTTATTAATATATACACCAAGGAAGTAATCTACATATGCATGTGTGAATTCATAACAAGGTGGCTTGTTCTTTTGTGCAAAGTAGACTTGTACTTTACTTGTCAACATTAAAATGCCTGTATTAAACAATAAAGTCATTTGTAATGAAAAGTATACTTCTCCAAAAGCAAAAATGTATTGGCAATGCTTGACAGAATGTTTATAACACTTTAGTAAACACATTAGTTTCACATAAGGTTATTTATTTTCATTTGCTCTCTCTTTTTCAAAACAATGAGTTAAATTTTCATTGCAACCAGTGTACAAGGCTGGATAACCCCAGTGAATTAATTATAAAATGCATGTTAAGAGTTTAGCACAGTAGCTAGCTCCCTCTAAGGGCTCAAAAAAATATTGCCCTAATACAAATCTTTCTTCGGTGGCACATGTCAGAAATCCACTTAGAACAGCCTAAAGGGATAAAAAATAGATTTTCCAAAGGACATTAGTTTGTTTTGTGAAATTCAAAGAATAACTGGACAACCAAGTTATGGGATAAACAAATAAGCATCTGGATCTTGGCGGGGGAATGAGATCAAGAACTTATCCTCGTTACAAGTACTTCCTCTCTTCTCACACTACTTTCATTCTTTCTGGTCACACATACCTTCCTCCACATACACTACCATATCAACCAGAAATTCCACTTCTGCATATTTACTCAAGTGACATAAAAACTTAGCTCACACAAAAACCTCACCCACAAAATATTACAGCAGGTTTATACAAAATTACTAAAAATCAGAGAAAACACAAATGTCTCAATGGAAGAATGAAGATGCAGACCATGCTACTGGTACATCTACATGCTGGAACATTACTAAGTGATTGGCAATTAAAGAATCAGTTCAGTTCAGTTCAGTCACTCAGTCGTGTCCGACTCTTTGCAACCGCATGAATCGCAGCATGCCAGGCCTCCCTGTCCATCACCAACTCCCAGAGTTCACTCAGACTCACCTCCATCGAGTCAGTGATGCCATCCAGCCATCTCATCCTCTGTCATCTCCTCCTCCTGCCCCCAATCCCTCCCAGCATCAGAGTCTTTTCCAATGAGTCAACTCTTCACATGAGGTGGCCAAAGTACTGGAGTTTCAGCTTTAGTATCATTCCTTCCAAAGAAATCCCAAGGCTGATCTCCTTCAGAATGGACTGGTTGGATCTCCTTGCAGTCCAAGGGACTTTCAAGAGTCTTCTCCAAAACCACAGTTCAAAAGCATCAATTCTTCAGTGCTCAGCCTTCTTCACAGTCCAACTCTCACATCCATACATGACCAGAGGAAACCATAGCCTTGACTAGACAGGTCTTTGTTGGCAAAGTAACGTCTCTGCTTTTGAATATGCTATCTAGGTTGGTCATAACTTTCCTTCCAAGGAGTAAGCATCTTTTAATTTCATGGCTGCAGTCACCATCTGCAGTGATTTTGGAGCCCAAAAAAATAAAGTCTGACACTGTTTCCACTGTTTCCCCATCTATTTCCCATGAAGTGCTGGGACCAGATGCCATGATCTTCATTTTCTGAAGCCAACTTTTTCCCTCTCCACTTTCACTTTCATCAAGAGGCTTTTGAGTTCCTCTTCACTTTCTGCCATAAGGGTGGTGTCATCTGCATATCTGAGGATATTGATATTTCTCCCAGCAATCTTGATTCCAGCTTGTGTTTCTTCCAGTCTAGCGTTTCTCATGAGGTACTCTGCACAGAAGTTAAATAAGCAGGGTGACAATATACAGCCTTGACATGCTCCTTTTCCTATTTGGAACCAGTCTGTTGTTCCATGTCCAGTTCTAACTGTTGCTTCCTGACCTGCATACAGATTTCTCAAGAGGCAGGTCAGGTGGACTGGTATTCCCATCTCTTTCAGAATTTTCCACAGTTAATTGTGATCCACACAGTCAAAGGCTTTGGCATAGTCAAGAAAGCAGAAATAGATGTTTCTCTGGAACTTTCTTGCTTTTTCCATGATCCAGTAGATGTTGGCAATTTGGTATCTGGTTCCGCTGCCTTTTCTAAAACCAGCTTGAATATCAGGAAGTTCACGGTTCACATATTGCTGAAGCCTGGCTTGGAGAATTTTGAGCATTACTTTACTAGCGTGTGAGATGAGTGCAATTGTGTGGTAGATTGAGCATTCTTTGGCATTGCCTTTCTTTGGGATTGGAATGAAAAGCGACTTTTTCCAGTCCTGTGGCCACTGCTGAGTTTTCCAAATCTGCTGGCTTATTGAGTGCAGCACTTTTACAGCATCATCTTTCAGGATTTGAAATAGCTCAACTGGAATTCCATCACTTCCACTAGCTTTGTTCGTAGTGATGCTTTCTAAGGCCCATTTGACTTCACATTCCAGGATTAAATTAAAGAATAAACTTTAATTAATTAAATTAAATTAAATTCCAGGATTAATTAAAGAATGAACTATGATAACTGCAACAGCATTTGTGCATCTAAAATGTATTTCATTAATGAAATAACTCAGACACAAAAGACATACGTACGATTTCTTTTATATGATATTTTTGTAAATACAAACCTATAGGGACAGAAAATAAATCAGTGGTTGCCAGGGACCGGGGTGGGGTAAATTTTCAGTTAGAAAGGAGACAGAGGAATTTAAGGGATGAGAGTGCTAGAACTATTTCCATATCTTGACTGTGGTGACATTTACAAGATTTATGCATTTCTTAAAATCCAAAGGACTTTACACTAAAATGGTTAAATTTTTTCTATGTACATTATATCTAAGAAATTTTTGGAAAAAGAAAAGAGAAAGATGGCTTAGGAAAAAAGGAAAGATAAACATTGAATAGATAAAATACTGAAGATGTTGTCCTAAAAAGCCAATCCAAAATATAGATCACACAAGTCCCTAAAATAAAAAAAACAAACCAAGAGACTGGAACAAATCTAAAAACTAATATTCAAGAAAACTTCCTTGAATTACAGATTTGAAACTGCATTTAAAACAGCACATATGTACTTGACAATTTAAACTAAGAACTACTATCTAAAGCACACTCTAGTAAAATTACCAAACTTTAAAGGAAAAAACCCTTTGTGCAGTTTTTTTTTTAAAGGAAAACATTCATTTTATATGAAAAATAAAATTAGATTATCATCAGGCTTTGATGGCAATGCTTTATGCCAGAAGAAAATGGAATAATATATTTGAGAATCTCAGTGACAGAATATGTGAATCAAGGATTTCATATCCAGCAAAACTGACTTTCAAATATAAACAGTGTAAGACAAACTATTATCAACATTAAAGAATTCAGGAATGTTCTCATGAGCACTTCCTTAAGAATCTACCAGGCAAAGAATACTGACAATCAAAATGAGAAACAGCAACATAAGCACTGACAGTGAGCATTAAGTTTATAATTACATTTAGAACCAAAAGAAATGGATTACTAAGTTAAAAGGAAAATATAGTATGTAATTGTTATATACTCAGACCTTGTAATTCAACTACCAGAAAATGAGCAAGGAATGAGGATGTCATATGCAAAAATCACACATAAATGTGACCCATAAGCATATTGATAGTCATTATATTAGTATTGTCATTCTAAGACTACTATATGTATAATTTCTTAATAAAGAAAACAAGAAATTATAGCATAAATCTAATTCTGCAAACCCCTATGTTCTTGAGGAAAGGTTAAGTAAAATCCTGTCATACTTAAACTGATTTGAAAATATCAGTATAAATCCCTAAGATACATTATCTTTGGATATGTATACATTTAAACATATATTTCTGTATGTTTCACTTCTGCCAACATAATTAATTTTATTAAAATGCATAGGAACAATGACCAATCCAAGATAAATAAACATCCCTACCATCCAGACTTTAATCCTGAAATTCAATTTTCCACTAAACCATTCAGCTTGATTTCTCAGAAAAAGTGTGATTCTAGGACTGAGACAGGAAATACGTAAGATAAATACAAAAAAATCTTGTCAAATCAGAAAGTAAATACAAAGTAAGCAATCAAGAACTAGTAGGGTCCTGCCAAAACACTCAAAAGTCAAATGGAAGAGGTTTCCATTGGCCAAAAATGAGACAACTGAGTTTCAATAAGACAATAATGCCAATAGATTGAAATATACCAAAATACATTTAAAACTATGATTTTAAATCTGGATCGGGAAGATCCAGATTTAATCTGGATCTTCCCTGGATCGGGAAGATCCCCTGGAGAAGGAAATGGCAACCCACTCCAGTATTCTTGCCTGGAGAATCCCACAGACGGAGGAGCCTGGTAGGTTACAGTCCACGGGGTAGCAAAGAGTCAGACATGACTAAGCGACTTCACTTTCACTTTCACTTTATAAAGACAGAGGGAAAAAGCCAATGGGTCTCTAGAAGATGACTGAAAATCAACTCACTCTCCTGGAAACTGGTTAATTAAGAAAAATAAGCATCTATACTGCCTTCCTTATATGAATTCTACCATTGGGTAAATACCATAAAAGATGAGGAACAGCAACATTTCATAAAACTATTCCATCTGATAAATGAAAACAAACTACTAAACTTACATATATCACCAGTTCCCAATTAACATGAATGGTTGCTAACATTATAATACAAGAGTTACAGAGAGGGAGAAATTCTGGCCGGGATGAGGGGACTGAGATAAAACCAGACAGTACGTGTCTCCTTGATGACAAACCAAGACAATCAATAGGTTTGCAAAGGGATCTAACCCATCAAGTCTTTGGAACCAGCTGCCAACATGCAAGAAGTCAGAGGGCAGAGGAATGTGAGCAATAGCATAGCACTAAGTATGAAATTACCAATCCACAGTGGGAAATCCTGAAGGTTAAATGAACTAAGTTCTTCAACAAATGAATTCCAAAGAAGAAACAGATAGAGAGAGACATTTTATGCTAAAAGATATAAAGGGCTTCCTTGGCGGCTCAGTGGTAAAGCATCAGCCTGCCAATACAGGAGACATGGGTTCAATTCCTGGCTTGGGAAGATCCCCTGGAGAAGGAAATGTAACCTACTCTGGTATTCTTGCCTAGAAAATCCCATAGACAGAGAGCCTGGTGGCTATAGTCCATGGGGGTCACAAAAGTCTCAGATATGATTTAGAAACTAAACAACAACAAAAGATATAAAAGGCACAGCAAATCTGTAAACAAGGTGTTAGACTACAGGGATGCAAAACTGGTAAAGAAGCTCAAGGAAGTGATTAATATAAAAATCAAGGTAGTAAAAGTGAACCTATATTATTCCTCTTTTCCAAACTTATATTTACTAACTTTTTCAGGTTATATTTTGGATCTCTTTACATACTGCTGGTACAGTATGAATTAGATATTACTTTGTAACTGTACTTAATAAACTGTCATTAATTAGATGAATGACTAGTTTCAGTGAGGTGATTAGGATTAGAATAAGGCAAATGGATGAATTCTAGGATGGTAGGCAAAATTCTGTTTCCTAACTCAGGTAGTAGCTAGAAAAGTACTCACATTATATTAATTCACAAAGGCACATATGTGATTTTCTTGTGGTTTTATATCTAGGTGTTTTATTTTAAAACAAAAAAAGCATAATTCATATAGAAGGCTGAGAAATATATTCAAAAGCTTTTTTTAGAGACAATAAATATAGAAGAATAACAAAGGTAAGTTTGCAGAAAAAGAATAATACAAGATCACTTTCTACCAGTTATAAATATAAATGTTTGGTAGTTTACAGTAGTCTGGTATTAGGAGAGAAATAAAGATATCAAAGGAAACAAATAGAAAATTCACACTTTTACCCTCATAGTAGACACATACATATCTAATATGAGAAAAGAACTGGCCATCTAATGTATATGATTATATGGTAACTAAACAAATTTCAAATTGATGTAAGATCTAAAACTTAAAAATAAAACAATAAAGGAGTTATATAAAATATACCTTAGGTTGGCGGATTAGCCAAAAAAAAAAAAAAATTCTTCTTAAGATAATCATAAGATCTAGAAAACAAAAAGAAAATATTGACCTTCTGAATAAATGGGGAAAAAATTTATCTTAAGGACAGAATATAACTAATTTTTAATAGCAGATCAAGATAATGTATTTACAGCTTAAATGACTAGCAAAGTATCATTAGCCCTTAAATACAAAGAATGTTTATATATCAACAACAAAGCAATCATTTAATAGAAAAAAGCCATATATCTTGAGTAGGTAATAGGAAAACAATATATGCATTTATCTATCTTATATAGGAAATGATGTTCAACCTCGATAGTCATATAGATGCAAATTAAATACCATTCACAGTCTTTAAACTATTGGATTTTCAAGAAAAACTAATCAATAACAAGCTTGTCAATTTGTCCCACCCTCTCCATTGACTCACATACACTACCTCCTGTAAAACAAACAGGTGGGGGGAGGAGCTGGGTAACACAGGGAGCTCAGCTTAGTGCTCTGTGACCCCTAGAGGGGTGAGATGAGGGGCGTGAGAGGGAAGCTGAAGAGAGGAGGGATACGTATATAATCATGGCTGGTTCACGTTGTTGTATGGCAGAAGCAACACTGTAATTATCCTCCGATTAAAAATAAATTAAAAAAAACCATGATAAGCAACTTTGAATCCTTTCAATTTACTGGGTCTTTGCCAACCATGTAGCTATAAAAGAAGACAAGTTACAGTTAAATGTAGAGAAGCAGAGAACAAATAAATAAATTTAAAAATAATAATCCATGTTTGAGAGTATTCAGGTATACGGGCACTGTCAGAAATTTTTCTCCTCTTGGAAAACTTTCAAATGGATATGGCAATTTTTAAACCCACAAGAATCATTTATTTTGTACTTTTCATCCTTTTGTCTTTGTGCTGAATTCTAGATGAAATCTTTCATTCAGTCTTCTTAAGATCTAATTAAACTTCATCTATGTTTATCCCACTATTCAGCCCATTTATTGAGCTTCTTTTTATTTTGATGATCTCTAAATGATCAACTTTTTTCCCCTAACAGCCTGTTATTGCTTCATGGTTGCATTAACTCATTTTATTTCTTTAAGGATATTGTACTTCCTTAAAGTCCTACTCGTTCTTTAATTCTGTTTTTTCTAGTACTCTCCATGGAATCTCATGGATTTGGTTATCGTACTCTTGCCTGGAAAATCCCATGGACGGAGGAGCCTGGTAGGCTGCAGTCCATGGGGTCGAGAAGAGTCAGACATGACTGAACGACTTCACTTTCACTTTTCACTTTCATGCATCGAGGAGGAAATGGCAACGCACTCCAGTGTTCTTGCTTGGAGAATCCCAGGGACGGCGGGGCCTGGTGGGCTGCCGTCTATGGGGTCGCACAGAGTCAGACACGACTGAAGCGACTTAGCAGCAGCAGCAGCAGCAGATGTTTGGCGATACTCAGTCGGTTGTTCGTCTTCTGCTCCAGCCATGCTGCGGTGTGAAGCTTCTGTCCAGTCACCTCCTTTGCTTCTCTTCTTTCGCAAGATCCAACAATGACAAAATAAACACCCTCAAACATCGTTATATTCTGATACTTTCCCTTTTGAAGGATGGATTCATAGAAGTGGGTGAAATATTTTCATTTGTAATTTAATAGAAAAGTCAGATTATGTTACTTGAAAGTTGGAATAAATCACATGCCTACTAAAAATCAGTTAGCTACCCTTATTTCCCCATATGACCACCACATTTGCTGACTTCTTCAAGCCAGATTTTGGATTTCTTTAAGTACTGCTGGTACAGTATAAATTAAATATTATCTTCTTTGTTGTTCCACTTAAAAGATATTCATTAATTAGGTGAATGAATATGTTCAGCCTCTAGATGATAAAGATTTAAATGTCAATTTTCCTTGAAACCTAAGTCAAAGATAGACCCTCAGAAGAACAACTCAACTCTTTAGCAGTTATCCGAAGAGAAGCATAAGGAATCCAAAGAAGTCACCAAAGGGTTACCTTAACTGTCTTTTGAGGAAATGATACGTTCATTAACTTTGTATGACCTTTTATTCAGTTGTACTAATACCTGGTTTAGTAACTTCACTTAATAAACCATCTGTTCAGCTTTGGCTTCTGGTAAACAGATAAAAATGTTAAGTTCCACAAAATAAGCATGCATCTTACTTTCACTTATATAAATGAGACTGACAGATTAAATGATTATTTAATTACAGTAGTCTCAATAAGACCTTAATATTTTTCAACTTTTAATCAAGTACATTCTATCATAGATAGATTATGCAATACCTCCTAAATGTTCACATACTACTTGTATTTTTAGAATGTTCTTCAATTAAGAACAAACAGAATAAAAGTCATAAAAATTTTTTAATGGAAAGAGTATAGAGACATCATATCCAAACACCCTCATATTTATAAATGAGGAAACAAACTTAGGAAATATTATTCCTAAGGCTAAGGTTATATAAATACCAATAGAAACAAGATGAAAATATAGATTCCTGGATTTCAGTCCAGTTTTCTTCCCACTACTACAATCTGTAAAAGTCATCTCTGAAATAATTAATTTGGATATCATCACCAAAATTAAAAATCTAAAATGTATTGACTCCCTTCCTGTATTTGGCTGTAGGGATTTTCATAGCAACTCTAAGAGACAGGTACTATTAATACCCCAATTTAATACCCCAATTTAGGTGGAGAAACAAAGCGTTAAAAACACTGAGCGACTTTTCCAAAGCCACTCCAATAGCAAGTGGTAAAAAGGATTCAAGCTAAGCAGCTTTCAAAACTTAAAATAATTTAGAAAGCATTAATTGAAAGACTACTACCAGTAAGACGCTATCTTGGGAGTTGAGTAAGATATGTAAGATACAGAGCTTAAAAACCAAGGCATACATCAATAACTGTAATACATAGTAAAATAGGTAAAGGGTATTTTTGTGTGAGCTCAGTCATGTCTGGCTCTTTGCAACCTTATGGACTGTAGCTTCCCAGGCTCCTTTGTCCATGGAATTCTCCAGGTGAGAATATGGAGTGGGTTGCCATTTCCTACTCCAAGGGGTCTTCCCAACCCAAGATCAAACCCGCATCTCTAGCACCTCCTACATTGGCAGGCGGGAGATTCTTTACCACTGTGCCACCTGAGAAGCCAAAGGGTATTTAGGGAAGATACAAAAAAGCAAACTGATGTTTCAGTTCAGTTCAGTCATTCAGTCATGTCCGATTCTTTGTGACCCCATGGACTGCAGCACGCCAGGCCTCCCCGTCCATCACCAACTCCTGGAGCTTACTCAAACTCAAGTCCATTGAGTTGGTGATGTCATCCAACCATCTCATCCTCTTCATCCCATTCTCCTCCTGCCTTCAATCTTTCCCAGCATCAGGGTCTTTTCCAATGAGTCAGTTCTTCGCATCGGGTAGCCAAAGTATTGGAGTTTCAGCTTCAGCATCAGTCCTTCCAATGAATATTCAGGACTGATTTGCTTTACAATGGACTGGTTGGGTCACTGAGGGACTCTCAAGAGTCTTCTCCAACACCACAGTTCAAAAGCATCAATTCTTCAGCACTCAGCTTTTATAGAAGAGACAGCAATTTCAGGGCAGGGGGTGAACATGAAAATATAACCTGTTGAGATCTACTTTGAGCCAATCTGCTCCCAGTAGAGCCCAATGGATATAAAAATATTTCCTTTTAATATTTTTATAAGCTTGTCATCCAATTCAACTTTTTTTCCAAACCATACTTAACACAGCCCTTCTAGATTTAGTTAGCACTGAAGGCATTTATTTTAATGCCCATGTGCTCAGGGTAAAAAGCATACAGCAAATAAATCAGCTGTGCAAAAGCTCCCTTCATATATCAAGTCATCTTTACAGAAAGTTATTAGAGGCCTCAAAGTCTCCATAAAATAATCCATTTACATTCACTGTCCACTTAAGTGGCAATCTCTAAATTTATGAGTTAGCTACTTGCTGAAATATCATATAACTTGCTGAGTGTTAATTTCTTAGATGACCCTGGTCCTGTAAGAAAAGTGCAAGCAGGAGTCAGAGTAAAGAAATGAATACATCCTATTTCTGGACTCTTAGATATGAACCCAGACCACTCAAAAATCACTGTTCCTCAATGGAATTTTTTGACAAAGGCTTATGTTATGATATACTGAAGATTACAGAATATACTTACAATTTTTCTTTTAAAATACAGCTAAATTTTAGCTATATTTTCTTCAATTGTTACCAAATATGTTTTATTTTTAAATACCCAGTGTATGAAATAAACTTCATATGTTCAAAAAAAGTCAAAAGAAAAGCCTTTTTTTTTCCATTTTCTGACTATAAACATGAGTATTACAAGCTAATTCATTCTAAGTGTGAGTGTATGGACGTGAAAATTGTATTGTGTTTCTTTTATTTCAAGAGTGGTCTATCCAAGCTTCCATTTCAACTATTTGATTGTTTCCCCTAGTGCTGAACAAGCAGAGTTCTGCCTCCCTCCCAGCGTACAGAGTTCTGACCCTTAGAAGGTGGAAGCACAAAGGAAAGCTTTAGCACATGCTCTGTGGCAAAACGTCTCCAAAATCTCTCATAAATAAGAGAGGGCTTGAAGCGCCTCTCTACACCACTGTTGGCTAAACGACCCTCATTTGCATTCTGCTGTCTTGACTTGTATCTTATCTCTGTAACACCTAGACTCGTATACTTGTATTCTAATTTAAATAGTATCATTAGTTTTACTTAAATAAATTCACTTAAAAAAACTTTCTACCTTTATTTTAAGTGAAAAGCCAGTGCCATGGGTCATTTAAAATGGCCAAAAACATCTTGCTAGATGCAGCTGTTTGCCCAGGTCAGCCTCCGGATTATGCAATAGGGAGACAGCAAGTGCCAGTGGCTAGTTAGGACACATTAGCACCACACTGAGGTTTGGTTTTGCTTTTTTCCTCTCTCCCTAATCTAATTAGGGAAAAAAAAAAAAAAAAAATATATATATATATATATATTTAAAGTGCTTCTCTTTCTAAAACGTGGCTTGGAGTTTTTACATGTTGCACCCGTGTACCTTCTAAAATCATCTCCAGTTTCTCCAAGCAGCCCAGCGGCACCCTCAGAACACTGCTGTCAATTATTCAGAATTTCACGAGCCCCAACCCCACCCCTTCTAGTTGGTTCACAATTCAGTAGCACTGTGGTCATCTACGGACTTATCTGGGCTCTCCTTGCCTCTCCCCACCCACTCAGACTCAACTGTGCTGTTCTCAGGGCAGGATCAGTCTGGTTGTGTGGAGAATTTCCACTGCCAGCAAGCAGGCACGATTACCTAGCAAACTGCTAGCTCAGTTCCAATTTCAAAAAAATAAAGGTGGGTCCCACATCTATCGGCTCATACTGTGTCTAGATTTACTTTTTCAGGCCAATGCTGCACTTTCAAAGGTTTAGACATTTGTCATAAATAATGAGACGCCTAAAAAGTCTGTCTTCCTTAACACAAACCCTTTTTCTTTATTCTCCTTGTTAACTATATGTTCCACTTGGAAACAAAGTTCATATTCTCAGTTCTGGAATAACTGTCTTACTCATTCTAATTTTTATAAACTCTAACTTTGGACAGGAAATTTTTCTTACCCATAACATTCTTAAAATATAAATTTCCCACATGATGTATTTTCTTCTAGAAGATAGTCAAATAATGCTAACACAACACATACTTTCTTTTTGAAACTACTGGTAGAGCTGTGTGACCTCATAAAGAAATGTTAGCAGTCAAATGTAAGATGTTGTGCACCATCTCTACTGCAATAATCTTCTTCCCAATTATCCTAGCTTTAAAAAATCAAATTCAACAATGGTGAAAACTCAGCATTGATATAAAATATAAGTCAGTGGCCAGGATTAGTTAAAGTATATGCACTTGTTATGTTTCACACAACCAAACTTCTCCTAGGGTATTTCCTGAACATTACATGTGATCAAATGGCTTTTCACCCATTTTATGGGCTTTTAAAGGCTCACCATGATTTCACTTACAGCTATTATTTCTAATACAGTTGGGCATTGACCTGACGACCCATCAGATCATCCAGAATACAAAACAAAGGACACATACTGGTCAACTGCTAGCTGGCAAGTTCCTCAGTGACCAGGTCATGAGCGATCTAAAGGCATTCAGCAAGTATACAGGAAAAGATTAATGAAAGAGGAGGAAAATCTTCAGCTAACACCACAGTCAAACTAGCTGTTCTACAGAGACTTTAAACTCAAAATCCAGCTACTTTGGCACAGAATTCTATATCAGGGCATTAACCACTTTCAGACAACTTAAATATTCTTTCTCTAATTAAAAAATGGTGCCTACAATTAAGAGCCAATGATGTGAGCTGAAAAACAATATACACATTATATTGGATGACCCAAATATCAATGATTCATTAAAATAATCTCAAAATGAGTCTTTTTTTTAACATAAGAGAAAAATTGTAAGAAAGAGGCAATTAGATGATAGATATGGAATTTCTGTGGTGAGCTACTGCAGCAGCTCATCATATTCACCCAGGTATCTCTTTAGGGTCTTATTTGTGAAAGGTTGTGATAAAGTAGAATAGAACTCTAAATTCATTTGGCTTTTGAGATTATCACTCTATTTAACCTTGAAAGCTCTCTGCATCTTCTCATGCCTTTGTTTGCCTTCAGGAATTTATCTTCATTTTAACTTTAATCCATCTTATATCTCCTGCCTCATCTTTGATCCACAAGGTTCAACCTTTTAAAAAAAAAAAAAATCTTCAGTGTCTACAGTGTAGGTGGGGGGTGGGAGGGCTTCAATCTGCTGTCTATAAAGATATATAATATGGTCATGTTGAAAAGGTTACACATACATACATACATGTGTGTGCACCTGTGAGATTAACCAAGGATCATTTTATGTGTTACACTGAAAAACTAGCCTCTGGGTAATACTTGTTCCATATCAAGTAGCAGTTTCACCTGGGATTTACGACACTGATTCTGTCAGTTACACTGTCCTCAAGGTAACAGCATTTTGTCTCAAGAAGCCCAAGCATTTCAACATTACTTCTTACAAAAGTGGGAGCAAACACTTACCAACGTTGCTATAAGAACCGTGAAACTAGCTTTGCAATGGCTATCTTAGACCTCTGTATAGAACCACAATAGTTTAGACCAGCTTTTCATAATTAGGGACATTTTTTGCATTAGCCATTGCAAACACAAAACCTAAGATCTGTTAGCTTTCCAAGTCTCTTCACCAAATTATATAGCACTGTCTTCAAAAATTTTAAATATATATATATATATTCAAAGAATGTCCACAAAAAATAATTTATCCTTCTAAAATAAAATTATATTAAAATTTTACGTTAAAATCAATTTAATGAAATGCATTCTAGTAAGTGCATTAGGACTAGAATTTGATATAAGAAGAAGTGGGGTCTACCAAAGCAAACATGCCTGGGACATACTGTGATCACGGTAGATCTTCATTCACGTGTCAGCAAGGCAGTAATTATAGACTGGAACACTGAGAATTTCATAAAGCAATGAAAAATCTGTACTAGAGTTGTCTAGAAATTACTTTCTCGTAGACGTTAAATCAGATTAATTGGGATTTCCCTAAAATCTTACCCAGTGAGGACCAAATCCCAGGAGCCTTGGGTCTTCTTATTATAATTGGTCTTATTCTCATCTCATTTCTGAAGACAGTATGAGGCGAAAGGCTATATTCTAAGATAATAAAATGCAGTTCACACTGTCCCAAAGTTATCAGGAGTATCAAGGTGTCTATGATATATATATATATATATATGTGTGTGTGTGTGTGTGTGTGTGTGTGTGTGTATTTTTACCAACAATTTAATCATGCCAAAGATATACCATAGTAGAGATGCTAGGGAAATGTTCCCATACAATAGTAATTGTTTCATATTTATTTTATTTAACAACTTTGGAATATCTAACAATGACCCGCATGTGTTTCTTGCCAGAGAAAAATCAGAAAAAAAGAATTCTCAGGAGAATGCTATGGGCTTTTAAAGGTTAGACTTATAAACTACCTTGTATCAAACCACCACATCCTATTACAGTTCCACACCTTGTTGAAGGCCCAATATAAACTTGGACTTGAAATCAAGCACCCCAGTGTTACAAGCTAGCCTGTTTTTTCACAGTAACAATTCCATGGAGAGAAACTGCTCTCACTTTCTAACAGTTTGAGACTCTGAAATGTGACTGCTTCTCTTCAGTAATTTTCCATCACATGTGCAAGCTGCATCTTGAAGGTGAAACAGTTTCTTATTTACCTCTTCAACAAGATTGAAAATATTCCTTCTACATAGGGGCATTCATTTTACTTAAATAAAACCAGGATTGATCTCAGTGGCTTCGTTTCTTTTTCCAAATCTTTCCTCATAAAAAAACATTGATTTCTTAGCTCATAGGACTTGATAGGGAAATTTTTTTTAACACACTACCTGTATCTAAAAGGGATATGCTGGCCTACCATTGTTACATGCTGTTTGAGTTCTATCAAGGCAGTCACATTTAGTGGCTAGCTTTCTGGGTAACCACACATCTAGTTGCTGAGAATGCAAGTTGCATTGTGGACACAGCTTAAAGCCATGAACTGAAAATGTAGATTAACAATGCCATGCATATGACGCATGCTGGGGACTGAAAAGTTTTTAATTAAAGTAAAACATTTCCAGCAGTCGAAACGGAAATGAATAATTTTGAAAGTTTAAATCATAGTGATGAATTATCACAAACTTTCAAAACTGTGGCTCCCAATATACCCACCAGAGGATTCACTCTGTTGCATTATGAATGGGAAGCCCGATCCGCTTATAAATCAATCAACAGCAGGGATGAAGTTCATACTGAACTTCAAGGCCTTTACAGGAATTTATCTCCGTCAAACAACCAGTGGTTCTATTTTCCTCAGGTCCTAATAGCTTGCTCCACTACAACAGTAGGTTTGATGATAAATAATAAGAAAGGCATTTAATCTTTAAGGCTTCCACCTAATAAACTTCAGTTAACTGTAAATGACACTAATGGCCTGAAATCTTCCAAAATTTCCTGGGAAAAGAGTAAAAGGGATATATAAAGTTTACATATGTAAAAGAAGAATCTAGATTTTATTATAAACAGGATAAATTTCACTTTAAAGCCAGGTAAAAAGAAGTGCCATCTGAAAGACTGAAAGATCATAATTATTCTGTCCATCTATAAAGAAATGCTAATGCTTTCAAACTACAAAGGTTGTAGAGATGACAGTAACATGACAGGTTGGCACTTAGGAACCATGTGACCCCAGCTCCCTCACTTACCTTGGTTACTTATATTCACAGTACCTTGGGTTCCCTGACTGTAAACTGGGACAGGTTAAAGGAGACCACAGTTACAAAGAATTTTGCACACTGCATTCTGAAACATTGTGAGTGCTCATAAACATTAACTTTACATCCCATAATAATTATACAAGAATAACAAAATATTTCCAATAACTATTTGGCAATTCTACCTCAATAACATAAAACATAATTTTATATAACAAATTTTTTGTTTTGTTTTGTGGGTATCAGTTCTATGTGACTAAACACTTCCAGGGGTCTAAAAAACTGCTTATTGTTTAAGAAGTTAAGTAAAATTTTCTCTCTGGTAATTTATTTATACTTTTCATTTAGTTAGAACCACAAACAAAACAAATAAATGAAATTCTTCAGGTTTATCAAAATTTGAAAATTCAGTGTGTCATAGCAAAAAAGGATGGACTTTGGAATTAGAAATAGCTGTGTTTAAATCCTAATTTTACACTATAAACATGTTTAAGTCACTTAAGAGGTTTGAACTTCAGTTTTCTCATCCATCAAACTGGAGTAATACTGCTTTGCCAAATGGAAAGAACTAAATAAAAATCTTATCTGTGTGCCTATGTGTGTGTAATTATACACACCTAAATTTTTAAAAATATGTAAATCTCACAAGGTGTTTTACAGATAATTGCCTTAATTTTTAAATTAAGACTTTGTGATTAATGATGACTTGATTAATAGATATTTCTATATTCCACTTTAATTCCTGGTCCACACTTGTGCTTTAATTCATTTATATAAACCACAAAACCTAGATCTGGCCTTCTGTACCTAAAAGTTTATGTTCAGAATCAGTGTGGGATAACATGTTTGCTCCTCACCTAACTGCCAAATCTGACTAGTAGAAAGTACCAAATTAGCAGTGGTCTTACATTACTTCCTTGGGTTATTACGTAGACTAGAGCTTTAGAAGACTCTCTAAACAGTGCCCTTGCTTGACATTGAATTTTTTTCTTCTAGGAAATAAAAAGGGCATAAATGTAAGAACAATATTAATCATTTGTCTTTTTACAATTGAGAAATTGTCTTGGTTTTCAGAATTAAAGGTCAAATTTTAGAAAGATAGCTGTAGGACTGTCAAGTAGGAGACGTGTTTAATGGCTCATGGATCTTTGTTAAAGACGGTTTACACAGACTTCTCTGCAGAGTCAATATGGGGAAATGGCCAGCAAGTTTCTTTCTGAGCATAGCCTTGTTCCCCTACCACTGCTGATCTGCTGTGCTGGCTCCCCGTGCTTGGAACATTCAGATCCCCACCAGATCTTCACATGTCACTGTCCTTGTCATTCCATTTTTAAATGTCCCCTCCTCAGAGAGGCTGTCCCTGACCAATCTACCCAAGTCTCCGCCTGATCCTGACCAACCACATCACTTTTCATGCCATCACTTGTCTTGTTTCCTTTTAGCAGTTATCTTATTCATGTACTGACTCACTTGTTTAATAAATGTTCAGCTTGGCTTGGAAGCTTCTTTACCACCATACGGTTAACGTGGAAACTACACTACGACTCAGCCTATAACAAACACTCACTAATTAGGAACTGAAAGGATGCATCCTAGGGCCTGTTACATACAGTACAAAAGATAAGCATTTTGGAAAAGAAATTGCCTACCTAGACATTCTTTAGGAGAAGGCAATAGCACCCCACTCCAGTACTCTTGCCTGGAAAATCCCATGGACAGAAGAGCCTGGTAGGCTGCAGTCCATGGGGTCGCTGAGTCAGACATGACTGAGCGACTTCACTTTCATTTTTCACATTCATGCATTGGAGGAGGAAATGGTGACCCACTCCAGTGTTCTTGCCTGGAGAATCCCAGGGACGAGGAAGCCTGGTGGGCTGCCGTCTATGGGGTCGCACAGAGTTGGACACGACTGAAGCGACTTAGCAGCAGCAGCAGCAGACATTCTTTATCAAGGTGTAATTCCACCTTCTTTACAAACTGCACTTGCCCCTAAATACAAAAGTCTAATGTGGAACTAATCCACATTAGTTGGCCTAATCCACATCAGGGCATCATTGAGTAAAAGGAGTCACTTATCCAAAAAGATAATAACAAAAGCAGGTTCCTGTTAGGATCGAAAACGCATGGAGCCTCATAAAGTGAGAGCCTGAAAGAACAATGCCAGACAGTAAATCTAGGTTTTAGCAAAGTTGAGATTTCTTCACTAGGGCAAAAAAAAAAAAAAAAAACTGTATGACAAGCTTCTGTTAGATGGCAAAATCAGACAACATCACTGTGTAGTTCTTAGTGACCCACCATGATGCACAGCTGTATAGTATCTACCCCTCCTGAATTAATTACTAAAAAGAGAAAGAATTTTGACACTGACGGATAGTTTGGACTTTAGGAATTGCTTTTTTTAATATCCATTTAATATAATATATCATTCCCCCAATGGACGTGAGTCTGAGTGAACTCCGGGAGTTGGTGATGGACAGGGAGGCCTGGCGTGCTGCAATTCATGAGGTCACAAAGAATCGGACACAACTGAGCGACTGAACTGAACTGAACTGATCCCCCAATATTTTTTAGTAATTTCTGAGTTGTCCCTCGGTCACAGCCTCTTTATATGCACCTAGAATATTGCCTGTGAATATTTCCTGGAAGTACTAATCTGAGCAAAGCCATAAAATTCTGACACCCAGCATTAACCTCCAGTTTTCTCCTCTTTTCTACCATCTTATTTCTCTAGTTTTTTAACTCTACTTCAGGCCTTCCCTTCATTTGCAACGTGTACTTTCTTTGAAAACCATTTCAATTTCCCATTTTTAGTATGTCTGGTTCCCTCCCACAAAAACAGACTCTTCTGGTTTTTAACACACTGGAAGAGAAGGAGAGCCCACACTTCTTCCATAGGCATCCAAAGAATATTGTAAATCACACAGTGGTATTTCGGTATCAGGTATGTTATACTACGTTCTTTATTCTTTGGTCATTGATAGCCTTTTTATGGCAATAATAATAATAATAAAGTATTATCGGGGCTTCCCAGGTGGCGCTAGTGGTAAAGAGCCCACCTGCCAATGCAGGAGTCATAAGAGACATGGGTTTGATCCCTGGGTTGGGAATGATCCCTTGGAGGAGGGCATGGCAGTCCACTCTAGTATTCTTGCCTGGAGAATCCCATGGACAGAGGAGCCTGGTGGGCAACAGTCCATAGGGTCCCAAAGGGTAGGACACAACTGAAGTGATTCAGCACACACAATAATTATTATTAATTTTTACTTAACTTCAAACTTTCCTTTTATGATGGCATTCTGCTTTGTTTCGTCCCACTTTCCACGTTACCAGCTCTCTGAGGACAAGGGCCATGTTTTACTCAGTGTGAAAGCCTTCACAACATGTAACACAAAGAACTTCTAGAGTGCTGTGTTAAAAGCGGCTCCTCACCAGTCACCTGTTTCACACACGATGGTGTGTACACTCCCCCCTCTCTCTCCTTCTCCACTGTGTCCACACGTCTGTCTACATCTGCATCTCCCTTCCTTCCCTGCAAATAGGCCCATCAATACCATTTTTATAGCTTCCGTGTATCTGTGCTGATATATATTTTTCTTTTTCTGATTTCCCCTCACTCTGTATAACAGGCTCTAGGTTCATCCATCTCACCAGAATTGACTTCCATTCATTATTTTTATGGCTGAGTACTATTCCATTGCAGATACATACCACATGTTCTTTATCCATTTATCTGTAGATGACCTAGAGGGGTGGGAGGCTTAAGAGAGAGGGGATATATGTATAATTATGGCTTATTTGCATTGCTGTATGGCAGAAACCAACACAACATCATAAAGCAATTTTTCTCCAATTAAAAAATAAATCAATAGAAAACACATAGTACTTTAAAAAAAAACTGTTAAATTAACTGAATTGAATTAAATCCTGAACAAATGGAACTTTTTTGTAAAACTTTAATGTCAAGTTTTAATTTCTAAGACTCCTATTTTATAGATTTTTTTTTTCGGTTAGCTTTGTAATTCATTTAATAGTTGCTGCTTACCTGGGAAAACCAAACTTGAACACAAATGTATGCAAAACAGCATATAAAATGTTTCATACAAGTTGATCCTGGTGGTGCATGTTAGAATCAGGAAGATTAGAAAAGGAGAGAGGGCCTAATCCCAGACCCCCTTCCTGAATTAGAATCCCAACTGTCTGGGACACACATCACTATAAAGAATCACGGACAGAGGTGCAGGCAATTACAAAGGCCTTCAGGAAATGAAGACACTTTACAGAGAAATTGTGAAAGTTAAACAGACTTTGTTACAGGAAGAGTAGCACTGTAAAGTGATAAGTGGAACGTGCTGTAAAATGTTAATGATCAGCATCAGCATCATGACTTCCAATAGAAGTTTTTTGGTAGCTACTTGGGGATAAAGTTTCCGAACTCAGCTTTCAAAAATGCACTGTATATAAGACAGACCATATTAAAAAATATATATATTCCATGAGTCTATTTCCTTACTCTCATCTATTTTCAATTGTATACTGATTTTTTTCAACTCAACTTTTAAAAATTACCACTACTGAACTGATTTATAAATTTTTCATCTTTAAATCTTACTACAATTTTAGATACATCCAATTATTTCTAACTTGGTGAATTATCCTTGTTAATTCTTAACAATTCATGAAAAGGGGACATATTTGTCTATTAGAATATCCAGATTATACACTAATATGTGGTATTTCTGTGATTCAAAGCCCTGCAGTACATTAAATAGTATCACTCACAACTTGATCTGAAAATATGAAAATGTTTATTATATTCAAAAGTTTGGAAATTGGTTGTTTTGTTTCAATATGAAACTTCACCAGATTCTATTTGGACTTGTGCCATAATTCTTAATTAATACTCTGAGGTTCCACAACATGGTTCAAAACCAATGGTAAATCATTACCTTACAGACAGTGATTTCTGAATTAATTTCTAAGCACCAACAGCAATTCTACTATTACAAGCTGTATTTAGATCATAAATTATTCTGTGGGCCCTGATGCCCATGCCAAACAGACATGATATTACTAATGTGCATGAAGACAGCAATTTGACAACATAATATTTAGAGCACAAAGGGCAAAATTACTACTACTCTTGGTCAGGACCCCCTTGTAGCTGTAAATGACAATGAAAAACTAGCCAATAGTACGTGAAACATATATGTTGAAAATCAGCTTCATCTTCAGCAAACACCTGAGAAGAAACTAGTTAGCAGCTTGACAGATTCAAGACAGAGAGAAGCATCTTTCGTTGGTGCTATTTTAAATTGCTACATGGGAGGGTGAGTCAGTGGAACTGGGGTCAGTGGGAAAAAAAATAGGTGCTTCTTAGAAAGGAAGAAGAGGGCAATAGAGAATGCTAAAGAAAATCACCAGAAAATACGTGTTAAAAATAAACCCACAGTAACTTCAATAACGTCATTTAGAAAAAATCACATCTAAGCAATAAAGTATATGCCTAGAAATAAAAATAAAGCACGATTTTTTAAAGTGTTGTTAAACCTCAGGAGTACATTCGAGAGTTAGCTTAATCTACAACTCAAGATACTGCAAGAGTTTTAACAGGCTCATAGGAAACAGGAAAGTATGTTCTGACTATCAGCTTGATGTAAACTAGTCATACTTAAAGAAGATATTGTGACATATTGTGACAGCAACTCTGCATACAGGGGTCAGCAAACATGTTTTATAAAGGGCCGGATTACAAACATTCTCCCTGGAGGAAGGCAGGGCAATCCAGTCCAATATTCTTGCCTGGAGAATCCCCATGGACAGAGGAGCCTGGTGGGCTACAGTCCATGGGGTCACAAAGGGTTGGACATGACTGAAGCAACTTACCATGCACACAGCAAATACTTTAAGATTTGTAGGCCATAAAGTCCATCACAACTGCTTAATTCTGCCACTGGTGGTGAAAAGCAGCCATAGACAGAATGTAAACACCTGGGCATGGCTGCATTCCAATCAAATTCACTTACAAAGACAAGCAAAGCCTAAGACAAAGACAGAGACGAGCCTATGGGAATGGCCAATATCCAGAACACTGACAACACCAAATGCCGGTGAGGATGTGAAACAAGAACTCTCAGTCATTGCTGGTGGGAATGTAAAGTAATACCATGGTACGGCCACTGTGGAAGCCTGGCAGGTTCTTAAAAAACTCACCATATTCTGACCACACAATCCAGCAATCATGCTCCTTGGTATCTACCCAAAGGAGTTGAAAACTTACGTCTCCATATATACGCGCACTAGACGTTTACAGGATTTATTCATAACGGTCAGAATTTCGAAGCAATAAGATGTTCCTCGGCAGTGAGTGGATAAACAAACTGTGGTCCATCTAGAGAATGGAGTAGTATTCACTGCTAGAAAGAAATGAGCTGTCAAACCACGAAAAGACACAGAACACCTCAAATGCACATGACTGAGTGAAAGAAGCCAATTTCACAACTGAGCAATAACACGTTCTTTCCACAGAGACAGTAAAAAGATCCCTGGATGACGAGGGTTGTGGGGTAGAGGGATAAACAGGCAGAGCACAAAAGATTTTAGGCCATTCTACGAAGCTACAGTGGTGAACGTCTGTCATGATGCATTTGACAAACCTCACAGAATGTGCCACGCCAAGAATGAACCGTAATGAAAACTGTGAATTCCGGTTGATACGATATGTGGATGTAGGCTAACTGACTGTAGCAAATGCGTATCTCTGGCGGGGGACGTTGATGAGGGAAGAGACTGTGCATCTGTGGGGAAGGAGCTATACAGAAAACCCCCAGACCTTGTATTTAATACTGTTATGGACCCAACACTGCTCTGAAAAATAAAGTGCATTACAAAACAAAAAGAGGCAACCCACAGGTTCTGAGAGAATGAAAGGAGTTCCACCTATAAACCGTTCAGGAAAGTCTCTCACACACATGAGATACTTAATGATTTAAGCTATTATTTTTATATTTCTGCCATTCCATAAGCTTTCTCTGAACAAAGGAAACATCTACTCTTTTGACTGCACTCAAGAAAAAGGAAAGAATACAAGAAGAGAAATATGTTAAATGCCCAAAAGATTATCCTGCCACACAGAGTTGCCCCAACATGCCACTGACTGGGATAGGAACTAGAACGTGATCTCCTTAAGATACTCGCTTTGACTCTTAACAGAAGATCAAAAACACGCCATCTCTAAGCAGTTCATCACAACTCTCACGTGTGCCTATGGATTGAGAGAGGGCAATACGGAGAAAATATGGAGAAACTTGATAATAAAGAATAATACCAGCCACAACATCTTTAGGGAACAGACTGAGAAGCAGTACAACTTTTCAGCTCACCACCAGAATAAAGGTGGATACAACAGAGCAAAGGCAAGTGGCTGTGACTTGGAGCATCACCCACTCCAGCTAATAGTCAATGCAGCTGGGCACTGAATCCCAAACAGGCTGTGGCTAATAACTCCGTCAGGAAGCAAATGCCTATTCCAGTACAAAAGTAGCACCATCTGAGCCACCAGGGAAGCTTGATATTTCCTACTGGAACAAATAGAAGCAAATCCTAATTTCCTAACATAGGAAACAAGTATACGGGGGTTCATATGAAAATCCTTATTCTCGGCATTTTGAAGAAACTTACCACCTGGACTTTGAAAACCGACACTTGAGTCACTTAACACACACTCAGTGCTGGCAGGTCTGGGCACAAGGCGATATTTATTATGTAACTTAAATTAATACTACCTTAATTTTGTGTGTGTGTGGGGGGGGTGCCTACCCTTGTGGCTCAGCTGGTAAAGAATCCACCTGCAATGCAGGAGACCTGGGTTTGATCCCTGGTTGGGAAGATCCCCTGGAGATGGGAAAGGCTACCCACTCCAGTATCCTGGCCTGGGGAATTCCATGGAATGTATAGTGCATGGGGTCGCAAAGAGTTAGACACAACTGAGCAATTTTCACTTTCACTTTCTTATTTTTTAAAATTCAAGTTACTATTAAGTACATGCTTTGAATTACAACTAAGATACAATAAAATAGTTACTTTGTATCCCAAGATGTTTTTAGGTGTACAATTCATATTCAAAAACTGGCCTACATAAACTTAAAAGCAAGTAACAACTGTGAAAATAACATTCATGATCAGCTTATTACCAAGATATAACAAAATATGTATTATATATATACCCTAAATAACACAAGATTGTTTTAATCATCTTTTAAATACCCAAATTAAAACTTTCTACCTATTCATTCCTTTATTTTATTAAAAAAACATGTTGAGGACACTTACTGGGTAACAATGGTGAAAGTATCTATTCTCTCCCTTGCCAGCATTGCTAATTTTTCAGTATTTGGAGTATTAAATTTTCAACTGTAAGTTGTCTTACATCATACACATGAACAAATTCTGTACCATAAACTCACAGACCCTAAGTTTATCATCAAGTCAGCCTAGAGATGGCTGTACAGAGTAGCACCGAGACTCTTCTCTTCTTATCTGAATACCTACAGCAACTGGTATATTGAATCCCAAATATAATAACTGGTTCTTTACCTGTGCCTCAGATACCTAAAAGGTCTTCAGTCTCTCCTAGGAATCCTTTTCTCCTGTCACGTTGTCCTCCACTACCTCTCGGAGTTTGCTTAAATTCATGTCCATTGAGTAGGTGATGCTATCTAACCATCTCACTCCCTTCTCCTTTTGCCTTCAATATTTCCAAGCATCAGGTTCTTTTCCAATGAATCTGGTCTTCACATCATGTGGCCCAAGTATTGGAGCTTCGGCATCAGTCCTTCCAATGAATATTCAAGGTTGACTTCCTTTAGGATTGATTGGTTTGATCTCCTTGCTGTCCAAGGTACTCTCAAGAATCTTCTCCAGTACCACAATTACAAAGCATCAACTCTCTGGAACTCAGCTTTCTGTATGGTCCAATTCTCACATCCATACATTTTTACTGGAAAAACAATAGCTTTGACTAGATGGACCTTTGTCAGCAAAGGGACGTCTCTGCTTTTTAATACACTGAGTTTGTCATAGCTTTCCTTCTAAGGAGCAAGCATCTTTGAATTTCCTGCCTGCTGTCACCATCAGCAGTGATTTTGAAGCCCCCAAAATTAAAATCTGTCACTATTTCCAATTTTTCCCCTATTTGCCACAAAGTGATGGGACCAGATGCCTTCGTTTCTTGAATGTTGAATTTCAAGCCAGCTTCTTCAGTCTTCTCTTTCACCCTCCTCACAAGGCTCTTCAGTTCTTCTTTGCTTTCTGCCAGGTGGTATCATCTGCATATCAGAGGCTATTGATATTTCTCCTGGCAATCCTGATTCCAGCTTGTGATTCATCCAGCCTGGCATTTTGCATGATGTACTCTGCATAGAAATTAAATAAGCAGGGTGACAATATACAGCCTTCACGTTCTCCTTTCCCAGTTTTGAACCATTCATTTGTTCCACATCCAGTTTTAACTGCTTCTTGACCTACATACAGGTTTCTCAGGAGGCACATAAGGTGGTCTGGTATTCCCATTTCTTCAAGAATTTTCCACAGTTTGTTGTGATCCACACAGTCAAAGGCTTTAGTGTAGTCAATTAGGCCAAATTAGATATTTTTCTGGAACTTCTTTGCTTTTTCCATGATCCAACCAATGCTGGCAATTTGATATCTGCTTCCTCTGCCTCTTGGAAATCCAACTACCACATCTGGAAGTTTCCAGTTCAGGTACTGTTGAAGTCTAGATTGAAGGATTCTAAACATTACCTTGCAAGCGTGTGAAATGAGTGTAATTATACAACAGTTTGAACATTTTTTCGCACTGCCCTTTTTTGATATTGGAATAAAAATTGACCTTTTCTAGTTCTGTGGCAACTGCTGAGTTTTCCAAATTTACTGGCATATTGAGTGCAGCACTTTAACAGCATCATCTTTTAGGATGTGAAACAGCTCAGCTGGAATTCCATCACCTCCACTAGCTTTGTTTGTAGTGATGCTTCCTAAGGCCCACTTGACTTCACACTCCAGGATGTCTGGCTCTAGCTGAGTGATCACACCATTGTGGTTATCCAGGTCATGAAGACCTTTCTTGTGTAGTTCTCCTGTGTATTCTTGTCATCTCTACTTAATCTCTTCTGCTGCTGTTAGGCTCTTACCATTTCTGTCCTTTATCATGTCCATCCTTACATGGAATGTTCCCTTGATATCTCCAATTTTCTTGAAGAGAGTGCTAGTCTTTTCCATTCTATTTTTTCCCCTATTTCTTTGCATTGTTCATTCAAGAATGAATGTTCTTATCTCTCCTTGCTATTCTCTGGAACTCCACGTTTAGCTAGGTATATCTTTTCCTTTCCTCCTTGTCTTTTTTTTTTTTAATTTTATTTTTAAACTTTACAATATTGTATTAGTTTTGCCAAACATCGAAATGAATCCACCACAGGTATACCCGTGCTCCCCATCCTGAACCCTCCTCCCTCCTCCCTCTCCATACCCTCCCTCTGGGTCATCCCAGTGCACCAGCCCCAAGCATCCAGTATCGTGCATCGAACCTGGACTGGCAACTCGTTTCATACATGATATTATACATGTTTCAATGCCATTCTCCCAAATCTCCCCACCCTCTCCCTCTCCCACAGAGTCCATAAGACTGATCTATACATCAGTGTCTCTTTTGCTGTCTCGTACACAGGGTTATTGTTACCATCTTTCTAAATTCCATATATATGCATTAGTATACTGTATTGGTGTTTTTCCTTCTGGCTTACTTCACTCTGTATAATAGGTTCCAGTTTCATCCACCTCATTAGAACTGATTCAAATGTATTCTTTTTAATGGCTGAGTAATACTCCATTGTGTATATGTACCACAGTTTTCTTATCCATTCATCTGCTGATGGGCATCTAGGTTGCTTCCATCCTCCTTGTCTTTTGATTCTTGTCTTTCCTCGGCTATCTGTAAAGCCTCATCAGGCAAACACTATGGCTTCTTGCGTTTCTTTTTCTTGGTGATGGTTTTGATCACTGCCTCCTTACAACCTTTTGAACCTCCGTCCATAGTTCTTCAGGCACTCTGTCTACCAGATTTAATCCCTTGAATCTATTCATCATCTCTACTGTATAATCATAAAGGGTTTGATTTAGGTCATACTGGAATGGCCTAGTGGTTTTCCCCTACTTTCTTCAATTTAAGCCTTAATTCTGCAATAACAAGCTCATGATCTGAGCCACAGTCAGCTCCAGGTCTTGTTTTTTCTGACTATATAGAGTTTCTCCACCTTTGTCTACAAAGAACATAATCAGTCTGATTTCGGTATTGACCATCTGCTGATGTCTATGTGTTGAGTCATCACTTGGGTTATTGGAAGAGGAATTTCCTATATTTGACAAATTCTGCTCCCCTCTAAGCATAATTTCTATCAAGCTGCAAGATACAGGTCAGATGTTAGCATAAGTCACAGCTATGCAAATTTCCACTGCCAGGAAAACAAGGCTTGTATTAATTAGGGGTCTGCTTATACCGACATTTGTCAAGGTAAGTGTTGAAGTACAATACTTGCTTATAAATATCCATAATATTGAAAGAATAAAAATGTCTTTGAATTTTCTCAAATATTCAAGTTAATATATAAACTGTTACACAGACCAGCCCAAATTAGAGTCAGTTCTTAACAATCTTGAATGGATATGATCTTTATTCAATTCATCTAAGGAGACTGTCAAAACTGCTGCTGAGACCTGTAGAATCCATAGTATTTATTTGCTAACACTCCTTCCATTAACAGCCATCATTTATCCCACTTAGTTTCAAGTGAGATGCTGATCCCTTTAAGTTCAACTGATCCATTTAAGTTCCTACAATGATATTCAAAATGTTCTAAAATAACACATGCACTAAGAAATTAGACAGGGGTTGTACATAACTTAGAGATAAAACAGAAATTGCCTTCCTTCTCGCTCATAATCCTGGTGTTCTATGAACATCCTTCTACATTGTGACTCAGGAAGCTCTTTCCTTTTAGTGCCTTCTCTTAATTGTCTGTGACCATCTAGGAGACAAGAAAGCAATGCCTGCTCTTAACTGTCTTGCCCTAGAAGGGATACCCATTACTTCCACACACATTTCATTAGCAAGAATAAGTTATATATCCTACCACAATCCAAGAAGCCTAAGTGGTATAGCCTAGGAATATATTCACTAAGTACAAACACTGTCTCATCATATATAAAATATATTAGAAGATAAAAGAAAAAAGAATGGTTATTTGGAGTGCTGGGAGATAGGTCACCAATTTAAACAGCTTAACTCCAGAGAAGGTGTCACTGAACAGATTAGAGCTGAGCAAAGACTTGAAAGGAAATGTGTGTGTGTGTGTGTGTGTGTGTGTGTGTGAAAGTCGCTCAGATGTAACCGACTCTTTGCAACTTCATGGACTGTAGCCCACAAGGCTCATCTGTTCATGGGGATTCTCAGGCAGGAAATATGAGTAGATCCATATGCTACTGCTGCTGCTGCTAAGTCACTTCAGTTGTGTCTGACTCTGTGAGACCCTATAGACAGCAGCCCACCAGGCCCTGCTGTCCCTGGGATTCTCCAGGCAAGAACACTGGAGTGAGTTGCCATTTCCTTCTCCAATGCATGAAAGTGAAAAGTGAAAGTGAAGTCGCTCAGTCGGGTCTGACTCTTATCGACCCCATGGACTGCAGCCTACCAGGCTCCTCCCTCCATGGGATTTTCCAGGCAAGAGTACTGGAGTGGGGTGCCACTGCCTTCTCTGAGATCCATATATGTGTGTGTGTGTATACACACATGGGAGAAGAGCACTTCAGTAAGAGTGGAGAGTCAATTCAAAGGGCATGATATAGGATGGTGCTTGGAAAGCTCAAGAAAAAGAAAGAAGATTTAAAAAAAAAAAGAAAGAAAGAAGATTGTCATGGTTTCAGCAGAGTACTGCAGGAGAGATCTGAGAACTAAAAGGAGCCAGTAGTTCTTACAAGCTATTATAGACTGAATGTTTGTGTTTGTTCAAAATGCATATTTTGAAGCTATCTCCAATCAGATGATATTTGGAGTTGGGGCCTTTGGGAGGTAATTAGGGTTAGATGAAGTCATGAAGGTAGAGCACCCATGGCAGAACTTATGGGTGCTAAGTCAATTCAGTCATGTTCAACTCTTCGTGACCCTAAGGACTTCAACCCACCAGGCTCCTCTGTCCATGGGATTCTCCAGGCAAGAGCACTGGAGTGGGTTGCCATGCCCTCCTCCAGGGGATCCTCCCGACTCAGGGGTCGAACTCAAATCTCTTATGTCTCCTGCATTGGCAGGTGGGTTCGTTACCATGAGCATCACCTGGGAAGCCCAGTGCCCTTACCAGCAGAGGAGAAGACACCACAGCTGCTTGTCTCTGCTGTGAGAAGATACAGCAAGAAGGTG
This sequence comes from Bos indicus, assembly GCF_029378745.1. NCBI lineage: Eukaryota > Metazoa > Chordata > Mammalia > Artiodactyla > Bovidae > Bos > Bos indicus. The sequence continues at coordinate 102,420,896 of NC_091766.1, read as the reverse complement.
GCTGGCTGTAAGCTAGGAAGAGGGCCTTCATCAATAATTGAGTCTGCCAGTACATTAATCTTAAGACTTCTCAGCTTGCAGAACTGTGATAAATAAATGTCTGTTGTTTAAACTACTCAGTCTACGGTATTTTGTTATAGTAGCCAAAGAAAGAAAGCTGAGCACCAAAGAATCGATGCTTTTGAACTGTGGTGCTGAAGAAGACTCTTGAGAGTTCCTTGGACTGCAAAGAGGTCAAACCAGTCAATCCTAAAGGAAATCAGTCCTGAATATTTATTGGAAGGACTGATGCTAAAGCTGAAGCTCCAATATTTTGGCCACCTGATGCGAAGAACTGACTCACTGAAAAAGATCCTGATGCTGGGAAAGACTGAAGGCAGGAGGAGAAGGGGACGAAAGAGGATGAGATGGTTGGATGGTATCACTGACTTGACAGACATGAGTTTGAGTAAACTCCAGGAGATGGTGAAAGACAGGGAAGCCTAGCATGCTGCAGTCCACGGGGTCGTAAAGAGTAGGACACAACTGAGCAACTAACTGAACTGAACTGAGCCAAACTAATACATGTTACATTGTAAGGCCTTTTGCTTTACTAAAAAGAACAGAAGATCTCCTTGGTAGATTTTGAGTTGAAGGGTGATAGGATCTGGGTTACATTTTAACAAGACCATTCAGAATTGTATTTGAGAACACACACTGAAGTGGGGCAGACATAGAATAGTAGACACCAGATAGGAAACCATCACATACAGCAGTTCCAATGAGGGAAGCTGCTAGGTTGGACCCAGTTAGTAGCAAAGAAGATTGTGAGCAGTGGCAATATTCTGGATTTCAGGTAGAGTCAATACATGTGCTGACAGATTGGCTATATTCCATGAATGAATAAAAGAGGCAAAGATGATTGAAAGTTTCAGGGGCTGAGCAATCAGAAAGTGGGAGTTGTCAGTGACTGATATGGGCGAGACAATGAATGAAGCAAATGTGGAGGAGGACAAAAGTAAGAATCCTTTTTTGGACATGCTAATTTTGAAACAGCTACTCGACATCTAAATGGAACTGTCAAGTGGTCCTCTGGATATACAGTTCTGGAATCGGGGAGCAGTCTGGGCCAAAGATATAAATTTGGCAACTGTCAACTCAAGGATGAGATTTAAGCCATGAAGCAGATGAGATCACCAACTTAACAAGGAGAAAAAGAGAAGAGGTGCAAGGTCTGAGCCCTGAGCCAAAGCTACATCAAAAAGGTCAAGATAAATAAGACACAGCAAAAAGGAGCTAGAAAAGGCATAGCAGTACTGTAGAAAGTAATCCAGGAGAGTGTGGTATCCTGGGAGCTAAGTGAAGAAAGAGTTTTCAGGGGGAAAAAAAGGAATTATCAACTCTGTAAATGCAGCTAATAGGTCGAGTTAGATGAGAACTGAGAACTGCATTTAGCAACCTGAGAGTCTTTACTGACCTTGGTGAGAGCAATTTTAGTGGGACATAGAGTGTCAAAAGCCTGAGAAAATGAGTGTAAGAGAGAAATGAAGAGAGGAATCAGGGACTGGAGGTGCGATAACTCTTTTAAGGACTCTTTCCACAAAGAGAAACAAAGAAAACAGGTTGGAGAGAAATTCTGTTAACAGACATATTTCTATTTTAAAATGAGCTAATACCAAGCTGTTTCCAATATATATCAGTGGTAAGATGCTTGAAATTTAAATATGACCACAGATATACTCTAATTTCCACATCTTCAGGTGCTACTGATAGTGTCAAAATTTTCAGTTCTAATTTGTTCAAAAACATTATTTTGGTTTTCCGTCTATGATTAACATAGAAATATGCTTATTCGGCTCCACTAAAAATTTAGTACTTTTTAAACATATTCTATCAACTAATACCATCTCACAATTCAACTTAAAGTTAGCATAACTACCATGTTGGGGAAAATGTGGATGGTGTGTACTTATCCATCTTTCCTTTCCTGCCAAAATATGATACACACTAGTGTTTTGCTCTTTAATCTGAAACATCAAATTGTTTCTCTCCTCCAGTTCTTTTGCTTAGAAGCAAGCAAAGATATATCCTCCATAATCAGAAGAAATATGCACAATGCATATGTATAGGAGATGAGTCTAAATCTATAATCTCAGATCCCCCTTCAAACAAGATATCACCCTCACCATCTGCGTCTCTCTCTGCAGACTTAAGGCAAGAGAGGACCATTGCTTTTCTAGAAGCAAGATGCTCCTCAACAAAGTCTGGCTATTCCACAGTCTCCCACCCCTAAGAAAAGTTCATGTGGCAACACCGCAGTGAACCACTGATAAGTTTCCACTGAACGGCATATGGCTGAAGCATTCAAGAACTGACATTAGCAGGACTTCAAAAACAGACTAGAAGCCTATCAATAGTTACCCATTTTCCCCACAGTAGCAAAGCTTAACTTTCTGAGTCATCTTTTAGATCTAATTGAGCAAAAATATGTAGAGACCAGAAGTATATAATGCAAAATTTTAAATATCTCTTTAAATAAACATTAAACACGGAAAATAACTGTTCTAGTATGAAAAAGCAGTGAAGTGCTACTCAATACTATTTTTTATTATTTCAGTAAGTGGTTACAAGTAAAATTAATTGAAACTGAACAAGAAGAAATTCAGTGCTTTCACTTGATCAAACATTTAATTAGAACCTATAATGTGCCAGGTTCTGTGCTAGGAATACAAGGATGAAAAAAGAAACTTGTCTTGCCTTTGAAGAGCTCACATTCTATCAGGAAAGACAAAACTTGAAACAATGAAAATATAATGTGGAAAGTGCTCTAATAAAATATTAGAGATAGGTACAAAAAGAAATAGAAGCACGGAGTGATTAATTCCATTATTTTCAGTGGGGAAAATGAGAGAGGAGTTAGTATTTGAAGGGTGAAACTGTCATTCTAGAGTTTGCAGAGGGTTGGAGGAGGCCAGAAAGACAGGTGGAATAACTTAAAGCAGTACCTGGACATGGCAACTCACTCCAGTATTCTTGCCTGAAGAATCCTGTGGACAGAGGAGCCTGGCGGGTCACAGTCCATAGGGTTACAAAGAGTCAGACATGACTGAGCAACAAAAGACACAATGGTATACCCATGACTGCAGAGGCTCAGCAGCAAATATTACTTCTCACTATTGTGGAGGCTGAGAAGTCCAATATCAAGATGCTACAGATTTTGTGTCTGGTGAGAACAAGCTCCCTGGTTCATAGATGACCATCTAAATTGCTGCATCCTCAATTGGCAGAAGGGTCCAGGATCTCTTTCATAAGGGCACTAATATCATTCATGGGGGAAGATCCCCTGGAAGAGGCCATGGCAACCCACTCCAGTACTCTTGCCTGGAGAACCCCATGGACAGAGGAGCCTGGCGGGCCACGGTTCACGGGGTGGCAAAGAGTCCAACATGACTGAGGGACTTATCACAGCACAATCCCATGCATGAGGGTGCAGCCTTCATAACCTAACCACTTCTCAAAGGTCTCATCTCCAAATACCATCTCAGGGACGTTCCTGGGGGTCCAGCGGTTGAGAATCCGCCTTCCAATGCAGGGGCCGTGGGCTGGATCCCTGGTCTGGGAAGACGCCACATGCTATGGAGTACTAAGATGGTGCCCCACAGCTACTGAAGCCCACATGCCTGAGAGCCTGTGCTCTGCGACAAGAGAAGCCACAATAATGAGAATCCCACAAGCCACCACTAGAGAGGAGCCCCTGCTGGCCACAACTAGAAAAAGCCTGCTCTTATCAAGGAAGATCAAAACGCAGCCAATAAAAAAACAATTAAAAAAAATACCATCACAATGGTAGTTAGGCTTCCACATACAAAGTTTGGGTGGACATACTCAATATTCAGTCTATGGGCTGTGCAGCTGGCACTAGTCGAGTCGTAAAGAACCCACCTGCCAATGCAGGAGACATACGAGAGGTGAGTTCTACCCCTGGGTCAGGAAATACCTGCTGGACGAGGCCGTGGCAACCTGCTCCAGTATTCTTGCCTGGAAAATCCCATGGACAGAGCGGCCAAGTGGACAAGAGTCCATAGGATAGCAAAGGGTTAGACATGACTGAAGTGACTTAGCACACAGGCAGCACGCATTCAGTCTACAAGAAGGGGTAATGGCAAAAGCAAAGGCAGGTAAATATAACACTGTTTCCAAAATGGAAACATAAATGATCCTTATCAAAATTTTAATAGATGTGCAGCTCATAAACAAGACAGTCAGAGAAAAAGATGGATTTTTTTTCTAGAGAGTGTCTCTGCAAAAAAAGACCTGGAAGGGGGTCCATAACTAAACATGACAGGGGCAGACACGGAGGAAGCAAAGGAAGACTTGTTGTCACTCAGTCGCTCAGTTGTATCCAACTGTTTGCGACCCCATGGACTGCAGGCTTCCCTGTCCTTCACCGTCTCCCAGAGCTTGCTCAGACTCATGTCCATCAAGTTAGTAATGCCATCCAACCATCTCATCCTCTGTCATCCCCTTCTCCTCCTGCCTCCAATCTTTCCCAGCATCAGGGTCTTTTCAAATGAGTCAGTTCTTCACATCAGGTGGCCAAAGTATTGGAGCTTCAGCTTCAGCATCAGTCTTCCAATGACTATTCAGGGTTGATTTCTTTTAGGATTGACTGTTTTGATCTTCTTTGACCGTCAAGAGTCCTCTCCAGCACCACAGTTCAAAAGCATCAATTTTTCAATGCTCAGCCTTCTTTATGGTCCAACTCTCACATCCATACATGACTACTGGAAAAACCATAGCTTTGACTAGACAGACCTTTGCTGGCAAAGTAATGTCTCTGCTTTTTAACAGTCTGTCCAGGTTTGTCATAGCTTTTCTTTCAAGGAGCAAACATCTTTCAATTTCATGGCTGCAGTCACCATCTGCAGTGACTTTGGAGCCCAAGAAAATAAAGTCTGTCACTGTCTCCATTGTTTCCCCATCTATTTTCCATGAAGAGATGGGATCAGATACCATGATCTTCATTTTTTGAATGCTGAGTTTTAAGCCAGCTCTTTTATTCTCTTATTTCACTTTCATCAAAAGGATCTTTAGTTCCTCTTCGCTTTCTGGCATAAGGATAGTGTCATCTGCATATCTGAGGTTATTGATATTTCTCCCAGCAATCTTGATTCCAGCTTATGCTTCATCCAGTTCAGCATTTCGCATGATGTACTCTGCATAGAAGATAAGCAAACAGGATGACAGTATACAGCCTTGATGTACTCCTTTCCCAATTTTGAAGCAGTCCATTGTCCCATGTCCAGTTCTAACTGTTGCTTCTTGACCTACATACAGGTTTCTCAGGAGGCAGGTAAAATGGTCTGGTATCCCATCTAAGAATTTTCCAGTTTGTTGTGATCCACACGTCAAAGGCTTTAGCACAGTCAGTGAAGCAGAAGTAGATGTTTTTTCTGGAATTCTCTTGCTTTGTCTATGATCCAACACATGTTGGCAATTTGATTGCTCTGCCTTCTCTAAATCCAGCTTGAACATCTGGAAGATCTCTTTCAGAAATCTATTATAAAATCTATATTCTTCAAAGTTTTAAGAGGCAAATAGAATTGTCTTGATATCTAATAACATGCAGACTTGGGCTTCAAGGCAAGTGAAAATAAGCCTCACTTTATGTGAGATACCAGAATAAGCCTATGTGAAGACATACTGCCCCCAAATATTTACTTCCTGGGCAATGAGACCATTTATATACTCCTCTGTCTTTATGAGGTAATATTAGTTTACATGCAACAGTCAAAGGCAGTAAGAGCTACGTGGGGACTATAAGTCACGGAGGGTTGTGATAAGGACCTTCTAGAAAAACTAAATACTAAGAGAAATTAAATTTTACTGTGAAAAAATTATGATAAATAATAGAACTGGAAATGCGGAAGTTTCAGAGCTAAAACTGGCTCTACAAAGCGTCCAGCATATTCCACGGGAAAGAGAACTTCATTTAAGAGACATGGACAGTTACCAGAGGGATGTCCTCCCCTGTACGAGATATTCCTATGGCTTTCTCACGGGCTGAATAAAGTCTCTCCCTTCCCCTTGTTTTCATTCCATATTTCCCACACAACCTTCTAAGTACAATCCAGTTTTCCTGGTACCTTGGTGTAGGAAAATAGCTGAGCCAGAACAAGCATTCTAGTCACCAGAAAGGGTGGGATTGTCTGAAGTCCTTGCTGAAACTGAATTACAGTCCAGCTTCTCCCTGTGTCCCGTCAGCGTCCTTCACTGCTCTCCCCAGGTGTTGATCCAAATGCACTTTCTTATAGCCTAATCTCGAGCTCACAGTTCAACGTCCCTGAAAACCCAACCTCCAACCTCTATCTTTAAGCACAGTAGGAACCAGGTGTTTTCAATTGATGTTGTCAGCAATCTATCTTTCAGATCCGCATTAAATTCATTTTTAACAAATTACTCCTCTGTGATAGAAAGAGGTTTTCATTTCACTTCACCAAAGTTTTTTTTTTTTTTTTCAAAATCAGCTCTGTAATAATAAATTTATCTAATGAAAATTGTATAAACAAGCGCAAGAAGTAAACTAAGCGATTTGTTATCCAAGGAGTTGTTACAAGAAAGCTGAAAATGTCTAAAATTAGAGAGAATGTCAGATTCTTTACCATCTGAGCCACCAGGGAAGACCTAGAGAAAATGCGACATTAAAAAAAAATCACCCAATAGAAATGAAAAGTGATTTTTGTTTTTCACAGTAAACTATTAGATATATGAACCTAGAAATAAGATGCTAAGGGATTTGACTTAGAACAATAAAATTATTCAAAGCAATGTCAGCAAAAATAGGATGACTAGAAGCAACTCATACTATTACTATAATACACTAAATGATTACTATGTCATTTATTGAAAATGAGACAAAAGTAGAAAAATTTGAAGGGTCAACACAGAAATTGGATGTAAAAAAGCAAATAACCCAATCAAAAAAATGGGCAGAAAGTCTGAATAGACATTTCTCGACAGAGGACATAGAGATGGCCAAAAGGCACATGAAAGGATGCTCAACATTGCCAATTATTAGAGAAATGCAAATCAAAACTACAGTAAGGGATCACCTCAAACTGGTCAGAATGGCCATCATCAAAAAGCCTACAAATAATAAACAAAGAAGATGTGGGGAAAAGGAACTCTCCTACACTTTTGGTGGGAGTATAAACTGGTACGACAGCTATGGAGAACAGTTTGGAGGTTCCTTAAAAAAAACAAACATAGAGGTACCATATGATCCAGCAATCCTACTCCTTGGCATATACCTGGAGAAAGCCAAACTTCTAAAACATATATGCACCCCAATGTTCATAGCAGCACGACTTATGACAGCCAAGAAATGGAAGCAACTTCAATGTCCAGATGAATGGGTAAAGAAGATATATATATACACAATAAAATATTAATCAGCCACAGAAAAGAAGGAAATAATGTTATTTGCAGCAACATGGATAGACCTAGAGATTGCCATATTAAGTAAAACAAGTCAGTCAGAGACAAACATTGTATTGCTTATACACATGGAATAAAAAAAAAATGATACTAATGAACTTATTTACAAAAGAGAAATAGATTCATAGACATAGAAAACAAACTTCTGGTCACCAAAGGGGATGGAGGAGGGGAGAAATAAACTAGAAGTTAGGGATTAAAACACACACATTCCTAAAGTATATAGATAAGAGACAAACAACAAGCCCCTACTTTATAGCACAGGGAACTACACTCAGTATCTCGCAAGAATCTGTAAAGGAAGAGAATATAAAAAATAACATGTATATGTTATATTTCTATATATGTATACTATATGTATAAATGAATCACTTTGCTATATTGCTGAAACTATATTGCTGAAACACATTACAAAATCAATTGGCTAAAAATCCCAAAACTGATACAATTAAACATAAAATTAACTAGAAAGCAAGAGGAAAATCACACCAAATATTAAATTTTACCACCATTTTTTATAAATAATCTAAGGTTTAAATACCACATGGAAAACTGGCAGAAGAATCTTAGTGCTAAATGTTGTTGATACAAAAACTAGCATTAAAAAAAGGTGAAGTAAACAGAAATTGAAAAATTCATACAAAATGGTACTGGTTTTTGATGATAAAATATTGCTTTCCAAATATGAAATATAAGTACTGCAAAAATAAGGCACCCTATGAGCCTGAGAATTCACCAACTATAACTTATTTAGAATCTCCATATAAAGAAAAATTGCCGAGGTCCAGCCCCGGCTGATCCAGGGAAATTTGAAGAGGAGATGGCTTCAGCAAGTTCACTGGATACACTGGCTTTAATCAAATATTAATTAGAGATATAAAGAGTAATAGAATAAGGATAGCTCAGTAGGAAAATTCAGTGGAGAAAAGAGGCTGAGTAGCTTGGTTTACGCGGGAAACCAATAAAACTTCAAGAAAAGAAGCTTGCACCACTTACGTAGGCCGCAGGCGTCCTTCCGTTCTCCTGAAGGAGAGGAGACACTGAGGCCTCCCCGGTTGGATCTTAGAAGCCCAGGCAAAGTTAGTAAGCTTGGCGGGCTCCACGCTCCAGATGGAGACTCAGCCAGAGTTTGAGAGAGAGAGAGACATTGGGAGACCAGTATTTTGAGGAACCGATTCCAATTCTTTATTTTCCAGGGTCTGTTTTTATACACTGAGATGTTATACAAAAGTCACACGGGGTCAGCAGTCCTGACTTTTATTAAAGTCAGGTGCTTCATACAGTTGTATACAGAGGTCTTAGGGGTGTTACATCATCTTCTGGCCAGGGGGCCTGCTGACAATTTATGACCCTCTCCTTGTGACAGCGGTCAGTCAACACTTATTTCTCCAGGGGTGATTATTCTTAAAACAGACGCCACCCAAATAAAGTTACATTCTTATAGGGTGAGGGTGTAGTGGGTTTTAATTAAGGAAAGAATTTACTTAGCCTAAGGTCTAATGTGATTAATATCAAAGGTTAATACTTATTTCTTCTATATATTCATTAATGTGTGTAAGGGCAGGGGATGTGGAGACTTAGCAACAAACATTGGCTCAACAAATGAAAAACCCTTCACCAATACAATTTCTAATCAGCCCACTATACTTATACTAATAGTTTTCTAACTTCTCTAAAGAACCTGTTTTTAGAAGGTTATAAAGCATCTCGTGCCTCTCACGGTTGGGAGGCTGTGAGCAATCACATGTGGCCGGACAAGCCTGTCAGGCAGGCTAGAGAACCTTCAGAGGAGTTTGTAGGTTGAAACACTCCTATCATGCCCAGGAATTATTATTAACTGGAGCTCTAAGTTAACTCCTTCTCCGAAAGAGGTGGTGGGGGACAGCCCCCCGTAAAGTCAGAGGTGTAGGTGAGAGCACAAAGTAGTAAAGTAGGCAGACTCTGGTTTTGGGGGTAGATGCTCGAGAATTTCCAGGGGGACTCCTGAGGCTCGATCCCGCCTTTGCGTATGTCGAGCCTCCTTCCTCATGACCTTTGCCATGGTGGAGGTCCTCACACCGGCTCCCCGCAAAAAATAAAAACCAAGAATACTCTAAAGCTTTGAAAAGCATCCCCAAGTATAAATTGTGGTAATCTTTGTAAGTAGTTAAAGGACATAAGATTTTGATAAATTGGTAGATGCATCATACAGTGAAGTTTAATCTGGGAAATTTAATTTCAGAAAATTAGTTTTTGTAGAATTGATTTTCATTGAGTTAATCTGCCTCTAGCAAGAAAGCCACTGGCAGTTATATATTCTACCAAGCTGACCAATGCCAGCTAAAATGTATACTTTGTTCCAAGACTTCCAACTGAAGTCCTAGCAGTAATATTGACCAAGACAGTTTGAGTCATGAGCTCATCCCTGTACCAGTGACCATGGCCAGGGGTATGGAATACAGTGATCACTCAAGCTTGATCCTTGTGACACCCTCTGAACTAGAACAATAATCAGGCCCATCTGAATCATGTGAACTGCAAGTAGGAGAGGAAAACTCTCAAAAGGAAAACTGGAATCTATCAGGTAAAAGAGATACATTTGTTACATATTTCATTCTGAGACTTCAAATAAACTTTTTTCTTGTTTAGCAGCTTTTCTCTAACCATTGCTAATGGAGCCAAGTTTAACCATGGCTTTCAAAAGAGGGTATCTTATCACGCATTCACTTGCTCAACCCACTTGAACTCAGAAAGCAAATGAAAATTTTTTCTTCAAAAACAAAAATGTGTTTGCTCCCCAATACCAAGCTATAAAGAAGAAATCTTATCCTTTTATCCACCTTATGATTTCTTTAATCACTCTGCTTTTTTTGCTTGGATTCCAACTTTCAAACTACTATTATTACTACACTTCTAATGATAAGTAAGAATGTTTCCAAGTTCAAGTAGATATAACTTGATGCATGTTTGATATATGATAGATATTAGTTATTACTTAATTTCACTGAAAATAGTCTTTCTGATATACAGAAGTTTTTTTGCTATATACCAGAATTTTTAATTATGTTAATTTTTAAAAATTTGAACTATCATTACTTTCTATAATGTTTAATCTCTAAATCAATTAGCTCCACCATGTGCCGGGAGCCGGTGAGGCATTCCACTCATGACAAAGGTCATGAGGAAGGAGGCTCGGCATACGCAAAGGCGGGATCGAGCCTCAGGAGTCTGCCCAGATATTCTCGAGCATCTACCCCCCAAAAAACCAGAGTCTGCCTACTTTATTGCTTTGTGCTCTCACCTCTGACTCTACTGGGGGCTGTCCCCTATCACCATCTCGCTCTCTCTGTCAAAGAGTTAACTTACAGCTCCAATTAATAAAGTTCCTGGGCAATTAGGAGTGTTTAAATCCAAACCCCTCAGATGGCTCTCTAACTCGCCTGACAAGTTTACCCGGACTCCTACAGCTATGCATACGATTGTTTACAGTCTCCCAGCCTCCAGAGGCACGGGAAGCTTAAGATATTCAAATAGCTTAGAGCCTCTCAGAGAGTTAGAAACTGTCAGAATAAGACTAGTAAGGGATTTCATTGATGAGTCAATGTTTGTTGCCAAGTTTTCACATCCCCTGAATTGTATCCTTGAATGTGTATTAATTAATAGTTGGTATGTAGAAAAAATTAGTGGCCTTGGTGTTAGTAACTTTAGACCCTTAAAGTAATAAATTCTTTCCTTTGTTGTAAACCCATTACACATCCACCCTATAGGAATGCAATTTTATCTTCGGAAGATGGCGCCAAACCTTAAAATAATTACTCTTAGAGAAAATAAGTCTTTGTTGATAAGTCCTTGTCAAGAGTCATAAAATGTTAATAGGCCTTCTGGCCAGATGATGTAAATCACCTAAACCGTTTGTATACGATAAATATGCAGGAAAGAAACCCTGGTTTTTGATAAGAATCAAAGACTGCTGACTTTGCATCCCCTATTATCGTCTATGTGTAATTTAGGGTATATAAGCCCCTGTTGAAAATAAAGCTACCGGCCCTGCTCACCAGCGCTTGGTCTCCCCATGTCATTTTTTCACATTCTGGCTGAAGTATCCATCTGGAGCGCGGAACCCACCATGCTTACTAATTATGCCTGGGCTTCTAAGACCCACTGGAGAAGGTGTCTAGGGTGAGGCACCTTCCGCTATTCGAGAGGGCGCCTGCGGCCTAGGTAAGTGGTGCAAACTTCTTGTCTTGAAGTTTTATTGGTCTCCCGCGTAAACCAAGCTACTCAGCCTCTTTTCTCCACTGAATTTTCCTACTGAGCTATCCTCATTCTATTATTCTTTATATCTCTAAAATAAATAGTCACCTAGGCCGTCTCTCCTTCGAATACCCTGGATCAGCTGGGGCTGGTCCCCGGCAACCATGGATGACTGAGAGCTGGCATTTTTGTAATAAAGCAAAATCAAAGTATCAAATACAATTGCCTAAACTGAATCTTCCTGGCGGCTCAGATAATAAAGAATCTGTCTGCAATGCAGGAGACCCAGGTTCAATCCCTAGGTTGGGAAGATACCCTAGAGAAGGAAATATCAATTCACTCCAGTATTCTTGCCTGGAAAATCCCATGGACAGAGGAGCCTAGTGGGCTAAAGTCCATGGGGTCACAAAGAGTCAGACACAACTGAGTGACTAACACTTTCTTTTTTCCAAACTGAATCTCCATGTGATACTGAAAATGTTCTTATATGCTTTCCTTCAATAATCATTCAGTGAATGATGAACCAAGTAACTGTGAGCCAAGCACTGTTCCCAGAACTGAGAACACGGCTGAAACAAGTGGCTTACCCTCATTTAAAAGATGAAGTGGAGAGCAAATAAAGTAAGTACATTATATCAGGTATTGGTAACTATTAGGAAGAAAACAAAGCAGGGCAAAGAAACAAAGAGAGTGCAAGGAGGCTACTTTTGATAGAATGCTCAGAGTTTGGGGACACTCAATAAATAATACACTCAAGTTCTATTTCACTTGAGAAAAAAAAAATAAGGAAGAGGCAAATAAGAAACCAAATGCCATCTGTTTTTGTTGATAGCACTGAATTTGGAAAACGCATCTGACATCCGTGGGAAACAGGACTACATAATATTAATATCTACAGTTCCACAGACCTGCCAACCCAGTTGTAGTCAGTGTTAGGAAACTGCAGGACCCCCCCCCCCCCACCAGTGTCAGACCCTTCTTCCAGCAGCACAACAGAGAACAGAGGGAACTCATACCTCCTGCAGGCAGCCAGATCCCAAGGAGGCCAAGGCAAACGCTCCTAATTTTTCATTTCAATCACCCAAATAGAGTAAAGTCCCATCTCCTTTAGTGCAGAGTGAATGAGAGGGTAGACACAGGACAGGCACGCTCCTGAAGCCCTTATACTATCCGCGGAAGGAAATAGAATGGTAAGAATAAGAAAGATCTTCCTGAACATACATTTTTCTCTAACCACATCCTGCTGCTCAGGTGCAGGTGCAAAGTAGGTGGGAAGAGAGTTGGTTGGGCTTAACCGGGGACACATCCTGATGTTTACAGAAAGCAGAGGTGGGGAAGAGGGATGGGAGGAGGATGGCTGAGAGTGTCTGGAAGGGACTAATTGTAGAAGAAGATCACTGAATATAAATTGGATAAGGAGAAAAGTGAATCCATGAAGACAGGAGCAGACAGTGAATAAGTAGTACAGTAAATGGATTAGATCCAAATGCAGTCAAACCATGTTTGAGGCAGGGAATCAGTAAGTGACTTGGAAACATAAGACAGTGGACTCAGTAGGGAACAATGGCCCATTAAAGATGTCCACACACTAATCCCCTGAACCTCTGGTTATGTTATCTCTCAAGGCAAAAGGGACTTTGTGGATGTGATTAAGTTAAAAATCTTAAAGTGGGGATCACAAGGGCCCTTTTATGGTGAAGACAGGAATTTGAGACAGGGAAAAGAAATGTGATGATAGAAACAGAGAGTCAAAGTCAGAAAGAGGTTTGAAGATGCTGTGTTTCTGACTCTGAAGAGGAAGGTAGGAAAGTCAGTAGCCTCGAGAAGCGGAAAGAGCTGAGAAAAAGTATTCTCCTCTAAAGACTCACTTTAAACCTCTCACCTCCAGAATTACAGTATAAAACAAACATGTTGTTTAAACTACTGAGATCATTATGGCAGCAATTTAAAACTGATACAGTTGTTCAAAAAGTGGAAGACATGAAGTCATTGGTAATGACACAGACTAGGATAGGACACACGGACAGTGTGTCAGTGAAAATGAGGTCAAGGGGCTCAGATGTGTTGAGTTTGAGCACCCACATCGATGCTGAAGTCAGGAAGAATGAAGAAAGTTATCTAGATGCTCATATCATCAATGAACCAGCGGGGAGGTTTGCACATTAAAAAAAGGAATGTATTTCATAGGGAGGAAGGAGATGGAGCAGTCTAGAAGGGACAATGAAGTAGAATAAGGACAACTATCTCCTCCTCAAGCTCCATTACATGTGAAATATGAGATAAAAAAAAAAATAGTCACCAGTAAAGAAAGCTATTGATAGAAGAGAATCAATATCCTCAAAGATGACCAGGATGCAGTTAAAGAAAAAATGTGAGGTGAAGATAATGATGAGGAGAAAGCCGAAAATACCCAGGATTTTAGATTTTGATGACAAACTGTAAGGGCACAATGAAAAAGTGTAAAATACAGGATGGAAGCAAATTATCTGGTCGAATTAGAGAATTTTTCAGGTTTACGGAGCATCAGTCTACTAATAACCTATGAACTGAGATTTTGCGCTTCTAAAGGTGACTTTGATAAACAGAAGTGTAAAGCATGATGGACTTTGTCCTGATGCTTTTCTCAGAAGGGTAAGCAGTTCAAAACAGCATTTGGGGAAGATTATTGTCTTAGGTGTTTGAAGTGACGAGGTGAATCCAAGAGTAACTGTCTTACCAACAAGGAACCTGAGCTCTTTGGATTCCTCATAAGCCTATTTGGGGCGGGGGCAGGGGCTAAGTTTGACTTATCAGCAACACAAAGAACTAGAAGGCTTTGCTAAAATCATTTAAGTCCATGGAGAGCCCTCAAGCCTCCTTTGCAAATTCCAGAAAGTGCACCATGGCTACAGGAGGGGCAGTGGACCTCCCACCAATCTGCTCTGGAGCTATGGTGAAGAGAAGGGCAAGCAAGGCGAAAAATTAGCATTACCTCAGAAGGGTTTTCCTTGGTCTACAGTCCTATTATTTCCATGAATTCAGGTATCTTAGTAATAAATATTACTCTTTTTAGAAACATAATCTCATATTTGGAAAAAACTAATGTATAAGAAAAGCTGAACAGAATTAGAACGGTGAGACCGAAGAAGACAAAGCACACTGCGAATGAGAAGCAGCACAGACTGAAATGTTTCACAAACACAGAACAAGAACTAGTTTTTCGACAACCTAGGAGTGTTTGGGCAATCTTAAAATCTCAAGCCTCTAGTAGAAAAATCCCAACATATTAGAGAAAATTTATGTTCATCAAACTGTTCTAAAAGTTAATTCTGTTTCTTTGCATCTATTTTCCCCAGGCAGGAGGCTGGTGCAAATTTTTCATCTTTACACATTAATTTTAGCTAATATTGAAAGAAATGTAGTTAGTACTTTTTTCCATGTAATAGAAACAACTACACAGAAATTGTAGAAGAAATCTACACAGAAATCTCTCTTGAGAATAGCAGTCCTTTGCACAGCTTCAGAGTGCCCTAAAACCAGTGAAGTTTTATATATGTAATAGGGTGGATACCAGTGAATATAAGGTGAGGGTCCTTAGTTTCCTTCAAATCCTCAAATGGTTTCATCTTTTTAAAAAAAGAAGAAAAACAGCACATCTCTAGGAGTTTCTTATAAAAACAAATTAATTCTGATATCAATAATATAAATTATAAGACAGTAGGCCAAAATGTTAGACTTTCATTTTCCGATTAGCGTGTAGAGAGGGATGTGAAATCAGTGGTTGCTAGACAGTAAGGGGAGAGAGGAATGCATCAGTACAGTAGACAAAAACTTTAGGACAATAAAACTGTTCTGTATGATACTCGAATGGTGAATACGTGTCTTTCTACATTAGTAAAAACCAATGAAAGTACAAAACAGTGAATGCTAATATGCAATATTCTTGTTTTTGTTCAGTTGCTAGGTCATGCCGGACTTTTTGTGACTCCAAAGACTACGGTATGTCAGGCTTCCCTGTCCTTCACTGTCTCCTGGATTTTGTTCAAATCATGTCCACTGAGTCGGTGATGCCATCCAACCATCTCATCCTCTGTTGTCCCCTTCTCCTCCTGCCTTCAATCTTTCCCAGCATCAGGGTCTTTCCCAGTGAGTCAGCTCTTCACATCAGGTGGCTAAATTATTGGAGTCTCAACTTCATCATCAGTCCTTCCAGTGAATATTCAGGATTGATCTCCTTTAGGATGGACTGGTTGGATCTCTTTGCAGTCCAAGGGACTCTCAAGAGTCTTCTCCAACACCACAGTTCGAAAGTACCAATTCTTCAGTGCTCAACCTTCTTAATGGTCTCTCACATCCGTATATGACTACTGGAAAAACCACAGCTTTGACTAGATGGATCTTTACTGGCAAAGTAATGCCTCTGCTTTTGAATATACTGTCTAGGTTGCTCATAACTTTCCTTCCAAGGAGCAAGCATCTCTTAATTTCATGGCTGCAGTCACCATCTGCAGTGATTTTGGAGCCCAAGAAAACAAAGTTGTCACTGTTTCCATTGTTTCTCCATCTATTTGCCATGAAGTAATGGAACCGAATGCCATGATCTTAGTTTTCTGAATGTTGAGTTTTAAGCCAACTTTTTCACTCTCTCTTTCACTTTCATCAAAAGGCTTTTTAGTTCCTCTTCGCTTTCTGCCATACAGGTGGTGTCATCTGCATACTGGAGATTGTTGATATTTCTTCCATAAATCTTGATTCCAGTGTGTGATTCATCCAGCCCAGCATTTCTCATGGTGTACTCTGCATAGAAGTTAAATAAACAGGGTGACGATATACAGTCTTGACGTTCTCCTTTCCCAGTTTCAAACCAGTCTGTAGTTCCATGTCCAGTTCTAATGGTTGCTTTTTGACCTGCACACAGGTTTCTCAGTAGGCAAGTAAAGTGGTCCAGTATTCCCAGCTCTTTAAGAAGTTCTCACAGGTGTTGAACTATAGATTTCTGTTAACAATAATGTATCAAGTATGGCTTATCAATTATAACAAATATAGCACAAAAAAGCAAGATGTCAATAACAGGGGAAACTGCTGGGGCCAGCGAAGTGTATGGAAACTCTACTTTCTACTCAATCTTTTTTATAAACATAAAACTGCAAAAAATAAACCCATTAATTAAAAAAAAAAAAAAAGATGATGCTGACCACTGTGAATAAAATGAATTGGAGTAGAGCTAGAGTGTAAGTAGGAATCCAATCAAGAGAATTCTACAATCATCAAGTCAGGAGATGATGGCAGACTGGACTAGGGTGGATATGAATTAAAAGTCCAGAATCAATATATATTTAAGGAGTGGTATGAGAATTGGTGATGATTTGAATATATGTAAAGAGGGTGGGAGATATATAGATATGCAACCTATAAATTTTGGGCTAATAGAAAATGTAAAATTCCAAAGTACAGATTTTGAGGAACAGATACTTTTTGAAGCCATCAGAATGGGTCCATGGCAGGAAGAGATTTATTAAAGATAGCATAAAAGGTTCAACAACACACTGTATAAAGAAAGCAATATAGTAATATTTTATGTCTAGAATCATTTTGACATTTCCATCCTGTCTTAGTCAACTCAGGTTGCTCTAACAAAACACCATAAACTGGGCAGCTTAAATAATAGACATTTATTTCTTAAAGTTTTGGAGGCTGATAAATCAAAAATCAAGTTGCTGACAAATTTGATTCGTGGTGAGAACTCTCTTGCTAGCTTGTAGAAGGTTGCCTTTTCACTTAGTCCTCACAAGGCAAAGAGAAAGAGCTCTGGTCTCTTTAGGACACTAATGCCACTGTGAGGATCACACCCTCATGACCTCATCTAAATATAATTACTTCCCAAAGGCCCCACCTCCAAATACAATCACATTAAGGGCTAAGGCATCAACACATAAGTTCTGAGGGGAGATAAACAGTTAGTCTGTAACATTCTTCTAGCCCTAAGCCAGAACTGCATTATTTTATAACATAAATTTAACTCCATACAACTTAAGTGTGCATGTAACACTTATATATTTGTAAGAATATACATGGAAAACAATATTTGGATTTAAAAGCAATTCGTTATTTTAGATAATTTAAATACTCAGGACTTTGAAATAAAACTTCTTTTGTCAAAGGAATGTCAATGTCAACAGATGTTTACAACATTTGTAAGTTCACCCTGCCCCTTCCTCCACCAAAAAAAGGAAGCTCCTGAGCAGGGCTATGCATCCACAACACATTTTATTCTCCAGTTCTCATCAGTGTAGTCTGAAAACTTTCAGCAAGAATATACAGAAGTCTAAATTTTTAATGTATCACATTAGGGGAGAATAAAGTAACCAAGATCCAGATAATTTTGGACTTTATAGTCTACAGTCAACACCTTAAATTTCATCTGGAACCAGACCAGATTACAGAACACTGACGCAATATCCAATGGAAACATTATCACAGCTTGATTATGGAATAATATGCTGCATTTCTCATGTTGCTTTCATTAAAATACCATCATATCCACAAAACTTTTGAACAGACCATCTCTGGGGAGAACAGTCCAAAATTATCATCTTATTAAAATATAACTTCTACTTTTGTTGCTTTTTCTTGTTTTCTTTCAAGTTCTAAACTATGTCGAATGGCCAGGGGAATACAGATTATGCCTGATATAGAACAGGCCTGGCCCTTGCTGTTACACACAGGGCCAGGAGTGTATTTTCTACACTTCTTCAAAACAGAAACTCTTCATCCAGTACCTGGTCCACCCTAATACCAGGGCATCAGCTTCCCAGTTAGGGTGGAGACAAACATTTCACATTTTAGGCCTACCCACCTCATTCACTGTAAGTCTGCTTTTTTTTTAATCTTCTCTTTCTGTCACAGAGTCTCAGAGAGTTTGGCACGTGAATGTCATGATTTGTCATGACCTCAGCACTAAGATCATGGCATCTGGCCCCATCACTTCATGGCAAATAGATGGGGAAACAGTAGAAACAGTGTCAGACTTTATTTTTCTGGGCTCCAAAATCACTGCAGTTGGTGACTGCAGCCATGAAATTAAAAGACTCTTACTCCTTGGAAGGAAAGTTATGACCAACCTAGATTACTTTGCCTACAAAAGTCCATCTAGTCAAGGCTATGGTTTTTCCAGTGGTCATGTATGGATGTGAGAGTTGGAATGTAAAGAAAGCTAAACACCGAAGAATTGATGCTTTTGGACTGTGGTGTTGGAGAAGACTCTTGAGAGTCCCTTGGACTGCAAGGAGATCCCACCAGTCCATTCTAAAGGAGATCAATCCTGGGTGTTCATTGGAAGGACTGATGCTAAAGCTGAAACTCCAATACTTTGGCCACCTCATGCAACGAGTTGACTCACTAGAAAAGACCCTGATGCTGGGAGTGATTTGGGGCAGGAGGAGAAGGGGACAACAGAGGATGAGATGGCTGGATGGCATCACTGACTGGATGGACGTGAGTTTGAGTGAACTCCAGGAGATGGTGATGGACAGGGAGGCCTGGTGTGCTGCGATTCATGGGGTCGCAAAGAGTCGGACACGACTGAGCAACTGAACTGGAACTGGAACAGCTTGGGTTCACTGACAGGAGCTTGTGAGAACATGAGCTGGGAGAAATAGATGTAACCAAAGAAAGTGAAAAAGAAAACTATATATGTGTGTGTGTGTGTGTGTATATTTTTTTTTAAGAAGAGGATATTCAGGAGTTCCCTTCAAACTCTCCTTTTCCCATAATTGCACACACTGCCTGACAACTGTTCACAAACTCCATTCTTTCAACATTCGCAGGATCAAGAGGATTTCAGAATACAGGGCAAAGTTAAGGCTGCACTCATCTCCACAAGAGAAGAGAAGAGATGTGCCTCCCCCTCCTTGTCAGATAACCCACTGGAAATGAAGACTTTTACGTCAAACTGGGATTTTCTCCATTCTTTCTTGTACAAATGTACGAAGGTTTCTACACGCTAAGATGAGTCACCAAGGCGGCATATGAATTTTCCTTCCCTGGAGACCTTTACAGAAGATAAATATCAAACTGTCTTTGAAGGATGGCAAGAAGCCCTGACCACACCTTGAGGAATGAGTTAAAAAACCTCTGCTGTCCCTAGTGCCCTATGAGGAATAAAGACCAAAATAAAAGTAGAAATACTCATGATATAAAACAATCCCTTTTAAATGCTAACTCTTTATTTCCAATGCAGCCATTCCTCTTCTTGAAATATAACCCTCTGTCACCCTGACATTAAAAGCTGAAGTAGCCCCAATTCTCTCCAGTTGGGATACAAAATTAATTGAGTAATATGAAGAATATCAATTTAGCATAATGAACCATAAAAGACTCACGTCAACAATAAATTAGAAGACATAGCTAAGTTATACCCAACCTTGTAGGGTCCAGAAATTAATTCAGGGTAAATACAATGTTTATTAAAAGTACTAGGATATCTGATATATTCTGAGTTAGAAAGGATCTAAAGGAAAAATACGCTTTCTTTAGAATTCCAAGTACTAAGAACTGATTGGTCTTAAAATAGCAACAAGATGACCAATGTCTGGTACATAGTAACAGAATGTTGAATAAATGCACTAAGGGTAAAATCTTGTTTCTTCTGTATTTTCAGTCTTTTTGAAATGATTTGTTCCTTCCCCATACAATATGCTCAGACCTCTCTCTCCTTCAGGTATGAAATGTGAATTAATATATCTTTGTTTTCTTTTTTATTCAAAGTTTAATTACCTACGTCTGTAATCCTATTGGCTTAATTTATACATCTGAAGTTTTTTTTATCTTTTGGTAATTCTTGAGATTGGTATAAATGTTAATGGACCTTCCCAATCACTGTTGAAATGCAGTTTTTAGAGTTCAGCAAGAGCATTAATTTTCTTCTCTTACATTACCATCTTCCTCATCTCAACTAGAAACTGCAAGGCTACAGAACAAGCTGGATTAGCCCCAGAACCTCAATGACAATTTCTAAACATTCATACATAAGTCTATTCAATGCCCCAGAACCTCAATGACAATTTCTAAATATTCATGTATAATAAATCTATTCAGTGACTAATACTTTATCACTCCAAGAATTCTCGTAACACTCTGCATGTAATAAAAGGTATAAGCAGAGATATTCCTGCTATTAGATATGTAGGGCTATAATCTCGATATCTACCTCTTAAGCAAGTTCCAGGAACCTGATTCCTACGTGCACAGCAGTGTAAAGAATGGTGTTACTAGAATATTCCCTTACTTTAGTTATTGAGGAAGATGGTCACTGCAAAGATGGAAAGAGGGAAAATTTTAGGGTCTTCTTTTGAAAAAATGAGGAATGCTGTGAACTTTGGGGCATCTATTAGTAAATGACAGCCTACAACAAAAAAATATTTCCAATGACTCAACATCTCTTGTGAGATTTCATTTTAAAAGCTGATTTTATTTTGAAAAGCTAACATAAAATCACCAAAGACCATTACTTCTAGAGCAGTTTTTTTCAGATATGGCCTTAAAACTAAATACCCAACAAATCATTAATTTTTATTTCCTCTCACAACTAACAGAGAATACAGTTCTCACTTTCTTCTAAGATTCTCATGAAATAAACCAAAGATATTATTTTGAAAATATTTTTACCTCATCTAAATGTCCAACTAACAACAGGAAATGAAACTTTATGTAAACAACCGCTCTGTAACTGGCACCCTGCTTGTGGCTTCTGTCAACTATTAATACTTAAAGTTACTTTTAGGTAAGTTTTTTGTTTGTTTGTTGAGTTTCTTTCTTACAATGTGCAAAGGACCAAATAATTCATTAGAATCTGCCTACAAATATGTTTCATGAAATTACATCATTAAAATAGAAAATAATTCAAAGACCCAAAATAACAAATAGAAACCGTGTTTTGTATTTAGAAGACATTTTATGGCAGGGGTCCCCAACCTCTGGGATCTAACCTCTGATGATATGAGGTGGAGCTGATGCAGTAATAATAGAAATAAAGTGCACAATAAATGTAATGCTTCTGAATCACCGCGAAACCATCTCCAACCCTGGTTCATGGAAAAACTTTCTTCCATGAGATCAGTCCTTGGTGCCGATAAGGTTGGGCACCACTGTTTTATGGCACTTTTTGTCTTTCTTTCTCAAATTTTTCCAAAGCTTCTTATTCTAACAATTTCCTCTCGCCAATCAAAAGTCCACTTTTACAGATAAAATATAAAACAGGATTTATATTTGTCTAAAACAGTAATTCATTACTTAAAAACCCTAGATTCAGTTTAAACAGCAGCAACTATAATTATATCCTGCTTTTAACACTGCTTTACTGATATGATGCTATTCAAGCTTTTTAAGAACCAACATAGAAACAACTTGTTCATTCAAAAAAAATCAAGAAAAGTAAGATTATACTCGAATAAACATAAACTCATGTCATGTTCACCGACATGCTCTCAAAGCCTTGGATGTTTTCTGAAATGCTAAATATTTTGTGGGCACAGAGATGCCCTTCTCTCAGCGGCTCCTCACTCTGGACCCTGGGTCTATTCATCCTATGATGCCTCTGCACCGTCTGAGGGTCAGCGTCTCCTCACTCTGGACCCTGGCTCTGTTCATCCTATGACACTTCTGTGCCCTCTGAGGGTCAGCGGTTCCTCAATCTGGACCCTGGCTCTGTTCATCCTATGACACTTCTGCGCCCTCTGAGGGTCAGCGTCTCCTCACTCTGGACCCTGGGTCTGTTCATGCTGTGATGCCTCTGATCCCTCTGAGGGTCAGCAGCTCCTCAATCTGGACCCTGGCTCTGTTCATCCTATGACACTTCTGTGCCCTCTGAGGGTCAGCGTCTCCTCACTCTGGACCCTGGGTCTGTTCATGCTGTGATGCCTCTGAGCCCTCTGAGGGTCACTTTAGGATCTGCTTTGTTGGGAGCAACTTATTCAAGGTGGTTCAATGGTTTCTTCATCTTGCAAATTTGATTTTTTATTAGAATAATGACATTTATACACTTTCCACCTTCAAATCTGTAATTTCATAATCCCAAATATTAATTGAAGCTCACACTTATTGACACTGTTGAGAAAACAGAAGTATATGGAGTCAAGGTTACTAGGATAATAATTAGGAAATACTGCATATTTTCCAATCATGTCTGGCAGATTAACAAGCTAATAAAAATTTAAGATTCTGCCTCCTAGCACAAAGCAATTCAATAGTAATGCCATCATTAGATATCACAGTCTTTATTTTCTGATACTGGCATGATGAAATCAACTTAGAATCTGTTTGGTCCAGTTTATATAAAGCATGGATATGGCTTCTAACTTAGTACAATATCCTAAAAAGAACAGTATAAATGTGGCTGTCCTTCATTAAGAAATTGCAATAGGAAAATTAAGTATACACACACACACTTTATAATTCAATTGCCTCGTGTCATCTTGGAAACATTAAATTCCTCTTAAGTTCATTAAAAAAAAAAAACAAAAAAACCCTAAGGATCAATTGTTACCTTTCTTTTTTTTTTTTTTTTAAGAGTTGAACACAACTTAGCCACTAAACAACAACAACTATCCATCCATATTCCTACCTGTTAGAGGTAATTTGTGTTACTCTTTTTTTTTTTTTTTTGGTATTTTTTTACTTTACAATATTGTATTCGTTTTGCCATACCTCAACATGAATCCACCATGGGTGTACACATGTTCCCCATCCTGAAGCCCCCTCCCACCTCCTGCCCCATACCATCCCTCTGGGTCATCCCAGTGCACCAGCCCCAAGCATCCTGTATCCTGCATCGAACCTGGACTGACGATTCATTTCTTATATGACATTATACATGTTTCAATGCCATTCTCCCAAATCATCCCACCCTCTCCCTCTCCCAGAGTCCAAAAGACTGTTCTATACATCTGTGTCTCTTTTGCTGTCTCTCATACAGGGTTATTGTTACCATCTTTCTAAATTCCATATATATATACATTAGTATACTGTATTGGTGTTTTTCTTTCTGGCTTACTTCACTCTGTATAATAGGCTCCAGTTTCATCCACCTCATTAGAACTGATTCAAATGTATTCTTTTTAATGGTTGAGTAATACTCCATTGTGTATAGGTACCACAGCTTTCTTATCCATTCATCTGCTGATGGGCATCTAGGTTGCTTCCGTGTCCTGGCTATTATAAACAGTGCTGTGATGAACACTGGGGTACACATGTCTCTTTCAATTCTGGTTTCCTCGGTATATATGCCCAGCAGTGGGATTGCTAGGTCATAAGGCAGTTCTATTTCCAGTTTTTTAAGGAATCTCCACAGTGTTCTCCATAGTGGCTGTACTAGTTTGCATTCCCACCAACAGTGTAAGAGGGTTCCCTTTTCTCCACACCCTCTCCAGCATTTATTGCTTATAGACTTTTGGATCGCAGCCATTCTGACTGGCATGAAATGGTACCTCATTGTGGTTTTGATTTGCATTTCTCTGATAATGAGTGATGTTGAGCATCTTTTCATGTGTTGGTTAGCCATCTGCATGTCTTCTTTGGAGAAATGTCTATTTAGTTCTTTGGCCCATTTTTGATTGGGTCATTTATTTTTCTGGAATTGAGCTGCAGGAGTTGCTTGTATATTTTTGAGATTAGTTGTTTGTCAGTTGCTTCATTTGCTATCATTTTCTCCCATTCCGTAGGCTGTCTTTTCACCTTGCTTATAGTTTGCTTTGTTGTGCAGAAGCTTTTAATTTTAATTAGGTACCATTTGTTTATTTTTGCTTTTATTTCCAGTATTCTGGGAGGTGGATCATAGAGGATCCTGCTGTGATTTATGTTGGAGAGTGTTTTGCCTATGTTCTCCTCTAGGAGTTTTATAGTTTCCAGTATTTATTCCAGGTCTTATGTTTAGATCTTTAATCCATTTTGAGTTTATTTTTGTGTATGGTGTTAGAAAGTGTTCTAGTTTCATTCTTTTACAAGTGGTTGACCAGTTTTCCCAGCACCACTTGTTAAAGAGATTGTCTTTAATCCATTGTATATTCTTGCCTCCTTTGCCAAAGATAAGGTGTCCGTAGGTGCGTGGATTTATCTCTGGGCTTTCTATTTTGTTCCATTGATCTATATTTCTGTCTTTGTGCCAGTACCATATTGTCTTGATGACTGTGGCTTTGTAGTAGAGACTGAAGTCAGACAGGTTGATTCCTCCAGTTCCATTCTTCTTTCTCAAGATTGCTTTGGCTATTCGAGGTTTTTTGTATTTCCACACAAATTGTGAAATTATTTGTTCTAGCTCTCTGAAAAATACTGTTGGTAGCTTGATAGGGACTGCATTGAATCTATAGATTACTTTGGGTAGTATACTCATTTTCACTATATTGATTCTTCTGATCCATGAATATGGTATGTTTCTCCATCTATTAGTGTCCTCTTTGATTTCTTTCACCAGTGTTTTATAGTTTTCTACATATAGGTCTTTAGTTTCTCTAGGTAGGTATATTCCTAAGTATTTTATTCTTTTCGTTGCAATGGTGAATGGAATTGTTTCCTTAATTTCTCTTTCTATTTTCTCATTATTAGTGTATAGGAATGCAAGGGATTACCTTTCTATTATATTTAATTTGATAACCATAATAAAAACAAAGACTGATTGCTCCTTTCCTAACTTAAAATCTCCTCTTTCTACTAATTATACTTTCCTGTTTAGAAAACATTTAGGGAAAATGTGTAAACCTTTAATGACAAATTTTATTTTTGAATTCATGCTGCTGACAATTCATTTCTGCCTTTTAAGCTCAGTTTAAGCCAGTGATATGGATATCTGTTTTGTGGTAAAAAGAAATAACTGCTCCAACTGTACATATGGCAGAAGAACTAGTCTTTATAAAGAGTTTCTAAGAATAACTGTTGCACTGCCATACATTTTTTTTTTTCCTTTCCAGGGTAACAGCTACACATGTTAAGACGTTTTCAGTTGAAGAGAAGAAAAACTTGAGTAACTCTGGGTTTTAAATGCTAAACATATTACATTCACACTTTTATCAGAAAAGTATATCAGAACATATACATATATTTAAAAATCGATATTTTGGTCTCAAACTACAACTCCTGCTATTAAAAGACACAAAAGAGTACTAACCCAAAGGGCAAGAAATCCTGTGACTGAGTAACAGTTAAGACAGAAGATACAATTTCACCATGCTAAAGTCAGATATCACACAGGCTGATGCTCCAAATATTTAAAGCTCCTATCAATTCCAAAATTACAAACGAAGTTTAAAATAAATTTTGGGTGGTCTATCCAAAAAATATAATTATCACTCACAGTAGGTAACAGCCTTTACAGAGATTGCCAATGCCTGCGAGATATTCATCTGTAGGTTTCCTGTGTGTAATTCACTGTATTAGGTGTGCTGACAGCAAACACATACCTCAGAACATTAAACTTATTACCAGTTGGAAAAATACTTTTTATTTACAAATATACTTTCAAAGAATCTAAAAACCCATGTCATCACTCTTATAATGCAATCACGTATGTAGTCTGAAACACATGGCTCATATTTCATAAATGTTGAAAAACACACTATGAAATTGCCAAGTGAATACTACTAACACCTCTTCTTGTATGCACTCTTCCACAACAACAATCATGGGCAACTGGAATCTGCTTTACAAGCATGTCTATCTTTGTAAAAACTGCACATGCTTTGTTAGTGGGCATTGCACTTGCGTCGGACAAAAGTCTGATAATTTAATTGTATATTCAAAGATACAAAACAGTTAAATCCACTAGCATCAACAACCATCCAGGAAACCAATAATGAGGGTTGTGTGAAAGTAGAGTAACCCAGAGGTCCTAAAGTACTTAACATAAAATTCCAGGCCCTTCAATATCAGCCACAGGATACTACATTTCTTCAGCATTACATGTTTTCACATTTCAGTGATTACACTCTTAGCTCCCTTTATCAGAAATAATTTCCTTTCTTAAAGCTCTAATTCTAAAGATACCTACACCTCAATGTTCATACCAGCACTATTTACAACGACCAAGACATGACAGCAACCTAAATGTGCATCAACTGATGAATGGATAAAGAAGATGTGATACATATACACAATGGAGTATTACTCAGCCACAATAAAGAATAAAACAATGCCATTTACAGCAACCTGGGTGGACCCAGAGATTACATACCAAATGAAGTAAATCAGACAGAGAATGACAAATATCACTTATATATATAGAATCTAAAATATACTAATTATTTACAAAACAGAAATAGACCCACAGACATACAAAACAAACTTACGATTACCAAAGGGGAAAAGGAGAGGAGGGATAAATCAGGAGCTTGGAATTCACAGATTAAAAACTACTATATACAAAATAGATAAATAATAAGGTCTTACTGTATAGGACAGGGGTTCCCTGTTCATGATAACCTCTAATGGAAAAATATGAAAGACAATATATATATGTAAGTGAATCACTTTGCTGTACAACAGAAACTAATAACATAGTAAGTCAACAATACTTCAATTAAAAAAAAGAAATAATTCCCTCTCTTACTGCAGAACATCATTATATACTGGGATTTATCATATGATAACATAAAATATTTGACTGTCTCTCCCAATTGACCACCATTTGAATTCCTTGAAGACAGGAAGTGACTTGATTCACTTTTTTCCTTTTTTTGGCTGTGGCTTGTGGGATCCTAGTTCCCTGACCACGACTGAACTCAGGCCCTCAGCAGTTAAAAGCACAGAGTCCCAACCACTGGACCACCAGAAAATCCACTTGATTCATTTTTACATCCCCAGTACCTAAAAACTAGGAGGCTCTAAAGCAACATGACACTTTCAGAGTCGAAAACATAATTCTGGAAAACTATGTTTTAATCCTAGGCTCCACCAGCCAATTTTGCAGTCTCCTTACATGTAAATCAGGACTAAAACACCTGGCAGGGTTGTTGGGAAACTGAAAGGTACCTACAAAGTGACTAACCCAGTGCCTGGCACATCGAAGACTGTAACGTGTACTCATCAAATGTTAATTGAACTGATCTTCCCCTACAGCTCTCTCCACTTATATGCTTATTCAAAATATCCCCAGACTTCTCAAAATTTAAACCGCCACCATGTTCCTTTGTACCCTTTTTATACACCAGAATTAAAATAAAACTATAGCTATAAAAATAAAGGGTTTTACAGTGTTTTCAGACAAATAGGCATCTGAGAGCACTAAGTTCAAGTTTTATCCAGAAATAAAATATCCTAAGAAATGGGAACTAAAGTACCAGGCATTCTGTTTTATTGTCTCTTCTACCTCCCACCAAAAGGGCAGGGAAAAAAAGCTTCAATATTTATAAGACTAAGAATAATGGATGTGCATAATTTTGCCTTAACATACATTTCTGCCTTTTTAGCTCAGTTTAAACTCAATGAAACGCCTAGAACACAGACTAATTATGCATAAAAAAGATGCTTTAACTGCAGTGCACATTCAGTAGACAAAAATCCAAAGAACGCAGACCTGCCTGAAACATTTACAAATCAATTCATTAAATTGATTTGGAATGAATTGTGCTGTAATTTAAAACATAGATTACCACAGGCCAAACTTGATAAAGTTCCATTTTTAAGGCACTTTCACTTGACCTAAGAATTTTCAAGAAACAACAATCTGCCTAATCTTAAAAAAAGCTATTGTATGTAAATACTAGCTTTTAAAGGAGTAATGTTTAAGAACATAATCATAAAGAAATTTCAAGAGTACAAAAAATTATATGTTTGAATTAACTAATAACTTCAATAAATCACTGATATTTTATTGAGAACAGGCAATGTGTTTCCATTTCAAAATGAATTATCCCACATTTAATGTCTAGAATGTTTCCATCTCATTTCATAATTCTAATATAATGGTAGAAGAAATTTTTTAAGTTTCCTTCTCTTTTCATGAAAAAAAGCTGTTCCTTGAGAAACAAATGATTATGCCTGAGTCTTTTTGTCCTACTCAAGTCTCCTGAAGACTTATTCTTGATCTTAATGCAAATTAAATATTTTGCTATTTTTTTCTCCTTATCTTTCTTACAATGTAATGATAATAATAGTTGTCACCACACAGGGTATAGCTCAAAAAGCACCAAAACTAAGGTTCAGAAAGACTCATCTAATTTTAATTACACATCAGGCAAATGGGGGCATGAAGTCAACTATTCAGTTAATTAAGTGGCTAAAATAAGTGCTTCCTGGAGGGGATAGGCTATCTGTTAAAATCACGATAAAATGGAGAAGGAAATGACAACCCACTCCAGTGTTCTTGCCTGGAAAATTCGTTGGACAGAGGAGCCTGGCAGGCTGCAGTCCATGGGGTTACATGACTGAGCATGCATGCATGAGGGTAGTGGGAGATGGGTTGGTAGCAATAAACTGGTAGAACTAAAAAAAAAAACAAAAATCACAATAAAATATGGACCTAGTGAATCGGGTTCAAGATGGGGAGCACATGTATACCTGTGATGGATTCATTTTGATATTTGGCAAAACTAATACAATTATGTAAAGTTTAAAAATAAAATAAAATTAAAAAGAAAAAAACATAAAAAAAAAGAAATCTAGTGAATCAATCTTTCTCTCTCTCTCTCTCTCTCTCTCTCACACACACATCTCCAAAAAAAGAAATACACAGGAATCTGCAGAACATAAGTAATCAAAATAATACTGGGTTGACCAAGAAGTTCCTTCAGTTTTTAAGTACAAATAAAAGACCAATTTTTCATTTTCACCAAGGATTTTATTGAACAAAGTATTCACCATTTTGTTCCACTACCTTCTGCCATTTTTCAGGCAACCTGCTAAATCCATCTGCCCAAAACCTTTTATCTTGAGTAAAAAACTGTTCCAGGCACCTTTTACAGTCTTCCGAGGAACTGAAATGGTTTTCTTTCATTAAGAGAATTTTATAAAGACTGAAATAAATGGAAATCTAAAGGTGCAATGTCTGCTGAATATGGCACATAAATCAGAACGTCCTAGTCAAGTTGTAAGAGTTTCTGCCTGGTCACTAAAGACAACATGCAGTCTTGCACTATCCTTATGGAAGACAATGTGTTTGCTGTTGGCTACTTCCAGATGGCTTTTTCAAGTAATGCCTTCAGTTGGTCTAACTGGGAGCAGTACTTGTTGGAATTAATTGTTTAGCTTTTCAGAAGGAGCTCATAATAGAGAACTCCCTTCCAATCCCACCATAGACTGGCCTTCAGTGTGGTTGGTGGTGGTCGTTTCACTTGTCCCATGATCTCTTCTGTTCCGCACTATTGTACAGGATCCAGTTTTTATTACTCATCTCAATTTGTTTTAAAATGGGATGTTTTTGAACCTTCCTGGTGGAGAATTCGCCTGCCAATGGAGGAGACATGGATTCGATCCCTGCATAGGGAAGATCCTACATGCCATGGAGCAGCTAAGCCCTTGCCCCACAACCACTGAGCCTGAGAGCCACAGCTACCAAGGAGCTGCAACTTCTGAAGCCAGATACCTAGAGACTGTGCTCTGCGGGAAGAGAAGCTGCCACAATGAGAAGCCTGAGCTCCGCAACGAAGAGGAGCCCTGACTCGGGGCAACTAGAGAAAGCCCGCACACAGTAACAAGACCCGGTGCAACCAAAAATTAATAAATTAATTAAAAAATAATAATCAATTAAAAATGGGATGTTTTTGTTATGCTTAAGTAGAGGATCACAGGAAGAAATAAGATCAAGAAGGTTTTTCCACTTATGTGGAACCCAAACATCAAGAGATGACCGTAATGTAACCAAGCTGGTGCAAATGATTTTCAATGCTTGATGTGAACATTTCATGTGTGTTGACTATCTCTCATGCAGTATTAGCACTGATTCTTCTCAAAGTCTCAATATGATTTCTATCAACTTCAACTGGTCTATCCGACCATGGGCCATCATCCAGAGATAAATCTTTAGTACAAACCTTCAAAAACCATTTTGACAATTTCCACACACTGTATTAACCCTTTTTTTGTTTCAGTTGCATTTTCACTGTTCTTGAAACAATAAAGCATAATATGCCAGAAATGTTGCTTTTTTTCTTCCATCTTCAATATTAAAATGGCTACAGAAAAATTCATCAGTTTTGATACAATTTTTTAACGCACACTGATATGATAGCTGTCATACTACAATCTAACAAAACTGTTTCAAATGAAGTTAAAGACAGCTAAGCACTATTAGAACCAGTTTATAGAAAAAGCAGAACCAACCTAATAATCTGAACTGAGTCATTTCTGAGTCTGCCTAAGAAGCAAGAACCATTGTAACAGGTCTTTGCATACAATTAAGTCTCCTCCAGTGAAATCCCTGTTGGGCCTCAGTTTCCTCATCTGAGCATAACCCCATTCAACTATATGATTTCTCAATTCGATTCTAATTTTACATGTTCTATATTAAATTAGGTTAACAATAGTAATTAACTAAATTGCTGTTAATGTCTAGATGACATACAGACATGTAAAGATATGAATGTTTAAATAAGCAATATGTAAGTTACTGAAATACATATTATGAATCTTTTAAAATCCAAGAAAGAATTTTTCTTTGCTCCAAACAGTTTTTGATATGTCACCCTTAAAAGTCTTTGTTGTTTCTAGTAATATGACACAAAAGCTGAGAAAAACCAAACAATACCTCAATGAAAACAAAAATTATTTTCTATTCCAGGTTCCTTTTCTTTAAAATGAAAGAAGAGAAATGCAACAAAATCATGGTCTATGAAACAAACTGTAACTAAAGAGGGTATTTTAAATTATTTCCACAAATGCCCAAAGCAATTTGAACTTTCTAAAATTTGTCACCCTGTTGAACTAGAGTACTTTAGCTTTATAAAAGCTTTCTTGAAGTTTGCCACAAAATTTCAAAATAACTACCTTTTCTTCAGTGGAAATAAATGATGTTGCTATGACATTTTTCCTGAAAACTTTACAGTATTCAAACTACCTAATCTTTCTATTGTAAGTATTCTGGTTTTTTTTTTTTTTTTTTTTCTCTCTCTCTTGGTTCTATAAGCAAAAAATCAAGTAAAAAATAAGCTGATTTTTTTTGACTTATTTGGTTCCACAATTAAAACAAAATTTAGTCTCTAAATGAGTATTTTTAAACATATTCATCTTACAATTTTCAACTGAGGCTTAAAATAATACTTGAAATAAAAATTGGCAATAAATTTAAGTCTCTGCATAAAGATTCCTTTCTAATTGTATTATTCATGTAGATTTGAAAGACACATACATTCCAGTTCAAGCTGAGCGTACATGAAAAGTCACAACCTTTGCTAGTACTGCCACCTGCTGTTGATTCTAAATCATTTTCCAGCAAATATAAATTGAAATAAAAATAAATGGAATAGCATGGACAAATTGGTCTGGAAAGCAAACATGGAAGGATTTTAAACACAATTTGTGTGCAAACCACTGATAAAGTTTTTCTAACAAAGTTATATCTACATTGTAATAAGCCTCTTACTATGAAAGAGCAGCATAGTATATGACTGAAAAGACCCTTGAACCTTTTTCATCAGTCGCATTTCATTGAGGTATATTTGCTTTTAAGTTTTTTATTGAAGTATAGCTGTCATACAATATAATATTGGTTTCAGGTATACAACACAGTGATTTGACATTTATATACACTACAAACTAATCACCGTAAGTCTAGTAATCATTTGTCAGACTAAAGTATATTTTTTACAAGAGCATTAATTATGTGACAAAAAAAGAGGTAATTCAGTACCAAAAAACTGAAATTATTAAAGCTTTTTCAGAAAGAATTAAGTGATTTTCTTTTCATTGAGTAAACATGTCTAATAAATGAGAAATAAGCATATATGTACAAGGCATAAACAAAAATCAGTGAATCTAGTTGAAGGATACACAGAATATAATGTTTCTATCCTTTCTTTCTGATGTTTATAAAGTTTCTAAATAAAAAGTTGGAGAAAAAATATAATGCATTGATATTGTTGATTTGTTTTACCAGTGCAGCTAAATTTCAAGGAATTTAAGAGAACACTGAACTTGTATTTGACAAATTTAATACGTATTTTAAAGTCTGAGAAAGGCTGAAATAATACTGAGGCTTTCATTTTTCCTCATTCTAGAGAAACATGATTTAGAGCAACCCTGGTCTTATGGGAGTTGGCTAGTTATACAGTTGGAGCAGTGACCTAATACTCCTTCTTGGGTAGAACAGGAACAAAGTGCATAAAAGAACATGAGTTTACTCCATACTTTTTCCT
Source organism: Bos indicus (assembly GCF_029378745.1). Classification (NCBI taxonomy): domain Eukaryota; kingdom Metazoa; phylum Chordata; class Mammalia; order Artiodactyla; family Bovidae; genus Bos; species Bos indicus. Next base: position 102,387,876 of record NC_091766.1, on the reverse strand, counting down.
TTCAAAATTTAACAGCTTTAAAACTGTTACTTAAAGCTTTATCAGTGTCCTTCCATTTTCCGTGTCTATCAAACATTAAAAAACAGAACCAAGACCTTTTTCAAAAAACATGCATGAGAATTTTATTATTAAAACTACAGAAAACTCATTTTAAAGCTGCCTATTTTTTACCAAGAAATCTAACATTTGCATAATAAACAGCTTCAGATTGTCTACTGAACTCTTTATGGATTTCCCCACTCACTTTCCTCATCCATATATGTGTGTGTATGTATGTGTTCAGCCATGTCTAACTCTTTGCAACCCCACGGACTGTAACCCGCCAGGCTCCGCTATCCATGGAATTTTCCAGGCAAGAATAGTGGAGTAGGTTGCCATTTTCTCCTCCAGGGGATCTTCCAACCCAGGGATCGAACCTGCAACTCTTGCATTTCCTGCATTGGCAGGTGGATTCTTCAACACTGTGCCACCTGGGAAGCCCTCCCTCATCCATAGAATTTTAAAATCCTTGATCCCAGAAGGTCATAGTCTATAGGACAGTGCTTATCTCTTCTTGAAGTTAAGAAAGGATGGTTCAGTATCTGATATTTTTGTAAAGTGGCAACATATAAATTTAATGGTTATGGGGCTGTCATTGGGTACAAAATGCATTGAAAAGCAGAAAGAAATGCCCACAAGCAAAGAGAAAATAAGAAAAGGCAAGTACAATTTCCACCCCACCCCCCCTCCCCCCAAAAAAGAAGAAAGCACAGAAGGAGAGACAGGGAGTAATGCCTGGCAGCTTTCTAGTCCATAAGCCCAGCAGTACTTCCTTCCACAACCTCTCCCATATCCATACGACCCCCTTCACAAAGGGAACTCTGACTACTTTGCTACGTGATTCTGTTTCTTGAAGCCAAAAACCTTGACTCCAACAAGTCCAAAGAAAATTCTTGGACATTTTTGACACAAGAGAAAAATTCAAACCCAAATAAAAATGAAAAAAACTGAAAGATGTGGATGGATGTTGTCCGTGAAACACAATTTTAGAGACAAGTACTATCCATTAAAAAACTTGTAGTATTGACCTAGAGGAGAGTCCACACATCGGAATTTCAGTGGTTTCTGTGGTAGATGATATTATTTATTCAAAATATTCACTCCTCCTTATAAGTTCCCTCTGTAATGACTTGACTTACATAAGAAATATAATTCCTGCCACCACAATCTCAGGCTTGACCATGGAACTTGCTTTGGCCAATCCAAAGTAAGCCCAAGGAACCTGTGCCATTGTCAAGCAGAAACTTGAATGGCATGGTGCGTTTTCACTGAGCTTTCCTTTCTCTCTGACCAAACTGGAATAACCAACAATGTGAGGTTGTATTACAATAATGTGAGGATGTGTTACATACCAACCTGCCACAGAGGTGTAACATGAACAAGAAATAAACCTATACTGTTGTAAGTCACAGAAATGTAGCTGTTGATTGGTACCACAATATAACCTGGAAAAAGCTGCTAGTGCAGGTCTCAAACAGATTCTCATTATAAATAAAGCCAATGGCTAAGAAAGCAAATATTTAATTCTGAGTGAGTGAGTGAGAGTCATGCAGTCGTGTCCAACTCTTTGCAACCCCATGGACTATGTATGTAGTCCATGGAATTCTCCAGGCCAGAATACTGGAGTGGGTGGCCTTTTCCTTCTCCAGGGGATCTTTCCAACCCAGGGATTGAACCCAGGTCTCCCGCATTGCAGGCGGATTCTTTACCAGCTGAGCAACAAAGGAAACCCAAAGAATACTGGAGTGGGTAGCCTATCCCTTCTCTGGTGGATCTTCCTGACCCAGGAATCAAACTGGGGTCTCCTGCATTGCAGGCGGATTCTTTACCAACTAAGCTTCTGAAGTTCATTTAAATATTGCTAAAAGGTCACGTCTGAAATGTCGTTTTAGTTCTCAAGCTATCACAGTGTTGAATGATTTTAAGGCTCTTTATATAGAATACTCGGGGCTTCCCAGGTGGCACAGTGGTAAGGAATCTGCCTGCCCATGCAGCAAGAAACCCAAGAGATGTGGGTTCAATCCTTGGATCGGGAAGATCCCCTGGAGTAGGAAATGGCAACCCGCTCCAGTATTCTTGCCTGGAAAATCCCAGGGAGCCTAGCAGGCTACAGTCCATGAGGTCACAAACAGTTGGAAATAACTGCACACACACACACATACAGAATACTTACCAAGGAATAGATTTATTACATTATCCATGTTTCTAAAAATTGCCAACAGATTTATCAAAAGATATATTTTTTCTTAATATATATTTCAGAGATATTCTAATTTTAACATGTATACTAAATACTGAATAAAAAAATTTTGACATTTTAAAACAATGGATCAGTTGAGAAAAAGTTTCAACAAAATTTTATTTTCTCCTACTATAATTATGAAAATCTGATTCCAAGGATTTCTCCCAAATAGTGTAAACCAAAAGCAACTGTTAACATCACTCTTATTTTATTGGTCATTTTATAATATCTGAAGACTTACATGATCCAGACATTAATTCTGCTTTAAGTATCTTCTTCTGAAAAAATATGCCTTATTTAATATTTTGATAACTGGAAAATGTTATCAAATAATTATAAAATTATATGTGAAACTAATTCTATATATCCTGCCACTAAGATTAGTTGCATGGCCTTAGGGAAGTCATTCAACTTCTCTAGTTGGACACGACTAAGCAACTAAGCATATAAGCCAGCAGAAAGGCTTAGAAAAACAAGGAGAATGATCTCTGCCAACTGCACAGAGTAGGAATCAAATGATGCTAGAAGTCCTTGCTCAACCTAAAAGAAAGGCCACATGGTCACAGTAAAAGAAGCAGAATAGTTACATACAGTTTTCATAAACCTTAGTATGAAGAATAAATAGTTTAAGAATCAAGTAGTGTGGGACACCCTTCTACTTCTCCACTAATCCCACCATTTAACCACAATAAACTAACTGTATTAATGAGAGAAATTTCTCATATAATTCACTTTTTTATTCTAGGTGATAATTTGATAAACACTCTCCATTTCAAGTACAAAATAATGTCTTAAAGAAAAAGATATTAAGTAAAGTTTAAAAATAAAATAAAATTAATTAATTAAAAAAAAAGGAATAACCCCAAAGTGTTTTAAGTTACATATGCCAGTATTTCTTAAACTTTTTCTCATTTACTCATCTAATCCTTATAACAATTTTATGAGGAAGATACTATTAATCAACCCATTATCCAGATAAAATAATTGAGGCACAGATTAAATTACTGGCTCAAACTCACAGTTCAAAGTAACAAGAGTCAGGTTTTGAACCAGGCAGGCGGTATTAGATTAACCTCCATGTCAACCAAATATTATCATACTTCCATAAGTGAAGCAAAAAGAATTTGGGAAATAAATGAAATGTAGTAGTGCCAATAAAATAATAAGCTATTATTTCATTAGTTCACATTAAGAATGTCTTTTGATTAATACCATTCACTTGAATTATTGAAATTCCATATTGGTAGAATCATGTGATTCATCAACTAATATAAATGTTGTTCACCTAAATGCATAACTTCCATTGCTACAATCTATTTCTTTCATCACTACTGATGAATCACCTTGGAAAAATCCATTTTGTTTCTTTACTGGGGCTGAGAAATTTTAACCTGTGAACTACATTGTGTCCTTGGTAATGAAAAGGTAAAGTTGGAAAGTTTAAGATCAAGAACAAATAAACATACAGTAGTTGCAACACTAAAAATAACAGCTACTGCACCTACAGCAGATCTGTGATACAGCACAGAAGTCTGCAAGAAGACACCCCAAATTGTATATAGAGCATACATTTATTGTATCTTTTGGAGAATGAATCTGTAAAAACGACAATATAAACAATAGCCCCAGAAGTATCAACACTGTGAAAATGACTATACTACCAAATGCAACCTATAGATTCAATGCAATCCCTGTCAAATTACCAACAGCATTTTTCACAGAACTAGAACAAAAAACTTCACAATTTGAGGGAAACACAAAAGATCCCAAATAGTCAAAGCAATCCTGAGAAAGAAGTATGGAGCTGAAGGAATCCACATTCCAGAATCGGACTATACTACAAAGCTACAGCCATGAAGATCGTAGGGTACTGGCACAAAAACAGGAATACAGACCAATGGAACAAGATAAAAAGCCCAGAGATAAACCCACGCATCTATGGGCAACTTATCTTTGACAAACAAGGCAAGAATATACAATGCGGAAAAGATAGCCTCTTCAATAAGTGGTGCTGGGAACACTAGACAGCTATGTGTAAAAGAATGAAATTAGAACACTTCCTAACACCATACACAAAGATAAACTCAAAATGGACTAAAGGCTTAAATATAAGACCAGAAAGTGTAAAACTCTTTGAGGAAAACATAGGCAGAACTCTTCATCACATAAATCACAGCAAGATCCTCCATGACTCACCTCCTAGAGTAATGGAAATAAAAACAAAAATAAACAAGTGGGACCTAATTAAACTTAAAAGGTTATGTACAGCAAAGGAAACTAAAGTCAAGGTGAAAAAACAACACACAGAATGGGAAAAAATAATAGGAAATGAAACAACTGACAAAGGGTTAATTTTCAAGATATACAAGCAGCTCATGCAACTCAATGTCAGAAAAACAAACAACCCAGCAAAAAAAGTGGGATAAAGACCTAAACAGACATTTCTCCAAAGACATACAGATGGCTAACAAACACATGAAAAGATGCTCAACATCACTCATTATTAGAGAAATGACAAATCAAATCAAAACTACAATGAGACATCACCTCACACCGGTGAGAATGACCATCAAAAAATCTACAAACAATAAATGCTGGAGAGGGTGTGAAGAAAAGGGAACCCTCTTGCACTGTTGCTAGAAATGTAAATTGATACAGCCACTATGGAGAACAGTATGGAGATTCCTTAAAAAACTGGGAATAACACTACCATATGGCCCAACAATCCCACTACTGGGCATATACCCTGAGAAAACCATAACTGAAAAAGACACCTGTAGCCCAGTGTTCATTGCAGCACTATTTACAATAGCGCAGACGTGGCAGCAACCTAGATGTCCATTGAAAGATGAATGGATAAAAGAGCTGTGGAATATAATAACGGAATATTATTCAGCCATGAAAAAGAATGCATTTCAGTCAGCGTTGATGAGGTGGATGAACCTATAGTCTATTATACCAAGTGAAGTAATTCAGAAAGAGAAAAATAAATATTATATTTTAATGCATATACATGGAATCTAGAGAGACGGTACTGATGATCCTATTCGCAGGGCAGCAATGGAGACACAGATATAGAGAACAGACTTACAGACATAGCAGGGTTGGGGAAAGGAACAGGTGAGACGAACAGAGAGATAACATGGAAACATATGTAAAACAGACATATGGGGAATTTGCTGCATGACTCAGGGAACTCAAACGGGGGCTCTGTGACAACCTTGAGGGATGGGTTGGGGTGGGAGGTAGGAGGGAGGTTCAAGAGGGAGGGGACATATGTATACCTATGTCTTATCCATGTTGATGTGATGGTAAAAACCAATATAATATTGTAAAGCAACTATCCTTCAATTAAAAATAAATAAATTTTAAAAAGAAAAAGTCCCATGGAATGATCCATGTAAATGAATATAACAACGCTGCAAATACCAGTGAAAGAAACACTTAGATGGAGATCTGAATGCTAATGACAATTTCTTGCCAGCTATTATTTTATACAAGAAGATATGCCACTGAAACAGAGAAATTTGAACTTGTGATTTGAGAAAGCATTCACTAGCTGCAAAAAAAAAAAAAAAATACATTTTTCCAAATTTAAATTATATTCAAAACCTTCAAGAAAAAAATCACAAGATTCAGTTTAATTTAAATAACTTACATTTGATATATTCAAATAATTCAGAACTTTAAACAAAACACACACACACAAACCGTGTCCCCAGTATCAGAGAAAGGTGACAAAAATCCATTACTTTCAGGAGAAAAGAGTCAACCATTTCCAAGGAGACTATTTGACTCTCTAGAGGATCTAATTTCCCAGAATTAAGCCAGGGTTTTTATGACTGGTCCATTATGAAAAAGATCTTATGCATTTTGTCCCAATTTTTCAAATGAGAAAATTCACACAGATTAAATATAAAAGAACCTCTATATTTTTACATCTAAATTTGCTCAAATTGTCAACAGAATAGAAATTTGTTTTTATCAATATATCACAGGAAAATGATTTCTCAAAACAACTTTCCTTGGTACTATAAACTACATAAAACAAACAGCAACTGAGCTATCACTACATCTTAGCTTTCGAGAAGGCTGATCAGGATCACATACTTTCTTTTTCCAGAACATATCTGTTGCTTTTCTAATAATAGCAATAAGCCCAAGAGGGCATCCATACACATTTCCAAGTTTCAATAATAGTCAAAGTATTAAGTAACTATCCCAGTATAATACACTATCCAAAACAGTCTTTGGCCAGTACACCTCTTCAAAGAGATCCTGTAATTGCTTCACTCTGCCTTCAATGAACTGTCTGTAATGAAAGTTGCTTTTTAGGCTTAACCTAGCACTGCGCCCTGTGGGAAATGATGGGTCTTTGTAAAATGTGTTACCGTTTACTAATAAGGATGCAGAAGCAGCAGAGCTGATGAACCAGCAAATCTGCTCTGACTAATTTGGGCTTTGCTGAATGAATTTGAATATCATCAAAATATATTATCCTTACCCATAACCTGCTTCCTATGATTCGCTCTATCTCCACACTCATTTCAAAAGTAACTTTAAGCACTTCAATATTTTACATACCTGTGCTAGTCCTATGGCATTATATAAAACAGGACTTTCCCTCCCTCCCCTAAAGGATAAAAATGAAGCTTACTATAGATAAAAGTAACCACGTGACTATTTCAGACCTGGAGAAAAACGAGAACATTTATACAGCAATATTTACATTTGAAAACACATAGTAAATGAGAATTTCTCACTTAAATAATAGAAAATTACTTGAATATTTACCAACTAACCACCAGGAAACCATGAAAGAGTAGGTTAAAATTCTTTTACCAGTAACAGATTGTTTTATCTTGAACACACCTTCCCTCCCTCCCGCCCTCTCCCTCTCTTCCTTCCTTTCCTCTCTTCTTGGGTCATTCATGAATCTATTTAACTTCTACTAAGAGTATAACACATGCCAGGCATTATGGTTGAAAAGGATGAAAAGATGGACAGAAGAGTTGTTCCCCAAAGGAGCTCCTAATCTTTTGAGTGTTAGAAAAAGAGAAATACCTATACTATAAATTATTATGAAAAAGGTTTATTCAGAGTGCTCTGGAACCAGCAAATATGAGTGCCACAGGATGGTGAAACAAGAACTTAGTTCTGAAAATCAAGTAGGAATTACTCAAGAACAGGTTATATGGGTGAAGAGGTAGAGTGTTTCTAAGAGAAGAAACAGAAGGAGCTGACACACCACAGTGTCTGTAATAACTGGTGGCGTCCGTGGTAAAGAACCCGCCTGCCGATGCAGGATACAAGAGACACAGGTTTGATCCCTGGGTCAGGAAGATCCCCTGGAGGAGGGCACATGACTGAAGCAACTTAACACACACATACATACACACACACACACACACACACACACACACACACACACGTAGAAAATGAGAGTAGGGGAGCTCCCCAAAGTTGGGTACATAAGACAAATACAAGAGCACAGGAAGAAAAAACTAAAACTTTTCTTACAATTATTCTTACCACCTCCTTTTCCCAAAATTATCTTTTTGTACATATGATATACTGTATACAATATTTTAGAATGCTAACCACTGTACATGTATATAATTTACAAATAAATAAATATATTCTAGATATATGTCCTTCAAAATGCAATTGATGGCACTGTGATTAAATAAAAACAAAGAACTCATATTCTACATTGTCTTGAAAGTGATGTATAGTAATAAAGTACTTAAAGCAAATGAACAACTGGATTTTAAAAGATCACTCTTTACCTGTAACCTAGGAGATAAATTAGAAGAGATCTGAGACAAGAAAAGTAGTAGCGAAGCCTCTTCAGTCATCCCAGCGAGAAGGTCTTAAACAATGACGGTGTCACAGTGGGAATGCCAAAGAGGAGGCAGAATTGCTTATAAGGAAAAAAGATTATCAAGTGTAAATCAGATTGACTTACGTCATTCATTAGATTTTGGCGCAACACGATTCCATAAACACAATTTATACATTCTTCCAAAAGTAGGCTTACAAATCAAGTTATAAGGTACTATTATCTATTTGAGGTCATTGAAACTCAAAGATGAAATTATATTCTGATTTCAGGAGTAGGACCAATCCTTGAAAAGCAATATGATCACTGTTCTAGCTTTATCACTCCAGTTTTTCTCATATATGGTAAATTAAAATCTTGATCACTGAATATGGGAAAAAAAGGAAGGAGGGGGTTGGCAAAGGTGAGGGTGAAATATATTGGCTGATATTAAAGTAAGATGCTAAGACCAGTATCCAATTATGCCCTGGCTTCCCATCAGTGATGGAACAAAGATAGTATTGTGTTTCTGTTGTTCTCTTTCTGCTTTACCAGGTTCCATAGGCCAGGAACTTTTAAGTAAATCTGCCTCCAAATCTATCACAGATTTTGTTAGCTAAGTAAAATAGAAACCATACAAAAGAGGATGAATGATGACCTATAACTTAGGCAGTTACTGTTGTTCAGTCACTAAGTTGTGTCTGACTCTCTGTGACCCCATGGACTTAGCCCGCCAGGCTCCTCTGTCCATGGGATTTCCCAGGCAAGAATACTAGAGTGGATTGTCATGCCTTCCTCCAGGGCATCTTCCTGACCCAAGGACTGAACCCACGTCTCCTGCTTAGCAGGTAGATTGTTTACTGCTAAGCCACCAGGGAACCCCACAACTAGGTTTAAGTTGTAGTCATTGGGGTTTAAAGTTGGATTTTAAAAAATTAACTACATTTTGCATAACTGAAGTATAATATTACTCTCCATCAACATTTTAAGAACTCCTTATTTTTTGAATGAATGAATTAATTTTTAAATTTTATTGCAGATCAAAGTGCCTGGTCTTACCTAGAATGTATCATACTGATGATCCTGTTGCCAGTAAAGTTCCTTGTGATAAACAAGGATGTTTTCACTCACAGCATGTAACTTTTTAACTAGGACAATGTGGGATATTATAAGAGCTATCCCTAGTTGCATTTTGTAATAATTTCTTATTCTGCACTGTAAGTATTTCACATGCCTTGGGACTTCCCCGGTGGCACAGACGGTAAAGCGTCTGTCTACAATGCGGGAGACCTGGGTTCGATCCCTGGGTCAGGAAGATTCCCTGGAGAAGGAAATGGCAACCCACTCCAGTACTCTTGCCTAGAAAATCCCATGGATGGAGGAGCCTGGTGTCCATGGAGTCGCAAAGAATCGGACACGACTGAGCAACTTCACTTCACTTTCACTTTCAGTGGCATAGCTTCTCAAAGCACTCTATAGTTTTCCCACAGTTCTATCGGTCATATTTATTTTGGAACTGACTAGACTATAATGGCAATAGATGAATTTGCAAGGATTTTTCACAAGACCTTCAAATATTAGAAATTATTTTTAACATTAATGTGTGAAACACGAATGTCAAAGCCACTAATTTAATCCTGAAAGTAGGTTTTCCATCCTAAAAATATGTAAGTACTTTTTGGAATAAAAACTCTGCAAGTTCACTGGATTGAGACTGACAGTTCAGATCAGAGAATAAAAACAAAATGCCATCCCACAAATTCAAAAAGTATTTATTAATCAGTTTAAATTTCACCCCTCTTTTTAATGTATTCTGAGAATATTGAAGCAATCAGCATTCTATTATTGTTGTAATGATAGCTTAGGAGGTGACAGAAATCCTCTCTGGGAGACTGAACTCAAGACAAGCTGGAGACAGCTGACAGGGCCCACTGCAGGGGCACTTTGTTTAGCAATAACAGGATAGGTGCCCTCTAACCATACTAAAGTCATCCCAGTTTTTCATGCCAAAATTCCAGATTTACTCCTGAACTAACCCTACACAGGGCTCAAGAAAACAGAATATATTCACCTCCAGCAATAAATTAATGGACATGTGAGCACATAACATGTGGCTTTAAATATAGCACTATATTACCCATCTTCCATAGAGACAGAATGGACTCTGATTCATAGAGCAGGTAACAAACCTAAGGCTCCCAATCATGGCTGAAGGAATTTACGTGCACTGCAGACACTCACTCTCCTCGGAAGGTCATCTCTGCACAGCCTGGGAAATAATCCCTGCCAGCCGATTTGCAAACTGCCTGAGGCATCGCTCCTGAGAGACATAACTCCTCTTCTTTCAAGGCTAGAGGTCAGAGCCATGATCACAGCTCAGTCAAATTTAAAGGAAAAAGTATCTGGGGTCAAAAATATCCTAAGGAAAAATAGAAGACTAAAACTGACAAACTATATTGTGCTCCTCTGAGCTTTAGTATGATGATGGAAAAAAATCTGTTGCAGAATATTAAGTTTAGATTTTTTTTTATCTGACAGCTTCAAAGTAAGTAAAACTGAATACAGAATCTGACGAATGTCATGCTGCAATCAGTTTCGAGGACATTTTTAAATGCTACATACCCATTTAAATCCTCATCAGCCTAGACATTCCAAAAAAGTAAAATAAAATCAAGTGTAAGAGACTTAAACATGAAATGTGAGCAGCAGCTCAGTGATTAAATTACTGCATCAATTAACTTGAGTACACAGATAGAAGGCTGCTCTTTCAAGCAATGTTAATTGTGCCTCTGATCAGACAAGACTCCTCCTCACATCATGCTTGTCGCTTCATAAAACACAATGTACACAGCGAAAAGGCAGAGACAATTTGTAAATAAGAACAAACTGCTCCTTGAAAATTCTCTATAAAATACATAAATTGATGTTTGTGTTAAAAAAAAAAAGTAGTCATTTCCATACACTTCTAAAAAAAACAGTCATTTCCATACACTTTTAACAGTGAAAAACTCTGAAAACTGTTTTTGAAAATCATAAGACAGATGAAATTACCATTAAACTCAACAAGAGTCACTTGGTACCCATAAAAATCATAAATGAGCACATTTAAAGACTAAAGGCATTTCTGGATGTACACATCGCAAAAGGGTAAAGTGCTTCATTTTGGTCATCTCTGCCAACTGCTATTACATGCTGTCATTCTCAGTAAGAGGAAATGCATTTGAAGAAGCGGAGTGAGTGCAACAGGCCTTAAATCAGGCAAGCTGGGGACCGCAGACAGAGCGCTGTCTGCACTCTGCCGACCGGGGCCCTTGAATATCAGGATTTTATGGGGTGCTTTTCTGATATATCTGACTCTTAGTGGACTCTAGTAACTCCTTGGAATCTGGACTACTAACCTACTCAATATCTATTAATTTTGCTCCCGCTCTTTTTTAAGGTTCCAGCTTCTATCCAGGCAAAGAGAAAAGGAAGAATCCAATTTGTACTTTCATTTTTCCTGGCCCTTCAAAACTGAGGTCAGAGGTCACCTCCTCATTGTTTTCTGTATTACTCAGAACAGACTTGTTATGGCATGCTACCGATTAAGGCTGCTGAAGCTGCAGGGGTTCACACCTTTTATTTACATATGCAAAGTCCACTGCAAGTCTGGTGGCTCTCCAAAGCAGCGCCCTCCCTAGGCTAAAGGCCAGTCCTATCTCCTTAACATGCCACACCCAGATTACCACAGTAGGGTAAAAAGGATCTGGAAGACAACGTATGTCTCATAGCTACTTTGTCCCAAGAGAGCACCACTTCTGTCCAAAATGCATTAGCTATAACTAACCAGAAGTCGTACTGAGCTTGAAGGAAAGTGGGTCATATCCTCTTTCCAGAAGATCTGGAAGAAGAGAAGAATGAGACATGGGTAAGAACTTTGGGTGTCCACTGTACCCCTTCTAACCATGCACTGTACATGTAGACTGGACACCCAACATGGTCTCTGCTTTGTCTTCACTCTGTCATATAATGGAAAATGTAATAGGTTTATCATCTGCTTTACCTCATCAGGCAATGAACTCCCTGAAGGGAACAACCATATAATGTCTTCCTGGTAAATTCCATAAACACACAAACATAACCACAGAAAGGCAAGTGCATGCCATTTGAGAAGTTCTAATTTGGAGAAGACTCTTGAGTCCCTTGGACAGCAAGGAGATCCGACCAGTCAATCCTAAAGGAAATCAGTCTTGAATATTCATTGTGTAGGTAGTTAGAATAGGAAAAAGGGGTCCAGAATGGCTGTGGCTAAAAGACAAGGGGAAAGCCCCCAAAAATAAAACAGAGGAAGGTCCAAGGACCAGACTGAGGACCTCAGTTGGAACAAAGAGCACTCCTGGCTAGCCCCATGTATACAGGGCAGGCCCAGGGGGAGGAGAAAACACATACCAAAAGAGGAGCCAAAGGGCCAGGGGTCTCTCTGGCTCCCTCTCTTCTCTTCACATCTTTTGGGTCGGCATGCCCTCACACCTCGAGGATGTATTTCCTTTATTTTCTGAATAAAGCAGAGCTATAACACTGATCTGTCCAAAAGCTGTGACATGGTCTGTCCGAAGACTGTAATGCTGGTCTGTCACTTCAAATTTTTGTTGTGACAAGACAGAACTGAGGAAATTACACTCTCCCCCAACAACTGGAAGGACTGATGCTGAAGCAGAAACTCCAATATTTGGCCAACTGATGGGAAGAACTAACGCACTGGAAAAGACAGACCCTGATGCTGAGAAAGACTGAAGGAGGGGAAGGAGGGAGGAGAAGGGGACAACAGAGGATGAGATGGTTTAATGGCATCACCAACTCGATGGACATGAGTTTAAGTAAACTTCAGGAGTTGGTGATGGACAGGGAGGCCTGGCATGTTGCCATCCATGGGGTCGCAAAGAGTCAGACACAACTGAGTGACTGAATTTCCAAGGTATGGTAGCAACATCAAAAACACATTTGACTTAATATGAAAGCAACCATTTATTTAACATCAAAAAATATTAACTGAATGTCTCCTTTATGCCAATTGAAACTTCAGGTCCTGTGAAAGGAGAAATAAATGAGATAAGTGAGGATCTTTTCATGTAGTAGTTTACATTCTAATAAGGATATACAATAAATAAAAATAGAAACAAGAAATATCAAAAACAAGAATGCCAGAAACAAGAAAATATTTTATCATTAGGAGAACTACTATAAACAAGGTCATTAGGGAAGTCCTCTACAAAGGTGACCTTTGAACAACCCATGAATAGCAAAAGTGATGTGAGGTGAAGTGAAGTCGCTCAGTCATGTCCGACTCCTTGAAACCCCATGGACTGTAGACTACCATGCCTCTCCATCCATGGGATTTTCCAGGCAAGAGTACTGGAGTGGGTTGCCATTTCCTTCTCTGAATAGCAAACGCTGCTGCTGCTAAGTTGCTTCAGTCATGTCCGACTCTGTGCGAACCTGTAGATGGCAGCCCACCAGGCTCCCCCATCCCTGGGATTCTCCAGGCAAGAATACTGGAGTGGGTTGCCATTTCCTCCTCCAATGCATGAAAGTGGAAAGTGAAAGTGAAGTCGCTCAGTCATGTCCGACTCTTAGCGACCCCATGGACTGCAGCCCACCAGGCTCCTCTGTCCATGGGATTTTCCAGGCAAGAGTACTGGAGTGGAGTGCCACTGCCTTCTCTGGAATAGCAAAAGAGGAGGCTACAATTAGAAAATCTATGAGAGGAATAATTTTAAAAGAGGGAACAGCTAGCCCAAAGTCCAGAGTGAACTTGCTGTATTCAAGAGTGCAGAATATGTATACGAAGTATGCTCAATCCCTATCCGTAATTAGATGTGACATTATTTTATATTAAAGACCTTATCAAGAGTTCAAAATATCTTCACTTTTACTGAATTCACCTCTAAATCATAAGGGCTTCCCTTGTGGCTCAGACGGTAAAGCGTCTGCCTACAGTGCGGGAGACCTGGGTTCGAGCCCTGGGTCAGGAAGATCCTCTGGAAAAGGAAATGGCAACCCACTCCAGTACTCTTGCCTGGAAAATCCCATGGATGGAGGAGTCCCGTAGGCTACAGTCCATGGGGTCACAAGAGTCAGACACGACTGAGCGACTTTGCTTCGCTTCACTTCTAAATCAAATAGAGTTAAAGCACAATTCCCAGCATAGCTCATCACTATCAACTACCAACTTTTACTAAGTGCCCTTACGTGTGAAAGAAAAGTGGCTATCACTGTAGAAATTTCTTAAAAAATCAGATTTCACTTAAAAAATTACAGTTTATTACAGAAAAAGGCAAATATAATGAAGTACTAATACAAAATTATAAAAGCAATGTGTAGCAAGAATGAGACATATTTCCAGGCAATATAAGATTAATCACCAAGTAAGATTATCCACATAAACATCTATCTATATGTTGTTCATAAGTTTCTATCTAGATGAAAGAAAATTGGACAGATTTTCACTAAATCTGCAGGAATCAGTTGACGTATTTCTGTCTTAAGAAACAGTCTATGTATGACACACAACATTCACTTGCGCGGTACCAAAAAAAAGTTGAGAGGAACTTTCCAGAGCAGCAAAAACTGGTTGTTGCACCCAGAAGTGCAACAAAGGGTCCATGAGGTCTTAGAGGTCTGGTAATAGTGAGGGATGAACAATTTTGGCAAGTAATACAATGGATGAACAGAGAGAAAAGTGTGATTTTAAATTTGAACACCAAATTATGTGACTCAAAGGCAATCAATCCAAATTTCATGCATGAATATGCAATAACACTGACCCTAACATACACAACAAAAAATAATGTGAGCCAGAATGAGTGATAATAGTGATTTATTTATTAAATGATGGTTTATGATCCTCTCAAGTTATGCAAAGAAAGCTAACCACTATATGATTGAGGTTAAGAATTCAAAAAAGGAAAAAATCCTTGTCTTAGTTTAGTTTTTCCCAGAAGTAAATTCTGAGTCAAAGATTCACCAATTCATGAAACTGGTTATAAAGGAGGAAACAATTGTAAGAGAGGGAGAAAGTGAGACAGGGAAGGGAAAGCAGGGCAATAAAGAATTGGTTATTAATCAAGTGTCCACTATTGATAAAAAGAACCTAATCCTACTGGAGGAATCTGGTAGCAAGTCTAGACCAGTGTAACCAGGGTAGTGAAAGAGTAAGAAAGGCTGAGAAATTTGTACACTCACTCATGTCACTAATTAGCTAAGGCTGTTCCCAGGCAATATTAATTAACTGGAATTGCTGATCTACTGGGTAGGAAGACAAAGTGGTGACAACAAAAAAGCTCTCGGGCCAAAAAAAAAATACAATTGCTGGCAACTAGAAGAAGGGCTAGCAAATGCTGAAGTGGCAAGGAGAAGGGAATGTTGATGGTGAACTGATAAAAATATGGTCAAGAATGAGCTGAAAAAACCAAGAGAAGAGGAACTTGAGCCAGGTTTGAGAAATGGGTTGGATTTAGTTAAGGGAAAACATTTAAGTTAGGAAAAGTGGCATGAACAAAAATACTGAGGTAAGAAAGAGTAAGAGGTATTAAGGTCAGTTATAAGTCAGTTTGGCAGGATCAGAGACAGTTTATACAGAATATTCTAGGGAAAATACAGCTAAATATACACACTGGGTCCATGTTAAGGAAGGTATCTAATGCTAGGCTAAAGAATTTCAACTTTTTATCTGAGGTATCGAGGAACCTTTAAGTTTCTAAATGAGAAAGTAATAAAATGAAAACATTATGGCATTAAAATCTGTGTTGGCACCATTATTGCCCCTGGAATATAAATGCCTATTGGATAGGATCTATAAACTTCCCTAAAAAAGCATTACATGCAGAGAAGTATTCAGTACCACATTAGCAACAAGCACCCCAAGCACAAAGACTGTGGTATCTAAATACCATTTTTTACTAAAAGGAACCAATGCACCTAGGAGAAAGGGCTGATTCCAGGTCTGCACAGAGTATCTACAAGAAGAGTCTAAAACATTTTGCTTTGCCAGAAAGAAAGTAAACTATCAAGCACTATAGTTGCCTGGTCAAAAGAACTCAGAACCCACTCAGTTCCCACTGGCCAAATAAGAAAGAATTTGAGCATAAAAATAATAAACATTTTAGAAATATATGAAAAATGTTAACAACCATGAGTTTATGTGGTGGTGGTTTAGCTGCTAACTCATGTCCGACTCTTGTGATACTATAAACTGTAGCCCACCTGGCTCGTCTGTCCATGGGATTCTCAAGAAAGAATACTGGAGTGGGTTGTCATTTCCTTCTCGATCATGAGTTCATAAACAAACTTAAAAACTAGAAGGTGACAAGGGAATTACCACATTCTGAAAACTAGGAAACACAGGAGAAAATCACCATTTACCTTACTCTTCCTATAAAAACTGTACAAATATTTAATGATGTAAAGTTTATTATTATAAAAG
This sequence comes from Bos indicus, assembly GCF_029378745.1. NCBI lineage: Eukaryota > Metazoa > Chordata > Mammalia > Artiodactyla > Bovidae > Bos > Bos indicus. The sequence goes on along the minus strand of NC_091766.1, from coordinate 102,371,313 downwards.
AATTTCTGTTAGTAAATGAAGACTTAATGATCAAATAAGAATATTACCATTTTGTAACTCAACAAATGTCTGTCTAGTCAAGGCTATGGTTTTTCCAGTAGTCATGTATAGATGTGAGAGTTGGACTGTAAAGAAAGCTGAGCGCCAAAGAATTGATGCTTTTGAACTGTGGTGTTGGAGAAGACTCTTGAGAGTCCCTTGGACTGTAAGGAGATCCAACCAGTCCATCCTAAAGGAGATCAGTCTTGGGTGTTCATTGGAAGGACTGATGTTGAAGCTGAAACTCCAATACTTTGGCCACCTGATGCAAAGAGTTGACTCATTTGAAAAGACCCTGATGCTGGGAAAGATTGAGGGAAGGAGGAGAAGGGGACAACAGAGGATGAGATGGTTGGATGGCATCACTGACTCAATGGACATGAGTTTGGGTGAATTCCGGGAGTTTGTGATGGACAGGGAGGCCTGGCATGCTGCGGTTCATGGGGTCTCAAGGAGTCAGACACGACTGAGTGACTGAACTGAACTGAACTGAAAGAAATGAACAGATGCTTTCAGACTGTGATGCTCGAAAAGACTCTTGAGAGTCCTTAGACAGCAAGGAGATCAAACCTAATCAATCCTAAAGGAAATCAACCCTGAATATTCATTGGAAGGACTGATGCTAAAGCTCCAAAATTTTGGCCATCTGCTGCAAAGAGCCGACTCATTAAAAAAGACCCTGATACTGGGAAAGATTGAGGGCAAGAGGAGAAGGAATGATAGAGGATGAGATGGTTGGATGGCATGAGTGACTCAAAGGAGGTAAGTCTCAGCAAACTCCAGGAGACAGTGAAAAATAGGGAAGCCTGGTGTGCTACAGTTCATGGGGTCACAAAGAGTTGGACACAATTTAGTGACTGAACAACAACAATGAAATAATGGACATAGACAGCAATCACCAGTGGTTGCTAAAACTATTAGCTGAAGAGGTGACAAGAAAATTTATGTTGTTTATCGTAAACTTCATCAGGTTGACAACATCTGAACCCAGAAACCAAATCATAACATGACAGAAAGATAACCAGATAGTGAATGCTTCTTAAAGCTATGCAACAGGAAGTAAACAATAACACCTATGAAGTCTTTTCCAGAGAAAAAACAAAAATCCTGCAATCTGAATAATCCTGTGGATTTAACTATCAGTTTACAAAAAAAAGAGAGAGAGAGAGGACATCATATGTATTCATACAATTTGCAAAATTCAGAATGTGTGAAATTCTACATAATCATTATTTTTTAACAGTCTGCAATGAAAAAATTAAAGGGGAACCTACAGACAGAAAAACATCAAATGTAATGTGGAGACTTTGTTTAGGTCTTGATTTCAGCAAATCAGTTGTAAAATATAGAATAAAATTTAAGACAATTAAATTTGAAATTGAGTGTCTCCTTTATGGTATTCAGTTCAGTTCAGTTCAGTTGCTCAGTCATGTCTGACTCTTTGTGACCCCATGAATTGCAGCATGCCAGGCCTCCCGGTCCATCACCAACTCCCAGAGTTTACTCAAACTCATGTCCATCGAGTCAGTGATGCCATCCAGCCATCTCATCCTCTGTCGTCCCCTTTTCCTCCTGCCCCCAATCCTTTCCAGCATCAGAGTCTTTTCCAACGAGTCAACTCTTCACATGAGGTGACCAAAGTACTGGAGTTTCAGCTTTAGCATCAGTCCTTCCAATGAACACCCAGGACTGATCTCCTTTAGGATGGACTGGTTGGATCTCCTTGCAGTGCAAGGGACTCTCAAGAGTCTTCTCCAACACCACAGTTCAAAAGCATCAATTCTTCAGTGCTCAGCTTTCTTCACAGTACAACTCTCACATCCATACATGACCACAGGAAAAACCATAGCCTTGACTAGACGGATCTTTGTTGGCAAAGTAATGTCTCTGCTTTTCAATATGCTATCTAGGTTGGTCATAACTTTCCTTCCAAGGAGTAAGCATCTTTTAATTTCATGGATGCAATCACCATCTGCAGTGATTTTGGAGCCCCAAAAAATAAAGTCTGACACTGTTTCCGCTGTTTCCCCATCTATTCCCATGAAATGATGGGACCAGATGCCATGATCTTAGTTTTCTGAATGTTGAGCTTTAAGCCAACTTTTTCACTTTCCTCTTTCACTTTCATCAAGAGGCTTTTTAGTTCCTCTACAGTACTGTTAACATTTTAGTACTAATCATATTGAGAAGGCAAAGGCACCCCACTCCAGTACTCTTGCCTGGAAAATCCCATGGATGGAGGAGCCTGGTAGGCTGTAGTCCATGGGGTCGCTAAGAGTCAGACACGACTGAGCGACTTCCCTTTCACTTTTCACTTTCATGCATTGGAGAAGGAAATGGCAACCCACTCTGGTGTTCTTGCCTGGAGAATCCCAGGGATGGGGGAGCCTGGTGGGCTTCCGTCTATGGGGTCGCACAGAGTCAGACAGGACTGAAGCAACTTAGCAGCAGCAGCATATTGCAATAATGTTCTTTTTAAAAGCTTTTTTATAATTTAGATATATTCATAATTCCAGAAAGTGTAACCTTAAATATTTATCAATAAAATAATATGATGTCTGGAATTCATTTTAAAAGAATCCAAAGGACTGGAAGGAAGACTACGTATTCATCACTAGGGGATCTTCCTTACCCAAACATCGAACCCTGGTCTCTTGGCACTGCAGGCAGTCTTTAAGGTCTGAGCCACCAGGGAAGTCCCAAGAATACTGTTGTGGGTAGGTATTCCCTTCTCCATGGGATCTTTCCTACCCAGGGACCAAACTGGCATCTTCCGCAATGCTGGCAGATTCTTCACCATCTGAGCCACCAGGGAAGCCCTTATTTACACTAGTTGATTAATACAGGTGCATTTGTTAACGTACTTAAGATATGTATGAATACAGAGATTGGGTATTCCAAGTGAGTTGACTAAATTTAGTATTTCTGATCTCCTGCCTCATCAATAAAATCATTAAAGACTGAAAACTACTACTCAGAAAAAGAAACATAGAACAAAGTTAGAAGAAAAAAAAAAGTAGTTATGAAAGTACAATGTGGGTGGGCACGCAAAAACTTCACTGAGAAAAGGAACTTCCAATGCTTACAATCGGGGCAGGAAGCAATAGTCTACCTCGAGACTCCTTATCTGTTACGGAATGCCAAGGGAACAATTTAGTAAAGAAAAAAAAAACACCTAATCTGGGAATTAGAAGGCTAAAAATGCGGAGCTTTGTAAATCACAAATCACTTAACCTGAGCAGGTTCTGGAGCATGACAACACAGCAAATTAAATAACAGCAACAATAATAATTGTGTTGCATGTACTAGCTGCAGACCTCGCACTTGTCCTAAGGACTTTGCATACTTTATCCTCAATTTCATAGCAACCCAAGGAGGTGGTGTAGGCGACTGACGTAAACTTTTTTAGAGGAGTACTGAATGAGGTAGGCATCAATACATGGGACCATTTCTCAAAAGAGGAGACTGAGGGTCGGAGGCCAACAACTCGTGTAAGGTTCTACATTGGAACGACTCGGTCCAGCCTATATTCCACGTTTGTTTAAACACGAAAGAATGCTTTGAACACTCCAACGCACTTAACTATACATGAAAGAAGCTTGTGGGTGCTGGGTGTGAAATTCTGGAGAACTCAAAACTGTTCCCACAGACCTACAGATTTTCGTCGCTTTACACACCTCGGTTCCACGGGGGTAAACAAAACAAAACAGCCCTTCACTCACCGCTAGGAAGCCTGTCCTCACCGCTGGACTTCAAGCCCTGGCTTCCCAACGCCTCCACCCGCCAGCCCCCAGCTTTCTCTCATCTTCGGTGTGTGACCTTCGAACTACATCTCCCATAAAGCCGTGCGCGGACACCTGCCCTTCACCGGAAGTTCTCGAGGCTCCATCCGGCGCCGCAGTGTGGGGTTTCCCCGGCTCTTGGACTACAAACCCCGGTGTCCGTTACTGTGGTCACCTGTGGGTTAGTAGCAGCAGCGGCAAGTTGGCGGGCCCAGGGCCCCTTCTGGAGCCGGTAACCAGTTCTCTGTGCTCTTTGCGTCTCCGCGCTGACGGGCCCTGCGCTGCTGGGTGGTGTGGCGCAGCCTCGCGCTACGGCGCGGACGCAGGTGTGGACTTAAGAGCCTGGGCTTCCGGGAGGGGGCTGGGCGCGCAGCCGACCCAGCACAGTCTGAGAGGTGGGGATTCGCTGTGGGTTCATTTCACTATGTTTAAAGAATTCTCACAGTCCTGGCACGGAAACAGACATTCAAGGAACTTGGAGACGCTGGGGAGACCGTGCATGGGGCAGGGAGGGGAGCGTTTGGTAGGTGAGCTGGCCCTCAGGAATGCCCCAGAAATTCGGGTCGGTGACCGCAGTGACAAAGCTGTTTGTGAGGTCTGCCCTGTCTCTTGAGCCATGTGACCTTGGACCAGTCAGGGGCCCTGGTCCACACACCCATAAAACTGGGTGTTGGTTTGGCTCAAGGTGTGAGACCCTTTAAAGTCAAGATTCTTTAAAACCGTCTCTGAGGATTGTCCATATTCTTGGAAAGCAAGAGCAGCATTAGGCTAACTGAATCACCTCATCCTGCCTTCAAACACCCTGTCTTCAGAAGAACCTAAGGAGAAAGGAAAAAGTAAATCGAACAGTAGATCTGGACTTCAGACTTTTGTGTGCTGTTCTGGAATGAGTAATGGTTCTGTTTCTAGATGGCCTTTCTGGCGAGAAAGCGTAAGGGGGCAAAGTATACATTTTCTACTTTTTTCTCCTGAAAATACCTTATGCATAAGCATTGCACTGTGGGTACTGAATGGTACTGTGTTTTTGGAGGCCAATTTTGCAGTCAACCGGGAGTGAGTGGACTATGGAGGAAGTGAGGAAGTGACCATGACTTAAATATTACCTATAGTAAACCAAACTGAAGAACCTGGATGATATGATTTTAAGGAAAGGCAACTTCAAAGGGAAAACCATACATGAGTCTGTATACAGCAGTGCAAAATAAAATCCTGAAAAGTAGCTTCTGTTATTCATAATGTTTTTAATGCGTTTAGAAATCTTAATATGAAGAGAATGGTGAAGTAAATTCTAGGGTAAATCCAAAGAAATGAATTGTTTTCTAATCCAGAAGCCACCCCTCCTAATTTAAGTTATATACAGAATTTCAGTATTTTGTTTCTATTTCTGTGAGTAGTTTTAGCCTATTTATAGGTAGCAGATAATGAACAGGCAAGGTGAACAGACACAAAATAAGAAAGTTAATCTCCAGCCCATTTTTTTCTTTAAATATTGTTATGCTGCTACTGATAGACAATTGATAAACAAAATTGTAGTCAGAACCTTAAAGACAACTGCTGTCAAAAATTATGGATTATATAACCTTTCTTTATAGCCTCAGTAGGTTATCCTCAGAAGGTAGAAACCTAGTTAGAATCCCAAATATTTTCTTAATAGAATTTCACAGAAAAAAAAATCATACCATAAAAAAAGTACTTTGAGGAGTTTATAGACAATTGAAAAATGAACCATTTCCCCCAAAATTGTGCCCTACCACAATTCAGTGGTAGTTGTGCCCTACCACATTCAGCCCACAATTAGGAAGCATTTATTAGAGGATATGGAACAATTAGTTTCAATCCCTGGGTCGGGAAGATCCCCTGGAGAAGGGCATGGCAACCCACATCATTATTCTTGCCTGGAGAATCTCGTAGACAGAGGAGCCTGGTAGGTGGCAGACCATGGGGTCCAACAGAGTCGGACACGACTCAAGCAATTTGGTGTGCACACATGCACGCACACGTAGAACAGTTCTTTCTTACTGAAGTAACAGGGTGACAAAACAGACAAAGTTAATGATTTTAAAAGCTTCTGTGATTCAAGGATAGACAAAATGACCAATAGAACAGTGTTCAATAATAGATCCAAAAATATATGGTCATCTCATTTATGACAAGTCTAAAACTGCAATATAATGGGACAAAGACAATAAATTTGAGAATGACCCTGATTCAAATGGATTTTATCTATTGGGATAAAAATGTATCGTGACCTTTACCTCACACCATGAGCAAAAATCAATCCTTGATGGACTAATCAATCCCTGTGAAAGGTAAAGCAATAAATTTTTTTCACATGAAACTTAGTTCTTTGAATAGGATCATAATTTCCCTGAGAGGACAGATCTGTTTCTAGTATCATGTAGTCTAAGAGAATACTACTTGTCCTCTGCTAAAATCACCTGCTTTATTTCTATCTACTTTAACTTCCCTCATGCTCTGATCTGTATTGGAGTCCCTCTGGTTTGCCTCCAATACACTTTCCTGTTTGTCATATCTTTTACCTTATCCCCCATCCCACTGATATCACTCCCTTCAACTCTTCCACCAAAGTTCTTTATACATTGTTGTATACATCCTTCATATTGAATTACATTTAAAATTCTCAACTGATAACAGTTTTTGTGTCCTGTGATGACACTTGACAGTTACCTTTTTAAGAGTAAATCGTTTTAGAAACCGTAACTAATGTTCTAATTATATCAACACTCTGATAATGTTCAATCACTGATACAAGAAAGCAATTGTAAATGAGTTTTTTCCTATTTTCCTGTTTTAAGGAAGAAATGTCTTCTGTAAAAAGAAGTCTGAATCAAGAAATAATATCCCAGTTTCACTATTCAGCTGCAGAAGGAGATATTGCCAAGTTAACAGCAATACTCAGTCATTCTCCATCTCTTCTCAATGAAACTTCTGAAAATGGCTGGAGTGCTTTAATGTATGCTGCAAGGAATGGGCACCCAGATGTTGTCCAATTTCTGCTTGAGAAAGGGTAAACATTTTAGGCTGTGCCACCTGGAGAGTGTCTGGTTTAATTTATGGATAATGTATTTTCTTTTCAATTTTTCGTATAGCCATATTTATAGTATTGGGTTTGTAAATAACTCATTGAACAGTCTTGTTATATAATAGCATAATTTCTAATTTAAAACTTTTTTATTGGGGAATTAACTTTTCATACTTAATAGCCAAGCAGTTAATCAGTTAATCTAATTTTTTTATGAAATAAAAAATGTAAACCTGCCCACTATGACTACTGAAAATTCCTTGTAAAAATTTAATATCCCCTTACAGCACATAAAATGTATGCTTTTTATTTTACAAATCTTCCAGAAATTTTAATCATCCACTGTCTCTAACTTTTAATCATTTATGATTGGTTTCTAACCTTTCCATTAATATATTATGTTCTAAAAGAAAATGAAATTATGTAATTATTAAATAGAGGGACTATCATGTATATCTAGAAATTTTTATTGTAATAAATACTGAAGAAAATGTTTGCTATTTTATATTTTGCTTCCATCCATAGATGCGACAGATCCATTGTCAACAAATCAAGGCAGACTGCACTAGATATAGCTAAATTTTGGGGTTATAAGCATATAGCTAACTTATTAGCTAATGCTAAAGGTGGGAAGAAGCCTTGGTTCCTAACCAATGAAGTGGAAGAATGTGAAAATTATTTTAGCAAGACACTACTGGACCGGAAAAGTGAAAAAAGAAATAATTCTGACTGGCTGTTAGCAAAAGAAAGCCATCCAGCCACAGTTTATATCCTTTTCTCAGATTTAAATCCCTTGGTTACTCTAGGAGGCAATAAAGAAAGTTTTCAACAGCCAGAAGTCAGGCTTTGTCAGCTGAACTACACAGATATAAAGGATTATTTGGCTCAGCCTGAAAAGATCACCTTGATTTTCCTTGGAGTAGAACTTGAAATGAAAAAAGAGTTTTTTAATTATGCTGGGGAAATCTCAAAAGAAGAAGAAGATGGGTTGGTTGCCTGGTTTGCTTTAGGTATAGATACTGTTGCTGCTGAAGAATTTAAGCAAAGGCATGAAAATTGTTATTTTCTTCATCCACCAATGCCAGCTCTTCTGCAATTGAAAGAAAAAGAAGCTGGTAAGAAGTGAACACTGGTTTACTTGTATTGGTAATAATCTGGTTTTGGGTACTGGGTTAGAATTCCATGTATCTGCAATTTCTAGGAAGCACACTTTTTCCAGGAAGCAATGAAATTAGGCTGTCTTCAGTAGAAACTTCCTGACATTCTTACCCTAGAGGACTACTCTTCTGGGTGGTAACAGCAGTTTTAATCAGCCAAGATTAGTTTCCCCATAATTAACCCTAGTGCATACTGGTTTCATCTGATTATTCAGTGAATGATTACTGAGTGCCTGCTATACATTAAACATGCTGGCAAAGACCTTGACTACTTTGTTTTCTGTTGCTTGTTATACCAGTTCACATGGGGTCATATGTATCATGCTCAGAAATGAGGGATTTTAACCTAAATTCCATTTAAATGTTGTAATCTGGCCTGTGTTTTAAAAAAGAAAATCACTCTAGCTGCTTTGTAGCTCATGAACTGTAGATAGTAAAGTGTGGAAGTCAGGAATCCTGTTATGAGGAGGTTGAAGATTATAGTAGCCCAGGTAAGAGAATGCAATGGTTTGGATTAGTGGAGTAGAGAGAAAGGGAGAGTTCTGAGATATTACGAAGGTAGAACTGATAGGGCTTGAACAGTAGGTTGAGACTTGTAAGTGAGAGAGAGATGATGCTAACATAGACTACAGCCTGAGTTGTTAAGATGATAATAGGAGAGATGGAGGAAAAGTGATACAGTCAAGGTATATTTGGAGAGAAAATCAGCAGTACTTGTTAACAGAGTGGGTGTGGAGTATATAATAATGAAGTGAAAGATTAAGAAGGACTGCTAAGTTTGAAACTTGAATCATTTGGTAGATACTAATAAGCTTTATTGATAAAATAATACAGAGTCATGGGTAGAGCAAGGGAAGCAGAACAGACTTGAAGTAAATAAATGAAGATTTTATCTTTGGGCATGTTAAGTTTTAGAGAAGGGAAACAGAATCTGGAACAAAGGAAAGAACTAGAATATACCTGTATGAGAGTCATCAACACAATGGTGGTGTTTAAATCCCAGGAAACTTTCAGGTTGCATAAAAATTTGAGAGCAAGCAAGAAGGAGAACCTGAGAATCGCCTGAATCCCCCTGAGTTTTAGAGGTCAGATAGGAGAGGAGCCATCAAAGAAGATGTTGACAGTATGGCCACAAGTAAGAACAGGAGAATGTGCTTGTAGAAACCAAGAGAGCAAAGTGTTTCTTGGAGTTACTAGTCAAATATATTGAATGCTGTGGAGAGTTTGAGTAAGATGAAGATACAGAATTTTTTTTAAGAGTCTTTGGTTTGGTAATATGAAGCTGTTGGTAATTTGACAAGAGGAGTGTCCGTGGAATAGGAGTAGAAGGTATACTACGGTGGACTGAAGAGTTAATGGGAGGTGAGGAAGGGGGTCACTTGTCAGTGTCCACTTTCCCTTAGGTAACCTGACAGGCTCTTCCAGAGACCTCTTAGACACTCATCCCAAAATCGGGAGTGTTATGTTTTATTCTCTACGTCTGTGGAAAAAACACTATGAGTTTAAAATTTCTTCTCTGTATATGTAATTACATGTACAGCTTCAAAGAGAGTCGCACAAACACGACTGAAGCGACTTAGCAGCAGCAGCAGCATGTAATTACAATATCTTAAAAAACAGTAAGGAAACTGAGGCTCTTTTACTCAGCTGCTGTGTAACCTTATGTAGATCCATAACCTCTGTGTGCCTCAGTTTCTCCTGCCAAAAATGAGGATAATAATGGCACCTACACTATAGTGTTTCTCTAAACATTAAATAAGATGATGTGTGTGAAGATCTTTGCTGGGTGCTTGACACACAGTAAGTACTCAATAAATGTTAGCTTTTCTTATTGTAATGAGAGTGAGATAATGGCGGTACTCTGAGGTAAGTTACATATTACAGAGTAACAGAGCAGGCGGATATTTAATGTTGCCTATGTTCATTGAATGTCACTGTTCCATTTGTTTTAATTTATGGCTTATTCATTTTTCCCAGTTTAAAACGTTGCTATTTATGGTTATTTTATTTCAAAATCCTTAGACCAAATAATCTGTTTTAGGGGAGAGAAGTTTTGTCAGGCATTTGAAATGTAGCATTTCTACTCTTATTGCCCCAATTCTACTATTTTTGGTCAGGCCATATTATTTTTTGAAGTATCAGGGTAAAGGTTGTAGACAGGGTGTACATAGTCTAAGATTTATTCTATTGGGCATTTTTGTCATAAACAAAGTTAATCACAAGAGTTGTAAACACAATATTTAAAAAAATATTCTATTACTTTCCAGTTATAAACAGAATATGTTCCACAGTGACACACACCAGTACTGTCTTAGGCACCAAGGAAAGTAGAGATGGATTCCTACAGTTTCCTAGTAATATTTCATTTATGGTCCAAATCTAAGTTAGGAACTGTCTTTGTAGTGTATTTTTATGGAAGTCACTATTGTAAAGTCTTCCCTGGACTTCCCTGGTGGCTCAGATGGTAAAGAGTCTGCCTATGGTGCGGGAGACCAGAGTTTAGTCCCTGGGTCAGGAAGATCCCCTGGAGAAGGAAATGGCAACCCACTCCAGTATTGTTGCCTGGAAAATCCCATGGACGGAGGAACCTGGTAGGGATGGGATCACCAAGAGTTGGACACAAGTGAGTGACTTCACTATTGTAAAGTCAGTATACACTAGAGTCATGTATATCCAAAATTTACAAATCACCTATGGTAAAAGCCTAAACTAATACAGTGTATATGGATGTTAGTACATCCATCTTATATGAGAATTTTATTTCATTAGTCCAAATTAAAGGTAAATCTAATTTTCATTTGTCATCTGTAGAATTTAAATCTTTTAATTTAAAAGACATATACAGATAACAAAAGTAGGAAAATAAAACCTTTGATCACACACCTACAATATAGTACATGTCTTTATTATAACTTAAGAATGTTCTTTCCTTATGTATTAATTTGTTTACCATTTGTCATTGAATTAAAGCTTCTTTTGCTCCCGTCATAGGGGTTGTAGCTCAAGCAAGATCTGTTCTCGCTTGGCACAGTCGGTATAAGTTCTGCCCAACCTGTGGAAATGCAACTAAAATTGAAGAAGGTGGCTATAAAAGAGTATGCTTAAAAGAAGACTGTCCTAGTCTCCATGGTGTTCACAATACATCATACCCAAGAGTTGGTAAGCCTTTTCTTTTACAGTGAAATCTCGGTCATCTGGAAACCCCAGGGAATAAGACATTCTGGAAAGACAAGATTTTGAGTTGCTAAGGAGCTTTACCTTTTTATTAAAAACATGTTTAACCATTAAGACCGTAAGTATTAAAGTATTACCTAATTTGATGACTTTTAAGTAAAGTTCATTGTACATAACTGACCATTTCTTAACCTTGGGTTAATTAGCATGAATTTGATGCATTGAGGTACAGGATTTCAAAAGCCCACCATCTGCATCCATTTAGTGAAGAGAGGGAGAAAAAAAAAAATACACCCTAACAGTCCAGTACCTTCTTGCGGCATCACCAAAACAGCCTGGAGCTAGCTTCTCCATACTGCTGGTGTCTGCTTCTACCTTCTGTCTCCCAATCACTGCTTTGAATTGGCTGTGGACTTGGAAATCTGATAAACCAGCCCTTTAAAACTGCGCAAAAAGGGACAGACCCAGCCACACCTGAGGATGTCTGGGAGTAAAGCGCATGGCCTAGTGACAGGTGTTTGCTGCTTAGAGCATTTCACATTTGATTACTGATCCTCAGTCATAATCTAGTGAGGCAAACTCACTGAATTAGTGACTTCTTGAATCGTTCCAGAAGTCACTAATGCAGAGAATATTATTTAAATAAATTAATTTTTTTTAATGGCTTAAACTTAACCATCAAGCCATATTAGCTTTTAAAAACACTTTGTTAAGGACGAGAAAGGGGCGACAGAATGAGATGGTTGGATAGCATCACCAACTCAGTGGACATGAGTTTGAACAAACTCTGAGAGATAGCGAAGGACAGGGAAGCCTGGCATGCTGCAGTCCATGGGGTCACAAAGAGTCAGACGCAACTTAGTGACTGAACAACAAACAACAACAAGGATTGGGATGGAAGGAAATATTTACTATGGTAAAATTTGAATTTTATCCATGCTATATATTAGTTATTTAAAGTTCTTTCTAATTAAAAAAAAAGCCTCACATACTATAAGTATACAATACTTACAATAAATCAACATTTATTGTATACTTACAGTATGCGAGGCTTATTTTTTTAATGCTTATTTTTTATTTTTATCTTATGCTTATTTTTTATGCTATTAAGATGAGAAAGAAGACAAAAATGGCCTTTCTTTAGCTTACTGACAGTATTCTATGCAATTTCCCTGAAACACTGTCTTTAGGCAGATAGAAACAACCTCTTGTAACTAGAAAAGAGTCTTGTTCTTACAGGAGGTACACATTTGTATTATCCTATTAGTGACTGTACACAATGAGTCTAAATTGTTTTTTCCTGTCATTCATACATCTGATTTTTTTAAACAGATCCAGTGGTAATCATGCAAGTTATTCATCCCGATGGGACCAAATGTCTTTTAGGCAGGCAGAAGAGATTTCCTCCGGGCATGTTTACTTGCCTCGCTGGATTTATTGAACCTGGTGCGCCTTTTCTTTATAATTTTTATAGTAATTTCCATTTAACATATGATTTCTAAATAAAAGTTTTGGACAGCATTTGAAAGTAATCTCTGATGACCTATCATGTTATAAAACTGGGGTATTTTAAAATATTTTCTGTGTTTTAAATAATATAATTTTTGTTGTTACTAGTGGAATAATTTCATCTGTTTTAAAAATTCTTTGCTTTTTCATATATTGCTCTTACCCAAGGCATCACTTCCTTCTGTACTAGACTCAGTTGTCACCTTTTCAGAGAGACTTTCCCAGATGGAACCAAGTAAATTAGTTAACCCCATATCCTGCATTCACAGTCCCTGTTATCCAGTCTGACTTTTCCCTAGAGCACTCATCAGCACCTAACAGGGTTTATATGTAAGTATGTATTTACTTATCTACCTTTCTTTTTATGTATTTATTATTTGCTAGTACCAGAAAGTAAGTTCCATAAAGGCAAGGACTTTGTTTTATTTATCGCTCTATCCCAAACCCTTAGTGCATATGCCTCCTATGTTGTAGAAGTTCAATAAATATTCAATAAGTATTTGTGGAATAAATGAATATATCTAATTAGCACATGTTTAATCTCAATTTCCAGTATCAATCTACACTGATAGATAATAATAGTACTAAACATATGAACTTTTCCAAAGGCTTTCTGTATATTAAATCATATTGTCCTCATACAAATTTACATAGTAGTTACTATTTCACCATAGCAGCTGAATAACTTGCCCAAGAACAAACAGCTAGTGAGTGAGAGGACAGGCATCCGGCCCTGGGCAGTTTGGCTCTAGGTCCCTGCTCCTAATTACTATGCTTGCTCTAGTAGCTCTAGGTCATTTTTTTAACTGCTATGTAGCCTCCCACTTATGAATATTCCACAATTCATTTATCCATTCTGCTATAAGCTTTTACCTTTACCAGCAACACTGCAGTGAATCCTTGTGTACATTTGGCCTTCGTAGGGTGTATATCCGAGAGCACGGCTGCTAGCTCATAGACCATGAGCATCTTAATCATTTCCACATATTGCCAAGTTATTTTCTGAAATATCCCTGCCAATTTACACTGCCTCTGGAAGTACATGAAATGTCTGTTATTCCTCCTCTTTACAGAGTTAGGAATATCAGGACCATATTTGCTATTCTGATGGATATGAAGTGGTATGTCATTGTAGTTTTAACTTTTATTTCCCTGCTGATGAAGCATCTTTTTCAGATGTGTGTTAGGCATGCAGTTTCTTTCCCCTTGAATTTTATATTTTAAATTCTTTGTCTGTTTTTGTTTTGGTTGTTTAATCTTTTTTTCTTATTGATTTTAGAGGTCTTTTAATATTCACTGTGTGCTAATATTTATTTAGGTTTGGTCTTGTAGATATGCTAGTGTAAAAGTTATCTTTTCAATATTTTTTATAAACATACATTAATTTTATATAGGAAATTTACCAATCTATTTGAAATAGAAAGCTATATTTAAATAACAGAATATTTCTAAACTTTCAGATAACCTTAACTTAAAATTATTCCATTTAGTCTAATTCTCAATTTCAATAAATCAGAAATATAAATTCATTTATGGGCATCACTTTATTTTATCATAGCTGGGTCAGTAATTATCTACAGAATAATTATTTGGAAAGAGAAAATGAGTTTCATTTTATGCTGTTTTTAAACTTTTAGTGTTATTTGATTTTTAACTCTTTGGAAAGTGTTATCTGTAATAGTTGTTTGACAACATAAGAAAAATGTTTCAAGATTTTAGTGAGGAAAAGGTTAACCACATAAACAAGATAATACATAAAATGTTTGCATAATGTTTAGCCAATAGTAAATAGGTACTGGATATTTGTAGATGTTAAAATTTTTTAAATGTAACAAATTTAAGCCTTTAAGAAATGAAAAGTTTCCTGGCATTTTGATTCTGTATGTTATATTTAAATTTTTTTTTTTTAATTCTGTATGTATATTTAAAAAAATAATGTTTCTTTAATTCCAATCTACTTTTAGGCTTCTGCTTTCTGATTCTATGAACTGGGTTTCTGTCCAAAGTGATTTTCAAAGGTTTGAACCATTTGGAGGACAAAATGTCCAAGGCATGTTCATCAGCTACTTGTTCTTTTGCCCCATTTGATTAGGGGAGACAATAGAAGACGCTGTTCGGAGAGAAGTAGAAGAGGAAAGTGGAGTCAAAGTTGGCCATGTTCAGTATGTCTCTTGTCAACCGTGGCCAATGCCCTCTTCCTTAATGATTGGTTGCTTAGCTGTGGCAGTGTCTACAGAAATTAAAGTTGACAAGAATGAAATAGAGGATGCCCGCTGGTTCACTAGAGAACAGGTAAAGTTCAATTTAATTTCCTTCTCCTATTGATTGTTCTCTGACTGTATTGGTTTGGGCATGTAGCAAGGATACATGTTTTCAACCAGTTGAATGAATGGCTATGGCCCCTCATCATTCACGGATTACCACGTAATTGATGTGTCCTATGTTACTCCTGCTGTGACATACTTCTAGTGATGATGAGTCTGTGCCATTTTCTTATTTCAGATGCTGTTCCCTGAGATTAATGATCTTTCAGTGGCCTTAAAATGGGTGGTCATTATTTCAGATGAGAAGCAGGAATATTACTATTAGACATAGTTTATAGTATTGAAACAAGTAACTCAAAAAAAATCAGTAAAACTGCATAAAAGTTTAGAAAAATTCTTGATCATTTTAAATGCACTTGATAAGACTGACAAAACTGTTTAACAAAGATGCACTCAGAACTTTTTAAAACGCAGCCTTAAGTAGTACAGTGAAAGATAAATTACTTGTCTCTGTCTTATATAACTCAGTGTCTTTGTATAAAAGACAGAGGGGTACACTACAGTAGTGATAACCTGAAACCCTTTGTCACTTTGCCTTCACAGAATTAATTGTATTTTATGCTCAACCTCAAAAAGTAGAAATTAGATTTTTTTCAGAATTTGATAAAAGGAAATTTTTTCTAAAGGTTCATTTTCACTTTGAAAATATAAGTGTAGCAAATACTTTGTTCTTTTATCACCTTATTTTCATCAGGAAAAATACCTTTCTGAAATATTTTTAAAATTGAATCACTAACTCAATGAAGCAACTAAAAATACTGTACTGAATTTTGCATGTTGAAAATGGATGTTATTACTTTCTCCTTTTGTTATTCACTGTGAAAGTTACTACATTTTAGTTAAATTGTTTTAAGAATAGAGATAGTATTTAAGTGTGATAGTTTTGAAATCCTAATGCATTTTACTGTGGTGTATTTTAGGTTGTGGATGTTCTGACCAAAGGCAAGCAGCAGGCATTCTTTGTTCCACCGAGCCGAGCTATTGCACATCAGCTAATCAAACACTGGATTGGAATGAACCCCAATCTCTAAATCAAATAACTAAACTTTGACTATGTCTAATTGATTTCTAATCCTACTTATTCCTCAAGTGAGATTAGAAATGTTTAATGCTCTTTAGAATGTCAGCTTTTGTCAAATCTGAGTCAGCATTCTCTGAACTTTTTTGAGGGGGTTCTGCTCAAGAGTTTTATCTCACAAAACTGTATCTCTAATAAGAGAAATCATGTTGTAAAGAAGTAGATTCTAAAATGTAAATAAACCTAAATTTCATTGCCTCTTATAAGCATTCACCATTCACTAAAGTCCTTTTATGAAAAATGAGACAAAATATTTTTAATGAATTTTAAGCTTAATTTTTAATGTTTTCATTATTATGAAGGTCCTTTTGGTTGTCATTGGCTGAATTTTGCTCATTTTACCACTTTACATGATCCACTTTTTTCTCCTGGTTCTATTGTTCTGTCAGTGACACTGTTATAGTGTTGCTGCTAATCTGTTTTGATCAGTGTTAAGAATTTCTTATTTTAACAACTCTATTAGTGATCAGTATACCACACCTTCAGGGAAGGAGAATTTAAGTGAGAGAATATCATTGTGTCTGAGATCCCCTCTTAAACATAAAATTAATTAATATATCTATTTGTTAACTATACTCAAAGTTGTTTTTTAAGACAAATTAAAAATCTCTTCTTTTTTCCCTAAAATTAAACATATTTGAAAGGAATTCTCTCCAAAGTCAGATATTAAATAAAATCTCAGATAGATTTACTTATTAAATAAAATGGCTTATGGCATTTTGTGATAAGGGAATGTATCTTCACTAGGAGAAAATTGTATAATAATTACTAATAATGTTTATTAAACTCAAATACAGCATCTTGATTTTAGCCTTATTTCAACATTCTAAGAAGCATTTATACAATAACTATATTTTAGAACAGAATCAGTACGATTTTAGAGTAAGCAAATTGTAGTAGTTCACAATTTTGTAACATAGAACTGTTATATTTCACAAGGTTATTTTGAAATTGTTTTAAAAGTTCTTTTATAAATGTATAAATTTATATAATTTCGCTCTTTACTATTCTATGGTAGAACAGGAAGAGAACTTAAAAACAATATATGTATGTAGTTCACTGCCCTTTTTTTTATAGATAAGGAAATCCTAAAAGGTGAACTTAATTAATTTATCCATTAAAGGCAAATTGATTAATTAATTGGTGACAGTTACACAATTACTAGTTATAATTGTTAATACAATTAATTATAATTACAATTAAGTAACTTAATTATTGATACAACAGTCTGTACTGCACAGTTCAGGATTCTCACTCTAATAGGAAGTAAAAACTATTACTGAAAGTAAATAAGTAATAAAATAAAGGATGATAAGACTAAATTTAATTTACCAAATACTGTTAATTAAAATTTTAGGCACTAAAGTTCATTTAAAGAAGTTAACTTTTCTAAACAAAACTTTATTTTACTAATGAACAATGATTTTCTTAGTAATTGATGAAGATATTGATATTAGGACTTTAGAGAAAATTCAAACTATATAAGACATTTAGATACACAATAAGATTTGAATTATGTAAGTATATAGAAAATGATGTGCCTTGATTATTATGAAATATAATGACTCCAAGTTCCACTTTATCCCAAATGTACTTTTTATACTTATAGATTCTAAGATTACATCATAAAATTCTAGATTTTCATAATATTAGGATAGCCAAGTAAAATATAAAGTATCAATAAAATTTATAAGTTTAGTTTTTTATATTTAATCCTATACCCAGGGAGAATCAATATCTAAGTAAATTATTGTTTTAATAATTATTCTTAAATTGCTAACCTCTGAGAGGTGGATAGTTCCACATAAATAGAAGGACTAACAAGAAATATTAGAGATTCAAGTACCGTGATTGTGTCCTAATGAAAAGGAAGGTAACAATACATTAAAATATTTGTTTATTTTCTGTTTCATGTGTCATGTGTGGTTTTTTAAAATATGTTTTGATAAATGTTTTCTGAAAAATGGAAAAAGCCAAATTTTAGTCATCTTCCTCCGTTTAAAATTAGAAGTGTGTAAACAAAAAATACAAACGCCTTTTACAAAGTTGCCATATTTGGAAGGCTTAATTTTTTATAATTTAAATGTATTTAATCTTTTTAATCTTTACAAGTTGGGGTCACATATATTTGTATACATATATATTATGTTTTATATATATATATACACACAGAAACTTAACATATACACATGTACACATACAGTAAATTTTATCTTCTGATTTAAAGTTACATATCTAGTCTAATGTCTATTTTTATTACTTGTCTAACATTACCAGTCTCTGCATTTTAATTTTTCATTTGGCTGGAAAAATGATTAACTTTTTCAAATATAAGGTTAGGGACATCGATTAAGATAGAAGAGAATGAAGCAACAGAGGGTGAGACCATTAGATGGAAGGAGAAAGTATAAGTTTTAATAAGCCAATAAATTCAATTAAAATCTTATAAACAACAGTAGACAGATAGTCCTAGAACTGTGTTGCTAATGCGTATATAGCAAAATACTAGGTGAGACTGTACTATAAAACAAATCTATTAATTATTCACAATAAAATTCCCACAACGCAAATTTAATTAGGGATGAGAACCAGTTACTAGGTTCTGAATGTGTACGTGTGTACACATGTCGGTGTATTTGTGCAGGCTCACGCTCGCAAGAGGATGAGATGGTTGGATGGCATCACCGACTCAATGGACATGAGTTTAAGTAAACTCCAGGAGTTGGTGATGGACAGGGAGGCCTGGCGTGCTGCAGTCCGTGGGGTCGCGAAGAGTCGGACATGACTGAGTGATTGAACTGAACTGAACTGATGCTTGCAAGCTGGGGATGATGAGTAAAATTTATGTGCTGGGCTTAAAACAGCCAGTTTTCTCTTAGCAGAACAAGTATCTAGGACAAAGTAATCCAAAGTGCAAAATTAGGAGTGTCTGTCTACAGATGTGAAAGATCTGGGTCTTGAGGCAAACCAGAAGTACTTGCAAAGCAGTTGGAAAGGGAGGGCTGAAGAGTCTGACATCAGTGCAGATGAGAGGGGTGCTCAGTAAGGGGGCCAAGCGCTTGGGAGCTTTGACACCCCAGGGGCGAAGAGAGGCCCAGAGGCACCGTGTGCTTTGAGGAGACCAGAAAAATAATGTTGCTAAGAGCCTGCATCTTTAAAGACAATCTCTTCAATCAGGAGAGAACTGTTAAGAAGTCACTTGTAAAAATAAACAGTACTGAAAAGGATTTTTTTTTTTTCCTACACTACACCTTGTCCTTTTTCTTCCCTGGACACTTGGGTAGAATTCAAAACAGCTTCTGAAAGGTGGTGTGCAATTTATATTATATCCAATAGAGTTTTCAAGTAATTCCATTTACTTGCCCAACTTAGAAATGGTCACATGGAAAGTTACGTGAATGATGGCATGAGAAAAACGGGTCATCAGCAGCCTGAATTCTTTTATATGGGAAAAGTTCTTTGAACTATAAAGTAAAAATCTTGGGAATGTCGATTGGCGTACCAGGCGAATACTGTTTTCACTAAAGGACATCCACATATTAATATAATTGTACTCATTGGTGGAAGTAGCAGTTGTAACTTTATTCCTTCAAGAATGCATGTCTCTTACTGGTAAGCAGATAACATCATACATTGGACAACAGATATTTCTCCTTTTCACAATTCCCATTATAATGATGCTCTACAGAATAGTGGAGTGGCTGTGGAGTTTTAAAGCAGATCTTAAGTTTTTGCTAATGGATACATTTTTGACCCTGATGCTGGGAAGGATTGAGGGCAGGAGGAGAAGGGGACGACAGAGGGTAAGATGGTTAGATGGTATCACCATCTAACTCCGGGAGTTGGTGATGGACAGGGAGACCTGGCGTGCTGCAGGCCATAGGGTCACAGAGAGTCGGACACGACTAAGCGACTGAACTGAACTGAACATTTTTCTAAAGAAGTCTGATAAGAGACAAATTTTAGCAGAAAGAATGAAAAAATGTCCTGACTTTTCACTCCTGGGCTCATGGGAATTCCTTGTCTTATCCCTGATGGATTAAGAACATTCTCCTAACCACTTAATTCGGGAAGTAGTTTCATTTTTAGTAATGTGGAAGTTAGACCCAGCAGTAGAAATGGAAAATAGTACTCATATCTATTTTAGAACAGAGAACTAGACAAGTGATCCAGTCTGAAGCTTATTTTTGTTTACTTTTTATCCTGCCCATTTTACTCTAGCCTGAAATTACACTCTATTTGGAGCAGTATGATGTTTTGAACACCGCAGTAGAGTACCTTATAAATATTTATTACTGCTTTCAGATAGCAGTGAGCTGAAGTCATCTCCATCAATGGGGTAAAAACGATTTAAAATGCCATTTATCCAACAGCTTTGCTGGTAAGAGTTACTTGACTTTTTTGCTTGGTTTACTTGTGTTTATAAAACAAGCTTAAATGTTCCAGCACCAAATAGTTAGGAGGATTTGGAACTCCAAAGAAAAGACGCCCCAACCATGTGCAAATTCAAATCTCAGGACTGTGTTGGGCCAGACCAGCATCTGCTCTGCATTGTCATAGTGAGGGCTTCAGTGGGAATCTCGCCAGGAGTGGGAAGCCAGTCGAAACACCGTGTGTTCTGGGATAACAAGAGAAAATACAGACCTGTGTAGAGGTATCTAATTATTATTATTTTGAAAAATACTCTTATGTTGTATAAATTACTAGGTTTGTCATAATGACCTTTTTCTTTATTTTCCCAGCCATTTTATACATCCATATGAATAATACACATATTTGTCATTCTATTAGATGATATATTCATCACATAAATGCTTTGTTTTGTTTTGGGGCTTCCCTCTTGGCTCAGCTGGTAAAGAAGCTGCCTGGAATGTGGGAGACCTGGGTTCGATCCCTGGGTTAGGAAGATACCCTGGAGAAGGGAAGGCTACCCACTCCAGTATTCTGGACTGTCAGACACGACTAAGCGACTTTCACTTCACTTAACATGATTAAAAGGTCACATAAGTCTCTTTGTTCAGATAATCTAACATCAATATTAATAAATTATAAGTTCAATTTAAATCTAGTTTTCTGGACTTTGTAAAGGTTATTTTTTCCTATTCTAATATATTTCTAAGAATTACTATGGATCCTTTTTTTTTATAAAGCTTCGTAGAAAACAACTCTAATTAGCTTGTTCTCCTAATACTAATAATGTTTACGTAGGCTTTACATATAAAATATTAACAATTATTTCATTTTATCCTTAACCCTATCAAATGAATAATAATATCATTATCCCCATTTTACATTTGGCTTCAGTTCAGTTCAGTTCAGGTCAGTCGCTCAGTCGTGTCCGACTTTTTGCGGACCCCATGAATCGCAGCACGCCAGGCCTCCCTGTCCATCACCAACTCCCGGAATTCACTCAGACTCACATCCATCGCATCAGTGATGCCATCCAGCCATCTCATCCTCTGTCGTCCCCTTCTCCTCCTGCCCCCAATCCCTCGTAGCATCAGAGTCTTTTCCAATGAGTCAACTCTTCACACGAGGTGGCTAAAGTACTGGAGTTTCAGCTTCAGCATCATTCCCTCTAAAGAAATCCCAGGGCTGATCTCCTTCAGAATGGACTGGTTGGATCTCCTTGCAGTCCAAGGGACTCTCAAGAGTCTTCTCCAACACCACAGTTCAAAAGCATCAATTCTTTGGCGCTCAGCCTTCTTCACAGTCCAACTCTCACATCCATACATGACCGCTGGAAAAACCATAGCCTTGAGTAGCCATCTCCCCTTCGAATACCCTGGATCAGCCGGGGCTGGACCCCAGCACAGACCTTTGTTGGCAGAGTAATATCTCTTCTTTTAAATATGCTATCTAGGTTGGTTATAAATTTCCTTCCAAGGAGTAAGCATCTTTTAATTTCATGGCTGCAGTCACCATCTGCAGTGATTTTGGAGCCCCCAAAAAATAAAGTCTGACACTGTTTCCACTGTTTCCCCATCTATTTTCCATGAAGTGATGGGACCGGATGCCATGATCTTCATTTTCTGAATGTTGAGCTTTAAGCCAACTTTTTCACTCTCCACTTTGACTTTCATCAAGAGGCTTTTTAGTTCCTCGTCACTTTCTGCCATAAGGGTGTGTCATCTGCATATCTGAGGTGATTGATATTTCTCCCGGCAATCTTGATTCCAGCTTGTGTTTCTTCCAGTCCAGCGTTTCTCATGATGTACTCTGCATCAGATCAGATCAGATTAGTCACTCAGTCACGTCCGACTCTTTGCGACCCCATGAATCGCAGCACGCCAGGCCTCCCTGTCCATCACCAACTCCCAGAGTTCACTCAGACTCATGTCCATCAAGTCAGTGATGCCATCCAGCCATCTCATCCTCTGTTGTCCCCTTCTTCTCCTGCCCCCAATCCCTCCCAGCATCAGAGTCTTTTCCAATGAGTCAACTCTTCGCATGAGGTGGCCAAAGTACTGGAGTTTCAGCTTTAGCATCATTCCTTCCAAAGAACACCTAGGACTGATCTCCTTCAGAATGGACTGGTTGGATCTCCTTGCAGTCCAAGGGACTCTCAAGAGTCTTCTCCAACACCACAGTTCAAAAGCATCAATTCTTCGGCGCTCAGCCTTCTTCACAGTCCAACTCTCACATCCATACATGACCACAGGAAAAACCATAGCCTTGACTAGATGAACCTTTGTTGGCAAAGTAATGTCTCTGCTTTTGAATATGCTATCTAGGTTGGTCATAACTTTCCTTCCAAGGACTCATTCACATTGTTAATAAATAGGTGAGGCCACATTTGAATCCAAGTATTTCATTCTACCAGAGCTATCTTACAAAATTTTTCCACTTACCAGAGATATCTTACAAAATTTTCTTAATAATGCTGCCTTCACAAAAGTACATCTAGTCTTGATTTCCTCTTTCAGTCCTTTAAAGTTTAGTTATTTTTCAGGTTGGGCCTTCTACTCTTGTTACTCTGTATATTTCTGCAAGATCTTCACTACTTAATATCCAGATTTCTGTCTCTACCTGTCTGTCAGACATACCTACTTGGATGTCTCAGAGCCTCCTAAATATTACATGTTTTAAAATTATCTTTTCTAAAAAAATTTAAAATAAATTTAAAATAATAAAAGTATCTTTTCTCACAAGCATGTCCCTGCTTCTATAGCCCTATTTTAATAGTCTTGCAATGACTCAACATGGAACTTTGGGTATTGTTATCCTTAATTTGCCTACTTTATCCCTCACCCTGCCCTTTCCTACAGCAAACAATCTCCAAACCCTATCCCTTTTACTTTTCCCACTACTTCAAGTTTTATTCCCAATCCATTCTTCACATTACAGTCAAAGGAGATATTGACAAGGAGAAATCTTTTCTAGTCTTTCCCTTACTTAAAGTTCTTGAAAAGATACCCCGTTGGACAAAGAATAAAGTCCTATTTTCTCAGCATAACAATTAATCTCTACAGTTTAAATTTTAATCACTTCCCTTGCTTCCAACCCCTCATATACCATAATTCATGTTCCTACAAAAGCCACAAGACACATCTTCTAAATTTTTATTAGGCATTAATAACATTCATTAAGGATCACCTGAATAATTATGATCAATATCATATAACACTAGCTTAAATAGAAATATTTCATTTATTTAAAAATTCTAAACTGTTTTTTCATTGATTTAAGATTTCAGAAATTCTAAATCAGGGTCTATCTATTATTTATCCTAGTTTTACAGATGAGTGCACTGATCCAGGAGAAGTCAGATACCTCCTGAAGTCAACACAGGTTATGAAAATAGGACTCAAATTTAAATAATATTAATCAAAGTCTGCAACCTCCACGATACCATACACCATACTGCTTCTGCTTCTGAATCTACCACATGAAGATAAATCACCATCCAAGAGCCCAATTAGAGCATTTCAGTTCAGTCGCTCAGTTGTGTCCAACTCTTTGCAACCCCATGAATTGCAACATGCCAGGCCTTCCTGTCCATCACCATCTCCCAGAGTTCACTCAAACTCACATCCATCAAGTTGGTGATGCCATCCACCCATTTCATCCTCTGTCATCCCCTTTTCCTTCTCCCACAATCCCTCCCAGCATCAGAGTCTTTTCCAATAAGTCACCTCTTCGCATAAGGTGGCCAAAGTACTGGGGTTTCAGCTTTAGCATCATTCCTTCCAAAGAACACCCAGGGTTGATCTCCTTTAGAATGGACTGGTTGGATCTCTTTGCAGTCCATGGGACTCTCAAGAGTCTTCTCCAACACCACAGTTCAAAAGCATCAATTCTTCGGCACTCAGCTTTCTTGACAATCCAACTCTCACATCCATACATGACCACAGGAAAAACCATAGCCTTGACTAGATGGAGCTTTGTTGGCAAAGTAATGTCTCTGCTTTTCAATATGCTATCTAGGTTGGTCATAACTTTCCTTCCAAGGAGTAAGCATCTTTTAATTTCATGGCTGCAATCGCCATCTGCAGTGATTTTGGAGCCCAGAAAAATAATGTCAGCCACTGTTTCTACTGTTGCCCCATCTATTTCCCATGAAGTGATGGGACTGGATGCCATGATCTTCGTTTTCTGAATGTTGAGCTTTAAGCCAACTTTTTCACTTTCCTCTTTCGCTTTCATCAAGAGGCTCTTTAAATCCTCTTCACTTTCTGCCATAAGGGTGGTGTCATCTGCATATCTGAGGTTATTGATATTTCTCCCGGCAATCTTGATTCCAGCTTGTGCTTCATCCAGCCCAGCGTTTCTCATGATGTACTCTGCATAGAAGTTAAATAAGCAGGGTGACAATATACAGCCTTGACATACTCCTTTTCCTATTTGGAACCAGTCTGTTGTTCCATGCCCAGTTCTAACTATTGCTTCCTGACCTGCATATAGGTTTATCAAGAGGCAGGTCAGGTGGTCTGCTATTCCCATCTCTTGAAGAATTTCCCACAGTTTATTGTGATTCACACAGTCAAAGGCTTTGGCATAGTCAATAAAACAGAAATAGATGTTTTTCTGTAACTCTCTTTCTTTTTCCATGATCCAGCAGATGTTGGCAATTTGATCTCTGGTTCCTCTGCCTTTTCGAAAACCAGGTTGAATATCAGGAATTTCACAGTTCACGTATTGCTGAAGCCTGGCTTGGAGAATTCTGAGCATTTCTTTGCTAGCATGTGAGATGAGTGCAATTTGCAGTAGTTTGAGCATTCTTTGGCATTGCCTTTCTTTGGGCTTAGAATGAAAACTGACCTTTTCTAGTCCTGTGGCCACTGCTGAGTCTTCCAAATTTCCTGGCATTTTGCATGCAGCACTTTCACAGCATCACCTTTCAGGAATTGAAATAGCTCAACTGGAATTCCATCACCTCCACTAGCTTTGTTCGTAGTGATGCTTTCTAAGGCCCACTTGACTTCACATTCCAGGATGTCTGGTTCTAGGTGAGTGATCACACCATCGTGATTATCTTGGTCGTGAAGATCCTTTTTGTACTGTTCTTCTGTGTATTCTTGCCACCTCTTCTTAATATCTTCTGCTTCTGTTAGGTCCATACCATTTCTGTCCTTTATCAAGCCCATCTTTGCATGAAATGTTCCCTTGGTATCTCTAATTTTCTTGAAGACATCTCTAGTCTTTCCCATTCTGTTGTTTTCCTCTATTTCTTTGCATTGATCACTGAAGAAGGCTTTCTTATCTCTTCTTGCTATTCTTTGTAACTCTGCATTCAGATGCTTATATCTTTCCTTTCCTCCTTTACTTTTCACTTCTCTTGTTTTCACAGCTATTTGTAAGGCCTCCTCAGACAGCCATTTTGCTTTTTGCATTTCTTTTCCATGGGGATGGTCTTGATCCCTGTCTCCTGTACAATGTCACGAACCTCCATTCATAGTTCATCAGGCACTCTGTCTATCAGATCTAGTCCCTTAAATCTATCTCTCACTTCCACTGTATAATCATAAGGGATTTGATTTAGGTTTCCTTTTTTGTTTGGGTTTCTTCCACCAGAGCATTTAGGTTTCCTTTTTGTTTGGGTTTCTTCCACTTCATCTGCACCACATGAACATCACAGCTGTGTTTCATATATGCCCCATCCAATATCCTAAGCCACAAAGGCATGCAGTGCAGCACTGTTTACTAAAAGCATATCTGAAAATAAACAGACTGTTAGGAATGGTTAAGACAGATAATAATAGAATGATTAAAGGATGGTAGATCATTCCTGACACTGCATAAGATTAAGATGCTAATCAGATTTTGGATTTAGACAACCCAGATAAATCCCAAGTAGAACAAGACAAGGTACTCAAATCTTTACTTCATATTCTTGCCTTTCAAAACACACATCTGCATTTTATCCATGTCTCCTTTAGAGCTGAGGAACTTATGAAGGCTTTACCCAGGTGAGCTGATTATATGTTCCTTTTGGTTTTTCCTTTTTCTTCTTTTTTATGCCATTTTGAATGAACTATACCCTATTTTAATTCTTGCTGTCCTAAATTAGTTGTTTAGCAAAAGGAAAATTGTTTGAGTGTTATATATGAAGATAATTTAACAATGTATTTCTTCCCAGTCACAAAAAAATCCAACAATTGTTCTTAACCTGCTTTGTTACAAAATAGGATGGATACATCCCAGCCCTCTCCCACCCCCAAAAAAATTCTGAATAGTCAATTTGTTCAGGCTTCTTATATTTATGCAAAGAAAGATATTATATGTACATTTGAATAGCCACCATCTATATCCTAATTTGGTTATTTGAAATAAATTGTACATTTGGAAAGCAAGGAAAATGTAATTGAGAAGCTAGGCTGCTCAATATAGTTGAAATTCTTTCTGAATTCAGTGAGGGTCAGTTTAATTTCAAAGCAGCAGTCTTTGTTTTGAATTCCTATATTCTGCTTTGTTTCATTTGCAGCATTAAATTTACTAATCACCAAATTTGATTTCCTCATCCAGTTTGGTTATAAGACTTTTTCCTGATTAATTTTATACTCAATTTTTTCTATTGTGTAAATGTTTATATGCAGTTGCTTTGAAAAATATTAATTACCCAAAACATTGTAATCTGATCTCTAGAAAGAATAAATTAAGAATTAAACATTTTTTCCATAATAATAATTGCATCTACTCTGAGATTTAGATCAATTTCATAGGCAAAATATTCTGACTGATACCTTTTGTATAAATAATCCCAAATCAAACTTGGCAAAATAATGTTTTTGCAACCTCACTTTGAGTTATCATTAAATAGTATGTCCCAAGATTCTGATGACAATGTATATTTACAGTCAAAAAATTCCTCTCTGGATCAAGGATTCAGCCAGTCCCAGTCCTTCTTACCTCCTTACTTTAACTCAGAATTTAAGTATTAGGTAGGTTTTCATCTCTTTCTCTTCTCCCAGAATTTTAACATTAGTTCTTTTATTCTAGTGTCACATTACCATAATGTTGACTAAGTATCCTAAAATTATTTATTTGGAAAGTAAACTGAAAAATAAATCTCTATTGTCTACTTTTTTAGAAAGATATTCTATTCCCTCAGTTGCTAGCAATTCATTTTTTTCTTAAATTTTATGTGAAGTCATTTAACTTTTCAAAGAAATCTATAGTAACCATGTGATAAAATTATAGGATGTTCATTAAATAATCTTGGCATCTTCTCTTCAGGGGGAAAACCATCCAATGACCAAGTTTTCAAATAAGTCTCTTAAATGATACCCAGAATTTTAACTGGGATGGATCAGATTCTCAATTGTCTCATCACCTATAATGCCTCTTTTACAGACTGTTCCTGATTGTTTTGGGGAAAAGCAGAATAAAAATTCTGAATGTGATCTGAATTGTGAAGATAAAAACTCAGCACACAAAATGTACTGATATATTACTCTTATCTGGAGACCTCAGTGAATTTGAGAGATGGGATAGAATGTTAGCACTGATTATCTGCCCAATACAAACTCAATCATAAATTGATCAAATTAACTTGGCAGACTAATTCTAAACATAATTTCTCATTCCTTCATCATTGGCCAGACTGCAATTTATACACTTTCTAATAACAGTGGGCAAAACTACAGCTTAGACAGATCAAACTATGTAAAAGGAATGAAAGCAAAACTATCAAGCATAGACATTTTAAAATAAATGCCATTTTACTGTTTTCAAAAACATGCATTAGTTTGGATTAAGCTACAGAAAAGTATTTACTTTAGTGAATAAATAAAGTGATCATATAAAATGTTTCAAAATGTTGATTCTAAAATTAGTGGAGAAGGTATATCCTCTAAACATTTTGAATAAATCCTCTATGAAGTCCTTACATCTTGTAAAGTAATATTCTTAGCAAATTATTTTTTCAGAGGTGATGCAAGTAATTTCAAGGTAATTCAGGTTATCCTGAATTATAAATCCTAAACTAGCAATGAGGTTTAACATTGCCCAAAGTACCCTAAATATTATTAGAATAAAAAGTTGGCTATTAATAAGTAGCTGATGATGATAACATTTCCAATGAAACATTTGAAAGAACATTGCTCATTAATGCCTTCTGAGTGACTTGAAGAAGTATAGTTAACCTGCAGCCATTTTTAACTTAAATGTTTACTTGAAATTACTATTACTCTTCAGAATTTAACAGTGTGCTATTATATGTGTTTTCCTTGATTCTAGGCTGGAAAGGAATGATATTACACATTTTCTACTTTGAGCAATCAAAAACTCTCTAGTATCATAGACAAGATGACATTTGTCCTGGGGGGAGTAGGACATGACCTCAGTGAATCACAGTAATTTTAGGTTTGGGGGGGGAACTACACACGGAGCTTTCTGTATGGAGATCAAGACACAGTGTATTCGAACACTGCTTCAAACAGAGATGTGAGCCTGAATGCTTCAAAATTAAGAGGGTGTCACTTAAACCCATCAGGAGTTGGTAATTCAGCAATTATTAAGCCTTCAGAGAAGCATAGCTCTTCTGGAACATAGTTATTGAAGTAGTGTAGCTCTATTTCAGTAAGTGCAAAAGGAGACAGCATTCCTCTTTAGAAAACTCAAAAGCATTCTTCATTTAATTAATAGGTAAGGGAAGGTCGTCCACAGAAAAAAAGTAGTCCCTGAGATTTATTCAATTTGTATTAGGTGCCTGTTCTTTTGCTGACTTTCACATATGTGCTTTATTTATCCTTTTTCTTCATCTTAATGGAAACACAACTGTTTAGTAAACTTTTTACTATTTGAAATATGTAAGTGTTGAAACTGTCATCTCTTCCCTAGTTTGCAGACAGTATAATCGGCCAAAGAGAAATATTATTAAGTGTCACATAAGACTGAATAGAGACTTATGAGATCTAGGAATGATGCTAAAGCTGAAACTCCAGTACTTTGGCCACCTCATGCAAAGAGTTGACTCATTGGAAAAGACTCTGATGCTGGGAGAGATTGGGGGCAGGAGGAGAAGGGGACGACAGAGGATGAGATAGCTGGATGGCATCACTGACTCGATGGACGTGAGTCTGAGTGAACTCCGGGAGTTGGTGATGGACAGGGAGGCCTGGCGTGCTGCGATTCATGGGGTCGTAAAGAGTCGGACATGACTGAGCGACTGAACTGAACTGAACTGAAGACTGAATACATGAAATGGGTCCCTTAAGATAGATTCTGTGCTGGCCAAGGCCAGAGTAGGGGGAAACCATAGGTACAGATTTCTCAGATCTAGCAACGGAAAATGTTTTAGAGTAGGTAGGACTCTAACTGTAGTTGAATAGGGCGATTCCTCCTTGTGCAGTGGTATTTAATCCATGCATCATTCTGCATGTGGGATTAGGTAAACATACGCTTACAGTCATTCCAAAGCCAAAGAAGATCTGCGGCAGAGCAAAATACACTTCCAAGGATGTCTAGTGTTGTCATGATAAGAGCACACAGAGTGTGCCTACACCTTCTAAAGTAAGAGATGCATACCATTGGTGATACGAAAAATGGCTTCCAGGGATGCAAGATGAAAATATTTTCTTTTCATTAGTTATTTGTTCTAATATGTATTAGCTACAACCCAGAATGTGACATGTCTTGTTATCTAACATGAAGCTAAAGTTCAAAATTTAGTGAATCAAAAACTACTAAGCAAATAAACAGCACGGCTATTTTACAGCAGTGGTCAAACTCCTAAAGGCGGTACACAAATCACTGGCAGGAAACAGGAAAACAAGTGGTACTCAGTCCTGCAGCCAATATGATTGATTAACTGTGAGTTTTTTCCCACACGTGTGAAATAGGAGCACATTAAGGAAGGTAAGAGGCACCGCTCTTGTGGATCCTACATTCTTATCTCACTTCTCTAAGTGGAACCTCGGGAGACTAGGGTAATCTAAGGCTGTCTACACTGGGGTGTTTTATCGACTTTTGTTGGATCCCAAACTAAATTTCCTCTAAAGTTCTGGTGGCTCCAGTCAGGTTAGCTATGGCGCGGCCTGGTATCTGATTGATTGAACCCCAGGGAGACAGTCTCCCTAGTGGCACTTCAGGAAGAAACACTCGCGCAGTCCTGAGCCTCGGAGGAGGATGAGCTTCCGGTGCACGTTGCAAACAGGAAGGCCAAGGCCTTGGCACATCATTGCCCTGCCAGGTACCCTCCTCATGAACACTTCCCATAATCCCCCCGTCCTTGCCCATCACGTCAGCTCTTACAGGCAAAGTCAAGCCCAAAGAATAGAAACCTTCGACTCCGAAAAACCACATGTGGACACCGGGGAGACAAGCAATTAAAAACACAACTTAACATCTTATTCTGCAGCCCTGGCCTGCTAAGCTGACTTGCTAGATTTTATCACAAGGTACCTTTAGCACAGGATTACAGAACGATCTTGTGGCCTTAACACCTAGGATAGACCTAGGATGCAGTGTGGGGCAGAGTCTCTTTATGCTGGGCTGAGACAAACTAAAAAGTGATCTCTTCCTAGAAGTTTGCAGATATAGAAAGAAAGAAAAAGCATCTGTGCTTAAACCAAAATTTAAAACATCCAAACATAAGCCTTAGTGTGTACTGCTTGGGAAAGGAGGAAAATGAGGTGGAATGAAATGAAACTCTATTCATTGCAGGTTTCCTCAGGACTGTTCTAGCCTACAATCTTAAGGCTGTTAAAGATTTTCTGAATGAGACTCTGTTCCATCTGACTGCATTGGGTTCAGTGGGGTTTCTGAATCAGAACCACTTGGTATGTTTGTGAGGTTGAGAGGGTGGGTAAGTGCTCATTAAAAATGCATATTTCTAGGCCCCTCCTCAGAATCCAAATCTCTTAAGAGGTTCCAAAATTGACATTTTTTGCAAGTTACTCCGTGATTCTTAAACCTCTTTAGTCTGAGAATTCTTGTGTTAAACCACAAATTCCTTGAAGTTTAGAATATGTTTACATTTTTATATTAAGGCCCACTCAGAACCTTGAGCCCATAGCACAAAGAGATTCTTCAGTCTGCCTCTGCAGGAAGCACACTGGGTTTTCCTAATTATGATCCATCCCCTTTTACCAGAATCATTCTATAAGGAAGTGAGAGAGGAAAGAGAGAGTTCCTAGACCATGTCAGGAGGAGGCTCCACATTTAACACCGTAGAGCAATAAAAATCTTCCAAAAATCTTAAGGTAAAAAAAACAGCTCTTCACTTTTCAGAGTATTCCCATGATGAAAAAGAAGAGAAACAGCATCTCAACACTGTTTCCTTGAGCAATCCGTTGCACTTCTCTATTTCCTCTGATGAAAAAGGAGGACGTTGAGTAGATGATTGCACACGAATCTGTCCTCAAAGGCTAGACACTTTTGAAAATGTAAGGGATTTTCATTTTTAGTTCATTCTTCCCTTCCTGTACTGGTATTACTTAACATAGCAAACCTTATTAAATACCAAGCTCAATTTTCTTTTGGTTTACTAATACAAATTTTTTTTACCCAATTTTTAAAACATTAATAATAATAATAACAACAATAAGTTCCACACTCGACAATGCTCTTTTCTATCTGCATTTCATTTCTGCCGAGATTCTGCTTTAACTTGTATAGAGTGAGCTTCCAGCCCAAGGGCTACCCTCATCCTCTAAAGTTATGTTTGAGCAACTATGGGTCAAGTAGGGTGATGATATTTCAACAAGGCTTATTTTTAAATATAATTATTTTAGTATTGAAATTGTTTGTATCTATTCTTCTGAACTGAAGACCTTAACAGATTTATGCTCCAGTGATCACCAAGAGTCTGTTTTATAGATAGCCATCATACTCCCTATAAACTTTAACAGCCTACTCATAATATGGTACTTAGGGCAAGGAAAAGTTGGTTTCATTGAATGTGAGATTTGAATGTTTCTATTTAAAGCCATTAACCTAATAGATTCTAATATTTTATCCATATGAATGTATATAAATATAGGTATACATAGGGGCTTCCCAGGTGGCTCAGTGGTAAAGAATCTGTCTGCAATGCAGGAGACATAAGAGACACGGGTTTGATCCCTGGGTTGGGAAGATCCCCTGGAGGAAGGCATGGCAACCCACTCCAGTATTCTTGCCTGGAGAATCCCCATGGAGAGAAGAACCAGGCAGGTTACTGTCCATGGGGTCTCAGAGTCAGACATGACTGAGTGAACAACAACAAAGCTGTTCAGTTTCACGATACTAGGAAACTTAGAGTAGTTATTAAGAATTACTGCCCAGCAACCAAGTGAGTAAAATTTCATTCTTGTAGACCCATAGAAGTGAGGGAAAGTCTCAACTGATACATGGGCTGAAACAGCTGTTTTCCAGTATAACTCTTCTTATGCTCATACATAATTTTTAGAAATTTAAGGACAAAAGAATACAGTTTACATTCTAGGCTATTCAAAAATCAGGAATGACAGTAGAAGATAATATTGCATACTTTAAATGCACTTTTAAAAGTAAATGGAAATTTTAGAATTTTCTTTAACTATTTTTAACTCAAATTTTTCATAATTTGGTTTACATATATAAATTTCCTTTAAACATTTAGTACAGAGAACATAGTCCATGTGTGAAAACCAAGAAAACGAAGTTATAAGAAATATATTAAGATTTCTTGAAAATTCTACAAGAAACTGGAACCAATAGTTATTTTAAAAAGTACTTGATAGCATGCTACACTGGAAGTTAAACATTTAACCTTCTGAGATTATTTCATAGAATTTTAATAGCTATCATTTTGTACCTTTTAATGACTCTTTCTCTTCTTATTGCCAGCAAAACATACCCTGTGAATGTTACAAGGAAATCACTTCAGCTTCAACAATACAATAGAGAATTTTTAAGTAATTTTTCAAAACCGATACCAGTAAAATTTTCTAACAATACCTTTTTAAAAATCTTTGCCATCTAACAATATTCTGAAAATAATGGTGTCACTTTATAATTGTGCAGTAGAAAGATATTGTTCATATTTCCTGTTTACATTTTTCCTCATTCTTCTGTGAATTATGAGTCAAAACCCAGTTTAAAAAAAAATCTATAAAATCCAATGTAAAGCTCTAAAATATGATAGGTTTTGACTGATATATAATAGCAATCATGGTAATTTTCCTGAACCTTATTGCCAGTTCTACATAGAACAAATAAACATTTATGAAAAATATAAGTCTAAGAAATCTGCAGTGGAATGGATACTATGATGTAAATCCTAAAAGGTCTAGTGGTGATATATTTTACTTGTGGATAAAATTATAGCTTATGCATTTGTGTAAAAAAAACAGTAAAGTGCCTAGAATTTTTTCAAAGTGAAATCAGAGACTATTAGAGTGTATTAAACACAGGGAATGACATGATTTAATTTGTATATTTTAAAAATCTGGCTGCTATGTAAATTCAAAGAACATAAATATAGAAGTAAGAAAATCAATTAGAAAGCCATTGCAGTTGTCCAGATTTTAAAAAATATATTTATATATATATACTAATAATATATATATATTTACTTTAAATCTTGAATATATTTATATTATACATACACATGTATATGAGTAATATTAATAATAACTTTATTAACTATCAACAAATTAATACAGAGTAAAGGGAAAGAATACAGTTGGAAAAACAAGAGGGGCCATTATTTTTTTAATATTTATTTATTTGGCTGTGCCGGGCCTTCATCTTGGCATGTGGGACCTAGTCCGCTGACCAGGGATGAGACCCAGGCTCCCTGCACTGGGAGCAATGAAGTCTTAGGCGCTGGACCACCAGAGACGTCCAAGGGGCGTCATTAAAAACATAATTATACACAGGGGCTAATTAGAAGCTGTCCATCTAGTTCATTTCTTCTTGCACTTTTAGTAGGTACTCATTACGCATGCGAAGAGTTGACTCACTGGAAAAGACTCTGATGCTGGGAGGGATTGGGGGCAGGAGGAAAAGGGGAGGATGAAGGATGAGATGGCTGGATGGCATCACCGACTAGATGGACGTGAGTCTGAGTGAACTCAGGGAGTTGGTGATGGACAGGGAGGCCTGGCGTGCTGCAGTTCATGGGGTTGCAAAGAGTCGGACACAACTGAGCGACTGAACTGAACTGAATGTGTCAGGCACTATGCTAGGCTGACACACTCAACAGTTTTTTCAATTCCCTAAAATAAAGTTGAGCTATTTCAGAGCTAAAGTGAAAACTGATTATAAAATTTGCTCTATGTGCTTAGAGATAATTCCATGGCATCTATACAATGCGTTGCTCAAAGAGTCGTCTAATTCCTAAGAGCCTGGCTTCTAGTCCTGAGTGATGCAGAAAGCAAGGGCTCTCTGGGTATGTCTTTCTCCTATAAAATTAGAACTTAATAAGATAATCTTGAAAACTTCTTCTAAATATTTCTAGCTCTAAAAGAGTTTATGGTTTGATCAGCTTTGTCTAAGCACTCACTTGCAGCTCTGATCCAATGGACTATGTCCCAATGTCAAGCATTGTGTGTGTGTGTCTGTGTGTGTGCATGCTTAGTTGTGACCCCATGGACTGTAACCCAGCAGGATCCTCTGTCCTTGGGATTTCCCAGGCAAGAATACTGGAGTGGGTTGCCATTTCCTCCTCCAGGGGATCTTCCCGACCCAGGGATTGAACCCAGGTCTCCTGCACTGCAGGCGGATTCTTTACCATCTGAGCTACCAGGAAAGGCCAACGCCAGGCATTGTTCAACTTTAATTATGTGTGCATTCTAATAGCCCTATATATATGCTCTAATACAAGGTTAAGGATAATAAATGCCATCTACTGGAAACATACATAACATATTTTCAGTTGTGTTTCTCCACGATAACTCTGCAAGGTGAAACGTGTTGCCGTTTTCTCCTTTGGAGACCAACCTCACAGAGATTACGCGGCCTGCCAAGTAAACAGCAGAGGCAGGACACACCCCAGATCTTCCCCTGAACAAAGTGCAGCAGGCTACATTTTACTGTTCAAACTAAATGGGATCATACAGAAATAATCAATAACCTAGTCAAGTGCTTTTGAAGCATTTTTTTTTTTTAATTAGAAAATCCAATATGTGTCAGACAGGGGTTAAGAAAAAAAAGATTTTAATTATGTGTTTGTAATCCTCTCCCCAACCCTACCCCTTATTGGCCTGCTAAGAAGAAAGGATTATTACTTGCTTACTCAGCCATAGAAACTTAATTGTGTCTATTGGGGAGAGAATATAAAGGCTAATTAGAAGACACCAAATGAGTGTCAATTGCTCTATATAAGAAAGGTAGCCTAAGGAAAAGGAATTTTCATGAAGTTATGAGACTGAGAATTTATGGAAGAAAAGGGATTTTAAATCAACACATTACTATGATGGGATTTTGAGGAGAGAAATGGGTTAAGAAGAATTTAAATAAGTTTTTGCCAAAACTGGCCACAAAGCAGCCGTATTTTATTTGGCAAAACAGATAAAAGATGAGCTTTTCTGCTGAGATGTCCAAAGGCACAGGCTGCCCAGATACACTCAAAACAAACTGCTTCGTGGGAAGCTATTTTTCTTTGTATCTGTGCAGACAGTTAAATCCTCTGAAAGTGAAGCAATTGACTCGGGTTTAGTTCTAAGCACAGGCGGGTTTTTCCCTGGTTAGTTAGTAGGCTGCCTTCTCCCTGGATATCTCCCCAATACTTTCTATTAGTTAAGACATCAGCAGGGAAAATAATCCTTTATTTCATAGTAAAGGCAAAGAATTAATTTGATCTTTCACAAATAATAGATTCTTCTATAAAGAATACATGTTGTATACTAAAACAAAATTTTATATATAGTATATATGATAATGTAATGAAGGCAAAGCACCTCTCTACTCTACCCCACTTAATATAGAAGAGCTAGAAATTTGCTGATATTGAATTAAGCCAAAAGGATTAGGTATTTCTATTAGGTTAGGAAAAAATTGGAATATCAGTTCAGTTCAGTTCAGTCGCTCAGTTGTGTCCAACTCTGCGACTCCATGGACTGCAGCTTGCCAGGCCTCCCTGTCCATGACCAACTCTCAGAGTTTACTCATACTCATGTCCATTGAGTCA
The DNA here is from genome assembly GCF_029378745.1 of Bos indicus. Lineage (NCBI taxonomy): Eukaryota > Metazoa > Chordata > Mammalia > Artiodactyla > Bovidae > Bos > Bos indicus. The sequence goes on along the minus strand of NC_091766.1, from coordinate 102,334,671 downwards.
GTGATGCCATCCTACCATCTCATCCTCTGTCATCCCCTTCTCCTCCTGCCTTCAATCTTTCCCAGCATCAAGGTCTCTTCCAGTGAGTCAGTTCTTCACATCAGGTAGCCAAAGTATTAGAGCTTCAGCTTCAACATCAGTCCTTCCAATGAATACTCAGGACTGATCTCCTTTAGAATGGATTGGTTGGATCTCCTTGCAGTCCAAGGGACTCTCAAGAGTCTTCTCCAACACCACAGTTCAAAAGCATCAATTCTTCAGCACTCAGCTTTCTTTATAGTCCAACTCTCACATCCATACATGACCACTGGAAAAACCATAGCATTGACTTAGATGGAGTTTTGTTGGAAAAATAACTGGAATTTCAAATGATCAAAGTAAACATAATATGACTTTATAACTTGCATCCTAAATGTCTACACATATGAAAAGAATTTATGTTTAAGTGTTCACATAGTATATAATAATGCACTAAATAGTTGGGATGGAAATAAACAGGAAAGGAGAACATAATTATGAAAACAAAATGATTCAGAGAAAAACTGTGGAATGTCAGAAAATGACATTGTGCTATCAAGTTCGCAAATGAATTGAGTTAGTTGGTAATTTTACTAAAACCTAAATTCTGAGTGGAAAATAATTTCAAATTTGATACTTTCAAAGGCCAGTGAAAGCTGAAGACCCTCAGGTCCCTAAAATGAGGAGGAAAAGAAGAAAAGCCTATAAAAAATGGAAACTCTTGAATCCCACAGTATGTAAGTCTAATTCATTGGCTTTATAAGTACATAAAAAGTGAACTACCTGGTTTATGTATTTTTATCTTTATCACAGGAATAACTATAAAAATAGGAAGATAAATGCACATATATATTATAAAATGATTTAGAAATTTGGTCAATTGTTACTATGTATGTATTTCTGCATTAACAATTGTATGAATTACAAGTGACAACAATTCAAATAAAAATATTTACATATTCAAACAAAGGCTATTAAAGTCCCTATTCTTAGACTCTGTCATCAATGCATTCCTATGTAACTGTCTCAAATCTATCTCCTGCTGCTGCTGCTGCTGCTAAGTCGCTTCTGTCGTGTCCGACTCTGTGCGACCCCATAGACAGCAGTCCACCAGGCTTCCCTGCTTCCCTGTCCCTGGGATTCTCCAGGCAAGAACACTGGAGTGGGTATCTATCTCCTACTTGCAGAAATTGAAGTATAGGCCATAGAAAGTGGCTATAAGCTGTAAAATTATCAAACTGAAATGGCTATATACTGTTCTTCGCATGAGGGTGCTATTTTCAGATAAAATTGTAATCTACAGTTCTGGAAGTCAGGCCACCACTCTATAACCTGCTGTAAATGGGCGTCAGAGAGCCGTGTCTCCGTGTGGTTTTTCATACAACTTCCACGTGACAGCTCTCAGACTATAATCAGGCCCACTGGAAACTCTGAGTATTTGCTATAAGAAAAGTCATTCCCTCAGACTAAAAGAGAGACAAATAGACAAATGGGAATAGTTAGACTCTCCAAGGACCTTCAGTATGCTCGACAACCTATATGTCAAATCAGAAGTCTGTATACCTCTCCTGAAATTGGAAAGTAATAATTCTTAAATATATGGGTCTTTATTTGATCATGAAACAGCAATTAGTTTTCTCCATCCCAAACTTCTATGCCACCTCTAGCAAAATTTTGGTAGGATATTTTCCTTTATCTGATTGAAGAGAATTTATTTATTTATTCTTTATATATAATTATTTATGTAATTTTATTAAAATATAAAAATATATATAAAATACTATTTAAAACAATTATAAATACTACTTTTCACATTTTTATCTTAATTAGCTTAATAAAGATATCCTTGTGGACACCTGGTTCATAGATTTCCATGACATCGTTATTTTTCTGTTGCTCATTCTTTTCTTTTCCCTTTGAATTACTCTCTTTCAGACATTTAAAACGTAAGTTGAAATCTTTGTATTTTGTCTGCTGTTCGTTACACAAGATACAATACTTCGTGCTCATGTTTGCAAATCTGCCAAGCAAAATATTCTAATATTATGAAGCAGAGGTGTAAAGGTTACAAGGTGTCAGTTTTGGGCCAAATACCTGACCATGGCAACTGGCTCTTTATCAAGAAGTCTCTTAAAATCCGTTTGCATAAATTTGCTTTGAAATTTTTATTTCACCCATCTTGGAAGTCTCTGCTTCAAAGTAAAACTTAACTTAGATTCCTACTTCCTAAAACTACCAAGTGATATTCTGCATTCTAAGATAATTGATTTAAAATGACATATTTATTAGAAATGAATGTTTGTGGAAAATAGCTTGACATAACTAGGAATGAATGTCAAAATACTTACAAAGGATATGCATTGAATTTCATCCTAGAATTTGGAACGGCTGCTTTCTAAATGGACACAGAAAGCTTTTTTTTGCTTCTTCTTTAGGTGAACCTCAGGCTGCTGACCAAGCATGCCAAAAAAACATAAAAGATCTTGAAAAGGAAGTCAAAGGAGACACCGCAGGAGCTTTATTTCATCAGACTGGGGCATTAGGAAAATCTCAGGAAAGTGGAGATGACCATACATCTGCTGCTACGAGTAGAAAGCAAAAGTCTCCTTTTTTCCCTAAAGATAAGAAACAACTCCCCTCTGAAAGCAAAATAATTAAGGAAAAGGAAAGGGATGAGCCTCCTTCATTCCTTTCTGATCAATCAGACAAAGTCTTACCAGCGGTCACGTTCAATGACTGCGAAGAACCATTATCAGAAAAAATTGCACTGCGGGGCTTCCCAAACACCTCAGAGGCCCTTCAACCATCAAAAGGCAAAACCGTGACAGACGTGAGGTGTGGGGTTGTCCACGTACAAGTAGCAATCAAGAACAGCTGTTTCTGTCAAACAGGAATACGGCTCCCAACGAAAAAGACGCGTTCAAGATGGCAACCGTGCTACTCTGTCAGACACTCTCAGAGAAGCGACACTTCTAGAAGCTGCTCTTTGAAGTGCAAGAATCTGTCGGTCGAAGAAGGACAACCCAAAGCGTCGTCTAAATCTGAAGGGAAAATTGCCAGAACTGAGAGCCCCTCACTGAAAGTTAGCATCGTAGGAAAAGGAATTAAAGTCAAATACGTGAGTAAGAAAGAGAATGTATTAATAAATATAACTTGTCCACCAAAAAGTTTGAAAATAGCGAAAAACAGAAACATTGCCTCCAGCCACTCAGCTGAAGAAGGGCCCGAGTCTTCTGCACAGTCCGACACTGGGTGCCCTGAGAAGTGGCAGCTGGAAGACAAGCGTCACAGTTCAGGCTGTTTGCACGTCTCTCCCCCGACTGTGTTTGGTCTCCAGAAGGAGGAGAATTTTGATACAGTTGTGGTTTCCCTGTGCTCAAGCCCTGACAGCGAGAAGAATAAGCCTGACACAGTACCTTCAGTCTCAGATGACTGTGCGGTGGAATCTGCCATCTTTCAGCAAAAGAACTGTGCAGTCAGTAAGAATACCCCCCAAAAGAAACGTGTCTCTGAGGCTGAGACTCTTCTCACAAACATTCTTCCTACTTCACGTAGTACCTTAAAGACCACGAGCTTAAGCGATACCGACTTAAGTAAAACACCTTTTGAGGACCCTACAGATGTGAACAGAGACAGAAAAATCATCTCAGATAAGCCAGAAAAGATCACATCGGACCCAGATACACAGCCCAGCCCAGACGGAATAAATTATTTGCCAAGTTCCATTACTGACATCTTTCCAGTTCAAGATGACAAAGGCTCTGACTTTGGTTCGTCTTCTCTGAGCGTGCAGTTTGTGGGAGAAAAGGCATCCAACATTTACTGCAAAGGCAGCAAAATTCCACCTGCAGATTGCTATGAGAACTCAGATTCTTTATCTTTCCCTTCTATTCAAAATGTTCTGAAGTCTTCCACTTCTTTCAGCCCATCACCCTGGGCCGCCGGACACTCAGAACCTAAAGAAACCCCTGGGGATCCCTTTTCCTTTAATCACTGTGCTGAAGTTTTGAAAGACTATGGGGAAGGGCTTACTGATGTGACTGAGAGAGACTTTGAAAACACCACTTTACATAGTGACCCTCATACAAAAGCACAGCTACTGGAAGTGAAGGGGACACCGCATCCACCTCTCAGCCTCACGTCCTCCGGCAACCTCTCTGCTGGCCAGCCACTCGGCAGTAGCAGCTGCATCACCGCAGAGTGCGGTCAGACAGGGTCTTGGGCAAGCCATCCAGACACAGCGGTCCCCAGCAAAACAAAAGCGCCAGTGATGACATTAATAGCTGATGAGTTAGACCAAAGATTAATTATTCAAGGTGATAAAGAAGACACTGTTTACTCTAATTATTCCATGGGAATGAAAAGTCCTAAAGAGCCTCCCAGCTCTCTGGGAAACGTTGAAAAAGACAAATTCCATATAATTATGCCTACAGCAAAGAACGCATGCTACAGAGATTTTGAAACCCTGGCAAAGGAGAATCATGATAAAGTCTGTTTTCAGACGAATTTTCCAGACAGTGCCGAGTTCAGCTGTGCAATGTGTGCTACAGATAACCTGTTCCTTATGGAGAAAACCCAGACTACTGATGATGCTGACCAATATGGTAACCAGGATGAACAAAGCTTTGGACTAACCACTTGTAAACAGGAGCCAGCAGGGTGCCAAAGGACTGCATCAACAAAGCCAAACCCTGAAGAAAATAAAAATGACCCAAAGGAAACTGATGATCACCAAATAGACATCCTGTTCTCCCCTCAGAAGCAGAAAGCTCTGAAAGGTACAGTGGGCTATATAGAATCTTTAACTTTCATTGTTTTTACTTGTTTGACCTTTGGGAAGTCTTTTTTTATTGCTTGGGATTTTTTCTTTATGGCTGAAGATATATTGAGTATTTTAGAGTTAGATGAATATGGGCAAGCATATATCAGCCTGCTTTTTTCCATTATCACCTACCCCACCCATAAATAATGCATAGCAAAATTACCAAGACTGCAGTTTAATATAAAGTTTAAAAAAATCGATTTCTCTTTAAAAGGTTGATGTATTGCCAAATCAATTTTGTGGGAAATGTTAGCCTTTTGCCACTCTTAAATAATCTGCCATTTCTTCCTTCTTGCAAGCTAAGCATGTTCAGTAGAATTGGAAGAAAATGTTTGTGATAAAATGTGTTTTTAAACCTTGCTGTGTCATTGCAGAAGCATGGCATACATGTTTCAGGAGGCCATGTGGAATAGTAATTAAAGCAAAGGACAAAAAACAGAAACAGTCATGGCTAATCCGCATTGAGCCATCCTAGGGACCTCTGACCACAAGCAGACCTCTGACCTCCCTTGTGGATTGGTTGGCCATTTTCAAACCACTGATAGAACCCAGAAGCTCTCTTGGAGACGGCTAAGATAGAAGCTCTTTCCTAAATATATAATACTGCCTGTCTGCTTTTAATCTTGGATCCTCATCGTATCATTAGAGGCCCTTCTTGTTTCTCTTCAATAAGCCCAAATATTTTATACATAAGGTTAGCATTATTCTACATTGTGTAATTATTCTACATTAAATGCATCTTGAAAAAGTAAGGATCAAACCCAGATCTCCCGCATTGCAGGCGGATTCTTTACCAACTGAACCACAAGGGTAGCCCACGAAAAAGTAAGAACTTCCTTCCAAACTGCCAGTAACATTCCTAGTGCGGCCATAGATGATATTTGGAAGGACAAAACTTAGTCAAGAAGCTGCCTTTTCTTTGCTGCTGTTCTAGCCCTAAGTTTTTAATAGAATAAAATTTAGAAGTAGAAATAAAACACAAAGGCACATAAGTGTCAGCATGAAATGTGAAATTTACCTCGCAGAGAATTAAATGCCCTAAAACAACACATAGAGTCATCTGCTTAATATGAACCCACTAAGGTAAAGATCCACATCATAACAACAGCTGCCCAGTTGCCTGCCCACCCCTAGACACCAGAATCAATGGCATCAACCCTGCGTTTGCTTCAGCCCACAGTTATTTCAGTCTGCAGGAAGCCCATCTGCAGTAAGAGTACTGGTGTCTCCCAGAGCACGTGTGTGCTCACCTGGATGAACATTCCTCCCAGGCTGACTCCTCCTCCATGGACAAGCTCCTCCCTGAACTGCCTTTCCCAGAAAGGGCTATTTCCTTAAGAAAATCAATAATTCAAGTCAGAATCGATAATTCAGTCAGTCCTCCCAGAGCTGATCCTGTGCTTCCGTAGACTTTGAAGTAGTCCCATTTCGTGCACAGTTCCAGCTACCAGTTCCTGGTATCGCTGTGCTGCGTTGAAAGGCTATTCCTACAACTCTCTCCTTCCTCTCTTTATTTCTCTCCCCTAGATCACTCTGTTCCAGCCACACTGACTTTCTTGAGCTGCTGGAATCTGCCAGGGAAGTGCCCACATCAGTCCTTCGCTTGGGCAGGCTCCAGCCCACATCGGTCCTCCTCAGCCGAACTCCCACTACCTGGACTCCCCTTCCTCCAAATGTGCACACGGTTCACACTCATTCTTGAAATCTTTGCTCACCTAGCCCCTTCTCTGTGAGGCCCCCTCAGGCCACTCAATTCAAGACTGCAAGCTGAGCCCTGTCCACTCCAGCCTGGGTGTACTATATTCCTTTCCCGTGTCTTGCTTTCACACACAGCAGCTTCCCCTGCGAATGTGCTGTGCATTTAATTACTTTATTTCTTCTGATTTCTCTCGCTAGAATGCAGTCATGAGGGCATGGATTTTTTTTTTTTTTTTTTTCTATTTTGGTCTTTGTTGTATCCAGAGCACCTGAACACTGCCTGCCTGAAAAGTAGGTATTCGGTGAATGTTTGTTGAATGAAAGGATGAATTCAGGAAAGTTATTCTTTGTGGAAAACTCTGTTCACATACAAAAAAGCAAACAAACAAACAGGAAAACAGTTCAGAAGTGAAAATGTTTATATTAGCTGTTTGAATATGTAAGTCTTTAAATGGATTTGACTCTCCTAGAGCTGTGAGTTTTTTATACTTAATTCAATACCATTGTTATTATACTATTGCTACTTTAGGCCAGGATTTTGTCATTTTTTTCAGAGTATAGATTGCCTTGAAGAGTTGGGATATCTTTGTACTAGAAATTTTTGTTTTTAATATAGGCACGAATGTATGCCTTTATTTGCAGAGGGGTCCTCCAGCTTCTCAACATCTATCCATGTACCTTGGATTAAGAATCCCTGATGTGGGTGCTGACTGTATTTACGGAGTTCCTTCTACCACGTGCGTGCTTCGGAATTAACTAGATTAGAGGTCACAGCCTAGAGGGGCCGGGCAGGTAGTATAAATGAGTAAAGCAGGCTGCAAGTCAGAAATAATGGAGTGTGGGTGGACCAGAGGGGTCGCTGTCCTGAAGCAATGAGAATTCAGGCCCTGAGTGGCCAGGCCTTCTCGTTTTTCAAGAAAGCTGGAGATCTGGGATTTTTTAGTCTATATGAATCTCTAGATTATATGACATGTAAGACACAGTACAGGCTCAGCAATCTACCACCTCTGAAGTAGATTAACCCAGGGTAGTAGGGATGGGCATGCTACAAGAGCTACAAAGCCAGTGCTATAAGGGAAAGCATACCAGTCCGAACCTCTTAAGACTAAAACTCTGGGTTCTGATCTGCACATTCTTAGGTAAAGAGGTTTCTCAGGGCCTCCTTTCTTCAGCTACAGATTGCCTGACATATATCTTTAAGACCTCTGCCAAAGAACCAGGAATTCTGTATCATAAGGCATTTTAATGAGGGAACCAAATCTAGGTGACTCTGAGAGAATGACAGGTAATGAGAAGGATTAAATGATATTTTGCCTGGCGTAGAAATATTTGTAATTAAACAGTCCTTTCTATGTAATATGATACAGAACTTACAGGTAACATGTGAGATCGTTTATTTCCCCATACCCCTAAGGAAGGACTGATTCTGCAAGCCTGCATCTAGGCAGAAGGTGCCGAGGAGTGTAGCCGGGACGAAGTCTGTGGTCCTAAGATCTACACCAAGTACTAGGGGTCCAAAGATGCATAAAACAGCCATCCCTTTTCTGGTAACAGAATTGTAGCTCTTGGGCTACTTTCCGAGAAGCTGACTTCCGACAACATTGGAGAATGTCCACACTCATGGCCACTTCAGTGTCTCTCGGCATGTGAGCAGGGCCAGGGGCCTGGGGCCAGCTGGAAGGCCCAGCTTTCTGCCAACAGGGCTCCTCCACCCAGAGCTGCATTTCCCTCTCCTTGGCCTGAACTCACTTCCCAGGCCCCCCTCTGGCTTTCACGGTGCTAGCTCTCTACTTTTGCAGTCACGTTTCATAAAACACCAGCACGCTTGTTGATGGACTAACATGTTGTCCCTAACAAAGGGATGGTTTGTGTTTTGAGTCCTTCAAGATCCTTCAGGGTCCTCATCACCATCTTATTCCCAGAAAGGCTCAATAAACCATCTATCAGGTAGTCATGGAACGAGGGAGAGGCTTATACGTGAGCAGAGGTTACTGAGACAAAGGTTAAATCCACCAGGTGAAAAACCTCTATCAGCTTCAAGTATTCAAGGATTATGCAGATTCAGGTAGTAAGCAGGTTGTAAATTTGAGACTGAGAAGCTCAGACCAAATAATTCCTTGGTAGACATCTTGCAGAATTGTTTTAAGCATAGAGTGGGTGGTTGAACAAAATTACCTTCTATGTGTTTGCAAAGCTGAGGTTCTACAAATACCAAGTAACAGTGGGAGAGGTTTTACTCAGCAAGCATCACGGTAGCTCTCAAATCACACTTCAGAACACACTGGAGGGCACGGATGTGTCCTCGTTTGAATGTTTAAGATTCTAGAGGAAAACTTCTCTCTCCATGTCACAGTCATATTCCCCTTACCTATATTTTCCTAGATTCATAGAACTTCATTTTTTCCCCCCCAGCATTTTCAGAAAAGAATTGCTTTAAATGTACAACATTTGACATGAGAAAAGTCTCCTTTTCATGGATGCCTTCAGAGTCAGCCTGGCCTCCCAATCTCAACAAACTGTGGAACTAGAGTGAGCACTGAAGGAAAGGGCGACAGGCCAGCTCTGTAGCATTTTTGAGTTTCACCACTCTGTAAAACTCCAGAGGGCAAGAGTCATCTTGTTCATAGCTGCAGTCCTAGTAACTAGCACGGTAGAAATTAGTTTAGAAAGGAACAGTAAATATTATAGAATGAATGCCATTTTTTTGGTCAACTTCTTAAGCCCTAGGGAAGAGATAGGACTCAACAGGAAAATTATGGAAAATAAGAGGAATTGAATAATGACTCTTCTCTCCTCCCATGTCTTTGGCTCTGCCAAGTGAAGTGAAAATTGTTATGTAAATGGATGAGTAGTAACTATATATAAACATAAAGAAGAATATGTATTCATGGATATACCACATTTATTATTTAAATAGTTCTGAGAACAAACTTTGATACTGAAAAATTAGATTTTAAATTTAAAAACATTAAATTCTAAAAACTCATTTGCTGCTGGAAATAAAGTTTAAAATTTGGTTTCTTTTTGCACAATATCAAAAAGTGAAAGAAAAATCCTAACCAAGTCTAGCCTTTCAAATCACTTTCAATGTTATTATGTATTCTGCTATATGAGTTTTGTTTTTCACTTTGATAATTATTTTCTTAAAGTTTGCTTGTATTGTAATTAGTTTAACTGTAATTTTCTTACTTCTAATTAACGTATAGTCTCATAGCTTGTGCTGACAGAAAGCAGCAGTTTGGAAGTAAATAAAGTATTTCAAGTTGTTATTTATTCAAATATAAAAATATCAAAGCCTTCATGTAATTTGGCTTTTATCCTTCTCATTTTGAACCAACACATACAGCAAGAAAAGTATGAAATCTGTGTCCTTCTGAACTGAACTGACCTGAGAGTTCAATAGTAAACTTGTTTTCAAAGACCATACCTGAACTAATTCAGATAATAATAATAATATCTTGTACAGTATTTCAGTAGACGTAATTAACAATTGATTTACATTGTGTGCCTCCAAAACAGCTAATAAACTAACACAAACTAATACAATGTATCAGGCATACTGCTGCTGCCCAAGGAATATCTATTGAATTGAATCCTACTGAGGAAATGCATGATGATTCCCTTTTCCTACATAAATCTCTCTTCAGTCTATACAGCTCTTTTTTCTCCTTCTTACTCTCCTGTTTCTTCCTCCTGCTCTTCCTCTCTCACTCTCTCTGTTTTAGTAATGCAAGTTGAGAAAGTGCATCAGGAAGGAACTGAGTGAAATCATTCTAGTTCGAGTCTTCAGTGGTTCTGTTTCAAAGACTGGAACATTTGAAATTCTGTTTTGAAGTGCTGTCTCACTTTCAAACTTCATGTGGTTTAATCTAGATGGGAATTTGGAAACCAGCAGTCTTCGAAAGTTATCCCAGGAACTGGCTCCAAAAGGTAAAAGGGCCAGCGACGGCTCCCAGGAGGAAGCCCTGGAGCAGTGGGCCAGGAGGAGGCAGCAGTTCCGAGACGGCAAAAGGTCCAGCTCTGCGGGAGGAAGTTCGTTCGCCAGCAACGTCACCGAAGGGTCCGGTGAGTAGGCCAGTGCCTTGTTCTCCAGAACCAGAGCAAAGGCCACGGCTTGCTGGAGCTCACCCCCGTCCTCTCCTTCTTATTTTCAGAATATACACCCTGTTGCTTGACCACGGCAACGTGGTCACTATATGCTTTTATAGAAAAGATGCTGTTAGAATAATCAGCTCTTTATGACCCACTAAGGAATCCCAACTTGGTAAATTACCTCCTTGAAGACACAACTGCCTACCAAGAAGACTGTTCTCTTCAGAAACTGAAATAACTCACTATCGGGCTCTTTACTATAGTTTTGCAATGGATCCTATTTCTAAGAATTTGAGTTGGCTTACAAAAATACCTATAGTGCAAAAAGGTAAGAGTAATCTGTTTTATTATAAGAAACCATTTTCTTCTTGTTTTAACATTTCTGAAATGAGGAAGTAGACGTGTACTTTAGTGAGAGAATGCTGTTTCTCTTGCTGTTGAAAAGATGCTGTTAAATTAGTATCATCCTTCTGTCAAGGAGAAGACCTTCCTCAGCCTATCTGTGTTCTTTTGGCTGGCTTAAGAATTAAACTGACATGAGACAAATTAACAAGAGAAAATCAAACTTAATTTTATAAGAGTGGGAACCCCACATCCATGAGAGGGTCAGAGACTACATACACGTGAAACATTCGAAGACAGAAATGCATCAAACTCCCACTGGCTCTCTGTCTTACATATAGTAATATATTTGTTTTAATGCTATTCTCTCGAATCATCCTACCCTCTCCTTGCCCTACTGTGTCCCAACATCTCTTCTTTATGCCTCTGTCTCCTTTGCTGCCCTGCACACAGGATCGTCGGTACTACCTTTCTAGATTCCATATACATGTGTTAACATGTGATATTTATCTTTCTCTTTCTGACTTACTTCACTCTGTATGATAAGCTCTAGGTGTACAACACAGGGAACCCAAAACTGGTGCTCTGTGACAGCCTGGAAGGATGGGGTGGGAAGGGAGGTGGAAGGGGGCTTCAGGAGGTTGGGGACACGTGTATGCCTATGGCCAATTTATGCTGATGTGTGGCACAGGCCATCACAATATTGTAATTATCCTCCAATTAAAATAAATACTTTAAAAAAAGAAGCCAGAAATGTAAAATGAGGTGTATATGCCATCCTGAGATAAAAAATGGAGTAGGTTTTTGGTGGTTTCAAAGACAGAAGGGTCATTCATGGGATGATAAAAATGGAGGTTTGGTATAGATGTTTGCACTGCCATAAAAAAAGGAACCACTTAAGCCAGAAAGAAAAACACCAATACAGTATACTAACGCATATATATGGAATTTAGAAAGATGGTAACAATAACCCTGTATACGAGACAGCAAAAGAGACACTGATGTATAGAACAGTCTGTTGCACTCTGTGGGAGAGGGAGAGGGCGGGATGATTTGGGAGAATGGCATTGAAACATGTATAATATCATATATGAAACGAGTCGCCAGTCCAGGTTCGATGCACGATACTGGATGCTTGGGGCTGATGCACTGGGACGACCCAGAGGGATGGTATGGGGAGAGAAGAGGGTAGAGGGTTCAGGATGGGGAACACATGTATAACTGTGGTGGATTCATTTTGATATATGGCAAAACGAATACAATATTGTAAAGTTAAAAAATAAAATTAAAAAAAAAAAGGAACCACTTAGATAAGACTTATCTCTGGCAATAACTCTTTCTCTGGGAAAAATCCCCAGTTTAAGTTTTTATAGGCAGTTAGGGAAGGGGCAGTATTCTCTTGAGCTCAGAGAGTTCCCCTGCCTTTAGCTGAAAGAAATCAGCATGCCAAAGTGCACATCTTGGGGAGGACGCTTCTGAATCCCTATATCTCAGTCCCACAACCTATGGCAAACTGAGGGTGGAAAGTAAGTCATCAGTGAGGAAATCTAACTTCCCCTTCAGGGAAATAAGGATTAAGAAATGGAGGGAGGGTATTAATATACACCACAAATATTAGGTCAACTGCAATTTTTAAAATGCACAAAGTTGTGGCTGTGAGTTTCAGTGTTATTTGGAGAGCTTACTGAGGACTGTAGCCCAGAAGACTGAAGAGATGGGAATACCAGACCACCTTACCTGCCTCTTGAGAAATCTGTATGCAGGGCAAGAAGCAACAGTTAAAACTGGACATGGAACAATGGACTGGTTCCAGATTGGGAAATGGGTACATTAAGGCTGTATATTGTCACCCTGCCTATTTAACTTAGATGCAGAGTACATCATGCAAAATGCTGGGCTGGATGAAGCACAAGCTGAAATCAAGATTGCTGGGAGAAATATCAATAACCTCAGATATGTAAATGACACCACCCTTATGGCAGAAAGTGAAGAAGATCTAAAGAGCTTTTTGATGAAAGTGAAAGAGGAGAGTGAAAAAGTTGGCTTAAAGCTCAACATTCAGAAAACTAAGATCATGGCATTCAGTCCCATCACTTCATGGCCAATAGATGGGGAAACAATGGAAACAGTGACAGACTTTATTTTCTTGGGCTCCAAAATCACTACAGATGGTGACTGCAGCCATGAAATGAAAAGATGCTTGCTCCTTGGAAGGAAAGCTATGACCAACCTAGACAGCGTATTAAAAAGCAGAGACATTACTTTGCCAACAAAGGTCCATCTAGTCAAGGGTATGGTTTTTCCAGTGGTCATGTATGGATATGAGAGTTGGACTATAAAGAAAGCTGAGCACCAAAGAATTGATGCTTTTGAACTGTGGTGTTGGATAAGACCTTTGAGAGTCCCTTGGACTGCAAGGAGATACAACCAGTCCATCCTAAAGAAAATCAGTCCTGAATATTAATTGGAAGGTCTGATGCTGAAGCTGAAGCTGAAGCTCGAGTAGTTTGGCCACCTGATGGGAAGAGCTGACTCATTGGAAAAGACCCTGATGCTAGGAAAGATTTAAGGCAGGAGGAGAAGGGGATGACAGAGGATGAGATGGTTGGATGGCATCCCTGACTCAGTGGACATGAGTTTGGGTGAACTCCGGGAGTTTGGTGATGGACAGGGAAGCCTGGTGTGCTGCAGTCCATGGGGTCGCAAAGAATCAGACATGACTGAGTGTGAGGTTTTTGGAATCTAGTTGGTGGGTCAGAAGAGCACATAACCTGGACTGGTGACTGGCAGCTAAAATGGGGGTGGGGGTGAGGGGTGGGGGGGGCACTCTTGTAAGATTGAACCCTTAAATCTGTACCCAGTAGGTAGTGTCAAAATCAAGTTGAATTGCAGTATATACCCATGTGGTTTCTGAAGAACTGCTCCCAACACACACACAAGAGTTGTGATATTAAGCCCAGGAACCCAAAAGAGTTGTGATCCAGAGACTGGTGTCCCTACAAGAGAGACAGTAGAGACTGTGTGAATGTCCTGGGTTATGTCCTAAGGACAAGCTGTTGGAATGACCGAGGTACGGTTCAGAAAGACAGTGGTATAGCTTATCCAAAGTGAGTTAGAGGCTGGCATAGGTTAGAGATTGACTGTAGCTATAAATGTGGGGCAAACTTTTAAGTAATTTATTTAAATTAAACACAATACTGTATTATCCCACCACAGTGCTCGTACATTCATGTGAACAGTGAAGAATGCAATGTAAATGTTCTACTTTGTCCTGATAGTTTTTTTCTTGTCTCTTGATCATGTCTAATCCCTCCAGTTGCTTCTTCCCATGTGGCAATAAGGACTCAAGAGCTCGAATAGTTTTTTTAATCTAAATTTTACTGCCATAATTCTAGATTCACAGGCATTTATAAGAAAGAATAGAGAGAGCCCAGTTTTCCCCAATGATTTTTTTTTTTTTTGCTTTTTATTGAAATGTCATTTATGTCCTATATTATGTTGGTTTCAGGTGTACTAAATAACTATTTGATATTTGCATACATTATGAAAGGATCACCATAAGTCAAGTAACCATTTGTCCCCATATAAAGTCATTGCAGTATTATGACCATATTCCCTATATTGTATATTACATCCCTCTGATTACTTCTTATTCCACATGACTTATTTCTTAAATTTTTATTTGCACATATACTACTGTATAGGGTTGTTTTATCATCACTTTACTGTTCATGGACTCTTTAAATACCTCCCTGGGGAATACTTTTCTTTTATTGAACTTCAATACAATATTTCTGCTGCATAACCTTGTCAATTTCTGGATTGATATAGTCTAGAAGCTGATTTAGATTTTTAAAACTCCATACTTTTCAAAATCAACACTTAATGTAGTTCATCAATGTTTATCACTGCTTTTTACACCAATGACTTCCAACGAGATTTGTTTTCTTTTTCTTCTTACTATCAGATCAGATCAGATCAGTCACTCAGTCGTGTTCGACTCTTTGCGACCCCATGAATCGCAGCACACCAGGCCTCCCTATCCATCACCAACTCCTGGAGGACACTCAGACTCACATCCATCGAGTCAGTGATGCCATCCAGCCATCTCATCCTCTGTCGTCCCCTTCTCCTCCTGCCCCCAATCCCTTCCAGCATCAGGGTCTTTTCCAATGAGTCAACTACACGAGGTGGCCAACGTACTGGAGTTTCAGCTTTAGCATCATTCCTTCCAAAGAAATCCCAGGGCTGATCTCCTTCAGAATGGACTGGTTGGATCTCCTTGCAGTCCAAGGGACTCTCAAGAGTCTTCTCCAACACCACAGTTCAAAAGCATCAATTCTTCGGCGCTCAGCCTTCTTCACAGTCCAACTCTCACATCCATACATGACCACTGGAAAAACCATAGCCTTGACTAGACGAACCTTTGTTGGCAAAGTAATGTCTCTGCTTTTGAATATGCTATTTAGGTTGGTCATAACTTTCCTTCCAAGGAGCAAGCGTCTTTTAATTTCATGGCTGCAGTCACCATCTGCAGTGATTTTGGAGCCCAGAAAAATAAAGTCTGACACTGTTTCCACTGTTTCCCTATCTATTTCCCATGAAGTGATGGGACCTGATGCCATGATCTTCATTTCCTGAATGTTGAGCTTTAAGCCAACTTTTTCACTCTCCACTTTCACTTTCATCAAGAGGCTTTTTAGTTCCTCTTCACTTTCTTCTTACTATAGTTATTCTCTAACAGTTTTTGAGAGAGTTTCTTTGGGAGGTAATCTGAGTATTTATAAATCTGAAAATGTATTCATTTCCTTCTTAATTCTGATGACAGTTTAACATAGTTTGGTAGACAATTCTAGGTTCAGATTATTTAAGAAACTGGTTCACCATCTTCCAGTAACCAGTGGTGTTGATGAGCAGTCTGAATCCAATCTCATTCTCACAATTTATGTCATAAGTCCAACTTTTGTATATTTTACCTCTTAGGGTTTTCTCTTCATCCTCGGAATTCTAAAATGTTCTAGTACATATGTCAGTATGGCATATATTTCCATGTTTGGCATCCCATAAGCTATCACATGCTGGTGACTCATGCCTTTCTTCAAGTTTCATAAATTCTCAGATAAAAGTTCTCTCCTGTCTATTTTCTTCTGCTGTGACCCCTTTTAGAGAGTCATTTAAACTTGTAGATCTATCCTCCAGATGTCTTAACCGACCTTTCATACTTCATATCTCTTCATTAATTTCTACTGCATTCTGAGAGAATTCCTTAACCCTATCAGCTTAACAAGTCTCCCTGCATCCAAATCGTTCTTTCTCTTTAGCCTCTTTTTTTAATGTTTTTTTTTTTTTTTTTTAATTTCAGCAACATTCAGCATTTTAAAATGTTTTTTATTTTTTTGAGTTCAAAGGATATTTAGGTGGTTCTTTTTTGTTGATCTATTTTTTTTAATTTTACCTCTGAGAACATTAAATGTATTATATAAAGTTTTAATCTAGTTGCTCTATCAACTATTTTCTCAGTACTCATTTCATATTTGCCAAGTTTGTTATCTATATTTCATAGTGTTGGCTTTCCCAAGTGCTTTGTGATTTTTGATTGGGTGCTTATTTTTTGGTTCAAATTTCCTATTCACCTAACACCTCTAACTGAGCCCCCGGGCAGGTAGCAGAGGCTCCACTGTGGTTTTTGCTGTTCTCTCTGTAAGAAAGCGGCAAGTTACAATAAAGACATAACCCTGCACAGAATATTCTATAAGCCATCTGGGTGTCCTCTGTCCTCAATCTTTAACTTTTTAAACACTCATTTTCTTCTTGGCTAAAGGCAGGTACAATCACTGCTGCTACTTGACTCATGGCAGAGTTTCTAAGTGAGGGATGTGCAGACATCAAGCTACGGGCTGTTTCTGGCATGGTGCTCCAATTCATCGCTCTGTTGACTGCACCTGGGGCCTCTCTAGCTCTTCACTCTTGGTCATGCTTCCACCATTCTGCATCACAACTTCCTCACAGACAAGTCAGAGAAAGACAAGTACTATATGATATGATTTATATGTGGAATCTTAAAAAGCCATACTTGTAAAAATAGGAAAATGGTGATTACATGGGATGACAGGATAGATGTTGTTAAGGGTACAACAGGCAAAGGGCACTAAATAAATCTTAGAGGTAAAATGCACCTCCAAGTATAAGTATAGTGAATGTAGATAATAATACTGTATTATAGTCATCAAACTTACTAGAAGACTAAAACTTAATTATTCCAACCACTAAAAAGAAAGAATAATTAATGTTACTCTGATAGAGGTGCTAATTGTCACTACAATGGCAATCGTTGCTATAATGTATAAATGCATCAAATGAAATGTGCACACCTGAAATTTACTCAGTGTTATACATCAAATGGGCTCTGCTGGTAGCTCAGGTGGTAAAGAATCGGCCTGCAATGCAGGAGACTCTGGTTTGATTCCTGGGTTGGGAAGATCCCCTAGAGAAGGGATAGGCTACCCAATCCAGTATTTTGGGGCTTCCCTGGGGTCTCAGATGGTAAAGAATCCACCTACAATGAGGGAGACTTGGGTTTGATCCCTGGGTTGGGAAGATTCCCCAGGAGGAGGGCATGGCAACCAACTCCAGTATTCTTGCCTGGAGAATCCCCATGGACAGGGAAGACTGGCATGCTGTAGTCCATGGGGTCACAAAGAGTCGGACACATTGAGCGACTGAACGACAACAGCACACACACACACACACACACACACACACACGCGCGCGCGTGCACACACACACACACACACTCTCTCTGTTTCCTTCCTATTTTTCTTCTGGAATTTGAAATACCTCTCTCCTTTATTACACAGAAAAATTTAGCTGCAATCCCCACTTGTACTTGTGTTTAATTGAACTTACCACAGTCTTCATAAAATAAAAGACCTTGTAGGAATTAGGACCCATCCAAAAACAGGTTTTCTAGCATTCCTATTAAATTGGGATACTGGGCCTATGCTTCCTCTACTACCTTGAATCCATGTCTGCACATAGCTTCCATTTGTCCCTCTAGCTTCTTTTTCAACCTTTCTCCACCTTACTATCTGCCCCAGGAGTCTCACCCCCAGGCTCCCTATGGGGTTGGCCTCCAGAGAAGATCAACAGAAGCCTGGAGGGAGTGTTGTTCGTTGTTCAACTGCTAAGTTGTATCTAACTCTGAGATCCCAGGGACTGCAGCAAGTCAGGTTTCCCTGTCCTTCAGCATCTCCTGGAGTTTGCTTAGGAGCATGTCTGTTGTGTTGATGATGCCATCCATCCATTTCATTCCTCTCTCGCCCCTTTTCTCCTCCTGCCCTCAATGCTGAAGCTGAAGCTCCAATACTTTGGCCACCTGATGCGAAGAGCTGACTCACTGGAAAAGATCCTGATGCTGGGAAAGGCTGAGGAGGCAGTAAGGAGACTAAGATTCTGGTACTATTGCCTCAGATCTCTCCCCTGTGGTGTACAAAGGCTGCCTGTGTCCCTAAAGTCATATTCTTGTAAAACCATCTTTTCCACACTGCCTTCCATGGCTCTGGGGTCTGATAACTCTCTTCAGATTACTCACTGAGTGTGTCCCCAACCTTAAGACATACCAGTGCTCTATCCTCATATTGTGAGGATAATATGAGCTGAAACTCCAATACTTTGGCCACCTGATGTGAAAAACTGACTCATTGGAAAAGACCCTAATGCTGGGAAAGATTGAAGGCAGATGGAGAAGGGGATAACAGGGGAAGAGATGGTTGAATGGCATCACTCACTCAATGGACATGAGTTTGAGCAAACTCCAGGAGATAATGAAGAACAAGGAAGCCTGGCATGCTGCAGTCCATGGGTCGCAAAGAATCGGACACGACAGCAATGATCAAATATCACCTACATTACAAACTGATAAAACACAGCTGTCCATTGCTTACAGAGATAGGAGAGGACACCCCTCAGCAGACGTCTGATAGTGCTTCAGAGTGGGGAAAGACAAAGTCTTATTCTATTGACAATTAGAAACTTGATTTAAGGCAGGTGTTTCAGTGTGTGAGCTTGATTAAAACTGGGTAAGGATCATTATTTAAAAGATCAGCACTTAGGGAAAAGGCAAGGTGAGGATTTTGAGAATTTCAAAGAGACTAAGTAAATGAGCTATCTGTTGATGCATTTTGTTGAAGAGTTGATGGTTGGGAGATAAGTACCTGTAATGAACAATAAAGATATTTGCCCAGTCAAGGGTCTTCTAGACTATAAAATGTATTGATAATGTGAAACAAGGTGTGTAATTTAGACAATAAGATGTGTGGAAGTAATTGGTTTTGGTTTTCAGTTTCCAAGCTGTAAAAGAGGGTGGAGGTTTTGTTCTCAATATACTCAAATCTTCCCTAGTCTTGGGGTAAGTAAATAGACAAAATTTCACTAAGGTGAATTACTCCAAACTGGATTTCCTAGATAGCATTATTCTTGAACGGCCATTCATGTTTTTCTTGGCCTTTAATTTGATTAACTTGCAGTCGCTGAAAATTTTCTTTCTTTCCACCTGAGAAAATGTGTTTCCAAGGCAAACCATTCAAGATCACAGTAATCCAAGTCTGTGCCCCAACCACTAATGCCAAAAAAGATGCAGTTGAATGGTTCTATGAAGACATACAAGACCTTCTAGAACTAACACCCCAAAAAGATGCTCTTTTCATCATAGGGGACTGGAATGCAAAAGTAGGAAGTCAAGAGATACCTGGAGTAATAGGCAAATTTGGCCTTGGAGTACAAAACGAAGCAGGGAAAAGGCTAACAGAGTTTTGCCAAGAGAACGCACTGGTCATAACAAACACCCTCTTCCAACAACACAAGAGAAAACTCTACACAGGGACATCACCAGATGGTCAACACTGAAATCAGACTGATTATATTCTTTGCAGCCAAAGATGGAGAAGCTCTATACAGTCAGCAAAAACAAGACCAGGAGCTGACTGGCTCAGATCATGAAGTCCTTATTGCCAAATTCAGACTTAAATTGAAGAAAGTGGGGAAAACCACTAGACCATTCAGGGATGACCTAAATCAAATCCCTTACAATTATACAGTAGAAGTGACAAATAGATTCTAAGGATTAGATATGATAGACAGAGTGCCCGAAGAACTATGGATGGAGGTTTGTGACATTGTACAGGAGGCAGTGATCAAGGCCAATCCCCAAGAAAAAGAAATCCAAAAAGGCAAAATGGTTATCTGAGAGAACTTCAAAATAGCTGAGAAAAAAAGAGAAGCAAAAGGCAAAGGAGAAAAGGAAATATATACTCATCTGAATGCAGAGTTCTAAAGAATAGAAAGGAAAGATAAGAAAGCCTTCCTAAGTGGTCAATGCAAAGAAATAGAGGAAAACAACTGAATGGGAAAGACTAGAGATCTCTTCAAGAAAATTAGTGATACCAAGGAAACATTGCATGCAAAGATAGGCTCGATAAAGGACAGAAATGGTATGGACTAAAGAGAAGCAGAAGATATTAAGAAGAGGCAGCAAAAATACACAGAAAAACTATGCAAAAAAAGATCTTAATGACCCAGATAACCACAATGGTGTGATTACTCACCTAGAACCAGACATCCTGGAGTGTGAAGTCAAGTGAGCCTTAGGAAGCATCACTACAAACAAAGCTAGTGGAGGTGATGGAAATCCAGTTGATTTCCTAAATCCTAAAAGATGATGCTGTGAAAGTGCTGCACTCAATACGTCAGCAAATTTGGAAAACTCAACAATGGCCACAGGACTGGAAAAAGTCAGTTTTCATTCCAATCTCAAAGAAAGGCAATGGAAAAGAATATTCAAACTACCAGACAACTGCACTCATCTCACATGCTAGCAAAGTAGTGCTCAAAATTCTACAAAACAGGCTTCAACAGTATGTGTACCGTGAACTTCCAGATGTTCAAGCTGTATTTAGAAAAGGCAGAGGAACCAGAGATCAAATTGCCAACATCTGTTGGATCATGGAAAGAGCAAGAGAGTTCCAGGAAAAACATCTACTTCTGCTTTATTGACTATGCCAAAGCCTCTGACTGTGTGGATCACAACAAACTTAAAGAGAAGGGAATACTGGAATACCTTACTTGCATCCTGATAAAATCTGTATGCAGGTCAAGAAGCAACAGTTAAAACTGGACATGGAACAACAGACTGGTTCCAATTTGAGAAAGGAGTACATCAAGGCTGAATATTTTCACCCTGCTTATTTAACTTATATACAGAGTATATCATAAGAAATGCCAGGCTGGATGAAGGGCAAGCTTAAATCAAGACTGCCAGGAGAAATATCAATACCCACAGATACGCAGATGACACCACCCTGATGGCAGAAAGTAAAGAAGAACTAAAGAGCCTCTTGAAAGTGAAAGAGGAAAGTGAAAAAGTTGGCTTAAAGCTCAACATTCAGAAAACTAAGATCATGGCATCAGGTCCCATCACTTCATGGAAGCAAATAAATGAGGAAACAATGGGAAAAGTGAGAGACTTTATTTTCTTGGGCTCCAAAATCACTGCAGATGGTAACTGCAGCCATGAAATTAGAATTTGCTTTACCCTTTGGAAGAAAAGCTATGACCAAGCTAGACAGCATATTAAAAAGCAGAGATATTACTTTACTAAAAAGGTCCATCTAGTCAAAGCTATGGTTTTTCCAGTAGTCATGTATGGATGTGAGAGTTGGACTATAAAGAAAGCTGAGCGCTAAAGAATTGATGCTTTTGAACTGTGGTGTTGGAGAAGACTCTTGAGAGTCCATTGGACTGCAAGGAGATCCAACCAGTCCATCCTAAAGGAAATCAGTCCTGAATATTGACTGCAAGGACTGATGCTGAAGCTGAAACTCCAACACTTTAGCCACCTGATGCAAAGAACTGACTCATTGGAAAAGAATCTGATGCAAAGAACTGACTCATTGGAAAAGACCCTGATGCTGGGAAAGATTGAAGGCAGGAGGAGAAGGGGACGACAGAGGATGAGATGGTTGGACGGTATCACCGACTCAATGGACATGAGTTTGAACATGCTCTGGGAGATAGTAAAGAATAGGGAAGCCTGGTGTGCTACAATTCATCGGGTCACAAAGAGTCAGACATGACTGAGGAACTGAACTAAACTGAAGAAAATAAATCTTGTTTTAGTCACGTAAATTAGATACAATTGCTCTTGGTCCTATTCTTCCTGGTCCCCCAAAGCATATCTCACACAAAAGCAATGCAGTTGGTACTCTGGATCCACAAGTGATTGTTTTCAGGACCCACCTCCATGGTCACCAAATCCCTGGATGCTCAAGCCCCTAGGATAGAAGGGCTTGTCTCACATACTCCACAGCAAACAACCTGAAATCCTTAGTTTTATGGACAAATCCTCTACTACTAGTCTCTTTCACAGTCACGTCTGCCCTGCAGAAAAAGGAACAACTAGAGCTGTGTTGGAATCAGCTCATCCAGGTGGCACTAGCAGTAAAGAACCTGCTTGCCAATGCAGGAGACGCCAGAGACGCAGATTCAATCCCTGCATGGATCCCTGTGTCAGGAAGATCCCCCGCAAAAGGAAGTACACCTCACTCCAGTGTTCTTGCCTGGAGAATCCCATGGACAGAGGAGCCTAGTTGCAAAGAGCTGGACACAACTGAGTGCACACCAAGTAACCAAATAATAGGTGTGTTGGAATCAGCTCACAGTGGTTTATTTCAGCCAATTGTCCATTTTATCAGCTTCACTGGTGGCTCAGAGGGTAAAGCACTTTTATCCCCTCAACACTGTAATTCAGTAACATCAGGCTGGTAGCTTGAAACTGGCCATGGAGTATTTATTCAATGGAAACCAGAAAACACTACAAATCAGGGCTTATTTTTTTTC
This sequence comes from Bos indicus, assembly GCF_029378745.1. NCBI lineage: Eukaryota > Metazoa > Chordata > Mammalia > Artiodactyla > Bovidae > Bos > Bos indicus. The sequence goes on along the minus strand of NC_091766.1, from coordinate 102,311,807 downwards.
TTTTTCTTTTGGACAATCACTTGTTAAACATTTACCACTGCCCACTAGAAACAACACAGGAATCAGTTGTATGACTTCAATTCAAATTCAAGCTGAAATACCATGATCATTTTAATTAAAGCAATTATTGTTTCCTTTGGGATGGATTCTGTTTTGAATGGAAACATATACTAACAATTTGTTTCAGATTAGACATGAGGGAATTGAACCGCCATTTTATTTTTCCGTTTATCCAAGGCACCAACACTCAGTAGGCATGTTCTATTTCCTCAAAAACTTCTCAGTAGAGGCTGCAATTCACTAAGAGCTGCTGGAGCTAGCATTGCTTAATGTGTGCTTTAAATTTTATCTCATTTACAGAGTCAGTATATGCTCCTAATCCATGACTTAAAATCTGACAGCTTTATCGAGCGTCATTAGAGCTGGTGTTTTTCAGTCTGTTAATCTCACTCAGCTCTGACTTCCTACATAATAACTGGAAAACACATTAGGAATGGCATATTTATGTCTGTGGACACAGTTGATCAATCCGTCTAGGCTGTGGGGAATGCTGACTAAGGCATACCAGGTAAATAACTTGAAGGCTGTATACTGAAGTCAGAAGGGTCTGCAGCATGGAGCTCTGATTTTCATAATCTCGAATGGTTCCTGTAGTACAAACAGATGTGGCAAGAATTTGGGTCTAATTGTGTGAGGACTCTTGACAGCATTTCCCTTATTTCATTCTGCAATAAGAATTATTAAGGAAATGTATTTACATAATAAAGGAACTTCAATTTCCAATAGTAAGAGCTAACAATTACATTGTGCTTACTATGCCAGGCTTTATGATATAAATGAGTTAAGCATGATATTTTCATCCTGACTTTACCAAAGGAGGAATCTGAGTCATGGAGAGAATAAGAGAATAAGTCATGGAGAGAATAGCCAATGTCACTCAGCTATAATTAGTGGCAGAACTGACTGGACCATTCGTATCTGACCTGGTCTCTCACTGGAAATGCCCAGAGTCTTACTTCATAAGATACCATTTTTTTGTTACCTTCAAATACAGTAGAATGAGAGAGAATGAGAATGTCTAAAAACATCTGAAAGTGAGCTGAGTATTTTTTTTTCCTTTTGATTCTCAAGTCCAAAAAAATGAAGTATTTAAATTTTTTAAGAGCAAAGAAGTGAACATGCCATTTCTGTCGTACCAAGAATATTTAAGAGCTCATTCTGTGTACATGTTATGTACAAAGTGCTTTGTATAAAATAGATAACAACAAGAACTACTGTAAAGAATTTTAATTTTTTAAAAAGGAGCCCATTCTGTTTTAAAGTTTCATTTATTAAAAGACTCATCTAACCAGCCAAATTTAGATGACCAGATTTTGGTGACAGAAATGTTTGGTCTGTTTTTTCTCGGCTCAAAGTTCCCAAAGGGCAGTCGCTGGGAAATCCAGCAGCTCAAAACTGCAGCAGGTGTGTGGCGTGCTGCTTCACTGGATTTTAACACAAATTTTATGTCTCAGTTTATGTAAGAATATGTTGATCAGCTCTGTCTTGGTAACTGAATGAACAGAGAACTGCTCATCCACATAATCAAATCTGTATATAAATAAGTGAGCTATTTTAACAGCCTCATGCAGGCTGACAAAAACAAAGATGTCTATAATTTAAAGGCCCACCCTCAGACCTTTAAATGATAGGGGGATGATTATCCATCCAACCTGGACAGCTCCTATTCAGAAAAATAAGATAAATCCTTGCCCAGGAATCTACATATGCTATATTCATAAATATTAAAATATAACTGAATATTTAAGGCTAAGGATATAGACAAATCAAATCATGGAAGACACTTCAGGGCTTCTGTAAATTTAGCAAGTATGTAAGAAGCAGTTTTGATTTAGGCTTAAAGCTCAGATAGGTCAGTGAATTATTATAATTTTTCGGTTTACTTTTCCTACCATTTAATGTCAAATGTTACACTCAGATTTATTAAAAAATGAGTGCAAACATACGTAAGGGATGATGAAATAAGTTATGTGGCACAAGATACGCTATATCCAAAGTTAAAGTATTCTCTTCTAAAGCTTTCAACATTTTTATTTCAACAGACAAGATGTCGCATAATATTCTCATATCATTTACATTTTAACTTTATCATTACATTACCATACATCATCCCCTTTATTTTCACCCACCAAAACTGGATTTATTCAATCAACATAGTCTATCTTTCCAGTACCTTCTTCCCTACTTATCCGCATATGTTTATCTACCAATCCATAACCCCAACATTTTGTAGAAATTTTGCCCACTCCTCACATGTGTATGCTCAGTCATGTCCAACTGTGACCCCATGGACTACAACCTTCCAGGCTCCTGTGTCCATGGAATTCTCAAGGTAAGAATTCTGGAATGGGTTGCCATTTCCTCCTACAGGAGATCTTCCCAACCTAGGGATCAAACCCACATCTCCTGTATTGACAGGTGGATTCTTTACCACTGAGCCACCTGGAAAGCCCACCACTCTTTAAGGTCCAGTCTAATGATACCCTTCCTTTTTCTTTTTCCTTTGGTCATGACTACTCTCCTTCTTCTGAACCCTCTTATCTCATCCTAAGTACCACATCCGACTCATCTTTCTATCCCCATTATGCCTAAAATTGTAGCTTGCTCATGACAGAGGAATAATTACTTTAAATTAATTCAACTTGATAAATGAGTAATTTGTTTTTAATTAGTTTATTTTAATTGGAGTCTAATTACTTTACAATATTGTATTGGTTTTGCCATACATTGACATGAATTAGACATGGGTGTACATGTGTCCCCATCCTGAACCCCCCCTCCCATCTCCCTCCCCATCCCATCCCTCAGAGTCATCCCAGTGCACCGGCCCTGAGAGCCCTGTCTCATGCATCGAACCTGGACTGGAGATCTGTTTCACATATGACAATATACATGTTTCAGTGATATTCTCCCTCTCCCACAGAGTCCAAAAGACTGTTCTTTACATCTGTTCTTTGCTGTTTTGCATATAGGGTTATCGTTATCATCTTTTTAAATTCCATATATATGCATTTGTATACTGTATTGATGTTTTTCTTTCTGACTTACTTCACTCTGTATAATAGGCTCCAGTTTCATCCACTTCATTAGAACTGACTCAAATGAATTTTTCTTTAATAGCTGAGTAATATTCCATTGTGTATATGTACCACAGCTTTTTTATCCATTCATCTGCTGATGGGCATCTAGGTTGCTTCCATGTCCTGGCTATTATAAACAGTGCTGCGATGAACATTAGGGTACACGTGTCTCTTTCAATTCTGGTTTCCTCGGTGTGTATGCCCAGCAGTGGGATTGCTGGGTCGTAAGGCAGCTCTATTTCCAGTTTTTTAAGGAATCTCCACCCTGTTCTCCATAGTGGCTGTACTAGTTTGCATTCCCACCAACAGTGTAAGAGGGTTCCCTTTTCTTAAATGCATCTAAAACCACTTAACTCACTGTGGATTGATATAAAGTGACTGGTATAGTATCATTTGGTATATAAAATAAAAACGGTAAGAACGAGCATTAAAGATATTTAGGGTTTGTTCTTGACTGTCTGTGAGGGGCTGTGCTATTTCATGCTCTGTCAGTGTACCACCCCTGAGCATTTCCACACAAGTTAAACGAACACTTGAACTAGAAACTTACTGTTGCTTGTGTCTATGTATCAGGACCACTAACACTTGCACCCTTCAGTCTAGTATTAGGACAGCAGAAGTAGAAATGTAAGCTGAGTGGCAAGAACCATCGGGAGTGAGTCTCCAGAGAAAGGCAGTGAGAGCGAAAGAACCTTTCTTTCTAGGGGCTTTACATAACTGACCTTCAGCAGAAGCACAGTACTGATGACCGATGGACACAGTGAGGGGAGTAAGGGAAAGGCTTTACCTATGATGTTTAAGACAAACATACAGGAGCAGATATAGCATGTGAGAAGAGATTAAAAGAGTTTGCTGTTGTTATTGTTGAAGAATCATTCTGGGATCGTCAAACCCCACTCTCTTCATGATAATGAAGAAATGTAAGTAAAGGATCTATGCTTTTCTTGAACGTATGCCTTAATTACATAATAGTGCTTCTCAAGTTTGTATCCTTGACAGACAGAAAGACGTGGGGCATGACTTTATTAAGTTTTTAATTACCCAAATAGGACCACAAAGAAACACTTAGAAGCTAAAATAGAAATGCACTCTCCTTCCCTCAACTGACACAGCCTCCCAGAGAATCCAATAAACTCCCAAATACACAGAAAATGGTCAGCTGCTATGAATGAAAGTGTCAGAGAAAACTTTACCTGCCTCCCTACATGCTTTATTCCACATGTAAGAGCATAGAGTTTTCTCGGAATATATGTTTTTGCAGCACCTTCTTTGAAGCACAGAGAGACAATAGGGATTTTTTTTTCCCCATGCTCGGTATTTTGAAAGGGATTGTAAATCTAATTCTCAGTCTTATGTGGCTTCCTCTTAATACCTGAATACTCACATGTAAGTTTCAAAAACATACTTCTCCACAAAAGGATTAGTATACTGACTCCCACCGCACAGACCCTCAAGCAGTGCCTGTTTTATTTACGATATTTTAGGACTGTGCAAGTTCTTCCCAAGACAACTGTCTAACAAACTTCGCTGCTTGTTTTCAGGGATCACACTGCTTTAGTACAGATTTTTCCCCTGCATATATATTCAGTGCTTCCTCACCCTGGCCATCAGCATGTGCACAGCTTTCTTCCCAGATCATAATTCATGTCATCACCTTTTCTGCTCCTCAGTCACCTCAGAAGATGGCTGCTCTGTGGACCTTGGCTTTCGAGTCAGTATCGAAGAAAAAGGATTCTACACAGAGAACTTCCATTCAGCTGCATGGGTTTTCCGAGGGGATGATGGGAATCCTGAAGACAGTCCCAGATGTCTTACCAAAAAAACCCGACCAGTAGCCGGTAAGGACCTCACAGTTACAATAAAATGCATATGTCTTAGAGAATCTGTAAGCAGGCAAATCTCTAAAGTCGGCAAACTTGCATGCTGAGAGAAGCATTTGGAAAGAAGTGTGAGTGTGTATGTACATATATGCGTGTGTATGTGTATATAGAGAACCTTCTCAATATTGTGAAAGATTCTGAAGCTATTAAAATAATAACTGTCTTAGGAACCTATTCCAAAATAGACTAATAATTCCAAAGTTGGAATAAAGATGAATGTAGGAAGAGTCAAGAGTCTTTTTCATTCTACAAGTAAAAAATACTGTTATAAAAAATGTACTGAAGAACACAAACAAGCAGCAAATCATTTATTGCTCCAACACTGGACTATGACCACTTTATTGTTTCTGCCTCATCTTTTTAATATACATAGGTCTAGTCCTGTTTTCAAATGCATACAAAATATGCATCTCATATTCTCATGTATACTGCTGCTGCTGCTGCTAAGTCGCTTCAGTCGTGTCTGACTCTGTGCGACCCCATAGACGGCAGCCCACCAGGCTCCCCCGTCCCTGGGATTCTCCAGGCAAGAACACTGGAGTGGGTTGCCATTTCCTTCTCCAATGCATGAAAGTGAAAAGTGAAAGTGAAGTCGTTCAGTTGTGTCCGACTCTTGGCGACCCCATGGACTGCAGCCCACCAGGCTCCTCCGTCCATGGGATTTTCCAGGCAAGAGTACTGGAGTGGGATGCCATTGCCTTCTCCTTCATGTATACACTTTGATATAAAAGGAAAATCCCCAACCAGTAGCTGCTAAGGATTCTACAATTATTCAATTAAATTCTATAGCCTGACATATTTAATAATATAATTATTTAATAATTATACTTTCATTTCATAAAATAAATATTTTCATGTTTTTAAAATGTCATTAATAGTCTGATAGTTTCATGATGTGTTTTAAAGAGATTAAAATTCAGTTTACTAAAACTGTATTTCCTTAATGGAATAATAGCATGGTGATTTTTTTTAAAAAACTATACCTGAATAACAAATTTAAGAATGTGAAATTACGATTTCAAGCTAATCTTTGCTGCAAAATTTAAGCTGTAGAGCGTTTATAAACTTTTATAAACAAAGTATAAATAAATTACTTTGATGAATAGTAAACAATGATTCAGATTTAAAATAATGTTTTAAATTAATTTTACAATCATGCATTCAGCAAACACCATTCCTACTATGGTCCAGGCACTGGGGGGAGCTACTAAAGACACACAGACGTAAGAGGAGTGAGTAGGAGAGGTTTCTATAAAGAGGTACTTAAATTTTCAGTACAGGCATCAAAATGTGCCTCGTTTCATCCAAATCCCATTTATGAGACATGAGTAATTGTTGTTACGCATAAGATCATCATTTGCTTTATCTGTAGCGGAAAATAGAGCCTCTTAATTTTTTCTTTTAAATATGAAAGTCAGCGTTGGAGGATTTTAATGAGGAAAAGTCGTAACTCTAAGTGAATTCCTGTGTACACGCATAAGACAATGCAAGGTTTGTCCACTGCACATTAAGAATACTTGTTTATACTCATCTCATAATATGACTTAATTGAGATTAACCATTCACTGAAAAGCATGCAGTATGAAACTTTAATTCTAAAACTTAAGGAATTTAGAGTGGAATTTTTGAAAATTAAAATGGATGCCGAGGAGCTGCATGTAAGTCAATGAAATTAAAATACTTCCTCATATCATACACAAAAGTCAACCCATAATGGCCTAAAGACTTGACTAGAAGACACGACAAATAAAACTCCTAGAGAGAACACAGGCAAAACATTCTCTGACATAAATTGTAGCACTATCTTCCTAGGTCAGTCAGTCTCCAAAGGCAAAAGAAAGAAAAGCAAAAACAAATAAATAGGACCTAATCAAATTTATAAGCTTTTGCACAGGAAAGAAAACCATAAATAAACCAAAAAGACAATGTATGGACCAGAAGAAAATTATTGCAAACAATGCAACTGTCAAGGACTTAATTTTCAGAATATACAAAAACATCTCATTCAGCTCAATAACCAAAAAAATAATAATAATAATAACCGAATCAGAAAATGAGCAGAAGACCTAAACAGACATTTCTCCAAAGAAAACATGAAGATGGCCAAAGGGCAGATGAAAAAACGCTCATCGTCACTAATTATTCAGTTCAGTTCAGTTCAGTCGCTCAGTCGTGTCCGACTCTTTTCGACCCCATGAATCGCAGCACGCCAGGCCTCCCTGTCCATCACCAACTCCCAGAGGACACTCAGACTCACGTCCATCGAGTCAGTGATGCCATCCAGCCATCTCATCCTCTGTCGTCCCCTTCTCCTCCTGCCCCCAACCCCTCCCAGCATCAGTCTTTTCCAATGAGTCAACACTTCGCATGAGGTGGCCAAAGTACCGGAATTTCAGCTTTAGCGTCATTCCTTCCAAAGAAATCCCAGGGCTGATCTCGTTCAGAATGGACTGGTTGGATCTCGTTGCAGTCCAAGGGACTCGCAAGAGTCTTCTCCAACACCACAGTTCAAAACCATCAATTCTTCGGCACTCAGCTTTCTTCACAGTCCAACTCTAACATCCATACATGACCACTGGAAAAACCATAGCCTTGACTAGACGGACCTTTGTTGGCAAAGTAATGTCTCTGCTTTTCAATATGCTATCTAGGTTGGTCATAACTTTCCTTCCAAGGAGGAAGCGTCTTTTAATTTCATGGCTGCAGTCACCATCTGCAGTGATTTTGGAGCCCCCAAAAATAAAGTCTGACACTGTTTCCACTGTTTCCCTATCTATTTCCCATGAAGTGATGGGACCAGATGCCATGATCTTTGTTTTCTGAATGTTGAGCTTTAAGCCAGCTTTTTCACTCTCCTCTTTCACCTTCATCAAGAGGCTTTTTAGTTCTTCTTCACTTTCTGCCATAAGGGTGGTGTCATCTGCATATCTGAGGTTAAGAGAAATGCAAATCAAAACTATAGTGAGGTATTATATCACACCAGTCACAATGGCCATCATTAAAAAGACTGCAAACAATAAATGCTGGAGGGTATGTGGAGAAAAGGGAACCCTCCCACACTGTTGGTGGGAATGTAGAATGATTTAACTACTGTGGAGAACATTATGGAGTTTCCTTAAACAACTAAACATAGAGCTACCATACAATCCAAGAATCCCACTCTTTGGCATATATCCAGAGAAAATTCTAATCTGAAAAAAATATATGCTCCCCAATGTTCATTGCAGCACTGTTTACAATAGCCAGGACAAGAAAGCAACCTAAATGTCCCTCAACAGATGAATGCATAAAGGAGATGTGATACACAGACACACACAGACACACACACATACACACACAAAACGAGATATTCAATTCAGTTCAGTTCAGTTCAGTCGCTCAGTCGTGTCCGACTCTTTGCGACCCCATAAATCGCAGCACGCCAGGCCTCCCTGTCCATCACCAACTCCTGGAGTTTACCCAAACTCATGTCCATCAAGTCGGTGATGCCATCCAGCCATCCCATCCTCTGTCGTCCCCTTCGCCTCCTGCCCCCAATCCCTCCCAACATCAGGGTCTTTTCCAGTGAGTCAACTCTTCGCAGGAGGTGGCCAAAGTACTGGAGTTTCAGCTTTAGCATCATTCCTTCCAAAGAAATCCCAGGGCTGATCTCGTTCAGAATGGGCTGGTTGGATCTCCTTGCAGTGCAAGGGACTCTCAAGAGTCTTCTCCAACACCACAGTTCAAAACCATCAATTCTTCGGCGCTCAGCTTTCTTCACAGTCCAACTCTAACATCCATACATGACCACTGGAAAAACCATAGCCTTGAGTAGACGGACCTTTGCTGGCAAAGTAATGTCTCTGCTTTTCAATATGCTATCTAGGTTGGTCATAACTTTCCTTCCAAGGAGTAAGTGTCTTTTAATTTCATGGCTGCAGTCACCATCTGTAGTGATTTTGGAGCCCCAAAAAATAAAGTCTGACACTGTTTCCACTGTTTCCCCATCTATTTCCCATGAAGTGATGGGACCGGATGCCATGATCTTCGTTTTCTGAATGTTGAGCTTTAAGCCAACTTTTTCACTCTCCTCTTTCACTTTCATCAAGAGGCTTTTGAGTTCCTCTTCACTTTCTGCCATAAGGGTGGTGTCATCTGCATGTGTGAGGTTCTTGATATTTCTCCTGGCAATCTTGATTCCAGCTTGTGATTCTTCCAGCCCAGCGCTTCTCATGATGTACTCTGCATATAAGTTAAAGAAGCAGGGTGACAATATATAGCCTTGATGTACTCCTTTTCCTATTTGGATCCAGTCTGTTGTTCCATGTTCTAACAGTTCTAACTGTTGCTTCCTGACCTGCATATGGGTTTCTCAAGGGGCAGGTCAGATGGTCTGGTATTCCCATCTCTTTAAGAATTTTCTACAGTTTATTGTGATCCACACAGTCAAAATTACTCAGTCACAAAAAGAGAATGAAATAATGCCATTTGCAGCAACATGGATGGACCTAGAGACGGTCATACAAGTGAAGTAGCCAGAGAAAGGGAAATACACGATGCTGCTTACATGTGGAATCCGAAAGAATGATACAAATGAATGTATTTACAAAACAGAAACTGACTCACAGACATAGGAAACAAACTTATGGTTAACAAAGGAGAACAGAGGGGAGATCAACTGGGTGTTTGGGAGTAGCAGACACAAACTACTATATTTAAAATAGATAAACAACAAGGTCCTTCTGTATAGCACAGGGAACTCTGATATATTCAATATGTTGTAATACAGTATCATGGAAAAGAATCTAAAAAGAATATGCATATACATATATGTAACTTAAAATATATATATATTATATAAAAATTATATATATTATATATAAAATTGTATAATATATAAAGCTTATATATAAATATTATATATAAAATATATATTTATATATATAATATATATTTTTTAAGTTAAATATATATATATATGTAACTGAATCACTTTGCTGTATGCCAGGAACTAACACAGCCTTGTAAATCTACTATAAAAAGAAGATGCTGAGAATCAAGCAATAAACTTTCTAAAAAAAGAACCAAAATCTTCTATAGTTAACTTTTATTTGAGTAATAGCATGGCACAGGGTAAAAACACTAGGCTGAAAATAGGATTTTCAGGGTTAGGCTCTCTATTTGTTCGTTGATGTATTCTCCACACCAAGGAGAGCGCCTATTTCATTACAGAAAGCCAACATATATTTGTTGCATGAATGTATAAAAAGTAATTTACTAGCTATGTGACCTTAGAAAATTCACTTATTTACTGTTATTATCTCTCTGCCTATCTTACAGTGTTATAAAATGTGAAATGACACAATATATGTGAATAGTGGGCTATTTTTATCTGTCTTGACTATTTCTATCTCCTATCCTTATTTTTATTAATTTTATGGGAATTTTAACTAAATATTAAATACAAATTCACACATATCTGTTTATATTTATATATATATTTTATATAAACTGCAAACAATTGCTATTTTATAATATACTAACTAAATTGACCAATATGTATTGACTGTTTGTGGCAGGCAGGTGAAAAGATACATTAGATAGAATTCATTCTTCCCTCACAGTATCTTGGCTAACACCTGATGTAAGAAAGTACAGTTATCACCATTTCTACAACTGTGTATGGTCATCAAAGAACAAGCATTTAGTTGATTCACCATTATTTGCTTTAGCTAAAAAAAAAAAAGAAAGAAAATGTGCTTAATTTTGCCAAAAAATTCATGCATGTGTGCATATACACACACACGTACGTGCCCACACACATCCACACAACTAAACAAATTATGTTTAAATGTAGTAAGTGAGTTTTAACTATTAATATTTATTGCACTGAACCTCAGTCCAAGAATGTGCTAATTGTTCTTGCTTACTGTTATTAATGCTTGAAGTATTCCACATACCAGATACAAGTTTTTAACGATGTGATTTTGAGACATCAGTAGAAGAAGCTGGAGATAGGAAACATGAGTTGGAGGCAAAAAAATAATTTTAAAACGGAAAGATGTCTGTATTAGCTTAATGACATTTTGAAGATATTGCAATGCTAATTTATATCTACCAATATGTATTGTGAGAATAAATTTTAAACTTACAAAATTCAATCTGTAATACTCTAGAAAGTGCCCTTCTATTATTTAGAGAAATAGATTTTTAAAAGTTTTGCATCACTACCGAAGTGTATTGCTGGAGCTACGAGAAAGTTTTAGGGTATTTTCAATATCTAAGTGGTGTTGTATTTATGGAACTATGTGCCCTTCATTTGAACTTTTACATCTAACAAGATGATTCCAAGGAAATGCTATTTGGGGGGATAAATTACTTGATGATGTGACCACACAGTCTCTGAAAAGACAATGACATTTATTCCTGGCTTTTCAGCAGCTGTGTGGCACTCACAGATTACCCACCAGACAGCAGCAAGGGGCTCCAGGACTATAAATCTCAAAATGTGAGAAAACTGTCTTCAGAATGGGAGGGGAACATGTTGCAAAACATTCTGAGTGCATTTTCTCCCACAGGAGTGCACTATAGTTGAGCTTACCGTTTAAAGATTTTATTGAGTTGTTTATACTTTCACACATTGTTGACATTCGATTTACCTGATTAGGAAAAAGAAAAAAGAAAACACTATGCTACAGCCTTGAAAGCAATAGCTATCTTATCATCGCATGTAAGACAAAAAGCAAACATGATTTGATTTGAATCAACTCAGTAAAAATACTCCATTAAACAAACATCAATTGGATAAGCAATTTGTCAAAAGCAGAAGCTAGTATCAAGAGGGTAACCTACAGGGAGCAAGAAGTTTTGACAAGTAGGATTGTTAGAAATGATTTCTACTGAGGTCAGAAGTAGGATTCCCGATTTTCTTTTTTGCCCTGATTAGCTACCAGCTTGCTGCAGACTGCTAAAATATTCATTTTGGGGTCCTTGAATTTCCCAGTTCTGTCCCTTAAATTACGCTGAGATCCAGTAAGTGGCAGTCCAAATAGTCATGTAAAATAACTGCCAAAAGGGAATTGTATTAACAAATGATAAGAAATCTTCCCAGGAGCACAGAATTTTAGCACTGGAATACACTTAATACTTGCACAGCAACTTTGGTAAGCTTTTCCTGATACTGTTTTAACCAACAGAGAAACAGTGTATTTTGTTCAGACATATTGGGATAACAAACATTCCTTCAGGAATCCATATGAAGAGGCTCTATTCTTTCTTTGAATGTTTGCCAATTTGGGTAGCCAAGGTCCAGGATGTCAACTCCATGAGAAAAAGTCTCTTCTCTGTCCTCAACACCACAGTCCCCATATTGATACATAAGAAAACAATGGGACACATAGATACTCAGTAAATGTCTGTGAATGAATTACCTCTGATATTAGGCTACCATGGATTATTAAAAACAAAGATGCTTATTTCCTTATTTTTATTAGATATTTTTATTCCCTAGCTGACCAAGAAGACGGTCAGCTAAGAACATTTGGAAAAATTGCCTAATCCTTTACTATCTTTGTCATCTTTTTATAAGAAACTTAATTTTTAAAAAGATTTACCTCAGTAATACCTGGGAGGAAATGTAATAAAACAATGGCAAATCTGTTTACAAGCTCTGAGAAATATAAGGTAAATTTATAATAACAATATCTCTCCAAGATCAGGGAGTCACCCACCCAGACATCTGTCGGCAATGGCAAAGAAAGAGATTTCTCATCAAAGGGGAAGCTGAACAAAAGTCCTTAGCCACTCAAAATACAATTGTTACGAACTCCTTTGAATGCTTGATTGCTTCTAACTTTATCCATATGTTGCCTACAGCAGACATTTTTTCTTAGTATGAACCTTTTTATAAGAACCTAGAGGATGCAACTCTTCAGAGAAGAAATGTCCCTGATCTCCAATATGAAGGAAGATGTAAATATTTCTGAGGAATGAAAAATGATACACAAAAATACAAAAGAATGGCTGAAAAGAAGCTACAAAATATATTACCCGTAAATTTTAATGTATTCCTATTTTTAATGGAAAGAAATTCTATTAAATTATATCTTAAGGTGTGAATTTGCCCTGCCTTTATTAATAGATAAGCATTCTTATTTTATAATTAACTGCATTTTTCCTAGAGACCTAATAATACCTTTTTTCCAGAGGCATATTACTATTAATTCACTTCTGGAGCTCAGGAAGTTTCTCATTGTACTGTATTATGATTTATTCTTTATCATTTTAAGATATTCATTAACATACAGGAAAAAAAGCTCAACTAATAAAGTATTTCAATCTAATTGTCGGGGAAAGAGTAATTCTCCCAGTATTGCATTAACACTTCTCCCCGATGAAGTTGGTCTTAAATACAACCAAATAATATTTTGAAGTCTTTCATTGTGATTCTTCCTTGGATAACTTTGTCAGCATTTTAAAAGGGATTCTTCTGAGATCACATAAGCCCTTCAGATTTTTTATTTCGGTTTTGTACTCTAGCGTGATTCAGGCATGTATTTTTTTCTAAATAAAATGCAGGGTGTAAATATAGTATAAAGAAAACACATCTACCACGGCAACATCTCCTTTACGGAAAATGCCCTTCCAAAGAAGGAAGTCTTCCTGAGACGTGTTTTCTGCCTTGGAATCCTGCTCTTTCCTTGTCTCTGAAGAGTAATAGCCCAAAGAGTTCTTACCTGATAGATTTTATCTTTTAGGAATTCAGCTTGGGAAAATGCCCTTGGATAGTCTTGAGGTAGAAATTTAAAATGTCTTGAGGTAGAGGAAGATCAAGAGGGTCCAGGAGTGAGTTATAGTTATGAACTTATCAGCAAGCAGAAGTCTTGAGGAAGAAACACACCCACCCACACCCACACCCACACCCACTCATCCACACACACACACACACACACACACACACACTCACACCTATATTTACACCTACAGAAAAGACTGTATAAAGATAGCAGGAGGAAACAGGAGAAGACACATGGAAAAGCAGACTGGTAAACACCTGGACCACATTAATTTAAGATGATTAGACTAATGTAAAAAATTTTTTTTAATTTTTACTGTCAAGCTTCTGGAACTCTTCACTTTCAATGCAGCATAACCTTACCATTTCTGCAAGGCCCAGCTGCTTCCCTTGTTTCTGAGAAGCTCAGTTGCTCGGGATTTCCTGGGGTCCTTAAGACCTGACTATTATAGATGAAGATTCGCTTTTCTTATTTCCACGTGTATTAAAACCTTGTAGAACCGTCCCATGGTTCACAGCTCCGCGTGCCTGAAACCTGCAATGGTCAGCGGCCTCGAGAAGAAAGCCCTGCCCCTTCCTCACCACGTGACTCAGCTGACTTGTTTAGCGTCTATATGCCTCAGTTTTCACCTCTCCAAAAAAACATTAATCTTAGGTCAATGTGAAGATTAAATTAGATACTAGTTGTAAAGTACTTTGACTTTTATTAAGCCTGGTATATACTAAACCAGCAATAAATACCAGCTATATTTTCATTGCATTTGTAGTATCTAAAGATTAACTCAAAAGAATGTCCTTTCCGCTTCCTCTTCAGTTCGTGAGCGCACCGTGAAGCTTGTCAAAGGGACCGGCGATTACCCCTGGGGATTCCGTATTCAGTACTCCAAACCGATCGTGGTAACTGAAGTGGACGCTAGTAAGTTGTTTCACTACAGCAGTTGTTATTCAGACCAGGACAATTAGCTCAGGCCTCACGCAATATACTAAGTACCCTCCAATACTGAAGTCTTGTAAAACACACATATACACTAGAAGTAGTTTGTAAATCTCAAGTCTATCAAAAACTCATAAAGATTGGCAAGTGCTGACATCATGATCAATTGTTTTTTAGAATACTATGCTTCCCTGCTGAAGTGGACACCTCTGGTAATTATTGGGCCTCCCCATTAAAGAAGAACCCTGCCTGTACCTACAAAACCAGGGCTCAAGCTCTGCAGACAAAAAGGGTCTTGAGTAGGCAGCTGCCAATTTATTACTATTTAATAGTTTCTAGGAGGAGTTCCATTCCTCATAGATTATTTCCTTTATGGCTTCTCAGATTTATTTCCTAACAAACAAATTAGGAATTAGTAGATACCTAATGAAAGATAGATCTTTTTCTCCCTAATCCAGAACATGAGAATAATTTAAGATATAAAGATAAGATAAATATACCCATACCCAGCATGCTGCATTGTTGCTATTGCTCAGTCGCTCAGTCGTGTCCGACTCTTTGCAACCCTAGGACCGCAGCACTCCAGGCCTCCCTGCCCATCACCAACTCCCAGAGTTTACCCAAACTCAAGTCCATCAAGTTGGTGATGCCGTCCAACCATCTCATCCTCTGTCGTCCCCTTCTCCTCCCATCTTCAATCTTTCCCAGCATCAGGGGCTTTCTAATGAGTCAGTTCTTCATATCAGGTGGCCAAAGTATCGGAGTTTCAGCTTCAGCATCAGTCCTTCCAATGAATATTCAGGACTGATCTCCTTTAGGATGGACTGGTTGGATCTCCTTGCAGTCCAAGGGACTCTCGAGAGTCCCTTCTCCAACACCACAGTTCAAAAGCATCAATTCTTTGGCACTCAGCCTTCTTTATGATCCAGCTGTCACATCCATACATGACTACTGGAAAAACCATAGCCTTGACTGGACGGACCTTTGTTGGCAAAGTGCTACATTAAAGGAGGCCAAATGGAGTTATTACAGAAGGGGGCCCAGGGCTACTAGGGTTTTCTGAATTACATTATAGTCCTCATCTGGACTGGGAGTTTTCCAAGATCAGAAACAGTATCATATCCATTATTTTAATCTGCAATACTTGGGGCAGTGTCCCAAAGGTAACAGAGCTGATGCTCCCAAAATGCCTGTGGAGGGAGCACAAACTCCCTAAGTGTGTGCCCGCCAGGGCAGGGTGGACAGTCAGGGAGGGATGCATATCGTCCGCGAGGACTGCAGCCCTTTCTGATCTGCCCTGCAGCCCAATCCTGTCTCTGATTTCATTAAAATCCCACCCCTATACCTGATTCAAATGTACTTAAATTTTTACCTTTTCCTCCTTTCCTCCTTCTCTAAAAAGATAATCCTTTTACCTTCTCGTGACTTATAAAAGTTTTGTTAAGCATAGGAACAGATGTAGAATTCTTTAAGGTAATAGAGGAAATTCCTTTTTCTCAGTTCCTATAGTCTGAGAGGTAGACACCAATGCAGAAGTAGATGTGCAAAAGATTAGAGGAAAGCACTGTGGCAGACAAGTGTAAGTAGGGCCTTTAGACCACAGTGTGGGTCTGGCACCTACGAAAGGACAGGGAGAAGGAAGCAGAATTGTGTAGGAAGAAGTCAAACTGCACTGTCGTTCTGAGAAATTCCGAGATGACCCAGAAAAACCATCCACTAGATCAGTCTCTCTTTGGCCAGAAAGAGGCTGACTCCAGTACCTGCTCCAGATCCAGTCACAGGCTGGAAGCAGTGACTTACCGGGGAGAATGTAGCCTTAGTAGAAGGCAGGATGCCCAGAAAGTGTGGCAGTTGAAGCCTGCCTTGCCTGCCCGCTGAGTCACTTCAGTCGTGTCTGACTCTTTGCAACCTCATGGACTGTAGCCCGCCAGGCTCCTCTGTCCATGGGGATTCTCCAGGCAAGAACACTGGAGTGGTTTGCTGTGCCCTCCTCCAGGGGATCTTTCCCACCAGGGATCGAACCCATGTCTCTTGTGTCTCCTGCATTGGCAGGTGGGTTCTTTACCTCTAGCGCCACCTGGGGAGCCCCAGCTTGCACTCGGAAACAATCCTCATGGCAGCTTCTCTAGAAGCTGTGTCTAGGTAGTGTGGATCTAAGAATCTATGTAGAGTATGAAGTATAAAGCTTTCAGGAAGGAAAAACATGGCACATTGAAAGAAATAATTCTCATAAAGGTGTGCTGAATATTACTTTGAAAATAACAAAATACAGAAAGAAATTAAGAAACACCTAAATTAACAGCAGGAAAAATGGGAGCAGTTTGTAAATTTTAAACATGTCAGTTCTTCCTTAAATTCATCCATAGATACAATCCCAAGTAAAATTCTAGAAGAGTATCTCTTTTGTTTTTCTTCATAAAAATGTTTCAATTAGATCCTAAAATATTTATAGAAAAGCAAAAGGCCATGTTATTAACTTTGATGTGAATAAATTTCAATTAAAGTTTAATCAGCTAATCAAATACAGGTTACTATCAAGCAGGTCATTCTCAGAATAACTGGATAAGGCAGGAAGTTTACCCAGATGTTGGTGGCAGTTGGGGGCAGTCAGTGGACCACAGACAAGTGAGGAGAGAGTAGAAGGGGAATATGGCTGTGGCCACAGAACTCAGATGACAAAACATAAACATTGCAAATTTTGTCCAAGGACACCCTTACTCTGCCTCTTAGCGCTCTTCAAATTAGCAAGAACAAGAAACAATTGTGGCTGTAATTATCTCTGTATAGACAAAGACAGTTCACTATTTTTCTTTTAATTTTAATTGGAGGATAATTATTTTACAATAATGTGGTTGTTTTTGCCATACGTTGACATGAATCAGCCATGGATGTACGTGTGTTCCCCATCCTGAACCCCTCTCCCACCTCCCTCCCCATCCCATCCCTCAGGGTCATCCCAGTGCACCAGCCCTGAGCACCCTGTCTCATGCATCAGACCTGGACTGGCGATCTATTTCACATATGATAATATACATGTTTCAGTGCTGTCTCTCATATCATTCCCCCACATCGCCCTCTCCCACAGAGTCCAAAAGATTGTTCTATACATCTGTGTCTCTTTTGCTGTCTCGCATACAGTTATCGTTACCATCTTTCTAAATTCCATATATATCCATTAGTATACTGTATTGGTGTTTTTCTTTCTGACTTACTTTGCTCTGTATAATAAGCTCCAGCTTCATCCACCTCATTAGAACTGATTCAAATGCATTCTTTTTAATAGCTGAGTAATATTCCACTGTGTATATGTAACACAGCTTTCTTATCCATTCATCTGCCAATGGACATCTAGGTTGCTTCCATGTCCTGGCTATTATAAACAGTGCTGCGATGAACATTGGGGTACACGTGTCTCTTTCCCTTCTGGTTTCCTTAGTGTGTATGCCCAGCAGTGCGATTGCTGGATCATAAGGCAGTTCTATTTCCAGTTTTTTAAGGAATCTCCACACTGTTCTCCATAGTGGCTGTACTAGTTTGCATTCCCACCAACAGTGTAAGAGGGTTCCCTTTTCTCCACACCCTTTCCAGCATTTATTGTTTGTAGATTTTTGGATAGCAGCCATTCTGACTGGTGTGAGATGGTACCTCGTTATGGTTTTGATTTGCATTTCTCTGATAATGAGTGATGTTGAGCATCTTTTCATGTGTTTGTTAGCCATCTGTATGTATTCTTTGGAGAAATGTCTATTTAGTTCTTTGGCCCATTTTTTGATTGGGTCATTTATTTTTCTGGAGTTGAGCTGTAGGAGTTGCTTGCATATTTTTGAGATTAATTCTTTGTCAGTTGCTTCATTTGCTATTGTTTTCTTCCATTCTGAAGACAGTTCACTTTTTATCATCAAGGGGCTTCAGTATTTTTAAAGGACATCTGGCTTTAAGAAAATGCATGTTCGTTTACGGGGAAGGTATTCACGGATATTGGTCCCTTCCGGCTTCACTTACTTCCTTCCCCCTTCCTCCTCGCCCTGCTTTCTCTCTCTTCTGTTCTCTTTCACTTCTCCCTGCTCGCCTCTTTCTAGCTCTGACTTTGCAAGATTAGTGTTAAACAAAGAAATAATTCATAAGAAAGATAAAAATTACTCCCCTTTAAAACTCAAATAGATCTGACTTGGTAAGTTTAGCAAATTTTTGCAAACTATCAAAAACCTCGACATACTTTTCATGCCTGCCTTTCTAGATAAAATAAGTAAATGCCATCTAATAAAAGGTTATGATTTTTCTAATGTCTGATACCTTTATAACTGTCCAGGTGAGACAGTTAACCATATCTAATCCATTCAGATGTGAAACAAATCAAAATATTTGCATTGTAAGTGATGTGATATTCAGGAGGACCTGAGGTTTTGAAAGAGGAAAACTGAAGCATCTCTACTGTAGCAAAAATGCTCCAACAATACACAGTTAACCTAGGATTTTATTCAACATCAGAAAGTACTTCCCTGGCAGGGATTCATGTATGCTGAGTCTACTTCTCTTTTTTTTTAAATGCATTCCTCAGTGCTGAATAGCAACCTCTGAAATCCATTGTCTAGTCAAATCTACTAAATGAAGGGTTGAGGGACTTTAAAATTACACATATTTCCAGCATTTCAGAGAATCTCATTCACACCACAAAACATTGTTCTGCATGCAATAGAGAAACTTAATTACACACTGACGATAAAAAAGATACAGCATGAAGACCTGTAGGTGGGATAGAAATGATTATCCATAAGTACACAGAAAGGGAGCTTGCTTGTAGCTTACATAACTAATTGCCCACACCCAGCTGGCACTTGCATGAACATTTTCTATGAAGGCCCAAATGTTTGTGAGATCTGTTGTCATAAACAAAAGAAACAGATGTTCCAACTCTGATACCAAGCAAAGTTGAAAAGGAAATGATACATTTAGGGATGGGCAGACCACATACGAAATTATGGACAGGCCCATCTTTCGGGAAGCTCTAGAGTTTAAAATGCTACTGTTATAGTAAAAATTTTTTAAATGAAAAGGACAAACCCCTTTTTTAATTATAAGTTTTCAGACTCTACATTATATGTAAATATGCATAAAAGGATGAAGTAGCTCAGCATTTAACTCTTTATAATCAATACAGAACTATGTCGTCAAGTACCCTATCGGGGAAACCAACTTAGAAAAGTGTGGGCTTGTTTTCTTAACACTTTGATCCTTCCTGTCCAATGTAGGATACTTCCATTCTGCTCCCAAGAGCAGCCTCAAGTAGGGCAACTGTCTGTGTGGTATATTAGAGTCACCTTGAAACACCTCCCTCCTCCAAGAGATCATCATGCCTCAAACTGTCACCATAATTAGTAGATAAAGGGAAAATTTGTAAGTTGCATTCAAATTAGTGGAACACAGTCAATACCCTCTATAATTAAAGCTGAAAGCTATCACATAAGCTATCAGGAAGAGTAACACTACAGAAGTAATTCCTCTACAAACAAGAATAATTTTCACTCATAATGCAAAGATAAATAACACAGTTTTTAAATGAGCAAAGGATTTGAGTAGATCTTTCTCCAAAGAAGATAAACAAATAGCCAAATAAGCACATAAAAAAATACTCCACATCAGTAGTCATCAAGGAAAACAAATGAAAACCACAACAAAATACCATCCCATACCCACTAGGATGGCTATATGTAAAAAATATCAAATATTGGCAAGAAAGTGGAGAAGCTGAGAACACTTATACAATGGTGATAAGAATGTGAAATGGTATAGCCACCTTGAAAAACAGTCTGATCATTCCTCCTACGTTAAATAAACAGAGTCACTACTTCATCCAGGAATTTCACTCCTAGGTGTATATCTCAGGTGATGAGACACATGCTCACACACACACACAAAATTGTACTCAAATTTTCATAGCAGTGTTATTCATCATAAAAATGGAAAACAATGCAAATTACCATCCATTGATGAATGGATAAACAAACTGTGCTATATTCTTACCATAAAATATTTATTCAGCAATTGAAAAAATGTAGTGCTTGCTACCATGTGGATGGGTCTGGAAAATAGCTTGCTGAGTGAAGGACACTAAACACAAAAGACCACATATTATATTATTTCACTTATATAAACTGTTCACAACAGGCAAGTCCACAGAGACAGAAAATAGGTTAGTCGTTGCCTAGAGCTGAGAGATTAGGGGTGACGGAGAATGGCTGCTCTTGGTTACTTGGTTTTTTTTCGGGGCAACAGAAATATTCTAAAATTATATTGTGATGATAGTTTCACAACTCTGTGAATAGACTAAAAAGCATTTAATTATACACTTTAAATGGGTAAAATGATATGGTATGTGAATTTTGATTCAATCAAAGTGTTGAAAAAAACAAAGTATGTCCATACTGATGGATTCCTTAGGTCCAATATTGTTTTTAAAGTGAAGTTTACTTGGAAGAGAAGATCTGTTACCAAACAATCATACTTTTGATTTCATAGTAGTTTATCACTTCATCTAATCAATCATTTAGCATATGATTCAGTACAAATAGCTCAAACATTTGTCTTTCACTTCTATCACACTCCTTAAAACTCTTTAGCTATAATTCGCTTTTCCTAATCCAGAATCTGCCTGCAGTGCAGGAGACCGGGGTTCAGTCCTTGGGTCGGGAAGATCCCCTGGAGAAGGAAATGGCAACCCATTGCAGTATTCTTGTCTGAAGAATCCCATGGACACAGGAGCCTGGTGGGCTGCAGTCCATGGGATGGCAAAGAGTCGGGCACAACTGAGCGACTAACACTTGTGACTTCACTAATCCAGCTTTAGTCACATTTCTTCCATCCTTGTTCGTCTTGACCTTGTGAATAGACAAGGATTTAGAACCATACTATTATTATGGTTACTTTTGTGGTGTCACCATAGCACTGTTGACCATTTTCTCCATCTTGAAATCTTTCCTTTGCCTTCACCAATCTTTTCCAATAAATTTTTATTGGACTATAGCTGCTTTACAATGTTGTGTTAGTTTCTGCTGTACAGCAAAGTGAAGCAGCTGTACATATACCTACATCCCCTCTTTTTCATTTCCTTCCCATGTAGGTCACCACCGATCACTGAGTAGAGTTCCCTGTGCTATACATAAGGTTCTCATTAGTCACCTACTTTATACTTAGTACCAGCAGGGTGTATATGTCGATCCCAATCTCCCAATTCATCCTACCCCCCATCCCCCTTCGTGGCATCCATACGCTTGTTCTCTGCACCTTCACTGATCTTATACTCTTGCCTGCACACTCCCTAGGACCTCTCTGCCTTTTCTTTATGTTCCTCTTTAGCTGCCCATTTCCTCTCTCTCCTTAAAGGGAATTATGATTATTTTTCAAGATCTTATTCTCAGTGCTCTGTATTTCTCTCCTTACATTTTTCCCTTTCATTCTAAATTCCGAATCCATTTCTCAGGCCAACTTCATATCCTAGATCTCAAAGATCTTTTATATCTGGCCCAATGAACATTTTCAATGTTTTCTCTTCCTTGGTTATCTCAGTATACTTAGTCAATGTTTTTAATGCCCCAACCATGTGCAAGAGATTATACTAGCCATGGGAAATGCCTAAATCAATAAATAAGAAATTTTACTTGCTCATGAGATGCTTACGGTCTAAGAGGGATGGAAAGGCATCTGGCCCTACTCATGCAAATGAGTGCCTTGAGGTAATTTAGGTCCTATGGCAGCATTTTATACCTTCTATTCATTTCTAGTTCCTGTTTCCAGATTCTGTATTGATTCTTATAATAATATCTTTGCTGTAAAGCTTAACTTAATCCCTCCTTATTCTAAATTAATCTTCTGAAAACCATCGTGTATCTATTTTTCTGCTCACAAACTTCCAGTGGCTCTCTTGTTTAAGGACCACCAAGCACAAATTTGTCATCTTCACATTCAAGACACTTTATATACTGGCTGTCTTTTCATCCTTATCTTCCAGGCTCACTGTATCCATCCACAGCATCTGCTCCAGTGGATCTGAATCACCACCTTTTGGCACGTGTTTAAGACATTCTGCTTGTGTACCTTTGCTCAGAAGATTTTCTTTCTTGGCTGGCTTGCTGATTCAAGTTATGATATTAATGGTTTAAGACAATAAAAGATCATTAGTCACTCAGGCTGATAGTCTCATGTGGAAGTTCCTGGTTGGAAGATGGCTTTTGTCCTGCATAATGTTTTGAGATCCAGGTTTATTTTTTCTTTAGTGTCTCACACCATAGGACCTTGAAGTCAGGAAGATGGGTGGAGAACATGGAGCGTGGCCCTTGGGATGTTTTTATGAGCCACACCTAAAAGTAGTATACATGGCTTCTCTCCAACTCCAAGGTCTGAAACTCAATTATATTGCCTCCAAAACTGCAAAAAAGTCAGAGAAAAGCTTTCCATATATGAGCCCAGATGGAAAAGGAACTGGGTCTGTGAACACCAAGCAGTCTTTGTCACCCTGCCTTCCCCATTACTCCCCACTATGGAGAATCTATTCATCAAGGTCAGACCAAATTCCACCTCTCTGGAAAGCATTTCTTAACCACTCCAAATGGGAGTAAGAATTCTCTTTTCTGAAGTTTTACAATGCCTATTATATTCATGTTTTTTATACTTGCCATTCAAATATTATAGCATTTCTTTTTGATTATGCATGTGTTTTCTTCTCCAATGGAATTTTAAGCTCCTTCAAGGTATAATTTTTAGGTTTTTCATTCATTTAATATGTATTTATTGGATAAGTACTGTATAAAGATATAATATTTAGTAGCATATGAAGTAAAAAATTGATAAGAAATTGCTTCTGGATCTATATCATCATTCTGGAATTTGACTCAGAAGGCATTGCTTTAATCAAGTCCTTTAGGACAGTGGAAGAAATCTTTTCAAATGATCATACCATGAGATGTCAATTCATCACAAGGATGATATTATGTAAATAAATAGATATATGAAATATTACTCTTCACTTAGCCTTCCTACATTGATTGACCATTGCCTATTCACGCAGAAAAGATCTTCCCTACTATACTAAACAGACTTAAACAACTACACTCATTATTAAAAATATCCAAAACCATGTGAGCTCACTAACTGAGTCACACTTCAAGATTAAAAGTATTTGAGGAGGTTTATGACATCCTATATATGACAGCCTAATATTGTTGTATAATTATTCTGCAAGACCATAAACACGCACCCAGCACTAGGATCTAAGCAAGAGAAAATGGGTTTAAACTGAAATGAAAAAGAAAAAACAGATTTAAACTGCTGCAGAAAGACTCTTGGTCAAATACATAGGAGATCTTACTTAAAATGAATTAACTCTGAAATGATTTATTACACCCTTTTTGACTCCTAGAGAATATTAGGTATGTTACAGTAAACGTGGATGCCTAAAAACCAAGGGGTAAACTAAACAGCCTCTGGAGAGATCCTCCCTACCTTCCAAAAGTTAAATCTTAACGTTTGAGGCTATTTTTGGCTTCCTTTCTGAGATGGCTCGGAAAGGAGCCTACACCATGAAAAGGAAAAGCAGCTCTTTATCTCTTTTTTCTCTGACTACTTCAAGATCTGTTTTTGCCACCACTTCATAAGTATTTCAATTACTTGTTCCCTCAACAATCCTGCAGAGAAGCTCTGCCCCTATCCCCCTTTTTACAGATGAAGATATTGAGGTTAAGTGATTTTCTCAGGGTTACAAAGAGACCTAGCAGCAATGAAGGAATGAGAACTAGCAGTTCAACCTGCCGGTGGATGAATAGATTGAGTTTCTGAGCAGCCTGGCTATTATGTTGCAAAGAGGCCACACAGACGCCTGGGTGGACGTGTAAAGACACTATGCACTAGAAATGAAAGGAGGCTGCGAGGACAGGCTTTTCCTTCTTATTAATGACACCGGCGATTGTCTAGAGTTGGAAAGAAAGGCCCGATAGAGAAAGAGCCTTTTAAAAAGAGGCCAGGCAGCGGGGGCACTCAGTTTGGGACCCCTCCTCAATGAAACCCTCGTTGTCCCTACTTGCAGACAGCGCCGCCGAGGAAGCCGGGCTCCAGGTCGGGGACGTGGTGCTGGCCGTCAACGGCACGGAGGTCACCAGTGTGGAGCACGCAGAAGCCGTGCACCTTGCAAGGAAAGGTAGGTGGTCTGCAGGGTCCAGGGTGACTCTGATGAGGCAGCAATCTAAAACACAGCAGGGAATACCAACATGAGGAGGAGGAAACCCGCAGAATGGGCACGACTTCACTTCTCTCCTGAGACTACCATTACTGCCTTGTCATCAACATGATCTCTCAGAGAAGCTGAATCACGTGTCTGTCCCATGTTCCTTCCATATTGATGGAGAGCCACAAAGGTGAAATCAGCAAATGGGAGCGAGAAAAATGTGCTCTGTTTATTACCGATATATCTTCTTAAACTCCTTGCCATGAAAAATACCACTGCCAGAATTCATTTACTGGGTCTCTTTTTTTCTTCCTTTTCTTCTTTTCTGTAATTCCATCAGTTTTTAGAATTAAAAAGCCTCAGGGTTTTCATGTTATAAAAGAGAGAGAAGGAAATAAAGAAATTATAAACCTAAAGCTCTGACAGGTTCTACTTGAGGCCTGCCTTTAAAGCAATCTGACACAGATGCACCCACCAAGAGAGCAATAGTAACACAAACCCTTCACCCCTGTACCCACTCACCTTAAACTTTTGGGAAAGGTTAATACCATCTTCGTCTCTGCAAAACAAGTTACTTTCTTGAGCACCGTTTTACAAACCCTCATCTCCCCAGAGACCTAAAAATATACAGGTGATAACTGCTGTGTTCCATCATGAGATTATTCGGTGAGGTGTCCTATTCCCAGCTTCCCAAAGGCAGCGTGTGTACCTCTGTGGCCCCGAAGTATACTATCAGGCCATGAGGTATTAAAATGTGTGCATTTGGAACAGGACACGTGTGCTAGAAGTATAACTTATCGCTGAGCAATAACTATCTCTTGACATACATTTCTCATGATGCCATCATGCTTGGGGGTAAGCGACAGCAACAGACTTCACTAGTGCAGACCAGCACCAGAAAATCGCCACCCAATGCTGCGTCCAGACAAGCACGCTGAAGCTTTTGGGGTAGAATTTAGCTTAAAGTGTTTGGCTGTCTGTCGAGTACTTGCTGCACCAGGAATCCAAGGACACTGTCGACATGTGCAGCAACTCCTTCCGAGTCCTGCGCATCTCCATCCTTGTTCGGCACACAGGAGGAGCTGGGGCAACGTGGCAGTGATTATACTAATGAGTTGACGGGCTCTCATTCAGTAAGGGAGGCGTACTAATCCTCGCTGCTGCATCTAGCTGTTTCCACGGTTCTTTCTCACAAATCAATTTTCCAATTTTTGAGTTAAATAAAACTGAACTATAGTAATATTTCCGCTCTTAGTACTTCTTCTATTTTTCCCCAAGAAGCTTAATGTTCTTTATACCTCTGAAGCATTCAGCCTCAGTTAATGGAAGACAGAAAACATCTCTAAAATTTGAATGGGGTTTTGGGGGCTCTCTAAAAGTTGATGGATTAACATAGATACTGGGGAAAGAGCATTGAGCTGTCCTGGGCAGTTAGTGGTAGGCTGGTTTTACCCGCTCTTATGAGCTGAGTTCCACCACTCCTTGCTTGCCAGCGTGGACTTCTATCCTAAGACCCTGACCCTAGGGAACCTCAGTGTGTCTTTGCCAGTCCTTCTCACATCCAACAGTGGAGATGCCTTGGAAGCAGAAAGGTGAATTCGAGATCTGAGATGCTAAAGTGAGAACAGTGTAAGTCTTTTAGGGAAAGGAGATCATTTGGAGGGCTAGGAATCATAGCCAATAGCAAAAGAGACCTGAAGACACATAGGGAATGGCTGAGGGACCACCTCATAGTGTTCCTCTCCCCATGTGGCCCTCGGGGGCCATTTCCCCACCCTGCTCCACTGAAAGCCTGATGGATGGAGCACCCATTGTGGGCAGTCAGTGCGGCCCTTGAGACCGAGCTTGATTAGGAAGCTGATCATTCCGTCCTCAGGCGTAATCTTCTGCACATCTCTAAGGCTACCAGCTTTTAATGGAGAAATAATACAAATTTAAAAGATGCAAATAAAATGAAGAGAAAAAAAGGAAGAACAAAGCTTTAAAAATAAAGACTACTTTGAACAC
This sequence comes from Bos indicus, assembly GCF_029378745.1. Classification (NCBI taxonomy): domain Eukaryota; kingdom Metazoa; phylum Chordata; class Mammalia; order Artiodactyla; family Bovidae; genus Bos; species Bos indicus. Next base: position 102,284,860 of record NC_091766.1, on the reverse strand, counting down.
TGGATAATAAATTTAAAAACTAGATAAACAACATTGTTCAAAAGCATTTAAAGAGCCAACATTAGTGCAAGAATAAACAGAAAATCTGTGTAGACTATTATAAAATATTTATAGAATAAGATAAGAGACCACCTCTCCTTTCCCCCATTACCATCCCCACTCCATGCCCCACTCAGAAGCCCAGGATACCACTTTTATAACTATCCAACTTTCAAAGAACAAATAATCCCTATTCTATAGAGTTTTTTCCAGAAAATAAGTAAGAGTGAATGCGTGTCAGCTCATTTTATGAATCTACTAAAACTTTGATTCCAGAACTAGAATAGCATAGTATGAAAAACAAAATCATATGTTAATTTTATTTATGAGTGTATAGATACACAAATCCTAAGGGGAAAAAATAGTAAATGCCTGAATCAAACTATTTATTAAAATTATACATAATACATCATAATCAAGTAGGATATGTATGTGTCTTAGTCACTCAATCCTGTCCGACTCTCTGTGATCCCATGGACTATAGCCTGTCATGCTCCTGCAGCCGTGGAATTCTCCAGGCAAGAGTACTCCAGGTAGTAATGGCAAAGGAAAGGAAAAAACAGCATTACCGAGAGGAAGTGGGGCTATGAGAAGGATACACATGACCATGAAACTAAAAAAAAGAAGAAGACAAAGGGGAAGAAATAACAGGAATAATTTAATTTTTATATAGTACTTTACAAGTTCAATTTTCTTAGCAAGCCCTATAAATTGGTCAAGTATTTTTGGAGTATATGGAATCTGAAACAAGCTTTTGGAGGTTCTCTTTGGGAGAGGAAGTCACCAACTTGTCCAAAGAAAGTAAGAATTGTGAAACAAATCACTGAGCTTTTTGTTATGTTCATATGAAACACAGAGGTCTTGAAATATATACTTACCAGGTGCCTATTAACAGTGTGTTTAAAAACTTAATGTTTACACTTGACTCTTGTGTCTGTCTGTATAAGCTTCTTAAAAGTCTATCTGGTATCTTTTTGATTGCTATATATCTCTGCACAGTTTCACTCCCAAGTATGTGAAACTTTGGTAAAATCCTATCATATTACTGATTGCTACATTGCTGGTTTAGATACAGAAACATCAAGTAACTTTTCTCAGGACCTTAAATCCAAAATCTAACTGTATGCCAGACTCACCTGAGACACTCTTAAATACAGAATTCATGGTGGTGGCCTGCATGTTTGTAATTTTAATCAGGTCTCCCCGGCATTTCTTTCACAGCCAGCCCAGCATCCGTATACAGCATCTTAGAAGCATGGCCAAAATCTTAAAGACGTAGATTAAATACCTATTGTGTTAGCTTCTGGTGCAGGTGTTATCATATCTTCCTAGCCCAGCATCAGAAAGAGGATCCACTGTATGTTATAAGGTCAATTTTTCAGTAGTTCCATTGAAATAATAATTCCATTCAATAAGAATAGACTAACATCGGAAAGAGATGGGAATACCAGAGCACCTGACCTGCCTCTTGAGAAACCTATATGCAGGTCAGGAAGCAACAGTTAGGACTGGACATGGAACAACAGACTGGTTCCAAATAGGACAAGGTGTACATCAAGGCTGTATATTGTCACCCTGCTTATTTAACTTATATGCACAGTACATCATGAGAAACGCTGGGCTGGAAAAAGCACAAGCTGGAATCAGGATTGCTGGGAGAAATATCAATAACCTCAGATATGCAGATGACACCACCCTTATGGCAGAAAGTGAAGAGGAACTCAAAAGCTTCCTGATGAAAGTGAAAGAGGAGAGTGAAAAAGTTGGCTTAAAGCTCAACATTCAGAAAACTAAGATCATGGCATCTGGTCCCATCAGTTCCTGGGAAATAGATGGGGAAACAGTGGAAGCAGTGTCAGACTTTATTTTTGGGGCTCCAAAATCACTACAGATGGTGACTGCAGCCATGAAATTAAAAGATGCTTACTCCTTGGAAGGAAAGTTATGACCAACCTACATAGTATATTCAAAAGCGGAGACATTACTTTGCCAACAAAGGTCCGCTTAGTCAAGGCTATGGCTTTTCCAGTGGTCATGTATGGATGTGAGAGTTGGACTGTGAAGAAAGCTGAGTGCCAAAGAATTGATGCTTTTGAACTGTGGTATTGGAGAAGACCCTTGAGAGTCCCTTGGACTGCAAGGAGATCCAACCAGTCCATTCTGAAGGAGATCAGTCGTGGGTGTTCCTTGGAAGGAATGATGCTAAAGCGGAAACTCCAATACTTTGGCCACCTCATGTGAATAGTTGACTCATTGGAAAAGACTCTGATGCTAGGAGGGGTTGGGGGCAGGAAGAGAAGGGGACGACAGAGGATGAGATGGCTGGATGGCATCACCAACTTGATGTACATGAGTTTGAGAGAACTCCGGGAGTTGGTGATGGACAAGGAGGCCTGGCGTACTGCAATTCATGGGGTCGCAAAGAGTTGGACACTACTGAACGACTGAACTGAACTGAACTGAACATGTTAGTTTATGTTATATATTATAAAATAGGGAATAATAAAAGTAATCAAATAGCAATTCTATTTAGAAATACTTATCACACACACCGCAGTTTGATCGATGGGAATACCAAAGCCAGAGATTTAAGAAAGCATTCAGTATCACACTGGGAATGACAAGAGCTCCATGGGAATTTTTCTTACATTAGGTCCCTCTTACTTTCTGGTTTGGGCTTTTATAGGGCTTGGTTCCTTAGTCAAATGCAGGATTTAATCATCAAAATGCTGATTGAAAAGTGAAAAGTGCAAACTGAAAAGTGCTGAAAAGAAACAGAGGAAGGGAAAAACACCGATGCTTAGTTGACCTGGAAGTCCTTCGGATGCACGAGGGCTCCTCTGTGTCCTGACAGCAGGCTGGACTCAAAGCGGGCACGGAAGAGCTGGAGCTGGGACCTGCGGGGTGAAGGCAGTGCCAGCCCCCTGCGCCTGCCCTCGGGGACCTGGCTTGTCTTGCACGTCGCTGCTCCACGCCTGCGCGGGTGGTGGGGCTTGTCTGACAGCAGAGGTGTGGCTCCGACGCCGTTTAAGAATGGTGGCATAAGGAGAAGACAGTGATCTGAGGAGGAAGTGTGAATTAGAAAAAGAAACCCTTTTTCTCACTCCTGTAGCTGCAAATAACCTCACCCACGACTCCTTACTTCCAAAACCCTCTAGGCCAAAGTGCTAGGGAAGGAGAGTTTTCTGGAGAGCACTTTCTTTTTCAGGACGTCGTCACCAAAGAGCTGAATGTGCTGAAGGCAAGGATTTTCAAACTTTCGCATCTCAGGAAACAAAGCGTTCTCTTCCCGCTTTCACCTCCCTCCCGACACCCTTCCTCCCGCTCACACTCAAAAAGCGGGAAGGATTTCTGGGGTGTCCAGTGGAGGAAGGTGAGGGCTGTGTGTTCCATTTCACCAGGGCGGGACGGACCTAGAGAAAGAAGTAATTGGCCGGTGGGGAGAGGTGGGGCGGGGAGGGGGGTGGATAGATTGCAGCATCTGCCCCTGCATCGATCGCTGGGGCTGATCCGGCTGGCCTGGCCAGTGTCCCCTCCTCTCTCACGTGTGTGTCCCTCCTGGAGCCGCGCGCTTGTCGAAGAGGAGGACCGTCCCCGATAGGCAGGATCAGTCTCCGCATCAAGGGTGTATGAGTGGCTGCGGGCCCCTGCTGCTGCTGCTGCTGCTAAGTCACTTCAGTCATGTCTGTCTCTTAGCGACCCCATGGACTGTAGCCCACCAGGCTCCTCTGTCCCTGGGATTCTCCAGACAAGAATAATGCAGTGGGTTGCCATTTCCTTCTCCAATGCATGAAAGTGAAAAGTGAAAGGGAAGTCCTTCAGTCGTGTCCGACTCTTAGGGACCCTATGGACTGCAGCCTACCAGGCTCCTCCGTCCATGGGATTCTCCAGGCAAGAACAGTGGAGTGGGTTGCATGCCCTCTGCAAGGGGATCTTCCCAATCCAGGGATTGAACCCAGGTGTTCCGCATTGCAGGTGGATTCTTTACCATCTGAGCCAGCAGGGAAGCCCAAGAATACTGGAGTGGGTTGCCATGTCCTTCTCCAGTGCGCCACTGCTAGAATCTCCAAACAAGCTCTCAAGCAGTAATGGCAGGGGTGAGGAGGGGGGTGGAACTCATGATTCTGTTGTTGCAAAGTACTGGGGGTGAAAATGAACACATCCAGGGGAAATGAAATCAGAGTCAAGGAAAGGCAGAAGCGTGCTGGTTGCTGACAGACTGTGCTCATGAACAGAGCCTCTCAGCAGCCGAGACTTTGTCAGGACTCGCCACTTCAACTGTGGTCCAGCTTTATCAGAGGGCTTCTGACAAATCCGGAATCCCAGGCCTCATCCCAGGCCTACCGAATGGGGATATGCACTTAAGAAACCCACTGGGTGACTTGTGTGTGCACTTAGCTTCAGAAGCTCTGAACTCGGACACTGACATGTTTCAGGCATCCAGTAAATTAATAAAGAAATAATAGCAGAACCAGAAGTGTTTAATTCTTTGTACTGAACATTTTTTTACTTTTGCAAGAATACTGGAATGGGTTGCCATTTCCTCCTCCAGAAATGCTCTTCAAGGGGATCCAGCCAGTCCATCCTAAAGGAAATCGATCCTGAATATTCATTGGAAGGACTGATGCTGAAGCTGAAACTCCAATACTTTGGCCACCTGATGCAAAGAACTGACTCACTGGAAAAGACCCGGATGCTGGGAAAGATGGAAGGTGGGAGGAGAAGGGGACAACAGAGGATGAGATGGTTGGATGGCATCACTGACTCAATGGACATGAGTTTGAGCAAGCTCCGGGAGATGGTGATGGACAGGGAGGCCTGGCATGCTGCAGTCCACATGGTTGCAAAGTGTCGGACACAACTTAGCGACTGAACAACAAACCTAATATTTAATTATTTTAACATACACATTAAAATGACTGTGTATGAATAATCAAATGTGAAGATAACATCAAAAGTCTAATGTCTCTGTAAATGTCAGGTCCAGGTCCTCCTGGCCCAGTATGGACCTGCAAAGAGTATAACATCACCACCACCTAACAGCTGTTTGGAACTCAGTAACTCCCCAAACATCAGACGCATGTCCTAACTGTGAACATGAAATACTTTGCTTCTAATATAATGACACCATGGTGCGGCAGGACCATCTGTAGCCCTGCCCCAGAGAGAATTTTCTGGTGCACCAAGTTATGTTTTGGGCCAGCTGAAACTCAAGTTTAGCTTGATTGGTATCAGAGAAACCCATATGCAGTCTTTGTAAGCAAGAGGAAAATGACCTCAAGGGGCGGCCCGCTGTGGCAGCACATAAATAAGTTGGCAGATGTATCAGCTATGCATATTAGTCCAGGAGTACAGTTCTTTGGGGACTAGAGTCCAAAGACAAAGACATTTGTGGGTTGCTGGTCAATCTGGAGCATTTCTTCTAATTTTTCTGGATGTGTTTTTGACAGGAGCTTAAGGGCAGTTCAATAAATTAAAATGTATTTACATGGCAATGAAGAATTTTCTTGACACGCAGAGTTATTTAATTACCAAGGTGCTTTGCGTGCTGCTAAAGTTAAGACTGTGTCAGCCTTTCTGGGACAGATCTTTATTTTCAGGGCCATGTGGCTCAGCCAGGAATGATCCCCTGGGTTGGAGCTTGTCATTTATATAAGAGGAGTCTCCTCACTGACCCCCATTTCCATAGACAGCTCTAAACAGATCAGTAATCTCAATGTCAGACATCATGATGAAGTCAGCGCTGCCAAGGCCAAATGTCCCCCTTCAGGGATGTGGCCTCCATCTCAGAGGAATTGTAAATGAAGTCATACCCCATTTGCAGTCTTCAAAGCATGTCAGGGTTGCTGTCTATCTGAGTGACATTCAGAGAATTTTCTTGCGGCATCAAGAGGTAGGCGTATGATGAAAGTCTGTGTTCATGCTGGCAGCATCGAAGCACAGTTGGTAGACACTGACCTCATGTTATCAGGGACAGGGACAATTTTTCTCAAGCTCTTCACCAAACCAGTTCCATAGAAAAGGGGACTTGAAGTCCAAGCACTCTAAGAAGCAAGGAGTAAGAAAGACAGTCTAAGAAGGACACTCTAAGAAAGTCAGGCACTGAAAGCTCTGAGTCCAATCCTCGGTACTAATCCAGGTTGGCAAGAAGATAGGGTAAAAGACATGTATGCTTCAAGCCTCCTAGACTTCCGGTCAAGTTCAAAGGTAAGTAATTGATTTTGATCAGAGACGACATTGGCAACATACATTGGCAGTGGTTCAGACCCTCCCTTTAGCTAACACAGATCAAAGAAGCTAATCATCCTGAATAAAAGTGAGATGGAAAAGCCAAATATCACCCATCATCCTTCTCTGGATGTAAATCAAAATACATTCAATACTTAGCTTGCTGTTGTTACAGACAGAATGAGCAGACCCAAGTCATCCATAATCAGACCCAACTAGGCCATGTGATTGAAGAAGAAGAATTCTGTCTTAGAACCAGGTAACCCAGATCTCACATTTGATTCAACCCTTAAAGGAAATCAGCCCTGGGTGTTCATTGGAAGGACTGATGTTGAAGCTGAAACTCCAATACTTTGGCCACCTGATGTGAAGAGCTGACTCACTGGAAAAGACCCTGATGCTAGGAAAGATTGAGGGCAGGAGGAGAAGGGGATGACAGAGGATGAGATGGTTGGGTGGCATCGCAGACTCAGTGGACATGAGTTTAGGTGGACTCTGGGAGTTGGTGATGGACAGGGACGCCTGGCATACTGTGGTCCATGGGGTCACAAAGAATCAGACACGACTGAGTGGCTGAACTGAACTTATGAGCTCTAGGTTCTCAGAGAAGTCACTGGGCCTCCCCAGTTTTCATTCTCCTATTTGACCTGAGAGTTTCATTACTGGAGAACTCTTGGATCCATTCCAGTGGTAGAATTCTATTTCATTGATTCCATTTACGGAAACTACAATCTCTTTTTCATCCATTCCTTCTGGAAAGCAAGAGTCCTTGCAGTTGGTTTAAGATTTGAAGCCGAGTGAGCTGTCTATCATTCACCTATCTCACACTCACCCCTCCAGGTCCAGACCTCTTGACTCTGGTGGTGGGATCCGACATCAGCCGCTGTCCCAACACCCCCCGGCCCGCCTGCCGCGGCTACCTGCATAAGAGGACGCACTCCGGGTTCATGAAGGGCTGGAGGAAGCGGTGGTTTGTGCTGAAGAATGACGGTTGCCTCCAGTATTACAGACACAAGAAGGTGAACTAAGGGGAAGGTGGAGGGCTGGAGCGCGTAAGAACATGCAACTCTGGGGTGTGCGGTGGGTGCATTAGCAAAGGATTGTCTTGTCAGGTCCTGCGCATGGTGAACGATTCTAGAAACAGGGCTCTCTCCTGTGACTTCTAAAGAACTTTTCCTTCTCCAGAGGTTCAGAGGAGTGTAATTTATTTTCTCTGCAGCTGCATAAATCAAGGCTGGCATGAGTTTCTATCTCATTTATTCCTATTCTCAGACGCTCTGTGAAAACTCTCTTATCAAAGTCAAGAAAATAAGAGCCAAACCATATACCTAGTGCCCTAGAGAAATCAAGGCCGACTAAGGCAAAGCACAGCTAACACCTCGCTGGCCCGCGTGTGCGGGCACTGTTTCCTAGGTAACAGGGGCTGGTGTCGGCCAGGCTTCTGAAGCAGAGGACCTGAGAATATACTTCATCTCCTCACCTAGGGTCCCGTAGAGCAGCGATTTCTGACCGTAGGTAAAGGTTGAAAGCTTCTGGGGAATGTTCTCAAAATATGAGCTCTGGTCCTCCCCATGTTTCAGCCAAGTGTGAGGTGGGGCCTGGGCCTGTGGGTCTGGGAAAGGGACTTGGGGTGACTTTAGCCCACAGTGCAAACAACCAACCAGCAGGCCGTGTCCTGTGGGCAAAGGGTTTTCTCTGCCCTATGCAATACAACACCAGGGCTTCTCTGGGCGCTCAGTCAGTAGAGAATCTGCCTGTGGTGCAGGAAACCCAGGTTCGATCCCTGGGCTGGGGAGATCCCCTGGAGAAGGAAATGGCAGCCCACTCCAATATTCTTGCCTGGAGAATCCCGTGGACAGAGGAGCCTGGCGGGCTACACACGGGGTCACAAGAATTGGACACAACTTAGCAACTAAACCACCACCACCATGCAATAGTCCATGCAATTCCCTGGTGGCTCAGTGGTAAAGAATCCACCTGCCAGTGCAGGAGACGCAGAAAATGCAGCTTGGATTCCTGGGTTAGGGAGATCCCCTAGAGAAGGAAATGGCAACCCACTCCAGTATTGTTGCCTGGGAAATCCCATAGACTGAGGAGCCTGGTGGGCTACCATCCACGGGATCACAAGAGTTGGACACGACTTAGTGACTAAACAACAGCAACATGTAATGTGGTTTAATTTTTTTTTAAATCACACACAAGCATCATATATTTCAGAGATTTTGCACAGAAATTCCAATGTCCAATTAAAAGTCTCCAGCTGAGTAGTGGCTGCCTCCTCCAGAGAGGCAGACAGCTGCCCAGTCCAAGAGAGGGCCCACTGCTTCCTATGTCCTCTGCCCTACTGGCTTCTCTCCAAAAATTGTATTGCCCTAGTTTCTTAATTTTAAGGGTTTTGGGCGTATTTTATATATTTTAACAAAGACATTAATTCCTCTCCGTAATAAGGAATATCTATATATCTATCTGTGTGCTTAGTCACTCAGTCATATCCAACTCTTCGCAACCCCACAGACTGTAGCCGACCAGGCTCCTGTGTCCATGGGATTTTCCCAGGCAAGAATACTGGAGTGGGTTGCCATTTCCTTCTCAATAGATCTATCTATATGTATATAAAGAAATCAATACATTTAAAAAAATAGGGAGTGACTTTGCATGTGGAATCATTGTGAATACTTCTTATTTCTAGACTGTGGATCACTTATTTGTGACACAGACCAGGAGGTGTCTGCCTTTCAAGGCAATGTGAGCCAATCAGCTACTTTGCAAAAACCCTGTCTCCCTCCAGTGCAGGAAAATCAGATTCTCTGTAATCAGGGTGAGAAGCCTTGCTTTCTGTATTCTGAGTATGAAAGGGGAGCAGACCAGAAGGTTCCAACCTGGGTATGCTTCAGAAGCCCCTGACGAGTTTGCCAAAGTACAGATGCAAACAGTCTCCCACCCCCTTACCTCCTGAGTGGGGCCCTGGAAACTGTATGTTCTTTTGTAAGCAGTCAAGGTCATTCTGAAGGAGCAAAGTTCATTCCCACCTATAGTCATAGGAACAATAATGCAAGCCTGCCAGTTGTTCTTCCATGGAGTGGAAGGTTTATCCTGATGGTGTGTGCTTCCCACCTCCAGTAATGATGATTTTTGTTTCCTTTTGTGAAGCAGTGACAGTAGTATTAATAGATACCAGTTTTTCTTTAATGGCCTTCTTCAGCAAAACAAATGCGTAAAGCAACCTCGTGTCAGGCATCTCACAGTTTTAAGATTCCTAGTTCCTGAGATTTAGAATGGTTCAATCTAACCAAGGGGCAATCACGGAGCTAGTGGTGCCTGCAGATGTTGTATTTGGCTCGCACAATGTTTTCATAAATTTTTTAATGAAATGCATTCAGGTGAAGCATGTGCTCTCCAATCTGCCATAATCCCTACTCCTGCTCATTTCCTCACGCTGAGCCCAGTCATTTAAATTACTCACTAGGCCCTGTAGGGATATGCGTGTGTGAGTCCTGGGGTAGAATTTATGTGAAAAATTAAAAGGGTGGTGGTAGAGTGGTTAGAATTAAAATAGATTTTAAAAAAAACCCACTTCTATTCCTGTTTGGAAAAGAAATATGCATCTTATAGTGAGTTTGGACACAGCTAAGAAAAGACGCATCTTGAGTAACTGCAGTTGGAAGCATCACCACCACAATAGGTTTAACACGGAAATGGTAGAATATAAAAATATGGCTTTATTTTGTTTACAAAGGGCCAAAATCAGATCTCTTGCAATGCAACGAATTCCAGAATACATCATGCATAATCTTTAGGGTAGATTGCAGTGACTGAGAAGAATTAAGGGGGCATCATAAGAACACAGCAGATTAAATTAGCAGAAAATCAACTCAGCTATACAGTATTCATTCATGCAACAAATATTTATTGAGTGCTTTTTAAGAGCCAGGCATTATGCTAAGCACTGGGAATTAAAAAAAAAAAAAAAGACACAATGCCTGCTCTGAGTGTACTTACAGCTCCTGTTATTGCTCCGTTTCTGCTTATATCAGTGGAAGAGACTGACATGAGGAAATGGACCCACAAATAAAGATGCAATTGTGATTGGTGCAGTAAGAAAAATTATGGGATGGGAGAAGAGAATTGCAGCAGTCTGAATTCAAACAAGAGGTGCAATCATACAGAGATTTAAAAAGTGAAGTTTCATATAAATATGGTTTTCATGATGTCTCAGACGGTAGAGAATCTGTCTGCAATGCAGAAGACCCAGGTTCAATCTTTGGGTCGGGAAGATCCCCTGGAGAAGGGAATGGCAACCCTCTCCAGTATTCTGGCCTGGAGAATTCCATGGACAGAGGAGCCTGATAGACTATAGTCCATGGGGTCGCTAAGAGTTGGACACAACTGAGCGACTAACCCACATGCACACATAGACTCTAAGAAAACTCTGTGTCACCAAGAGAGAGCACTCAAGGAAGGGCAGACCTAGAAAGGGCAGCCCTCTCCAAGGCTCTCCATAGGAAATGTAGTTGAAGCTCCCGGCTATCAGAGCAGCTCGCCGGTTTGTTGAGACAGAGGTAGTTAGTCTGCAGTCAGAGAGCAAACAGGAAGTAAGCCTGTGGAGCCCAAGACGGGGCAGGCAAACTGAAGCTGGCGGCTGATACCTGGGTGAGTCACAGGAGCTGGGGATGCCTCTCCAGTAGGGAGCCCGGAGCATGAGAGATCCCTGAGGGAGGACCGCAGGAGCAGGGGAAGTGAGCAAGCGGAGGGCATCAGGGCCCCCGGGTGGGCAGGGGTGTCCCCATGGGGAGGGTCACGGGAAGGTTTGCATCACGTCACCCGAGGGCCACAAGGCTACCAGGGACAGCGTGTCCTGGGTGAAGAGCTCAGACAGAGCTTCCCCAGAGGTCCACGACTCAAACTGCAGACCCACCCACAGCAGCTGCAAAAAGCAGAAGACCCCTTCCCCTTGCAATGTTCCTCTGTCGCCCTCTACTGAGAAAACAATGCGCTTGTTGTTTAAAAAACAAACACAAACACAAACCTAGGGGAGAAATTGCATGCATTATTGCAGAGCAGGTACTCGGGGGTGAATTTGGAGCTGAAAGCCACAAGTTCACAACTGACACAAGATTCAAATAGAGGGTTTAGTATAGATGACACAGGAGTATACAATGAATTCCTTCTTGAAGATGTAACATTTTAGCTTAGGGCTAAGGGCTGAAGAATTGATGCTTTTGAACTGTGGTGTTGGAGAAGACTCTTGAGAGTCCCTTGGACTGCAAGGAGATCCAACCAGTCCATTCTAAAGATCAGTCCTGGGATTTCTTTGGAAGGAATGATACTGAAGCTGAAACTCCAGTTCTTTGGCCACCTCATGCAAAGAGTTGACTCACTGGAAAAGACTCTGATGCTGGGAGAGATTGGGGGCAGAGGAGAAGGGGACAACAGAGGATGAGATGGCTGGATGGCATCACTGACTCGATGGACATGAGTCTGAGTGAACTCCGGGAGATGGTGATGGACAGGGAGGCCTGGCATGCTGCGATTCATGGGGTGGCAAAGAGTCAGACACGACTGAGCGACTGAACTGAACTGACTGACTGTATAGGACAGGGGTTCACCTATGGCTGAGTCATGTTGAGGTTTGACAGAAAACAGCAAAATTCTGTAAAGGAATTATCCTTCAATTAAAAAAAAAAAAATAGCCCACTTGGGCTTCCCCAGTGGCTCAGTGGTAAAGAATTTGCCTGCAATGCAGGAGACACAGGTTCGATCCCTGGGTCAGGAAGATCCTGTGGAAAAGGGAATGGCAACCCACTCCGGTATTCTTACCTGGAGAATCCCATGGAAAGAGGAGCCTGGCGGGCTACAGTCCATAAGATCGCAAAGAGTCGACTGAAGCGACTTAGCGCACACACACACAGGATCCCACTTAACTTGGTAGTTACTAAGTCTTTTACTGTTCTTTTAGTGATTACCAAAAATATTACACCATGCATTGAGACTTTCTAGAATCAAATATGGATTACTATTTAAACTATTTTATGGACATCACAGCATCTGATTCAACCGTGTCTTAAGTAATATGTTTGTGTTGTCATATGCTTAAATTCTGTACAGATTGTAAATCTGCTGAGATATTATCAGTATTATGTCATACAATCAATATTCTACTTCTCAGTGTAAATTGTTTCTTTGTGCTCTATTCCGTATATATTCTCCTGAACTTCTTCTGTCTAGTTTGATAGCAAATAATCTCCAAAAGGCCTTACTTTCTGCAATTATTTTTCCAGTTCTAGTGCCCATTTAATTATTTGTTTATAGTTTCCTGTTCATGCTGAAATGTTTAAACCTGCGTTTCATATTTTGACATATTAATCATAGTCATGCTGAGTCTATCCTTTATCAGGATCCCCTACAGATGCCTGTTTCCATCATCTGCCATTTCTGCAATTTTGTCTCAGAATTTTAAGCAACCTTCAGACATTGTGAAGGTGGTCTTTTTGGCACTCATTCTGATTCCCGAGATTGGTCTTCATGATTCTAACCCAGAATCTGATTTATCAAGATCTCCTCCTTGATGGGTCTGAACTCCACGAGCGTGTTGAAATCTCTGCTCAATGTCTTCACCCCTTCAGATAGACGTGACCCCAATGTTGGGCTCATCTTCTGCTAGGTTTTAGCCCCATTATTCTTCACTATCTTATAGGCTCTCTGATGTTTTCAAAGAGGCATTTATATACACTCCAGCTTTTCTAAGTTTCTTAGTTGGTCCTAATGAACCGGTCTGACATTAAAAAAAAAGGGCAATTCCAGTGACAGCTGAAAAGGAAGGAAATGTGAGGGGTGAATTGTTTTGTTATTCTTTTTTAAGCTCTAAGATACCAGTTTAAGTGTGAGTGATTCTGAAAGTGGAGTCAAGCAAGGAGAAAAAGGCTGGAGATACAGAAAAAGAGGAATAGCTGGTGGATCCATTTACCTTATATGCCATCTACCCTAAAAGTTGGGTATATATAGCTCTTTGGTACCAGCAGAGGAAAATGAACTTTATGAAGGATAAGACAGAATGCTCAACTAGGTTTTTAAGAGAAAGGGAACATTCTCTGTCCATCAGAGCAGAACAAGCCAATTTTTGTTCTGTTCTGTGACCCTACGTCCGCAAGAATCCACACGTGGGTGTGTGTGTGGGAAGGGGGGTCGCTGGAGGACGCTGGACACACTGGCCCCACAGATCTCAGAGAAGAAAGCGGCTGTGCTCTAAGTACTTGCCTCTACTTCAGGAATTCTGATCGTCACGGCATGTTTACGTTGCTATGTTGGGGGAAGACTCCAAGGGACTGAGCAGCACAAAGTAGTATGAGAGACTTCACTTTGAACAAAGCGGAAACTTTGGAGCATGAAATAAGATCAGTTATTTTAGCCATGTGTCTTGAATTCTTTTGTAAATGTGAGCTGCTAATCTTTGATTTCCTTCTTTGAAAAGAAAGCAGATAATACTCTCTTCCAAAATTGCCGCTATGTTCACAGTGCACTCTCAAAGGCTGTTAAGCTCTAACCCCAAGTGCAGGCAAGGGGAAGCAGACTGGAGTCCAGGCTTTGAAGGTCAGTTGGCTCTACAGTGCCCAATGTTATAATGACTTTCATAGTATACTAAAGTATACTAAAGATTATCAGAAAAAATAAAAGAATTGCCCTAGAATTGTCTCAAAACAAGTCCAAGTCCCTTGGACTGCAAGAAGATCCAACCAGTCCATTCTAAAGGAAATCAGTTCTGAATATTCATCGGAAGGACTGATGTTGAAGCTAAAACTCCAATACTTTGGCCACCTGATGTGAAGAGCTGACTCATTGGAAAAGACCCTGATGCTGGGAAAGGTTGGGGGCAGGAGGAGAAGGGGATGACAGAGGATGAGATGGCTGGATGGCATCACTGACTCGATGGTCATGGGTCTGAGTGAACTCCGGGAGTTGGTGATGGACAGGGAGGCCTGGAGTGCTGCAATTCATGGGGTCGCAAAGAGTCAGACACGACTGAGCGACTGAACTGAACTGAACTGTGTCAAGACGCAGAAGAAAACCAGCCCTGCTGAATGGGCTTGAATGGACCGCAGGAGTAAACAATACAGTTGACTTCTGATGGTATTTTATGTTCTTGCTTGTTAGCACAACGGTTCTGTGCACGTAGATCTCCAGGTGACCCTATGGAGGGGATGGAACCCTGGAGCTCTGAGGAGAGATCAGACCAAGAGATTCAGTTATGTTCTATATGAAACCATGTGCATGTGGAGTCGGCACCATACATCGAGGTCCGCTAGGAAGACTGTCAATTCCAAGAGGAGAGAGCTGAGGCCAAAGCTGCGGGAACAAGGGCAGAGCCGGTCAGAAGTCTGGCACAGGGAGGAGGGTCTGGCCTCAGAGGCCGAACACAAAGGCCAATGGGACCGAAAGGAGACCGAAAGGAGTTTTATGCTTGCAGAGCCCAGACAAAAGCGTGTTTCAAGATGCAGGGAGCAGTCCATGGAGCTGACGCAGCCGTGAAGTAATTGCCTGCCAGACACAGGCCTCTTAGAGGGAGGCTGCATCTCCCTTGCTAGAACAGGCCTCACTTGTATCTTTAAACTCACTTTTTCCCAGTCTAAAGGCATGCTTGTCTATACTATCCTGAGGGAGGTAGAGAAGGCTCTCTCGAACATACATTTCTTTGACAAACTTTCTATCCCTCATCTCCTTTTCTAAGGCAAATTCTTGGGAAGAGTTGTCTAGCACCACATTCCTTCATTCCCTTTCCTAACCCACCGCAATCAGGGGTCTGTCTCTGCTATACGTGTACACACTGAAATTAGGATCACGCCTAGGTAATCCAGGAAAAGAGAATAAGATGAGAAAAGCAGTGGGCCACCAACATTTAACGGGACGTGATAATGTCTACCTGATTAGACTCTTATGTGGATTAAATTAAGTATGTAAACCAACAATTACAGGGTCCGACACAGAGTGTCAACCACTAGATTTCCTCCCCTTGACCCATGTTACTTTCACCTGAGTAATTTGCCTGTGGTCATGTAGCTGATAAGTGAGTATAGATGCAAACTCACATCTTCCTGGCCCAAAAGGGTATTTCTGTCTTTCCACGACTCCAGACTTCCTTCCCAGGGCTTTCGTCCCCAGTTTGGTGCCTCCCTGCAAACTACCTGGAAAAGAGAGGTGAACATAAGAAATAGTAACTAAGATTTGTGTCATTTGTGGATTTCACAGGAATGGAAAAAATGAATACCACATCGTGGAAGAATACTCGTGGCATTCAGAAGGCAGGGAATGAGTCAATATGTGCAATCGATATAACAGAGGATTTCCAAGTTTCCAATAAAGTCGGGACTCAGTTCAGCTCGAGGTTTCAATACTGCACCTCGTTGCAACCTTACTTTGTAATTTAAGAGATTTCCCAGTAGGTGGCGCGGCGTACTCACAAATGGTTTCTCAGCGCCCATCTGGGACCGTAACTTAAAATTCTTGTGAATGCAGGAGAAGACTGAGAACTAATTTAGACCAACTTCCTCCTTTTCCCAAATATGAAAATGAGGATTAAAGATTATATAATTTATAAGAGAAGACCCAGCATTTAAACCAGGTTGTTGATATTTACCTGGAATCCACCTCTTTATGTAGGCTACCAGCCTCAGACTTAGGGTGGTATCTGCTAAGAAGGCCATGCAAAGATAAAGCAGCTAGCTCTGGGTTAGGAAAAGTGTCAGATACATAGGGAGAGTTGTCTTCCATGAGATGACCATTTTCTTAAGATGATATTCTCTTGGGGCTATTTATCCAGTATTAAGAAATCTCAATTTAAAAAAGGACATTTAAAATGGGAAGAAATCCAAATCCCTTTCACCTTCCTGACTTCCTCCCACCACCTTCTGCTTTTTCTCCTACGACAGAGTCCCCCTTGATAGGTAGACTTTCAGACTGAACTAGAAGGGAGCCAGCCTCCCAAAACAGCTTCCTTTCCAGGCTGCCCCGGTGTGGGAATTTCCAAGGACAAGGCAAGGCCATCTGCCATGTCCACTTGTAAAACACACTCTTGGGAGAAATCCATGGCCATCCTGTCACTGGCACAATAGTTACTGAAACCTTACCAAGTGTCAGAGACAAGCTGTAAAAACAATAAAAGGCCAATGGCTCTCGTAGAGTTTCTCCTTCCTATGGGAAGAGATAGGAAGTACAGTGGATAATTTCCAACATTGATAAGTATCTGAGTTTGAGAGTGGCTGACATTACTTTGCCAACAAGGGTCCATCTAGTCAAAGCTATGGTTTTTCCAGTAGTCGTGTATGGATGTGAGAGTTGGACTGTGAAGAAAGCTAAGCATCAAACAATTGATGCTTTTGAACTCTGGTGTTGGAGAAAACTCTTGAGAATCCCCTGGACTACAAGGAGATTCAACCAGTTAATCCTAAGGGAAATCAGTCCTGGGTGTTCATTGGAAGGACTGATGCTGAAGCTGAAACTCCAATACTTTGGCCATCTGATGTGAAGAGCTGACTCATTGGAAAAGACCCTGATGCTGGGAAAGATTGAGGGCAGGAGGAGAAGGGGATGAAAGAGGATGAGATGGTTGGATGGCATCACCGACTCAATGGACATGAGTTTGAGTAAACTCTGGGAGTTGGTGATGGACAGGGAGGCCTGGCATGCTGCAGTCCATGGGGTCACAAAGAATCAGACACGACTGAGCGACTGAACTGAACTGAACTGAGAGGAGTGGTTGGGTTGGGAGCCTAGTTTCAAGGAATAGTCAAGGGAACTTGTCTGAGAAAATGGTATTTCAGATGAAATAAAGATCTGCAGGAACGATTTTAGTAGAGGAACTGTTAGTACAAAGGGCCTGAGGAGGGAACATTAAGCTATTTCCAGTCATTATCATCTGAGCATTAGGCATTTCATCCTGTTGGTTCTTAAGCACTTGCTGCCTGGTATAAAGAAACATCTTGAAGACACTGAAGCTGAAATGAGGGAAAGGAGAGGCATCCCTCTGGAACATGCCAGGTGCATCTCCTTTCCCTCACGTGGACGTTGTAAGGACGTGTGAGTCCTGCAGGCAGGCCCTGGTCTGTGGGTAGGCAGGGATCACCAGGAGCAGAAGAGACCCACTAAATACACCAAATACAAGCTGCTGCTGCTGCTCCTGCTAAGTCACTTCAGTCGTGTCCGACTCTGTGTGACCCCAGAGATAGCAGCCCACCAGACTCCCCCATCCCTGGGATTCTCCAGGCAAGAACACTGGAGTGGGTTCCATTTCCTTCTCCAATGCGTGAAAGTGAAAAGTGAAAGTGAAGTCGCTCAGTCATGTCCAACTCTTAGCGACCCCATGGACTGTAGCCCACCAAGTTCCTCCATCCCTGGGATTCTCCAGGCAAGAGTACTGGAGTGGGTTGCCACTGCCTCCTCCAAATACAAGCCTGCTTATCTCCATCTCATTGTTTCTCAAAATGTGGTCTGAAACCACAAATTAGAATCACCTCAGCACTTGTTAGATACCTCTAGACATCAGATTGGGTCTTCCAAATCTGACTGTAGGGGCTGGGGCTCAGGAATATGGATTATAAGGGTACACACACACAGTGAATACTCTTCACGCTAACATTGAGAACTGATGCTCTGTGGAATTTGCATTTCCCCAGTATGGCCTTCAACTTTTTCCTAGCACAGGCTCCGTCCTTTCTTTAAAGCAGGAAGAGGTTACAAAGCCTCTGGGAGAAAAAGGGAAGATTAATGCATGGCCAAAAGCCCTGTGAAACATTAGGGGGCTTTAAAGAGATCTTTAATAGTCTTTGATAATTTGTGATTTTTTTTAATCTATAGTATATGAAGGAGCACTTTTCTCTTTGGATTTGAATAAACAAAGGACGTTAGGCTTTCTTCATAGGTGTAGTATTAGTTTTCCTGTGGATGGTGTAATTTTGTGGGCAATAATGAGGTCTTTCTACATCTCACTGGCTCTCACAAGCTTCCCTGGTGGCTCAGAAGGTAAAGCATCTGCCTGCAATGCAGGAGACCTGGGTTTGATCCCTGGGTCAGGAAGATCCCCTGGAGGAGGAAATGGCAACCCACTCCAGTACTCTTGCCTGGAGAATCCCATGGACAGAGGAGCCTGGTGGGCTACAGTTCACAGGATCCCAAAGAGTTGGACACAACTGAGCGACTTCACTTTCATTTTCTTTCACTTTCTACACCTCAAGAGCACCGAGTTCTCACCTCATCCTGTTCTCAGGGACACGGTGGGAAGAAAGTTCGTTTAGTGAGATGTGGGCTGGGGGGATGCGACTTCAGATCCTGCAGCACAGCAGTGAGGACCCCGTGAACGCATGTCGGGTGATGAAGACAGCGGGCGTGCACCTCACGTCCACTGGTATCTTTGCATTTGATTCAGAAAACCACGGCCAAAAGAGCAAGGGTAACTTCACACTTCATACCCACCTCTCCCCTATCTACCATTAGAGACTGAGTTTGCTTCGTTTTTTTTTTTTTGTTTGTTTTTTTTAAACTTTACATAATTGTATTAGTTTTGCCAAATATCCAAATGAATCCGCCACAGGTATACATGTGTTCCCCATCCTGAACCCTCTACTTCGTTTTTTAACTCATCCCTCCACGGACAAGCAAACCCCCGTGGAAGTAAACAAGCAGAAGGAGTAGGATTATGTGGTTGCCCAATTTAGACCAATACACTTAATGCTTGGTTTCTTTTCTAGTTTTAATCATCAAAGAGCGTGAAGGGAAAGCACATAAGTGTCTCCCACAGACTTTTCTAGCAGGCCATAATGCCGACAGCAGCAGCAGCTGCAGGACCTACCACAGCGGAGCCTTTTGCTGAAAGACAGTTCAACACTCTTCAACTATTTCAACCAAAATGTCAGAGGCTTCATCAGGATGCATTGTATTTCCTTGGCTTACACTTATCTCCTCGTTTCAGTACAACGTCTGCTAAAATCACAAAAGGAGAATCAGCCAAAGTATGTGTATTTGATCTTCATGGGAATTCTTGGGGCACAAGTTTAAGAATGGACAGTTAGGACAAATTATTCAGGAAGGACATACTTGTGTTAGTTTCTCAGTCATGTCTGACTCTTTACGACCCTGTGGATGGTAGCCTGCCAGGTTCCTCTGTCCATGGAATTCTCCAGGCAAGAATAGCGGAGTGGGTTGCCATTCTGTTCTCCAGGGGCCCTTCCCAGCCCAGGGATGGAACCCTGGTCTCCTGCATTGCAGGCACACGTTTAAGAATGGACAATTAAGGCAAATTATTCATGAAGTCACATGCCACATGCGTCTTTCCTTTTGGGATGTACTTGTCATCATCATTTCCATGGAGTGTATTTGTTTGCAGACCTGTCCTTTCACCTCAGAACTAAGATCATGTTTCCTTTTAAACTGAGTCATCTTTGTCCTAAATATTGCATAGTCACACAGGTCTGCCATCTCCTGTTTCCTTAGGCCAAACAGGATGACAAAGCAAAGTAGGCAACCATCCCCAAGTCTCTTTGTACTCACTGCCATTGTGTGTGGTGGTCAGATGTGTTTGTTATATTGCAAGGAATTACCACAGTGAATGAGTTGCAAAAAATTCTACCCAAGAAATTCTAAAATAAAGAGCTTGCAAATGGAGTGCCTGCTCTAGCTATGAAAAATGTGTTCCGAAAGCACAGAAGGAACATTTGCAATTTGAAACTTTTCATCAGAAACTGAGAGAACTCAAGGTCAGTTTAATATTAATTTTCTCCTAGCTCTTTCATCTAAGAGATATCAAGTTGCATTTGAATCTGGTAAAGAGATATGAATATAGGTCAGTTTAGCCTTCAAAGGACAAATTTCTTGAGAAATATCCTGTATGCATCTATTTAGTTTTGAGTATCATTAGGTTATTGTAAAGTGAAAATGACCAAAGCTTGCCTTTTTCATAGAAAGGGAAATTTGTTTCTGGTAAGTCGAAATTGCTTTTGAATAATTTATAGGGAACAGAGAATTCATCAGGTCTGATATCAGCAGTCATGAGATTGCCTTATTCTATAATGGGTGTGATGGGAGCTGGAAAGCTGGAGTTGGTTAGCATGAGAATTCCTATCTGGAACCTCATACAGGTTAAAGGCAGGCAACATTTAAGAAATGGAAAGCTGGAGTCAAAACTATGTAAAAAGTAACCTTTGAAAAAAATAGCCTACTGTGAATGATACTCTCTAGACACTCCTCCCACCCCCCCACCACCGACCGGAAGCTGATATTGATTCCGCCATAGTTGACAGTAAGTAAGCAAAACCTCATCTCTTATCACCACCCTCCCCTCTTTTTCACTGGTGGGGAGATGGTAACAGGAACATGATAAAGTAGTAAAGCCAAATAAAATGAAAACAGATTGCTCCAAATAAAGTGAGATAAGACCTTCAATTGATAACTGTTCAGTTCAGTTCAGTCACTCAGTCGTGTCTGACTCTTTGTGACCCCATGAATCGCAGCACGCCAGGCCTCCCTGTCCCTCACCAACTCCTGGAGTTCACCCAAACTCATGTCCATTGAGTTGGTGATGCCATCCAACCATCTCATCCTCTGTCAGCCCCTTCTCCTCCTGCCTTCAATCTTACCCAGCATCAGGGTCTTTTCAAATGAATCAGCTCTTCGCATCAGGTGGCCAAAGTATTGGAGTTTCAGCTTCAACATCCTTCCAATGAATACTCAGGACTGATTTCCCTTAGGATGGACTGGTTGGATCTCCTTGCAGTCCAAGGGACTCTCAAGAGTCTTCTCCAACACCACAGTTCAAAAGCGTCAATTCTTCGGTGCTCAGCTTTCCTTATAGTCCAACTCTCACATCCATACATGACTACTGGAAAAACCATAGCTTTGACTAGATGGACCTTTGTCAGCAAAGTAATATCTCTGCTTTTTAATATGCTGTCTAGGTTGGTCATAACTTTCCTTCTGAGGAGTAAGCGTCTTTTAATTTCATGACTACAGTCACCATCTGCAGTGATTTTGGAGCCCCCAAAAAATAAAGTCTGTCACTTCCATTGTTTCCCCATCTATTTGCCATGAAGTGATGGGACCAGATGTCATGATCTTAGTTTTATGAATGTTGAGTTTCAAGCCACCTTTTTCACTTTCATCAAGAGGCTTTTTAGTTCTTCTTCACTTTCTGCCATAACAGTGGTGTCATCTGCATATCTGAGGTTATTGATATTTCTCCTGGCAATCTTGACTCCAGCTTGTGCTTCATCCAACCTAGCATTTTGCATGATGTACTCTGCATATAAGTTAAATAAGCAGGGTGACAATATACAGCCTTGAAATACTCCTTTCCCAATTTGGAACCAGTCTGTTGTTCCATGTCCAGTTCTAACTGTTGCTTCCTGACCTGCATACAGATTTCTCAAGAGGCAGGTCAGGTGGTCTGGTATTCCCATCTCTTTCAGAATTTCCCACAGTTTATCGTGATCCACACAGTCAAAGGCTTTGGCATCATCAATAAAGCAGAAACAGATGTTTTTCTGGAACTCTCTTGCTTTTTCCATGATCCAGTGGATGTTGGCAATTTGATCTCAGGTTCCTCTGCCTTTTCTGAATCCAGCTTGAACATCTGGGAGTTCACAATTCACGTACTGTTGATAACTGATCAATTCCCTATTTCTTACACTGAGATATTAGAATTCTTTCTCTCACTCCTTTACACCTGCTGCTGAATCACTCTACCTTGAATCTCATCATAAATTTTAAAATCTATGATCTTGGACTTCCCCAATATCATGTTTAGTCTTGTTCTTTAATTTTAAATGATCTTATTAATCATCTTTTTGTGTGCAAAGGATACAGATAATCATTCGTCTAGAAACCAAGTTGAGTAAGACTAAGTTCCTAATATCAGAATGGGCGGTGACTGAACTTAAGCTTTTAGCATGACTAAGATTTCTGCACATATAATGTGGGAAAGAAACTCTGAGATGGAAGCAACTGCCTGAGAAAAGGCTATATAGGGATATACTGAGATCCAACCAAGGAACCATAGTGGGGTTGACTGCAATTTGACTGCATCGTGGGGTATACAGAGAAGACTAGGAGAGACTTAGACTGTAAAGACAGACCAAAGCCGATACTAACAAACCTTGAATTCACAATAAAGAGCTATACCCCACGTGGGTGGCAACGAAGAACCGCTGAGTGGCTTTGAAGCCCAGAAGCATAACTGAAAGATGAATGAAGCCATTCCTCAGGACTGTGGAGAGGTGCCAGCAGATTGGATTGTAGGGTGAGCTAGGAAGCTTTGCACGGACAAAGGCAAGAGACAGGAGGCTGCATTTGGCTGATGGCACTGAGAATCAGAGAAAGAAAATGGACCTCAAAAATATTTTGCTATTCCCAACTGTTACCCTACACTCTGTTCACCACTGTTACATCCTCTGTCCCACTGAAGACACCCTCCTTGACAGTTCCTTGCCCAGCCTCTCCAGCCCTTAGCTATGGAAGTTCTTAACTTGGAGTTCAAGGACTCCCAGGAATATAACATTAAAAAGTTCTTGAACTTGGATGGAAAAAATGTTACATCTTTATGTTCACTAACTATTTCACTATTTTTTCTCCAACTGAAACTTAAATGTTTCCTCAATTATAAAATAGGAAACAAACCACCATAAACTTAGCTATTCTGTCAACTTTTTAATGACAGAAATTACAGATACTTTGTGTCATAGTTATGGTTCATATACTAATATATAACTTGTATTCATCACTATTTCAAAATTAGGTAGCAGTTAGTTCCATTACCAGATCCTATTGTTTAATATGTTATTTAAAAAAGCAGATGCTATCATATCATATATTTTTCTTTAATATTTTGATAATGGTATTTCAGTGTAATTAGTTTTCTGTGTAATCCTAAATGTTTTGATTACGCCCATAAAAATGTTACTCTAAAAAAAAAAATACACAAGCTTATCCAGACTGCCAAATATAAAAAAGCTTGGCAGAAATCTAGGTCATCATTTGAGGTCCTGGCCTGACACAGTTTCCTGACCATCTTCAAGGTCTTGCTCTGTACCCTTGAGAGAGAACATTCCTTCTCTCACTCCTTCTAAACATAGCCATGCCTTTGTTCAGCACCTGCAGACAAGGGAAGGAAAGATGTCCCCTCACCTGCCACCTCATTGCTGGTTTCGGTTCTTGCCCCCCCACCACCATTCTATTTTCAGTTTTTCTTCTATTTTATGAACCTTCTTTTATATACCTTCAGAATTCCACTGCTTTCGTAACCAAGCATAATCTGTCTCCATTTTATCCTATTTTTCTCCCTGGAAAATTCTTTCTACACTAAATAACATGCTGCACTCCGCTAGATCTAGTCAGTTCACTGTTGCAGCATCCCAGAAGCCAACGGCTTTTCAAAGTGAATGCCAAGCTTCCATCGATTCACTTCTTAAGAAGAGAGAGCAGGAGGTGAGACAGGAATTGCCTGCTGAGAAACAAACGCTGTGTGAGGCCCCTCAACAAGGCTGTGGACCATACGGTGATGTGGGGAGGGCAGGAAGGAAATTGGTGACTAACAAAGAAATGGAGAGGGGGTATTTTTAGGGGTCAGGGAGTGCGCCAAACATGAATTTTGTTGGGGTTGAGCCTGACTGCTCCCACTGAATGATCTTGTGTGTTGGGAGTCTTGGCACGTGTGCATAAATTGATAACCTCTGCTGTGTAACTTCTCAAGGGCACAGGCTTAGGCCACACAACAGAAATGAAACCACAATAAATACTGTCTTTGTTGACATTTGTGATTAAACTAGAATAACTTGAACAGATTTAGTTTTTATAAAAAGTTTCAATTTACCTCATTTCCTGTGACAGACAGATAGCTCTGGTGATGGAAAATGCCACACATTCTGGAGAATTTTGTGGGTTTTTTTAGTATGGTTTTGTTTGGTTGGGTCTTTTTCTCCTTTGATATACATACCAAATGACTAAGGAAAACAATTTGGTGGAAAATTATACACAGAATTTTCATCAGTATTCTCTCCCAATATTGCAAGTAAATACTGAGATTTCAGTGGTTGTTTGGAAACTGAATAAAAAAATCAAGAAAAATAGGAATAGGAAGTCTGACCAATAAGATTGGACCTACACATGCAAAGATGTCCAATATCACAAAATGTAAGTTTAGAATTAAAAGGACTTTTATAATGTGAAGAAGTATTTGGTGGGTAGGAACTAGTGTGTACTGAGGGAAGAGGAACCAAAGGTATCTTTGTGTGAAACTGAAAATGTCAGGGGGTTAGAGGGGCCTTACATATTCAGAAAGCAAAACTAAAATGGAAAAGGCAAAAATGCTCCCTCCCTGGCCACTGGGAAGTCTTTGTTTTAGTAAGGAGAGCACCAGGGTTACCTTCCTGAGCCCTAGGCCCAGGAAGACACGGATAAAGAGGATAACTATCACAGGAAAGGAAGGAATTTTAAAAAAGTACAAAGGACCTGACATGTCACATATGGAAAAAAGAAGATGGTGAGAATTAGGGTAAGCAGACTGTTACTGCTCCAAGGTGGTATTCAGAGCCTGTGGTTTGTGGGATCTCAGTTCCCTGATGGGCTGAACCCGGCCTCAGCAACAAAGGCCCAGAATCCTAACCACTAGGCCATCAGGGAACCCCCTTAAAGGACAATGTATTAAGTTGTTCATAACTAAATTTTTTTTTCTAATTTAATGCTTTACCCTTTCTTCTGCAATTACATCCCTTCTAATTTTCTAGTATTAAATTACCTTTCACTTTTTAAAATACAAATAATAAATGGAAGATTTTTCCTAAACACTCCTCTTTGGGAAAATTTTTTTTAAAAGAAGTGAAAAGTCTATCCAATCTCCCTAATTTATTTTAATTTTCTACTCTGAATAGTTAGTTCAGATTAGTGATCCATGAATTTATTACGTAAACCTTTCAGAAAAATTTTAACACACATCCTCAGTGTATGGGATCTTTTTTATAAACCACATACATATGGTGCTCTGATAATATATTCATATTATTAAACTTATACAAAAATATAAATTTAAAAGATGAAAAATAAAAAGTAAAATTTATTTTACTTGTTAAAGATTCAAAAGACCCATTATGTTTCTCTCATCTTAAAATGCTGAGGCCACTTTATTTCATATACCTTATTTTTTTTTAAGTTTTGGGTTAACATTTGGTGAGACAGGAATCTGAAGGCTTAGCTCAGAATTCTGTTTATTTTCATTCATAATTTTCATCGCTGTCATAACTTTCATGTACACTTTACAAAGATAGAAGAGATCCAAATGGAAGAAATGCCTTATTGTCTGTACTTCCTAAATCACGGTGCTCATTTTTCATCCACATCCACCAATTATGCAAAAAATTTTCCTTCAAATTTGGCTAGTAAATTTCCATCTTCCATGGTGTCAGTCACTTATCCATGCAAACTAACTGGGCAGTATTGCTTTTTACTATTTTTAACAAATGAATTCATAACATCTTATTTGGAAGATTTTTAAATTCCAACTTCCTTAAATATGGAGATGTGAGTTTTTACAGGTGAAACCCACTGTTTATGGCAACTAAATCATTAATGAGAGAAACATTCCTAAAATGCTTTTTCCGTAACATGAGCGTCTTTCAAAAGTATTTCCTGTCTCATCCATTATTAAAAAGTGACCTTTACCTTGAAGGGGCAAGCTAAGTTTGCTTATTATTTCAAATATCTGCTAGATAACACACTACTGGTAGCTACTTGTCATCACAAGAAAGGTCAACAAACCTGGTAAGTGAGGGGGTCTGGGATTTTTATTTTAATGAGGGAGACAATGTACAATTAATCTTAAATTTGACATGTTACCTTTCTGTAACATAACCAACACACCTCTGTGTTGCACAGAAGATTTTTAAGATCACTGGCCCACAGCATTAGAAAATACTGTAGGAGTTTTTCCATCAGAAGGTGATACAGTTTCTGAATCTTCACACTGCTGTGTGCTGAAAGTGCACACGCAGCTGTAGTGTGCGACCAGTGCTCTGAGCATGGAGCTCACACTCTCCCCTGGGGAAGTGGAGTCTGGGTGGAGGTTCCTCACCTGTAAGCACCTGAACTAGAGGCTACATGATGATGCCAGACCAGCTATGTACTCAATATTCATAAACCTTAGTTTATTTTATGTTTAGCTAAAGGTCTAAAAAGAGAAGTTCTCGTATATCCTTCTTGCATCTCCATCTCTGAGCTGTACATACCATAGAGACCAAGGTCTTAATCGACTTGGATAATGTGTTTCTCTATTTTTCTAATTGACTGTGAAAGGCCAATAGTTTAAATGGCAAAATTTATTGCTTAACATTTCAGTTGTCTTTCTGAACATAGTGGGCTATTATACCCTATATGTGAATGCGTGCAAAGTCGCATCAGTGGCATTTGACCCTTTGCGACCCTATACACAGGGTGGGGCCCACAAATTCTTGAAATTTTCCAAGAACAAATTAAAGGTAAAAATGACATAAAGCCTAGAGAGTAACTAACAATAAATTAAAATAAAGAATTTATTTTTAAGGAATATTATTAAAAATAAACTCTGAAGAAAAATAACTTTTCTCTACAGGTCTTTTCTAAAATATTAAACTGCCTGAGATGTAAGGAACTCTATATTACAGCATGGAGTTGGACCCAGACTTTCCTGCTGGTCCATGAACACACAGCCCTCGGGCCCTTATGTCTGAGTTTTCATAAGAGGCACCTCGGCACAGCCCTTTCTGGTTCACTAAGAATGTCATTCTCCCTACGATTAAAAGATGTATTTGATTTCTATCAATATCACAACAATCATGTTATCTTGTGATCATTATTCAAAAAGCTCAACCAACTGAAGTTAAATACAAACAAAAATGTAACTGAAAATTCCTGAGACTTATAAACAGTCTGACACAAGTACCCAAGGAATAAATTACTGAAAACACTTGTTTTTGACAATTTGTTTTTTAGTTGTTTTTCACAAAATTGACATATAAAATTAGGAGACTATAACAAAGAGCTATAAAAGCAAAAGCAAATGAAATTACACCATTGGGCCATATAAAATTACCAGGAAATAACAAGTGGCCAGAATGTTTTTTTAATGTTTATATATTTGCAAAGATACCTATTCTAATAGTTTGTGTTGATTAAACAACATACACGTAATATATTCATTGTTAAATGGTCAAATGTAAACAATACAGTCCATTCTTATTAGTCTCAGTACTTATGTTCTGTGAAGTCACTGCAAGCACTGAGTTAGTGAATACTAAAGGGAAATCACACGGCCAGGTTCCGCAAGGCCTCTGGTCATGTTTTCATCAATCATCCAATACATAACCTTGTTTTATGTGGGTTTCTGTTTAAATATTCTTATTTAATACATATTGTTGATTAATTAATATTGAATTCACAGCCTACAGCCCTATAGCTTATGCTTGAAAGAAACTTAACTAATACAGACACAGGCATGTCTCAGAGATATTATAGATTTGCTTCCCAACTACTACAATAAAGTAAGCATCCCAATAAAGTGAATCACAATAATTTTTTGGTATTTCAGAGCAAATAAAAGTTATATTTACACTTTCATGTAGTCTATTAAGTGTGCAATAGCATCATGTCTAAAATATGTACATACCTTAGTTAAATTACTTGTGTTGCTAAAAGTTGCTAACCATCATCTAAACCTTTAATGAGTCATAATCTTTTTGCTGGTGAAGGGTTTTGCCTGTATGTTAATGGCTGCTAATTGATCGGGGTGGTGATTCCTGAAGGCTGGAGTGGCTCTGGCAATTTCTTAAAATAAGACAACAATGAAGTTTGCCATTATCAACTGACTGTTTCTTTCTTTTCTTTCTTTCTGACTGTGAATGATTTCTCTGTAGCATGCAATGCTGTTTAACAGCATTTTTACCCACAGTAAAACTTCTTTCAAAATTGGAGTCAATCATCTCAAACTCCAGAGAAGGCAATGGCACCCCACTCCAGTACTCTTGCCTGGAAAATCCCATGGATGGAGGAGCCTGGTGGGCTGCAGTCCATGGGGTCGCTAAGAGTCAGACACGACTGAGCGACTTCACTTTCACTTTTCATTTTTCACTTTCCTGCATTGGAGAAGGAAATGGCAACCCACTCTAGTGTTCTTGCCTGGAGAATCCCAGGGATGGGGGAGCCTGGTGGGCTGTCGTCTCTGGGGTCTCACAGAGTCGGACACGACTGAAGCGACTTAGCAGCAGCAGCAGCATCTCAAACTCTGCCACTAATTTACCAACTAAGTTTACATAATATTCTAAATCCTTTGCTGTTTCAACAGTCTTGACCAGGAGTAGATTCCATCTCAAGAAACCATTTTCTCAGCCCATTCATAAGAAGCATCAGTGAAACTCCACATCAGTGAAAGTTTTATCATGAGATTGCAGCAATTCAGTCACATCTTCAAGCTCCACTTCTAATTCTAATATTTTTGTTGCTGTTATTTCCACCACCTCTGCAGTTACTTCCTCTACTGGAGTCTTGACCCCCTCAAAGCCATCTATGAGGGTTGGAATCAACTTTTTCTAAGCTAATGATATTTTGAACTCTTCCCATGAATCACAAGTGTTTTTAATGGGATTTAGAACAGTGACTCCTTTCTAGAAGACTTTCAATTGACTTTACCCAGATCCATCACAGATATTATCTTTGCCAGGTAGAGACTTATGAAGTGTATTTCTTAAACAATAAGATTTGAAAGTCTAGATTATTCTTTAATTCATGGGCTGAAGAATGGTGTTGTGTTAGCAGGCATAAAAATAACATGAATCTCATCATACATCTCCATCAGCACTCTTGCGTAACCAGGCACACTGTCAGTTCAGTTCAGTTCAGTTGCTCAGTGGTGTCTGACTCTTTGAGACCCAGTGAACCGCAGCATGCCAGGCCTCCCTGTCCATCACCAACTCCCAGAGTCCACCAGCATCATCAATGAGTAGTAAATATTCTGAAAGGAATCTTTCTTTCTGAGTAAGAGATCTCAACAGTGGGTTTAAAATAGTAAATATACTGTGTTGTCAACAGGCTTTGTTATTCCACTTATAGCACACAGACTGAGTAGACTCAGCAAAATTCTTAAGGGCTGTAGGATTTTCAGAACAATCAATGAGTACTGATTTCAAGTCACCAGCTTCACTAGCCCCTAGCAAGAGAGTCAGTTTGTTTTCTGAACCTCTCTAGCTATGAAAGTCCTAGATACATCTTCTGCTAATAGACGGCTGTTTCATCTACAATGAAAATCTATTTTTTAGTGTGCATTCATTCATACTCAACTGTTTTAGTTTTGTCCAACTCTTTGCAACCCTATGGACTGTAGCCCTCCAGGCTCCTCTGTCCATGGGATTCTCCAGGCAAGAATACTGGAGTGGGTTACCATGCCCTTCCCCAGGGTTACCATGCCCTTCCCCAGGGGATCTTTCAAGCCCAGGGATTGAACCTGGGTCTCCTGTATCTTCTGCATTGCAGGTGGATTCTTCACCCATTGAGCCATCTGGGAAGCCCCTCTTTAATGATCTTAGGTAGATATTCTAGATGACTTGCTGAAACTTCTACATCACCACTTATTACTTTACCTTGCACTTTTATGTTTTGGAGATGGCTTCTTTCCTTCAACCTCATGAATCCAACCCAATGAACTGACCTCTGCTAGCTCCAGACTGTTCTTCAGCAGCTTCCTCTCCTCTCTCAGCCTTCATAGAATTAAAGAGGTAGGGCCTTGCTCTAGATTAGGCTTTGGCTTAAGGAAATCTTGTGTCTTGTTTGAACTTCTATTCAGACCACTAAAACGTTCTCCCTATTGGCATATGGCTATTTTGCTTTCTTATCATTTGTGTATTCACTGCAGTAGCATTTTTTATTTCCTTTAAGAACTTTTCCTTTGTACCCACAACTTTGCTAACTGGCACAAGAAGCCTAGCTTTTGGCCTATCTTGGCTTTCAACATGCCTTCCTCATTAAGCTTAACCATTTCTAACTTTGGACTTAAAGTGAAAGATGTGTGACCCTCCTTTTTCTTAAACCCTTAGAAGCCATTGTTGGATTGTTAACTGGCCCAATTTCAATATTGTTGTTCCTCAAGAAATAGAGAGGACCAAAGAGAGGGAGAGAGAAGGGGGAATGGGAAAAACAGCTGTTTGGGAAACAGTCACAGCACACACAATATTTCTCCATTAAGTCTGCCATCTTGTATCAGCACAGTTCATTGAGTCCTAAAAATTTACAATAGTAGTATCAAAGATAGCTGATCATAGATCACCACAACAAATATAGTAATAATGAAAAAGTTGGAAATATTGTGAGAATTACCAAAATGTGACACAGAGACAGGAAGTGAGCAAATGCTGCTAGAAAATGCTGCCAATAGATTTGTTCACTGCAGGGTTGTTAGTTCAGTTCAGTCGCTCAGTCATGTCCGACTTTTTGCGACCCCATGGACTGCAGCATGCCAGGCCTCCCTGTCCATCACCAACTCCCAGAGTTCACTCAACCTCACGTCCATTGAGTCAGTGATGCCATCCAACCATCTCATCCTCTGTCGTCTCCTTCTCCTCCTGCCTTCAGTATTTCCCAGCATCAGGGTCTTTTCCAAGGAGTCAGTTCTTCACATCAGGTGGCCAAAGTATTGGAGCTTCAGCTTCAACATCAGTCCTTCCAATGAATATTCAGGACTGATTTCCTTTAGGATGGACTGGTTGGATCTCCTTGCAGTCCAAGGGACTCTCAACCATCCTAGCTGCCTATAAAGATATTTTATTACCCATGGGTTTGGTCAATCCAGATCTTGGACTGGTGAGATTTAAATCACATTAGGAAGTATCTTCTGATCTGTAAAGTATGCAGATGTCATTCGCAGTGCTCTTGTGAACAAAAACATGCCCATGTCTTCATGCTTATCTCCCAGTCTGAGAGTGAAGGATGACTAACGGCAGGTTCTCCGTGAAGTGGAGGGTGTACTGAGGCAGCAGTTAAAGGAATGGGAAATAGTATCAAGAAGTGGAGCTCTCCAGGTAGGTTGGGATGAGATGGTAGAGAGATTTATTGAACAATGAAAGATGTTTGGGTTTCATTCTGAAAGGACTCACTGGAGACTTTAAGCAAGGGTATGACATATTCATATTAACATTTTTTAACAGACTTGCCTTTTAAACATGGCAACATGAAGCAGTATCTGGGAAAGAAATTGTTAGCAGGAGAGCTTAAGTTATTAAGCCTCATTAACCCTCCTGGTGGATAGGAAAAGCATAGCTTTCCAAAAATATTCCACTAGGGGGGCAGTTTATGAAAAAGTGCACTGCCGGGTCTCGGAGCACTTTCTCTAACCCACTTGGGAGACCATTTCGTTCTTCAGTGTTCAGCATCCTAGATGAGATGCTGCCCCCCGAGAACTGAATTTCACCACAGACAAGTTTTTACTCTCTCCTGAAAACTCTGAGTTACAAAATATTCAGTATTGATGGTAAAACCTGTTTCAGTTAAGCTGAGCTTGAGAACATTTGTGACAGGAAGAAATGATGATGAAAACATAGACCAGGGGCCCTACTGACCCTATTGACCCAATGCCCCTATTGACCAGGGGCATTTCTTTCAAGCTTCTTTCTCAAGTTTCCCTTAAATTAGAGGGAAAAAGGAAGCAAAAACACCTCGAAGAAGAAGTTAGAGTAGAAGGTTTCTACTAATACTACTTTAAATCTCCCATGTGGTCAACATTCACTTTACTTCCAGGCACTGTATTAGATACTTGGCACATCTTATGTCATTTACTGTTGTAACAATGATATGAGATATTGAAGTTAAATTTCACCAAGATTAAGGCACTTACTCAAGGTTACATACACAATTACTAAGTGTCATCAGAATGTAATCTTCCCTGGGGTTGCAAAGAGTCGGACACGACTGAGTAACTGATCTGAACTTGCAGCTCAGTCAGTAAAGAGTCTGCCTGCAATGCAGAGACCTGGGTTCGATCCCTGGGTCAGGAAGATCCCCTGGAGAAGGAAATGGAAACCCACTCCAGTATTCTTGCCTGGGAAATCCCATGGACAGAGGAGTCTGGCAGGCTACAGTCCATGGGGTCACAAGAGTCGGACACAACTTAACAACTAAACCACCACCACCATCAGAATGTAAGTTTAGGCCCCCAGTCAAAGCTCTTTTGTATTGGCTACACTATTTGTAATATGCAGGTATGTACAGCAGCAATGGTACTGAGTTTGGTAATGGTGTCAGACAAGCTGTATTCAGGTTCCACTCCACCACTTACTAGCCTTGTAAATTTAGACAAGTTATTTAACATGAGCTTCAGTTTCTTCTTCTGTTAAGTGGGACCCATAATGCTTGAAACTCAGGGTGTATTTGAGTATTAAGTAACAAAAGGTCTTAGCTCAAATACCAACAACTGCATAATTAATGTTAGATTTCTTCCTTAAAATAAAAAGTAGATTCCATAACTGGAAACTCTTCTGCTATATACCTGCAAAGTGAAAGTGAAAGCCGTTCAGTCATGTCCGACTCTTTGCGACCCCATGGACTATACAGTCCCTGGAATTCTCCAGGCCAGAATACTGGAGTGGGTAGCTGTTCCCTTCTCCAGAGGATCATCCCAAACCAGGGATCGAACCCAGGTCTCCTGCAAATCTTAGACAATTATGATGTTTGTAAATCACATACAAATGGAAAAGGCAACAGCATACACAAAGGGGAGAGAGATGCTTCACGCTGACCTTGTTCCTAGGATCGTCATGCCTCTGTTTCAGTAAAAAGAGAGTCGTCGAATGCCAGCTGTTTGCCAGGCGTCATGGTAGGCACTGGTGATCCTGTTGATAAACAAAACAGAATGGTGCCTGCTCCCATTGAGCTTACATTGTGGCGAGAGAGATGACAAATACATAAATGATTTTACTACCAGGTGTGATACGTAAAATTAAGTTCTGGGGTATTAGTGACCAGGGTGAAGGCTTCTTTCAAAAAGATTTCCCAGGAGTGGTCTCCCAGAGGATGAGATCCAGAATAAAAGAACATACACTTTTGTGAGTATCTGAAACAAGACCAATCTAGAAGCACTGACTCATTTGAAAAGGCCCTGATGCTGGGAAAGATTGAAGGTGGGAGAAGGGGACGACAGAGAACGAGATGGTTGGATGGCATCACCGACTCAATGGACATGTGTTTGAGTAAGCTCCAGGAGTTGGTGATGGACAGGGAGCCCTGGCGTGCTGCAGTCCATGGGGTTGCAGAGAATTGGACACGATCGAGTGGCTGAACTGAAACTGAACCAGAGAGAACCACCACCACCAAGACCCTCAAAACAAAATGGCCTGAGGTTTTAAGAGGAGCAGGCACAGGCCAGGGTGACAGGAGCAGAGGGCCAGGAAAAGGCTGGTTGGAGAAATGGTTGGAGAAGCGGGCAGGGCCTTGCAAGTCTTGTACTGGAACGTGGGTTTTATTTGTCATGGAGAGTCATGGATGGATCTCAGCCAGCTGAGAGGCATGGTGCATGAGGTAGAATAATGCTGCCCTCCGCTTCTGAATTCCCAGAACCTGTGAATTTATTACCTTACATGGCAATAGATATGGAGGTGGGAGGGTAATTAAAGATATGGAGGTGGGAAGAGTCCTGGATTATCCAATGTTATCACAAGGCTCCCTGTAAGAGGGAGGCGGGAGAGCCAGACTCAGAAAAGAACACGACAAAGGAAGCAAAGGTTGAAGTGTTGTTGGGCCATGAGCCTAGGAATGCAAGCTGGAACAGGCAAAGAAACAGACTCTCCCCCAGAGAATCTATAAGGGAGGCAGCCCTACCGACACCCCGATTTTAGCCCAGGAACATGATCTCTGACTTCTGACTTGCAGAACTAAAAAAGAATCAATGTATGTCATGTTGAGCCACTACGTTTGCAGCGATTTGCTACAGCAGCAATAGGAAACGAATGCAATCCCTACACAGCTTCTGAGTGGAGAATAGTGTGGAGGGGATGAAGGGTAGGACTGGAGGCTGGCTGAGGCGCTGTTACAGGAATCCAGATAGGCAGGTCTGTACAAAAGTCAGGAAAGCCGCGCATACCTGAGATAAGGAGGCGTCCTGGAGATAAATTTTGAAGACAGGGATGGCAGGACTTGCCAAGCTCTGCTCCTAAACCATCCTTTGTTTTGGCCGGCGCTGGAACCGCTGGGTACCACCGGCGCACAAGAGTCATCAGCCTTAGAAAGCAAGTACTGCCCTACTAGGTGCTGATTTGACACACACATAATTTACTTACGAATCAGAACATCTAGCCAGTGGGGAAAACAGCTCAGAGCCCAGACTGAATAAGTCTTAAGGCACACTCTTTGGTTCTGTACTGTCATAAAGAAGGAAAAAGCCAAGGTCAAAGATAGAAGCAGGCACTGAAGTGGATGCCTTTGAGGGGATAAATGTGCGCTTGTGGTCTAATTTGAGGCTCCACAGAAATTCCTCCTTCCAAGAATTAAAAAGAAGGATTTTCTCCAGAGTGGAAAAGAGGAGGAACGTGACAGTTTTTGCAACCCCAGCATGGTTTGCCGAACCCCTCTGACTACTGTTCTCCTACAATCTGCAGGCCAGCCCTCTCCACCTTGGCTGTTTGCAGTGAGATCGTGAGTCCTACGTACCAGATTTCAGGTTGTGGTCTCTGCCACTGCCTTCTCACTGCAGAGCTGTCTGAAACGCCAGCTTGGGAACTGCAGACCCAGAGAAGGGGAAAAATCCCACAGGAGACCAACAGGGCTGCCCTGTCACACAAGAGGCCTTTCCTTCCCAGGAAGAAGACTGAAATAATCAGCCCTCAGACCTCCCAGGAGCTGGCCTGCAGGACTTCCCCGCAAGGACCTCCCCAACACCAGCTCCACCACCCCGCATGGTTACACCTCTCTCCATCAGCACCGGGGGCCAAGCTCCGTCCTCTCAGCAGAGAGGCTGCCATCAGAGGTGCTGCACACGGGAGGGAGAGCGGGAGTCCTTGTCATCTTCCTCACGAGCCATGGGAGTGTCCACAGGGGGCGCTGAGGCTTCGCAAGGCGCTCTCTGAAGGGGGACCGGAAGAGGAAGTCGTCTGCATGAGTTTCCAAACATGGCGTGCGTCCTGCCTTCTTGCTGGACCTCAGAACCCCTTGGCCTCGCACACTGTGCACTCTGTTCCCCATGGCCCACGGGTCACATGTGGCTCCAGATTCTTCTTGCAGAACTTAAGCAGCCTCCTTCTAGCTGAGCTAGGCAGAACCTCAAGTCCTCCTGGCCCGGAACACCCAGCACTCATCACACCGCGGCTTTTCTATGTACGCCATTTTGTTTCATGGTCCCATTTCCGCCCCAAACCTGCCACTCTGGAGATGAATGCCGCATCTCACCTTCCTCACGCTCTCCAGAGGCCTCACCTCAGCCCTGGGTGAGTACCTCCACTTTTATCGAGGATGGAAAACAAAGTGCTTTGCTGAAAGAAAGCCTGATGTGGGGTGACAAGGTGCCCTCTAGCTCTGATTCTCTCCCACTGGACTTCAACCTCATCCCTGCTCTCTATTTTGGGAAGCTTTCCATCCCACAGGCCACAGAGGCAACCAACAGCCTGAAGAGAATGGCACAGGGATGAGCACAGAGGTCACCCTGGATACCGTGTGTTATGAGCTGATTACACACTGTCCCAAAGCCGCCCTTGGTACAGATGCCGTGACTGCTAAATGGCACCTACTTCTCGTTCCAGCAATTAGTTTTGATCTCTCTGCGTTAATGCTGTGTCCGGTTGTTCTGAGAGAGAAAGAAATGCTCTGCCTCTGCACCATTTGTTTTTATGTCTGCATTCAGTGAAGACTTGCTGAAGCCTAGGTCTCTGCTAGGCGTCCTGAGTGATAAGAAGGAATCATACACCCCACCGACCTCAAGAAGGGAATAGCATAGAGAAGGAGATAAAACATGTACGCAAAATACAGCGTACTCCAGTGTTTGGAAGAAGGAGAAGAACATTCTGTTATTCAGTGCTTTAGTAGTGTCTGACTTTTTGCGAGGCTATTACTGTAGCCCGCCAGGCACTTCTGTCCATGGGATTCTCCAGGCAAGAATACTGGAGTGGGTTTCCTGCCCTCCTCCAGGGGACCTTCCTGACCCAGGGATCAAATGAATGTCTTTTATGTTTGTAGCCGGGTTCTTTAACACTAGCGCCACCTGGGAACTACCAGTTATGTGCTGGGCAAAGTTTGAGGCCTGAAGATACAGAGTGAAAAAGGTAAAGGTACCCACTCTCATGGGGACAGATGATCATTACACTAGTAAAATATTAAATATACAAAGTTAATTTTAAAAGTGGTCAATGTGATTAACAGGAATAGGATTGGATGGGGTGAAGTTTAGCAGCTTAGAGCAGGCATTCAGGTAGACCACTCCAGACAGGTGACCTCTCTGAACAATGAGATGGCTCTAACTGTACCAGGCCTAGAGAAAGAACAATCAGTTCAGTACAGTCGCTCAGTTGTGTCTGACTCTTTGCAACCCCATGGACTGCAGCACGCCAGGCCTCCCCGTCCATCACCAACTCCCAGGGTTTACTCAAACTCATGTCCATTGAGTCGGTGATGCCATCCAACCATCTCATCCTCTGTCAGCCCCTTCTCCTCCTGCCCTCAATCTTTCCCAGCATCAAGGTCTTTTCAAATGAGTCTGTTCTTCATATCAGGTGGCCAAAGTATTAGAGCATCAGCTTCAACATCAATCCTTCCAATGAATATTCAGGACTGATTTCCTTTAGGATGGACTGGTTGGATCTCCTTGCAGTCCAAGAGACTCTCAAGCGTCTTCTCCAACACCACAGTCCAAAAGCATCAATTCTTTAGCACTCAGCTTTCTTTATAGTCCAACTCTCACATCCATACATGACTACTGGGAAAGCCATAGCTTAACTAGATGGACCTTTGTTGGCAAAGTAATGTCTCTGCTTTTTAATATACCATCTAGGTTGGTCATAGCTTGTCTTCCAAGGAGTAAGCGTCTTTTAATTTCATAGCTGCAGTCACCATCTGCAGTGATTTTGGAGCCCCCCAAAAATAAAGTCTGCCACTGTTTCCACTATTTCCCCATCTATTCGCCATGAAATGGTGGGACCAGATGCCATGATCTTCATTTTCTGAATGTTGAGTTTTAAGCCAACTTTTTCACTCTCCTTCTTCATTTTCATAAAGAGGCTCTTTAGTTCTTCCTCACTTTCTGCCATAAGTGTGGTGTCATCTGCATATCTGAGGTTATTGATATTTCTCCCAGCAATATTGACTCCAGCTTGTGCTTCCTCCAGCCCAGCGTTTCTCATGATATACTC
This sequence comes from Bos indicus, assembly GCF_029378745.1. Taxonomy (NCBI): domain Eukaryota; kingdom Metazoa; phylum Chordata; class Mammalia; order Artiodactyla; family Bovidae; genus Bos; species Bos indicus. The sequence goes on along the minus strand of NC_091766.1, from coordinate 102,247,220 downwards.
TGCATATAAGTTAAATAAGCAGGGTGACAATATACAGCCTTGACGTACTCCTTTTCCTATTTAGAACCAGTCTGTTGTTCCATGTCCAGTTCTAACTGTGGCTTCCTGACCTGCATATAGGTTTCTCAAGAGGCAGGTCAGGTGGTCTGGTATTCCCATCTCTTGAATAATTTTCCACGGTTTGTAGTGATCCACACAGTCAAAGGCTTTGGCATAGTCAATAAAGCAGAAATGGATGCTTTTCTGGAACTCTCTTGCATTTTTGATGATCCAACAGATGTTGGCAATTTGATTAGAAAAGGCAGAGGAACTAGGGAAAGAATGATAAGGACAGAGAAAACAAGTGCAAAGGCTATGAGGTGGGCACAGGCTGGGAGCTTTAGGAGAGAAGTGATAGTTGAGCTTCAAAGTCTAGTAAAATGGCATTTCTGAAAAACAAAATGGCACAAGCATGAACTGCATTGAGTTGGAAGCGAGCATTAATTTGAATCAAGGTCTACTGAAACCTGAAATTCAGAAGATAAAATGAGGTGGGTTATTTATGGAGAACCCAGGGTCAGGCTACAGCTGTGGGGTCTGGCCTGTGAACAGGAAGCCCCATGGGGTTTAGCACAGCCTCTGACTTGATAAGAATGTGCTTTAGGAAGATTTCTCTGGCATTAGTGGGAACCATTTATACCTTCGGCACACAAATACGCCTCTGTGCTTTAGTCAAAGCTTCCTACTTCCTGATAAATATTCATCTTCATGCCTAGGTTTTTTTGTAAGAGGCTGGGCTATAAAACAGTTTTCAGAAGGACTAGCAATATGATTTGTGGGGCCCAGTGCAAAATAGAAATGCCAGGCCCTTTGTTCAAATGCAGAGTAAAGGTGTCTTCCTTCTTTCAGCTGTCTTTGTCTTGACTTGTCGTGGTGGTTTGTATTTGCTCTTTAGTACAAAATAACTCCTCAAGAACAAGGATACTTGCCAGACACATGCAGACCCTTACGGGTCCCAGATGCCTTCCCCACTGACCCAACAGTCCGGCACCCACACCCAGGATTGCCCAGCGGGGAAGGCAGCAGTGGGCATGGGGCAGAAGCAGAAGAGGCAGAGGTCAACACCCCATCCCTCAGAGTCCGGGAGGTGGAACCACCATGAACCAAGGCTCCAAGCCCCGGTGGGGCGTGCTCCACTGTTTCTTCAACTTCACTTACAAAATGCAAATTCAAAGATCAACTCTTTGAAGAATTTCAAAATGCTGATTGCACCCTTCTGCTGTGGGCGCTTGGTGCAAAGGCACAGGTGGAATGCCCTTGAAGCCTGCTCTGGTTGGGGTGTGAGGAGAGGGCTTCCATGTAGAGCTTTTCCCCAGAACTTAAACTTGGTGAGCTACTGCCCTTCAAAACCACATGTGCTGCTACTGTCTTATAAGGTGCTGCCATTGGGGAGAACTGAGGGCAGGGCACATAGGACCTGTCTTTATTATTTTTCAACTTCCTGTGAATCTACAGTTATTTGAAAATGTTGCTGTTCAGTTGCTTAGTCGTGTTCCACTCGGCCACCCCATGCACTGCAACACAACAGGCTTCCCTGTCCTTCACTATCTCCCAGAGTTCACTCAAACTCAAGCCCATTGAGTCAAAGATTATATATCAAAAGCCCTCACACATATGCTATTTTTCTGAAGACAGGGAGGGGTGGGGCAGTGGGAAGGAAACCAAGAGCAAGATTGGGAGGATGAAGTTGAAGTTAAAATACTTGGTGGTATTCAGCTGGACATCACAAGTTAACTTGCAACCCCGGCTAGAAATGCAAAAGGAGAGTGGTCAGGCTCGCATTCCACAGGTGAGGGATTGATCAACTTATTTCTGACCATACCCCCTTTTAGCCTGTTCAGGTACATTAAATGATCATTTTCTGATCATTCCCCATATACAAAGACACTGTACTGTCATATGCTGTCTGGGATTACAATATAAGTGCATTTTATGTCAGGAATGCATTTCCAGAGGTGATGGTATTGAATACAAAGAACTTCTAGTTGCCAGCTAAAAGCAGGACCACCTCACGGCAATGGAGTGAACAGAGCTGTCTTGGCCCGTGTGTGTCAAAATTCTCGATTCTCATTTAACAGTATTCACCTCATTTCTGACTTCATGCCTGGTGTTTACATAGTACTATTCCAAATTTGCACAGTTTGAATTGGCATAAAAGAATCTACACAGATGTTAGAGGGATAATGTTGGAATTAAATAAACATCTATAAAGCATCTAGCATAATCCTTGAAACAAAACAGGCAGAAAATTAAAGTTAGCCATTCTTATTGCTACCTGTAGCAATAAGGTAATATTATATTCAATAATACTTTGAATAAAATCGCAGTTTTCCAATCCAAAGAATAGTATCTTTAAACTATAAAGATGAGTTGTTTAGTTGCTAAGTCATGTCTGACTCTTCTTGCAAGAATTCCTTTTAAAAAATAATAATAATAATAATCTGTGTGAACAGACTCAAATAGAGCTCACAGAGTTAAAACATTTTATAAGAAAATACCATTTAGTATTGAAGTTTTAAGTGTTTTTCCAGTGAAAAAAAAGTTAATGCCCAGTCAATTCTGCTTCTGTGCAAATGTGGAACAGAATAACAAATTAAACCTACCCATCCTCCCGAAGCTTTGTTCTGGTCAGTGATTAGAATACCTCTTCCATGATGTTGTTTTTCTTTGCTCATGGGAGAAGGACTAGTAATCAATGAGATATCTGAATTAAAAGCAAACAGTGTAGAGGCACTCTGCATGGTCCTTCCCTGAATGGACATAAGTGGCCCCTCGTGTTCTTCCACTCCTGGGTAACAGCTCATGCTTGAAGGACATTTGAGCAACAGTGCAGGGCCAGGGCACCAGCATTCAGAACACCCAGCACCATCTTCACGTAGTCTAAAGACAAGCCTGCCCTTGGGTCTGACCGTTGTCACCATCATCATCTGTCCCTAGCAGCATGTCCTCCAAAGCCACTCTTATACTGTGCTGGGGCCTCAAGGGTTCAAAGAAGGCTAAAGCTGCCATATAAGTGCACACTGTTCCAGAGAGACAGAAATGTTCCTGAAAACAGAACTAGGGAGACTTAGCCCCAAAGAGTTTATGTTATAGCTATGAAGAAACACAACAGAACACCAGGAACTTGTTCCAGAAGAAACTGTCATGCTAGATACCAGGTCCGAAGGCTTCTTAATAGCTGGCCAGCTGGATCATTTGGTGTTTTAGTCAATTACTTCCTCTGGATCTTTCCGGTAAGCACCGGAAGCTTACCGGAAGTAGGTAAGCACCGTGTTACCTACTATCTGTGAAAAAACACACACTGTCTGCTCAAATGGAGCTGGTATCTACCTTGGTCCATAGCACCCACATGAAACTGTTCGTCTAATGACAGATGAGGAGGACCAGCTTTGGATCCAGGCCTCAATATTGCTAACTTCCTGCCTCAGCAGAATTGGGCAACTCAGTGAGCTTTTCCAAGCCTTCCTCCTGAAATGCAAGAGGGGGATAATAATATCCCTGACCTCCTAAGGTGAATGTGAGCCTGGCAGGTAGGAAATCTTAACTTTATGAAATGAATTTCATTTCATGAAGACAATTTCATGCTGTGGTTAGGTAAGCCATGGTTCACACCCTGGCTTTACCACCTATTAGCTGCATATCCTTGGTCAAATTACTTAACCTCACTTGCTCCCATTTCTTTGGTTGTAGAATACAGATAACTGTCATAGTGAGATGATTTTCCAACCTCACTGAACTCAACAAAATTAAGACCAGTCTTTCTGAATGCAAAGAATCAGAATCAGTTTTTCACCATTCAATTTCCACTCCCTGGTAGCTCAGATGGTGAAGAATCTGCTTACATTGCAGGAAACCTGGGTTTGATTCCTGGGTCAGGAAGACCCCCTGGAGAAGGGAATGGCAACCCACTCCAGTATTCTTGCCTGGGGAATCCAAAGGACAGAGGAGCCTGGCGGGCTGCAGTCCAGGGCTACACCATCGGACATGACTGAGCGACTAACACTTTCATAGTTTTCACTCCAGACAAGGCCAAATGGCATTAAGAAATCATGCACACTATTTTTAGTAGCATGCTCAAAATTTATTTTCCCTTTCTCAAAAGTCTAAGCCATTCAGAAGATTTCCTGAGGTTGAACAGAAAGGGGTTGGCTATAAACTGCCAGTCAAGGCTATGGACATAACAAAGCAACTACTGCAAAGAGCAGGTGGAATTCTGACTTTTTTTATTACCTCCCTGGGGTTTCATAGTGAATAGGCAATGGAAGCAGGTTCAATGAGAAGGCTGCCATTATTTACTAAATATATTAAACCAGAAGGCCCCCATAATTTTCAAATGCACAGAGAAAATTCTCACAAGAGTTTGGCATATGTTACATGTTCTCTACCCCCGTTTATAAACTTGCTTATGGCGGTCTTCTCCTGTGGTTAAGACTCTGCTTTCCAACGCAGGGGAGTGTGGGTTCAATCCCTGGTCAGGGAACTAAAGTCCCACATACTATGCACCAAAAATTTAAAAGAACAATGGAGCATAGCTCTGATTTCGTTCCCCAGAGAAAGAAGAAAAAATTTTAATTATATCGTGACTGTTAGGAGAGCACATAAACCCATACACAGAGTATCTGATGGAGAATCTCCAAGATGAGACATCAAATGACTGAAAGCGCACAGCACACAGCCTCGTGTATGATAAGAACTCAGTCTCAATAAGTTACTAGCCAAAAAGAAAAAAGAACCCCAAGGGGCGCTATATAATTCCGCACTCAATTATACAGTACAGGCATGCTTTGCAAGAAGAGAAAGAATGGTTATGCCTATAAAAAGCAAGAGTGTGTGTGTGAAAGTCACTCAGTCATGTCCAACTCTTTGCGACCCCATGGACCATATAGTTAGTGGGATTCTCCAGGCTACAATACTAGAGTGGGTAGCCATTCCCTTCTCCAGGAGATCTTCCCAACCCAGGGATCGAACCCAGGTCTCCTGCATTGCAGGCAGATTCTTTACCAGCTGAGTCACCAGTGAAGCCATCAAAAGCAAAAACCACTTCATAAATGAAGAAGAATTTGAGCTAGACCTCAAAGGATGGCTACAATATGATTTAGGGGACTAGAGACAGGAGGGCATGAATGGTGAGGGAAACCTGAGCATACACAGAGAAGAAATGAGTGGTTTGTTCCCGGGTCCTTGAAGACTAGTGGTGGAATCTGATAGAAACAATGAGACCTGTTTGTAGAGGGGATTGGCAATGAGCAGGAGAATCTTGTTTGCATATTTTGATGTTTCTGTGAATCTTATCAGTCTGGATCCATTCAGGAGATGAAAGTCACACAGTAAAGTTACTACTCCCTGTTGTCTGCACTGCAGCATCCACAGAAACAAATGTCCATAGTGCTGGCAAGCTGTGCACACAGATGGTGCTGGGGTACCACCACATATGCTGCTGATGGGTCCTGAAGAGGCCTCCCTCTGTAGGAACCTAATGGACTTTTGTGTACCTCAGCCAAGTGTTCTGGAGTTCCCTCGAAGTCCACTCTCATAGGACTGAGGAGAAGGTGTGCAGGCAGGAACTTTGACTAAAGCACAGGTTTCACTGCAGTCCAAACTAAGAGCTGAGGTCCCCTGGGGAAGCTGCATCCTGCAAGCTCTTAGCATGGGCAGAAACCTCTGGGGCTGAGGAGTGGAGAAAAATAAAGCACTCTCTAAGTCCACCGGAACAATCCACAGGATCCAGGAAGAAGACCCCTTCATGTGCTCTCTCTCCAGTGCTCTGTCCTGGCAAAGTTGAGCTACATCAAGCCGTCTGGCAAAGGCAAAATATTTGAAGGTTCAAGCTCCATTTTCAGGAGTCGGGGAATGAAGGGCAAGTTAGGAACTAAGAAGCAATAAATTGGCAACTGCCCCCATGGGCAGACTTTCCATTGCAGTATCAGGCAATGTGGATTACCTCATCAAGACTGTACTGGCGTCAGAGATCAGCCAGGAGGCTGCTGCAGCGACACAGTCATGACAGGCCAAGGCCTCGGATCAAAAGGATGTCAGCTGGGATGAAATAGAGAGGTCGGGTAAGACAGTTCAAGGGAACAGGATCATGAGGAAAAATGAATGTACTGACTTGGGAAAATTCCAGAGTCTCAGAACATGTCCAGAAAGGGGGCTATGGAACTGTCGAGAACTTACTCTGAGAGGCTGAAGACTAGGAAATCCACCTAAGGCTGAAGCCTTTGTGGGTCCTTAGTGCCTAGCACGACTGGCGGTAGGTATGGACACACTTCAGTAAGCGTTGGTGGAAGGGAGGGAAGGTGGGTGGGTGGGAAAGAGAGAAATCCTTTACAGGAAAAGTAGAGGAGTAGTCCAGAGTCCCAGTCTGAGCGTGACCAGAGGCAAGGACTAAATCCTCCAAATCCCTGAGTAAAGGGGCAGAGAGCCTGTAACAAGCTTTGTCACCCAAGTGACCAGAATCCAAGCACAGGAGCCTCCCCTGAGATCATCACAACTCCCTTCCAAGACACGACAGGGAAGTGCCCAGGCTCTCCCCATTGCTGCCTGCTCCCTCCACGCCAACCCCACCCCGTCCAGCCTGGCTCTCCACCCAGTAATACACCCCCAGCGCTTCCAGAGCAGGAGCTTCACCTGCACAGCCTCCCTGGGTCCTGGGGATGTAGCAGGGATGGTTCATTCGTGCTTAAACTGAAAGTTGACCCTCGCTGGGAGAGAGAAACTTCCTTTAGCAACAGTTATGCACCTCACAGAGAAAGGTGCCATTACCCCCATTTTTCAATCGAGGATCCAGGTTCTGAGAGATTAAGTCTTACCCCTTGTTCATGCAGCATCTAAGTCTTGGAAGAGAAAAAAAAAAAAAAGAAATGTATAGGAACTTACTTTAAATAAAATTATCCTGTCACCCATATTAAATTAAAGCCTCTTATTCTTTTTTTTTTTTTAGTTTCTTACTCTTCATTTTCATCAAATTCTACAGAATAATGAAAGTTAACATGTACAGGTCACTTATAAAGTGCCTAGCAGTGTTCCTAACACTGCACAGATAATATCACAATCCTTAGAGCAACCCTGTTTTATACAGAAGGAAATTGAGGCACAGAGAGGTGAAGTGACTTGCCCAAGGTCATGTAAGTGACCTAATAAGCGGTACAGCGAAGATTCAAATCCAGCTGGTCTGGCTCTAGAATCCGTCTACAAACTAGCAACACACTGAGTTCAGAGAGAAACCTTGTAAGCCTAACATTCAACTGTAGAGTTTAAGGTGTAGCATGTCTTGATTTTACAGTTAGCCTGATGACTCCCAGACAATTTTGAACAGGGTCATGACTATGACTCAGATTCACTACTTCACGGTTTTTCTGTTGTAATGAAACTATTGCACGGCGGTTGTTATATTCTAAGGGTTGGTTCAGGATCCAAAGAAAATGTTGACAAATGAGATGTGATTGAGGCCGGAAGTGTATTCAAATCTGTCGAGCCCAGGCAGCCAGGACCCCAGCATCATTAGCATCCTTCCGTTTGGCTAGTCTTCCAGCAGGAAGCCTGTCTGTCTGAGTGCAGCGTAACGTGTTGGTGTTGATGAACTCCCTCAGCCCCCAGAGCCGCCCGTGTTTTCTGGAGCCCAGTGTCTCCCTCGTGCCAGGAAACACTACGGTGTTGCCAGCATGTATTTATCACTCTGAAAAAATGGTTCATCCTTCCAGGCGAACTGAAAAGAAAAGCACAAAATTCTGAGTTTGCAGCCAGTTACCTCTGCTGATGTCTCAAATAAGCTAGACTGCATTAAAAGAGCAGAGAAAGAACAGTAAGCATACATTTATCCAGATTACAGAGCTTTTGCATTGTGGGGGGCACTGCTCAATGTCTTGATAAAATCAAAAAGAGAAATAGTAAATTCACAAAGCTTTGACAAGGCACCCAGTACCTCTTAAAAACAAGGGCCTGACCTATATGCTTGCTTAACTTTCTGCTCTGTACTTCATCCATCCCTCCTTGCCTGCCCAAAAAGCAAAACATAAATTTAAAAAAACATACACGCATCTTACAAAACATGATCTGCTGGAGAAGGGAATGGCAAAAACCACTCTGATTTCTTGCCACAAGAACCCCATGAAAGGCAAAAAAAGATGACACAGGAAGATGTATCCTCCAGGTTGGAGGATGCCCAATTTGCTACTGGGAAAGAGCAGAGAAATAGCTCCAAAAAGAATGAAGAGGGTGAGGAAATCGGAAATACCACCCAGCGGTGGGTGTGTCTGGTGGCAAAAGTAAAGTCCAATGCTGTAAAAAAAAATACTGCATAGGAACCTGGAATATTAGGTTCATGAATCAAGGTAAATTGAATATGGTCAAGCATGAGATGGGAAGAGTGAACATTGACAGTTCAGCAATCATGGAACTAAAATGAACAGGAATTGGTGAATTTAATTCAGATGACCATTATATCTACTACTGTGGGCAAGAAACCCTTAGAAGAAATGGAGTAACCCTCATAGTCAAGAAGAGTATAAAATGCAATACTTGGGTGCAATCTCAAATATTACAGAATGATCTCAAGTCATTTCCAAGACAAACCGTTCAACATCACAGTAATCCAAGCCTGAAGCTGAATGGTTCTATGAAGACCTACAAAACCTTCTAGAACTAACACCCAAAGAAGATATCCTTTTAATCATAAGAGACCGGAATGCAAAGTAGCAAGTCATGAGATAGCTGGAATAACAGGCAAGATTGGCCTTGGAGTACAAAATGAAGTAGGGCAAAGGCTAATAGAGTCTTGCCAAGAGAACATACTGGTCATAACAAACACCCACTCCCAACAACATAAGAGAAGACTGTACACATGGACATCACCAGATGGTCAGTACCAAAATCAGATTGATTATATACTTTGCAGCCAAAGATGGAGAAGCTCTATACAGTCAGCAAAAACAAGACCTGGAGCTGACTATGGCTCAGATTATGATCTCATTATTGCAAAATTCAGGGTTACAATGAAGAAAGTAGGGGGAACCATTAGACCATTCAAGTATGACCTAAATCAAATCCCTTATAATTATACAGTGGAAGTGACAAATAGATTCAAGGGATTAGATTTGGTAGATAGAGTGCCTGAAGAACTGTGTGCAGAGGTTCATGACATTGTATAGGAGGCAGTGACCAAAACTATACCCCCCAAAAAAAAGAAAGAAAGAAAGAAAGAAATGCAAGAAAGCAAATGGGTTGACTGAGGAGGACTTATTGAGAGAAAAAGAGAAGTGAAAGGCAAAGGAGAAAAGGAAAGATATACCCAACTGAATGCTGAGTTCCAGAGAATAAGGAGAGATAAGAAAGCCTTCTAAAGTGAACGATGCAAAGAAATAGAGGAAAACAATAGAAAGAAAAAACACTAGATCTCTCTCTTCAAGAGAATTAGAAATACCAGGGAACAGTTGATGCAAGGATGGGCAAAATAAAGGACCGAATGGCAAAGACCTAACAGAACAGAAGAGGTTAAGAAGAAGTGGCAAGAATAAACAGAAGAACTATACAAAAAAGATCTTCATGACCCAGATAATCACAATGGTGGTGTGATCAGTCACCTAGAGCCAGACATCCTGGAGTATGAAGTCAAGAAGACCATAGGAAGCATTACTAGGAAGCATTACTAGGAAGCATTACTATGAACAAAGCTAGTGGAGGTGAGGGAATTTCAGCTGAGCTATTTAAAACCCTAAAAGATGATGCTGTTAAAGTGCTGCATTCAATATGTCAGCAAAGTAGGAAAATTCAGCAGTGGCCATAGGACTGGAAAAGGTAAGTTTTCATCCCAATCACAAGGAAAGGCAATGCCAAAGAATGTTCAAACTACCATACAATTGCTCTCATTTCACATGCTAGCAAGGTAATGCTCAAAATCCTTCAAACTAGGTTTCAGCAGTATGTGAACTGAGAAATTCCAGATGTTCAAGCTGGTTTTAGAAAAGGCAGAGGAACCAGAGATCAAATTGCCAACATCCGCTGGATCATAGAAAAAGCAAGAGAATTCCAGAAAAACATTAACTTCTGCCTCACTGTCTATACTAAAGCATTTGACTGTGTGGATTGCAACAAACTGTGGAAAATTCTTCAAGAGATGGGAATACCAGACCACCTTACCTGTCTCCTGAGAAACCTGTACGCAGGTCAGGAAGCAACAGATAGAACCGGCCATGGAACAACGGACTGGTTCAAAGATGAGAAAAGAGTATGACAAGGTTGTATATTGTCACCCTGCTTATTTCACTTCTATGCAGAGTACATTGTGAGAAAATGCCAGGCTGGATGAATCACAAGCTGGAATCCAGATTTCTGGGAGAAATATCAATAACCTCAGACATGCATATGATACCACTGTAATGGCAGAAATTGAAGAGGAACTAAAGAACCTATTAATGAGGGTGAAAGAGGAGAGTGAAAATGCTGGCTTAAAACTCAACACTCAAGAAATTAAGATCATGGCATCCAATCCCATCATTTCATGGCAAAGAGACGGAGACAAAAGTGGAAACAGTGACAGATTTTATTTTCTCCATTTCCAAAAGCACCGCAGCTGGTGACTGCAGCCATGATGTTAAAACAGGCTTGCTACTTGGAAGAAAAGCTATGACAAACCTAGATAGTGTGTTAAAAATCAGGGACTTTGGGGACAAAGGTCCATATAGGCAAACCTATGGTTGTTCCAGTAGTCATATGCAAATGTGAGAGTTGGACCATAAAAAAAGTCTGAGCTTAAGAACTGATGCGTTTGAATTGTGGTGTGAGAGAGTACTTTTGAGAGTTCCTTGAACAGCAAGGAGATCAAACCATCCAATCCTACAGGAAATCAACCCTGAATATTCATTGGAAGAGCTGATGCTGAAGCTGAAACCAGTACTTTGACCACCTGATATGAAGAGCCAACTCACTGGAAAAGACCCTGATTCTGGGAAAGACTGTGGGCAGAGGGAGAAGGAGGTGACAGAGGATGAGCTGGTAGGATGGCATCATCGACTCAATGGACATGAGTCTAAGCAAACTCTGGGAGATAGAGAAGGACAGGGAAGCCTGGAGTGCTGCAGTCCATGGAGTCACAAAGAGTTGGACATGACTTGGGGTCACAAAGAATTGGACGTGACTCAGTGACACATCAACAACGACAATATATGCATGCTGCTGCTGCTGCTGCTGCTAAGTCGCTTCAGTCGTGTCTGACTCTGTGCGACCCCATAGATGGCAGCCCACCAGGCTGCCCCATCCCTGGGATTCTCCAGGCAAGAACACTGAAGTGGGTTGCCATTTCCTTCTCCAATGCAGGAAAGTGAAAAGTGAAAGTGAAGTCGCTCAGTTGCGTCCAACTCTTACCAACCCCATGGACTGCAGCCTACCAGGCTCCTCCATCCATGGGATTTTCCAGGCAAGAGTACTGGAGTGGGGTGCCATTGCCTTCTCCGAATATATGCATACATGTATCTATATAATAGGGCTTCCCCTGTGGCTCAGTGGTAAAGAATCTGCCTGCAGTGTAGGAAATGTGGTTCAATCCCTGCACCGGGAAGATCCCCTGAAGAAGGAAATAGAAACCCATTCTAGTATTCTTTCCTGGGAAATTCCATGGACAGAGAAACTTGGTGGGCTACAGTCTATGGGGTCACAAAGAGTCAGACACGACTAAGCAACTAACACTTTTCATCTATGTAACCATCTTGAGTTGTGTAGTGAGGGGTTTGAGTCCTTAAATAGAGTGAAGACCTCTATTTACTCACAGGACAAAGATAGCAAAGGTCACTAAAGCGAAAGTACTCGTATCTTTCCTCCTCGCCTTGGCAGGCTTTGCTGCTCTCCTCATCCTATTAGGTAGTATATGAACAGAGATCATTATCTTATAGCTATCGCAGAGTGATGGCTTCAGTCACCAGTGGGCAGGGTTCCCTCCAAACTGCTGCCTAGAGATAAAGTTCTCTCAGAATCATTAATAAGGAGAGACACTCCTTGTTCAATTTTGCTTCAGTTTGCTAGCTTTAAATACAGTACCTGAAGTGTGTATTTCATGCACCCTTTCACGTGGTACATTGCTTTAGGATATACTTTCTTTCCCTCTAAATTCATCTTGGGTCTGTTTTACCCACTGAGGATCAACTCTTTTTCATGGTTAAAGATGCCTTTTTCCCTCCTCCTCAGTTTGTGGGTTTTCATGGCTGTGCCTTCAGATAAAATGAGCCACGTTGGTATAACGTCCCAGCCTTTTCTCTCCTCTTAGATAAAGAGGCCTAGCAACAAGAATAAAAAGTTTCTAAAGTGTTCAAACCAAAATTCTGAGGAACACAAATAACCCAAAACACCTGCAGGCAATTTTACCAGAGAGCCCAAGTTGCAGACAGACACAAATGTCCTTGTCTATATTTTTCTTTATAGAAATAATTAAATTTAGAAGTGGATTCATTCTGGGTTGGGTTTTTATCATTATTATTTTTTACTATTTCCCTTCTCTGAGCAGTCTGACCTTTGGGATTATTGCTGTAGAAATCTTATTTCCAAGATAGATAATGTCAGCATTATCTAAGGCCATATGGCATAAACAGTCCAAGTTCTTTTCTTCTCAGTAGATAGCTTCTGGACCTCGCTAAACAATTTTGTTGGTAAATCCCTTCAGCGTCCCTGCTATTTTAATCAGTCCTGCACACAGGAAGTAGCTAGATCTCTGCTTCATGCTTTGGCTCAGGAATAGAGAAATGGAGCTAGAGCCTTTCCATGCCTTGGAAAGGAGAATATAAAGTTACAGGAAAGCCAAAGTCTTTAAGAAATCTTCATTGTTTCTAGTCCTGGTTTAAGGGAAACTTTTGGCAGAGCTAGAAGGAGGGAATCAGACTGAACCTATTTAAGAATTATTGCCAAACTGAAGGATTGAGTTTTGCTTAAGGGAGGAGTTAAAAACCCCAGGCATGGCAATAAGACAGAAGAGAGATTTCAGCTGTTCTTTATCTCTAGAAATCATTGGATTGGGGAACCACAGTCTAAGCAGAATTAGGATTAGACTGAATGAAGACTCCATTCCAACCCTTGAACCTCCATGAGAGTGGAATTTAAGGTGTTTGGGGAAATCCAGAGGAAAGAGTAAGATGAATATGCAGAGCTGCAAGGGCACCCACGCCTGCTACACCGGCTCTGTGTCCACGCTTCTATTGCAGCTGCTCCCAGGCCTACAGCAGGCTCGTGCTCAAGGGTAAGGAGGCGGCAGCTTAGATTAGTAAAAATGGAATCTGGGCCATGATGGATAGTAAGAGATAGCAGCCCTCATTTAAAATGATTTTTTAAAAGTTTTTAATTGGAGGATCATTGCTATTCAGTGTTGTGTTGCTTTCTGCCGCACGACAGCGCGAATCAGCCACAACCGTACATATATCCCCTCCTCTTTTAGCCTCCCTCCCGTGCGTGTGGACTCAGTTGCTCCGTTGTGACTGTGCCGCCAGCAAATCCCACATGTGGCAATGCAGACACTTAAATGCTGCTCTCTCAATTCATCCCACCCTCTCCTTCCCCTGCCGTGGCCACAGTCCATTCTCTACCTCTGTGTCTCTATTCCTGCCCTGCATGTAGGGCAGTGCCATTTTTCCTAGATTCCATATATATGTGTTAATGGGCGCTATTTGTTTTTCTGACTGACTTCACTCTGTATGTAGGCTTAGGTTCATCTACCTCATCAGCATTGACTCGAATGCATTCCTTTTTATGGCTGAGTAATATTCCATTGTATATATGTACCACAACTATTTTATCCATTCATCTGTCGTGGGCATCTAGGTTGCTTCCATGTCCTGGCTATCGTAAACAGTGCTGAAATGAACACTGGGATGCATGTGCCTTTTTCAGTTGTGGTTTTCTCAGGGTATATATATCCCCAGCAGTGGAATCGCTGGGTCATATGGTAGTTTTATTCCCAGTTTTTTTAAGGAATTTTCATGTTGTTCTCCATAGTGGCTGTGTCAATTCACATTCCCACTGTCAGTGCAAGAGACCAGCCCTTATTTTAAATCTACTCCATTCACCAATCACTCATTCTCCTGACACAGATGCAGCCTGAGTAGAGGCAAAGTGACTTCCGGTGCTTTTCTTGGTTGTGTGTCATATGCTGCTGCTGCTGCTAAGTCGCTTCAGTCGTGTCTGACTCTGTACGACCCCAGAGACAGCAGCCCACCAGGCTCCCCCGTCCCTGGGATTCTCCAGGCAAGAACACTGAAGTGGGTTGCCATTTCCTTCTCCAATGCATGAAAGTGAAAAGTGAAAGTGAAGTAGCTCAGTTGTGTCCGACTCTTAGCGACCCCATGGACTGCAGCCTACCAGGCTCCTCCATCCATGGGATTTTCCAGGCAAGAGTACTGGAGTGGGGTGCCATTGCCTTCTCCATGTGTCATATGCCACAGGAGTGTATTCTTTTGCCTTGCCCCACAGCAAGGGATGGAGGAGAGCACTGGTAGTTCAGCGTTAACTAAGAGTGTTGATACCAAGAGCCAAACGTGTCGTATCATCTAATCTGCCTAATGGGTCCAAAGGGAAGCAGCCCCACTGAGTATTTGCTCTTAGCAAACAAGCACATCTGTCACTTACTAATAGAATAAAATCTCCAGGCTTTATTGATGTTTCCCCATTTCTCTCTGTAGTTTAAGATGCTCCTGGGAAAATAATATAAATAATTAGCTGCTCTTTATAGGCATGCAAATTCTTTACCCTGATTAAAGCAAATGAACATATATTCTCCTGGTTTCTAATGTCATATTCTTGGCCATATACAATTGTTATAAGATGTGCTACTTTCTTTCTACTTACTAAAACAGAGCAAAATTTTAGATCTCTGTCTGTATTCCAGGAAAGCTCATGGCTTTAGGAAATATTCTGTCTCCTAAAACATAAATATTGCAGCTTTCAACTGCTGACTCTAAGAGCCATGGCCCAAAAAGCCAGATGTGTGAAAGATACAGTGTGGAAGACATAGCCAGAAAACCAGTGCTTAAATCCTGTTTCTATATAACCTTGGGACATCTCATTGAAACTCTATTTCTTCTTCTAGAAAATGGGGATAACATTAGCTTCCTGCTTTACAGAGTAGTTGTGAAGAATAAAAAAGACAGGGTAAATGAAAATGTTTTATAAACTAAAGTGCCATACAAATAAGAGATATTACTTTTAGTTGGAGAATATCTTTGCATCTACCCCCTGTGAGTTGCAAGAAATTTTTCCCATGTGTGTATAAATTCACATCTACACATTTACGTATTTTGGTTTGTGGAGAGGTGTTGAGTTTTCATCAGCATCTCAAAAGGAAGTCGTCACCTAAAATTGGTTAAGAACCTTTGGGCTAGTTGGTGTTCTGCATCAACAATCATTAGTAATATGCAAGTTAAAACCACTAGGAAATACCACTATACACTCAGTAGGATGCCTGTTATCAAATAGACAAGCAGTACAGGCTATTGGTGAGGGTATGGAAAACCTGGAACATTCATACACTGCTGGTAGGAGTGTAAAACGGTACAGCCACTTTGGAAAAAGTTAAAGATAAAATTAGCATATGGCTCAGCAGTGTCCCTCTTAGTAATCTACCAAAGAGAATGAAAGCATATGCCCAAAGACCTGCACACAAGTTTTCATAGCAGCATTATTTGAATTAGCCCAAAACTGGAAAGAAGACTCCCCATCACCTCGTGAATGCATATACTAAATGAGGCATATCCGTAAAGTAGAATATAGCTCAGCAATAAAAAAGAATGACATACTACTGAGAACTGCAGTGTGGATGCAACTTGAGAACATCACACTAAGAGAAAGAAGACCGTAGAGGATATGATTCTACTTGTGTAAAATGTCTAGAAATGACAAGTTTGTACAGATGGAAAACAGATCTGTGACTGCCTGTGATTGGAAGGGTAAGGGTAGCAATTGATTGCAAACAGACTCAAAGGAAATTTGACACAGACAATATTTTGACATATAATTGTAAAATAAATACAAATAGCAAAATATTTACCTATAAACTGATTTCAGTTTTGCATACAAGTTTCAAACTACTGTTATTTTTAGAAAAGTATTCTTTATTCACTCTATGCTGCAAGTTCTCTCTAAACTTTGCAAGTTTCCTGACTTGCTAAAAAAAAAAAAAAAAAAGATAATAAAAGTAATGATGAGCATTTGTGACAATAAATCTATTAATAAATTAATAGATGTAAAGATATTAGAAGAGGGCATAACACACAATAAGTATGGAATATAGGCTAAGTATAGACACTAACTAGATACTACCAAATACATATATTTTGTAATATCAATTTCTTTTTATATTCTTTTTTCTGATGGGGAAAAATAGATATGAATGATTAATGATACTCTCCCAAGTTGGCATAAATGAAATGCATATTAATAGAGGCGATTCAAAAAGGATGTGGGAAATTTGGAGTTTGATGTAATATATCACAGACAGCATAATCTACAAAAGCTCATTTTGGTTTTATTTTCATTTCAGAACAATCAATTCAGAAAAATAACTTTAGTCCTCCTTTCCACTCTCATTTTCTCCCTTATCTGCTTAGCTGCAGTGCCTGCGCTGAACCTCTTCCTTATCAATTACAGGATGAAGGAAAATGCTCGCCTCTAGAGGTAATAAAATTAGAAGGTGCAGAAGTTGGCATTGATAGCAGCTTGGGAAAACCATTTGTGTTTAACTGTGTGCCTCAGTCTGGAAATAGAACTTTTTGCCTCTGCGCAACTTCAAACCAAGAATTCAAAAGGTAATTGATTATTCTTTTATCTTACTAGTTTCACTCGGAGTGGGGGAATGCATCTTCAACAGCAACCTGACAGAGCCTTGGGGTTGGAAACAGGAAAGGGAACAGAAAACTCACAGCACAAGTCAATAAACTATATTTTTCTTGTGTATGACAAGTTGAGTTTTTCATATTTCTGCCAGTTTTTTCCTAACGGAATCTCAAAAAAAATAGATGTATCGTCTAACTTAATTACCTTAGTTCTCTAAGTTTTCTAAAACAGCTCACTACTGCCGCAGGTCACATCTGGCTTCCCCAGAAGTTACAAGATTCATATATTTAAGCTAATCGGATGGTTAGTCAGAGGAATAGAAATAATGTATTAAAAGTAGGGTTACAATTTAACAGTGAAATGAGCAAAATTCATCATCATCATTGTCACAATATAAGTTCCTGGGGGAATTAACACAGTTGACAATTTGTAAGCATATCACCCAGTTTGAGGGTCAAAATGTGAAGGCATTCTAAGAGGGTGGCCCACGAGCTCTAAGCATTCAACAGCTTATGGTCATTATTCAGTGTGGCCCTGTGGAAGTGGAGATCATGGGTCAATCCAGTGAGTCAGCTCAGAACTGTGGTCTATGTACTGCTACTTTACGGGGAGGGGTGGCATGGAATGGGGTGAGGGAGTCAATGGCTGAAAAATGGGTCAACAGTGTTTAGAAGGATGTCATATCTCTTTATGAGAATTTGGACTCCATTTGTAAAGACAGCCTTAGGTCTGAAACCTTTTAGGCAAAGGATATACTGTCTCTGTTTGTGGAACAGTGTGTGCTGAAATGCATATTTTTCTTTAAAGGACAAACAGGGAAACATGAGGACAGCAACGTAATTGTATTTCAATTCATGGGGAAGATATTTATTGGGTAGCTAATATGTCCAAGACGCTGTTTTTAAATCTCTAAGAACTGTTAGAATGATGAAGCATCAATTTTTGCCTTCAAAAAAAGCTCTGCAACAAGAAGATAGGACATTTATCCTAGTATTTTTATTGCAAAACAGAAATTGAGTAGTGAGATAGGGGAAGACAAAGTGGCACAGGAATCTAGGGTGGGGAAGGAAAATTTCTGGACGTGGGGATGAGCAAGGAGTGTATGAGTGGTATGGTATAGCATCAGATACACACACACAAGAGGAAATGGAGCAGAGATGGGCAGAGGGATTATATCAAGCTTGCAGTACACTTTGATTGGAAGTTACAGGGTTTAAAAGAAGCTTGAAAAAGATTGGCAAGATAGGGTGGAATAGATAGGCTGATATCTATCTGGCTAAGGAGACAAGATGAAGAAAGTTCAGTCCTCTAGTAGAGACACCAGAGCACTAACAGTGGTCACTCGGTCTAAGGAACACTTGGCAGGTGGATAGGGCAGTGGCCGTTTACCAGTCTTTCCATTGACTAATAGGGCTTTACAGTTGTTATCAGGCCTGCTGGTGTTAAATTCACGTACTGTAGTAAAATAGTGAGTACATTTTCCCTTAAGCACTAATTATAGCAAAGGAGAAGGATGAGAATAATTTATCTTAAATATGCCTGGTAGGTGTGGGATTTTGGCACCTAGTAACACCAGTTTTGTAAGAATATGCCTCTCTTCAACCATGAATTTAGAGTCACGAAACATATGTGAGTCTCAGGACTCTTCTGTCCAGGGAGAAAACAAGGCCCCCTGGAGTACACTTAGCACGTTCCCTGAGAAAAGCACCTCTCATCTCTCTTTCAGGTGGCTGGAAGCAATGGACAAAGCAGCCCACCCTGTCCACCAGGTAAGGAGTCCTTGCCATCCATCTATGCCTTCACTCCGCTCTTCCCTGAGGGGGAATTCTCCAGTTGGGCATCCCGTCCAGCCCAGAACGTCTCAGATCCACCCTAAACGCTGGGAAAGGGGATTTCCGGTCAATAGGACTTGCCGCTTAGGTTTTATGGAGGTGCTTGTTCTTTTGGTTTTCAGGGTTTGGATGCTGTTCCTCTCGGTGAGCTCGGCGGGTAGTCCCAACCAGGGTGGAATTGCTGTTTGATACAAAACAGTTGAGTGTATTCCCTTGAGGCAAGACCACTCCTATGCTTTTCTTCTCAGTCTCTGAGAACAAGGGCGCAGGGGTAGCTTGGGACAGTGCTCTTGGCCAAGCAGCTTATTGGGAAACGTGTCTTATGTTTAGAAATGTAGTGCTTTATATTCCTATCCTTATTCTGAAGACGTATTAGGTCAGCTTTCATTGTTCCTGCCTATTCATGATTCCTGGCCTTGAAGTAATAGAATTTTTAATTTAGGCTTGACACACAAACTGATAGATAACTTCGTAACATCAACATGTGAGTCATCACTTCAGCCCCCAAGGCATTTGATACTCTTCTTTTTGAGCTAGGACCTGGTCAAGAGCAAAGAAACTGCTTCCATATTCAATTGTTTCACTTTTGTGCCGTAGATACAATTTCTAACAAGGTCACACATTTCATTTAAATATGCTCATTTCCTCACAAAAGGAAGCAGAAGAAAAAGGCATTTACTATCAATTATCTTCTCTACGTATTTTGGTTTTTGTATATTCCAGAAAATTTGGGTGGTCTGAGCTTAATGTACTACCCTGTGCCCTGTATCTGTCCTTTCAAAATAATCACCAGCATTATCCTCAGATGACAAACAGCAGGACTTGTGTTTCATTTTACCTGAAACACAACACTCAGTACACTCGCGCATCTCTCTGATGCATCACTGTAACGAGCCTCGGTACTTTCAAGAGGGATCTATTCTGCTAATGCACTTGGAGTGTCTGCAGCAGAGTGAAAAGGAAATACCCAAACTCCCAGCAGGCTCCCAATTCACAGCAAACAATTCTGCCAGCTCTGCATTCTGAAATCTTCTGCACTGCCTGGTTAAAACTAAAGAACAAAAATGAAACCAAGTGAAAGAACCCAGCTAGCTCCCAGCAAGCGGTTCTGATGATGAAGCATCACACCCCCAGCCTCAGGTCAAGTTCCCAGGAAGAGCCTGCCACTGGCTCAGGCCTGTGGACGTCCACCTCTCCAGGGCAGAGGATCCTGATTTATCGTGGGCCTTCCCCACCACTGACCATGTGAGCCTCGGGCCTGATCTGGCCTGGGGCATTTCCCTTGTTCCTTGGCACAAATAGGAGGCTGCTGCTGCTGCTGCTAAGTCACTTCAGTCATGCCCGACTCTGTGCGACCCCATGGACTGCAGCCCACCAGGCTCCCCGTCCATGGGGTTTTCCAGGCAAGAGTACTGGAGTGGGGTGCCATTGCCCTCTCCAAATAGGAGTGCTAGATAACGTAAATCATGAACCAGGGCCTGCAATTAGTCATGGTGGACATACCAGGAACAGGGCTAGAAGGACATCCCACTGGTAAGTAAAATAGCTCTCTGAGGCCCGGCACTTAGAGATGGACCTTTAAACAATAGTCTTTGCTGAGATCCCCATTTTTCTTTCTATACCTCACCGATATTCTTTTAATCTCCTCATGATAGAATAGAAGCCAAAGAAAGGGGATACCTACGGACATGAAAAGGGAAAGTTCTCTGTGGCCACTGGATAGGTTCAGATTGTCTGGCTCATTTCTCAGATGTGCAGATTGCCTTAGCAATGGGACCGCTTAGCACAGGGGCTTCTCTGAAGTCGGTCTTGGTGCTGATGTCACTGGCTCCGGGAGGCAGGGATTGCTGGGGCAGGATGGCCCCTCAGGTGATTCTTTGGTGCCACCCCTGCAGAACCATGTCTGGGAAGACGTTACCCTGCACAACAGTAGCCTCCCGCCCCTGGCTATCAAGAACCCAGAGTGCCTGGGCCTTCTGCACCGGCTGGACGGGAGCACAGACGTGTGGATGCAGCACTACTGCATCCTGAAGGACGGCTGCTTGTACTTCTATGCCAGCATCCGCTCCACCCAGGCCTCAGGTACGGAGTCAACTTTTACAGTCGTGACAGTAAAGCTGCCTCAGCCTCACAGAGCTTTTACCAAACTTTATGCTGTGTAAATTAGTTCACATTTATCTTCTGGAGAAAGGGTACTATTCTTATTCTCATTTTACAGATAGAAAAATTGGCTGGAAAGTCTACACAACTTGACAAGATCATGTGTAGTAAGCAATAAAGCTGAGATCTGAACACAGGCAATGTAACTCCAGAGCCTGAACCCCTGTGCTGTGCTGGGCTTAGTCACTCAGTCGTGTCTGACTCTTTGCCACCCTATGGACTGTAGCCCACCAGGCTCCTCTGTCCACGGGATTCTCCAGGCCAGAACAGTAGAGTGGGCTGCCATACCCTCCTCCGGGGGATCTTCCCAACCCAGGGATTAAACCCATGTCTCCCACATGGCAGGCAGGTTCTTTACTGTCTGAGCCACCAGGGAAGCCCAAGAATACTGGAGTGGGTAGCCTACCCCTTCTCCAGGGGAACTTCCCAACCCAGGAATCAAACCGGGTTCTCCTGCATTGCAGATGGATTCTTTACCAACTGAGCTACTAGGGAAGCTCCCTGAACCCCTAACCCCATGCTCTTACTGCCTGGAAAAGTGAAAAATAAGCCCCTTCATTTTTTTATGGCATTCAGAATCAATGCCAGTAGTTCTCTTGTGTAGTGACTCTACTCTTTTCTGATAGTGTTCCTAATCTCAGACAAGTGAGTAATAAAAAGAGCACTGATTATCAATTTTCCCTGAATAAGTTACTCAAGTTCCTGAAACTTAGTTTCCTCATTTATAAAATGGAAGCAGCAATCTATTTCACAGGACTGTGGTGAAGACTAAGCTTCCCAGGTGGCGCTAGAGGTAAAGAACCCACCTGCCATTGAAGGAGACTTAAGAGATACGGGTTCAATCTCTGGGTCAGGAAGATCCCCTGGAGAAGGAAATGGCAACCTACTCCAGTACTCTTGCCTGGAGCATCCTGTGGACTGAGGAGCCTGGTGGGCTACAATCCATGAGGTCACACAGAGTCAGACACGGCTGAAGCAACTTAGCACGGTACACAGTGCACATTGGAAGATTAAATGAAGTGATTGCCATTAGAGTTATTTACGCTCTCTATATAAAGTACTCTATACAAAAAGCTCTTTCTATATAAAATGTATTCATTAAATTATATATATTAATATTATACATTGTAATATATTGGGCTGCCCTTGTGACTCCAGCTGGTAAAGAATTTGCCTGCAATGCGGAAGACCTGGGTTCAGTCCCTGGGTTGGGAGGATCCCCTGGAGAAGGAAAATGCTACCCACTCCAGTATTCTGGCCTGGAGAATTCCATGGACAACAGTCTATGGGGTCACAAAGAGTCAGACATGACTGAGCAACTTTCACTTTCACTTTTAATATATTACAGGCCATACATACAAAATGAATATGTAAACAATACAACTTAGCAGTAAAATAATTATTCATGATAAGAAAGATTATTTATCTTCTTAAAATTTTTGACAAAAAGATTACTGGTGTTTTATTTGCAGTTGGACTTTTTTCGCAAATGAATAATCCCTAAATAATGATGAGTAGTGAAGATCCAGAATCTTGGTCATTTAATTTCCTTCCCGCCTCCCCTCCATTTTTAGCATAAATGCCTCTGTTTAATTAAGCTAGAAAGTCATGCCAAGTGGGTGACGATGTCCCCTTCTTGGAAGGGTAAAGAGGTACAAACTGAGCCTCACTCTGTGGTCCTTTTCTCATCACTCAGGATGAACAATAAATCTCCTTTACTAACATACTCTTTCACTTTGACAGTATTAAAACATAACCCAGAATATTAACCAACTATTAGGAAGTAGCCGGCATGCCTAAGCATTTACAAGACAGACTGTTCCTATGAGACCCAAATTCATGGCTCCAAGTACCTGGTACCAGGATGAGAATAAAGGCAAACAAACCAAGCCTCTGAAGTAGTCATCGACTGGAGCTTTCATTATAAAATATCACTGCAAAAGTCTGAACCATTTTAATCAGCAAATCAATGAAGTTCACTTTCAAGAGATTGTTTCCATAGATACAAAGTGAATGTTTAGGTTTGATCGTTCATATTACTCCATGTTAACCAAGGGCTTCCAAACCCCTGGGGCCCGGAGACTGTTAACTGATTCCAAGAGTTTGAAATGGGAATGATAGCCCTTATTCTGAAAGGTCAGAGAAGGCCCTATTCAGAAGAATCCTCGTTGGACAGCTGGAAAACGGCTACTAATAAACGGCCTAAAAATAATAACAGTAAAGTGAGTACAAAACCTTTTGTACTCACCACTCTAATAAGTGTTTTTACTTATTATTTCATTTAATTTCTATGACAATCCTATAAATAAGTTATTATCCCACCTACAAGTTTGGAAACTGATACTTAGCAAGGTTAAATCATTTGCCCATGTTCCCTTAGCTAGTAAATGGTGAAGACAAAATTCAAACCCAGGTAGCCTAAGTTAGAGGCTTCCCAGGAGGGACAGTGGTAAAGAATCTGCCTGCCAATGCAGGAGACACAAGAGACGTGGGTTTGATCCCTGGGTTGGGAAGATCCCCTGGAGTAGAAAATGGCACCCCACTCCAGTACTCTTGCCTGGAAAACCCCATGGATGGAAAAGCCTGGTGGGTTGCAGTCCATGGGGTCACAAAGAGTCAGACACGACTAAGCATGAGCTCAAGGGAGCCTAAGTTACAGCAACAAAAGAAAAAGCAAAGAGTGAAATGTGAAACGTTTCCTTGTATTTCACTCTTATTATTTCCCACATCTTTTCAGAGCCTTGGTTGCAGCCAGAGCCCTCTATGGCCTTGCACTTTGTCCCCAACCCCTTCTTTCTGGCTTTCTCTTCCACTCCTGTGTTAAAACACCCTGCATTCTCCCCAGACACGGTCACCTTCTACCTGCTGAGCGTACCCCACCTCTTGGACATTTTTCTGACCCCATGTCTTTGCTTGTGTTAGTTCCTTACCCTGAAATATTCTCTACCTACTGATTCCCCAACATACATTGTCCAGATACTACCTGTCTTCCAAACGTGTATTCAAACACTGGCCATCTCTGCTAGACAACAATCCCAGATGGTCCTAAGCAAACAAAGCATCTCCATTTCCTGGGCTTCTGTGCTCACCTATCTTGCAACACTTATCGCTCTCTATTTTGTATTTTGTCTCTAGTTGGCCATTTTATCTCTTCTAAGGGATTATGCACTCAGAGATGACTCGATTTTACATATGCTTAATGAATAAACAAATAAACCACCAAAGGGACTCAGTTGGTCATTATTCCCATGAAGAACCATCCCCTCATTCAACAGCAGGACAGACAAGATTGTAAAGGTGATTCAAAGGCAAAAACCAGCACTCAGGCCACCAGATGCCTGGGCTTTGGGCCGTATCATACTCTTTTCAGCTGGAAGAAAACAACCAATTTCTACCTATTTTTAAGTTTTTTCTCTTGAAAATATTTCATGTGTGACTAATAAAAATATTTAATCCAAAGCCATTCATTCTTTCCCAGCCTTACTTCTCGAATATCCCATCCTTAATTTCTAGCCCAAATTATTTCACATATGAAATAATGCTCCTTACAGAAATTCCAACAGAAATTTTGTATCTAGGCCAGGTTATAAAACAGAGGCCTGTGATTTCGGGTCTTTAATGACTCTACTCTTCCTGGAATAAAAAATGCCTGAGCATGCACCTTGTTCCGGGAGGAGTACTTTATGGCTACCAACTCCCCCCACCCTGCCCACTCCCACCCTGACAGCTGCTGGGTCCAGCTGGAAGCTCTCCCAAGGTTAATCCGCTGCTTACCCTACTTTTTCCGAAGTAGTTTACCCTTCCCTAGACTTGAACTTTAAATTGAAGTTTATATCCTTTTTCTAAGAGTCCTTTTCCATCTTCCTGTACATCCTGACTGCGATCATGACCTGAGGCTCACAGCCAGTGGTCCCACCCAATGAAACTTGAGATAGGATTCAGGTGAATCCAAATTTCCAGTGGGAGATTCCCAAAATAAATATGCCCCTCTCCACTGCTCACAAAAAGTCACTGCCCTGGCAAACCACATTTTCTTCCCCCCAGAGGACTGGATCATACTGCTCAAGTGGATTTTATGTTTGAATGTTTCCTGTGTGTCCAGAACTTGGATAAGCTCTCTACTTCTATTATCTAAAACTAATATTTGCAAGACATCCACGGCTGTTGGCCCATTGCAAGTAAGAAACTAGGGCTTGGAGAAGTTGACGTGCCTTTGGTCAACCAGCTATTCAGTGACAGAGACAAACTGCGAACAAACGCTACCTAACTCCTGTGCTTAAATGCTCTGCACGTAGCACTCCCTGATGGAAATTAGTCTTCTAAAAGTAGTCCTCGCACTCCGTCAGTAATGCTGCACTCTGAGCATTAGCGCACTGATCCTGATGGACAAGGTCCACCCAGTCCAACTGTTTAGCACAGTAACCACAGGAGTTAGGAGGACAGCAAAGGAATTTATTGAGAATGGCTGAAACCACATTGTACCATGAACACCACATGCACTAAAATGTTTAGTTTAGCTTAGTCATTTTATATGCAGGGAGTATAAATTTTTATTATACTAATAAAGATTACACAGAGTTCTAATGCTCATTTTCTTTTAGATGCCACTAAAGAAATGACTTTGTGCTGGTCTGATCTATGATTCCGTCTTTACCTTTATTTTTCAAGCTCCACTTGGCTCTTGCACCTCCTACCCTGGTTTGATTCCTAGTTCCCCAGCCCTCTGAAGGTCATAACCTTGAAGCAGGCCTTGATTACCATTTATAGCAGTATTTATCAAAATGCAGGCTTTGATCCTGTATGCGTGATTACTGAGTCACTCAATCAATGTAGTAAGTTGTGACCAGTATTTAAAACACAATGACATCAAAGTGAAAGTTGCTCTGTCATGTCTGAGTCTTTGCAGCTCCATGGACTGTAGCCCGCCAGACTCCTCTGTCCATGGGATTCTCCAGGCAAGAACACTGGAGTGGGTTGCCATTGCCTTCTCCAGGGGATCTTCCCAACCCAGGGATCAAACCTGGGTCTCCTGCATTGCAGGTGGACTCTTTTCTGTCTGAGTCACCAGGGAAGCCCTAAACAATTCTAAAAAACAATAAAATTTAATATAATAGAAAATATCATGGTACATCTCAATGTTTCACAAACTTTTGGTTTAATTGCATTAAAACATGTAGAGGTCTATATTTATTACATCTTTAGATCACAGCCCAAAAAGTTTGGAAAAATACTAACGTACAGAAACTCTCTGCATACATGCCTGTTTAAATGGTCAATTTCTGTGTTCAGAATCTTAGAAACAGAGTATTCAAGGAAGGTTCTTTACTTTCTATCATGAATAAGCATGATAATATGCCTTTGTAATATGCCTTCTTTGTAAGAAGGCTAAGTCTTAATAACATTGTCCCTTGGCTGTAGCCTCTCAGTTACTTTACTGTTTTATTTCATTTATTTTATTATTTATTTATTCCATTGATTTATGTTCTTCATTAGCTAATCTGGGAGACTTCATATGATATTTCTTCTTTCTGAAGGTATCCATAGTGTTGGGGCCAGGGGGCTTCCCTGGTGACTTGGTGGTAAAGAATCCGCCTGCAACGCAGGAGATGTGAGCTTGATCCCTGGATCGGGAAGATCCCCTGCAGGAGCGCATGGCAATCCATTCCAGGATTCTTGCCTGGAGAATCCCATGGACAGAGGAGGCTGGCGGGCTACAGTCCATAGGGTCACAAAGAATTGGACACGTTGAAGTGACAACATGCACGCAAGTAGTGTTGGGGGCATGACTTAGTCCTTGTGACAGTCACTTGAGATGCTAAGAGAATACAGAGGACAAAAAAGAGGAGACAGGGAGGAGATAACAGTGAAGTGAGGGGAAAGAGAAGCCTTGAGAGCCATGCTGGCAACCCTAGCGTCTAACAGGTTTTCCACGGAGTTTCTAACCCTGTTAGATGCTAGTCCCACAGTTTTTGTCATTTAGTTGCTAAATCGTGTCCAACTCTTTTGCGACCCCATGGGCTGTAGCCCACCAGGCTCCTCTGTCCTTATATTTCCCAGTTAAGAATACTGGAGTGGGTTGCCATTTCCTGCTCCAGGGGATCTTCCTGACCCAGGGGTCGAACTCATGTTTCCTGAATTGGCATATGGATTCTTTATCACTGAGCCACCTGGGATGCCCTAGTCCCACATTTTACTTTCAGCTAAATATGCCTCAGATGTATATCTTGGGAGTTGGAAAAATAGCCCCAGTCAGTTAGATTCCTGAGGTCTTTTCTCACCGTTAAGGAAACTGCTAGTACTTTAACAATATGTATGACTGGCTGGCGTATGCCTGCTAATGCTGAAAAAACACTGTGATAATTCCAGAAGCCTTTTAGTCAAATGCCTCTTCCTAGACCTGAAGTCCCTTGTCATTCACTGTACACATGATTTTTTTTTCTTTTTATCTCTCTCTAGCAAGAGCTGGAACAAATTGTGACTGTTAACTATTATTGTTTTTATTTTTAATTTGTTTTAATTGGACGCTAATTACTTTACAATATTGTGGTGGTTTTTGCCATACATTCACATGAATCAGCCATGGGTGTACATGTGTTCGCCATCCTGCCCCTCCCTCCCCATCCCATTATCGTTAAATAAATCACATCAAGGTCTATATGCACTTCTCAGATATATTTTACATTATTGCAACAAATATATAATTCTTATGAGAAATCTCTGTGCAAACATTGTGTTAGCTTGTTATTTATTGCTGCCACCCAATGAATGATCATGACCAGCCCAATGAGGTCACTTAAAATGGGGCAATGCGGTTATAACTGGATGACTTTTATGCTGATCATTCCTACCCTATAACTGGTTAGCAAAGGGGTCAGAAACTTTCCTGTTTGTAGCAGACACCTTTGGACATGGCTGTCTGTTTATTCTCAGAACGGATAGGGATGGAGGAAGGTATTCTTATCTGCTCAGACATATGAGAAAAGGAAATATAAGCAGGAAGAAGGTAAAACCAGTACATAATAAAAATGCCATGTGCTTCTGTTTGGAGCAGAGAATTAAAACAGCAAAATAACCCTCAGATATCTCCTTAGGTTTCCTATAGTCCTGAAATATCTAACAGATTGCTTATTCTACATCTAGTATATATCCCCAAACACATCTATGGAAAAACGCGCACATGGATATTCCTAACAATATTATTCATAATAGCTAAAAAATGGAGGAAAGCTCAAATGTCCAAAGTAACAAATGGATAAATAAAATGCTGTGTATCCCCACAATGAAATATCATTTAACAACAAAAAGAAATGGAGTACAATATATGATACAACATGAGTGAGCCTTGAAAACTGGCCAAGTGAAATAAGCCAGTCACAAAAGGTCACATGCTGTATAACTCCATTTATATTAAGTGTCTCAGGAAAAAGAAATCTATAGAGACAGGAAGTCAGTTAGGATTGCCTAGGGTTAGCATGGGGAAACAGATGGGGAGTGAGCATGGGTATGGAGTTTCTTTTTGGGGCGGTAACTCAATGTTCCAAGATTAGGTTATGGTGATGGTTGCACAACTTCATAAACAAACTAAAAGTCAGTGACTGTACACTTTCAATAGACAAATATTGTGGTGTGTAAATAATATCTCAGTAAAGTTTTATGTCTATCTAGCTCAAAGAAAGAAGTTATTCTCTGAGTTCGGTAAACACTGATAGACTGGGTCCTACTAAAAGAAAAAACTAGCCATTTCTGAAATGAATGCTTTCCTAGAGGTTAGTTCTAAAATGGACTCTTAAAATAAAAATTTTAAAAGACTTTAACATTGCATCTAAACTCCCTCTATAAAGTAAACAATTTCAAAGTCCAAAAGCCACACATTCTGTTTAAAAAAGAAAAATGTGTGACTTTATGACAGTGTATGTTGGTATCACGTGTAGCCAAAAGAAAACCAAAAATGAGTCAAATTTTCCTTTCACGGTTCCTTATACCAGCATAGAATGTTTACCCTGTAGTGTAGCAGAAGTCCAAGTTGCATTTTGGCATTTTCTTTGTTAGTATAGTACACGAAGCAGGCTTCTCAGATGGCTCAGTGGTAAAGAATCTGCCTGCCAATGCAGGAGACACTGGTTGGATCCCTGGGTCAGAAAGATCCCTTGCAGGAGGAAAGGGCAACCCACTCCAGTATTCTTGCCTGGAAAATTACATGGACAAGAGAGGAGCCAGGTGGGCTACAGTCCATGGAGTTGCAAAGAATCGGCCACTACTGAGCAAGCACAGACCATAGCTCACTAAAGTGGCTTCTGGAGTGGTGGGGTTTGGGGAGTGAGAACAAGAGTTAGCAATCACGAGAAAGGGAATTAAAATCTAATCATTGCTATTAATGATATGACCTAGAGTATCTGCATGAGATTCAGGCAGAACATCAAGACACCATAAACAAAGCTCAAGTGTTTTGACTTTTCAGCACCTTCTCCTAGACTGATGTCTTCCCCCTCCAACCCCAACTCCTAAATAATGTAAACAAAATTCTGGCCAAGCAATATATAACTGCTAAGATAGAGTCAAAGGACCACGGGAAAGAAATTATCTTGTAAAACCGGTCATTTATTCTCATTTTAATTCAAGTTGGTTCCCTCATATCACCCTGTGCGTTCATATTTTAGAAGTGCTTTGCATTTGCACAAAGGTGAGAATCTATGTTGGTCATAGAAACCTCTGGCAATCTTCGTTACTCCTCAGAATGCCTTAATGGTTCTGTCCAAGCAGATACTATTTAATTTTTCCTCTAATGTAATTTTGTAGGTGTCAATCTTCGATACCAAGATATGTATTTCAAAATGTGTCCTTCAGGAACACACTAAAAAAAAAGCTACGTTAGGCCCACAGTAACACGAAGCTAAATATTGAACATGTAATGAAAAGACTGTAAAAATGAAAAGAACAGGAAATCCAAACTTTGTTCCCGTCTTGCCATTAATAATTAATGGATAACCTTAAATGATATATTTTTTGGAGTCTCGTTTCTTCATCTGTTAAATGAGACACCTGAACTAGAGTTTCATTTGGAGACAAAATTTTCTTGACACCGTGTCAGAATTTTTCTCCACTTTACTCTTTCCTTATTCTCCTCACTTGCTTTGTCCTTTCACCCTCTGTAGGTGGCCTTTATCTACAAGGATACAGGGTGAATGAGCAGACCCTTAGTGTCAACCAATCAGTAATTGAACTCAAGCCTCCATCAGAAGAATTTAAGACTTTCTATTTCTGTGCAGAAAATAAGACAGAAAATCAACGGTAAGTCAAGTCTGTGTATTTCTTCTTTGTCGGTCCTGACAAGAGCTTTCTAAGAAAACCTTTGTATTCATTTTCCAACCTCAGCTCAACATCTTCTACTAAATATTCCCCTTTCTTTGCATTGTTCCTATAGTTAATATTCCTCAGGATTTTTTTCTTTCAATATACAGAAGATGATTCTTCTAGAAGTAATTTTTTTAATGAAAAAGGAGTCCATAGTTCCCCCCAAGCTAACTCAGGCTTCAATATAAAAAATTCACTAACACTATAACCTGTAAATATTAATTTATTATTAAATAAAATATTAATTTTTCAATTCACAGATTGGCTGTTTCACCACATTTCACTTAACTCTTATTGATATGTCCATCTGGTCAGATGTTCAGTTTTGTTATAAGTAGTTGAAGGGCATAGGACTTATCCATCTAAACGGATACGTTCAGTATCCAACTTGGTATGCACAAACGGGCACTTGTTTCATAATGATGCTGAAAAAAACCAGCAGGAAAGCTAACAGAGACAAAACCAAGAAGCAGAGCAGGCACTTGGAGGACCTTCCTTCATCACCCAAGTCTGCCTGACCTAACTGCAAGCCCCTAGACACTCGTGTTCACTGTCTCCCATTCCTACCCTCAACTGATGGTGACCATCCAGACACTGTCTTCCAGCTGTCTGGATAAAAGGGATCTAATCAAGAAGTTTATAGTGACTTATTACAACAAAGGACGGGGGAAAGCTTTCAGGGCCATTTGGAAGAACAAGATTCATTGTTTCAACCCAAAGAGATAAAACTCCCAAAGTAGAATTTTAGGAATCTCCAGCAAGTAACCATTTGGAAAAGGGAAAAAGGACCTTCTTAGGCCTTCCCCCATTATGTAACCTTCCTGTCCCACTAACCCCTAAGCAAGGGCTAGATGGCAGAACAATGACTAGAGAATTGCTAGATATTTCCCAAGATCTTCCTCAGACTTGTGCTGTATAATCTGGTGGCAGATTAAGATTGTCCTTTGAAGGCGAGCTTTAGCAGGCATATTAGAAAAAGGGCCAATGAAACAAAGTTAACTCCCAGCTGATAAAATTTACAGCTTCTCGAAGAGAGAAAGTTAACTAGTTAGATCTCACTGCCAAATCCATGAGTGGGTACTATAAAGAGGAAGCAATATTAAGTCATTAAAGAAATATTTCAAAGTAGAAGGGCGACAGTCTAAGTATGGTTTTGGGGACTCTGGTTCCAAAAGATAGCCCACTCGCAAAAAGTAGTAAAATAAGTCTAGGAAATGATAGAAATCATATTCAGAGATTTCTATCAATCTCAGAGAATCTGAGAGTATATTAATTCAGTGTTTCCGAGACATACTGCTAAAAGGAATCCTGGGTGACTCCCCTTAACTCCCACTGCATAAGCTATCTGACTCAAACCATTTTTTAAAAAATAATGCCTATTAACCACTTTTAGAATAAACATTATATGGGCAAATTTTATAATATATTATCCAAGAAAGTGAAAGGAATGGAGAAGATGAGAGGGGAGATTTAACTAGAGTTTGCATTAGCTTCCACAACGTGATGAAGGACTATTTGGCCCTAACAGCAATGTTTGATCACTGTACATTTGATCAACCAAACTTTAGAGAGAAACAGTAAAATACTAGTAATGATTTTAAAAGGCCCGTAGCTTTGGTATACGCTCTTCTGGCCGGGTTATTTATATTAACTTTACTTCATAGTTATCACTGCATATTTCTCTTCTGGTGTTTTACCTTTTTGTTCAATCCAAAACATGAGGATCCTGGTTACTATATTAATTTCAAAGTAAATATCCAAGAGAAACAGCTGTAAAATAAATCAAAAGACTTTGTAACATTTCATGTCCCTAGAGAACAATTTTTTAATGAATTGTCCTGTACTATTACTTCCACAGCTGGATTACAGCTCTGAAAATGTCCATCAAAAAATGGCTTCCTTTGCACCAGGCTATTCAAGACTTCATGAACCGACCTCTAGAGGAGACCAGAATGTGACTGAAATCCTAATCTTAAGAGAAAGGATCCACAAAATCACCACTAGCCAGTTACAAAAAGAAATAAAAACATTTATCATTATATAGCTTTGCAAGTGAATGTTCCTCTGATATATTTAACTATTGTGATGGCTATAATTTTGATTTTGAACCAAAATACCAAAATACAATATGACATTCAGATAACTTATATTAACATCATTAATAATTTCATGTTTTCCCCCTCAAAGCAGCACGTTAGCATCAAAATATAGTATGCTGCATATCTCTGGCTTTTTGAAAGCATAAGTACAATAAAAGCTGATTTATTTTATTTTTCTTTTATATTCTTTGCTAAATATTCCACCCTGTGCTTTGGCTGTAGGCTTCCTAGAACGTCTGCAAGTCATGATGTGGGAAGTTGATACTTGGGAAATTTAGGCTCATGAAAATGAAGTGGCTCAAATGAGCAAATATTTCAGCTAAACAAGGACCTTTCTGTTAGGTTATCTTGAAATCAAGTGACCCAAATGCCTCTCAAAATTTCCTGTATAAAAGAAAAGAATTATTGTTATAAAAATAAAACAAGGAAATAAGACTGAGTTTAGGGGAGAAAACTCAGAGGCATGGGTCATATTACCTGAATTGTCATCTGAATATCTATCACACATCAAAAGGAAAGCACAAAATAAATCAAGAATGTTCTATTCTTGCTCCTGAACGTGAAATTCAGAGAAATTCAAGAGTGAATTCCCAGCACTGAGTTCCTTTCTGGGTGGAACAATCCAAGTGTGCATCCCAGATGCTGTGGTTCACTCAGAAGCCCCACACCCTCACTAACGCAGCATGGAACACAGCTTTCAGGGCGTCCACCGGTCAGAGTCAAGCACTCTGGAGCAACTCAGTTCAGTTCAGTCTCTCAGTTGCGTCTGACTCTTTGCGACCCCATGAACCGCAGCACGTCAGGCCTCCCTGTCCATCACCAACTCCTGGAGTTCACCCAAACTCATGTCCATTGAGTCGGTGATGCCTTCCAACAAGCTCATCCTCTGTTGTCCCCTTTTCCTCCTGCCTTCAATCTTTCCCAGAGTCAGGGTCTTTTCTGATGAGTCAGCTCTTCGCATCAGGAGGCCAAAGTATTGGAGTTTCAGCTTCAACATCAGTCCTTCCAATGAACATCTAGGACTGATCTCCTTTAGGATGGACTGGTTGGATCTCCTTGCAGTCCAAGGGACTCTCAAGAGTCTTCTCCAACACCACAGTTCAAAAGCATCAATTATTTGGTGCTCAGCTTTCTTTTTTTTTTTTTTTTATTTTATTTTATTTTTAAACTTTACAAATTGTATTAGTTTTGCCAAATATCAAAATGAATCTGCCACAGGTATACATGTGTTCCCCATCCTGAACCCTCCTCCCTCTTCCCTCCCCATACCATCCCTTTGGGTGGTCCCAGTGCACCAGCCCCAAGCATCCAGTATCGTGCATTGAACCTGGACTGGCAACTCGTTTCATATATGATATTATACATGTTTCAATGCCATTCTCCCAAATCTTCCCACCCTCTCCCTCTCCCACAGAGTCCATAAGACTGTTCTATACATCAGTGTCTCTTTTGCTGTCTCGTACACAGGGTTATTGTTAGCATCTTTCTAAATTCCATATATATGCGTTAGTATACTGTATTGGTGTTTTTCTTTCTGGCTTACTTCACTCTGTATAATAGGCTCCAGTTTCATCCACCTCATTAGAACTGATTCAAATGTATTCTTTTTAATGGCTGAGTAATACTCCATTGTGTATATGTACCACAGCTTTCTTATCCATTCATCTGCTGATGGACATCTAGGTTGCTTCCATGTCCTGGCTATTATAAACAGTGCTGCGATGAACATTGGGGTACACGTGTCTCTTTCCCTTCTGGTTTCCTCAGTGTGTATGCCCAGCAGTGGGATTGCTGGATCATAAGGCAGCTCTATTTAGTCCAACTCTTACATCCATACATGACCACTGGAAAAACCATAACCTTGACTAGACGGACCTTTGTTGGCAAAGTAATGTCTCTGCTTTTTAATATACTGTCTAGGTTGGTCATAACTTTCCTTCCAAGGAGTAAGAATCTTTTAATTTCATGGCTGCAATCACCATCTGCAGTGATTTTGGAGCCCAGAAAAATAAAGTCAGCCACTGTTTCCACTCTTTCCCCATCTATTTGCCATGAAGTGATGGGACTGGATGCCTCATGACCATAATAAAAACTTGAAAAACTTCATAAAATAATTGTATTTTGGACTCACAAGGACCTAACAGTTCAGCCTCTCTTCCTTGTGGCTGAGGCTCAAACATCAATGTTGGCACAGTGGGTGCTGAGCCCTGGAGCTGAGACCAGGTCTTAACCCCTCCATCCAGCATTGTCCCCACTCATCCTACAGCCCCTCTTTGTGCGCAAGAATGTGGGGGGTTTCACAGAGATGGTGCGACTACCCACCTCTCAAACCTGTGGGATGTGTCTAGTCTTGGAGAACTGAAAACCACTGATTATAGAAATAAATCATATTTATGTTTCTAGTCTCATGGAAGGCCTTCAAGTTAATTCAAGTTACATCCTCTTCCAGAGACTCTTAAATGCAAAAAAGATTCAAAACTCATGCCATTTTTCCTACATATTTCACCTCTGTCCCTCCACCCAGAAGACCAAACTCTTCAAGTTAATGGCTACAGTTTGCAGCTGTCATTGAACACAACTCAGATAAAGGAGGCTTATGAGTGTGTGAACATATCCAACTTGGTTCCCATCCTACGAGAAGTTGCCTGAATGAACTCATGCCCTAACAGGCATGCTGTAGTCCTCTGACCAACTTAATACCATAATCTGAAATATTCAATTAGCAATAACAGATAGCCCTCTGTTCTGACAGTGGTCCCTTTGTTCGCCAGCATTTGTCATGATAATAATGAGGACTTTCAGCAGGGGCATCATCAGTAATGTTCCTGTCCGAAACCTGGAGCTCACACATCCTCTCCCCAGCGGAGCCCCCGCCTTTCTGGAGCCCCGCCAAGGCATGCACAAACTGTGCCGTTACCAGGCATCCAGCTAGTGGCCACAGCCAACTGTAACACTGGCATGAAGCTTTCCCCTTTAGGAGAAACATAAAAGCAACTACCTCAGTAAAATGTGAATACCGTTGTCTCAAAATTAAGCAATCGTGTAAATCACTTGAAAGTGAAAGGTATAGCAACATTCAAAGTTCAGAGCTACTCTTCAAAAACTACTGCAGTTATTCCTGGAAGGTTCTAGAGATCTAAAAAATCCAAGACATATTAACTAAAAAGTTTTATGTGAGCATTTTCATGTGGAGAGGATTTTATGTGGTTATTAAGGGATATGTAACTCCCAAACAACTTTTTAGTTCTAAGACTAAGAACATATCCCAAGATCCACAAGATTTCCATCCTCAATAGGAATATCAGGGAGGGAAAAGTACAGACCAGCCGTCTACATAAGCCCTTTCTGATTGCACATTTTAGGGTCAGCCCACCTTTTAGCGAATCAAGGAGAGTTCCCCACTGGCCCAAGTGTCAGTGAGTCAATAAAGGTTCACTGAGCACGTACTGTGGGTGAAGGTGCCAGTTGCCACCAGTGTGGTACCGTTCAGGAGAGGCAGAACAAGTTGTTCAAAGCATGCTCTCTGCAGCCAGAGGGCCTGAGGTCAGCTTCTACTGGGCCACGTCCTGGCTGCGACCTTGGGCGGATTACTTTAACTCTCCCAGTTTGAGTTTCCTTATCAATGAATGGAGACACAGTGTCTGTCACACGTGCTTATGAGAATTAAATGAACAGTGTGTGAAAAGCCCTGTAACAGTGAGCAGCCCCAGTGAATCCTCAACACAATTATCAACATCGTTAGCAGGAGACTGTCAGCTCGTTATATACAGATCTCCCATTTCTGTGGACACCTTCAGAAAAAAATACATAGTGTCTCTTTCACTTCATTACCTGAAGATGGAGAGAGTGGAGGTGAGCGCCATCTTCTTTTTTTTTTAATTTTTATTGGAGTATAGTTGATCTATAATGTTTCCTTCTTTAATAGAGAGGGCCAAATAGTTTCAGAATTTCAGAGCAGCATAATATTGCCTATTTGGAGCCTCTAGGACTCACCTGCAGGTGTCAAAACTCTGCTAGCCCAACTCCTTAGTAAATTTGAAAGATTTCCCATCAGCAATCCCAGAAGTCCTAAGTTAGGCCCAAATTATTCTCAGAAGGTCCCTGCGGGCCTAAGTTGGGCTGATCTAACACCAATTCTTATTCCACCTCATCTGGTGACAATGTGCTACTCTAAGGAAAACCCCTGGACTGTTCTGTACTTGGGAATTACATTTGGTAAGGTTAAATTAATGAAAGATCCCTGCCATGCCCCCCTGTCCTTCAGTATCTCCTGGAGTTTGCTCACATTCATGTCCATTAAACTGGTGATGCTATCTAAGCATCTCAGTCTCTGCTGCCCTCTTCTCCTTCTGCCCTCAATCTTTCCCAGCATTAGTGTCTTTCCAATAAGTCAGCTTGTCACAGCAGGTGGCCAAAGTACTGCAGTTTCACTTCAGCCTCAGTTCCTCCAATGAATATTCAGGGTTGATTTCCTTTAGGATCAACTGGGCAGATCTCCTTGCAGTCCAAGGGACTCTCAAGAGTCTTCTCCAACACCACAGTTCAAAAGCATCAGTTCTTTGGAAGTCAGCTTTCTTTATGGTCCAACTCTCACATCCATATGTGACTACTGGAAAAACCACAGCTTTGACTATACAGAACTTTGTAGGCAGAGTGATGTTTCTGCTTTTTAATACACTGTCTAGGTCTGTCATAACTTTTCTTCCAAGGAGCAAGCATCTTTTAATTTCATGATTGCAGTCACCATCCGTAATGATTTAGGAGCCCAAGAAAATAAAATCCATCACTGCTTCCACTTTTCCCCTTCTGTTTGCCAAGAAGTGATGGGAATGGATGCTATGATCTTAGTTTTTTGAATGTTGAGCTTTAGGCCAGTTTTTTTCATTCTCCTCTTTGACCTTCATCAAGAGGCTCTTTAGTTCCTCTTCGCTTTCTGCTATTAGGGTGGTATCATCTGAAAATCTGAGATGTTGTTAATATTTCTCCTAGCAATCTTTATTCCAGCTTGTAATTCATCCAGCCTGGCATTTTGCCTGATGTACTCTGCATAGAGTTTAAATAAGCAGGTGACAACATACAGCCTTGTCATACTCCTTTGTCAATTTTAAACCAGACAGTTGTTCCATGTTCAGTTCTAACTGTTGCTTCTTGACCTACATACAGGTTTCTCAGGAGGCAGGTAAGGTGGTCTGGTATTTCCACCTCTTTAAGAATTTTCCATAGTTTGTTGTGATCCACACACCAGGAACTTCTCTGGTGGCTCAGTGGTAAAGAATCCACCTGCAATGCAAGAGACACGGATTTGATCCCTGGGTCAGGAAGAACCCCTGGAGAAGGAAATGGAAACCCATTCCAGTATTCTTGCTTGGGAAATCCCAAGGACAGAGGAGCCTGGTGGGCTACTGTCCATGGGGTCGCAAGAGTTGGACACGACTTAGGGACTAAATCACCACAACCCATCTCTCCAGCTAACTACCACTTTTTTTCATTATATCAAGGACCTCAAAATGACTTGAGGAGTCCATCTATTGAGTGAGAGTGGAAGTCAAACCAGCCCAAGGACTTCTCCATGAAGTACTTGGCCCTAAATTACGTATGTATATTGTTGGTTAAAAAATATCCCTTCACGTTGTTTCCAAATCTGTCTTTTTAGAATGGAACCCATTCCTGAACAGAGAATTTTCATTCAGTGATCTTGACATGCTATGAATACCTTGTTGGACATGTTGACAAGGTTCTGAATATACTAATAGATTATTTGATCAATCATTTGAAGCATAATGGGAAGGATCTCACATCTGTAATTATTCATATAATGACTCAGGGAGGTAGGAATACATCTCTTTTACTTACTGTCTTCCCTGAGGCTAACACAGTATCCAGCATACCTTAACCATTCAATATTCATACAGTAAAAACATAAATAAATGAATTCCAATTATTAGTCTTATTACAGATGAAAATTAAATCTGCTAATTTAATTCTGAGTTGCATTAGGACTTTATAGAAAGATAAGATATTAATATATTGTATTAAGATTAATGTATTATTTGTGCACTTAGTCACTCAGTCATGTCTGACTCTTTGTGACCCCAT
Organism: Bos indicus; assembly: GCF_029378745.1. Lineage (NCBI taxonomy): Eukaryota > Metazoa > Chordata > Mammalia > Artiodactyla > Bovidae > Bos > Bos indicus. The sequence continues at coordinate 102,208,843 of NC_091766.1, read as the reverse complement.
GGACTGTAGCTTGCCCGGCTCCTCTGTACATAGGGATTCTCCAGGCAAGAATACTGGAGTGGGTTGCCATGTCCTCCTCCAGGGGATCTTCCAAACCCAGGGATTGAAGCCAGGTCTCCTGCATTGCAGGCAGACTCTTTAACATCTGAGCCACCTGGGAAGCCCTAAGATACTAAAATTGTGACATATTATAGAACCAAAAGGCAAGAATGCACCTAAGAGGCAGTCTCAGTGGGAACTGAAGCATAAGAAGGAACCCAAAATATCTTCTGTTTCTGCTCTGTGGCTTATTGTGTCACTTCATTCTTATTTTTCTCTGCAAGTTGACTTTGGTGGACACAGAGAATGAATATATGAATTTTAAGTCAAAATCCGAAGAAGAATCATAGCCTTTTGACAAGATGCACACATGGAGATTGCCTAACCTTCACATTCATAAAGTCTGTGGCTAGAGGATGGGGTAGAAAAGGCTTCATAGCAATCATAGCTAGCATGAGCGTCTTAGGGTGAGGTACCTGCATATCGCTAGTAACAGTAAGGGCTTACACAGCAGCACTGACAGAAGAGCAAAACTAAAAAAGCGATCTTCCCTCTTATCCAAGATGAGATATAGGAAGGAGCCATCCTAGTTTAAAGGCAGTTGCTACCACGCAGAAGTACATGCTGTGACTTCACTCTCAGATGCTTTAAAGTTGTATTCCTTAGCTTGAATAATGGGGTCCAGAATTGATATCTGGGGACTTGCCTGGTGGCTCAGACAGTAAAGAATCTGCCTGCAATGTGGGAGACCTGAGTTTGATCCCTGGGCTGAGAAGATCTCCTGGAGAAGGAAATGACTACCCACTCCAGTATTCTTGCCTGGAGAATTCCATGGACAGAGGAGCCTGGTGGCAATGTTGTGTTCCTTACCTTGAATGATGGGACCCAGGATTGATATCTAGCCATTTGCTATTCAAGTTAAATGTCTATCAGAGTCTTGAGTGATTAGGGTGACCATATAATTTAGCTTCCAACTCAGGACATTTTGAGAGGAGATACTATTAATAATTATGCTGAGACAATGGATGTAAGCAGGAAATGTCTCAGGCAAAGTGAGACATATGTCACCTTATGAATAATGTACAAACTGGTATTCTCCGCTTCCTCACCCACATAGAGGAATATGATTTTAGCTGACAGATTCAAAGTTTGTATTCAAGTTTGCATGTTCTCCCTGTGAGAGAATAATTTCTATTTTTCAATACCAATTCCAACAAATTGAAAGAGACTGATTACTCATGACCAAGGAGGTGGGGTCACAAGATAAGAAAGTAGATTCTTATCTACTGGTAGCATTATTTTGCAGGTAACTCTGCAATCCTAACCCTATTTCTCTTTGGAATGGAGTAGGGGGAGGAAGCATTGTATTTCCAGAAAAATGGAGACTTGGGGAAGCCAAATGTTGGGATTTTATCCTACTCAAAAAGTTGAATGATATACAAGAGTCCTAGAAATGAAAAAAATCCCCAACAAAATGACTATACAATGAGTTCACCTGCTGTAGTGCCAAGGATGCTTACACACAGAGATTCCTGTGTCAGAGACAAAGGACTTTACTACTCACAGCAAAAGCAGCCATTGCCCACCACTATTAAGCTGGAGCCTGTTGCATTGGTTCCAGCATCACCAACTGGCCACACTACCTGCAGTAAGTCATTTGGTTTTTCAGCCATTTAGTCTCCTCACTTTTATTTTTGTGCTATGTGGAGCCTTAAATGGGTTTTAAACTAGTTCACTTAGGCAACAGTTGAGAAATTACTGTTTTTCCTCAGCTTATAAGAAATAATGGAATCAATTATTCTGTACTTTTAAAAGGTTAATATGTTATACCGCAAATCACTCTATAGTTTGAGATTTTGAGGATGGTATGAAAAGTGAAAGCGTTAGTTGCTCAGGCATGTCTGACTCTTTGTGACCCCATGGACTAAGCCTATCAGGCTCCTCTGTCCATGGAATTCTTCAGGCAAGATTACGAGAGTGGGTACCCATTCCCTTCTCTTGAGCATCTTCCTGACCCAGGGATCAAACACGGGTCTCCTGCATTGCAGGAGAATTCTTTACCATCTGAACCACCAAGGATGGGAGTTATCTGTAATTAAAATTATAAATATAAAACCAGAGACTCCTTTCGGTGGTGTACGTGCTGTCGCTCAGTAATGTCCAACTTTGCAACACTATGGACTATAACCAGCCAGTCTCCTCTCTCCATGGGATTCTCTCAGCACGAATACTGGAGTGGATTACCATTTTCTTTCCTCCTCCAGGGGATCTTCCCAACCCAAGGATCGAACACGCATCTCCTGTGTCTCCTTGCATTTGTAGGGGGATTCTTTACTGAACCACCTGGAAAGCCCCCTTTTGCTGGGCACTATTCATATCTACTACTGTGGGCAAGAAGCCCCTAGAAGAAATGGAGTAGACTTCATAGTCAACAAAAGAGTCCAAAGTGCTATACTTGGGTGAAATCTTAAAAATGACAGATTGATCTCTGTTTGTTTCCAAGGCAAAACCATTCAATATCACGGTAATCCAAGTCTATGCCCCAACCAATAATGCTGAAGAATCTGAAGTGGAATGGGTCTACGAAAACCTACAAGACCTTCTAGAACTAACACCCCAAAAAGATATCCTTTTCATTATAAGGGACTGGGATGCAAAAGTAGGAAGTCAAGAGATACCTGGAGTAACAGGCAAATTTGGCCTTGGAGTGCAGAATTGTACTCATCTCACACGATGGATGGCATCGCTGACTCAATGGACGTGAGTCTCAGTGAACTCCGGGAGTTGGTGATGGACAGGGAGACCTGGCGTGCTTCGATTCATGGGGTCGCAAAGAGTCGGACACAACTGAGTGACTGATCTGATCTGATCACACGCTAGTAAAGTAATGCTCAAAATTCTCCAAGCCAGGATTCAACAGTACGTGAACTGTGACTTCCAGATGTTCAAGCTGGAATTAGAAAAGGCAGAGGAACCAGAGATCAAAATGCCAACATCTGCTGGATCATCAAAAAAGCAAAAGAGCTGCAGAAAAATATCTGCTTTATTGACTACACAAAAGTCTTTGACTGTGTGGATCACAACAAACTGTGGAAAATTCTGAAAGAGAGGAGTACCAGACCACCTTACCTGCCTCCTGAGAAATCTGCATGCAGGTCAAGAAGCAAGAGTTAGAACTGGACATGGAACAACAGACTGGTTCCAAATAGGAAAAGGAGTCCATCAATGCTGTATATTGTCACCCTGCTTATTTAACTTATATGCAGAGTACATCATGAGAAACGCTGGCTGGATGAAACACAAGCTGGAATCAAGATTGCCAAGAGAATTATCAATAACCTCAGATATGCAGATGAATGAAGAACCACCCTTAGGGCAGAAAACAAAGAGGAACTAAAGAGCCTCTTGATGAAAGTGAAAGAGGAGAGTGAAAAAGCTGGCTTGAAACTCAACATTCAGAAAACTAAGATCACGGCATCTGGTCCCATCACTTCATGGCAAATAGATGGGGAAACAATAGAAGCAGTGACAGACTTTATTTTGGGGGCTCCAAAATCACTGCAGGTGGTGACAGCAGCCATGAAATTATAAGACATTTGTTCCTTGGAAAAAAAGCTATTACCAACTTAGACACCATATTGAAAAGCAGAGACATTACTTTGTCAGCAAAGGTGAGCCTAGTCAAAGCTATGGTTTTTCCAGTGGTCATGTATGGATGTGAGAGTTGGACTGTAAAGAAAGCTGAGCACCAAAGAATTGATATTTTTGATCTGTGGTGTTGGAGAAGACTCTTGAGAGTCCCTTGGACTGCAAGGAGATCCAACCAGTCCATCCTAAAGGAAATCAGTCCTGAATATTCATTGCAAGGACTGATGATGAAGTTGAAACTCCAATACTTGGCCACCTGATAAGAAGAGCTGACTCATTTGAAAAGACCCTGATGCTGGGAAAGATTGAGGGCGGGAGGAGAAGGGGATGACAGAGGATGAGAGGTTGGATGGCATCACTGACCCAATGGACATGACTTTGAGTAAACTCCAGGAGTTGGTGATGGACAGGGAAGTCTGGCGTGCTGCAGTCCATGAGATTGCAAAGAGTCAGGCATGACTGAGTAACTGAACTGAACTGAAACCATATAATGCTGGAATCAAACTTGACCCATTTATAGAGCTCTACCACTGTTTTCATTTAGCAGGAAAGCAATGAAGTGTTATGTTGTGAGTGTGAGTTTGAAACAGGAACTCTCATGGGTGAATGCCTTTGAACCACACCAAATCCTTTCTTTTGCTAAAATCCCCCTTCAGACTTTCCAACTGACTATACGTATTTGTCCTTTATGCTTCATCAGTTTCTCAACTTGTAGATAAAAATAAAATGTTTTGCTCAGTGAATCTGTTCAATTGTAGTCACTGTAATTATGACTTTATTTTTAAATGATCCATGTGGTATTTTTTATGCTGTATAATAAATTAAAAATTTGTTTTGGGGAATTTCACTCTATTTTTTGTAGCAGCATAAGGTAACAGTTTTGCTCTACTTTCAAACAGACTTTTCACTCTATCTTCTCTCACTGTCCTCTGGAGTGTTAATTACATGTGAAATCTGATACTAATTGGACCAATTGTTATATATAGCCATACTTCTTTCAGAATTATTATATTTACCATATTTATTTAACTATAGATATCCACAAAAATATACTAATGATGTTGTTTTCCGTGTCTCCCCCTCCTTATTCTCATCAGAACATCTTCCTGACCTTTTGAAGGGAATTCATGTGTGTGTGTGTGTGTGTGTGTGTTTATCATATTTTTATAAAAAAATTTTTCTTAGTAATTTCTAAGCCATGAGGTGACACAGACATTAAATTTTATGACAGAGTTTCAATTGAACAAAATGTCCCTTAAAACGCAGTAGCAAAAAAGGAGGTTCTCTTTCCACTTTAGTCATGGAAAGCAAAGTATGAAAAACTGGATGTTTCTCTTTCTCCTATGGCACCCATTTTTCTGTTCACAACAGTGATGTTTTTACATCAGGAACAGCTAACACCTGGTTCCAAATGCAGTAGCAGCTTAAAGTTGTATGCACATCAGTTTCAGCTATAGAAATTTTAGGTGTTCACTCAGGCATTACCAGCGAGGTAAAATTTCCAAAATTTTACTAAGAATGTATAAACATGCCATGTCAAATCATTGTTCCATCATATCCTGCTACAAGTCTAAATGCTTTAGAAACCAAGTAAATTAAATTTGGCCACCTAACAAACCTGTATGAAATCTGTTTATTTGCTCATGCACATTTGTAAAAGCAGCAGTGTCATGATCCAATAGATAAATATTCAATTTATGAGGTAAGAAAATTTGTGACCATAGCATCAATGTATTTATTCAAAAGATAGAATTAGTTTTTAAGTGTATTCAAATTTTTAGCCTCTGTGATGATTCATTTATCACGACTGAATGATAATATTCATTCATTCTCAGTGTGTGTTGTTGCTGCTGCTGCTGCTAAGTCGCTTCAGTCGTGTCCGACTCTGTTCGACCCCATAGACGGCAGCCCACCAGGCTCCCCCATCCCTGGGATTCTCCAGGCAAGAACACTGGAGTGGGTTGCCATTTCCTTCTCCAATGCATGAAAGTGAAAAGTGAAAGTGAAGTCGCTCAGTCATGTCCGACTCTTAGCGACCCCATGGACTGCAGCCCACCAGGCTCCTCCGTCCATGGGATTTTCCAGGCAAGAGTACTGGAGTGGGGTGCCATGTGTGTTAGACCCTGGGAAACACTTACCTGGTATACAAAGTCTCTGGCCACACTGAAGAGCTGATCTTCTAGTGTAGCAACTTGGCAGCAAGCTAGCAATAAAATAAATCAGTGAATTAAATAAGTATAAAAGGTGATGAGTACAAGGGGAAAAATGACCAGTTTATTCTGAGAGAGAATAAAAAGGATGACGTTAGACAAGAAAGGTCTTTCTATGAAACTAAGACTCAGTGCTTGCTTTGGCAGCACATACACTAAACTGAGACCCAGAAGATGAGAAAGCCTCTTTGGAAATAGTTGCAGGTCTTGTGGTTCTGCTGGAGCAAGGAAAACAAGTGAATGATGAGAAAATGGACTGTTGATTAAAACAGTTTGCTGATCATGGGGTAGGAGCTCTAGGACACGGTGGTGGCCAAGGGAGAGTGAGTTAGACTGGCCACAGTGCACAGAGCTCAGAACAGGGATGAGGCAACAGCACGGACTGGAGGGGCTCGGGCTTCATGTCACCAAGGAAACGAACTGGGAAGACAAGCAGAGTTAACTGCAATATATTCTTAATTAAAAGTAAGCATTGTTTCAGCACTGCAGTCTCAAATATTTTGTTGGGTGGTATGGCATCCTACCACCAAAGAGGTGGCAAAAATACACAGATCACATCAGATCAGATCAGTCGCTCAGTCGTGTCCGACTCTTTGTGACCCCATGAATCGCAGCACGCCAGGCCTCCCTGTCCATCACCAACTCCCGGAGTTCACTCAGACTCACATCCATCGAGTCAGTGATGCCATCCAGCCGTCTCATCCTCTGTCGTCCCCTTCTCCTCCTGCCCCCAATCCCTCCCAGCATCAGAGTCTTTTCCAATGAGTCAACTCTTCCCATGAGGTGGCCAAAGTACTGGAGTTTCAGCTTTAGAATCATTCCTTCCAAAGAACAGGGCTGATCTCCTTCAGAATGGACTGGTTGGACCTCCTTGCAGTCCAAGGGACTCTCAAGAGTCTTCTCCAACACCACAGTTCAAAAGCATCAATTCTTCAGCACTCAGCCTTCTTCATAGTCCAACTCTCACATCCATACATGACCACTGGAAAAACCATAGCCTTGACTAGACGAACCTTTGTTGGCAAAGTAATGTCTCTGCTTTTGAATATGCTATCTATGTTGGTCATAACTTTCCTTCCAAGGAGGAAGCGTCTTTTAATTTCATGGCTGCAGTCACCATCTGTAGTGATTTTGGAGCCCCCAAAAATAAAGCCTGACACTGTTTCCACTGTTTTCCCATCTATTTCCCATGAAGTTTTGGGATCTTTGTTTTCTGAATGTTGAGCTTTAAGCCAACTTTTTCACTCTCCTCTTTCACTTTCATCAAGGGGCTTTTTAGTTCCTCTTCACTTTCTGCCATAAGGGTGGTGTCATCTGCATATCTGAGGTTATTGATATTTCTCCTGGCAATCTTGATTCCAGCTTGTGTTTCTTCCAGTCCAGCGTTTCTCATGATGTACTGTGCATATAAGTTAAATAAGCAGGGTGACAATATACAGTCTTGACGGACTCCTTTTCCTATTTGGAACCAGTCTGTTGTTCCATGTCCAGTTCTAACTGTTGCTTCCTGACCTGCATATAGATTTCTTAAGAGGCAGGTCAGGTGGTCTGGTACTCCCATCTCTTTCAGAATTGTCCACAGTTTATTGTGATCCACACAGACTTTGGCATAGTCAAGAAAGCAGAAATAGATGCTTTTCTGGAACTCTCTTGCTTTTTCCATGATCCAGCAGATGTTGGCAATTTGGTCTCTGGTGCTCTGCCTTTTCTAAAACCAACTTGAGCATCAGGAAGTTCACGGTTCACATATTGCTGAAGCCTGACTTGGAGAATTTTGAGCATTACTTTACTAGCGTACAAGATGAATGCAATTGTGCAGTAGTTTGAGCATTCTTTGGCATTGCCTTTCTTTGGGATTGGAATGAAAACTGACCTTTTCCAGTCCTGTGGCCACTGCTGAGTTTTCCAAATTTGCTGGCATATTGAGTGCAGCACTTTCATAGCATCATCTTTCAGGACTTGCAATAGCTCAACTGGAATTCCATCACCTCCGCTAGCTTTGTTCGTAGTGTTGCTTTCTAAGGCCCACTTGACTTCACATTGCAGGATGTCTGGCTCTAGGTCAGTGATCACACCATCGTGATTATCTGGGTCATGAAGATCTTTTTTGTACAGTTCTTCTGTGTATTCTTGCCATCTCTTCTTAATATCTTCTGCTTCTGTTAGGTCCATACCATTTCTGTCCTTTATTGAGCCCATCTTTGCATGAAATGTTCCTTTGGTATCTCTGATTTTCTTGAAGAGATCCCTAGTCTTTCCCATTCTGTTGTTTTCCTCTACTTCTTTGCATTGATCGCTGAAGAAAGCTTTCTTATCTCTTCTTGCTATTGTTTGGAACTCTGCATTCAGATGTTTATATCTTTCCTTTTCTCCTTTGCTTTTTGCTTCTCTTCTTTTCACAGCTATTTGTAAGGCCTCCCCAGACAGCCATTTTGCTTTTTTGCATTTCTTTTCCATGGGGATGGTCTTGATCCCTGTCTCCTGTACAATGTCACGAACCTCATTCCATAGTTCATCAGGCACTCTATCTATCAGATCTAGGCCCTTAAATCTATTTCTAACTTCCACTGTATAATCATAAGGGATTTGATTTAGGTCATACCTGAATGGTCTAGTGGTTTTCCCTACTTTTTTCAATTTAAGTCTTAATTTGGCAATAAGGAGTTCATGATCTGAGCCACAGTCAGCTCCTGGTCTTGTTTTTGCTGACTGTATAGAGCTTCTCCATCTTTGGCTGCAAAGAATATAATCAATCTGATTTCGGTGTTGACCATCTGGTGATGTCCATATATAGAGTCTTCTCTTGTGTTGTTGGAAGAGGGTGTTTGTTATGACCAGTGCATTTTCTTGGCAAAACTCTATTAGTCTTTGCCCTGCTTCATTCTGTATTCCAAGGCCAAATTCGCCTGTTACTCCAAGTGTTTCTTGACTTCCTGCTTTTGCATTCCAGTCCCCTATAATGAAAAGGACATCTTTTTTGGGTGTTAGTTCTAAAAGGTCTTGTAGGTCTTCATAGCACCATTCAACTTCAGCTTCTTCAGCATTGCTGGTTGGGGCATAGACTTGGATTACTGTGATATTGAATGGTTTGCCTTGGAAACAAACAGAGATCATTCTGTCGTTTTTGAGATTGCATCCAAGTACTGCATTTCGGACTCTTTTGTTGACCATGATGGCCACTCCATTTCTTCTGAGGGATTTCTGCCTGTGGTAGTCGATATAATGGTCATCTGAGTTAAATTCACCCATTCCAGTCCATTTCAGTTCGCTGATTCCTAGAATGTCAACATTCACTCTTGCCATCTCTTGTTTGACCACTTCTAATTTGCCTTGATTCATGGACCTTACATTCCAGGTTCCTATGCAGTATTGCTCTTTACTGCATTGGACCTTGCTTCTATCACCAGTCACATCCACAGCTGGGTATTCTTTTTGCTTTGGCTCCATCTCTTCATTCTTTCTGGAGTTATTTCTCCACTGATCTCCAACAGCATATTGGGCACCTACTGACCTGGGGAGTTTCTCTTTCAGTATCCTATCATTTTGCCTTTTCATACTGTTCATGGGGTTCTCAAGGCAAGAATACTGAAGTGGTTTGCCATTCCCTTCTCCAGTGGACCACATTCTGTCAGATCTCTCCACCATGACCCACCCATCTTGGGTCAAAATACACAGAAGAACTGTACAAAAAAGATCTTAATGACCCAGATAACCATGATGGTATGATCACTCACCTAGGGCCAGACATCCTGGAGTGTGAAGTCAAGTGGGCCTTAGGAAGCATCACTATGAACAAAGCTAGCAGAGGTGATAGAATTCCAACTGAGCTATTTCAAATCCTAAAGGATGATGCTGTGAAAGTGCTGCATGCAATATGCCAGCAAATTTGGGAAACTCAACAGTGGCCACAGGACTGGAGAAGGTCAGTTTTGATTCCAATCCCAAAGAAAAGCAATGCTAAAGGATGTTCAAACTACCGCACAATTATACTCATCTCACATGCTAGCAAAGGAATGCTCAAAATTCTCCAGTCTAAGCTTCAACAGTACTGAGAACTTCCAGATGTTTAAGCTGGATTTAGAAAAAGCAGAGGAACTAGAGATCAAGTTGCCAACATCCACTGGGTCATAGAAAAAGCTAGAAAATTCCAGAAAAACATCTACTTCTGCTTCATTGACTATTCTAAAGCCTTTGACTGTGTGGATCACAACAAACTATGGAAAATTCTTAAAGAAATGGGAATACTAGACCACATTACCTGCCTCCTTGAAGGTCAAGAAGCCACAGCTAGAACCGGACATGGAATGATGGACTGGTTCAAAATTGGGAAAGGAGTACATCAAAGCCATTACCTTGCTTATTTAACTTATATGCAGAGTACATCATGGGAAATGCTGGGCTGGATGAAGCACAAGCTGAAATCAAGATTGCCAGGAGAAATATCAATAACTTCAGATATGCAGATGATACCACCCTTATGACAGAAAGTGAAGAGGAACTAAAGAGTCTCTTGATGAAAGTGAAAGAGGAAAGTGAAAAAGTTGTCTTAAAACTCAACATTCAAAAAACTAAGATCATGGCATCCAGTCCATCACTTCATGGCAAATAGATGGAGACACAATGACTTTATTTTCTTGGGCTTCAAGCAGATGGTGACTGCAGCCATGAAATTAAAATATACTTGCTCCTTGGGAGGAAAGCTATGACCAACCTAGGCAGCATATTAAAAAGCAGAGACATTACTTTGCCAACAAAAGTCCATTTAGTCAAAGCTATGGTTTTTCCAATACTCATGTATGGATGTGAAAGTTGGACCATAAAGAAAGCTGAGCACCAAAGAAATGTTGCTTTTGAACTGTGGTGTTGGAAAAGACTCTTGAGAGTCCCTTGAATTGCAGGGAGATCAAACCAGTCCATCCTAAAGGAAATCCTGAGTATCCATTGGAAGGACTGATGCTAAAGCTGAAACTCCAATACTTTGGCCACGTGATGCGGAGAGCTGAGTCATTAGAAAAGACCCTGATGCTGGGAAAGACTGAAGACAGGAGGAGAAGGGGACGACAGAGGATGAGATGGTTGGATGGCATCACCAACTCAATGGATGTGGGTTTGAGTAAACTCTGGAAGTTGGTGATGGCAGGGAGGCCTGACGTGCTGCAGTCCATGGGGTCACAGAGAGTCGGACACGACTGAGGGACTGAACAACTATAACAAATGGCATCCGAAGCCCACTGACTAGTTAATAAAGCACCGCAGCTCAGATTTGTGATGACAAAATTTTTTCATCATTTTCAACTAATTATAACAATTTAAAAATAAAACGTGATAAATTTGCATGACATTTTTTTGACACTACCTAATACCTCTTGTTGGGCTGAACATTCAGTAGGAGTAGAACTGGGTACCAATGTATTTTGACTCCCTACTGGAGTCACTCCCTGGAGACACTCCTGGAGGCTCCCCTGGTGGCTCAGTGGTAAAGAATCCACATGTCAATGCAGGAGGCATGGGTTTCATCCCTGGGTTGGGAGGATTCCTTGGAGAAGGAAATGGCAACTCGGTCCCATATTCTTGCCTGGAAAATCCCCATGGGAGAGAAGCCTGGGGGGCTACCGTCCATAGGGTTACACAGAGGCAGACATGACTTAGTGACTGAACAACAACAACCACTCCTGGAACTTTTACCACTGATAAACACACTGTCAAATGATGGTTTTAGGATAACAAAGTATTGTGTGCTAAATCACTTTTTCTTTACACAAAGCTGGTTATCACAAAGTGGCCTCAGTTGATTATTGCCAATGCTGATGGTTAGTAACTGAGTTAGATTTGCTCTCTTCCAAGTCCTCAAGTGGTACTCCTAAAACAACCAGTTTCACAAAAGAGCATGTCTGTTGTTATTGTTAAATTATCTGCCATTACAAAATAACTCAAAGCACAATTCCTAAAATCACAGGTCAAAGGGTCATACTCAAAAGATGTTTAGTACATTCTGTTTTCATGTAGTAAAATTTTTGTATCATACTAAAACATCGACATTAACAAATGTATGTGACTTGCTGGAATCATCAAGAACAACCATGATGAAAAAGAGAAATGAATACCCAGCCTTGACAGTAAAGAATATTGAGGCTTCAGTTATGTTAAAAGCAGCCTTATCATATATATGATCACTTACATGACCCAAAAAGAACTGCCTGGCCATTTACAGGCAAATGTGGTAGAACACGGAGAAGATGATGGCACTCCACTCCTGTACTCTTGCCTAGAAAATCCCATGGATGGAGGAGCCTGGTGGGCTGCAGTCCATGGGGTCACTACAAGTCAGACACGGCTGAGAGACTTCACTTTCACTTTTCACTTTCACACACTGGAGAAGGAAATGGCAACCCACTCCAGTGTTCTTGCCTGGAGAATCCCAAGGACGCAGACGCCTAGTGGGCTGCCGTCTATGGGATCGCACAGAGTCAGACACGACTGAAGCAACTTAGCAGCAGCAGCAGTGGTAGAACAGAAGGAGAAAGGATCACGTTAACCAATTCATTTGAAGTTTCCATCTTCCTTAAAAAAAAATAAGAGTGAAAAGAATGAGTTTTTTAATCTTTACTGTCAAGACAAAGAAACAAAAGTCTGTTAGAACCTGGAAAAATCTAGGTGTCTGGAGGTTACCTAAGAATAGGAGAATTAAAGACATGAGCTCCTATAAACATAGAAGTAATAGTCTGAGAGGCAGAGATTTACTTAGAGAACCCAATAACAGAGCAAGGAACTCCAGTAAACTGTAGAAAAGCTTTTTTAAAAGGGGTGACCTCTAGAGAAATGCATTAGGCTACCTTTTATTCTCTGCTAAAGAATTGAAGTCAGCTCATTGACAGAGCAAACTGAGAGCACAGTCATAACACAGTGAGTCTTGATGTGTCTAAAGAAGATATAACCCCAAGGACACTGTGACTTGGTCACCAGAAGCAATGGCTGTATTATTGCATATGACAAGGTATCCAAATGGTTTCCTCAAAATCCAAAGGCCAGTGAATTTTGGAAGCTTTCCATAATCACATCAGAACACTCTGAATTTGGAGTAGAATAGATTTCCCTGGCCCCAAATGACAAGCTTGTTTTGCTTCCATAGGACATGATTGACAGGAAATATTACAAGTTCAGGCAACAGAGGTGCAAAATATAATAAGTCGTAAATGTGTAGTTCTAGAGAACACTGACCTTCTGGTCCACGAAGGGATAGCAAAGATTGTCAATCACTTTTTTGGTTGGGAAGAAAGTACAAATCCAGGCCCCCTGCATCAAGGATCTAAATGTCTCACCATTTCACTACAAGAGTAATAGAAAAGAAGTACTTTCCATGGTACAGTTTCCGTGTCAAACTCCAATCCAACTAAGAATGTCCTTGAAAGAAATAAGGTCCCCAGGGCGGTGGGTACTAAGAAGTCTAGACTAAACTCCACCAGTCACAAAGTTATCTTTAACCAGAACTTTTCAGCCATATATGGTGAAAGAGGCTGAAGATACTTAGGTCAGAACAGATGGCATGATAGTGTTACCAGCTTCCTGCTACATGTTCACATGTTAAACTTAAAGAAGTGATGTGAACGGTATTAATTCCCCCTTAAGTGTCCCTGAGTCACACTGATGCAAAGCAATGGGTACCAAAAGAAATAAGGCCATCACATTCTGAACCAAAGTAAGCAGTTTATCTCTAGTCATAATAGCGTTGTCCAGTAGGTAGCCTCTAGCTACATGTGGCTATCGAATACTTGAAATGTGGCTGGTAATGTGTTTATAGTACAAAATACGAACTAGATTTAGAAGACCTGGTACCCAAAAATGTACAATAATTCATTAATAATCTTTATATTTACTACATGTCAAAATTATACTCTATTAGAGATATTGGGTTAAATAAAATATATTATTAAAACAATTTTACTTCTTTTTAATTTTTAATGTTACTAGAAAATTTTAAATTACATATGTGTCTCACAATATTTTTCTATTAGATAGCACACAGTTACGGCTGCCATATGGTCCTGATTGAAACAGACGAAACAGCCATGGCGACAGGAGTTTCCTCTTCCAGGAAGTCTTGGCTGGAAACAGCCTTACCACATAGTCTTTGTATCACTAAGAAGCTGATAGCGAAGGCTGTACTTTTCCAAGGTGACTAAGAAACTAGGAAATCTGTGAGTCTGCAAAAATTAAACTGCAGAGCTATGAAATAAACTATTCATGTTGGAAACTGTACGGGCTTTTAAAAGAACAAGAGAAAAAGGGCTCAAAGAATCGTGGCATACACATCACTCACACAGATGTACTAAAGATAATCAGTGTGAGAACTGTGTGAATTCGTATATAGAAACCAAAGTGAGACACACTCCAGAATGCATAGGTAATCATGTTGTAGGCATGCTCCCACAGAAACCGATCCCAACAGTGAGAATTTTGCTGTGAGATAATGAGGATTAGCGTGTCCTACCTCTGTGCTTGTAGCTTTCTGGTGTTCCTTCCTATAACACAGAGACAGAAAGCGGAAGAGTACCTCTCCTAGACTCTATAACAGCTTGGCTTCTAGATGTGGGTTCGGTGGTATCGCAAATCATCGGAGAATAAGTCACTGATACGATGTGCCATCACACTCATGAAGCTGACGTTCATTTCCTACTAATGAGGACATTCTGCTATACAACCACAACGCAATCATGCAAAAGTTAACACTAATACGTTACCACCAGCTAATCCTCAGGCCCCACTGGAGTCTCACTAATTGTTTCAATGATGTCCTGTATGGGATCCACTTTAGAATCATGCACTGCATCTAGTTTTCTTTATTCTCCTCCCATTTGGAATAGTTCCTTGACTTTCATGAAAGAGGCATTTTTAAGGTTTATAGGTCATTTGTTTTGTGGCATTATCTTCAATTTTGGTTACTCTGATGTTTTTTTCACAATCAGATTAAAACAACACAGATAAGAAGCTGTATTCTTCTCATTTCACCCTATCAAGTGGCAAACAACCTATTCCCACCATTGCTACTAATTTCACTTTGATCATATCTCTGAGGTGGTAACTCTCTGTACTTAATAAGTGTTTCCCACGAACTTAATAAGCTGTTTTCCACAGCTCAGTGGTAAAGAACCCACTTGCCAAAGCAAGAGATGCAACAGACATAGGTTCGCTCCCAGGGTCAAGAAGATCCCCTGCAGAAGGCAATGGCAACCCACTCCAGTATTCTTGCCTGGAAAATCCCATGGATAGAAGGGCCTGGCAGGCTAGAGTCCCCAGGTCACAAAGAGCTGGAGATGACTGAGCAACTGAGCAAGCACATAAGAAGTAGTTGTGGAGAAGCATTTCAATCTATGTAAATATCCCTTCTCTTACCAAAATTTTAATTTATTCAATTATCTTTCTATATCAATATGGATTCATGGTTTCTGATTTTATTAAATAGGTTGTAATCCATTATTTGCATTACTGATTTTGATGCTCAAATTGCCTCAGATCTGGTCAGTGGGAGTTCCATCAGCCTGGCTCTGTGTCAGGTTGTTATCGTCCACATCATCCTTAAATCACTTTTGTACTTTCTAACACAAAAAGATGTTCCAGATACATACGGGACTTTCCCCGCCCCAGCCCGGAATGAACCATTTCTCCAGGAAGCCCTGATTCTTCTTGGTTGAAAGTAGGAGTAATGTTAGCAGTCAGCCACTTCAGGGAGTGCCTTGGCTCCAGAAAGCCACCTTGCCCAAGGTCACACTCTATCCGGGCAGCCAGGCCCGGAGGGAATGAAAGTCTGGTAAACCCAAACTGCACCTGCAACCCAGATCTATCACCAGCTGTGGTCACTGACTGAGATGCTGCTTTCCCTAGGCCCTCTCAAGTGGGCAGAGGTGTTGTGTGTGGGTGTGAACATGAGCACATTTACAAGAGTAACTATTCACACATCTGCAACAGGCTGAAATACGACACCACAAAAGATATTCACACCCTAACTCTGCAAGCCGTGAATGCCACACAGTTGAAATGCTACATACAGTTGAAAGGGAGGAATAACAGAAGGAGAGACTTCATTGTTGTTCAGTCACTCAGTCGCGTCCGACTCTGCGACCCCATGGACCGCAGCACGCCAGGCTTGCCTGCCCTTCCCCATCTCCCAGAGTTTGCTCAATTCATGCCCATCAAGTCAATGATGCCATCCAACCATCTTGTCCTCTGTCATCCCCTTCTCCTCCCGCCCTCAATCTTTCCCAGCATCAGGGTCTTTTCCAGTGAGTCAGCTCTTCACATTAGGTGGCCAAAGGATTGGAGTCTCAGCTTCAGCATCAGTCCTTCCAATGAATATTCATGGTTGATTTCCTTTAGGATGGACTGGTTTGATCTCCTTGCTGTCAAAGGGACTCTCAAGAGTCTTTCCCAATGCCACAGTTCAAAAGCATCAATTCTTAGGTGCTCAGTCTTTTTTATTGTCCAACTCTCACATCTGTACATGACTACTGGAAAAACTATGGCTTTGACTGTATGGACCTTTGTAGGGAAAATAATGTCTCTGCTTTTTAATATGCTGTCTAGGTTTGTCAAAGCTTTTCTTCCAAGAAGCAAGCGTCTTTTAATTTCAGGTCTGCATTCATCATCCATAGTGATTTTGGAGCCCAAGAAAATAGTCTGTCACTGTTTCCACTGTTTCCCCATCTATTTGCCATGAAGTGATGAGACTGAATGCCATGATCTTTGTTTTTTGAATGTTGAGTTATAAGCCAGGTTTTTCAGTCTCCTCTTCCACTTTCATCAAGAGGGTCTTTAATTCTTCTTCGCTTTCTGTCATAAGGGTGGTGTCATCTGCATATCTGAGGTTATTGATATTTCTCCCAGCAATCTTGATTCCAGCTTGTGCTTCATCCAGCCCAGCATTTCACATGATGTACTCTGCATAGAAGTTAAATAAGCAGGGTGACAATATACAGCCTTGATGTACTCCTTTCCTGATTTTGAAGCAGTCTATTGTCCCATGTCTGGTTCTAACTTTTGCTTCTTTCCTGCATACAAGTTTCTCAGGAGGCAGGTAAGGTGGTCTGGTATTCCCAACTCTGTAAGAATTTTCCACAACTTGTCATAATCTAGACAGTCAAAGGTTTTAGTGTAGTCAATGAAGCAGAAGTAGCTGGTTTTTTCTGGAATTCTCTAGCTTTTTCTATGATCCAGCAGATGTTGGCAATTTGATCTCTGTGCCTGTGCCTTTTCTAAATCCACAGCCTTCATAGAGAGAATTAAACAAAAAAACCTTGAGATGAGTAAGTTATCCTGGGTAACTGGGCTCAATGTCATCACATGGGTTCTTCTAAGAGAGAAACATGAGCATCAGAATCACAGAAGGAGAGACAACGATGGACGCAAAGGCCAGGGTGATATAGGGCCACCAGGCAAGGTATGCTGGCAGCTTGTAGAATCTAGAAAAGGCAAGAAAATGGGTTCTCCCCTATAGCCTCCAGGAGGAATATTAACTCTGCTAAAATGTTGATTTCAGCTGAGTAAAACTGATGTTGGATTTCTGGCCTCCAGAACCGTGAGAAAATAAATTTCTGGTGTTTTAAGCCACCACGTTTCCAGTGATTTTTTAATAGTAGTCATAGAAAATTCACCCCAAATCTTTGACAACATGGAAGCCTTCTTCACCCAGCTCAGGCCACCATCCTCCTCACCACACTGGGTGTCATGCTGGGGCACAAAGCCCCCCGGGAGAGTGACCAACTCACCCTGCTCAAAGTGGAGACCTCACCCATCTGGGTCACGCTCAGCACAGACACTGCGTCTCACCAAGGTTCCCACGCCGCCTTTCTGTGCGTTTGCCCGCCTCTCTGTCTTGCGCCCCTATAAGCACTCCAATCTGCCCTCCGTGGGTGTATCTTTTTCCCACTGTTGGCAATGAAGTAAACGTCTTCTCTCTTCCCATCATAGGAGGTCAGACTTCTGCGCTCTGAGAAATTACACCAGAGTGTCTCCAGACTGGAGAATACCAGGCCTCTGGGGGATTAACAGACTCTCTTCGGCCTTTCTCCAAAAAGGCTGTCAAGAGAAATTGCACTCAACCAGGGAAGAGATTAGGGGAATTGTCTCTGGAGAAAGTGAAAGTGCAAGTCACTCAGTCATGTCCAACTCTTTGCCACCCCATGGACTATCCCCGTGGAATTCTCCAGGCCAGAATCCTGGAGTGGGTAGCCTCTCCCTTCTCCAGGAAATCCCTACCCAGGAATTGAACCTAGGTCTCCTGCATTGCGGGCAGATTCTTCACCAGCTGAGTCACAAGGGAAGCCCAAGAATACTGGAGTGGGTAGCGTATCCCTTCTCCAGCCAATCTTCCTAACTCAGGAATTGAACCCGGGTCTCCTACATTGCAGGCAGATTCTTTAGCAGCTGAGCACCCAGGAGAAAGTGAACAGCCTCAAAGAGGAGACCTACAGATACTTGTATTTGAAGCAACTGTCCCAACAAACAGACTATTCCACTGTTTATAGGCTGACAAGTTCCACTCAGGCAAACAGGTTCTGATAAGGGTCTTCATATACAACACTTGATTTTTTGGACAGCAAAGTATCATCAGATTATTCAGAAAAATCCAAAATGAAAGTTCTTTTAAGAAATCAAGAAGACAAAAGAACTTAGAAAAAAAAAGTGCAGGGAATAGCAAAACAAAATTTAAAATATATTCTCAGAAGGATAAAAGGAAAATAGAATAAAAGACAAATAGACAACAAGAAAGAACTCTTAGAAATTAAAATTGACTCAATTTTTAAACTCAGGAAAAATGGTAACTATGAAAAATTACAGATGAGTTAATTAACCTGATTGTGGTAATTATTTCATAAAGTATGCATATACCAAATCAACATGTTGTGCACTTTAAATATATACAATTTTGTCAATTATACCTCAGTAAAGCTGGAGAAAACATTCTAAATAAATGCAAATTCAGTAGAAGGGTTGAAAGTTAAAATTGAGGCTTTTTTTTTTTTTTTTCACAAAATGGAACAAAAAGACAAAGGAAATAAAAAATCAGAGAGGAAAAAATGAGGAAAAAGAGTATCATTCTAGCCTATATAACATCCAACTAATAGGAATTGTAGAAAGAAAAATATGGAAAATTATCAAAGGTATAATACAAAATTTATCAGAGATGAATGGCATAAATCTCAATAATGGCATAAACCTCAATATATAAAAGCAAACAATGCTCACATCAAGACTCATCAGAGTGAAATTTCTAAGCACCGGGGTAAGTAGAAGACCCTAAAAGCTTCCAGAAAAATCTAGGTTACATAAAAGGGGGCGTGAGTGCATGCATTTTCAGTCATGTCCAACTGTTTGCCACTCCATGGACTGTAGCCCTCCAGGCTACTTTTGTCCATGGAATTTTCCAGGCAAGAATATTGGAATGGGTTGCCATTTCCTACTCCAACAAAGGGATTGGATTAGAATATAATCAAATTTCTCTATAATTTAGAGTTCTATATTCAACTACTCTGTTAGCCAAAAAAGAGGGTGGTATAGCAATGTTTTCAGATCAGAATGGCTCAAAAATCTATTTCCCATGAAAACTTTTGAATCAGTCAGGTGAGGCAGGTTACAAGTAATACCAAAATCTGAATCTGAATACAGCAAAGTTTTCTTGGTGTACTTGAAATTTATGTGAGTACAGGAGATTATCTGGGGTTCCCAGGTGGTGCTAGCAGTAAAGAACCCACCTGCCAATGAAGGAGACATAAGAGACATGGTTTAAATGCCTGGGTTGGGAAGATCCTCTAGAGGGAGCAATCCACTCCAGTATTCTTGTCCAGAATCCCATGGACATAGGAGCCTGGTGGGCTACTGTCCATAGGCTCGCAAAGAGCCGGACACGACTGAAGCAACTGAGCATGCATGCATGCACACATGAGAGATTCTCCAGGTCAACCATCTTACATGGCAACTTAGCCATCCAGGTTTAGTCTGGGTCTTATGACTACCTCCATTCAAGGCCTGGTATCTTCTTCCATGGGTAGAGTATGCTTTTGCCTGAACTGGTATGTGTCACTTCCACTCACAGACCACTGGCCAGAACTAGATAATGACTTACATAAAGCAAGAAGAAAGTGAAGTGTCTCTCTCCCCTTTGTCCAGGAAGGTCTTAGAGAAGTACTATAAGTGTCTGATTTTTTTTAAGAGTCACTGTTGAATGTGCTCAACCCAAGCAAGGAATTATCCAAGAAAAGGAAAAATATGAGACCCAGAAAATAAGGATTCCATGTCATTATATCTGGAAAACAATCAGTCCAAATTAAAGCAGGAGAATTCAGGGCTCTGGGAAAGAGGTCATGAAAGGAGGAGGGAAAATGGAATCGATGGACTATATTGCATGTGTGAGGATTTATAAAAAATGGTCATAGTCATCTATAATAGAATATATTAGAAAAGTTCTTAGAAAACAATGGAAATAAAAACATGAGTTAATTAGGGAAAATGAAAATTGTATAAGAAATAAAATGTAATTATATTCACTGCTTGGCTTAACCATAACATAATTTAACAAAATAATGCAAACATCACTTTGAAACAATTATTATTTTATTTATTTAGTTATTTTAATTGGAGGCTAATTACTTTACAATATTGTGGTGGTTTTTGCCATTCATCGACATGAATCAGCCATGGGTACACATGTGTTCTCCATCCTGAACCCCCCCTCCCACCTCCCTCCCCACCCCATCCCTCAGGGTTGTCCCAGAGCACCAGCTTGGAGTGCCCTGCTTCATGCATCGAATTTGCACTGGTCATCTATTTTACATATGGTAATATACATGGTGGCGGTGGTTTAGTTGCTAAGTCATGTCCGACTCTTGCAACCCCATGGATTGTAGCCTGCCAGGCTCCTCTGTCCATGGGATTTTCCAGGCAAGAACACTGGAGTAGGTTGCCATTTCCCTTCTGCAGGGGATCTTCCTGACTCAGGAATCAAACCCAGGTTTCCTGCATTCCAGGCAGATGATTTACTGACTGAAGCCCAGTTATATACATGTTTCAGTGCTATTCTCTCAAATCATCCCATCCTCGCCTTCTCCCACAGAGTTCAAAAGTCTGTTCTTTACATCTGTGTCTCTTTTGCTGCCTTGCATATAGGATCGTATTATTGTCTTTCTAAATTCCATATATACTTGTTAATGAAACAAAAATTATTACATAACTATATTGGAGTGAGAATGAAAAGAAAAAGGGTGTAAAAGATAGTTAAATGCTCATCAGCCTGAATCAAGAAATCAATAATGTCTAAACTTGATATATCAAGGAATAAATATGGCATATGTGTTATACAATCACTCACATGGCCCCCACTGTCTCCTTTCTGAAGGCGCTGCCTATACCCTGGGCTGATCCACCACCCCACTGATCACTTTTGCCAAGCTCCCCAGCTGGCTGGAGTTAAGGTGAAGTCTAGCACTTGGATGGCCCACACAAGCCCTCGTCCCGTACTGAGCCTGTCCATGCAATGCAACGCAACACCACAGAGTGTGGGATAAGCTTCTAGGAGGTCACCCCCAGATGGCATGATTCTGAACTATGGAAGAGTTAGCTCCCCATAGAGTGAACTCAGACTAAAGAGAAAAAGTAGATCAGAGCAAGCCAAGCAGAGGAACTTCTGTCCAAGAAGTATTTGAAGGCGGGGCTACTGATCACATTCCATGGTGACAAAACCACATGCCCGGTTGACGTGCTTGCTAAGCATCCGTCGTGTAATGTATTACGTGGCCCTGCTTTGCAGCTTTCCCTGCCTCACTTCTCTTTTTTCTTACCTTCATCTACTTGGGCTTATACCATCCAAATAAAGTATCAAAACATTAATCCCTGAATTTAATCTGTTTTTAGAGAATCTAGGCCAAGATAGCATATTATTTTTAAATATAGAGATGGGTATGTACTGTTGCTGGAGAATATGATTATATGATTACAGTATTGCAAGAATGAGAAGAAAGATTATTAATTTCTTTTATATATTTTCTGATATTACCGACTTTAAAAACTATCTCCATATATTACTTTTATAAATGAAAATTAATTTAGGAAGAAAATATGTGATGATTACCATTACATGCATTTTAAATTGCTTGCAAAAGTTTATATTGCTTTTGTAAGTTTTCCCCATAGACCAAAGAAACAAGCTAACAATTATTTTAGTAGTAGTATAATAATGTTGTAACTTAAATCTCTGTAGTCATACACATATTATAGATTTTTCTAAAAAAAAAAAAAAACCCTTTTATGAAAAATGAAGGAAGATGTCACCTTAAGATCAATACTTTCTTGTATCCTGCTTAAAGTGCTATATTCTTGAAATGACAGCAAGTGCTTTATGGCAGAGTAGCAATAAGTCAATCTATACTCATCTTAATGAATTATAGAGGAAAGAGAAGCAGCTAAAAAAAGAATCCATTTTATTTTTACATTGACTGTCTTTTGAAAAATGAAACTAAGGGTAGAATTAATGATTTAATTAAACCACTTAATGTTTTATTAAAGTCAATATGGCCTAGTGTTTCTGTGCAACCATCAGCTTATCAATAAAAGCTCATATTTGTTTTTGTCAAAGAATTCATAATTTTTATTAGAGGTGCCTGTATTATAGAGCCTGTAACTGTTTTCAGGAAATCATATATACCTTTATCTTATAAAACCTTTCCATTAGGGGACCACAAAATTCTACTGAAAAAAAAAAAAATAGGTCAGATTCTGAAGGCATGACTTATTCAGCCTGGTTTACTACTCACCACGAGGAGCTTTATTTCTGCTCTATTCAGCAGAATATCTGTTGAGCTCTCACAGCAAAGGAGGGACTCAAGGTCACCAGAGCAAAACCCACCTGAGGCTGATGTACTCAGCAAGAAGGACCGAAGCGCCAAAGATATTCTCTCACTAGAACCTGTTAGTCCTTCCCATTTCTTTGGAGTATGTCTTTATTTATCTCTAACTCCCCCATTTCTATATCCAACATAAATTACTGACAGTAAATAGCCAGTTAAGGAAAGAGGAAAGTAGGTAAGAAGAAGCCTCTGGGATAATTTACAAATGCAAACCCATCTATTTCATCTGAAGCATTGAGATCAGATGGGAACAATTCTGGCAGAGAGGAAGGGAGTGGAAACGCAAGGCCAAAGAATAAAATGTGACATAACATTTATGCATTCCCTGCCACCCCATTACCTTACACGACTTCCCTTACACATCTTCACTTATAAGACCTGGGACGGTGTGAGACTATAGATCAATGAGACAGAGGACACGTCCCCATGCCTACGCCATCCTATTAGTATTTCCCCTTGGTCTCTGTAGTGCTAGAGGGCATCTTTGCAGACAAAAAGCTGCCTTTTAACTAGAAAAGAGTATCTGTCCCTGAAATGCTGACTTCTATGTTCACAGATCAAAGCCTCTGTGGGTGGGTCGTGTTCCCACCCTCTCTTAGGACAAGCGTCTTCTCAGGCCCATCTTTTCAGACCCACAAAAGAACTGTTTTCATCATATTTGTCATAAATGCTTCAGGCCCACCCAATGTCACAGACTCATTTTCTCCACACTTTAGTCTAATGGATCTTTATGACACAGTTCAAAATAAAAATTTGAAATTCCCAAGTTTCACATTATTTCTTTCACAAGACATTGACCAACTGGAATGACTGACTCTATAATTGATTTTCTATGTAATATAATATACATACGTAATATAATATACTGGGGAGGCCTTATAAATAGCTGTGAAAAGAAGAGAAGTGAAAAGCAAAGGAGAAAAGGAAAGATATAAGCATCTGAATGCAGAGTTCCAAAGAATAGCAAGAAGAGATAAGAAAGCCTTCTTCAGTGATAAATGCAAAGAAATAGAGGAAAACAACAGAACAGGAAAGACTCGAGATCTCTTCAAGAAGATTAGAGACAACAAGGGAACATTTCATGCAAAGATGGGCTTGATAAAGGACAGAAATGGTATGGACCTAAGAGAAGCAGAAGATATTAAGAAGAGGTGGCAAGAATACACAGAAGAACTGTACAAAAAAGATCTTCATGACCAAGATAATCACAATGGTGTGATAACTCACCTAGAGCCAGACATCCTAGAATGTGAACTCAAGTGGGCCTTAGAAAGCATCACTACGAACAAAGCTAGTGGAGGTGATGGAATTCCAGTTGAGCTATTTCAAATCCTGAAAGATGATGCTGTGAAAGTGTTGCACTCAATATGCCAGCCTTTGGAAAACTCAGCAGTGGCCACAGGACTTGAAAGGGTCAGTTTTCATTCCAATCCCAAAGAAAGGCAATGCCAAAGAATGCTCAAACTACCGCACAATTGCACTCATCTCACATGCTAGTAAAGTAATGCTCAAAATTCTCCAAGCCAGGCTTCAGCAATATGTG
Source organism: Bos indicus (assembly GCF_029378745.1). NCBI lineage: Eukaryota > Metazoa > Chordata > Mammalia > Artiodactyla > Bovidae > Bos > Bos indicus. The sequence goes on along the minus strand of NC_091766.1, from coordinate 102,184,511 downwards.
AACCGTGAACTTCCTGATGTTCAAGCTGGTTTTAGGAAAGGCAGAGGAACCAGAGATCAAATTGCCAACATCTGCTGGATCATGGAAAAAACAAGAGAGTTCCAGAAAAACATCTATTTCTGTTTTATTGACTATGCCAAAGCCTTTGACTGTGTGGATCACAATAAACTGTGGAAAATTCTTCAAGAGATGGGAATACCAGACCATCTGACCTGCCTCTTAAGAAATCTATATGCAGTTCAGGAAGCAACAGTTAGAACTGGACATGGAACAACAGACTGGTTCCAAATAGGAAAAGGAGTCCGTCAAGACTGTATATTGTCACCCTGTTTATTTAACTTATATGCAGAGTACATCATGAGAAATGTGGGCTGGAAGAAGCACAAGCTAGAATCAAGATTGCTGGGAGAAATATCAATAACCTCAGATATGCAGATGACACCACCCTTATGGCAGAAAGTGAAGAGGAACTAAAAAGCCCCTTGATGAAAGTGAAAGAGGAGAGTGAAAAAGTTGGCTTAAAGCTCAACATTCAGAAAACTAAGATCATGGCATCTGGTCCCATCACTTCATGGGAAATAGATGGGAAAACAGTGGAAACAGTGTCAGACTTTAGTTTTTTGGGCTCCAAAATCACTGCAGATGGTGATTGCAGCCATGAAATTAAAAGACACTTACTCCTTGGAAGAAAAGTTATGACCAACCTAGATAGCATATTCAAAAGCAGAGACATTACTTTGCCAACAAAGGTCCATTTAGTCAAGGCTATGGTTTTTCCTGTGGTCATGTATGGATGTGAGAGTTGGACTGTGAAGAAGGCTGAGCGCTGAAGAAATGATGCTTTTGAACTGTGGTGTTGGAGAAGACTCTTGAGAGTCCCTTGGACTGCAAGGAGATCCAACCAGTCCATTCTGAAGGAGATCAGCCCTGGGATTTCTTTGGAGGGAATGATGCTAAAGCTGAAACTCCAGTACTTTGGCCACCTCATGGGAAGAGTTGACTCATTGGAAAAGACTCTGATGCTGGGAGGGATTGGGGGCGGGAGGAGAAGGGGACGACAGAGGATGAGATGGCTGGATGGCATCACCAACTCGATGGACGTGAGTCTGGGTGAACTCCGGGAGTTGGTGATGGACAGGGAGGCCTGGCGTGCTGCGGTTCATGGGGTTGCTAAGAGTCGGACACGACTGAGCGACTGAACTGAACTGAACTGAATATATATATATATAGGACTGTACCACAATACTCTGTTTTCTTGTCCGCTTCATCTTCTCGTCCACCATTTGTCCCTTATGTGTTTCCACTCCCCTTCAATCCTCTGCCTCAAGTGTTTCCACCTTCTTATTCTTGTTCTGATTGCTGCTTCTGCTGCTGCTATTTAGTCACTGAGTTGTGTCCGACTCTTTGTGACCCCCTGGACTATAGCCTGTCAGGCTTGTCCTCATTACGGAATATGAAATAGGAATTCTTTTTCTCATTCTTTTCTTCTCCTGGTTGCTGCTAAGGAGTATGTGGTAGGAAAACAGAAGACTGGTGTTAATGTTGGCATTTTAATACACCGCACATGATATGATGACCTTCAGTAAATGCTCTTTTTTTCCCCTAAAACATCCAAAAATTAACACATATATTCCTACTATCCATTTCCAAAATTATTAACTTTTAATATTGAATTAATTGCTCTACTATTGCTTCTGTGTGGATAATTTGAAATAAAACTGCACAAGCAATTTATGCTTGCTTTGTTTAGGGAAGGAAGGGGTAAAGGGAAGCCAGGAGGGGAGGGAGGAACTTAAGTGCTCTTTGACAACCAGCAACTCCTTTCTCATTTCTCCTCCTTATTCTCTGCCCCACAGGGAACTCGCCCACACCAGGCAACCAGTAGCAGCACGTACATAACTTAGATTTTTTTTCATGCTTATATATGTATCCAGAAATAACACACTCTGCATATCTTCTGTCACTTGCTTTTTCACTCAGCATTAAGTTTTTGAGCTCCGTCCCTGATGATTTATATAGATCTAGGGCATTGTCATTTATAGCTTTGTCAAAAGTCCCCTCCCTGCTTGCTAAGGAAGTAGTGTCATTTGCTGAGTATATAGGGATATGCTCAGCCTCTACCCACATCAAGCCCTCTCATAAGTATGTTCACCATCACTGAAGGGTGGAGGCTACTTTGGCAAATTCGTAGAAAGACAAATTTACAGTAAAGTCCAGATTTAAAACCAAAATGAAAACTTTCTGTTGGAAAGTTTAAATAATTTTATACTCAAAAAAAAAAAAAAAAAAAGCATTTCTCCAGCTGGCTAAATTAAGGCACTACTAAAGTTCAAACCAAGAATATTCCTTGGCTTTGAATCTATTGCCTTTTCTTATGGCTGGAAATCAGATACATTTTTTTCCCCTAAAAGCTCTTGCCAATGTATACTTTCCTCTAAAAGAGTTAAATAAATGTCAAAAGGCAAGCCAGCTCCCTTAATATTTCCTTTATTCAGATGATCTATTTTGGTTGAAGTTTTGCATATAGAGATGCACTCGCTCTTCTTGACACATTTCCAGAAAATATGCAAATAAGGCTCATATTCTTCTAAAGTCTTTTGCTCCACTGATGTTCAATATGTAACTTTCCTTCCCTTCACTGCCCTGAAGGATTAACTCTTTATTCTGATGCTCTCAGAGAAGAGAAGATGCTTTTGAGAAGTTCTTCCTTTTCATTTGGTGGTCTTGTCCTACTAGTGACTGATTTAGGAACTGTTCTCAGATAGTATACACCTGGTTTTTTTCATTTCTTTCGCTTCTTCAAACTCTCTTTCTGGACCCCACTGGTCCTTATCCTTTAGAATTGTGAAAAAAGTGCCCAAGAAAGGCACACATGTGCACAGCAACTCCAACACTGTGCATATATGTATCAGAAGGATGGGGGCTCTTTAGATACACATCTAGACTCCAGTCTTGGTTAATCAACACTTGCCTATTTGCTGCTGTATCTGAGACCTCTTATCTGGCACAGGTAACACTGCTTCTTCTCTTTTAATTCCTACTTCCCCAAGCTCTTGTATTCTCCATCACACACACACACACACACACACACACACACACACACACACACACAAACTATTTCTGCTCATAAATGCATACAAGGTTGCTTGACAGTATCATTTTAGGAACCATAAAACCTGTCCTGTGTGCCCGAATGGAAATGAATGCTGCCTTTAGCCATCGGTAGGATAAAAAGTGGCATTTGTTGATGAGGAACAGTGGCACAGTGAATGAAAACAAGTAAATGCACCAGATACTGAAAAGCACACCATCTCTATACAGTCGGACGCTCTGGTTGACCCACCACCCCCAGATGGTTTCTGCCCTTCTGCTATTCACTCTCTACTCCAAAATATTTTTTCCATTCCTTCCACGATATGAACTTGAATGACCTAAAGGTTAAGGTTTAGAGGTGTTAAAAGAGGAATTGCTAGTCATGTAAGCTGCCAAAAACCAGCTCACTCCAGATACCTTGGAGAATTCAATACTTAAAACAAAGAAACATGAGCTCTTGCATCTGGGACATCACTTCTTCTGTGTATTTTTTCCAGTTTTGCCAGGAATTCATTGTGAAAGCTGGAGACAACTGAGGTAATACCCAGACAGATTCACCTTAAGCTCATCAATGACTCATCTTGGTTTCTACCATGTGTACCTGAGGAATAAAAATATAATGGTTTCTTAATTATCTCCATGTGTTATTCTTCAGGCTTCCCTGGTGGCTCAGACAGTAAAGCGTCTGCCTGCAATGTGGGAGACCCGGGTTCGATCTCTAGGTAGGGAAGATCCCCTGGAGAAGGAAATGGCAACCCACTCCAGTACACTTGCCTGGAAAATTCCATGGACAGAGGAGCCTGGTAGGCTACAGTCCATGGGGTCGCAAAGAGTAGGACACAACTGAACGACTTGACTTTCACTTTCTTTTGCTATTCTTCTGTAAAATTCATATTTAATCTGATTTCGCTGCAACATGCTTCTGAAGGAAATACTCCAGTCACCAACTGACTCATACTGAGAGAACCTATTTTGATATCAGCCTAAGTAAAACACACTGCAGAAGATGTGTATTTCGCCTAGAATTCTAACTGCATTCTTTCATCAAAGGAATGTAATTTAGAACTTAAAATTTTATTTTGGATGATTTGCACTTATCATCCATCCTATCTGGGTAGGTAATAGCCCTATTTTATTGCTTGTCACAGAGAGTTTCTAGAATGAGTGTTTTTAGTATCAAAAATGAAAACAGATGTATGATATAGAGTCCTGCTCCATGTAATCCTGCCTCTGTGTCAGAGAGTAAGTTGTGAAAAGTCTCGGATGGCCTCAATTATGCAGCTTCACACTAGGATGAGAACACTGAACCCAATCTGCTCATCACCTTTCAAACACAGTGTCTCATGTAACCCACTACCTGTCCTGTGCTCCATAAATCTGCCATCAGATCTAATCAGATATTCCTAAACTCTTTAACTGAAGTCCACATCTTTCTTGTTCTCATTATCATTGCGCTCATCTCCATCACTATGATTTTATTTTCTGTTAGATTAGCATCTTCCTTCACTGTCTCCCTGGTCCTATCCATGCTCTACCTGACTGCTGAGACAGAAAGCAAAAGTTGCTCAGTTGTGTCCAATTCTTTGCGACCCCATGGACTATAGCCCGCCAGGCTCCTCTACCCATGGGGTTTTTCAGACAAGAATACTGGAGTGGGTTTCCATTTCCTCCTCCAAGGGATCTTCTCAACTCAGTAATCAAACTCACGTGTCTTGTATCTCCTGCCTTGGCAGGCAGATTCTTTACCATCTGACTGAGAGATCTTCCTAAAATGTCACTTTTATCATGTCAGAACCCATTCCTGAAACCTCTGCTCCCCAAAAGTGTAGGCAATACAATGTCCGCCAAAGCTGTTGCATGTCAGATGTTCTTGACATGTCATGTTATATGACAAAAGATACTCTGTACACATAATTAAGGCTACTAGTCTTAAAAATAAGGAGTCAGTCATGGTTCAGTTCAGTTCAGTCACTCAGTTGTGTCTGACTCTTTGTGACCCCATGAATCGCAGCACGCCAGGCCACCCTGTCCATCACCAAGTCCTGTAGTTTACCCAAACTCATGTCCATCTAGTTGGTGATGGCATCCAACCATCTCATCCTCTGTCGTCCCCTTCTCCTCCTGCCCCCAATCCCTCCCAGCATCAGGGTCTTTTCCAATGAGTCAACTCTTCGCATGAACTGGCCAAAGTACTGGAGTTCAGCTTCAGCATCAGTCCTTCCAATGAACACCCAGAACTGATCTCCTTTATGATGGACTGGTTGGATCTCCTTGCAGTCCAAGGGACTCTCAAGAGTCTTCTCCAACACCACAGTTCAAAAGCATCAATTCTTCGGTGCTCAGCCTTCTTCACAGTCCAACTTTCACATCCATACATGACCACAGGAAAAACTATAGCCTTGACTAGACGAACCTTTGTTGGCAAAGTAATGTCTCTGCTTTTGAATATGCTATCTAGGTTGGCCATAACTTTCCTTCCAAGGGGTAAGCATCATTTAATTTCATGGCAGGCCCAATTTAATCATGTGAGCTCTTGAAAACAGAACATTCTTAGGCTGGAAGCTGAAGAATTGCAACAGAAAGGAAAGTCAGAGAGATTCAAAACATGAAGACTCAACTCATCATTGCTGGTTCAAAGCTGACAGGAAAGATAAGAAGGAATGTAAGTGGCCTGAAGGAGCTAAGAGAGGAGTCTAGCTGACAGCCAGCAAGGATGCACACTCAGCACCATGACCATGAGAAACTGAATTCTGCCAACAATCTGAATTTTCTGGGGAACAGATTCTCCCCCAAGGTGTCTGACTAACAGCTCAGCACATCCAACATCTTGACTTCAGTTCTGGGAGATTCAGAGAAACCAGATTTCTGATCCACAGAGCCATGAGATAGTACATGTGCACTGTTTTAAGCCACTCAGTATAGGATCATTCATTATGACAGCAAGAGAAAAATACGGCACCAGATAATCAATCCAAACTATTCTACTCCAAGAGCCATCAAAGTCTAGGCCTCCTTGACTAAGCCCAGCTGATTGTCTTCTGCTCTGAAACACTTATTTTGATTTCCCCCAGGTCAGGTTACAGGTTAAGCTTTGTACACAGACCTTTTATTTTTTGGAGTAGGAAAGAAAAAAGAAAAGCAGTAGAGAACTACCTGAATAGTATGAATTCAGAGAGTGTGTGGTAGATTCAGAACCATGCTGTCACAACCTCCCTCAAGGGAGAACTTTCTGCCCAGCTACGGCATGCAGTCAGCAGCAGCCCTGGCCACCACCCCTCTGAGGATCCACTTGAGCTGCAGGCAGCCATCTGTCTCAAGGCCACACTCTTCCCAAGGAAGTCTGTATCTGTGACTAAGTGGAGAAGTGGGGATAGAAGAAAGTGAAAGGCACTCAGTTGTGTCCGACTCTTTGCAACCCCATGGACTATACAGTTCATGGAATTCACTGGAGTGGGTAGACTTTCCCTTCTCCAGGGGATCTTCCCAACCTAGGGATCGAACCCAGGTCTCCCACATTCCCCGTCTGAGCCACCAGGGAAGCCCGAGAATGGAGAGGCTTAGGCATCTGGGCTCACAAGAGCCACTCTAAGATGCTCTTCACGAGACTGGCTGAGGCTCTTTCCGGCCCACATAGTAGTTTGACTTCTTCCTGTGCCCAAACCTGTGCCCCACTTTCTTCACAGATTCATTCCTAATATACAATTCAAACCCCACACTCTATCTCAGCATCTTCTTCTGTGACAGAATGATGAGTACTAATAAGAAAATAAAGCAGGTTAAAAAGACAGTATCTGGGATAGCAACCCAGAGGAAGAAGGTAGCATAAAATAATCATGCTACAAAGACTCAGAAAAGTGATATCAAAAAAAAGCTTTTACAAATTAGGTCTAAGCATATGTGAAAGTAAGAGATGCCCCAGATTGTAAGAAATAAAAGCTAAACTGAAAATCAAAGTAACAAAAGTGTAAGCTGACATGGAATGGGATATGGGAAATAATTGTACCTGGAAATAGGACCTGATGGCCAGAAGCTTTTTTTTTAATATAAATATAGCTGATTTACAATATTGTGTTAGCTTCTGCTGCTGCTGCTGCTGCTAAGTCGCTTCAGTCGTGTCCGACTCTGTGCAACCCCATGGACTGCAGCCTACCAGGCTTCTCCGTCCATGAGATTCTCCAGGCAAGAACACTGGAGTGGGTTGTCATTTTCTTCTCCATGTGTTAGCTTCAGCTGTACCAAATAGTGATTTTTTTTCTCAGTTATACTCCATTATAGGTTATTACAAGATATTGGGTATATAATTCCCAGTGCTGTACAGTAAATCCATGGAATATAAAAAAATAATGCAGATGAATCTATGTACAAAACAGGAACAGACATACAGACCTAGAAAACAAACTTATGGTTACCAAAGGAAAGGGGTGGAGAGGGGGACAAATTAGGAGTATCTGATCAACAGATACAAACCACTCTACAGAAGCTTTGGTTGCAATTAACACAGGGGGAGGAAAATAGAGTTCAAGTCCACGTGAAACAGAAATTGGAGCTGAGACTCTGCATAAACATAGGTCACTGAAAGAGCTGCAACCCTAGTAGAAGGAAGGCTGAAAACACTCAACCTATCCGCCAATGAAATTGGCTCTGCCTTGACTAGGAAAAAGAAACATCCCCCTGTGTGAGTGATAGGCAGACAGAATAGATTACAAGTGTAAACAAAATGATTCAAGGGATAAAAAGGTATAGAAATGACAGGAAAAGAGTAAGACACTAAAAATAAAAAAAGAAAACTAGATAAATTGAGAAAAAAAATAGAACCCCTAATAGTGAAAAGCCTTATAAGTTGAAAGTAAAAATTCAATGATTAGATTAAACAGAAGGTCAAATAGAACTGGAGAGAGAATTAGCAAAGTGGAAAATGGATCTGGGAACATTTGTCCAAGGTTGTGGAGGCCATGGAGGTGTGCTACTAAGATTTCCTCTAAGATATTCTGTTGAAGAGAGCTTAGTTGATCAATAGCCTACTGAAACCTTTGGCTTCACCACTCTGTTCCCTTTGAGACCTAGTCTCAGGGGTCCTAGAGTCAAGCCTTCCTACTCAAGATGAAGTGGGCATCTTTTTTTAATGTCTTTTTTTTTTTTTTTCAGAAACTTCCCATTATCCTGATATAAACCTCTCTAAGTTTAAGTAATGCTCAAAATTCTCCAAGCCAAGCTTCAGCAATACCTGAACCGTGAACTTCCAGATGTTCAAGCTGGTTTTAGAAAAGGCAGAGGAACCAGAGACCAAATTGCCAACATCCACTGGATCATCGAAAAAGCAAGAGAGGTCCAGAAAAACATCTATTTCTGTTTTATTTACTATGCCAAAGCCTTTCACTGTGTGGATCACAATAAACTGTGGAAAATTCTGAAAGAGATTGGAATACCAGACCACCTGACCTGCCTCTTGAGAAACCTATATGCAGGCCAGGAAGCAACAGTTAGAACTGGCCATGGAACAACAGACTGGTTCCAAATAGGAAAAGGAGTTCGTCAAGGCTGTATATTGTCACCCTGCTTATTTAACTTATATGCACAGTACATCATGAGAAACGCTGGACTGGAAGAAACACAAGCTGGAATCAAGATTGCCAGGAGAAATATCAATAACCTCAGATATGCAGATGACACCACCCTTACGGCAGAAAGTGAAGAGGAACTAAAAAGGCTCTTGATGAAGGTGAAAGAGGAGAGTGAAAAAGTTGGCTTAAAACTCAACATTCAGAAAACTAAGATCATGGCATCTGGTCCCACCACTTCATGGGAAATAGATGGGGAAACAGTGGAAACAATGTCAGACTTTATTTTTGGGAGCTCCAAAATCACTGCAGATGGTGATTGCAGCCATGAAATTAAAAGACGCTTACTCCTTGGAAGGAAAGTTATGACCAACCTAGATAGCATATTCAAAAGCAGAGATGTTACTTTACCAACAAAGGTCTGTATAGTCAAGGCTATGGTTTTTCCTGTGGTCATGTATGGATGTGAGAGTTGGACTGTGAAGAAGGCTGAGTGCCGAAGAATTGATGCCTTTGAACTGTGGTGTTGGAGAAGACTCTTGAGAGTCCCTTGGACTGCAAGGAGATCTAACCAGTCCATTCTGAAGCAGATCAGCCCTGGGATTTCTTTGGAGGGAATGATGCTAAAGCTGAAACTCCAGTACTTAGGCCGCTTCATGCGAAGAGTTGACTCATTGGAAAAGACTCTCATGCTGGGAGGGTTTGGGGGCAGGAGGAGAAGGGGACGATAGAGGATGAGATGGCTGGATGGCATCACTGACTCCATGGACGAGAGTCTGTGTGAACTCCGGGAGTTGGTGATGGACAGAGAGGCCTGGCGTGCTGCAATTCATGGGGTCACAAAGAGTCGGACACCACTGAGAGACTGAACTGACTGAACTGAAACCTCTCTAAAACTACATTCCAGTCTAAGGTTCTACCTACCAACTCCTCCTTTCTGTCCTTCTTTCCACAGCTGTCAGCCATGCAACAACATTCTGCAGAGTCTCCTTGTCAATTCCTGCTGCTTCTCTATCTTTAAAGTCTTTCAAAAAAAAATCTCTTGCATATATATTCTTGTCTTGGCTTCTCTTTCTTAGAGAATCCAAACTGACACAAAAAAAAGAACAAGCAACATTAGCATTGAATACAGGAGGACATGATCAACATTAGGACATTAAACAGTTTTTTTATTGTATGAAGGCAAAGAGTTTGCCAAAGTGTTTGATTAGATTTGTATATTTTAAGAATAAATGTTTAAAATGTGAAGACAAACATTTTTTTCTTTTTTCATTGAAGGAAAATTGCTTTACAATGTTGTGTTGGTTTGTGCCATACAACATGAGAATCAGCCGTAATTATACATATGATCCTCCCTCTTGAGCCTCCCTGTCCTCACCCCATTCAAACTTTAACAATTGCAAATAGAGTGCATTATTGCAAACGCAGACAAGTTAAGAAAACTTTATCAATCTAACAAAAGAAGAAAAAGCAAAGCAAGAAAAAAGTAAGATAACTAAAATGTATAATTTCTGATAACCAAAAGGTATGATTACTGCACAATTGAACTCATATCACATACTAGCAAAGTAATGCTGAAAATTGTCCACGCCAGGTTTCAACAGTATGTGAACTGTGAACTTCCAGATGTTCAAGCTGGATTTAGAAAAGGCAGAGAAATCAGAGATCAAATTGACAACATCTGCTGGATCATCAAAAAAGCAAGTGAGTTCCAGAAAAACATCTACTTCTGCTTTATTGTATGCAGGTCAGGAAGCAACAGTTAGAAATGGACATGGAACAACAGACAGTTTCCAAATTGGGAAAGGAGTACATCAAGGTTGTATGTTGTCACTCTGCTTATTCAATTTATATGCAGAGTACATCATGAGAAATGCTGGACTGCATGAAGCACAAACTGGAATCAAGATTGCCAGGAGATATATCAATAAGCTTAGATACGCAGATGACACCATCCTTATGTCAGAAAGTGAAAAGAACTAAAGTACCTCTTGATAAAAGTGAAAGAGGAGAGTGAAAAAGTTGGCTTAAAGCTCAACATTCAGAAAACGAAGATCATGGCATCTGTTCCCATCACTTCATGACAAATAGATGGGGAAACAATGGAAACAGTGACAGACATTTTTTGAGGGGGCTCCAAAATCAGTGCAGATAGTAACTGCAGCCATGAAATTAAAAGACGCTTACTCCTTGGAAGGAAAGTTATGACCAACCTAGACAGCATATTAAAAAGCAGAGACATTACTTTGTCAACAGAGATCCATTTGGTCAAGGCTACGGTTTTTCCAGTAGTCATGTATGGATGTGAGAGTTGAACTAGAGAGAGAGCTGAGCACCAAAGAATTGATGCTGTTGAACTGTGGTGTTGGAGAAGACTCTTGAGAGTCCCTTGGACTGCAAGGAGATCCAACCAATTCATCCTAGAGGAGATCAGTCCTGAATATTCATTGGAAGGACTGATGCTAAAGCTGAAACTCCAATACTTTGGCCACTTGATGCGAAGAGCTGACTCATTTGAAAAGATCCTGATGCTGGGAAAGATTGAGGGCAGGAGGAGAAGGGGACAACAGAGGATGAGCTGGTTGGAAGGCATCACCGACTCAATGGACATGAGTTTGAGTGAACTCTGGGAGTTGATGATGGACAGGGAGGCCTGGCGTGCTGCAGTCCATGGGGTCACAAAGAGTTGGATACGACAGATCAGCTAAACTGAAGTGAACAATTTTCAATGGCAGAAAATTCAAATTATCACAATAAATTTTTCATTTAAATTGAAACTATTATATGAGCTTATTTAAAAAATCAAGCTGCATATGGTAATAAGAGAAACACCTAACTACAATGTCCCCTCAAGATAGATACTAAAATTATGAAGACAGATGTTAAGAATTTTAAAAAGAGGGATAGCATTTTAAATACCAGATAAAAGGTGATTTTAAGATTTTTTTAAACCATTATAGAGAAAACAAGGAACATTTCATAATGATAACTAAATTTACTGGAAATATAATAATCTTAAAACCGTAAGCACTAAGTAACATAGCTTGAAAATATCTAAGTATGAGGGAAAAGATCTCAAGAGATATAAAAGAATACACAATCATAATGAGAATATTTGATACATCTCTCTCAGGCACTTGAGAATGAAGTAAATAAAAATTATTAAGGACACAGAATACTTAACTATCTCAATTAACAAGAACAACCAAATATATATATATATATATATATATATATATAAATATAAATCCACTGTTATTTGAGAACTTCAGTTCAGTTCAGTCGCTCAGTCGTGTCCATCTCTTTGCGACCCCATGAATCGCAGCACGCCAGGCCTCTCTGTCCATCACCAACTCCCAGAGTTCACTCAGACTCACGTCCATCGAGTCAGTGATACCACCCAGCCATCTCATCCTCTGTTGTTCCCTTCTCCTCCTGCCCCCAGTCGCTCCCAGCATCAGAGTTTTTTCCAATGAGTCAACTCTTCCCATGAGGTGGCCAAAGTACTGGAGTTTCAGCTTTAACATCATTCCTTCCAAAGAAATCCCAGGGCTGATCTGCTTCAGAATGGAATGGTTGGATCTCCTTGCAGTCCAAGGGACTCTCAAGAGTCTTCTCCAACACCACAATTCAAAAGCACCAATTCTTCAGCACTCAGGCTTCTTCACAGTCCAACTCTCACATCCATACATGACCACAGGAAAAACCATAGCCTGGACTATACAGACCTTTGTTGGGAAAGTAATGTCTCTGCTTTTGAATATGCTATCTAGGTTGGACATAACTTTCCTTCCAAGGAGTAAGTGTCTTTTAATTTCATGGCTGCAGTCACCATCTGCAGTGATTTTGGAGCCCAAAAAAGTAAAGTCTGACACTATTTCCACTGTTTCCCCATCTATTTGCCATGAAGTGATGGGACCGGATGCCATGATCTTAGTTTTCTGAATGTTGAGCTTTAAGCCAACTTTTTCACTCTCCTCTTTCACTTTCATCAAGAGGCTTTTTAGTTCCTCTTCACTTTCTGCCATAAGGGTGGTGTCATCTGCATATCTGAGGTTATTGGTATTTCTCCCGGCAATCTTGATTTGAGAACATACATTCTTTTTAATGTTTTCCTGGTGGCTCAGCTGGTAAAGAGCCTGCATGCCAATGCAGGAGATGCAAGAGATCCGGGTTCAATCCCTGGGTCAGGAAGATCTCCTAGAGAAGGAAATGCAACCCACTCCAGTATTCTTGACTGGAAAATTCCATGGACAGATGAGCTTCGTGGGTCTGTATAGTCAAAGCTATGGTTTTTCCAGTAGTCATGTAAAGATGTGAGACTTGGACCATAAAGAAGGCTGAGCACCAAAGAGTTAATGCTTTCAAACTGTGGTGTTGGAGAAGACTCTTGAGAGTTCCTTGGACTGCAAGGAGATCCAACCAGTCAATCCTAAAGGAAATCAATCCGGAATATTCATTGGAAGGACTGATGCTGCAGCTGAAACTCCAATACTTTGGCTACCTGATGTGACAGCCAACTCATTGGAAAAGATCCTGGTGTTTGGAAAGACTGAGGGCAGGAGGAGAAGGGGACGACAGAGGGTGAGATGGTTGGATGGCCTCACTGACTCAATGGACATGAGTTTGAGCAAACTGTGAGAGATTGTGAAGGACAGGGAAGCTTGGTGTGCTGCAGTCCATTTTTCTTAACTGTACAATAATGCAATAAAACTAGAAATCAGCAACAAAATAAATCCCAAATTCCATATATTTGAAAATCCTTTTTAAAACTGTTATACAAACAATGTGACCCAAAAGGGCTTAATTTCCAAAATACACAAATATCTCATAAGACTCAATAATGAAAATAAAACATACAACCCAGTTTTTAAAAATGGGCAGAAGATCTAAATAGGCATTTCCTCAAAGACATCCAGATGGCCAACAGACATGTGAAAGGCTGCTCAACATTGCTCGTTATTATTAGAGAAATGTAAGTTAAAACTATAATGAGGTATCACCTCACACTGTTCAGAATGGCCATCATCAAAAAGTCTACAAATAACAAATGTTGGGAAAAGTATGGAGAAAAGAGAACTCTTCTATACTGTTGGTGGGAAGGTAAATTGGTGCAGCCACTATGGAGAACAGGATAGAGGTTCCATATAGATTGAACCACCACATGATCCAGCAATTCCACTTCTGGGCATATATCTGGAGAAAAGTCTAATTTGAAAAGACACATGTACCTAGATGCTCCTAGCAGCACTACTCGCAATAGCCAAGTGATGGAAGTATTCATTATGTTCATTAACAGATGAATGGACTTATATATAATAGACGATTGTGCTCAGTTGCTTAGTCATGTCTGACTCTTTGAGACCCCATGGACTATAGTCCACCAGGTTCCTCTGTCCATGGACCTTTCCAGGTAAGAATACTGGAGGGGTGGCCATTTCCAGTTCCAGGGGATCTTCCCAAGCCAAGAATCGAACCCATATCTCCTGCATTGACAGGCAGATTCTTTATCACTGAGCCACCTGGAAAGCCCGTGATGGAATATGATGCAGCCATGAAAAAGAATGAAATAACATTATCTGCAGCAACATGGGTGGGCCTAGAGATGATCATACCAAGTGAAGTAAGTCAAAGAAAGACAAGTGTGGAATCCAAAATATAATACCAATGAATGCATTTACAAAATAGAGACTCACAGACATAGAAAACAAACTTATGGTTACCAAAAGGAAACAGGGATAGGAGGGACAAATTAGGAGTTTGAGATTAGCAGATATAAACTACTATGTATAAATAGATAAACAGTAAGTTCCTACTATATAGCACAGGGAACTATATTCAATATCTTGTAATAAACTCTAATGGAAAAGAATTTTGAAAACTTGTTAAATAATTTGTAGTCCAAAAGTTGAATCATCATGAAAATTTAAAAAAAAAAATTAGAATTAAACAGCAATTCAAAAAAGGTAAAAACTATGTATCAGAACTGGTGGGATATAGCTGCTATTATACCTGAGAGTAATTAACATAATCCACCTAAAGTCATGGTTTAAAATAATGAGTTAACCACCCAACTTTAAAAGTCAGTGTAAAATATAAAAAGTAATCCTGAATAAACCAAAAGTAAATAATTGAGAAAAGGTAATAAATGAGTACAAGGGGCATTGGTATTTATTTTAGGCAAGATGGGAAGAAATGGTCTCTCTAAAGAGAGGAATTTGAACAGAAATATGCAAAGTGAAGATTTAAAATATCAATAACATACTTTTTGAAAGTAACAATATGCACATTTTGCTTTCTCGTCTGCCACGAATAAAGACGGAAAATTGGCTTCCCAATCTGCAGTTCATAGCAGGTGTATATATAGAGTGGAAAAAATGATGCGTCTCTAGGCTCACGAACCTTCCCTCAGGGATAAAGCCATGGATGCAGGCAGTGCCGTGAGAGTGGCTCCTTGGGGAGAGGATGATGACAGAATATACGAAGGAGATTTACACACCTGAAATTTGGGTAGTCTCCCAGTTCTGTGTTCCAGCTGCCCCCGTGGCAGTCAGCATTTTCACCTCGCAGCCCAGCCACACAGCACTGCACCTCGCGTGACCTGGCCTCGTACCAGCAATCGAGACTCGTTTGTAACACCGCGCCCCAGCAGTGCCCCTGGGGGCTTGTGCGCCCAATCTTAAAGTTCCTTTCACTTATCCTCATTTCCCTTCATACTCTGCTAATCACTTCATCCAGATTAAGTTGATTACTGATGTTCTCACAGCAGAGGACTCCCTCATCCCGGTCACATCACTGCCACCAGTGAGGGTCATCCATCATCATGAGACCCTCTCACTTCCCACTATTCTGTAACTCCACTAGTTGGATCCAACTTTCCATACCCACCAGCCTTCCGAAAATCCATCAAGGGACTCCCTCTCACATCACTCTTCTCCTCTAGAGACTACTTGAAAGTGAAAGTGAAGTCACTCAGTCGTGTCCGGCTCTTTGCGACCCCATGGACTATAGCCTACCAGGCTTCTCTATCCATGGGATTTTCCAGGTAAGAGTACTGGAGTGGGTTGCCATTTCCTTCCCCAGAGGATCTTCCCGACCCAGGGATCGAACATGGGTCTCCCGCATTGCAGGCAGACGCTTTACCCGCTGAGCCACCAGGGAAGCCCAGTACTTAGCATCTGATGGTTTCCTTGTTTCTTTATTTGATTGCTTCTTTCACGTCTCCCCACCATCACCGCCACCACCACTGTCCGAATGTTATCTGCATGAAACAAGAATCTTCCTCTTGTTCACTACCACATATTAGTTGCCAGCACATTGTGGGAACTTAATAAATACTTTAAAAGATGAATCAAGTAATGAGTGAATTTCTCCACATATATCCAGGAACTCTTCTCTCTGCATAAAGGCAAGAGGGAGGAACATTAGCACCAACACCCATTCTTTAGCATGATGCTGTCATTTCAGATTTGTAAGCAACTCCAGAGATAATGTTGTCCAGCCCCCCTCATGTCCATCTTTGCCGCATGAGAATTATGCTCCTGCTATGCTGGCCCCACTCCCAGATTCAAAGGACTGTACTACATTGATTTTAGCTGGGGCAAGATGCCAGCCAAGGACCATTTGGGAAGAATTTCCCACAGTAGGCAGAAAATGACACCACAGTTGCAAGCTTAAATGCCTCTCAGCAGCAAGTGATGCTAAACAGGCTCCATTTGAGGCTGCTCTGTGGGAGAGCACACCTGGGCATTCTGGAACATGATATCAGCAGCCAAACTGCATCTTGTTTAAACCCCAACCCAGGCAAACCTAGGAAATCCACTCACGCAGCAAGAACCTATTGAACCTTGTTAATCGTGAACATAATTAATCCCTGCCTCCTGGGAAGTTTTTCTCTTTGGCATTTGCTTGCTTCAGAGCTGTCTAAAAGTTCAACAATTGGGAACACTCAGGTCATAGTCACTTTTTTTTTTGCCAAAGTTGTGTGTAGAGCCAAAAAATAAAATGTCAGCTGGGGGGAAAAATGGCCGTAGAATGGAAATGTTATCTTAGTCAACCAACAATTTCCCTGCCAAATATGCACACCATGGCAGAGAACCAATTCTAACAGTTAATAAGTAAATTTGACAGAAATTGCTAAAAACTAAATTTTAACAGATAAAACTGTCAGAATTGCAACCAGTTCAGCTAATTTTTATTGAGTATCATAACACCAATCCTAGTAAGGTCTAACTCGCTACACCCAGGCTGTCCAAACCACCTTAAATTTTGCTTCTTCCATGAAAAAGAAGCTTCTCTGATTCTTTCAGGACTAAGTGTCAATGCTGTTTGTTATGGAATCTTTTATTGACTCCTGCTAATTTTTATGAACTCTTGCTTCTTCAATAAAATGTAAGCTCTTTAAAGATGAGGATCAAGATTGTATCTTTAGGGTTTAGCACATGACCTGGGATAGACGGGTGACAATTAAGTGCATTTGACTGAATAGATGGATGAACACGTGGATGGACAAATGAACTGATGAGGGAACCAGAATGAGCATTCTAGAAGACTTTTTAAGTACCCTGTATCACAGTCCCCTCCGATTCTAGGACAGCTGCAGTGGACAATATGTGATGGCTCAGACTAAACCATCTCACCGCATTCCACTTCAATCTGCACATCTCTCTGCTCTGCCCAGGGTCTAACACTGCAGGTACCTACCTCTTCAGCCCACACACAGGCAGTCTGGTCCGCAAGGACAGTGGAATGAACATTCTTAGGGAAATCCTCACCTGTGGGCTGCAGGAGTCAGTGGATAGATGTCCCTTCAGGCAGACAAACCTCAGAGACAATCTGTACAGGTCTTATCAAGTCTCAGCAGAATCAAGCCTCTGCTGCCTACAGCAATGTCCTCGATACTACATCTTTATGCTGGCTTTCTCTCTGCTCAGTCCTTCACGTCTGCTTCCTAGGATCACCTCGCAAAGAAAATGTTTTCACCCAAACCTCTGTCTCAAGCTTTACTTTCTTGGAAACCCAAAGAACTTGTGTCATGATGAATCTAATGTGAGATGCTCAACCTAGGAAAAATGTCCAAGGACCTAAGTGATCCAAGACGGGATAGCCTCAGAAAACATACGTGAGACAATATATTACATATGGCCCTCCAGTAACAACATAATGAAAGACAAAACAACGAACACAGTCCCTAAACCTGCAGATGTGTGTCAATCGTTCCTTCCTCTTTCCTGGCTGCTTCCACATCCGTGTGCACCACTTCTTCTGCAGGCTCAGGACCCCAAGCACAGACATCAGCCTCGAAGGCGCTCCCACCACCATCAGTCAGACAGGAGGCTCTGTCTGTCTCTGGCTTTCCACCTCTCTCTTCATCTTCCTGTTACTAATAAACCTAAATGGGATTATACCCCATTGCCACTCCAAAACAACAGAATGTTTCTTTAAATTAGTAGCAGCTTCACTTCAGAGTGTCTCTGTGGAGTAATAATTAAACCCCAGGCTCTAAGCCTTTGAGAGGGTTGATATAAAATGGCTAGATGAAACCATCTTCACAGAAAATATAATGAACCTAACTAGACCATTGACATGGGCTTTGCTGGTGACTCAGTGGTAAAGAATACAAATGCCAGTGCAGAAGATGCAGGGCTAATCCCCGGGTCAGAAAGATCCCCTGCAGAAGCAAATGGCAACCCACTCCAGTCTTCTTGCCTAGGAAATCCCATGGACAGAAGAGCCTGGCGGGCTACAGTTCACAGGGTTACAAAGGAGATGGACACAACTTAGAGACTAAACAATAACAACAATAAAGCCACAGAGGCTCGAAAACCCTCAAGAATTTGAATTTTGAAGAGAAATGTGCAGAGGTAGAAGAAGTCCTAGCCGAATCATTTGGATGGTCCTGCCGGAGTTAAAGAGGCTGCCCGTGTCCTGCCAACATTCTCTGAGCTGCCCTGGTTTCTGCACATCTCAGCGCCTGAGTGCTCATCCCCTTAGTAACATGAGCCATCTCTCCAGAATTCATCTCTTTAATTTCTCTCTTTTATTGGCTTAAGCTACCAAGTCAGTTTTCATTGTCTTACAAATAAAAAATGCTAAATGATAAAATTTTATTACTGTAAATCACGTCCTTATTCCAATAAAAGTGCCGGGAATTCCCTAAAGCAGCACCCTGGTCACTCCCTACCTCCTGCTAGATCGTCCTCCTAGAATAACTCACCTGATTGGTGACTCTTTAAGAAGGAAATAAGCATGCCCAGTTCAGACCTTCTTTGCCCCTCTTTCCCTCAGCCAGACGATCTACAGCAAACCCTATTTAAAGGAGAACTGGGTTTGCCCCTTTCCACCACTGATGGTTTCATAATCTCTAATTCAGCATCAGCCAAGCATGTGTGACTGCTGTCTTTCTGGCATCAGCAAACAAACCTGATTCTTTGATATTCATCTCTCTGTCTCTCTGTCTGTCTGACTTCTGTGTCTCTGTCTCTATCTGTCTCTTTCGGTTCTGACTTAGATGGTAAGGAGCAGCACTGTTTACTAGGCCTCATCAAACCCAGACAGAAAGCTGACATCTAAAAGGTTTTGGGAGTGAGTGGAAAGCTTCAGAAATTAATAGTGATGGACTGAAAGGTATACTTAATATGTTCACATATTGACCCTAAATTCAATGGTTAGGGATCTGGGCAAGAAAATTACACATGAAGGATAATCTCCAACTGTAAGTTAATATACTTGCTTTGTGACTGTTAGCATGTTATGGTCATAATATTTCATTTATTCCTCTGTTCTTTGCTTACCACAAGGAAAAACAGGTATAAGAAAACAGAAGTCTTGACACAGTGTGTTCTTAGAAGCATTATAGCTCCTTCAGCTAAAAGGACCAATGAGTTACTAAGTTGCTTTTGAGATCTGCTAATAGACTGATGAATTCTAAATTGTGACACCTTTCTGTATAAATGTCTCAGGAGGCTTCTTATTCTAAAACGTGAGGCTAATGGTGAATAACTATCTTAGCTTATAAATCAAAAAGAAGTATTGACCATTAAAAGTTATAAAAGTTGATGTTTAGTGTAAAAAGTATAAATTATACTCTAGTGTTGGTATTTAGATCTTCCACTTTTATAGAAAGTATTAATTCATTAATTAATATTATCAGTTGACTAAATGAGCAAAATCAATAACAATATTACAAGTACTGGAGTATAGCCTCTGCATTCAGTCACCCTTGCCTATACCAAGCTTCATTGCTTATTCCATAAAATTAAACATGGATGTAGCTCCCAGGAGGGTCACATATAGACAAGTGGCATAAATCTGGATTTGCAAAATGAGTGTAGACATCACAACTTCTCCAAGATTACATTTTCATTTTAGTGATTTTTACCCAAAGATGTCAGAAAGCTTGGAGTTTCAGTCACTGAGGGTAACCAGACGAAGAAGTTTGGGAGACAAAGTGACCTTAAGACAAATTTTACTAGCATCCCACCTAACTGCAAGATCTAACCTTATTCTCGGACCCTTTGAAATGCCAAAAGTACATTTCATAAAAAAGAGACTATAGTATTCCTGTGTTTTTACTACCCTTGGATTACTGAGGCATCCAAACTTCAAGTGAGCAACATCACAGTTCCTGCAAACACACTGTATCTTAGGAAAGAAATCACAGCACGTGCATAACTCTGATCTCACATTTGCAATTCTCAACCACTTTTTCAAGCACCTTGTTTCTGCAGAGAGAAAAATCATTCCAAGTCTAGGAATTAGTGGCGAGTGAAGTTGGCAACATTTGAATTCTTCACATGTCTAATCTTCACACTTTATTTTAAACAAATTCAACTTAAAACAGAAACCCTAAATATATCGTGGACAGAATTTATCTAAGTGGTGGCTAAAATGAATTGCAGTCCCACTTCTGTCTCTACCAATACACTGAAACTGTTTATCCCAATAAACACAATGGTTAAGCAATAAAATTGAGTTTGCAGCTTCAGGAGTGGCCCCAAATCTTCATGAGCTTCAAAGTTATCCCCAATAAGTATGCAATCTGGATAAAAACAGTGGGCGTGCTATGCAAACATAACATCAAAAGGAACTCTAGTTTTTCCTTCCAATCTGATTGTTGTCCTAAGCCTACTTATATAGATACTCTGGGCCCATGATTTATCACTTAATTTTCTAAATTTAATAAGTAAGCTGAGAAGTATAATAACAATACTTAGCCAGTGATAGGCTTGGTGATACTATTATTGGTACTTTGTTTTTTTATTATCATTATATGAAAGTCTCCAAAAAGACCTTTGACCCTTTATAAAACATTTGTTTTAATTAAAATATGGGAAGATTTCTATTGTCAAAATTAATAATTCAACACCATGAAATTTGATGAGAGAGTCAAAGCAATTTTGTCAAATGGATTTTCCAGCCAGTTAAATATATGCTCTGATCAATTTCAGGATACTTTTTTTTCACATGTTCAGTGTTGGTTTTCCTACTCAATGAAAGGAATAAAAGAGAAAGTAAATTGAAGATTTTCATTTGTGTTGGGTTCTGTGCTAACCCAACACCCAGTGAGGACTAAACTTTGCTTCTGTCGTCCTATTTAAGGAGCCTTAGGGTCAGAGTTGTTTAATAGCTCTCTCAGTATCACAGTGAGAAAGGTGGAACACAGACAAGAGGGGGTGAAAATCACTGGCTAATACTTGCTGCTGATGTTACAGAAGACAGTTACTTTGGATCAAATGATATATCCCTGTCTCTGTCTCTCTTTCTCATCTCATTGGAATTTTAGGAATAAGATGCTATGACACTGTGTCTAGTATGTACTATATCACATTAAAAAATGCTCTGGGGCTTCAGTAGAAAACTTCTTTTAAACCAGGAGTGAGACATTATTAAGTTTTGCCCAAACAAGGGATAACAAGATCTAGGAGTGAAAACAGGCGTGCAGAATTTGTGTGACTATAACCTCTGGTAGAAAATGGTAGAGCATCCAGCTAAAAGCAGGAACAGAGGGTCCGCATGTGGACAACGCTGAAGTGGGAATTCGGAACCAGACGATGGTTCAGCTCAAGCCTGTCAGTGAGTTTCAAACAATCAACTAGGAAAGAAGAGAAGTAAAAACTGTCTTCTCTCTAAATTCTTCAGTACTGCACATTTAGCACAAATAGAATGCAGAGGCTAATGTGAAGTCTGGGTTTGAAAAGTAGAAGTAAGCTTAGTTACCCTGAGAGTTGTTTCAAAAAAACCGCTGCTCCCAGAATCAAACTTTAATTAACCATCAAGGGCCACAATGGCAACCAGTGGTCACCTCTCTTCAAGGTCCAAAGAATGGTGGAGGGCGCTGTGAGCCGTATTCACGAGCGAGAGCTGGAAGTCTCCTCAGGTGACACGCCTGCAAACTCATGGCAAAGTCAGGGTCAAGAGCGCACCAAGGAATGGCACCAGGAAAGGGGCGTGTCCTGTCTCTGTTTGCTTGTGAGTTTCGTCACTTGAGAAAAATTATCTGGAAAAACCAAAGTACTTCAGTGGCCTGAGGACAAGGTTACTTGAAAGAGAGTTTCTTCCTGGGGTTGGAAGGAATGGGAAGAGGATAACTGTGGAATCCTTATTCCTCAAGGCTGAAATATTAGCAAAGAGCAACCCAAAACACAGGCACACGCCCACTGAAATGAAGAGCAACCCAATCCTACATTTGTCATAAACAAGCTGTATCTTAGAGGTTGATATTCCTCAGCCTCCTCAGCCTGCCCGTCTCTTTCACCCAGGAGTTTAATTTTAGCTCTGTATTAATTATACATTACAATTACACATGGACTTGGGCAGGCGCACACACTGTAATGATTCTGCCGCCCTCACGGACTCGCTCCGGAGCTCATTCGGGTCACCTCCGTCCCTATGGGATACGATGTTGTTTACTGCCTACTGCCTCACACTCATTTTCCCTGGAGATGGTTGCCCGGAAATAAGCTTCCTCCAAAATGAAAGCTCTCTGCCAAGGCTTTTCAGGGGGAAGAGATAAGCTCTCTGCATCACAGGCCATGCAATGACAGAACGTGTACACAGCCACAAAACCAAAATTCTCCAACCAAACGTCTTCGGCAAGAGTGGCTTCACGTGCCTGGAGGTCCATACAGGTGGCCACGCCTCACCCAGCTGACCCAGTTCAGAAATGCGGCTCTTGTGTGGCAAGGAAGTGGGCGTTGAAGGCTTTTCCTGTCGTTGCCGCAGTGCTGGTGATTGCCAGACGGGCTGGGAAACAAAGGCTCAGCAGAATTATCTCTGCACTTCCCCCAAGCCCAGCTGCTTGCCCTTGACATCTTGAAAGGAACACTTCAATGAGCTCTTAGCCTCTGAGAGTGATGCCTGAAATGTAAGACCAGAAGCATCTATTTATTAAGCTCAGTCACTAAATGAATCTTGCCCCATGGCCAGCTACGCAGTGGAGTTAATGAGGATGGAGCAGACACTGAGCTAGGACATATTTAGCCAGGGGCTGCACCCCGAGGCCTGCCTCCCTGCAAAAGAATTGAGGACAGCTCTCTCCTGACATCAAAAGGGCTTGAAGGGGACGTGCAAGCAGAGAATTCAGGCAACTTTCACTCCTCACACACTCCCTTTCTCTATTACTGGAAGCCTGGCTGTGTGGTTCCTCCAACACAACGCTGGCCTGACAGGACTGCAGGCTTTTCTCAAGAGTCAGGGCTCTTCATTGGCAAAGGGGTCGCATATCTACTGTGACCCTCCCACGTCTGAGCGCTAGGCCATGTGCTACAGATACAGCTTGAACAAAGCCAAAGTCTCTGCCATGGACTCCTCTCCAGCAGTGGGAGTAGCCGGCAAGGACTCAAACAAATACACCTGTGATTTCCTGATTCTGATACTGCCTTGGAGGCAGCTGTGGTGTGGAAGAATAACAATCTCAGAGAGTGTGGTCAGGGGAAGCATCTCTCAGGAGGCATTGAGTCCCCTGAGCCCTGCCAAGCCCCGGGGTGGCGGCCCGAGCACGTCCTCCAAAGAACATGGAGGAGGTGAGGTGTCCAGGGGGTTAAACACATCTCTGCTTTGATAAATGCGCCTGCATTTTATCCCCCCAATCACCTAGGGGGAAGGGTTTACTACCGGGGACGTGGCTGTGTGATGGATTCAGTTATTTGGGCACTGAAGCTTTCAGGAGGCCACAATACTGAGAGAGAGATACGGGTCCAAATTCCCAGCACTCCGACGACTGTGCAACGTGAAGCATGCTCTTTAACTTCTATGATCCTCGGTTTTCTCATTGGGAAGAACGGGCTGACATAGGGATTAAACTACAGAGCATGCCGTAGTTCTGTGGCATGGTTCTTGGCACACAGTAGGTGTTCCAGGAGCGCTCGTTAGAGTCAACAATTGTGCCTGCTCCAGATATGAAGGTAAGCCCTTTGCAGACTTTTAAAAATGTAATTCTCCCAATGAAACAGATGCTATCGTTATCACCATCTTAAACAGGAAGAAGCCGGAGTCTAGAGGACCTAAGAATAAACTGCTCCATTCATAAAGCTGGTCAGCAGGAGAACCGGTACTCAACCCTGGATTGGCTCCCAGGCCAGGCCAAACATTTAACTCACTTCTCTCGCACATCATAGGCGTTTGGGGAGTTTTAACTCTAAGCCGAGTCGCACCTCTTTGGGTGGAATCAGAAATCTCACACTGCTCTCTCATCTTTCTTTGAGGAGGTCACAAAGGAAAGGGAGTTGCATTCCATCCTGACCTTCTCTTTCTGGTTTCTTCTCAGCTAAAACAGCACAAGGCTGGAAGCTCTTTGGCTTACTTCTGTTTATTAAGGAAATAGGCTGGAGTGGGTGTAGCTGGGGTGAGATTCCTATTGCTCTGTGCAGGGAAAGGTTTATCAGACAAACACACCATGACAGATGAGGTCCGGTGATAGAAATGGCCCTTGAGCAGCCTACTGCTTCACCGCTATCGCCAAAGAAACGCTGTCTCTGTAAGGATGATAAAAACTTGGCCTGAAAAATCAACAAAGTAAAAAATAGCTCAAGTTCAACGAGACTGTCCATGAAAAACATCCTACCATCACTCTATACTCTATTGAGAATTTACAAGGACTTAAGCAGTCGACTGCATACAAACAAAAGGGGTAAGAAACCAAGAATTAGCTGTTTGAATAATAAGAATGACTATGTTATGTATATTCTAGGAAAGTAGTAAGAATATAAAAAGAAAGCCATGTGGGAATTTAAGGTTTTTCATTCATTTGGTGCACAAACTTTATTAAGAGCATATTATTAACTATGAGATGGTTGGATGGCATCACTGACTCAATGGACATGAGTTTGAGTAAACTCCAGGAGTTGGTGATGGACAGGGAGGCCTGGCATGCTGCAGTCCATGGGGTCGCGAAGAGTCCGACGTGACTGAGTGACTGAACTGATGAAATATACTCAGCACTGTTCTAAATCCTGGGGATTCAGCAAGCAGTAAACAAAACAAACAAAAAGACACACCACCAAAGCCATCATAGCAGTAAATGCCCAGCATCATGGAACTTACTCTACTTGTGTAAATACTGATCATACAAATATTCATCATTTTTATCTCCTTAGCTTTGAGGTTGGCTCCTATTTCAGGGTAAGTACCTAAGAGTACATTCCTTCCATTAATTCTGTGTCAAGTGAGCCTTACCCCTTCCACAGCTGCCAGAGAATTCCGTCTGGTAAGAGAAGGGGAAAATGAAAAGGAACGTATGATAGGAAATCAGGAGAAGTCCGTCCCAGGTGAGCCTGGGGTCAGAGGAGGAAAGAAGGGAATGGTAACCTCTCACAGTTTTCCCACCCCAAACACAGGCAATAGGAAAGTAACTTCACCATCATTCACAGTAAACCACCTGCTACTGCGTTCAAAAAGGAAAAAAAAGGAAATCACGTAACGCACTTCAAAGTCCAGAAACAATGCGTGTGGTCTGAACTACCATTCCCTCTATTAGCAGGGATAATCAAGAGTCCACTGCGTGTGTTCAGTTCCAGCTAGCCCCGGGCGGGTCCTGAAATACCGCAATTACACGGTTTCCTCCCACTCCTGGCCTGCAGAATGGAGGCAGAAAGGGTGTTCAAACAGGCTGGAGCATCGTTTTTAGCGCGGGGGTAAACCTGAAGAAAAGCACAGAGTTTTTAAAACAGGTGGGAAAAAGGAGTTCCCCACAACACCAAAAACAGTCCCGTTTTTTTAGAGGCGAGAAAGATGAGGCCAGAGTGACACGATGCGATCTGATTGGTCAGTTACCCTTGACTTCCAAAAGAAGATTCCAGGAGACCGAGGCCAGAGGCCAATCCAAAACAGTAGTTAGTCAGGAGCGGAGAACGAGCGAGTGAGAGGGGGGCGAGCAGGCTCCGGGCACTGTCAGATCTGCGATAAGGAATGGCACCATTATGCCCGCAGTTTCAGAAGTGGCCCTCCTCTCGTCCTGCTTTCAAAAGAAGCCCCTCCATTCACCTTCTCATTAAAACAGCCTCTCCAGAAAAAAAGTGCTGAGACCGCACAAAGCAGGACATTCATCACCAGGGCAACCCGTGTGCTCAATGAGAGCTGGCGAGCACAAAGGGCAGCTTAAGGCTTTGCGGGGAAACTGGTTCTCTTCGCCTCAGACCATATTTCAGATTTAACGCTGGATTTCAGACAGGAAACAAATTCTTTTTTGGGGGGGTGGTTTGTGCACTAGGAATACTCATGAAGAATGAAATCATCCTTTTAATTTATTTTTTCAAAGCAGGCAAGTTCTTGGCTGCTATTAAGCACCAAATTTCATTTATCAAAACAACTAACACCATCTACATTCCATCCCATTTTATACCATCCCATTTATAGCATCTAAATTCAGTGTGGCTCATCGTCCCCCAAGATGTCCTGGACACTTAATGTGCAAGGACCATTCAGATATACTTCTTCCCAGCTCTGTTCCTACCTGCTCCCCAACCCCAACTGCCTTCCACCCTGCTGTAAAAGACCACACACACACACACACACACACACACACACACACACACCCCACATGTCTCAGGGCTGGTAGAAGCTTACCCAGCTATAGCCCAAATATAATGTGTGAAATGATGCAAGAATCTGGCTACAGCACTATCCACACATATAATGCAATTTACTGAAAGTCATTTTTGTGTTATAAATCCTTTTAAGGGCTTTGAGATATTACAGTTACAAAAAAAAAGAAACCTTCCCTTCGGTAGAGGCAAGGGAGGCAAATTATCTTACAGCACACCACGTTTAGCTTTTAGCTAGTATGGTTACCTAATCAACTCTACTTAATTCCTGGACATCCTTATATACACCTCTTTCTTTTCCTGAAGATGAAATAGAACCATTACATTTGAATGGGAAAATACTTTATCTCAGTTTTATTTTAATCTGCTGTTGACAAAGCTTTTTCTCAGTCACTTTTCAGAGAAATATCATCTCCTGAGAAGTCATCTTTAGCATATTAGAATCTCAAGCAGAAGTTCCATTGTGGACACCTGAGGCAATTTTCTCAGATACAGGACAGACTTCAGCTGGAGTGTGAAACTGCATCTTTTTTTGTTTTCAGTCTTTCTCATGTATTCCAAGGAGTGGGGTGAATTGGTTTAACACTCCTGTTTCATAAACTGTTTTTTTTTTTTTTCATTTTGTTTAAAATCTATGCAAAGTACCTAAAAAAAAAAAAAAAAAAACTTAAAAAGAAATGCAGCTGAAATACTAACTAACTCTTTCACATTCACCAACAAAGAATTAGAGAAATCAGGGACATAACCAGACAGAGTTAATAATAACCAAAAAGAGTACCAAATCCTGAGTCAGTTAACAGATTCCAAGATTAACAGGACATAAATTCTGCTCTGGTATAAAGAGGACAGCGTATTTATCCATCTACAGAGAAAAGTTAAGTGTCTAAGAATAGGCAATACCTTGCAGCTAACTACCTAAACAAGAGCTGTTTGCACTCTTCTCAATAATTCAATGATTTTCGAGAGTCTAAAAACATCCTGAGATCAAAATGTTTGAAAGTTGCTATTTTAATCAGATTGAATACAAAGTGAGGAAACAGGGACAGAGAGTAGAAGCAATGCTTTCAGGAATGCTGGCTATGAGGGGGAAAAATAGGATTATTTAGAAGGGAAATTTGGAATCAAAGATGTTGGGTGTGTATGTGTTTTAAGATAGATGGTATTTAAATTTGAGCATGTTTAAATATGAACAATAAGGGTCCATTAAAGAGAGGGATGCTGTATATAGATGGGAGATGCGGTAAAGAGAACACAATCCCTGAGAAGACATAATTAGTCTTAGGTTGGAAAACCTGTGAAATTTCTCCTTTTAACAGGAGAGAATTAACGAGGGATTGATCCTGATGCTGAGGAAACGAGTATTTGCAGCAGAAAGTGGAGGGCACTCTCGTCTTATGGTTGCTATACACTCTGAATTAGGAGGTGAGGTTATATGCTGAAGAAGAGGAGAAAGTTTGGGAGCCAGGGAAGAGCAGGAGATGGGAGAGACTGGAGAATGTCTGAAAGCATTCCCACGGAGGATGTGAGGGACACAGCAGGAAGCCGTGTGGGATCGGCCAGGAAGCACTGGAATACTGTTGGCGAAAGTTAAAGACCATCAGCTTATAGCGGACCAAATCAGCGGATTAACTTTGTTTTACTTTGCTGTGAAATATAACACACATACAGACACATACATTAAATACATTTTAGAATCACACAAATGTTTCTAAAGTTAATCAGTATTTTTACCCTACCAGATAGAAAGGCTTTCACTGTTTACTCACCTATCATTATGTCATTATTATCATGTATTTTAACACTGTATTTTCCTCTATAATACATTATTATCACCTTATATAGTAAGTGTTGATATATATTTACATATTTATGATTTCCTTTCCTCCCCATTTCTTCTTTCATGTTAGGCCTTCCATTTGGGCTTACCTTCCATTAGAATTTCCTTTAGGGACAGTACACTGGCACAAACACCCCTTACTTTTATTTGCCTGAAAATAATCTTATTTAACCTTTATTTTTTAAAGATTTTTCTCAGGATATAGAACTCTAACTTGGCATGTATTTTCTTTCATCCCTTTGGAGACATCATTCCACTGACTTCTGGCTTTCATTGCTGGGATTGAGAAGTCAACAGTTAACTGTTGCTCCTTTTAAAGTATTCTAACATTTTTCTCTGGCTGTTTTGAATATTCTTTTTTGGTGCTATGCAGTTTTATTGTAAAATATCTAGGTATGAAGTCATATTTACTCTGCTTAAGATTTTTATTAGTTTTTTTTTTTTTTTTTGATCTTTGGATTGGTATATTTCATCAGTTCTGCAAAATTCTCAGTCATCAGTTCTTCAAGTACCACCTCTGCCCCTACTCTCTCTTAAATTAAATGATATACTTCCCTCTATGACTTTTAACCTTATTTTTATACTCTTGTCTCTTTAACATTTATTCTGTATATTTTTCCTCACCTATATTTCTATTCACCTTCTGATTAAGTCTGTGGATAATTTACTGTTAAATCCAGACATTGAGTTTAATTGGGGTTACATTTTGGTTTTCATTTCTAGAAGTTTTACTTGGCTCTTTTTCATCTTTTAGGCTAAAGTTTAGAATTTCCTGTGTTTGCCACTTATTTTATAGAGTACACAAAAGTGTTTACGATTTGTGTCCAACGAATCCAAACTATGATGTATTTGTAGACCTATTTCTTTAATCTGCTATTCCTAATTTTTCCTCTTCATAATATTCTGTTGCTTTCATTAAGTCACTCAGTCGTGTCCAACTCTTTCTGACCCCATGGACTGTAACCTACCAGGCTCCTCAGTCCATGGAATTCTCCAGGCAAGAATACTAGAGCAGGTTGCCATTTCCTTCTCCAATTCTGTTGCTTAATGTGATTGATTTTATTTTTGACTATATACTTTTAATTTTTCCTGGAAAAAAAAAATTTGTGGGGATTCCTTGAAGCTTAGCATCAAGTTACCTACCTCCAAAGAGACTTGAATTTACTTCTGCCTGGAAACCAAGGGCATTACAGTCTAGAACCACCTTAAATCCCATTTTTAACTTGAGGTTTCCCTTGACAGCCTTCAGGATATATAAACTTAGCCTGAAATCTGCATGCAGTTTGGCCTGTGGCCACAACTTTTCAAAAAGTAGTTTTTCTTTCCTTTTTTTCTCTTCTATGCATAGTTCCAAAACAACTTTCCCAGCAGTTTCTTTCTGATTTACCCTGAGAGTCTAGCCTTTTGTGATTATGGCTTAATGTGAGGAGAATCTGTTATTAGATCCCCCACTTACATTGGCCCTGGGTCTGAAATTATGATCCCTTACCTGATAAAGCTGCCAAAAACAAGTGAAATTTTTCCAGTGTTAGAAACTGCTTCTGGGCCAAGTGTCTTCAGTGTTCAAGTTACTTCTTTGAATTTCTAGTTGGTCTTAAATTTCAGCCTGGTAATTCCTTAATATCTTAAAAATTCTTCAATGTTTTAAATGAGGTACTTTAAATATTATATCCACATTTTAAAATATTTTCAGCAGGAGAAAGTAGTCCAAATAATCTAGTCAATCATTACCAAAGTGAAAATCATGATATTTCTTCAGGAATACTCATCAGTTCACGTACAGACACAGAGGAAATGGGCATTTTATTTCATTCAGGACTGGGGTTTCACCAAAAAAGAATAGAAAGAGGATGTGGCAAGTCAGCTTAGGGAATTAGTGTTTGAAGTCTTAAATTATAAAATGTGATCTGGATGAGAAAAATAGGAAATATTTGAAAGTAGACCGATAAACAGTGTAGACATCTCATTGAGGTCAAGGAACTGGTATGTTAGGAACCACTTAGTAAGTCGTAGATTTGATGAACAAGGTGAAATGGAAGGCAGTATACCAAGTGTCATTTGCTTTGCAGAGCAGGATAATTTTCACAGAAGTAGAATTATGACAAGGCAGATCTGGAAAACAACCAAATGGGACTTCAAGATATGAAACGTTTCTTAGCTTTTATCATTTCACTGTGGATTCCAGTGAGAATTAAAGATTCACTTTCCTCTCTTCAGGGATCAAATCAAAGCAAGAAGAGAGGCCAGGAAATGGAAGACAGTTTAGCATTCAAAGAACTCGTTTTATTAATGGTCCAGGCAAGTGCTTCACAACCTGCAACATTTGGAAATCTCTAGTATATCTAGTATCTGGAGTGGATTACATGGCTTAGAAAAACTCTCTGGCAGTATGGTATGCTTTACACTCTAAACAACAAATAAAAATGCTTGAAGCATTTCCACAGAAAAGATCCAAGATACCTGAGCTCAACATTAGAAGCAAGCACAAAACTCACAAGTAGGAAGCACCCTCTAGGCCAATGAGGAGCGAGCAGCAGAATCAGACCTATAGCATCTTCATACACTTGAATTAGCAGCAGAGAATTTAAACTAAGTATGCTTGATATGTTTAAAGAAGTAAAAAAGGAGATATAAAATATGAATAAGATGTCCAGGCATGTTTAAAAAAGAAGCAAACAGGATTTCTAAATCTTAAAAAAAAAAGTAATAATGAAATTAAAAATCCAGTGATGGGTTAGGGTTAGGAGTTAGTGAATCAGAGATATGGAGAATTATCCAGAATATAGCATGAAGACCCTAAGAGATGGAAAATATGAGAGAGGTAAGATAAACGAAAAAAATAATGAGAGATTCTAACATAAATCTAATTCGATTTTCAAGAGCAGAGATGGGGAGAGACAACTTCCAAAGAGTTTATGGCTAAGAATTGCTTAAAGTACAGCAAACCCAAAGCACAAAAAAAGAACTCACACCTAAACTCATTTTAGCAATTATAGGACACCAAAGAGCAGATAACCTACAAAGAACTACAGCAGACTTAAGCAAGTATTTTTTCTGGATTGAACCAAATAGCAAGTATTTTAGTCTTTACACGTTTCACAGTCTTTATTTCAGCTATTCAACTCTGCCATTTTTGTGCAAAAACACCCACAGGCAACATGTAAATAAATGACCACGACTGTGTTCCAGTCAACTTGACTTATAAAAACAGGTAGCAGGACACACTTGGCTCATGAGCCATAGTCTGCCAGTTCCTGAACTCCAGAATGTCACCCTGACTCTGGATATCCAATAGATGTCTCCTGTTCCCTCCCCAAAGCCCTCACTGCCCACCCAACCTAATTAGTCCTGTTCAACATGAGACGTTAGAACCAAGAGTGACCCTGTCTACTCGGTTGGAACCAGCCAAGGAGAAAACTGCTCCCCACATCTCCAGCGACGCTTCCCCAGTGTGCCCCAATATGACCAGTGCAGACAAATGGAGCTCACAGAAGGTTATTTAGAACCTGCTTTTAGTATCCCTCAGCCCTTATGCTCGCCCCATCCCCAGGTCAAAGAGGGTAAGGCCCATGGACACATAGGCATGGGCCCATCATTTTCACAGTGGGTACCAATATCACATCCAGGAAGCTAAATAATGGACCAGTTTATGAAGAAGGATTATGGCCGCATTTTCTGTGACTATCCCACAACAGCAATGCCAGGAAGCTGACTATACCTCTGGAAGTACTACTGTGACAGCGTGTGAGATGACCATGTTGGGGAAAAAGCGTTCTAAGGATGTCCTTTTATATCAATGCCCCAAGGGGCCAATGGAGACTAACAAGGACCTTGACCAAAACTGCAGCAGGCAGTGGACGCAAAGCAAAAAGCAAAGTTGTAAACACCAAAACACCCTGAGGAGCACATTTCTGCAAGATTCCCAGAAGTTCGGGTTAGCATTAATCATCGCTCCTAATTGCTGTCTGTTAACTCTCCTGAGCCCTCTCCCAGCCAAGCCACCATCCCATGAAACATGTTGTCTTCCCTTATAATGCATTTTCAGTCTTGCCAGTAACAGAATCTGTGGCTTTGGGGTTCTTTTACAAGAACACTGATCGAATTACCTGAAGACATTTTGGTGTGTTCTGGGTTACTGGGCAGAATTCCAGAAACAAATGCCTACATTACCCTCAAATAGAATACCTAACTTTTCAAGACTGCACAGAAGTAGATGTCTCTCAGGCTTTTCCAGCTTAGTCACTGATGAAAGGTGCAGTGTATTTGACATCCTACTCTCTGTCCGCTAGGTTACACAGGCTGCACGTAATCTCATAACCTCTAAAACATTTCCAGTAAAGGCCCTTTGTTGCCACAGCATCCGATGTTTGCCACTGGAGATGCAAACAGACCAAGCTTCTTTTAGTCCAGGCCTGCATGCTGCAGACTCCTTTCCCAGCCTTATAAATCTCATAGTGATTTCCATTCCATTAAATCCATTCACTTAAGAAACTGCTGCCTATTCTATTATTTAAGTGCTCAGAAAAAAAACCAAATCAAACAAGCAAACAAAAACCTTGCCTCCTTTTCCCCCTAGTAAGTTTCAATACTTTGCAACATTTCGGAAGTTCTTTCTAATGGTATCCAGAAAACCTATCCCTTAAGATATGAATGGCAGTATAGACTAAGGCAGCGCTGTGGTTTATGCTCCTGAAAGGTGGAGAAACTGAGGCCTGCAGTCTGAATGACTTGTCAAAGAGCAAACAGTGTCAGAATCAAGTACAATTTCATTCTAATGATTCATTTCCTGCCATCTGATGCATATCTTAAAATCTGAGCTTTTCATTTGCACTACGATTCCAAGATTGCTAACTTCCTTTTCCCACAAACATTGCTGACTATATTTATATGTGTGTGTGTGTGTGTGTGTGTGTGTGTGTGTGTGTGTATAATGTGTAGCACTAATAGAAGTTGATAATTGGATAGGCATCATGTCAACTTGACTTTCGTTTGACCTTGTGTCAGTGTTACTTAAAGTGAAGAAATCAAGATGATAGCACAGCAGATGCTGCCAAATGAAAAAATTTGCCGCAACGAGCTTTTTATGAAATATTGAGGCTGAGCAGAGAGCCAGTGCCTTTGACAAAAATACTCTCTGTCACTCTCCTCCCTAAATCACAGTGTGGAGGCTGCTGGCACTCTGGGTTTTCCACTGCCGTCCTGAATGTGCTGAGCTGGGAAACATCCAAGATCAAGAGTTGACCTTTTTATTGCAGACTGTGAGATCATCTTCATTCCCATAGGTTTACATTCCAAACAAGCATTTCGTTTTTGCAGGTTTTGGATTTCCACACAAATTCTCATTTGTACAAAGGTAAAAAAAAAAAAAATTCTCACACTGAGCAGGAAAGGAGATTGCAAACCCTCCATCAGCAGCAGCAGGAGAGGCAGGCAGATATGGGTGGCGCGCTGAGTTCTCCCAACTCCATGGTCATGATAGTTGACCTTCACCCTCCCCTCCAGGGGCAAATCTAACATTACATGCCTAAACAGGCACACAGCTTATTACTTGGTCGATGCCTTTGACTGATCACTGAGTGAGGTCAGCCTCAGTTTAGAGGAAGGAAAGGAAGGCGTACCTAGAGATGGTGCCAGCGGGACAAGGAGGCTTTTCTGGGCCTAATGAGTGTGAAGGTAAAGACCACCTGAGGTTCCTTCAGTTCTCCTTGCGTCACTGGCTGGGGCACTCCAGACCCGACGACATTGACTGGGCACGCACGTGATCATGTTCTGGGTCCTGCTGGACACCATCACTCAAGGCTTGGCGGCTTCCGCAGGACAGGCTTAGAGATAAGGGCCATGCAGCTCTCCTCTGCAGACACACAGAGCCCACAGCCCCTCCACTCAGCGGCACGGAGCAGTGGGCAGGGGGCAAAGAGGCATAAGGTCCAGCTACAGTTCGACCACTCTCTGACGACACCACGGGAACCTTCCGCTTCGCCGACTTCAGTGGACCCGCTGTTCTATTCCCGGCACGATGCTCGTGCTGGCCAGGATTCATTTCTCTCTATTCAGCTCAAGTTGCAGTCACACAACAAAATGCACAGTGACAAGATTTCCTGAGGCTTTCAGGTGCACTCGGCCTGGCAGGCTGTGGCTTGCTGCGTTTCCAAGTCAGGGGTGAATAAATGAAGGTACCGATTGCTTCCAGGCTCCAGTCAGCTTCCAACAGATATCGCAAATTAGTTACTCAGGAGACAGTTAAGGATCATTTGAGTCGTTCACGCAACAAAATATTTTAGAGCACCAACTATGTCCTCGGCATATGCTCAGCCCTGGCTGATACAAATATAGATAAGACACAGATAGGAGGAGTTTGCAGGTGAGTAAGAGAGAGAAGCGCACACACAATGCAATAAAGTGAGCGCAAGTCAGAGATACGTGCAGGAACCTCAGGAGATCAGCGTCTACCCAGCTCTGAAATGCATGAGAAGGCTTTCTTAGGAAAGTGTGCCCAGGAAAGGAGGGCAGAGGGATGAAGGGGTGTGTGTTACAAGCAAAAACAAATGCACACAAAGGGGAAAGAGCCTGAAGCAGAATGCTACCGCCTGCAGCTGGTTACTGCCACAATATGTCATGTGTGTGCTCTACAGGGATGGAGCCCAGGTGGAGGTCAGGTCAAGGAGATGTTAGGGTCCCATGGGAGGAAATTGATTCCACAGAAACTGAGAAGCTGCTGAAGGTTTTGAGCAGGGAGGAACATGGTCAATATGCACTTCAGAAACATCACTCTGGCAACATCATAGAGAATAGCGCTCAGGGGACAAGAATGAAGAAGAGGAGGACAGTAAGGAACTTATTTCAAAACCCGGGATAAACAGCGGTGAGGTCTTGACTCCCATAGCGGACCACCAAGTCTGAAAACCCCAGGCATCCCCATTTAAATACAGTGTACAACCAACCTTGAACCCACTGCAAAAAATCTACTGCGTGAAGTGTACCTAAAGTTGGAATTCTTCCTAAAGCCGATGGAAGTAAGGACAGAAAAGGTTGAGAAATTCCATTCACCTCCCCAGTTGCCCAGGCCTGCTTCTGACCGCATTCCATGAGGGCCCAGACCAACCCCTACCTGACGGTACCTGGCTTGGTTCTCAGGATGTAGCTGAGAACATCCGCATGGATGTAGTGGTCACATCCATGACCACTGCTCATTCTCCATGCCTCCACCAGCTTCTAAGGACTTGCTTCTCATCTGTTTTATGGTCCTTGTCATGTCTGCCTCCTCATCAATTGACCTACAGAGTTGGTGCCTCCTTGACAGCTCAGCTCTGTGGTTGTTCAAATTCCATGTGATATAATGCTTGATGAGGGTGAAGAGTAAATCCCAGCATGTTACAGAGGGATGTGCACGGTCCCTTCCTTCTAGTAAGATAACACCAGGCATTGCAGTCTCACGGGGAGAATGTCTTTCAACCTTAAGCATTGAAAGGCCAGTCCTGTCTCCTTTTTAGGGCATCCGAGATAAGGACTCACCCTCTCTTTACACTTTAAGGGGTAATGTCATTCAAACTTGTTGAACAGCCAGCGCTCTTCAGCCTTCCGTCGTCCCCAGGCAGCAGAGCCCGTGTCGAGGCTCTTGGCTTCTCGCCTAGACTGGCTGAGCAGAGGTCTCTCTGGGCTGCAGACTCTCCCTCCTAGGTGACAGTTCCTCCTGCTACAACCCCTGGTGGCGATAAAAATTTGCTTCTCCTTTTCTGCTTTCATTGAAAAAGTGAAGAGAAAGAACGCATGCCTGGCACGTTCTTGTACACGTTCGGTTCTCCTCTCCCTTCTCAACTCTAAAAAAAAGCCAAGAAAACAAGGATCTATCGCTCGCCTCATTCCCACTCCCCACTAGGAGCCTCAGCATTACTTTTTGGAAGCAAGCTTGACGGAGTAGAGGTTGAAACAAACAACCTGTGCTTGCCCCCCTGGTCACAGTGTGATATGACAGTATAACTGCAGCTTTCTCGTTGTTTCTTCCCTGAGACTATATGCTCCTTGAAGAAACTGTGACTGCTTCTTCATCATCCTCCAGCCTAGCAGTGTCTGGGGTTCCATGGTTGTGCCATTAATGTTGACTGAATAAATGCACAGGGCCCACCTCCACTCACATGAGCAAATGACCATTCAGTCAGGCCTACAACACACCAAGAGCCACACCTCTGGGATGTTCCCATCCTACAGGCTGTTCTTTGCATGATTTTGAGGTCAATATTTTTTCCTTCCAAGACAGTCATGACCCTAGGCAGCTGTTCTTGAATAGCAGGTGTTTAATCAAAAGAAGAGAAAATTCTGCACAGCTACTCAAGAGTAAGCACTAGGAAACACCCACCGTGAATAAGAAGTCAGCGCACGTACTGGAGAGGGGGCATCCGTGGTGATTTTAAGTGACAAGACTTGGGCTGATGCTGGACAGAGTCACAAATGGCAGTTTGCCTCACGTCCTCTCTTCTTCCTGTTGGTATCATTTCCCACCACAATTGCTGCCATGGAGCCCGTGACACTGGAAAACACTCATAGCTGTATGCAACCTGTGGTGAAATCAGGACTGTCACGTCATGCCAGCCCGGGCATGAGGCTCAGCATTTGGACCTAGAACTATGGGGACTCTCCCAGATAGACCCCAAGGTCAGTCAGTCAGTTCAGTCACTCAGTTGTGTCCAACTCTCTGAGACCCCATGGACTGCAACACACCAGGCCTCCCTGTCCATCACCAACTCCTGGAGTTTAATCAAACTCATGTCCATTGAGTTGGTGATGCCATCCAACCATTTAATCCTCTGTCGTCCCCTTCTCCTCCTGCCTTCAATCTTTCCCAGCATCAGGGTCTTTTAAAATGAGTCAGCTCTTCACATCAGGTGGCCAAAGTATTGGAGTTTCAGATTCAGCATCAGTCCTTCAATGAATATTCAGAACTGATATCCTTTAGGATGGACTGGTTGGATCTCCTGGCAGTCCAAGGGACTCTCAAGAGTCTTCTCCAACACCACAGTTCAAAAGCATCAATTCTTTGGCGCTCAGCTTTCTTCACAGTCCAACTCTCACATCCACACATGACCACTGGAAAAACCATAGCTTTGACCAGACAGACCTTTGTTGGCAAAGTAATGTCTCTGCTTTTTAATATGCTGTCTAGGTTGGTCATAACTTTTCTTCCAAAAAGCAAGCGTTTTTTAATTTCATGGCTGCAGTCACCATCTGCAGTGATTTGGGAGCATAATTAACTCTAAGCAGGATTTAGACAACAACTGGTATCAACTAAAATCTCGTGTGCGGGAGGCTAACTTCTGGTTTGGCAGAGTGAGGAGCGCTGATGACCCACTTTCGGTGAAACTGATGAAAATGAAAAAAAAAAACAAAAAACAATTGAGGGACTTTGCTTGTGGTCTAGTGGTTGGGAATTCACCCGCCAGTACAGAGGACACAGGTTCAATCCCTGGTCAGGGAACTAGATTCTACATGCCGTGCAGCAACTAAGCCCGGGTGCCACAACGGCTGAGTCCACGTGCTCTAGGGCCAGTGCTCTGCAGCAAGAGAAGCCACTGTAAGAAGCAGCCTGTGCACCACAACCAGCGAAAGCCCAGGCACAGCAACAGGAGCCTGCGCACGGCAGCGAAGACCCAGCGCAGCCAAAAGTAAGAAATAAATAAAATAAAATTGTCTTTAAAAACACTTTAAAGTCTCTGGAAATGGTCCTAGAAGCAAAGAGCAAGTGGAATATCTGTTTAGGAAAATCTGTGAAGATTTGGTAAGAAAGGTGAGAATCTATGGAATTTGAACCAAGCCCTCTGCCTCCCTCCTAACTCTCAGCTCAGTAAGATGGCAATTCCACTCCGGACAGCTGCAGCCCAGAGCACAGGGCTCCCTCTTCCCCCAGCTCCCGGTCACAGGGCTTTCTTCCCTGGAGGACTAGGACTTCGGTATTTCGGTGGTGCTCCAGCCACCTGTTGCTGAGGTTATGTCCTGGGTGAGTCGGGTGGAGCGGTGGAGACCCCCTTCTTCCATCAGTCCCTGCTTGTAGAACAGGAGCTGCACTTTGTGTGCCGCAGCCCAAGACAAAGGGAGTCTTGGTTGCTGTTGCTTTGACTCAAGAGCCAGTGATCCCACGCCAGAAAAGGCAAGCCTGGAAGACCCTGGACTGCGGCCTCTACCTTCACTTAGCACTGAACTCCTAAAACAGAGGGTCACACAGGTAGAAGCTTGCTATTACCCCTACTCCCATCCCTAGAGCCGAAGTTCAGAGACTTTTTGCCTGGAAGGAGAAGCAGACCATAAAACATGGAGCTCCTAATCTCTCCCAGAGCAACCAGCTTCCTTTGCAATGGAGGATGGAGAAATTCAACTTTGAGGGCTCTATCAAGAATAGTGGCGGTTTTGGTGAAAGGCAATTGAGAGGAGATCTGTGGATTTAATGAAGATACATTCTAGATTGAAGGCCAGCTAGTTTTTTTGGCAAGAACCAGGGAATAAGACTGCAGGGGGTCAGAATATGGACCTCAGAAACCATTCCATCAAAGCAGCCACAATTTGATTGGATTCATTGGTAGAACAATCTAGACACCCCCCCCCCCCATGTTATTTTTGAAAAGAGTAGCACAATCAGCAGGCATTCAGTTCAGTTCAGTCGGTCAGTCGTGTCCGACTCTTTGCATCCCCATGAATTGCAGCAGGCCAGGCCTCCCTGTCCTGGAGAAGGCAATGGCATCCCACTCCAGTACTCTTGCCTGGAAAATCCCATGGGTGGAGGAGCCTGGTGGGCTGCAGTCCATGGGGTCGCACAGAGTCGGACACGACTGAGCGACTTCCCTTGCATTGGAGAAGGAAATGGCATCCCACTCCAGTGTTCTTGCCTGGAGAATCCCAGGGACGGGGGAGCCTAGTAGCCTGCCGTCTATGGGGTCACACAGAGTCGGACACGACTGAAGTGACTTAGCAGTAGCAGCAGGCCTCCCTGTCCATCACCAACTCCCGGAGTTCACTCAAACTCATGTCCATCGAGTCGGTGATGCTATCCAGCAATCTCATCCTCTGTCGTCCCCTTCTCCTCCTGCCCCCAATCCCTCCCAGCATCAGTCTTTTCCAATGAATCAACTCTTCGCATGAGGTGGCCAAAGTACTGGAGTTTCAGCTTTAGCATCATTCCTTCCAAAGAACACCCAGGGCTGATCTCCTTTAGAATGGACTGGTTGGATGTCCTTGCAATCCAAGGGACTCTCAAGAGTCTTCTCCAACACCACAGTTCAAAAGCATCAATTCTTCGGCGCTCAGCTTTCTTCACAGTCCAACTCTCATATCCATACATGACCACAGGACAAACCATAGCCTTGACTAGATGAACCTTTGTTGGCAAAGTAATGTCTCTGCTTTTTAATATGCTCTCTAGGTTGGTCATAACTTTCCTTCCAAGGAGTAAGCGTCTTTTAATTTCATGGCTGCAATCACCATCTGCAGTGATTTTGAAGCCCAAAAAAATAAAGTCTGACACTGTTTCCACTGTTTCCCCACCTATTTCCCATGAAGTGATGGGACCAGATGTGTGGAGTTAAACATCTGGGTGAGTCTAGGTCTCTTTCTAAATACTCCTACCAACACCACTGTCATCCCAGGGTGAGTGGGGAATACCCAAAGCTGCACCTTCCTGAGGAGCAACGTAAGAGACTTATTACTGTGGGAAGGAAATACACTTCTGCTTTATTGACTACGCCAAATCCTTTGATTGTGTGGACCACAACAAACTGTGTA
This sequence comes from Bos indicus, assembly GCF_029378745.1. NCBI lineage: Eukaryota > Metazoa > Chordata > Mammalia > Artiodactyla > Bovidae > Bos > Bos indicus. Next base: position 102,144,219 of record NC_091766.1, on the reverse strand, counting down.
AAATTCTTAAAGACATGGTAATACCAGACCACCTGACCTGTCTCTTGAGAAATCTGTATGCAGGTCAAGAAGCAACAGTTAGAACTGGACATGGAACAACAGACTGGTTCCAAATAGGAAAAGGAGTACGTCAAAGCTGTATATTGTCACCCTGATTATTTAACTTATATGCAGAGTACATGATGAGAAATGCTGGGCCGGATGAAGCACAAGCTGGAATCAAGATTGCCGGGAGAAATATCAATAACTTTGGATATGCATATGACACCACTCTTAGGCAGCAAGTGAAGAGGAACTAAAGCTCCTCTTGATGAAAGTGAAAGAGGAGAGTGAAAAAGCTGGCTTACAGCTCAACATTCAGAAAACTAAGATCATGGTATCTGGTCCCATCACTTCATGGCAAATAGAGAAACAGTGGAAACAGTGACAGACTTTATTTTGGGGGGGGTCCAAAATCACTGCAGATGGTGACTGCAACCATGAAATTAAAAGACGCTTGCTCCTTGGAAGGAAGGTTATGACCAACCTAGACAGCATATTCAAAAGCAGAGACATTACTTTTCCGACAAAGATCCGTCTAGTCAAAGCTACGGCTTTTCCAGTAGTCTGTATGGATGTGAGAGTTGGACTATAAAGAAAGCTGAGCACCAAGAATTGATGCTTTTGAACTGTGGTGTTGGAGAAGACTCTTGAGAGTCCCTTGGACTACAAGGATATCCAACCAGTCCATCCTAAAAGAAATCAGTCCTGAATATTCATTGGAAGGACTGATGTTGAATCTGAAACTCCAATACTTTGGCCACCTGATGCAAAGAGCTGACTCATTGGAAAAGACCCTGATGCTGGGATAGATTGAAGGCAGGAGGAGAAGGGGACGACAGAGGATGAGATGGTTAGATGGCATCACTGACTTGATGGACATGAATTTGAGTAAACTCCGGGAATTGGTGATGGAAAGGAAGGCCTGGCATGCTGGAGTCCATGGGGTTGCAGAGTTGGACACAACTGAGTGACTGAACTGACTGAACTGACTGTGATTACTTCAGAGATGTGTGATCATTTATTAAGATTTAAGGAGATCTTTTTCTGAGACACTGAGAAGAGAGAGCAAGAGTGGGGGCGTGGGGAGGCGCTCTTTTTCTGTTAATTTTCGACCTGGAAAAGCTTGGGTCTGGAGTGGCCACTGTGGCACCATATAGAGCTGAAAAATGAAGTCAGTTTTGAGGTGAGGCGAGAGCTGGAGAACAGATCTTGGTGCGGTCCTTTCAGCCCTGGATCAAACACATCTGAAACTTGTATTGCCCTGTGAACCAATGAAATTCCTATTTCCTTTGGGCTTTGTCATTCGCAGTTTTAAAAATGGAGGGAGATATTATGACAACTTAGTAACCAAGTTAGTAGACAAAGCAGAACAAGCTACATGGCATAGTATGGGAGACAGTGTTTCTGTGGAGAGTTATGAAGAGAGGCATCTCCATGCATCAGGGCAGACGTCTAAAAGGCAGTGACCACGATTGTCAGGACGTCGTGCAACCACACGAGTACTCGGATGGAAAAACAGGTATGAAGATTCTGCCAAATCTGATGTTCAGAGGAGCATAGCAGGCAAATAAGAGGGCAGGGACTTGGAACCAACAAGGTGCCCCAAGGGCAGCCTAGGAGGTCCTTGGGCTCAGACCTGACTGACAGTAAGGTGACTCACAGACCAGCGTATACACCTGCCCTCTGCCTTTGCCCTTTGTTAACCCTCTGATTTCTGGTCCTACCATTCTCTTCCTGCCGACTCCATTCCAGCCATAGTGGCCACCTCATGGGTCTTCCAAGTGCATCAGACATGCTCTCCCCGGGGACCCCTGCCCTTGTTTCATGTCCCCGGGAGGCTCTTTCCCCAGATATTTGCATGGCTCTTGCCTTCACTTCCTGCAGGCCTCTGCTCAGATGTCAACATATAGACAGGTCTTTCTGGATCAGTCTATCTGAATTAGTGAAACTCCACCACCAACCTGATTCATTCTAAGCTCCTTTCCTGCTTTCTCTTTTTCCATAGCGCCTAATGCTATGACACACTACATGTGTACTGTTCATTTGTTATTGACTTTCCTTAATATTAATAGAAAGTTAAGCACTGTGAGGACACAGGCTTGTGTTTTTTGCTGCTATATCCCTGATACCTAGAACAGTCTAGATCACAGTATGTGCTCAATAAAATGCTGTGGAAGGAAGGCAGGAAGAAAAGAGGGGAGGAAGGAACCAAGATTTGGCAGCCATAATTGGGGCACTGAATCCTAAGTCTGTGTGAGGGTGTCAACTATGGTCACCACTTAATGAGGTTGAAGTGGAAGCTTGCCTCCCTCAGGGTGCCAGGCTCCGCTTCCTCCTACCAGTTCTGTGACTACCCTTTGACTACCACTGAACCCCTGCTAAAATAATAAAGGTGGTTCACTGATAGATTGAAGGTAAAATATATTTTAGATGTCTGCACAATTTTTACTGTCTTCGGTAAGGATTTCCTTAGTGCCTAGGATATGCGTGAACTATAGTATTGGCTAGGAGATGCTGGAGCTACAGATATTAGAATAGTGGAGAGGATGTCTGGTGAAGCTATAGTCTCATTTACAATGTTCAAAAAGGACTGTTGGAGATCTAACAGTTTTCAAAACTCAAAGAACTGCAATTATGGTGACATCAGAAGTGGTGAGCTTTATATCTGGGAATAAGAAGTCTTATCCAGCCCTCTCAGTGGTATAGAGTTGGCTTACAGCGGCTGATGAAAGCCAATTGATTTTTCAGGATTCTTTTAAGGACAGTTGTTAAACACAACCACTGTTTAAAATTAAATTACTTAAGCTCCAATTAAATAAATTAAAAACAAAGGTAGTAAAAAATAAGTAAGGCATCCCTTTCTAGGATTTCATTGCACCTTATTATTGCTTTATGCTCTCAGGGTTGTTTACACCTATTATTATCATCACAGTCACACTATGTGATGGCAAGCTACTGAGCACCTTTCCCCAGCTCCGCATTCCACAATACCGTATTGGAGGCCTGGAATCTGTCATGGTGAAAGTATTCACACCATGGAAATCACACCATGGCAAATTGCTACAAGCCAGGGCTTCATTTATTGTTTTGATGATTGTCAAGACTTAAAATGGTGGACGAGCTGCTGGTAGAGTTGATTAGAATTAAAAATGTGTCATGTCTATGGCTGGCACATTGTGAAAACTCAAAATGTTCTCCTAGTATTTGAAAACTGTTACCCGAGTCAGCAAAATGTAACTTACGTCATTGACAAGCGAAGTTTCAAAATACATCTTTGTTTTTTCACTGTATTCATGTCGTAACATGACATTCATGTCATAACTGTACCCGCTCATCAACTGCAATCATAGCTGATTAGGGACACAAACGTTTGGCAGAAATAAAAGCATTCTGAATAACAAAGAGGATTGTGTATTTTATTACTTGTAAATAGTGTGCTACCCATCCTTATATCAGAAAAATGGATAATAAGCTAATGGACATACAAACTGGCATACTTTTTTTCAGCAAGCTGGTTCTTAAATATTTCCAGCACGCTACTGCCCACCTTCTTCCCTGACCTATATTAAACCAAGGATATTAAGTCACTTCATAGGACATAATAAGAAATGTAAATTCAGTCTCTATGCCAACTTCCTAGCACAGGGTTCCTAAAACTTTTGTAATTTCCTGAATGATAGGGCTAATAGAAGCATCTTTTATTTCGCGTTTTTTTCTTCACCCCAGGTTCCAGAGAACTTTTATTAAGATCAGTGGAGTCCCTGGACTGACCAGAGTGTCCTTTTGTGTGCTAATGAGGTAACTGAGAGCTGGGGTCCCCAGAAAGCTTCAGGCTGAACACCAGAAAAACCAAGGCCTAATTAGAGGACAGGAACTTTCAGCCCCACCTGCCAACCTCTGGATAGGGGAAAAAGGCTAAAGGTTGATTTGATCACCAATGGCCAGTAATTTAATCAATAATGACTATGGAATGAAGCCACTAAAAGACTCTAAAAAATGGGATTTAGAGTTCCTGGGTTGGTGAACATACCCACATGCCAGGAGAGTGACACACGATCACACCCCAAGACACAGAAGCTCCTAAATTTTATTTTTATGTATAATGGCTATTCTATTTGTTATTGTGGCAGAAATCTTTAGTGTTCACCAAAATTCATATGCTCCTTTGCACTTTCCAGCCTTTCTTTCAGTTAACTTGGGCTCTGTGAATAGTGCTACCCAGTGGAATATGCACAGATGTGACATGTGACCTTCCAGACCAAGACAAGAGCTGATGCGTCTCCTTTTCTATTCCCCTGCCTGCTCAACTCCAGTCCAGTTGGCATGGTTACAAGATAAAGTCAGTCCACGCTGTTGAGTCATGTTTTGGGTGAGAGCCACACGGGAATGTCAGCTAAGCCACATCAAACTTTGAGTGAGTATGAAATAAACTTTCTTTGTGTCAAGCTACTAATATTTTACATGTTCTATACAGTCTACGGTTCAGTTCAGTTCAGTTCAGTGGCTCAGTCGTGTCCGACTTTTTGCAACCTCATGAATCGCAGCACGCCAGGCTTCCCTGTCCATCACCAACTCCTGGAGTTCACTCAAACTCATGTCCATTGAGTCAGTGATGCCATCCAGCCATCTCACCCTCTGTCGTCCCCTTCTCCTCCTGCCCCCAATCCCTCCCAGCATCAGGGTCTTTTCCAATGAGTCAACTCTTCGCATGAGGTGGCCAAAGTACTGGAGTTTCAGCTTTAGCAGCATTCCTTCCAAAGAACACCCAAGACTGATCTCCTTCAGAATGGACTGGTTGGATCTCCTTGCAGTCCGAGGGACTCTCAAGAGTCTTCTCCAACACCACAGTTCAAAAGCATCAATTCTTCGGCGCTCAGCTTTCTTCACAGTCCAACTCTCACATCCATACATGACCACTGGAAAAACCATAGCCTTGACTAGACGGACCTTTGTTGGCAAAGTAATGTCTCTGCTTTTGAATATGCTATCTAGGTTGGTTATAACTTTCCTTCCAAGAAGTAAGCGTCTTTTAATTTCATGGCTGCAATAGCCTATGGTACACCTATGAAATTCCAGTTTACACCAGTATGAAATATCAAAAGCAATAAGCAACTGAAACAATGATAAATTTATATACATAATGTGCCACAACAAGGCGTTGGACCCTGCTACCTAATTCAGATACCAGGTCCACCAGCATTAGAGCTTAGACACATGACTGGCCTGGGACACATTCCTTAATCACTCTGTGTTTCTCGTGCAAAATAGGACAGTGGTGATGATCAAATGAGTAGTGTAACTAAATACGTGTGTTGGTATGTATTGAGTGTATACAAAATGGGTTATGTATGTGAAGAATAATTTGAACTTGTCAATATAAAGTTTTTACTATCATTCACTCAAGTTTATCAAACAAACTACAAACAAACATATTTAACAAAACCATACAGCCAACACTAAACTAGATTCTGAGCATACAAAGATGAAGGAAACATGGCTCAATTTTCATAGAACTCACAACTTACCGGCCATACTAATGTGATTAATGACAACATACAGAACCATGTTCTGGGCTTCATAAATATGCCTTGTTCCAAAAATATTTCATTTCCAGTGCCCTCTGGAATGCAACTTGAGTATTCTGGCACAAATAACCTAGCCTATATCAGTCAGTCAGTTCAGTTGCTCAGTCATGTCCAACTCTTTGCGACCCCGACATCAATCTCCCAACTCACTTTCTGGATTCAGTTTCCCCTCTCTCCAAATTGTCTCATTTGCCTCTTAGAACGGGGATCTGATTAAAATTATTCTACTTAAAAATCCTTACTATATCTCCATTGATTGCATATAGAATAAAATATTGTAGAGTAGCAAGACCACCTGCAACCCTAAACTATCTGCAACTAGTATCCTCTCATGTAGGGGAATGGGAGAAATATTGTCTAAATAGAACTGGACTAGAAGCCCTGAATACAGACCTAATTCTGCCTCCTACGTCTTTGGAACCTTGGATGAGAAACTTAACTTCTCTAGATCTCAGTTTCCCCATAAATACAAAGGAGATGTTAACTTGTTCAAGGTTGAGTCAAATAACATCATAAGTGTTACAAGTTATCATTTATAAAATATAAAGATACACATATAGGTAATGTTTCTGAAACTTTAGTGTAGGGAAAAAGTCCTCTGAGGATGCTGTTAAATATATATTCATCTAAGCATGTTCCCCAAGGACCTTGATTCAGTAAGTCCAACCTAGAGACAGGAAATCTGACTTTTTGCTAAGCACTGCAAGTGATTCTGATGTAGGTAGTCCATGGACCACACTTCGAGAAACACTGATGCCAAGTATCATAAGGGCTTCCCTGGTGGCTCGGTGGTAGACAATCTGCCTGCCAGTGCAGGAGACATGCGTTTGATCCCTGGGTCAGGAAGATGCCCTGGAGGAGGAAATGGCATCCCACTCCAGAATTCTGGCCTGGGAAATCCCACGGACACAGGAGCTTCGTGGGCTACAGTCCACGGGATCACAAGAGTCAGACTGCGACTTATCGACAAAACAACAAAAGTATCATAAATTCCAGAAGGAAGCATCCTGTACAATGTAACTATTCAGTTCAGTTCAATTGCTCAGTCGTGTCTGACTCTTTGCAACCCCGTGGACTGCAGCACGCCAGGCCTCCCTATCCATCTCCAACTCCCAGAGTTCACTCAGACTCACATTCATCAAGTTGGTAATGCCATCCAGCCATCTCATCCTCTGTCGTCCCCTTCTCCTCCTGCCCCCAATTCCTCCCAGCATCAGAGTCTTTTCCAGTGAGTCAACTCTTCGCATGAGGTGGCCAAAGTACTAGAGTTTCAGCTTCAGCATCATTCCCTCCAAAGAAATCCCAGGGCTGATCTCCTTCAGAATGGACTGGTTGGATCTCCTTGCAGTCCAAGGGACCCTCAAGACTCTTCTCCAACACCACAGTTCAAAAGCATCAATTCTTCAGTGCTCAGCTTTCTTCACAGTCCAACTCTCACATCCATACATGACCACTGGAAAAACCATAGCCTTGACTATTACTTGATTCAATAAAAATATATCTTCAGCAATATCTTTCATATTTTTATTATTATTCTAACAATGGAAACTGTTGTCAGACTTAGTAAACTGCAAACATGTATTTACTGAGAAACCCAGAAACATTTACTGAGACACCCAGAAAATTTCATTTCATTTTAGTCCTTAGGAAAAAAAAATTTTAAATATACATTTACTCCCAATTTAATGATAAGGAAACTGAGGCTTAGATGTTGTAGAAACAAATTTCAAATCTCTGGTGCTGTCTGGAATGGAATTTGAGAACTTTTGGAGCCTGAGTATAAACCCACAGCCTTTCCATTTCATGTGGCTGCCTCCTAGATGGAGCCAGAATTGGCCAGAAGCCAGATTCTGTAGCTGCTCTTGAGGTGTAAAGGCAGCTATTATCAGTCCTGATGAACTTCAATTCACAAATCAATATTTCTCCATTACCGGTCCTGCCTCCAGACATTCTTTGTATTGTATTTGAAACATAGAAAATATTACCTCTATTGTAGTTATTTCTCTTCTCCGAATTGAGCACGTGCCCCAGGGCAACTTGTGGGAGGTGGAGTGGAGGCTGGGGCTGTCCCTAAGAGAGTTGCCCACAGTTGAGAGATTCAGAGGAGACTGATGGTGATAATTCTTGAAGTCCTGTGGAAATTCCATTCTGCCTTATAGTGAGAAATGTAACTAAGGAGCTGAATATATATGAATATATACATGTATTTACTGAAAGCCCATTGGCAAAACAAAAATTAAGCTATCTAAAGGACTTACACTTTTGCCACCCAAGTGTTCTTTGCTTTGTTTTTAAGCTATCAATAAAACAGATGAGAAAGTATCACACAATTTACTGGCCAAAGTACACAGTAGCCTTAACAAAAAGAGAGAACTTACTCTCAAACCTTGTTTATCTCAATATATTGATTAATAGTTATAATTAAGCACTGTAAAATTCAGAGGTACATGATCATATAGGAAAAAATCATTTTCATATATGAAAATAATAATGCCAATATAATTTAAATTCCAAATAAATCCTTATTTTAATAGAGGGAAGAAGCATTCCTATTTTTATTTACTCCTAGGTGTCTGCTTGAAGCTAAGTGGCTATAATACATTAACCGAGGAGCTTTTAGGAAACGAGGCAAGGTAATAAAAAAAAAAAAATGCAGAAAAACATTTTAAATATAGGGGGGAAAAAATCCCATGCACCATCCTATAACTCACTATTCAAATACACACACACACAAAAACTGTAACAGATGTGCAGCAGAAATTGAAGGAAAATTTTTCTTGTGCTAATCTGAGCTAACAGCTGCTATTAAGGCTGACTCTTTAATACTTTTGTCATCACTTCTAAAAACCAGCTTTTCAAATGTAGAAAGGAGAATTCGCAAATAGGGAGGGGAACTTTAGGAATATGAATTTGTCTGTGCTCAGTACTGAAGTTCCTCACCTTCTTATTTTTTTTTAATTTTATTTTATTTTTAAACTTTACATAATTGTATTAGTTTTGCCAAATATCAAAATGAATCCGCCACAGGTATACATGTGTTCCCCATCCTGAACCCTCCTCCCTCCTCCCTCCCCATACCATCCCTCTGGGTCGTCCCCAAGCATCCAGTATCGTGTATCGAACCTGGACTGGCAACTCGTTTCTTACATGATATTTTACATATTTCAATGTCCTTCTCCCAAATGAAGTTCCTCACCTTTTTAAAGTCACAATCAATAATTTTCCATTACCAGCTCTGCCTCCATACACTTTTATAGGGAAGCCTTGAAAATATCACTTCTGTTGTGGTTATTCCTCTTCACTCTATTAACCACATTTTTGAAGGAGATCATATAGCATCTTGAACTTCTTGTATTGCAGGTAAACTTCAAATGAATGTATCTCAACAAGCAAAGGTTCCCGCGACTCAACCGAAGGGCTCTATGCATAGTGATAAATAAGCATCAGGGGTGTTACAGTCAGAGGGTCCAGATCTAATACCACCCTCACCATTCTGTGACGCTAGGTGAATTATTTAAGCTCTTTGAGCCTCTATTTCCTTCTTTGCAAAATAGGATAATAGCATCTACCAATATCAAGTTGTCATGTATGGATGTGAGAGTTGGACTATAAAGAAAGCTGAGCACCAAAGAATTGATGGTTTTGAACTGTGGTGTAGGAAAAGACTCTTGAGAGTCCCTTGGACTGCAAAGAGATCCAACCAGTCCATCCTAAAGGAGATCAGTCCCGGGTGTTCATTGGAAGGACTGATGCTGAGGCTGAAACTCCAATACTTTGGCCACCTGATGCGAAGAGTTGACTCATTTGAAAAGACCCTGATGCTGGGAAAGATTGAGGGCAGGAGAAGGGGACAACAGAGGATGAGATGGCTGGATGGCATCACTGACTCAGTGGACATGAGTTTGGGAAAACTCCGGGAGTTGGTGATGGACAGGGAGGCCTGGCATGCAGTGGTTCATGGGGTCGCAAAGAGTCAGACATGACTGCGTGACTGAACTGAACTGAACTGAACTGAACCGATATCAAGGACATCTTGAGGATTAAATAGTATACACATATACATGTATGTGGGTTTCCCTGGTGGTTCAGTGGTATAAAATCTGCCTGCCAATGCAGCAGATGTGGGTTCTATCCCTGGGTCAGGAAGAAACCCTGGAGAAGGAAATGGCAACCCCCTCTAGAATTCTTGACTGGGAAATCCCATGGACAGAGGAGCATGGCGGACTACAGCCAATGGGGTCTCGAAAGAGCTGGACACAGCGACTAAACAACAACAGTATATACATATGTATGTGTGAGGTATGTGTACGTGTGTGCATGTTTACATGTGTGTATGGCTTAAAGCCGTGATTAGTACATCATATGCATTTTTTAGGGGTCAGATGCTATTGTTGTTATTTATTATTTATTGTATGTTATTTATTATTAGCATCATTACAAAACTACCATACAACTTAGCCTACAGATCAGACTGGGGCATTAATTTAGAATCTGTGTCTCTGTAAACGTTAACTCATGAGAAAACTCCAGCTAAATATATATACATATATTTTCTTTTCTTTTCTTTTCTTTTCCCACTGAGCACTGTTTTGAGGATGTTATATTTACTGAATGGACTGACTGACTGGTGCTGTATACATGCAGGGAGAATGTGACCATGACTCATCTTGAAGCTGTTTTATCAAATTCACTTCTCTATCACGAGTCAGAAGACATCAAAGATTTCTACAATTTCACAGTCAGCTTGTGGCAACCAGGGGGATTTTGTTGAGCGAATTACTTTAATGACATTTCAGTTGGTTCTTATCCAGTACTTAAGCAGAAGGTAGCATTCTTTTCTGCATTCTTTGATGAGGGTTGTTTTAGGGGCTGGAACTAATTTCCTTAAGTCTCTGAATTGAGTTGACTGTCAGCATGGGAGAGTGAAGTGTGGTTTACCAGAGGAGATAAAGAGATTATGTTTTCAACCAATTTTTCTAAAAACTAAAGAGCCATATTCTTTCACCATGAGTAATGCAATTTCATTTTTGTCTTCACTAACAAAAATATATAGTTTTGTCTTCACCAACAAAACTATATATTGACCAAAAAATTAGGAAGTATGCATAGCTATAGGATTATTACTCTTCCTTTTGCTAAATAAAAAAAATTCCAATTCTTCTTTTCAGAACATACCTTTACTTATTCTTTTCCAAATAGCTCTTCTATTTCTTCTCTTTTTCATCTATCAGACATTAATTTTTTTCAGCACTTAATGAAATGAAAATTAAGTGGCTCACATTGTATAAAATTAAAATCACTTTTTGTCTTATTTTAATAAAATATGCCCTCAAACACCAACATATCCAACTGGGTGAGCTCCAGCTTGGAAAGAAATATGTTTTTTTCGTTCCCTCCTTCTATAGGAGAAGGACTATAGGAGAAGGACTGAGTGTGAGCTTTTATAGAAACAACTAAATACGTGGATTCTTATAGTGCTTTTCACAGTTGTCAGAAACTCAGTGGTAAACTTTTCCGTATCTTTAAATTCTGCATGGCCTTGAGGCTAAAATACGAACCCTCTTTATCTGCCTTGTCACTGGAGATATTTTAAACAATGCGTGAGTTTTAGGTGATTAACAAACAGCAACTGAAAGGTACCAGATAACAGAATAATAAAGCGCGTGATAGCACCCTTCCTGCCAGATAAACGTGCCTCACGGAAAGCTTAGCTGTCAGATACTGCAGTTTCATCTGTTTGAAAGAGATTTAATAATAGCTTGGAATGTCAAAATTCAGCTGCCAATACTAAACAGTGGCTTTCAAAATGCTCTATGGTCCCATAGGGCATAAATTCCAAGAAGCAACTGAGCTGCCTCACAGCTTGACAGCCTATCCTAGTCCTGGGAGAGCCTTGCATCTGTGCAAGTCCAGTAACTGCAGCTTTTTTTTTTTTTAAGGACCTGCGATTGGGGCACATATGTGCCTCTGTCCTCTGTCAGGACTCTTTGTGACCCCATGGATCATCTGTCCGTGGGATTTTCCAGGCGAGAATACTGGAGTAGGTTGCACTTCCTACTCGAGGGGATCTTCTCCACCCAGGGATCGAACGCATGTCTGCTGCGTCTCCTGCATCGGCAGGAGGATTCTTTACTGCTGCGCCACCCAGGAACCCAACTGGGGCTCAACCTCTCACAAAATAACACAGAAGCCTTTTGGGTGCTAGAATATTCCAAAGCCTTTTGAGGTCTCTGGAGAGGAAACTAAATTCAGCTCCACGAGTTGGATCACAGCTGGGCAGAAAGCATTCGGGCACTACTTCGGCCAAGATTCTCAAGGCAGAAAATGATATCCTGGGACTGCTCCTTCCTCACCGGTGACCCTGCTAAGTAGAAGCAATTTCCCCGATTACAACTGCAGTTTCTCATCAAGCATTACATAACCCATATCATTTCATCTGCCTAAAATAAATTATTCATGTCATTTGGGAATTCATCTGGGAGCTGCAGATCAAATGCCCCATTTGCTGCTAAATTACTGTTAACATTTTTCTTTCTCTTTTTTTTTTCTGATTTATTAGTTGTTTACACAGAGTATTGCTTGCATATAACTCATTTTCCTCAGTGTTGTTTTTCTGTAAAAAATTACATCCTTATTTTCTTTTGAATCCTCAAGGGCAAGTTGAAGATTCCTTTTGGCCCTAAAAAAAGTAGAATACCACCCTCAAAAATTTCCATTATATACAAAAAATTTCTCAGTTGATGCTATCCCATCAAAGTCTTGAACACATAAAATGCTGTTCTACGAAGACAGCAGTGTGATGGAAATAGTCTGATTGTGGGGTTTTTACCCCATCTCCTCTGCTTCCTAGCTGTGAGACAAGAGGCAAAGTATTTTCTTCTTTTGGTCTAACTGGTTTAATTTCTATTACAAACATACTGTTAGCGCAAATTTTGGTAACTACCATAAAAATTAAATTAACTAATACATAGAGTGTTTACACCAGCACAAAACATTTATTAAATGCTTGTTAATGGAGTTGGTAATGGACAGGGAGGCCTGGCGTGCTGCAGTCCACGGGGTCGCAAAGAGTCGGACACGACTGAGCGACTGAACTGAACTGTTAATACTAACTGTTGTTTTTTATTTATTTAAAATAAATGTCACATTATCCTGATTTGATCTTTTCAGGAATTCATTATTTTACATGAACGATAGTGAAAGTGAGTCCACAAACAGTGGAATTATGTGACTTCTGGAACGTGTTACTACTAATATCGCCATGCAGCTCAGCCATTCATCTATCAAGGATTGGTAAATTAGTAGCCCAAGGCATGTGCCTAGGAAAGGGAGAAATTGCCATTTTACTCGGGAAGTGTCAGAAGAAATCACAGAGCTCCAGTTCTTATCGATACAAGTGAATATCCTCTGAGGGCCAGCCTGGACCTCCTAGTTTGGGCTGATATTTCTCCTTTCATTTCTTGTTATTTTGTTTATTTGGGTCCTCCCTCTTTTCTTTTTGGTGGGCCTGGCTAAAGGTTTATCAATTTCATTTATCTTTTCAGAAAACCATCCCTTGGTTTCAATAATCTTTTCTGTTCTTAATCTCTATTTTATTTATTTTCTCTCTGGGCTTTATTATTTCCTTCCTTCTACTGGCTTTAGGCGTAGTTTGTTCTTTTTCTAACTCCTTTAGGTGGTAGATTTGGCTATTTATTTCAGATTTTTCTTGTTTCTTGAGAAAGGCCTGTATCCCTATAAACTGCATCCCATCCATCTGAGAGTGTTGTGTTTCCATTTTCACTTGTCTGGCCTATTTTCTAATTTCCTCTCTGATTTCTTCATTGACCCATCGGGTTTTTTTAGTAACATGTTATTCAGTCTCCACATGTTTGTTCTTTTTCCATTTTTCTTTCTGTAATTGATTTCCAGTTTCATAACGTTGTGGTTGGAAAAAAGGCTTGATATAATTTCTATCTTCTTAATTTTCTTGAGGCTTGTTTTATGGCCTAAGAGAATATTCCATGTGCACTTGGAAAGAATTTATATTCTGTTATTTGGGGATGTAAGGTCCTGTAGATTTTAAGTCCAACTGGTCTATTACATCACTTAAGATCACTGTTGCCTTACTGATTTTCTGTCTGAATGATCTGTCCATTGATGCAAGTGGGGTGTTAAAGCCCGCTACTGTTATCGTGTTATTATCTGTCCATTGATGCAAGTGGGGTGTTAAAGCCCGCTACTGTTATCGTGTTATTATCAAATTCTCCTTTTATGTCTCCTAGTATTTGCTTTGTCCATGTAGCTGCTCCTGTATTGGGTGCGCGTATGTTAATGAGTGACCATCTTCTTGTATTGGTGCCTTTATCATTATATAATGTGCTTCTTTGCCTTTTGTTACAGTTTTTGTTTGAAAGTCTATTTTTTTTCTGATATGAATATTGTTGCCCTTCTTTCTTGTTTCCATTTGCATTAAATTTCTTTTCCTACTCCCTCACTTTCAGTCTGTGAGTCCACTGTAGGCAGGATATAGAAGGGTCCTGAGTTTTGTTGGTGGTTTGTTTTTTTTTTTTTATCCAATCAGCTCCCTGTGTCTTTTGATTAGAGCATTTAGTCCACTGACATTTAAAGTAATTATTAATGCATACATACTTATAGCCATTCTGTTGCTTGTTTTTCCATTGGCTTTGTAGTTCTCTCTTCATTTCTTCTCTTGTGCTTTGATACTTTTCTTTAGTTGCATGCTTGTGTTCCTTTTTATTTTATGTGTACCTATTGTAAATTTTTGATTTGGTTATCACAGGGTTAGTATATGTTGACCTGTAACTATATCTACTTGTTTTAAACTGGTGGTCATTTAAAATCTACATATTTTGACTCACCTACCCCACATTTTGTGTTTTTGATGTTGGATTTTACATCTTCATGTTAATCCCTTAACTTATGTTTATTGTAGTTACTGTTGCTTTTGTAATTTTTTGTCTTATAATCTTCATACTGGCCTGTTTAAGTGATCGACCCTCAATCCCTGCTGTGCATTTGCGTTTCCTAGTGGGATTTTCCCTTTCCTATAGATTCCTCTTCACTTAGAGAAAACCCTTCACATTTCTTTCAGTGTCGGTTTAGTACTGATGAACTCTTTCAGTTCTTGCTTGTCTGAGAAGTTCTTTATCCCTCCTGCTATTCTAAATGACACCTTGATGGGGAGAGTATTTCAGGGTTTTCCCTTTCAGAACTTTGAAAATATCATGCCACTACTTTCTGACTGCAAAGGTCTGTGCAGAGAAATCAGCTGATCGCCTTATGGGGATTCCCTTGTATAAGACTGTTTTATTCTTGCTGCCTTTAGAATTCTCTAACATTTCCTTTTTAATTACATGTCTTGGTATGGGTCTGTTTGAGTTCATCTTGTTTGGGAACCTGTGTGCTTCCTATACCTGGATAACTGTTTCCTTCTTCAGGTCTGGAATTTTTTAGCCATGATTCCGTCAAATGCATTTTTTAATGTGTTTTACTTTAACTTCATCTGTTCACTGATTCATGGCTCCTCTGGGTCTTCACTGCTGCCTGCAGGCTTCTCGTTGCAGAGGCTTCTCTTCTTGCACGCCACGGGCACTAGAGCACGCAGGCTTCAACAGTCAGGCGCGTGGACTCAGCAGTCGTGGGTCCCAGGCTCTCGAGCACAGGCTCAACAGTGGCAGCCCGTGGGCTTAGCTGCCCTGTGGCATGTGGCATCTTCTCTGATCAGAGATCAAACCCACATCTCCTGCATTGGCAGGCTGATTCTTTACCACAGAGCCACCAGGGAAGCCCCCTCAAATACATTTTTTTCTTCCCTTTTCTTTATTTCTTCTTCTTCTGAGACCCTGATAAGGCAAATGTTGGTATGCTTAAGGTCAGCCTAGTTCAGTTCAGTTCAGTCGCTCAGTCGTGTCCGACTCTTTGCGACCCCATGAATCGCAGCATGCCAGGCCTCCCTGTCCATCACCAACTCCCGGAGTTACTCAGACTCAGGTCCATCGAGTCAGTGATGCCATCCAGCCATCTCATCCTCTGTCTTCCCCTTCTCCTCCTGCCTCCAATCCCTCCCAGCATCAGAGTCTTTTCCAATGAGTCATCACTTCATGGGAAATAGATGGGAAAACAGTGGAAACAGTGTCAGACTTTATTTTTTTGGGCTCCAAAATCACTGCAGATGGTGACTGCAGCCATGAAATTAAAAGGTCAGCCTAGAGATCTCTTAAATTGCTTCCAATTTTTAAAATTTGTTTTTCTTTTTGCTCTTCTCATGGGATGATTTCCATCATTCGGTCTTCCAGAGCACTTACGTATTCTTCTGGATCACCGAGTCTGCTACTCATTCCTTCAGATGTGCTTTTTATTTCAGCTATCAAATTCTTCATTTCTGATTATCTTTTTTTATATTTTCTAGCTCCTTGTTTACATGTCTACTGTTTACATCAATTTTTTTCTCTAAAGTAGTTAACAGTTTTATTACCAATGGGAAAAAACTCAGCTGTTTGATGTGGAGGCCGCCTAGTCCCAGGCTGGGACTAGTGGGTGGGGAGCAGTGGCCTCCACTGGCGCCTACTGAAGCAGTGAGCCAGAAGCAGCCCAGATACCTGCTCCACCATGGCTCACCTCCTGAAACGTGCTGAAAGTCCATGTGGGCCCTGCCCACCCTGCAGGGTGCTTCCACGGTAGAGCAAGAATGGTGGGGGCCATGATCAGTTGTGAAGAATAAAGGGGACTTACTCCACACTGTGTCTGAGCAGAGCCGGAGACGCCTGCACAGCAGCACATCAGACCTCTACTGTGCACGGGTCCCCTTGCTTTAGCATGCTTCCCTCTGTTGCAAGGAAAGGGAAAAACACATGCCTAAAGGGAACGAGTCAGACTGGGCCCAGACCCTCAAGGCTTCTGCTCCAGCAGCTAGGGATCAGACCCCACCCCTAGTAGGGCAATGATGGCCGTGGGGCAGAGGGGAATCCCACCTCCCATCTGGCCCCAGTTCCAGCTCCTCCATCTCCAGCCTCGCTTCCGCCCTCCCCATTACCAAAGTGGTAGCTGCCAGCATACCCTGAAGAAAGGCGTGACTTATTTCCACATCAAATTCAGCTCTCCCAGCAAAGGCACTGGCACACACTGTCTGTATAAGGATGCTCCCACGTGGGAACACCCCTTCAAGACTGTAATAGATAACTGTTCCATCTAAATTCATAAAAGCAGAGAAAGTTAAGCAAAACGACAAGGCAGAGGAATGACTCTCAGTTGAAAAAGCAAGAGAAAAATCCTTGAAAAAATAATGAAACCGAAAAAATCTACCAGATAAAAACTGAAATCCCCACTGTTAAACTTGACTTTGCTCCTTTATTTATTGTCTCCTCCACGCATTTTTCGTGCATTTCTATTTCTACTTCTCTTTTCCATCCACAAAATTCAGGGCAAACATTCCTATGGCCAATTTGCTTCTCACCACCTTGTCAAAGGAAGCAAAGCATGTGACCTACCCCAGGAGCATTCTCCTGCTGCCCATGTGAAACATCAACACCTCTATGCATGTGGCACCACGAGAGGGTCCAAGCTTTAGTCATAGGAATCATAATTGCAACAATTGGTAACCAATTATTATTGGCTATTAAATGTGAGGCTCTCTAAACATACTGGTCCCAACTTAAGACACTTGGTGGCTCTTTTGCATCAGTGGGTGCCCTGTATTTTCTGTCTGCCAAGGGCTCACTTTCTTCCTTTCTGATAGAATGACAGAAAGTATAAAAGAGGATCTTTGGCCTTGGATGCAGACACTAAATTATTTCATAACAACTATGACAACCAAAGTAACATCTAGTTTACAGTTCTGTGTACAGCATTTTCATATATGAGGATAGATACATTTCCAGACAGGGCTTCCCCAGTGGTGCAGTGGTAATGAATCCACCTGCCAATGCGGGAGACACAAGAGACTCTGGTTCGATCCCTGGGTCAGGAAGATCCCCTGGAGAAGGAAATGGCAACCCACTCCAGTATTCTTGCCTGGAAAATCCCAAGGACAGAGGAGCCTGGCAGGCTATAGTCCATGGGGTCGCAAAGAGTTGGACATGACTGAGTGACTGAGCAGGATGAGCATGATCTTCCAAGACAGTTCAATATATTGAAATTATGAGTACACTACTGTATCTGTTAGCTTTCATTTGAAAGAAATCAAATTTAGA
This sequence comes from Bos indicus, assembly GCF_029378745.1. NCBI lineage: Eukaryota > Metazoa > Chordata > Mammalia > Artiodactyla > Bovidae > Bos > Bos indicus. The sequence continues at coordinate 102,126,401 of NC_091766.1, read as the reverse complement.
AAATGTTTCTATAAGCATCACCTTCCACATGAAGTCACTCAGTAGCGTTCAGCTGGCCAATGGAAAATCTCAAATGGGCTCATTCACATATCTATGCCTTGACAAGGACGCCTGAAAAAACAAACATTGACCTTTACATAGCCTCTCCAGTATGGCAGTCTCAGGGTATAAGACTTCTGACACGACAGCTTGGAGCTCCTAGAGGAAGAATACCAACAGACATTGAGTAAAAGCTGCCAGTATCTTAAGGTTGAAGCCCCAGATAGCATCCCTTCTGTCATTTTGTATTGGTCAAAGCAGACAGAGAGTCCTCCCAAATTCAAAGGAAGGGAACATTGACTTGAGATCCCACCTCTCAATGGAAAGAGTGTCAAAGAACTTGTGACTGCCCTTAATCTCAAATACAATCAATCCACAGTTTTAAAAACAGCTATACAGCATCCACTAGTGAGCCAGTGAAATATTCTTTTACCATATATGATTTTATTCTTTATTAATAATCAAAAATATGCTGTAAGAAAATATACACATTTTAAAACTTAAAATTAAAGACAAAACATGATATAAATAAAAGTCATTTTTTTCTGTCAATAAATAGAAATTAAAATGGCTAAGTACATTGGTTTTTGTGATTGCTAATTCCATCCTCCCAAAATTCATATGTTGAAAGTCCTAACTCTCAATACCTTAGAATGTGAATGTATTTGGAGACAGGGTCTTTCAAAAGCTAACTAAGTTAAGGTGAGGTCATTAAGGTTGGCCCCAATCCAATATGCTTGTGTGCATGTTCAGTCGCTAAGTCACGCCCAACTCTTTATGACCCCAGGGACTGCAGCCTGCCTGGCTCCCATGGGGTTTTCCAGACAAGAATGAGGTACCATTTCACGCCAGTCAGAATGGCTGCAATCCATAAGTCTACAAGCAATAAATGCTGGAGAGGGTGTGGAGAAAAGGGAACTCTCTTCCACTGTTGGTGGGAATGCAACCTAGTACAGCCACTATGGAGAACAGTGTGGAGATTCCTTAAAAAACTGGAAATAGAACTGCCTTATGATCCAGCAATCCCACTGCTGGGCATACACACTAAGGAAACCAGAAGGGAAAGAGACACGTGTACCCCAGTGTTCATCGCAGCACTGTTTATAATAGCCAGGACATGGAAGCAACCTAGATGCCCATCAGCAGATGAATGGATAAGAAAGCTGTGGCACATATACACAATGGAGTATTACTCAGCCATTAAAAAGAATACATTTGAATAAGTTCTAATGAGGTGGATGAAACTGGAGCCTATTATACAGAGTGAAGTAAGCCAGAAAGAAAAATACCAATACAGTATACTAACGCATATATATGGAATTTAGAAAGATGGTAACAATAACCCTGTGTACGAGACAGCAAAAGAGACACTGATGTATAGAACAGTCTTATGGACTCTGTGGGAGAGGGAGAGGGTGGGGAGATTTGGGAGAATGGCATTGAAACATGTATAATATCATGTATGAAATGAGTCGCCAGTCCAGGTTCGATGCACGATACTGGATGCTTGGGGCTGGTGCACTGGGACGACCCAGAGGGAGGGTATGGGGAGGGAAGAGGGAGGAGGGTTCAGGATGGGGAACACAGGTATACCTGTGGCGGATTCATTTTGATATTTGGCAATACTAATACAATATTGTAAAGTTTAAAAATAAAATAAAATGAAAAAAAAAAAGAAATGAAAAAAAAAAAAAAAGAATACTGGAGTGGGTTGCCATTTCCCTCCTGAGAGGATCTTCCCAGCCTAGAACTTGAACCCTAGTCTCCTGTGTGTCCTGCATTGGCAGGAGGGTTCCTACCACTGCAGCACCTGGGAAACGCCCTCAGTATGACTGGTGTACTTATAAAGTAGAGATTATGGCACACGCAAGTACCCAAGTAAGACCATGTGAAGCATTTGGAGAAAAGGGCAATCTACAAGTCAAGGAGAGAGGCCCAGAAGAAACCAACTCTGCTGATACGGACCTTGGACTTCTGGCCTCCAAAGTTGTGAGAAGATACATTTATAGTATTTAAGCCACCCAGCCTGTAATATTTTGTTATGGCAGCCCTGACAAACTAATACAATGATGTTTGGCTTTAGTAAATACATTGCTAAATTTCATAATCGCTCTTTTTTTTTTTAGCTACTGAAGCAGATATGCTGAATAGAGCTAACACTAAAATTTCTTGCCCCCATAGGAAACTTTAAATAGCTTTCCATTAATTTTAATTTCAGATGCAACAACCGAAATTGTCAAAAACAAGATTAACAAGAAATTTACTTCAGAAACATTTGAACTCATAACCTAATATTTACAAAAACATTATCTGAACAAACTTGCATATGGTTTACTTGTTCACTTTTTAATTATTAAATAAAGCTAATTGTCTTGCTAATTATTTTGATATGTCACCTTCGAATTTCCTTGGCATTTGTTATGCTTCTTTAAAAAAAAAAAACTTTTTATCTTATATAGGGATACAGCCAATTAACAAACAATGTTGTGATGGTTTCAGGTGAACAGTGAAGGGATTTAGCCATACATATACACTTATCCTGGAGAAGGAAATGGTAACCCACTCCACTATTCTTGTCTGGGAAGAAATGGGAAAATCTGGGACAGATTTTCCAGAAAATGGAAAAATGGACCAAGGAACCTGGCGGGCTACAGTCCATGCAGTCCAAGAGTCGGACACAACTTAGTGACTAAACAAAAACACACGTATCCAATTCTCCCCCAAACTCCCCTCCCATCCAGGCTGCCGCGTAACCCTGAGCAGAGTTCCGTGTGCTCTACAGTAGATCCTTGTTGGTTATGCATTTTAAATATACCAGTGTTTACGTTTTTATCCCAAACCCCCTAACTATCCCTTTTCCCCAACCCTTTGCTCCCAGCAACTTTAAGTTCACTCTAGTCATAATGGACTTTTCATCAATTTTAACTGGATTGGAATAAAAAAATCTAAATAAGTCGGCAGCTCTACGTAGCCCTTAAAATCTTAGTTCTAGCTGAAATTTTTTCTCTCTCAATTCATTATTCTATTTGCTCCCAAATTCTACCCTCTCTTCGTTTTCTTCTTGCTCTTCTAGTTGCTAATTTTCAGAAAAGTGTTTTAATGCTCCTCTTCGAATGACGATCCTTCACCAGTCAGTGTCCCCCACAAATCTACAGCCGGCACTCGTCCCTTTCCCTTTACAAACACTCCCTGGACGACCTCATTCAGCCTCGAGGTTCTAGCTATCCTCTATGTGCCAAGGACCTAAAACATTTTATTTTCAGCCCAGGCTTTCCATGTTCTCCAGACCCATATATCCAACACTAACTGGAATTTCTGTGTGAGTATTCTACTGCTACTTGTACTCTTGTTCATTAATATTGTGAATGATCAATTACACCACAAATTACTCAAGCAGAAAATTTGAAATCATCTTTGACTCCTTCCCTTTTTTACTCCAATTAGTCCTCAGAGCACAAGTCCTCTTCCTTCTTAATGTTTATTGAATATATTTTATACACACACACATGAATATATATATACACACATATATATACATATTTATATATATTATTCTAGTTCCTGGGTTCTGGTTCTTATAATTTATTATCTAAGTTATTTTAACTGCCTCCTAAGACATATCCTTTCCTTCCGGCTTTACCAAGCTCCTAATTCATCCTCCACACTGTCACCAAAGTGCTCATTCTAAAAGGGAAATCAGAGCAAGCCCTCTTTTGGTTAGAATTCTGTCATGGTGCCACACGGGACCGCATTCGGCTCTGGGTAAAGTCCAGATTTCCTACTATGGCATTCAAGGTTTTGGTTCCTGTTTGTTTGTTTGCTTAATTAATTCAACTCCTGCGTTAAAGCATGATTCCCACCCACTCCCAATTTTGTCCTTGGTTGCCTTAGGCCTACTTTCACCACAGCATTTTCATGGCCTTTCCTAATCATGCATATATTCCTCTCTCATCCAGGAGGTTGTTAGCTCCTAAAGAACAGCTATTGAATTTTACTTGGTATCCTGAGCCCATAGGATAGTTGCTATTCAACATATATTTTCTAAATAAATGAGTGAATGCAATCGTCATATTGATGAAACTTCCACTGACTCTCAACTAAGGTGTAACAAGGAACACCAGTGGGTCTCAGTGCTCTGAAATGAGAAGCTGGAGCCACAGGAAGCACTCCCCAGTGGGAACTCTGTCCCTTGTAAAGCAGAAGATCGTCTCATTTGGAGAGCAGTCCTTGAAAGTGCTGCTCACTTGCTGACTCTTAAAGAAAACCTGTGTGGAAAATGCTGGAATGATGGTCATTTAAAGAGCCATTAGCTGTGCACAGCACTGAAAATATTTCTGGCTAGTCTGAAGGAGAAACATAAGGATGCTCTTAAAGCCACTGAGAGCTAGCAGCAAAGGCCCAAACACATGTGAAGGCAGTTATGATCTGGAGGTCATGATTCTAACCTTCAGTGTAATAATACAGTGCAGAACCACAGGACGTATTTTGCAAATTTAATATTAAGGGACAAAAACAAAACAATACCTTGAAAACACAGAGTGTACTTAATGGAATACATTTTTTCCTTCCTAAAATAAGTATATTCTTTGACAACATAATGGGCATGGATCTCAGTCCACAACTCTAGCTGTATTTAAAAAAAAAAAAAAAAAGTCTCTAGTGTGGAGAAAAAGGAACCCTCTTACACTGTTTGTGGGAATATAAATTGGTGCAACCATTATGGAGAACAGTATGGAGGTTCCTCAGAAAACTAAAAATAGAGTTGCCGGATGACCCAGCAATCCCACTCCTGGGCGTATATCCAAACAAAACTATAATTCTAAAAGACGCACCCGCCCGTGTTGACAACAGCACCGTTCACGATAGCCATGAATGGAGACAGCCGAAAGGTCCGCTGACAGATGAATAAGACAAAGACGCGCGCGCGTGCGTGTATACATACGGAATACTACTCAGACGCAAAACTGAGAAGGAAACAGTGACGCTTGCGGTTACATGGATGGGCCTGGAGGTTATAACACTAAGCAAAGCAAGAAAAAGACAAGGATATCATATCACTTACAGGTCATGTCAAAATATGACACAGATGACTTATCAATGAAACAGAAGCAGACTCACAAACCTAGAGAACAGTCTTGTCATTGCCAAGGGGGAGTCGGGGTGGGGAAGGTTGTATTCGGAGTCTGGGACTCAAAAATGCAAAGTATTATCTATAGGATGGATAAACAGTGAGGTCCTATTGTATAGAACAGGAAACTATACTCAATATCCTATAATAAACCATAATGGAAAAGAATAGAAGAAAGAATATATGTATATGTAAAACTGAATCGTTTTTCTGTACAACAGAAATTAATGCAACATTGTAAATCAACTATACTTCCAATAAATAAATAAGCCCTCTATTTTCTATAATAATTTCTGACTCAAAGCACCATTTCACTGAGGTTGTGGGAAACTTAATGTTAGCTCTTTGGGAGTTCCCTGATCCTTTTCACAGTGTTCTGTCAAAGTTCTAGGATCTTCTGCAAAGCCAATAAAACTGGGAAAATGTGGAGAATGGTGTACCTGTCCTTAATCCCCGCTCACACTGGTTGCCTGTGAGGTGCGTGACATCACTGAACAGGCCCCTCTTGGTCTGTGGGCCTTCAGAGGTGGAGCTGTCTATGGTTCTCTCTGTCCAGACTCAACAAGAAGCTTTTCTTCACAGGGGATAACAAAAGTAAAACTAAAGGTCCTCTTTCAATCCCAATAACTCTGGACTTCCCTCTCTTCCTCTCAGCAGACTGGAAGCACGTCTTTATCAGCTGTAAAGCATTCCCTAAAAGCATTTTGTCTAAACCTGTGAACTCTGAACTATGGCTTTTTTAGTAGTGGAAACGACTTACAATGGACATTTCCTGTGTAAGATGACATTTTACTATCATTTTCCGCTCGTGCGAAATCAAACCACTTATTGTTGTTTAAATAACCAATTAAATCCACATGACCAGGATGCTCATCCCTTTGAAATGAGTCTATAAAGGCTGGTACATGCCTACAGTACCAGTACAGAACCACACCAGTAAAATAATTTGTGTAGCCTGCTGGCAGGAGAATATGGGATCTGAAGTGAGTGCTATCCCTCACTTTAGACCTGTGGTTAGATCATCCACTTTTCAAGAGATGCTGAAAGTATAGATTTTTGTGTGAAAGCTTTGGGATTTTTAAAAGGCATCTCAACTGTTAAAACACATTATATTTATACACAATGCAGGTTAAACAAAAAACACCCAAGGGTAGATAGACCAATCTGCATAATCTAGATATGTCACTTGGATAAAGAACCAGTGCTACTGTACTTTGGCTCCAAAGTCACTGCAGATGGAGACTGCAGCCATGAAATTAAAAGATGCTTGCTCCTTGGAAGAAAAGCTATTACCAACCATAGACAGCATATTACAAAGCAGAGACATTACTTTGCCAACAAAGGTCCATCTAGTCAAGGCTATGGTTTTTCCAGTAGTCGTGTATGGATGTGAGAGTTGGACTATGAAGAAAGCTGAGCACCGAAGAACTGATGCTTTTGAACTGTGGTGTTGGAGAAGACTCTTGAGAGTCCCTTGGACTGCAAGGAGATCCAGCAAGTCCATCCTAAAGGAAATCAGTCCTGAATAGTCATTGGAAGGACTGATGCTGAAGCTGAAGCTCCAATACTTTGGCCACCTGATATGAAGAACTGACTCCTTGGAAAAGACCTTGATGCTGGGAAAGACTGAAGGCGGGAGGAGAAGGGGATGACAGAGGGTTGAGATGGTTGGATGGCATCACTGACTCAATGGACTTGAGTTTGAGTAAACTCTGGGAGGTGGTGATGGACAGGGAGGCCTGGTATGCTGCAGTCCCTGGGGTTGCAAAGAGTCGGACATGACTGAGTGAACTGGACTGAACTGATACTATGCAGAAAAGATTTCTTTTAATCAGTGACTTGTGAGAATCCATAAGCTCTTTTTTTTTTTCATTTTGTAACAAAACTCAAAATTTTTGATGCTAAAAATTATAAAGGCAAGATGTGAGATTTCCTCTCTATTGTTGAAGGAAGGTATCCCTGACTCTTTGGACATGATATATTCAAGCAAAATCATAAATACAAGGAATCTGTTTTCGTGGGCTTCCCCTCCCTTTTCCAACCATTGCCACTTTTCAAACCTTTTGGAGTGCCACAAGCACAGCACAGTCCCTACTCAGTCAACAGAGCTCCACTCCATCAAGCCCTTTCAGTAAACGTTAATAACCCTATCGTCCACCAAATCATTTACTATCAGACCAGAGTGCAAAATGGCATCATCTTTCCAAGCACATCCTGACAGTCACTGCTAAGTCACTTCAGTCATGTCCAACTCTGTGCGACCCCATAGACGGCAGCCCACCAGGCTCCCCCGTCCCTGGGATTCTCCAGGCAAGAACACTGGAGTGGGTTGCCATTTCCTTCTCCAATGCATGAAAGTGAAAAGTGAAAGTCAAGTCGCTCAGTCATGTCTGACTCCTAGCGACCCCATGGACTGCAGCCTACCAGGCTCCTCCGTCCGTGGGATTTTGCCAGGCAAGAGTACTGGAGTGGGGTGCCATTGCCTTCACCGTGACAGTCACTAAACCAGTCTTTTCCCAGAAGCCAAGAATTCATATACATATAAATTGTTCTTTGGAGTTATTCAAGGTACTATTTGCCCTTTTATTTCACTGAGCTGTAATTTTCATAAGCTTACTCTCTAGCATGGAATGGCGACTCCTTGTTTGTTTTCTTCACTAGTTAAAAACAGAAAAGGAACTCTCCAAAACTCACCATGAAATCTCATTAGTATTTGCAAACTTTATTCACACGTCATTTAATTTAGTCATATATTTTGTTGGAGCATAAAATGCTTCCAAAGGCTTTTGGTATTTTGGTCACATTATATTAGGTGTCTGTTGCCATACAACAAACTGCCCAAAGCTTAATATCTTAAAACAACAATAATTTAGTATTTCTCATGATCCTCTGGTTGGATGAGCAGTCCTTGTCTGCTTTGCCTGGCCTCACTCGTGTGAGTTTGTCACACTCTAAAGGTGGCCAGGCTGGAGGATCCACATGGCCTTACATGTCTGGGAGTGGTTGCTGACCATCAAGAGGTCTTGATTCTCCCCAGCATGACCTCTCCTTCTCCAGTAGACAAGATTGGCTAGACTCCTTTCATGCCAATCTCAATAGAGAGGATAAAAGCAGATGCATCAAGGCCAGAATTTGCAAAATTTCACATCCACTTCATTTTATTCACTGAAAGGAGTCACAAGGCCACCTCTAGTGGTATAGCTCCTCTTGATCAAGAGACTTTATAAACTAAAAGAAAAAAGTTACCTGTCTGTCCAGATTCAAATCAGCAGAGAAACAGACTCCAACTTTGAATGGGAGGAATACATATACCAGGTTGAAAAGAATTTGCAATCATCTGAAAACATTCTGCAATCCACCCCACATGTTGACTCACTCATAAAAATATTTCAAAGTTATTTGATATGTAATAGAGGGACACAGATTCTAAAAATCCTCTGTTTAAAAAAAAAAAAAAACTCTTCTGAACAAGCACCTAACCAAAGATGTCGGTTACCTCCTAAGTGACAACTGTTAATTCCTCTCACTTTTATTTTTGTTTGAGCTGCAGCCACTGCCACCAACTTGCAAGACTCCAACCTCCTTCACAGAGGCCGGACTCTCCCTAGGAATGCAGTCCTGGGCAAATGTTTTTAGCAGAGTCCCGGACTATGTAGGGCTTGCCTCATAGTTCAGTTGGTAAAGAATCTGCCTGCAGTGCAGGAGACCTGGGTTCGATCCTTGGGTCGTGAAGAGCCCCTGGAGAAGGAAATGGCAACCCACTCCAGTACTCTTGCCTGGAGAATCCTATGGACAGAGGATCCTGGCAGGCTACAGTCCATGGAGTTGCAAGAGTTGGACACAACTGAGGGACTAAACCACCAACCACCTCCACCTGACTGTACAAACAGTGACAGCCAGTCAACATGAGCATGGCAGCACCGGTCTAGACGCCCAATCTCACACCATCCTATAAAGGAAATACTCTTCTGACCACCTGCCCTAATGTTTCTCACTCCCCTGAGACAGTTAATAATCCATGGTGCATCTCTTTGGCACAACTTTCTGATGGGCAGTTATTCTCAAGATCAAACTCACACTGACTTAGTGAATCACTGCCTTTTAAGTTAGGAGACTTTTCCAAAGTCCCAGATGCTCTCTCAGTTCACATGTAAGCACTGCCCAGAAATGGAAGAGAATTATAGCCCCTAGGGGACAACTTTCAATAAATGGGGGTTAGAAGACAGCGATTAAATGCTCCAGCTTCCCATCTTATGGACAGATAATTAGAGAGACATTCTATACATTTCTCAGAATTCCTGGTAGAACGGAGCTCCTATTGCTTACTGCGAGGACCGCAGTGATGCACTCCTGTATTCTTTTTCTCCTTCCCTCTTGCTCGCAACTTCTTCACTCCTGCTTCTTGGGATCACTGTCCAAATAAGTTACATAAACCCTAAGCCGTTATTCAGGCTTTGCTTTCAGAGGAACACAAACTAAGATACCATGGGATTCCTTTTTTTAAAAAATTGCCAACACATGTGCAACCCAAAAGTGTGGAAGAAATGAGTCATACCATGGAGGAAAACTGTGATGAAAGAGAATCAGTCAGCAGAAGAATACTTGCTGCCACCTCTACCCTACAGACGCTTCTGAAAAGTAATTCTTTAAATGGCCTCATCGAGAGTGCCTTGAAACTGGACAAATAGGCTCAAAACCAGGCAGTGGCCAGTTTGATAACATAGCTTCATATTGGTTCTCCTTCTTTATCTCATTCCCTTTTCTGCTTCCTCCTGTTCCCTGTGACTGAAATCCTTATTAAAATAATAGCACATTAGCCTTTAACACAGACATTGCTTCCCACATGGCCCAAACTAAGGTAGTACACACGGATAGTTAGTGAGAAAACATGGGGCCTGGTGGTTACTAAGAGTTCAGGTGGATGTCTAGTTTCTGGTCCACCATGTAAGAAGCTTAGAAATCATGAGCCCATACTACTAAGTAAAAAGCTAAACAAACTGAAAAATCAACAGTTTCTTAGATCTCTTGGCAATATGAGGTCACAGGACGAACTGCTGCCCCCTAAATTAGAGAGATAGATAGGTAAATACAGAGAATTTCAACTTACTAGAGCAAAACCTGCAAAAGAGCCAGGTGCTGGGCTAGAAAAACTTGAACTACAATTGACAGATTGCTGGAGGTTCAGTGTGGAAACTCCAATAGTTAAAAAAACAAAACTCCACGGGGACCGAGTCACAGCAGGGCACCCACACTTCTGTGAGTTTTACTTCCAAGAACTCTACCAGGTCGTCACAGGGAAAATCAGAGAACATCAGTGAATTCCAGCAGAGGGAGGGGAGAAGGAACCACCGTGAAATACATCAGAGCATACTGTTCTTACTACAAGGCTTGCCCTCAGGAGAAACTATTTTACCAGCGCTTAACCTGATGGGGTTTCATCAGAACCTGTCCTACCTGGAGGAATAGAAACACTCAACTCCAACCCCTTCTAGCCATCCAGCTGGAGTCAAGGCCAGTGTAGGGCAGGGGGCTGGGGAGGGATTGATAAGATCTGGTGAAGTTCACAGCTCAGGAGTACAGAATCACCAAAAGACTGAACCCTAATCATAAGACTACAGCATGTTTCATCTCCCCCCTCACCTTACCAATGCATTACTGAAGGCCTCCCCTACACCTTACCAATGCATTCCTGAAGGCCTCCCCTACACCTTATCAATGCATTACTGAAGTCCCTTTTACCCACCAGGCCATATTCACCCTTCAACAAAAAATTACAAGACATACTAAAAGGCAAAAAATACAGCTTAAAGAAATGAAACAAACATCAGCATGAGAGTCAGATATGGCAAAAATGTGGGAATTATCAGACCAGGGATTTTTAAATCTACGACTAGTATGCAAAAAGTTTTCATGGGAAAAGTAGACACATGTCAGAACAGAGAGATAATGTAAACAAACAGATGGAAATTCTACGAAAAATCAGAAGGAAATGTTAGATATCATCAAAAACACTGTGAAAGAAATAAAGAATTCTTGTGATGGTGATTCCAGTAGTCATGTATGGATGTGAGAGTCGGACTATAAAGAAAGCTGAGTGCCGAAGAATTGATGCTTTTGAACTGTGGTGTTGGAGAAGACTCTTGAGAGTTCCTTGGTCTGCAAGGAGATCCAACCAGTCCATCCTAAAGGAATTCAGTCCTGAATATTCGTTGGAAGGACTGATGCTGAAGCTGAAACTCCAATACTTCGGCCACCTGATGCGAAGAGCTGACTCATTGGAAAAGACCCTGATGCTGGGAAAGATTGAAGGTGGGAGGAGAAGGGAACGACAGAGACTGAGATGGTTGCATGGCATCAGCAACTCAATGGACATGCGTTTGAGTAAGCTCCAGGAGTTACTGGATGGACAGGGAGGCCTGGCGTGCTGCAATCCATGGGGTCACAGAGAGTCGGACACGACTGAGCGACTGAACTGACCTGTGATGGGCTCATTAGTAGACTAGACTCAGCTGAGGAAAGAATCACTGAGCTTGAGGATGTGACAGCAGAGCTTCCAAAACTGAATGACAAAGAGAAAAATGACTGGTAAAAAACCCACAAAATAGAATATCTAAGAACTGTAGGACAACTACAAAAGTTGTATTATATGTGTGATGAAAATACCAAAAGGAGAAGAAAGAGAAAGGAAGAGAAGAAATGCTTAAGGCAATAATGACTAAGAATTTCCCCAAATTAATGTTAGACACCAACCCACAGATGCAGGAAGCTTACAGAACATCAAGCAAGATAAATTGCCAAAAACTACATCTAGGCATATCACATTCAAGCATCAAAGATAAAGAAAAAACCTTGAAAGAAGTAGAAGGGAAAAAACACCTTACTCACAGAGGATTAAAAATAAGAATTAATCTGACTTCTCCTCAAAGAAAGAAGAGTGGAGTGAAATATTTAAAGTGTTTAGAGAAAAAGCCTACCAATACAATAGAATTCTGTTTCCTGTGAAACAATTCTTCAAAAATGAAGTAGAAATAAAAAATTTTTCAGACAAACAAAAACTGAAAAAATTTGTTGCCGGTAACTTATTAAAAGTTTTTTAGAGAGAAGAAAAATAAGATAGGTCAGAAACTTGAACCTACATAAAGAGCAGAAGAGCATATTGAAGAAGGAATAAGTGGAAGTAAAATAAAAGCTTTTATTTTTCTTGTTCTTAATTGATCGAACAAAAACAGTTTGTTCCAAATGATAGCAGCAAGGTATTCTATTATGTATGCTAATGTATACATATATATGCATATGCATGCATATGTTTATGAGTGTTTATGTATAAGTGAAATGAATGACAGTAGTGATAAGAGGGACAGATGGAGGAATTAGGGATGTTTTGCTATTATAAGGTACTCATACTACCTGTGAAATGTTATTTGACAGTGGACTTGAATTAGCTACAAATACATATTGCAAACTTAGGGCAACTACTGACAAAGAAAAAGTGTAGTTGATATACTAAGGAAGGCGAGAAGATGGACTTGTATAACATGTTCAATTAAAGCAATAAAAGGCAGAAAAAGTGTGGAAGACAAAAACGGGAGTGAAGAACAAGAGCAACAAATGAAACACAGTAAGAAATATGGTAAATATTCATCCAACCATATGAATAATTACTTTAAATACTAATGGCCTAATCATGTCACTTAAAAGACAGAGATTGCCAGAATGCATCACAAACTAAGACACAACTCTATGCTTTCCCAAGCACACCCAGTTTAAATACAAGCACACATACAGATTAAAACTAAGGCAAAAGCAAGAGAGTTGCAGAAAAGCATCTATTTCTGCTTCATTGATTACGCCAAAGCCTTTGACTGTGTGGATCACTACAAACTGGAAAATTCTTCAAGAGATGGGAATACCAGACCACCTGACCTGCCTCCTGAGAAATCTGTATGCAGGTCAAGAAGCAACAGTTAGAACCGGACATGGAACAACAGACTGGTTCCAAAAGGGGAAAGGAGCACGTCAAGGCTGTATATTGTCACCCTGCTTATTTAACTTCTATGCAGAGTACATCATGAGAAACGCTGGGCTGGAAGAAGCACAAGCTGGAATCAAGATTGTAGGGAGAAATATCAATAACTTCAGATATGCAGATGACACCACCTTTATGACAGAAAGCGCAGAGGAATTAAAGAGCCTCTTAGTGAAAGTGAAAGAGGAGAGCGAAAAAATTGTAAAACTGAGTAAAACTGAACATTTGAAAAACTAAGATCATGGCATCCAGTCCCATCATTCCATGGCAAATAGATGGGGAAACAATAGAAACAGTGAGAGACTATTTTCTTGGGCTCCAAAATCACTGCAGATGGTGGCTGCAGCCATGAAATTAAAAGACAGTTGCTTCTTGGAAGAAAAGCTACAACAAACTTAGACAGCATATTAAAAAGCAAAGACATTACTCTGCCAACAAAGTCTGTCTAGTCAAAGCTATGGTTTTTCCAGTAGTCGTGTATGGATGTGAGGTTTGGACTACAAAGAAAGCTGAGCCCCAAAGAATTGATGCATTTGAGCTGTGGTGCTGGAGAAGACTCTTGAGAGTCCCTCGGACTGCAAGGAGATCCAACCAGTCAATCCTAAAGGAAATCAGTCCTGAATATTCACTGGAAGGACTGATGCTGAAGCTGGAACTACAATACTTTGGCCACCTGATGCGAAGAACTGACTCACTGGAGAAGACCCTGATGCTGGGAAAGATTGAAGGCAGGAGGAAAAGTGGACAACAGGGATGAGATATTGGATGGCATCATGACTCAATGGACATGAATTTGAGTAAGCTCCAGGAGTTGGTGATGGACAGGGAAGCCCGGTGTGCTGCAGACCACGGGGTTGCAAATAGTCGGACACAACTGAGTGACTGAACTGAATTGAACTGAACACTAATCAAAATAAAACAGGAATAGCAATAATAATTTCAGACTAGAAGACTTCAAAACAGCAAATTTATCATGAATAAAGAGGAGCAATACATAATGATAAGGGGTTAATACTTTTAGAATACAAAATAATCTTTAATAATGTGTATGTGTCTAACAATAGAGCATCAAAATGCATGAGACGAAAACTGGTAGATCTTTGAGGAGAAACAGATGAATTGCATTATTAAAATTGCAACAACACCCCTCTATCAGAAATGGAAGAATCCAGCAGCTAAAAATCAGTCAAAACAAGGTTGAACTCAATCACACTATGACTCAACTGGTCATATTGACATCTATAAACTACTTCATCCAACAATAGGAGGATCCACATTTTTCTCAAGATTTCCCATGATAGACCACATTCTGGACCATAAGAACACACCTTAAAATTTAAAAGAATAGAATGCATCATATGTTGCATACTTTCAGATCATAATGGAATTAAACAGGAAATCAGTAAAAGATAACTGGGAAACCTCCAATTTAATAAATAGAGAGAGGCTGAGATTCTAAATAACATGTGGGTAAAAGAAGTCTTCAGAGGAATTCCAAAATATTTTAAACTGAATGAAAATGAAAATACAACTTTATGGGATGCAGTGAAAGCAGTTCTTAAATAGAAGTTCATAGAATTGAAGGCATATATTTAGGGGGAAAAAAAGAACAGAAATTAATAGAGACAATCAACAAAACCCAAAGTTGGTCCTTTGATAAGCCTCTGGCCAGGTTAACTTTTAAAAATGGAGACAAAACACAAACTCCCAATATCAGAAATTAAACAGGGAACATTATATTCTATATACATTAAAAGGATAATAAAGGAATAGTATTAATAATTCTATAACCACAATTTTGATAACAAACCAATTTCTTGAAAGATGAAACAAATTTATTAAAAGATACAACTTGTCAAAACTCAAGAGGAGATAGACAACTTGAAGAGGCCTATGTCTATTAAAGAAATAAAAAATTAATAACCTTTCAAAACAGAAAGCACAGGACCAAATGTTTCTACCATTCAGTTAAGTTCAGTCTCTCAGTTGTGTCCGACTCTTTGTGACCCCATGGACTGCAGCACACCAGCCTTCCCTGTCCTTCACCAAATCCTGGAGTTTGCTCAAATTCATGTCTATTGAGTCAGTGATGCCATCCAACCATCTCATCCTCTGTTGTCCCCTTCTCCTCCCGCCCTCAATCTTTCCCAGCATCAGGGTCTTTTCCAATGAATCAGCTCTTTGCATCAGGTAGCCAAAGTATTGGAGCTTCGGCTTCAACATCAGTCCTTCCAATGAACACCCAGGACTGATTTCCTTTAGGATGGACTAGTTGGATTTCTTTGCAGTCCAAGAGACTCTTAAGAGTCTTCTCCAACACCACAGTTCAAAGGCATCAATTCTTCGGTGCTTAGCTTTCTTTATGGTCCAGCTCTCTCATCCATACATTACTACCGGTAAAACTTAGCTTTGACTATACAGATCTTTGTTGGTAAAGTAATGTCTCTGCTTTTTAATATGCTATCTAGGTTTGTCATAGCTTTTCTTCCAAGGAGCAAGGTCTTTTAATTTCATGGCTACCGTCAAGTAACCTAAGGGAAAGAGAAATTGAGTCACTTGACTAGAGGTGAACTGTGGTGGTTCCTTTACAGAAGAAATTATGATAAATCTCCATGATCTCTTCCAGAAGACAGAAGAAGAGGGAATAATTTCTAACTCATTCTATACAGCCAACATTACTCTAATACCAAAACCAGAAAAAGGTATTATAAGAAAGAAAAATACAGACATTTTGGAAGAGTTCGGTCACATAGACTAATTGTCTCTAATATTTAACTAGCTGTTCACCTCTAGTCAAGCAACAATTTCTCTTTCCCTTAAGTTACTCATCCATGAAACAAAACTGAAGAGTGCCTCCCTCATGGGGTTGTTATTTAAATTAAAGGGGGAAAATGCATATAAATTGACTAGCCCAGTGCCAGGCAGAAAACTAGCTCTTGCCAAGCCGTCTTATGTATGAGAAGCACCCTCTAGTACACTCTGGAAGATATAAAGAAGATAAAGGATAATGAATACTCCCTATTAGTTCACAATCTAGGAGAAAGTATGGAAATATACTGACATTAGTTCATAATAAATTTTGTCATAGTGAGATACACGATTTAATCAGAAGTTAAAGGTCATAAAAGGGCATTTCATCATGATCTATTGTAAAAAAAATATAAATAAATCTCCAGGCACAATTACAAGAACAAAGACTGTCGTGGACATTTGGTGACCATTTAGCCTTCTGTAGAACTCAAATCCTGGTATTAGTCAGCTTTATAACTTTGATGAACTTCCCAAACAGGAAGCCACAAAATGCTCCATCAGTGCTATATTTGGTACTGGTTTAGCCCTTACTTAGAGAACTCTATTCCATATTGATCCTCTTACCTCAGAAATGACATAACTACCCTTGGGGAAGTGAAAATATACAGAGCTATTCAAGCTAGGCTTAGCTCTGGGATTTATGTCTGCAAGATACAAAACACTAAATAGGCAAGGGAGCTCAAGAACACACTTTCATCAAAAAGGCATAGAGACTTGTAATCCCTGCTGTTCAAATAACTCTCTAGCAACCATTCTGGAAATATGACCACAAAATAGAGGCAACATATTACAGTTGTTAATTAAAAATATAGACATACTTGACCCAAAGCCCATCAAAACTTGCTACAAGCTTCACTGGACACAGCAGAAATCAGTACATAGGAGATTACTAAGGTTAAGACATTCCTGTCATCTCAAACCAACTACCATAATTTCATTTTTAACAATAATGAAATCCTCCTGGTGTGACTCTAAGGATGATTCACACTGAGGTTCTGACTTAGTTACACAGAGTAATTTTAAGCATCACATGATAGAAACACATTAAAGATAGAATTTTACTGAATTCAGTGATGAAAACTGTTATCAAAGAGTCACTATCAAGACTTCTAAAGGAGTACAGTTTAATTCAGTGTCTGATTAGACCTTTTGAACCCAAGCAGAAATTCAAATTTTATAAAAATTAACACAGTTTAAAAACTTATTTAAATGATATTCATGACATCCTTTCTGGCATTTTATTTATGCTAAGTAATTTTAAAAGCAAGTAGAGTATAATGGAATATATATCTCCCATCATAATTCAAATAAATGTAATTTCTAGTCCAAAATTGCCTAGGAGGCCAATTTCCAATTTCTACTTCTGCAGAAAATCCATTTGTACAGAATATCGAGGGTCTCAAAACATTCTTTAAAATACTGTTTTATTGGTTTTCAACAGTAGATTCAGGGTCTGGATAAGCAGAGATGACATATTTGAGGCTGTAGAATGGAATGCAAATGTTAACCTTGACCATGTAAAAGCCAAAGAGTAGCTGATATGAGGATGCAGAAATAAGAAAGGAAAAGTAAGAAAAAAGTAGGGCTCCAGCTACTTAGATCTGCTCATTTTACAAAGCAAGGAATCAAAATATCCTCCCAATGTTCTATGTTATTTAAAAATTACAGAGGTTTAAAAAACTAAAAATAATATTAATATCAAATTTTAACAAAGGAGATGGGCATGGGAGAGGAATGTGAGTGAGTTATTACCTCAAGTTTCTTAATAGGAAGTCTTTCAGTTCGGTTCAATGCAATCGCTCAGTCGTGTCCGACTCTTTGCGACCCCATGGACCGCAGCACGCCAGGCCTCCCTGTCCATCACCAACTCCAGGAGCTTGCTCAAACTCGTATCCATTGAGTCAGTGATGCCATCCAACCATCTCATCCTTTGTCATCCCCTTCTCCTCCAGCTTTCAATCTTTCCCAGAATCAGAGTCTTTCAAAATGAGTCAGTTCTTCACATCAGGTGGCCAAAGTATTAGAGTTTCAGTTTCCCCATGAACAGTATGAAAGGAAGTCTATTAATGTGGTTTATTGATTTATGGAAGAGTACAGGAATAAACACCTTTTCTAACATTGTCAAGCTAATCTTCAAGCGAAATCTAGAAATCTAAAAAGTTAACAGCATGAGTTTGCCTTTGTGGAGAATAGTTGGAAATAGAGAATTTTGGTTGAGAAACTGTTACTTTTCATCATAAACACACCTGTATAGTTTTACACATATAATGTGTTAGTTTGAAAAAACAAATTTTAAATAAAATATCACTATGCATATTGGCATTACTTAATAAACATTTAGAGAGAAATACTTAAATGCAATAATAGATAACTTTAAAAGAAAACAGAGCATTTTCATCTTAAATCACCATAAAATAATTTAAGAAAACTTTTTTCTGAAAAGCCTAGTGTTTTCCAGCTTATTAACATTTTCCCAATGAAACAGGTCCAGGAAAGAAAACCCTATTTCAATTTAATAGCTGAGGACTCACTCAGGAGGGTAAAAGAAAGAGGAACGAAAAAGAGACCACATTTCCAGGCACTGCCAGGGCTATCACTGGGACATTGAGAAAGACACTTAATCAACTGGGGCCTGAGTTTCCTTTTCCACTAAATGAGACTTGGGAAAAAGGCCTTGCAAATTGCTTCAGACTCAGTGTTACGCACTCTTCAACAAAGCAGTTTACACACTCTTCAACAAAGCAGTTCATTTCATGTAGTTAGACTCAAAGATTTCAAAACTAAATCATATCTTGAGTCAGTTCTACTCCTTACTCTGCAAAGAGGTAGGCGAGGTCTTATGAAACCTCCAGAGCCACAAGCACTAAGGGTAGTAGATTCAGAACAAGGACCCAGGACCACAGCCTTGCTTGCTGCCAAGCCTGTAGGAGGCAACTCGGGCAGCCGTAACAAGACCCCAAAGACTAGGCGGCTCGAACAACGGACATTTATTTTCTCGTGGTTCTGGAAGCTAGAAATTTGAAATGAGGGGGCCAGCAGTGTTGGGTTCTAGTGAGAGTCTGTTCCTTGGCAGCCTTCTCACTATGGGCTCACAGGGCCATCCTCAGGCATATGCACAGAGAGCATCTTTTTCTTTTCCTCCTCTTATAAAGCCACCAAATTTAGCATATTAGGACTGCCCCCTCACCCCGTGAGGTCATTTAACCTTAATCACTTCCTAAAAGCCCTTTCTCCAAATGGAGTCAGTCACACGGAGGGTGGGGGGGGTGAGGGTGGGGGCAGGGGGGTGGGGTGGGGGGGTGGGGGTGGAGGGGGCAGTGGGGGCGGGGGGGGGTGGGGGTGGGAGCGGGGGGAGTGGGGGTGGGGGCGGGGGGGGTGGGGTGGGGGTGGGGGTGGAGGGGGCGGTGGGGGTGGAGGGGGTGGTGGGGGTGGGTGGGGTGGGTGGGTGGATGTGGGGGGGTGGGGGTGGGAGGGTGGGGTGGGGGGGGTGGGTGTGGGGGGGGTGGGTGGGTGCGGTTAGGGCTTCAACATATGAATCTGGAGAAACACAGTTTGGTCCATAGGAAAGTCTTTCCAAAAATGGATGGCACAACTTTTCCACATCCTTTCTCCCTGCTAACAAAACACAACCCTTGTTTCTATATTTCAACATTTCCATGTGAGGGAAATAATATCAGGATATAAAAAAGGAAAATATACTAAGCTTTACATTGTTTCCCATTTGTCAGTGATGACTTAAGACCAACTGCATAAAGATTTGCATGTGACACATTTCTCACTTTTTCCACATCAAAGAGCAAATCCATCAACACAAGTATAATGATGCTAAGTTATCCTGTGATAATTTTCACAAAACGATAGCCCACACCTTCCTTTTAAAATGACAAAATAAAACAATGCATTCAATGTCTGGGTGAGGTAAGGCTGATACTTTCAGCTTGGTGTTTAGGAAAAGAGCTTGTTTGCTAAAGGCAAAAAAGCATATGCAGTCAGTGAAATTCAGAAATAAGGAGCCGAGAATAGGAAACTCAGGTTTAGAGGAAACTGGTACTTACATTACAATATGTCTAGAAATGGGAAGAGACACATGAAACCCATGAAGTTGCAGATAGGGCAACTTATTTAGCTAAAAGGAAACATAAAAACATACGTAAGAGATAAGAATACACACTATAAATCAAGTAGAAAATCTTTTAGTAGAAATTTTAGAGAGAAAGGACCAAGGACAAGGAGATTGATTTGATTCACAGATCTCGTATTTCTTCTGAGAGGAGAGAGTGTAGTGACCCAATAACACCTCCTTTCCTCAGCCTCTCTATCCTCAACTTCCCTCGGCAGAGTCAATGAGCTCCTCCCTGGCTCCCACAGCATCCAGAATAAACACCTTTATTGTAATCCTTGTGCTGTCGTCTTGCAGCATTTTTTCCAAATGTGATTCTCACACTCTCTGCATCAGACTCACCTCCATCATTCCCTAGACCTCTCACACCAACACGCTTATTAAAAATTTAGATTCTTTGGCACTTCTATAGAAAATATCCCCCCAAGGATGTGCTTAGGAATCGGCATTTTTTTCTAGGCTTTCAACTGACTATTCTGTATACTACATTCCGAGAATTTCTACTGTATATTCACTATTGGCCTGTCTCTTACTAAACTTTGGGTGCCTCTGATGACAGGCACTATGATTTATCCACCTCTTTATCACCAGTGATAAGCTCAAGTAGGTTCTCAATAAATACGTGTTGACTGGGACCCTGGGGAGCACCTCTGAGCAAAAAGAAGGCGGGGAACTTGAACTCATCAAATGACCGCAACAGAGGATCTAAATGGCATTTAATCTTCAAGGTGAAATGAGTACAAAATTATTTTCACTTCTGGTACAGAATTGATTCAATATTTCACAAACCATTTCTGAAACATTTACTCCGTGGGAAACCAGACTTAACGGAGGCTCCAAAGAGCTTGGTCTCTGGAGAGCAGTGACTCAGGAGAGACACAGCAGCGATACTTAAGAATGCCACCAGAACCAGTCAGGGAGATGGCCACCAAATAAGCTTAGAAAGTCCCTCACTTTCTGGGAAGGATTTGCAGCTGGAACTGAGGTTGAGACGAAAGCCGCACGAGAAGCAAGGGGTCAAAATGAAGCCTCCAGGACTCACACAGGAAGCCACACACCAGAGGACGTCCCCAGCACTGAGCTGATTTCCACCCTGCAATCATGTTCGAGAAAGCAGAGACTAGGACTGGAGGTGGTTTTTCCAGAAAGAGCACTAGGATGCTGATCGGTCCATGGAAAATGAAAGTGTGAATAGTGAGACCTTGATTTAAAGCTATGGAATCTTGCCTACCACCTGAAAAGGTAGGATCTGGGGAATAGTGATAAGACTTGGCACCTTCTGCCATAAAAGAACACTCAGGCTTGCAGAAGCAGAATATGCTGCCTTCCCAAGGAGGCAAGCTATATATTCTAATACTAGGCCATGTCCAGGTTTCATGGTCAGGTCGGTCTCTAGGTCAATATCATTATGATACCAACTTTATTCAGTTCAGTTCAGTTCAGTCGCTCAGTCGTGTCCGACTCTTTGTGACCCCATGAACTGCAGCACATCAGGCCTCCCTGTCCATCACCAACTGCCGGAGTCTACCCACACCCATGTCCATTGAGGTGGTGATGCCCTCCAACCATCTCATCCTCTGTTGTCCCCTTCTCCCCCTGCCCTCAATCTTTCCCAGCATCAGGGTCTTTTCCAATGAGTCAGTTCTTCGAATCAGGTGGCCAAAGTATTGGAGTTTCAGCTTCAACATCAGTCTTTCCAATGAACACCCAGGACTGATCCCATTTAGGATGGACTGGTTGGATCTCCTTGCAGTCCAAGGGACTCTCAAGAGTCTTCTCTAACACCACAGTTCAAAAGCATCAATTCTTTGGCACTCAGCTTTCTTTATAGTCCAACTCTCACATCCATACATGACTACTGGGAAAACCATAGCCTTGACTGGACAGACCTTTGTGGACAAAGTAATATCTCTGCTTTTGAATATGCTGTCTAGGTTGGTCATAACTTTCCTTCCAAGGAGTAACCATCTTTTAATTTCATGGCTGCAGTCACCATCTGCAGTGATTTTGGAGCCCAAGAAAATAAAGTCAGCCACTGTTTCCACTGTTTCCCCATCTATTTACCAACTTTATTAAAAAGAACTATATTTTACATTAGGTTTGGGGAGAAAATAGACTTAATCTCACTTAATGTTATTTGTTGTAAGTTGTTCCAGTAGAAGTTGTTTAGCCCTTTAGAAAACAACAGTACCATCTTAAGATACAGTCTGTGATGAAGCTTAAATCGAAAACAGAAGGCAGCTGGGGGCTGATGAATAGTTCAGAAAATAGAAATAGCTAGAGATATGTCCTTTACATATAAGGAGGTAACAGCCCTTGGAGAAGTTCCCACCCTTGCCTTCTGGTGGCCTGCCATTCCTTCCCCTGTCTCCATTCTGCTCCTGATCACAATTCCATAATAGTTACTCCAAACCATCTTCGTAGACGCCGAGCCACCGCTCTCCCTATCACTTTCACCTGGTGACCTCATATACTTAACAGAGAAAATAAGACACCAGTAACGAGAGTTTCTTCACTTTCCTGCTTGCCTTCATCCCCCACCCAGAAAAGGAACTTATCCACACTCACCATCACTTCTTTCCCTCATCTCAGTGGAAGGACAAGGGAGGGGCCCCTACCCATATCCCGGTCTAGACTTTCCATCTGACCTCAGGGTTCCTTCCCCTCCCAGCCATTCAAGCAACTGGCCTCAATTATTACCAGTTCCTCTTCTGTGTGTTTAACCAGTTTCCAAGGATTCCCACCCCCCACAGCCTCCTTAAGTATAATGAGTTTTGGTGTTATTTTTTGTAAATTACCTTTGTGTTTTCTAGTCAGATTTATTTAAAGAACAATCTTCACTGGCTGCGTCCAAATGCTAGCCTCCTATCTGCTCCTTCACTCCTTCTTGTACTATAATCCAGCCTCTGAATCTACTTCTTCATTGGAACTGCTCTCACCACGGCTCCTAATCACTTAGAATCACCAGGCGTGCATACGTGCTAAGTCACTTCAGTCATGTCCAACTCTGTGTGACTGTATGGACTGTAGCCCGACAGGCTCTTCTGTCCATGGGATTCTCCAGGCAAGAATACTGCAGTGGGTTGCTGTGTCCTCCTCAAGGGGAATCTTTCCAACCCAGGGATTGAACCCATGTCTCTTGCATCTCCTGCATTGGGAGGCCGGTTCTTCAGAGCTGAGCCACCCAGGAAGCCCTCAGAATCACCATACCTAGTATTAGTCATTTCCTCCTTAGCCTTGACCTCAGGGAAACACTTGATATGGTGTTTTCCTCCCTTCTGATTCACTCTTTCCTCTAAGACCTCTGTATTAGCACGCTCTCTCTCCCTCTCTCTCTCCCCCAACTGATCCCTTCTCCCGTCTTCCCTTCTTCTCCCTCCTCTCTTCCCACAAGCTCTTTTTCTCCTGCATTTTCCTATCTGTATAAGCCTTCCAAGTCTCCTAGGAACATTCAGCTTCTCTGTCCCTTCAGATGTTCCTCAGAATTCTAGTGTTGGTCATCTTTTCTTACACTCTACCCAGAACCTCATCTATGTGGCCTCTGGCCCTATTCCAGAAACCCTGCCCTTCCAGCACAGAACCTTCTTCTGAGTTCCAAAACCATTATATCCTGCTATCAGTGACACCTCAGACTCAGTATTGCCAAACCTAAAATAATCCTCTCTGCCCATGTCCCCTTACTCAAAATCTACCCTTTCCCCAAAGTTTCAACCTTGCTTATGGGAGCAATCATTGCCCTTGTCACACAATGAATCAGAAGTTCTTTGCATGCATGTGTTTGTTTTTCAAAAATACTTTATTCTCATTTCACACACAGTACCCAAAGTCAATTACACTGGTTTCTAAGAGGAATAACATATCCTGGGGTAAGCAATATTTTACAATGTTTTTTCTTGCTGTCTAGGGCAATGCATTATTTTTCTGGTTATTTGCCTGTCACTGTTCCAGCTACTGGCGTGGGGTGGGGAGATATATGGCTCGCACATACACCACAGAAACAGACTGAAGGAAACTATCCATTAACTTTTAACATGATCACAGTGTAGAAATGCTGCAGATTGATATTATAGAAGTGTTGTAGGAAAGGGGACCCCTTCCAGGGCCCAAAACTGGGCTCTTGTCTAACACTCGGTCCGAGGAGACACATGTGTTGACAAAGCAAGAGATTTTATTGGGAAAGGGCACCCGGGTAGAGAGCAGTAGGGTAAGGGAACCTAGGAGAACAGCCCCGTCACGTGGCTTGCAGTCTCGGGTTTTATGGTGACGGGATTAGTTCCCAGGTTGTCTTTAGCCAATCGTTCTGACTCAGAGTCCTTCCTGGTGGTGCCTGCCTTGTTCAGCCAAGATGGACTCCAGAGAGAAGGATTCTGGAAGGCAGTTGGACATGTGGTGTCTCCTTTTGACCTTTCCCGAACTCTTCTGGTTGGTGGAGGCTTATTAGTTCCCTCTTCCTTACCAGGACCTCCTGTCCTAAAACAACTCATGCAAATGGTTACTATGGTGCCTGGCCAGGGTGGGCAGTTTCAATCAGCGTGCTTTCCCTAACAGAAGTAGTGTATGTGATGGGACTTTGGGTTATTGGGTGTGGTCTTGGTAACTTGAATTATACTGCATTTTTTTTTTTACCTATTAAAGTATATTATAACTTCTCTACACTGCATGAAGTAACTTAAGAGCGACATCTTCCCCCTATATTTTATTCTGAAAATTGTGTCTTCTTTAAAAAAGCATATATTTATAAAACCAGATCCTACTCTATCTGGGCTACATTTGCTTTATCACACATTAAACCATCTAGACTTCCATCAATCCATCATATTTCACAGTAGCTTATAGACATCAGATACTTCACCTCTAAACACTTGACCATGCCTATTATTAAGAGGAATTTCATCTTTTGAAAGGTACAGATCTTCAGTGTATCATTCAAAGAGCAACTCATTCTTGGCTGCTTCTTCCTCCCACTCGTCTCATGTTCAATCACCTTCTTTATTACTTAACACTCTTCCCTGTCTTCCAGCCCCACAGCTTTGGTTCACACTTTTGTTATTTCTCATCTAAATTACTGGAAAATCATCCAGTTTCTTCCATTCTAATCTTCCCACAACTCTGTTAAAGTGATTTTTTTTTTTAATCACAAATCTGATGTCATTTCCTGTCTAAATTCCTTCTCTTGTTCTACCCCAAACATTTAAGGAAAGTGTAATTTCTTGGAAATTACACAAGGATCTGACCCTGTTTCTCCAGCCTTATTTCTTCCACGGTCCCCCTTCTCTGATTTCTTCTCAACCCCATCGCACACAAGCACAAGCCACCCATAGTGCAAAGCTCTTTGCAACATCTCATGTGCCTGCCTGCTCCTCACCTTCTCAGATGCTGTTCCTCTGTCTGCAATGCCCTGCTCTCCATTTCATTTCATCTAGCCACTCTCCACTTGCTCTTCCTCACTCGGTTCAGGCACTGCCTCCTCTGCAGGTCTTCACGTCCACCCTCCACTGCACTGTAGACATAGGTGGATGCCCCTCCTAGCATTCCTAAACACCACGCACACATATTTGTCTTGGAATTTTTGTCTTTGTTTGCCAGTCATCCCAACCAGTCTGCAGCTTCTTGAGGACAGAGAACAAACCCTGCGTCTCAGCCCTTTGATCCCAGATACATAAATTTTTAGTAAATGTTTCTGGAAGGAAAGCCAACAGGAGGAAGGCAGAGATATTAAGAGATGCCTGAGAATGTGTAACATTCAAGGTAAATGACTGGATAGCATTAATTCAAGAAAACACTTATTATAAATTTAAAACAAAAGGGGCCATTGTAGTCTACACAGGCACTTGCCTGTGACCTCAAGAAAACCATAAATAAGATCACACACCACTTTTTTATTTTTTTATTTTTAATTGTGGTAAGTATAGCATAAAATTTACCATCTTAGCCATTTTAAGTGTACAGTTTGGTAGTGTTAGGGGCTTCCCTGGTGGCTCAGATGGTAAAGAATCTGCCTGCAATGCAGGAGATGCGGGTTCAACCCTGTGTGGGGAAGATCCCCTAGAGAAGGGAACGGCAACCCACTCCAGTATTCTTGCCTGGAGATTTCCATGGACAGAGGAGCCTGGTGGGCTACAGTCCATAGGGTCACAAAGAATTAGAGTGACTAACACTTTCACTTTCATGCTTTGGCAGTATGGAAGTAATTATATTCACATTAGTGTATGCACATTTTTAATTATATAAATAACAAGGTTATATTTCCTTTTGTAAAAAGGAAAAACAAAGGCATCAAGAAAGCTATGAATTAAGGAGGCTAGATTCTTGGCTAAAGTATAAGGAGTAGCTATGCAGGGACTTAGCTATTAGGGTTTCCCAGGTGGCACTAGTGGTAAAGAATCTGCCTGCCAATGCAGGAGAACTGAGAGACACCAGTTCGATCCCTGAGTTGGGAAGATCCCCTAGAGGAGGAAATGGCAACCCACTCCAGTATGGAAAATCCCATGGACAGAGAAGCCTGGCAGGCTATAGTCCATGGGGTCACAAAGAGTCGGACATGACTGAAGTGACAGCGCATACAGGGACTGCTTGAAGGATGCACCACTAATTACCTGACAGCAGCTTCCAGAGCTGAAAGTGAAAGTGTTAGTCACTCAGCCATGTCCAGCTCTGCGCATGTGACCCCATGAACTATAGCCCAGCAGGCTCCTCTGCCCATTGAATTCTCCAGGCAAGAATACTGGAGTGGGTTGCCATTCTCTTCTCCAGAGGATTTTCCCAACCCAGGGATAGAACCTGGATCTCCTGCATTACAGGTAGATTCTTTACCATCTGAACTACCAGGAAAGCCCTCTAGAGCTGAAGGCAAAACTATCAAATCACAGTAATCAGATGATGTTTTCTTCCAAAGAACAAGCACATCAGAATTCCTTTCTGGTGTTAAAAATCCCATGGGTTTTACGCTTGATGGCAATATCCGGTATACTTTAGGCCTGGTCCTGATTATCCAACTTATTATATATTATATATTATATATATATATATATTATATATCTTATATTATAGAGAAACACAAAAGATCCAAACTATACCATTAATTAAACAGCACATCACCTCACATCTTATCCAAGAAAATGAATCTTCATCTAGTTATAAATTTCTCTGGACTGGATTACTTGGCAGTCCTCCACAGCAAGTAAGAAAGAAGATAAGAAGCTTGAAATATTTAATATATTGACAGTATCTGCATTCAGGCAGTTGATAGATGTGCTGCACCAATTCTAACACAGTCATATCATAGCACAGAGCAGGTCAGTACCCACCGAGAAGCTTTGCACCATATGAAGGACTTAGAAAAGAAGTCAAAATGAATCGCCTGCAGCTATTTATTCAGACTCTAATATGGACCATCAGTGTGTTAAATATTAATGAAAAGAAACTGAAAGTCATTCAGTCGTGTCTGACTCTTTGCGACCCCATGGACTATCCATGAATTCTCCAGGCCAGAATACTGGAGTGGGTAGCCTATCCCTTCTCCAGTGAATCTTCCCGACCCAGGAATTGAACTGGGGTCTCCTGCATTGCAGGCGGATTCTTTACCAACTGAGCTATCAGGGAAGCCCAAATATTAATACTATAGCATTAAAATTAGCATGCTGCTGCTGCTAAGTCGCTTCAGTCATGTCTGACTCTGTGCGACCCCGTAGACAGCAGCCCACCAGGCTCTCCCATCCCTGGGATTCTCCAGGTAAGAACACTGGAGTGGGTTGCCATTTCCTTCTCCAATGCATGAGAGTGAGAAGTGAAAGTGACGTCACTCAGTCGTGCATACTGACTCACATATTTCAGAAATAAAACTTTTAAACTATAAAAAAAAAAGAAACCTGACTATAAGTCATAGAAACTGGGAGGTAAAAACGATCTTCAAAACTTGGAGAGAGTATAAACTGACAGGAAAAAACCACAATTGACTACACAGGGAAAATCATAAAAAGAAACTAAAAGGTTAGGGATGGTTATTCAGAATTAGATGCTGATTTTCACAATAAATTACTGTTTTTCTTTATCTGGGACTCCAGAAAATACTAGCTGATCAAGCAGAAAATACTACCTGATCCACACTGGGGAAGGAAATGAAGATTAGGGAGTTAGGAGCTGTGGTTACATTCACCATTGCCCTGGAAGGTCAGATGTTCCCATTCCACTTCTCTTGGTTTGTCTGCTTCTTTGCAGGTAGGCTTTCTCCGCCTTGGGATGCACATGACCCAAATATGTTACCCCTGAAAACCCTATTTTTCTATCCCCTCATCCAGTAAGAATGAACTAAAGCCTCTAAGACCCAATTTTAAATTTTTAAGTGGAAAAACGAATGACAGCTTAGGTCAAGTGTCCCAGATGTCTGTTGCCTTTGACTTTTCCAAAAGACTGATTTCTAGGACTCCAGATATGATACTGCATTTTGATGTTCTACCCAGATCACACAATGGTAAAGAATCCACCTGCCAGTGTAGGAGGTACAAGAGATGTGAGTTCGATCCCTGGGTCAGGAAAATCCCCTGGAGAGGGAGATGGCAACCTGCTCCCGTATTCTTGCCCGGACAGTTAAGGGGGTCACAAAGAGTCAGACACAAATGATCGTGCACACAACACAAATGCACACCACTATAAAAATGCTTCAGTACCTACTTTCAGCACTTTGATTCATCCAGTAGCCAAGTGAACTTACAGAAATATGATGTGAGAATATTCAGTTCCAAATTCTTAAATTAGCAAATCAATATTGTTGCTTTTCATCCCATCCAACAAGAAGCACATGCATTTCTTTTTTAAGTGAAGAGTTTCAAGATATTTTTAGGATATTCGGTTTATACTCTTTTTTTTTTCCCCACAGGAGGTAAACTCATCCTTACTTACTGGAAAAATCAGTCTGTGCAACTGTTCTCATCATCAAAGTGGGAGTCTTTATCTGGAAGGCTAAGCATTTATCGACTGCTAAGACTGTGGCAACACGCAGACAGCATAAACCACCATTTCTTACCCCAGATGCTTTGTTTCAGAGACTCAGAGCTGCTCTTGGTAACAAATGCCGGAAGGCCCTGAAGTACCAATTACTCACTGTTTAAGACAATGCCCTCTCCAGAACGGAATAAAGCTCACAGTCACAAAAAAGTTGATTCTGCTGCGGGGAGCCAAGTAGATCCACGCTCTCTCTAGCAAGCCTTTATAATCTGTACTAATCACAAGTTTCTTTGGGAATTCTTGTCTAGGGATAAGCTTAAACCATTAATTAAGTCGCTGCATATGATGCTATCGTCGTTCGCTCCTTGTTTATAATACGCACTTGTCTGCTGGTCTGAATGTGGAAAATGGGATGCAGATGCCCAAGCTGCCTGCCTCTGCAGAACCCAGACTGCTGGGTGCTGCTTTGTTGTGGGCAAACTACGTCCCCTCCACATTTCTATACTGGAGTCCCAACCCCCAGCACCATCGAGGCTGATGGTGTTTGAAGACGGGACCTTTAAAGAGTTAATCAAGTTAAAAGAAGATCACTAGGATGGGATGAGTCCTAATCCAACCTGACTGGCGTCCTTACAAGAAGAAGAAATCTGGGGACACGCAGACAGAAGTTTGAGCTCTAGGAATGCTTGAGCACAGAGAGAAAGATAATGTCAGGACACAGTGAGACATGGTGGCCATGTGCTAGTTAAGGAAAGAGGCCTCAAAAGGAACCAAATTGCAAACCCCTTGATCTTGAACTTCCAGTCCTCAGGACTGCAAAAAAAAAAAAAAAATGAACTTCTGCTGGTTAAGCCACCCAATTTGTGGCATTTTGTTATGGTAGCTTAGGAAACTAATTTGGTCCTCCACGAGAGGTTTTAATATCAGCGGATTCTCTAATCCTTTTCCTCAGGGTGACCCATTCACAGGTCTAACTGTGTGTGACCCCAATTTAGTCTCTTTCAGATATAGAGAGAAACTGCAAGAGCTGTTCCCACGACACAGTGGGTCCCGTATCCGTCAGGGTGACAACTGAACGGAACAGGTAGCGACTGTCTGCCTTCTCTGAGATATACTCCCGTTTCACACGGTCCCTCATATTCCCTGGCGTTGTAGACCTGACTGCTCCACGGGTTTATAATGCCTGTCTGACCTCTGTAAGCATGTGAGCCCCCGAGACGGTCTGCTCAGAACCAGGCTCCTGGAGTCCCAGTGCTTCTATCCCTGGCGTGGAGACAGTGATTAAGTATCCCAGGGAGACCTGGCAGCAGCAGGTCCATTAAAAACATTTCCTCTAAAGCCAGTTGACATTGATTTTTTGGGGATACACCTCCAGAGGACAAAACGCAACTACAGAATCAAAGAAGCAATAATTTTTCTCTGGCTATTGCAATTGCTGAAGCAGGGTCACCTTGCATACGTACCAGATAACAAAAAATTGGGCTATCTCCCCCTCTAAGGAAGGAATATTTTTATGTGTCCAAAGGGGGATGTTGTGCTTTAGTCTGAATTAGGGGTTTGAGTTGTTGCAGGGCTTTTTAGTCGATGGTTAAAAAGATTAATTTTGTCACAAATAAGGTTTATTAAAAAGTTGTTCTTTGCAAGTTTTTGATGCCACCCAGCACCACGTCAGTCAGTCTGAGGCAAATTTGTGGAAGTTGCAAATAATCCAAGGGGTGCCTTTAGAGATATTCTTTTAGTCCTGGAACCCAGACTACTCCCATGGTCAAGGAGAATCCCCACAGGGAAAAAGCCAAGATTGTTCTAGGGATGTTGGAGCCACATGGAGGTCAACAGTAGAGGACCTATCTCTCTTGTTCTCTGTCTCTCCCTAAGCCCCTCTCCTCTCCCTCTCATTCCATTCTCGTTCATTCACTGTCTCCTCCTAAAGCAGATGGGAAAGGTTTTCAGTTAATGGAAAGGGTGGAAGGCTCTGCAAGAGTTCAAGGGTGGCTTTTGAAGGAGGCTGAGAACTTCTCAGGACTTGCTGTCGAATCTCACTGGCACAGGCACCGGTGAGCAGTAAAGCAAAGAGCCAGCATCTCAGCATTGATTTCCCCATAAACTAAGGATGGGAAGTTTCACCTGTGCAAATGGCCAGGTATTAATTCAGTGGCTGCCTGGACGAAGGCTAAACCCATACTTCCCATCAAACATGCACACAACAACCTTTCCTCCCACATGAACACACTAACCACCGTTCTCACACACAAGTATACACACTGTCAAGTACCACACATGCACAGATCATCAGCCAAAGCACCCCCACACACACATGCATCACAGCAGCCATATTACAAAAACCCATTACAAAAATTCAACCCTTACAAACAAGTTGAAAGAAATGTGAATAACAACAACAACAACAAAATCAATAAAATTACCTCTATTCTCTATTATTCCCTTTGTTCTCTTAGATTCCTTACCTCTGATTTTCACTAACCCAGATTTTGACAGATTTTAGTGCAGAAATGGCTAGTACATTTGCTAGCAACCATTTCTTCTATCTTTTCCCTGTTTGTTTGGCCTGGAGTCTCCTAAGTAGAAGTCAGTGTAGGGGAGACAGTCTGTTGCGATCTTCTTTGCTCAGGGTGTAACCAAGTCACAGCTGCACTTGATAACTAAGCACCAGCCCACATGCTCTCGTCTGCCTTCATGCCCGAGCCGTGAAAGCCTCTGTACTAATGGAACAATTCAGCGTTAAGTAATCAAGCCGTTTTGGAAGAGCATGTATTACGCGCATTATGGGGAGTGAGAGGGGTGTTCAGCTTTTTCAGAAATAAAAATTTGACCCATTGCCTTCATCTAATTTGGAAAGAGATTATCCAAAAGCAGTCAACTCATGATTATACTAAATCTAATGCTCAAGCTGATGACCTTGAGCCCTCTTTTTCCCCTTCTGCTGACTACTCTTTCTGTTGTGTCCACTGCTCACTCTATTCTTTATCAACATGTAGAGAGAAAGGTCATAGTGATGTTCATTCAATCCTTTTTGTTTTACCTTTGTAACTTGGCAAAAAAATTTGGAAAAGAAATAAGCCAAAATATATATGAGACCTAAGGATCACCTGAGAATTTTAATTATCTCTGTGCTCTTTGCCATCCCCCCCACCAACTTGTAATTATTAGAGTTGGTTATATAAACCTTTCAATGAGATAAATATGTGTTTGTTTATCCATTTTGGGGTCGGTGCAAGAAATGCTCCAACAGGTAACTTGGCAAATGAAATGATCAACAAGAGCTACTACAAAAGGCTTGCTAACCCAAACATGATGTGTTTATATTCTTCTGCCAAGTTGTAGGTCATCCACACCAAAGTTCTCAAAATTTTGTATCTCTGATAAGATTTGACATAACAGAGAACTGAATTTGAATTGGATATATGATTCTGTGATGCCATAATTGCACAGAAACTGTCATCTCTGGCCACTGATAAACTCTATTTGACCTTAAAGAAAGTCACCTAAATTTTATGACCTTTAGTAGAAGCATCTGCAATAGATTCACTGCTCAACTTCACAGGGACACGACTGTGAGCTGAACATATGGGTTTCTCAAATAGTTCAAGAAGAATTTAAAAATTCTAATTTTTGAGGGTGATTAATGGAATCAAGGTTGGTGGGAGAAACATCAGCAACTTCAGATATGCAGATGATACCACCCTTATGGCAGAAAACAAAGAGGAACTAAAGAGCCTCTTGATGAGGCTGAAGAAGCAAAGTGAAAAAGCCAGCTTAAAACTAAATATTAAAAAACCTAAGATCATGGCAGTCAGCCCCACTACTTCATGGCAATGGCACCCCACTCCAGTACTCTTGCCTGGAAAATCCCATGGATGGAGGAGCCTGGTGGGCTGCAGTCCATGGGGTCGCTAAGGGTCGGACACGACTGAGCGACTTCACTTTCACTTTTCACTTTCATACATTGGAGAAGGAAATGGCAACCCACTCCAGTGTTCTTGCCTGGAGAATCCCAGGGACGGGGGAGCCTGGTGGGCTACCATCTATGGAGTTGCACAGAGTTGGACATGACTGAAGCAACTTCATGGCAAAGAGAAGGATAAAAGGTAGAAGCAGTGATAGACTTCCTTTCTTAGGCTCTAAAATCACTGCAGTTGGTGACTGCAGCCATGAAATTAGAAGACAATTGTTTCTTGGCAGGAAAGCTATGACAAACCTAGACAGTGTGTTGGAAAGCAAAAATACCACTTTTCCAACAAGAGTCTGTCTAGTCAAAGCTATCATTTTTCCAGTAGTCATGTACCATTGTGAGAGAGTCTTTATCATTGTAAAGAAGGCAGAGCACCAAAGAACTGATGCCTTCGAACTGCGGTGATGGAGAAGACTCTTAAAAGTCCCTTGGACAGCAAGGAGACCAAACCAGTCAATCTTAAAGGTAAATCCACCCTGAATACTCATTGGAAGGACTGATGCTAAAACTGAAGTTCCAATCTTTTGGCCACCTGAGGCGAAGAGCCAACTCGTTGGAAAAGATCCTGATGGTTAGATAGACTGAAGGCAGGAGGAGAAGAGAGTGACAGAGGATGAGACGGTTGGATGGCATCACTGATGCAATGGACATGAACTTGGGCAAACTCCTGGAGATGGTGAGGGATGGGGGGCCTGGCTGCATGCAGTCCATGGGGTTGCGAAGAGTCAGACATGGCTGACTCTTTAATATGAACAATATTAATATTAATACATTGATATTAATGCATCAATTAATCATTGATATTAATACATTGATTAATAAATACATTGATATTAATCAATATTAATACATTGATTAATACAATATTATACATTGTATATAGTACAAAATAGATAGGTTGAAAGGGTATTAATGTTGATCAAGGATACTGTGCACTTATGCAATTAGACATTTCATTGTTAGGTGAATAATCAATTGGGCTATACTTCATGGAATGTATTGACTGCCAATTGACTTCAATGATACTTATTCCACTGTTCAAATATAAAGCTTTTAGATTAATCACTGAAGCATCTTCTGAGGCTATGTTCCTTGTTTCTGTCAATATTTGCCTTCTCTATATGGTAACACTTTGGAAATTATCTTAAGCTTAACCAAGACTATTGATCCTATTTCATCCCCAGTTAAAAAAACAGCAACAACTTATCATTTCCTTAATTGTGTAAGCCCACTACACTGCCACTCCTTTGTGAGTAGTAGTTGTTGCTTGTGGTATAACGACTTCATTCTAAACAGCATGGAAAAAACAGCTAAAGTTTTTTTCTGTCGTCAGAGATCTCGGAGTCAAATGCATAATGGCTGAGAGTTCAGGATTTAGAGGTATGTGGAAGGAGATATGTGGAAGGCAGCTTGCTATTCTGTGCTTTAATATGTTCCAATTCTGATGATTCTAGCTAAAAATTGGGTCAGGAAAGTTTGACGGCTCTAAATGAAGAGATTTACTTCATGCTCTAGGTCAATGTCTGAAGTCAGATCTTTATCTGCTCACAATGAATTAATATGTATTAACAGCCAATGGTTAGATTTATTGAGAATTAAGGCTAATGAATTAGTGAGCAGTTCAGTTCAGTTCAGTTGAGTCCTTAGTCGTGTCTGACTCTTTCCGACCCCATGAACCATAGCACGCCAGGCCTCCCTGTCCATCACCAACTCCCAGACAGTTTTATGCAAATAAAAAAGCTGACGTTTATATTTTGCCATGTAGAATAATACTGGTAATATCTCACTAATGAGAAAATTAAAAAAAAAAAACAAAAAACAACCATTAGTTAAAACTTTTGAAGTCCCAGACATTATTCCAAGTGCTTTATATGAATTATCTCATTGAATCCTCAAAAAGCTCCATGTTGCAAAATTGAGACAGAAAAAGGTTGAGTAGCAAGTTCAAGGTCATACAGTTTTTAAGGGGCAGGGACTGGCTTTAAACTGAAATGTACTTAGTTCAGATAGCCTATGTTAAACTGGTAGGTTTTATAGCCTCTAAACTGAATTGTAAATCACACTGCTACTGAAATTGTTTTGGATTAGCTCTGAAAGAACAAATGTTTATGCCATTAAACAGTTTTATTTCCCTCTTACCCTTCAACATTCAAAAAGCACAGGTGATATGCAGTCACCTTCTGAATTTCCTAAGTCTTCTCACAATTAGGGATTTTTTTTTTAAATTAACCAACATTAATTGGAAAACAATAGCATATATGAGAGTACATAGAATCATGGTGCAAAAGAATCACCTCCTAGAAGCCAAATCAACTTGAGAATTAGAGTTAAGAAATTCTGCCTCGGCCAAGGAAATGAAAAGGAAATCGAGTCAAGGAGTTCATAGTCTTATGTTTTTTCCCCTCCGATGACTCATGTCACCTCAATCTTAGACATATCTGTACACATTCCAGTCTATTCATCATTCAACAGCAACACTAAATCTTTCTTCAATGAAATACCAAGGACCTATAACAAACTTCTCCCTCAAAAATACCAAGCTACTCTTTGCCGTTAATTTAAAATCTTTTAAAGTGTCATTTCTCCCATAAATCCATTCAAAATTCATCACTGAAAAGCTACGGCTCAGCTATTCTTCACCCTGGACATTGGAGTTCAACAGCTACTTTTCCTAAATTCTAACCAACTTGTATCCACCTACAGATGACACTCTTTAAATGTCGTATATCTTCAAAATTATGGTTGCGATAAACTATCTAACTTTCCTACGGTATTTGTATATAGTCCAATATCATTCAAAATTACCTTCTTGAGTAATAGCTACAAAACCATATTATTATTAGAGTGGCGGGGGGGCTTCAAATTTCTGTCAGTATAAAGAGTTGTTCATAAAAATATATTTAACACCTTCAAGAGGCACGCCAACTGAGGAGTTAAATTTGTTGACTATTTCAAAATACACTTCTTTATTTGTTGGAAATTGGTTAACTGTGTCACAGTATTGATTTTGTTTGTGAATGTGAACCAACAACACCCATTCACATGCACCTTTCCTTCACACTAGGCAGCTCTTTTCTCAGAGATAATGGTCTGCTTTGCAGAGTACCTAATTGAATGGTAATATGACAGTTTTAATAATACCATCTACAGGCATTGAATTTCTTTGCTATTTAGATAGTTCATTGCATTTAATAAGAAAAATTGTGTAGACATCAAGCACCTCTGGCACTAAAATTGATTTTATTTGCCCTACCCTTTAGAAGGCTTAAATAGGCAGCATGTATCTTTTGTATGAAATATAATATGGAAAGTGGCATGTTTCCTTTTAATGCAACAAATTTTCTTTGAGTATTTGGCCAGGCAATAAGAAGCTTATAGTCTTATAGGTTAAAAAAGATCTGATGATACATGAAATACTGACAAGATAAGATGCCATATGAGCAAAGGACAATGTGAGTCCTGGAGCCAGCCAGTGGGATCAGAAGATGGCATCAATGCAAACAGGTTGTGAGTATTAGGAAATCATCTCAAAATGGAGGAAGAAATAAAGGGAATTTATTAATTCACAGGCCTCAGAGGCCCAGACCCTGGCCAGCGTTTAAGTGTGATGGGTGGTGATGGTGTTGAGACTCGCTGCAATTCTCAATAATGCTCCCAGCTCTGCAGTTCTACCTACCAGTCCCCTGGATGACTTCCTCATGTAAACAAAAATGGTGTGGTCGTTTGAGGCTATTCCCCCACACACCAGACAGAAGCATCTTTTCCCAGAATTCCCAGGGAAAGTTCTAAATTCATTCTGATTGGACAGGGTCATGGCACCTGTGAATCAGTTACTGAATCTGGGAAAAACAGCTTCCTAACTGGATTAAATCAAACATGGTTTATGCCCCTAGCTCAGTGTCACCTCCCTATATCCACATTGCTCCCTTATGGCAATCAGGGTTATTAGCTGGTGCAAAGGGAAGAAACTGTCAGGTAACCAATGGCTTACTTTGACTGTAAAATTAATTATATTCAGGACTGGAAAAGGTCAGTTTTCATTCCAATCCCAAAGAAAGGCAATGCCAAAGAATGCTCAAACTACCGTACAATTGCACTCATCTCACATGCTAGAAAAGTAATGCTCAAAATTCTCCGAGCCAGGCTTCAGCAATATGTGAACCGTGAACTTCCTGATGTTCAAGCTGGTTTTAGAAAAGGCAGAGGAACCAGAGATCAAATTGCCTACATCTGCTGGATCATGGAAAAAGCAAGAGAGTTCCAGAAAAACATCTATTTCTGCTTTCTTGACTATGCCAAAGCCTTTGACTGTGTGGATCACAATAAACTGTGGAAAATTCTGAAAGAGATGGGAATACCAGACCACCTGACCTGCGTCTTGAGAAACCTATATGCAGGTCAGGAAGCAACAGTTAGAACTGGACATGGAACAACAGACTGGTTCCAAATAGCAAAAGGAATATGTCAAGGCTGTATATTGTCACCCTGCTTATTTAACTTATATGCAGAATACATCATGAGAAACTCTGAGCTGGAAGAAACACAAGTTGGAATCAAGATTGCCGGGAGAAATATCAATAACCTCAGATATGCAGATGACACCATCCTTATGGCAGAAAGTGAAGAGGAACTAAAAAGCCTCTTGATGAAAGTGAAAGTGGAGAGTGAAAAAGTTGGCTTAAAGCTCAACATTCAGAAAACGAAGATCATGGCGTCCGGTCCCATCACTTCATGGGAAATAGATGGGGAAACAGTGGAAACAGTGTCAGACTTTATTTTTCTGGGCTCCAAAATCACTGCAGATGGTGACTGTAGCCATGAAATCAAAAGACGCTTACTCCTTGGAAGGAAAGTTATGACCAACCTAGATAGCATATTCAAAAGCAGAGATATTGCTTTGGCAACAAAGGTCCGTCTAGTCAAGGCTATGGTTTTTCCTGTGGTCATGTATGGATGTGAGAGTTGGACTGTGAAGAAGGCTGAGCACCGAAGAATTGATGCTTTTGAACTGTGGTGTTGGAGAAGACTCTTGAGAGTCCCTTGCACTGCAAGGAGACCCAACCAGTCCATTCTGAAGGAGATCAGCCCTGGGATTTCTTTGGAAGGAATGATGCTAAAGCTGAAACTCCAGTACTTTGGCCACCTCATGGGAAGAGTTGACTCACTGGAAAAGACTCTGATGCTGGGAGGGATTGGGGGCAGGAGGAGAAGGGGACGACAGAGGATGAGATGGCTGGATGCCAAGATTGACTCAATGGACGTGAGTTTGAGTGAACTCCGGGAGTTGGTGATGGACAGGGAGGCCTGGCGAGCTACGATTCATGGGGTTGCAAAGAGTCAGACACGACTGAGCGACTGAACTGAATTGAAGTTTATATTGTCATTTCTATGTTTGCATATACAATGTAAATCCAGCATGACGCCCATCTAAAGAAGCCGCTGATGACTAAGAGTTGGTGGCAGATTCTCCACATAAGGACCCCAATCTTCATGGAATGACAGCCAGTATTTCAAAGTCAAATAAAACCAGTTTCATTCTCAGTTCTGCCACACTGCATAACCCCAAAGTAGTCACAGCTCATTGCACACCTCAGTTTCTTCTCAATATACTTCAATTCTTCTTTGTAAACTGGATATAAACACCTTACCTTAGCGAACTATTGGAGAAATTGATGATGACAAAGGGAATGTACTTGGCCCGTGGAGGTGGTCAAAGAAGCTATTATTATTACTGTTATTGCTGTTATCCTCATCACCAAAAGCTACATCATCACCCCAACCCTGAACGGACAACGGTAACAGAGTCATAGATGGACAGACTTTTAGGGTAAGAAGGGTGCCTTAGAAATCAAATAATCAGCAGAGGCCTG
The DNA here is from genome assembly GCF_029378745.1 of Bos indicus. Lineage (NCBI taxonomy): Eukaryota > Metazoa > Chordata > Mammalia > Artiodactyla > Bovidae > Bos > Bos indicus. The sequence goes on along the minus strand of NC_091766.1, from coordinate 102,087,494 downwards.
TAGTAGAAGTTGACTGCCTTTGGCCTTTTCAGTATAGAACCAATGCTCTCCCTTTCAAACACTTCTTTAAAAAATTTGTCCATTAGCTGTACAATCTAAGGCAATTTATTTGACCTCTTTGAAATTAGTTTCCTCATCTGAGAACATATTAAAATATCTACTTCATAGGGTTAAATAAATTAATGTATGTATATTACACATTCCGTAAACAAAATACCAAGTATTTTGCTACTGTCATTGTAATTATTACAAAAATATCCCACTAGATACCAGGGGAAACAGTACTCTCCAAACTGAAAGCACTTCCCTGATACCGTTTTGGGAACAGCGCTGCTGTTGCCTTAAAATGTTGTTCATCCTCCATTTGCATTCTCATTGAGACAGGGTTGAGAAAGATAAGTCAGGAAAGCCACTTAGGAAAGTTTCCACCTGCAAGGTTTGGGAAACGGAGAATGTGAACCACACTGCCGCTCATCCACCCTATCGTTGTGCCTTACCATGAAATACACTTGCTCTAACGTCTCTTCCTACTTATTAAGCAAAGGACACAATAAAGAGCCATTTTGTGAGAAAGCATGAAGGCAAGGACAGCATGTTCTTTACAATGAAATGAAAAATTTTCTTTAAAAGACAAATCCTTCCTTCCAAAAATTTGACTAGGAAAATATGTAGCAAATAATTCCAGGTAGCTGAATTTAACGAAAGGAAAAAGTCCCATAAAATGTGTTCTTGGACCTTTACTTTATATCTGTTAAATTTTCATTTACTATTAGCCACTGCCTCCAAGTTTTGATTCTAAAATAGCTGATATAAAGAGGAATGCATTTGATTCACAGATATAGAGAACAAATGAGTGGTTACCAGTGAGGAGAGGGAATGAGGCAGAGGCAAGACAGGGTAGGGGAGGAGGAGGTACAAACCTTAAGGCATAAAATAAGCTACAGGATACATTGTACAACAAAGAGAAAATAGTCAATGTTTTATAATAACTATGTGTGTGCTAATTGCTCAGCTGTGTCCAACTCTTTGCGACCCCATGGACTGTAATCTACCAGGCTTCTCTGTCCACGGGATTCTCCAGGCAAGAATACTGGACTGGATTGCCATGCCCTCCTTCAGGGGATCTTTCCGACTCAGGGATCAAACCCAGGTCTCCTGCATGCAGGAGGACTCTGCCATATGAGCAGCAAAGAAAGCCTCCATTATAATTACTATAAATGGAGTATAAAATTGTGAATCACTATAGTGTATACCTATAATATATAATACTATACAGCAACTACATTTCCATTTAAAAAATCATAAGAAAGAAACGTATTAATAAATGCATTTATTATTCAAAAGACACTATCAAGAGAGTGGAAACACAATCCACAAAATGGGAGATGATATTCAGAAATCATATCTGATCATGGAATACAGATATATGAATTATCTTCACAAATATGAAGACATACGAAGATGTATTCTTCATACAGAGTACATAAAGAACTCTTAAAACTTAGTAAAAAGACATATAACCCAAATTCAAAATGGGCAAAAAACCTAAAGAGATGTTTCTCCAAAGAAGATAAACATATAGCCATAAGCACAGGTAAAAATGCTCAATATCATTAGCCATTCGGGAAATGCAAGTCTAAACCACAATAAGATGCCATTTCTTACCCACGAGGATACCTTGAATCAGAGAGATAGACAAAAATAAATGTTTGCAGTGATATGGGAAAATTGGGACTCTCTTACACTGCTGGTAGGAATACAAAATGGTACAACCACTTTGGAAAGCAGTTTGGAAGTTTGTCAAAAAGTTAAACACAGAGTTACGATTTGATCCAGCAATTCCATTCCTAGGTATGTATCTAAGAAAACAGAAGCAGAGGACTACACATAAACATATATTGGGGCGCTCACAGCAGCGTTATTTATAACTGTCAAAAATTTAGATGACCCAATGTCCATCAGCTGATGAAGGACAGATAAAATGTGGAGTGTCGATACATGGAATATTACTTACTCATAAAAAGGAGTGAATTATAAATACATGCCATAACGTGGATGGATCTTGAAAACATTATGCAAAGTGAAAGAAGCCAGACACACAAGGGCATGTATTGTATGATTCCATTTCTATGAAATGTCCAGAAGACGCAAATCCATAGAAACAGAAAGACTAATGGCTTCCGGGGCCCGGGAGAAGAGGAAATTGAGAGTGACTGCAAATGGGCATAGAGTTTCTTCTGGGAGTGATGAAAATGTCTGAAATCAGATTTTAGCTATGATTACATAACTTTGTTAATACACTAAAACCTGCTGAACTGTACACTTTAGAAGTACATATTTTATGGCATGTGAGATATTTTAAAAGCCAGTTTTAAAATGTAGCCTTTATAATACTCTCCATCTAACTTAAATAAGGTAAATACCCACTTTGTGTGGATTTTGGCCTATTTGTCACTTAAATATTAAATGATTGTCAAAGAAATGATGCTATTTAGCAATATCATTTGTCATATTTACACATCAACTTGCCCTTCTAATATATTGCTTCTTTCATTTTAAATAACTACATCTTTAAGAGACCTTTTAGAATCAACGCTTTGGCCATCCACAAAAATCTAATGACTAGATTTTTAGTCAGTTTAGGAGACGGTACTCGTTAGGTGAAGCCTTAGGTCATCGTCATAGGTGGCCATTTTAACTGTGACTCTGCTGCTTGCTGTGAAGGTGGGAGCTTTAATGTTGCCTCACCATCCTTTCCACATTTCTCCAAGGCCACTTGCTCTGTTCCAGTGCATCCATCCTAGAAGGACTTGGTAGAACCTTAAGGAAGAGGGGAGGCAAGTTCAGTAAGCATTTTTGATTTCTCTGTACAACTGCATGCCTGCTTCTATGCCTATTACCATTAATAAATCCGTAAAGTTTGTTCCTGATCTATTATCAAAACAATCTAAGTTGTAGTACATATACACAGTGGTATATTCAGTTCAGTTCAGTCACTCAGTCGTGTCTGACTCTTTGTGACCCCATGGACTGCAGCACGCCAGGCCTCCCTACCCGTCACCAGCTCCTGGAGCTTACTCAAACTCATGTCCATTGAGTTAGTGATGCCATCCAATCATCTCATCCTCTGTCGTCCCCTTCTCTTCCTGCCCGAAATCCCTCCCAGCATCAGGGTCTTTTCCAGTGAGTCAGTTCCTCGCATCAGGTGATCAAAGTACCAGACCTTCAGCTTCAGCATCAGTCCTTCCAATGAATATTCAGGACTGAGTTCCTTTAGGATGGACTGGTTGGATCTCCTTGCAGTCCAAGGGACTCTCAAGAGTCTTCTCCAACACCACAGTTCAAAAGCATCAATTCATTGGCACTCAGCTTTCTTCACAGTCCAACTCTCACATCCATACATGACTACTGGAAACCATAGCTTTGACTAGATAAACTTTTATTGGCAAAGTAATGTCTCTGCTTTTTAATATGTTGTCTAGAATGGTCATAGCTTTTTTTCCAAGGAACAAGTGCCTTTTAATTTCATGGCTGCAGTCACCATCTGCAGTGATTTTGGAGCCCAAGAAAATAAAGTCTCTCACTGGTTCCATTGATTCCCCATCTATTTCCCATGAAGTTATGAGACCAGATGCCATGACCTTTATTTTTTGAACATTGAGGTTTAAGCCAGTTTTTTCATTCTCCTCTTTCACTTTCAAAAAGAGGCTCTTTAGTTCCTCTTTGCTTTCTGCCACAAGGGTGGTGTCAACTGCATATCTGAGGTTATTGATATTTCTCCCAGCAATCCTGATTTCAGCTTGTGCTTTATCCAGACCAGCATTTCACAAGATGTACTCCGCATATAAGTTGAATAAGTAGGGTGACAATATACAGCCTTGATGTAATCCTTTCCCGATTTGGAACCAGTCTGTTGTTCCATGTCCAGTTCTAACTGTTGTTTCTTGACCTCTATACAGGTTTCTCAAGAGGCAGGTCAGGTGGTCTGGTATTCCCATCTCTTTCAGAATTTTCCACAGTTTATTGTGATCTACACAGTCAAAGCCTTTGGCATAGTCAATAAAGCAGAAACAGATGTTTTTCTTGAACTCTCTTGCTTTTTTGATGATCCAACAGATATTGGCAATTTGATCTCTGGGTCCTCTGCCTTTTCTAAATCCAGTTTGAACATCTGGAAGTTCTTGGTTCATGTGCTGTTGAAGCCTGGCTTGGAGAATTTCGAGCATGACTTTGCTAGCGTGTGAGATGAGTGCAGTTGTGTGGTAATTTGAACATTCTTTGGCACTGCTTTTGTGTCATTGTACAAAATGAAGGAGGGCAAAGCCTGACAGAGTTTTGCCAAGAGAACGCACTGCTCATAGCAAACACCCTCTTCCAACAACACAAGAGAAGACTCTACACATGGACATCACCAGATGGTCAACACTGAAATCAGATTGATTATATTCTTTGCAACCAAAGATGGAGAAGCTCTATACAGTCAGAAAAAAAAAAAAAAAAACAGGACCAGAAGCTGACTATGGCTCAGATCATGAACTCCTTATTGGCAAATTCAGACTTAAATTGAAGAAAGTAGGGAAAGCCACTAGACCATTCAGGTATGACGTAAATCAAATCCTTTAGGATTATACAGTGGAAGTGACAAATAGATTCAAGAGATTAGATTGAATAGACAGAGTGCCTGAAGAACTATGGACGAAGGTTTGTGATATTGTCCAGGAAGCAGTGATCAAGATCGTCCCCAAGAAAAAGAAATGCAAAAAGGCAAAATGGTTGTCCAGGAAGGCCTTACAAATAGCTGAGAAAAGAAGACAAGTTAAAGGCAAAGGAGAAAAGAAAAGATAAACTCATCTGAATGCATAGTTCCAAAGAATAGAAAGGAGAGATAAGAAAGCCTTCCTAAGTGATCAATGCAAAGAAATAGACAAAAACAACAGAATGGGAAAGACTAGAGATCTCTTCAAGAAAATCAGAGATACTAAGGGAACATTGCATGCAAGGATGGGCTCGATAAAGGACAGAAATGGTAGGGAACTAAAGGAGCAGAATATGTTAAGAAGAGGTGGCAAGAATATACAGAAGAACTATACAAAAAAGAACTTCACAACCCAGATAACCATGATGGCGTGATCACTCACCTAGAGCCAGACATCCTGGAGTGCGAAGTCAAGTGGACATTAGGAAGCCTCACTACAAACAGTTAGTAGAGATGATGGGATTCCAGCTGAGCTATTTCAGCCTAAAATATGATGTTGTTAAAGTGCTACACTCAATATGCCAGCAAATTTGGAAAACTCAGCAGTGGCCACAGGACTGGAAAAGGTCAGTTTTCATTCCAATCCCAAAGAAAGGCAATGTCAAAGAATGGACTATTCAGATCAGGTCGGATCAGTTGCTCAGTCATGTACGACTCTTTGCAACCCCATGAATCGCAGCACGCCAGGCCTCCCTGTCCATCACCAACTCCCGGAGTTCACTCAGACTCACGTCCATAGAGTCAGTGATGCCATCCAGCCATCTCATCCTCTGTCATCCCCTTCTCCTCTTGCCCCCAATCCCTCCCAGCATCAGAGTCTTTTCCAATGACTCAACTCTTCCCATGAGGTGGCCAAAGTACTGGAGTTTCAGCTTTAGCATCATTCCTTCCAAAGAAATCCCAGGGCTGATCTCTTTCAGAATGGAATGGTTGGATTACCTTGCAGTCCAAGGGACTCTCAAGAGTCTTCTCCAACACCACAGTTCAAAAGCATCAATTCTTCGGCGCCCAGCCTTCACAGTCCAACTCTCACATCCATACATGACCACTGGAAAAACCATAGCCTTGACTAGACGAACCTTTGTTGACAAAGTAAGTCTCTGCTTTTCAATATGCTATCTAGGTTGGTCATAACTTTCCTTCCAAGGAGTAAGCGTCTTTTAATTTCATGGCTGCAGTCACCATCTGTAGTGATTTTGGAGCCCAGAAAAACAAAGTCTGACACTGTTTCCACTGTTTCTCCATCTATTTCCCATGAAGTGATGGGACTGGATGCCATGATCTTTGTTTTCTGAATGTTGAGCTTTAAGCCAACTTTTTCACTCTCCACTTTCACTTTCATCAAGAGGCTTTTGAGTTCCTCTTCACTTTGTGCCATAAGGGTGGTGTCATCTGCATATCTGAGGTTATTGATATTTCTCCCGGCAATCTTGATTCCAGCTTGTGTTTCCTCCAGTCCAGCGTTTCTCATGATGTACTCTGCATATAAGCTAAATAAACAGGGTGACAATATACAGCCTTGACGAACTCTTTTTCCTATTTGGAACCAGTCTGTTGTTCCATGTCCAGTTCTAACTGTTGCTTCCTGACCTGCATACAAATTTCTCAAGAGGCAGATCAGGTGGTCTGGTATTCCCATCTCTTGGACTATTACTCCTCTATAAAAAAGAATGCATTTGACCTAGTTCTAAGGAGGTGGATGAACCTAGAGCCTACTACACAAAGTGAAGTAAGTCAGAAAGAGAAAGACAAATGTCGTACATTAATGCACATACATGGAATCTAGAAAGATGGTACTGTTGAGCCTACATATAGGGCAGCAAGGGGGATGCAGATATAGCGAACAGGCTTTCGGACACAGTGAGGGAGAGGGAAGGTGGCATGATTTGAGAGAGCAGCGTTGAAACATATACATTACCATAGGTAAAGCAGATAGCCAGCGAGAATTTGCTGTTTAACACAGGGGACCCAAAGCTGGCGCTCTGTGACAGCCTAGAGGGGTGGAATGGGAGGGAGGTTTAAGAGGAAAGGGACGCATGTGTACCTATGGCTGACTCATGATGATGTATGGCAGAAACCACTATAATATTGTAAAGTAATTATCTTCCAATTAAAAATAAAAGACTGAAAGACTGTCAAAAATCTAATCCTTAAAAACATATAGCAAATTTGACTGGGCTAAGTAATGTTTTAAAATATAATTCAGGACTTATGATAGATTTTTATATGCTAATGTGAGGTGTGCATGTCCAAGGGAGAATACATCATGTAACATTAATAGAGCATCTATTAATTTTTAGTGGAACACATTTTGGGAAATGCTGCTATAAGATTATGCCACTGAGGATTCCACCAGACTAAAAACACAAGAGAAGGCATTTAATTTTGCTTTGAATGTGGGGACTAAGATTTGACAGTTTATTAGGAAATGTTCAGATTCTCTGTTTAATAAGCTGCACACCCTCATCCGGACAGGAGAGAGGAAAGAAGCTAGACTGTATCAGTCATTCTTTAAACTTCAGATTCTTCATGTGAAAATAAATCTGCAGGAATAGATGATCTTTAAGTTCCTACTAAGAGGACTCTCTGACCCTAGTACTAATATATCGCAAATATGGTACTATTTGATGTTAAGAAATTTCCTCCCTTTGAATATTATCCTCAAAAAATATCTTGAAAACAATAATATACCTACTTTTCTCCCCTAAATATGCCAACAAGAACAGATCATGTCCTTTTTTCTTTTGGAAGTAGCCACTGTGAGCCAGGTTGGGAGCAGTTAGGTTAGTTCCTGAGCTAACAAAACACTCAGGTTGCAGTTAGGTTCTTAAAGACAGTTGTCCTGGTGAATGGGATATAAAATCTCAAATGGATTTCAGAAACTGAGAAAATGTTTATTGTTGGTTTCATTCCACTTAAACCCAAGATTTTTTTATTCACTATTTACCCTTTTTCTCTAGACTTCCTTTCATTAGCAGTTTAAAATATTGACCGCAATTGAAAGTAAAATCAGGATATCTTTTGTTTTATACCTGTTTTATGATTACGATAGCAAGATATACATACTAAAGAGACATCAAAAAATACTACAAAGTGTAGAAAAGATCTTTTGGTCACTTTTAACTAATTCTTATCTAAAGGCACTTATTCAACAACTCCATTTTTTTTTTGACAAAAGTCCTACATTTTAGAGCTTGCTTATTCAATTATTCCAAATTATGGTCAATCTTCAACCTTTTTGGAAATATAAGTTCACTGAACCCTCTGTTTCCTGTCAATACATTAGTTGCACATTAGGAGCCTTCTCTCTCTCTCTCTCTTTTTTTTTTTTCTTGGCATTTCAAAACCGGCTTAAATACTCATCAGAGGGCCGTGCAAAGGGGGCTGGGGTGAGAGCCTGTTACATCTATGAATGGGGGTTGGGGTGCCCTGAGAGAAAAGGGACCCACCAATCAGGGCAGCTGGGGTGCCCTGGGATTAAGGAGCAGATAGAATTCCCCTCTGGAGGTCCCATGGGCCAGCTGGGAGCCAGCCCTCCCTTCGAGGCAGATCATCGGGGAGGGGACCCACGAGGAGCGCCCGCTGCGGCCGTGATAGGGGGTCACGTCCTCAGGGGTACTGCTGCTAACGGGGGTAGCCTAGGGCCGGGGCACCCTCCTTAGGGGGGACAGCTGGCTGGGGTCCTCCAGGAATGGGGGTGCAATGCAGAACTGCTGGGTGCGGTGGCGCGTGAGAAGGATGAGGGTCAGAAGGAAGCCCCCCATCATCACCAAGCCCCCCACGTTCAAGGGGCCACTGCAGACCGCCAGCACCGCCTGGGTCAGCGCTCCACGGGTGGTGGAGCCCAGGAATCTTCCTTGGCCCGCAGCCACAGCAGACCGCAGGCAGCTGTGGAAATCAGCGCCCCCCTACACTCCGCGAAGCCCCCCGCAATCTGAAGGGCTGTGATGCTTACAGCTGTGACAATGCGTCTCCATCGGTGCCCAGTTTCCACAGGACCGCCAAGAAGACCACCGCCGGTCACACCCGCGGTGAAGGTAGCACCACGATCACCCGCGGTGAAGGTACCCGGCAATCACTCCCAATTCGCCACGTGCAAGGCTCCCCGAGCCTTCTCTCTCTCTCTCTTTTTTAATATATGCATTCAGCATCAGTTTCTCGGTCCATCATCACTGAAAACTTCCCGCCCATGTTCTAAATTCACTTGCTTCTCACTGGTGGAGCCAAATCCCACCTCTGGGGGTTTTCTCTCTCCCTTCCGTGAGTGACCGAGCCCGGCTTTTGGAAAAAGTCCGCCGTCAGGGCCGAGGAACGTCACCATGGATTCATAGCAGCAACTTGAAATGAGCTCCACCGACCACCTACAGAATTCCTCAGGACCTCGGGGTCACTCGCTGAAATGACTGGCACCACCTTCCAAATAGTTGCTCAGACTGGAAACCTAGGAGTCCTCTTCAGTCTTCCCTGCTCCTTCATCTCCATGTATAAGCCATCATCAAGTCCGTTTCATGGTTACCCCCTAAATATGTTTTGATTCCATCCCTTTGATGCTATGTCTCCACGTTCATCTCCTTAATCCAAAGTACCATCACCACTGACCTATTCTACTGCCATAATGCCCTGGCTAGGTTCTCTGACTGTGCTTCTCCTCCTTCTAATCTCTTTTCTGCACTGCAGAAGAGGATGAAAATTTTAAAACACAAATACTATACTATGTTCCCTAACCCCTCTTCCCATAACACCACACTCATCCCCCGTCTTCAACTGCTCCATCCTACGACAGGGCTTCTGAAGTGCTGTTTCTCTGTGAAGGATGCTCCCGGTCCTCCTCCCCACGCACCTGCTAAAATCTCCTACCCACGCATCAGGCTTTCATGCACTTGTCAATTCTTCCATGAATTAAACCCCACATTATGCTAGGCTCCCTGTCATGGGGGCTCTCAGTCTCCTTCCTTCTTAGCACTTATCCCAGTTGTAGTTTTATACTTATTCATGTTTTTTAAAAATTAATATGTCTTCTCCACTACGTTAGAAGCATAATGATGACAGAGGCTATTTTATGTTTGCTCACTGTTGAATGAACAGCTCTCTAGTATAGTGCCTACCACACATTAGGTTTTAACAAAGGCCTGTGACATGAATCAATTAACAAGGAAGAAAACAAATCACTCAAAATCCCAATGCCCCCCAAAATCAGTTATATTTGATGTATTTCCTTCCAATAATTTTAATGCTTGATATGTTGATATTTTTATATCTGGATAGATATTATAAACATAATTGTAATTATAATTCTTACATCAAATTCCAAGAATTTTCTAATATCTTTAACTATTCTTCAAAAACTCCATTTTTAATGGCTGCATATTATTCCAACTTCTGAGTCTAGTCTAATACTTTTGAGCACTCTGCTATTATTAGGATTTCATGAAAGCATTATTCTTATAATGTCATAGCAGCCATTTTGCACATTTTATGCATTTAAATTTATGGCCACTTACACAGGACAAATGCCTAAAATAATGTAAATTCTTAAGTTATGATGCATAGATTTTGTTAAGACTTGGGAATACCTGGTATTATAGTATTTTCATATTTCTATGTTGAAGTATATTACTCAGATTTAGATTGCAAGGCATCGATAGACTAATCAGTTCATTGCAAGCATTTACTCAACTTTTAAAACTATACCTTGTACACAGCTTACTCTAGGGAAATATTGACAAAATATTTTGCAGGATGGACTTATTTTTCAGCACTCTGCCTCAGTACCCTGAAAAGAACCCATTGGAGAAAATACTTTCCCAGTTGGGGATTATTTTTTCTGCTTACAAATCTAGACTATTGATAGACTATTGTAAGACTATTGATAGTTCAATGGGGTCCTTCACAATATTTTCCAGTAATAGTTACACTTTACAAAAGGAACACAAATACATCCTAAAGACTCTACTAATTGTATATGCTTAAAAGTTGTTCCAAATATTTCTTTAGATACATTAATCAAGGACCAGTGTTCTGACATGGGGTAAGATATCAATTAAAACACCAGGCACTAAGGTTTCAAGAAGGTTAAATTATCTGGAATGCTGTATATGCTCTCCCTGCTTTCTCCAATTATAGGATTTCCTTTTGGGAGGTTTCCAGACAAGAGTTTCAATTAGAAGAGTCCATTAACAAAAACAAAGCCTTCTAGACAGGCATTTTTTGCAAGACTATTATATTCAAAACAATTGCAGCAATACATTCAATAAATGTTTATAATTTTCTGATGCTTGATATGAATGTCAGAAGCATCCATTTTTCATTCTGAGAAGATTCAATTCTCAGTCTACTATGTGAGCACACATCAAGCTAGGAAAAGAAACCCATGCACAGCATGACCTATTTCTGATGTACTGAATTTCTTCTTGAAAAGAATTAAAAACTGTCATTAAAAAATCTAGACAGAGAAGCATGAATACAATGGATGTAAAAGCATATTTCAACCTAGTAAGAATGAGTTGTATTTCTCATGAAGTTCTACAACAATAATGTTTAGGTGTATTTTGCTGTCATATGCATGAATGTAAATCCTCTCAGTTTTCGGAATATACTTAAATTCATAGTCATATCCTCAGTTGCCTACTCCAGTAAATAATTCTTTTTGTAATTAAAAGAGCAGCCTTTATTAAGGTAGATTAAATTTTGGTGCTATGACTATCCATATTTTTGTCATACTATTATGTTTTTCATTTAGACATGCTCAGAGATACTCTTGCTTCTACAGCAGAATTTTTACTTTTGTTATCTAACTCTTCTGCTTCTGTTATAAAATGCTCTAGGATTTAAAAAAATTTTTTCTAACATTCACAACTCCATGATATATGCATATATACTTACTTTACAGATGAGGATATCAAGGTTCATAAATAATAAATAATCTGCCTGGAGTTCAATAACTAGAAAAGAATAAAAGCAGAACTGGAACCAAGTTCTTTTGGGCTCTGTACCTCCGCTCTTTCCACTACGTCAGGTAACAAATCACACGACCGTGATACCTCTAGTTCTGAGCATCACTGATGATATAATTTGGGGCCTATTTTTGGCATTCAGCAAATGACACCTACATGTTGTCATCACCACCATTTTTATAATATCATCTATATATGAGCATGCCTTACCAGAAAAATATGCTATCAAGAAGGCCTCTTCACCCAGAGCATTTTCTTTTCCTCGCCTATGCCGCCCCTCTATTACCTCATGAATGAAATACAGTTCCACTTTTTCTCCCCTACACACACACTTAAGGACAGTAGCAGTAGAGCAGAAAGAACACAGGCTCTTGAGTCATCTAGACCTGCATGTGACTCCCAACATCACCACCTTCAGCTACGTAACCATGGACAGTGACGTAACTTCTCTGAGATGAAGATCTTTCCATCTGTTAAGGGAATGGTGATGCCTGTCTAATAGTGTTTGCACATTAGCAGCAATACACGCACATAGCAGGCACTCTGTCAGTAAATTCTCACAATACCCTATGCTTTGGTTAAATCAGACCACATACCACCCCCCTACCCTACCATCTGTGCTTTGCCACAGCATCGGCCTGTAATTCTTTCCCACTGTCCTACGATTCTTAATTCAACCTTTACTCAAAAGTCACTTCCATTAAGCTTTCCCAAGTCCTACTAACCAGAAAACAGCTCTCCTCTATAGCTTGCTTATTAGACCCACTGTATCTTGTGTCATGAATCTGAGCAAACTCTGGGAGATAGTGGAGGACCAGAATCTGGCTACAACCCATGAAGTCGCAAAGAATTGGGCCAAAAGGAACTGAACAACAATGACATCATATATCATAATGTTTATATTTGTCTATGTCATTAAACTGTAAGAACTTGGATTACATGTGTAACCATTTAATCTTCTCCGTTTTCTCCAAGTACCTAGCTAGGATCTGACACTCAACAAATGGATGAATAAATCAAATATATAAAGTTTTTATGGAATCTATATTCTATCTTTAATCATCTCAAAATCTCTTAATTTAAAATGTGCAGGAACTCTTAAGAGTTTTAGACATACGACCCATTTTTAAAGTGATTAAGTCAAACTTTCTGTTCCTTGACCCTTCTCTAGAGGACATTCCTTTAAGGATGGGTGTGAAGAAGGCTGAGCACCAAAGAATTGATGCTTTTGAACTGTGGTATTGGAGAAGGCTCTTGAGAGTCCCTTGGACTGCAAGGAGATCCAACCAGTCCATTCTGAAGGAGATCAGCCCTGGGATTTCTTTGGAAGGAATGATGCTAAAGCTGAAACTCCAGTACTTTGGAGTACTGGAGTTCCAGTACTCATGCAAAGAGTTGACTCATTGGAAAAGACTCTGATGCTGGGAGGGATTGGGGGCAGGAGGAGAAGGGGACGACAGAGGATGAGATGGCTGGATGGCATCACTGACACAATGGACATGAGTCTGAGTGAACTCTGGGAGTTGGTGATGGACAGAGAGGCCTGGCGTGCTGCGATTCATGGGGTCACAAAGAGTCGGACACGACTAAGTGACTGATCTGATCTGATGAATAAACTCGGAGAAGGCAATGGCAACCCACTCCGGTACTCTTGCCTGGGAAATCCCATGGATGGAGGAGCCTGGTAGGCTGCAGTCCATGGGGTCGCTAAGAGTCGGACATGACTGAGCAACTTCACTTTCACTTTTCACTTTTCACTTGCATGCAGTGGAGAAGGAAATGGCATCCCACTCCAGTGTTCTTGCCTAGAGAATCCCAGAGACGGGGGAGCCTGGTGGGCTGCCGTCTATGGGGTCACACAGAGTCAGACACAACTGAAGCGACTTAGCAGCAGCAGCAGCAGCATGAATAAACTGGAATTTCCAGAAGAGCCTTAAGAGCACTGAGGCGCACTGTAGAAATGCAGCCTGAAACAAAAGGGATGGGAAGATTACAACAGTGTGGTCTAAAATGGGGAAGTGATGTGGAAAATCAGATGAAAAGAAGCGATTCTGATGAGAATGAACATCTTTTGGTCAAGAAAACTTAACGTATTTGTGAGAAATCAAACAATTTTGTTTATTATTGACTCTTGTACTAGGGTTCTCCACAGAATAGAACTAATAAGTGTGGTGTGTGTGTGTGTGTGTGTGTGTGTGTGTGAAGGAAGGAACTGACTGACGTTTATGGAGGCTGAGAGGTCTCACAGTCTGCCGTCTGCAAGCCAGGGTCACTCACAGGAGTGCCCGTGGGGTAGTTTCAGTCCAAGTCTGAAGGCCTGAGAACCAGGCGCCTCAGTGGTGTGAGTCCCAGTCTGAGGGCAGGAGAAGGTCAATGTCCCAGCTCAAGCGGTTAGGGAGAGAAGGTGAGGGGGAGGGAGGGAGGGAAAAAGAGAGAGAAATCGAGACTGAGAGAATTCTCCCTTCCTCCATCTTTTTTGTTCTAATCAGGCCCTCAAGGCACCGGATGATGTCCACCTGCACTGGGGAGGAAAATCTGCTTTATTCCATCTACTGATTTAAATGCTTATCTCGAGACACAATCACAGACACACCTTAAAATAATGTTTGCCCAAGTATCTGGGCACCCTATGATCCAGTCAAGTTAACAAATAAAATTAACCATCATAACCCTCGTGTCTAAAAAGATGTCATTTCAGCAAAAACAGGAAATTCAGCAACCCAAACCAGGGTGGCAAGTAGTTTGTCCATCTGTTGCTGATTACAGGCAGCAGTCTGCGGATGAATCACAGCAGGAAAGCCCTGGATGAGCGACATGGCAAGCACCGAAGCTCATCAGGCGCTCTGCCTGCCACGCCCTACCGTGTGGTCTGGGGGAAGGGTGCCTTTTCCACATCTGCTGAGGAGCTAAAACCCTAAGGGTTACAACAGGATACCGGGGAAGTTGTTCCAAACTGTCTCCCATGGTCAACAGCAGCCTGTCCATAAACCCTCTGGGTCCATATCCACTAGGGAAAAGAAGAGGCAAACTTTTATCAGAATGCCAGAGGGTTTATCAACAGGCTGCTGTTGACCATAGGAGACAATCTGGAACAACTTCCCAGGTCCCCTATATGTAAAATAGACAGCCATCGGGAATTTGCTGTGTGGCTCAGGACACTCAAACAGGGGCTGTGCTTCAACCTAGAGGGGTGGGGTGGGGAGGGAGACGGCAGGGAGGTTCAAAAGGGAGGGGATGTATGTACACCTATGGCTGAGCCATGTTGAGGTTTGACAGAAAACAGCAGTTATCCCCTCAGTAAAAAATAAATAACCTGCTTGTGGACTGGGGCTATAAATGCTACAAGGTTCCAAATGTTCAGTGTGGCAAGACTTCACCTGTGCTTTCACTATAGACGAGTTATTTGAGGGCAAGGAAAACACCTCAAAGTCTCCGCTCCCTCAAAGGCTGGAACAGTGTGGACAACTGCACAGGTGGGAACACGGGACAGAACAGGCTGGAGAAGCAGCACACAGCTCCTGTTCCCTAGAGAGCGCCGCTCTTCAGCCTATCCTGATGGGACTTCTACCCCCGCTTAAGGACCTGGTGGGCTTCCAATGGCGGGTCAGATGGTAAAGAATCCGCCTGC
Organism: Bos indicus; assembly: GCF_029378745.1. Classification (NCBI taxonomy): domain Eukaryota; kingdom Metazoa; phylum Chordata; class Mammalia; order Artiodactyla; family Bovidae; genus Bos; species Bos indicus. The sequence continues at coordinate 102,072,157 of NC_091766.1, read as the reverse complement.
AATGTGGGAGACCCGGGTTCAGTCCCTGGGTTGGGAAGATGCCCTGGAGGAGGGCATGACGACCCCCTCTGGTATTCTTGCCTGGAGAATTCCATGGACACAGGGGCTACAGTCCATGGGGTCACAAAGAGTCAGACACTGAGCGACTACAGTCCATGGGTTGCAAAGAGTCGGACACTGATCGACTTCTTTTTTTTTTTTTTGAGCGACTTCTTTTTAAGGACTGGATAAATAACTGCCCCTCTAGGAACGCCTGCCTAATCTTCCTCTTCTTTCTTTTCCCTCCTTCTCCCTCTCCTCCACTAGGACATGCTGAGATCTCAGCTTGACTTCCTCAGTAATACCAACTCATAACCAACCCATACTGCACTTAGCAGTATCTGAGTGTGTCTTGTTCACTGTGGTGGGATCTTTGCGTGTTTATCTCCCACATAAACCACCGATGACTTGAGGGCGGGACGGAGCCTCCTTCATTCCTATATACACCCAGCACTAGGCATATATACTGTGAGGCATATATCGGCCCTCCCATGGGCGGCCCCACCCGCCCAGAAGACATTTCCCTGTTCCTGACCCGCCCACCAATCCTTGAACCGACCACTTCTGAAGAGGGAGCCATTCATCACCGCACTGACCCACCCGTGAGGAGCTCCCGCAAGGACAAGCATGACCTTTGGTCCCGCTCTGACTCACTCCTCCACCCGAGGACAAGGCGTGCCACGTGCAGGGTTTGTGAAAGGGGAATAAGTACACCCAGTCCTGCCCTTGTCTTATTCCTTATTCTGGCTTTCACAAGCTTGTATTCTGGTCTCCAATTTTTTCAGTCTTCAAGCATCAGTTCAATTCAGAGGCGTATTAGCAGACTTACCTGATTACATATGTAAACCATATCCTAAATTGTGTCAACAATAAGCTGACATTTGGATTTCCATCTGTCTGACTCCTTTGTCTTTCTCTCAACTGTTTCCAAGCAGGAGTGGGTGCTATGTACTGTCCACCTAATATCTTCATACTCACAAGTCCTACTCCAGATTATAATATTTCACTTCCTTGGAAACTCTTTCCTGACCACTGAAACATGGTTGGGTCCTCCTGTGCTATATATATATATATATATATATATATATTTCTGTCATGGAACTTATTTAATAGCATATTTGTCTGTAGGACTGCTTTCTTAAACATTTTATTATAGAACATTTCAACCATACACAGAAGTAGAGATCCCCACACATCCATCAATCAGTTTCATCAATTGTCTACTAAATTTCATTTCACCTACACCCCCATCCTGCTTATTTAACTTATATGCAGAATACATCATGAGAAACGCTGGGCTGGATGAAGCACAAGCTGGAATCAAGATTGCTGGGAGAAATATCAATAACCTCAGATATGCAGATGACACCACCTTTATAGCAGAAAGTGAAGAGGAACTAAAAAGCCTCTTGATGAAAGTGAAAGAGGAGAGTGAAAAAGTTGGCTTAAAGCTCAACATTCGGAAAACGAAGATCATGGCATCTGGTTCCATCACTTCATGGGAAATAGACGGGGAAACAGTGGAAACAGTTTCAGACTTTATCTTTTTGGGCTCCAAAATCACTGCAGATGGTGACTGCAGCCATGAAATTAAACGACGCTTACTCCTTGGAAGAAAAGTTATGACCAACCTAGATAGCATATTCAAAAGCAAAGACATTACTTCCCCAACAAAGGTCCATTTAGTCAAGGCTAAGGTTTTTCCAGTGGTCATGTATGGATGTGAGAATTGGACTGTGAAGAAGGCTGAGCACCGAAGAATTGATGCTTTTGAACTGTGGTGTTGGAGAAGACTCTTGAGAGTCCCTTGGACTGCAAGGAGATCCAACCAGTCCATTCTGAAGATCAGCCCTGGGATTTCTTTGGAAGGAATGATGCTAAAGCTGAAACTCCAGTACTTTGGCCACCTCATGCGAAGAGTTGACTCATTGGAAAAGACTCTGATGCTGGGAGGGATTGGGGGCAGGAGGAGAAGGGGATGACAGAGGATGAGATGGCTGGATGGCATCACTGACTCGATGGACGTGAGTCTGAGTGAACTCCGGGAGTTGGTGATAGACAGGGAGGCCTGGTGTGCTGCAGTTCATGGAGTTGCAAAGAGTCAGACACGACTGAGTGACTGAACTGAACTGAACTGAACACCCCCATCCTCCCCTAAAAACCCAGACAACTTTGAAGAAATTATACCAGACATCACATCATTTTATCTGTAAATATTTTAGCATATACTTCTGAGAGATAAACGCTAATCTCTGTTAGTTTTTCTTACTTAACCCATTTCTGGGATCATTTATTTTGATGACTGTTTCTACACATACTCAATTCCTCCCATAGGATTACAAATGTCAGATATATTGTCCATTTATCCCGACTGTAAACCCAGGTAGCACAGTGGTAAAGAATCCACCTGCCAGTGCAAGAGACGTGGGTTTGATCCCTGGGTCAGGAGATCTCCTGGAGAAGGAAATGGCAACCACTTTCATATTCTTGCCTGGAGAATCCCATGGACAGAGGAACCTGGCAGACTAAGGTCCATGGGGTTGCAAAGAGTCGAACACAATTGAACAACTGAGCACATATGTAAACCTGATACGTCATAGGTGCTTGATAATGAAAAGTAAAGGAAGAAATTTCAAAAGAGAATGCAGAAAACCATTTGTAACTAGGGGGCCAGTCAGCATCTATTCTCCTTCTGTTAGTAACCATACTCAAAATTTCCCTCAACTCTCAGTTCCTATGATTCAAACAGTATTGGCTACACCCCCAGCTCCAGGGGTATGACCCGTGGCTTGGATCTGATGAACCAGAGCAATGCAACCTCCTGGTCAACAAAGTTGGTTCACTGATGAGCTCAGGTCCCAATCAAAAACAAAGCAATGATGGGAACTTCCTGGGAAGCCAGGAGAGGAACGCATTTTCTCCAGCTGGACCTGAACCTGGAGAATGAGAGGCTCGTGTCACTGCCAGGACAGAATGTATTTGAAAACGGGTCTTTCACAGAGGAAACAGAACAAGAGATGGCGGCAACAATCAGGTCCTGCAGAAAGCACGGAGCACCTGAGACAAACCTCATGGGAGTTGCACCTACTTGTGAATTTTAAAGTTTTTTTTTTAACTCAATAAACACCTTGTGGGCTTAAATAAGCTTCAATTACATTTTTTCTGTAACTCGACTGAAAGTTTTTGTCTGATGACAAAGGAAGAGGGAAAAGATAATGAGCAAAGAAAAACTCCAAAACCACTTGAGGGATAAAATATATTCTTTTTCAGTCTAGTACTGGCTCTAGTACGTATATATCCTGAGTCCTCATGGCAAATCAAGCCTCTAGGGCTCCGATCCCTCATTTATAAGAAAAAGGGAACTAAGTGGTCTCTAAATTCCCTTTGACAAATTCTGTGAGTTCAGTGGGGAAAGCCTGGGAAAGTACATGAGGGATGTGGACTTCCTTGCTGGAAAGAGCATCTGCTTACTTGCCTATCATTTTTTTGGTTTAATTAATTTTTAAAGCATTCTATATCTTCTAGGGGAAAAGAAAACAAAACTCCCAAAATGAGAAAGACTCCTGCTTAGCATTTCCTTGTTAGGCAGTACATACTTTCTAGGAAAAATAAATCTTTTCTCACTCACTATGGCCCAAGATTGTATGATCAGCATCATGAAAACACATTCAGATATTAGATATGGTCAAGGGAGCCAGAGACATGCATTTGAAAATTTTCCCCAGCAGAGACTCTGCCTTCTGCAGAGAATAAGCTCGCCTTAGCTGCCATGGAAATTGCTTTTTTCCTCTTAAATATGTGTCTTTATTTCAAGCGCCTCTTTTTGGACTAGTATGAAAATGTTCACCTGGTTGAGAGACAAATCTCAGGATGCTTAAAGGAAATAAAACATTCAGCTATATTTAGGATTCTCTTGGCTTTAAAGTCTGACATGGTTCTTAAATTCTTTTAGGTGAAAATACATGTATAGAATTGCATCCAGGAATTGACTTTCTTAAAGAGGGTCAGAATAAAGTGTGGTAGGAAAAAATGCCCTTAAGAAGCACAGAGACAGGTCCTTGGCTAGAGGCCTCCCTGTGCTGCCTGATTTCCCACTGTTTCATAAGGAAAGACACCTAGACAATGAAAGAGCCCATTTCCCCTTTATATTCTCCTCCCCAAGAAGACACACCTCCCTTGATTTCACTGTATTTACCCAAATTTTTAAATGTAAATATCCATGCAGTCGTTCTAGGGGGCAGTTTGACAATATAGGCTTCAAAGCCCTACAAGTAGGTATACCCTTAGCAGCATAGAAAATGGCTCCCGTGGTCTGCGCTGCCTGTATCCAACCCTTGGTGCAGTTCCCTGCCACCAGGAAGTCTGGGTATGAGCCTGCATTAGCACCCCATGACTGCTGTGATAAATTACGAGAAGTTGAAAACAATACAAAGTTATTATCTTAGAGTTCTGGAGGCCAGAAGGTCAAAATGGACCCCAGTGGGCTAATATCATGGTGTTGACAGGGGTGCATTTCTTTGGAGGCTCTAAGGAAAAATCCGTGTCCCTGCCCTTTTCGCTATCTAGAGGCTGCCTGCATGTCTTGGCTTGTGGCTTCTTTCCAGATAGCAATCACATCAGTCCAACATCCGCTTCTGTAGTCACATCTTCTCTGACTATAATTCTGACCTCTTGTTTTACTTCCCTGGTGGCTAAGACAGTAAAGAATCTGCCTACAATGCAGGAGACCCGGGTTTGACCCCTGAGTTGGGAAGATCCCCTGGAGAAGGAAATGGCTACCTATTCCAGTATTCTTGCCTGGAGAATCCCATGGACAGAGGAGCCTGGCGGGCTACAGTCCACGGGGTTGCAAGCAGTCGGACACGACTGAGCAACTAACACATTTCACTTTCACTTGTTTTACTTATAAGGACCCTTGCAATTACACTGGACCGCCCCGGATAACCCAAGATAATCTACCTAATTTAAAAATATCTGCAAATTCCTGTTGGTATTAACAGATAACATATTCACAGGTTCTATTGTTTTAGGACAACTTTGAGGGGTCATTTTTCGGCTTATCACAGAGAGCAATGTAAAATGGCAGAACTAAACAGTGTGTTATTCCCTCTATGAGGTCATGAAAGGCAATGCAACTTCTGTCTCGCTTTCTGGAATGTTTTGTTCTGAGGAAGTCAGCTGCCACGTATGAGGACACTCTGCAGCCCTGTGGAGAGGCTCACGTGGAGCAGAACAAAGCCTTCCTACCCACAACCAGCACCAATTTACCAGCCATGTGCATGAGATACTCCATCTTTCGTCAAGCTTTTAGATGACTGCAGCCCAGCCAACATCTGCCTGCAACCTCAGAAAAGACCATGCCTAGCCACTCCTGAATCCTTGATCTAATAAGAAAAGATTTTTTTCATTTTATGTCTCTAAGTTTTGGGGTGATTTATTCTGTGGCATTATAATTAATACACCATTTATCCCAACTATTTCACTTCTAGGAGTGGAATCAGTTCTATGTGGAAAAAATTTTGAGGGATGAATCAGTTATATTGCACAAAAAATTATAAGTGCAAAAAATTCTGAATAGAAAAGATCATCTGAGTTGTTTATTAGTGAAACATTAAAAACAGCTTAAACATTCAGCTATGGGAGATTGGCTAAATAAAGAAAACACATAATGGATGAATATGCGTCCATTATGTAACATTATGTTACATAATGTAAATAGTCATGTTGTCAAATAATGGTTTTAAAATTATTTCTAGGTAGAACCTCTTGTTTAAGTAAAAAAAAAAAAAATTAAGAGACGCCTGTACAATAAAAGCTGAGTCTTTCAGGTTTAGGTTCAGGTTGAGGTAGGCGAGTTGCCCTGAGCCAGAGTCTGGCTCATGATGGGATTAGTGTCCTCAAAGAAGCAGAGAGCAGAGACTTTTCTTCCTCTTATGACCATGTGAGTTTGTACTGAGAAGATGGCTATCTGCAAGCCCAGAAGAAAGCTCCCACCAGGAATGTTTTGTTCTGTGGAAGTCAGCTGCCACATATGAGGACACTCCGAAGCCCTGAGGAGAGGCTCACACGGAGCAGTACAAAGCATTCCTATCCACAACCAGCACCAATTTACCAGCCACGTGCATGAGATACTCCATCTTTGGTCAAGCTTTTGGATGACTGCAGCCCAGCCAACATCTGACTGCAACCTCAGAAAAGACCTTGCCTGCCCACTCCTGAATCCTTGATCTAATAATAAAAGATTATTTTCATTTTACATCTCCAAGTTTTGGGGTGACTTATTCTGCAGTACCTACTGGTATCTTGATTTTGGACTTCCCAGAAATAAGAGAAATAAATGTCGATTTTTTAAGACTGCCAGTTCATGGTATTTCATTATAGCAACCAAAGGCCACTCTAATGCTGCCACCTAACAAAGGTCCGTCTACTCAAGGCTATGGTTTTTCCAGTGGTCATGTATGGATGTGAGAGTTGGACTGTGAAGAAGGCTGAGCACCGAAGAATTGATGCTTTTGAATTGTGGTATTGGAGAAGACTCTTGAGAGTCCCTTGGACTGCAAGGAGATCCAACCAGTCCATTCTAAAGGAGATGAGTCCTGGGATTTCTTTGGAAGGAATGATGCTAAAGCTGAAACTCCAGTACTTTGGCCACCTCATGCGAAGAGTTGACTCATTGGAAAAGACTCTGATGCTGGGAAGGATTGGGGGCAGGAGGAGAAGGGAACGACAGAGGATGAGATGGCTGGATGGCATCACCGACTTGACGGACATGAGTTTGAGTGAACTCCAGGAGTTGGTTATGGACAGGGAGGCCTGGTGTGCTGTGATTCATGGGGTCGCAGAGTCGGACACGACTGAGCGACTGAACTGAACTGAATCTTAATTACTTCTTTAAAGGTGCTATCACAGTCACATTCGAGGTACTAGGGGTTAGGATTTCAACACATGAACTTGGAGGAGGACGAAGTCAACCCATAATATCATTATATAACTATCCCAATTAAAAAAAAATAATGAGCTAAAAAATAACGAAATGAGGCTATGATTGCTATGGTCCATGATATTGAAGAATGGCATTTTATGATATTACATGTTCATACTGGTTACAACAGACTTTTTAACATAAGTGAAAATACAGCTTTCTTAAGAGTGGCTATCTACTCTTCAAAAAAATTAATTCAAAATTTATCACAGACATTTTGTAAAATTCAAAACTATAAAACTCCTAGAAAATAACATAAGAGAAAGCCTAGATGACCTTGGGTATAGCAATAAATTTTTAGATATAATACCAAAGGAATAATTCATTAGAGAAGTAATTGATATGATGGGCTTTGTTAAAATCAAAAACTTATGCTCTGCAAAAGACAATGCCAAGAGAATGAGAAGTCAAGCCACAGACTGGGAGGAAATATTGGCAAAGCACACACCTGACAAAGGACTGTTATCCAAAATAGGTAAGAACTCTTAAAACTCAACAGTAAGAAACAATTCAATTAAAAACTGGGCCAAAGACCTAAACAGATACCTCATCAAAGGAAATAAAACAGAAATCAGCCTATGAAAAGATGGTCCATATTATATGTCATCAAAGAAATGCAAATTAAAACAAGATCCCACTACATAGCTACTGCTGCTGCTGCTGCTAAGTCTCTTCAGTCGTGTCCAACCGACTCTGTGCGACCCCACAGACGGCAGCCCACCGGGCTCCCCCGTCCCTGGGATTCTCCAGGCAAGAACACTGGAGTGGGTTGCCATTTCCTTCTCCAATGCATGAAAGTGAAAAATGAAAGGGAAGTCGTTCAGTCATGTCCAACCCTTAGCGATCCATGGACTGCAGCCCACCAGGCTCCTCCATCCATGGGATTTTCCAGGCAAGAGTACTGGAGTGGGGTGCCATTGCCTTCTCCGACATAGCTACTAGAATGGTGCTTAAAAAAAAGGCAAACAAAAAAACACATACAACAACAAAAGGTTGAGGTTATGTCAAAAGCACACCAAAAGCCACCTGAAAGAGTTCCCAGTTGCCAAAGGGAGAATGTTTTAAGCAATAAAATAAAGTAGTATTGGATTATAACCCATTGTATACAATAAATATACATAGATAGATAGAAGAGACAACCCTTCCTTACAAAATTCCAAGGAGTATACGCAGATACACACCCACTTCAAGAAGTGAAATTTAATTCCCACCTTGTTCCCTTGAATGTTGGCTGGACTTCGAGACTCCTTTCTTTATAGTGGCTGAGTGTGGCAGACATCACCTTGACCATGTGCTGAAGTTTAACACTACCAGCAGCATGTGAATATCATGTTCCCCCCATATGATATGACACAAAGGGCACTTTGCCTCTAAGACATTCTTTCCAGAAATCCATAACCATTGTATAACCATGAAAAAAAGAAAACCAGATAAATCCAGACTTGAGATAGTCTATAGGCTATCTTGGAGAAGGCAATGGCACCCCACTCCAGTACTCCTGCCTGGAAAATCCCATGGATGGAGGAGCCTGGAAGGCTTCAGTCCATGGGGTCGCTGAGTGTCGGACACGACTGAGCAACTTCACTTTCAATTTTCACTTTCATGCATTGGAGAAGGAAATGGCAACCCACTCCAGTGTTCTTGCCTGGAGAATCCCAGGGACGGGGGAGCCTGGTGGGCTGCCATCTATGGGGTCACACAGAGTTGGACACGACTGAAGTGACTTAGCAGTAGCAGTAGCAATAGGCTATCTATCCAGTATTACTCAAGACTGTCAAGGTCTTGAGGGGAAAAACACAAAGACTGAGAAATAGTCCAAGACCAGGAGAGCCTAGGGAGAGGAGTATGAAAGGCAATATGGTTCTCTGTATTGTATCCTGGAACAGAAAGATGACATCAATGGAAAAACTGGTAAATGCACATAAAGTCTAGAGTTTGGTTTTAAAGGAAAAAAGTAAGAAAAGACTGTCAAGAATAGAAACCATATTCTGATATCTAACTCAGGGGGGAAAAAATTCTCACTCCCTAGAAGCAGGTAATTCATATTCTCAATACAGGAATGGCAAATGCGGCAATAACATCATCAAATCCACAAAGGAAGTCTCTATTACTGTTACAATTCAAAGCAACTTGTTGGAGTCCATGTTTTTGCAAAGTGTCCTTTAAATGCAGTACTTTTATGGACGTACTTGGGAACCTTATTTATATGGTCTACAGCTTAATAGTAATTTTTTATTTGGATTACCTGCATTCCTTTTAACACATAATTCCACCACGGAATGCACTTCATTCAATGAGAAATGGAAAATAGAAACTAAAAAGACCAGTAGTTTCATAGAATTTGTTCATGAGGAGGCCAGGGCTTAGTAGATGATGCTTTGGTCTTAACACTGAACTCGGAGAAAAAGGCTGATTCCATCAATTCAGGACACATTGCCCTTTGGAGTTAAATGACTACCTCACAGGGGGATTTTCATCTTTAAACTGACTCCTGTTGTCAATAGGGATGCAAAATCACATCCAGCACCTTTTATTTAGGTGGTGCTTTAATTTTAAAGCCAATAGCTCATTCCATTAACATGTGATCCTACAATAATTGGGATACAAAGGAAAATGGCATTAGAAGAATGTACAATGTTGTAGTGGGGAAGATAAATACATAAGTAGGCTAAACACATGATATTCTAGTAAGTAATTCTAAATAGGAAAGGTGAGGATTCTACGAATTTTGTCATCTTACTACAGCCCTTTTGAAATTCCTTGAGATAAGTAAGGAAGACATCGCTATCTCCATCTGACCGAGGAGGAAACAGCCCCTCTCTTGAGAGAAGGGCTTTGCCTGAGGTCATGCAGCTATTGTCGGCCTCGCTATCGCTGACCCCTCTGTGGGTGCTCTGTGAACTTTGTGGCACTGACCCAAAGGACAACCCAGTATCTGGCATAGAAATGCTCTGCTTCCACAATTGCTATACAGTTGGTTCAAAGAAGATGCTAGCCGTCAAAAGCTGGCCTGTTAAGAGCTTTCTCTGATGTGAATCAAATCACATTTTGGAAGGCACATTTCAGATGGTCTCTAAATAAGGCATTCTTGGGGTTTTGCATTTTCATTAAAAAGGGACTAAAAAAAAAAGTAACATAGAAAATTTGGCTCTCATTCTGTGTACATTAGAATCCTCTTGATGATTCTTGTAAAGATATATTAGAAAAATAAATTCCTTTCCATTCTCCCTTACACATGCCACAACCAGAAAGCCAATTCAGTTATAAATTATATGAGAGAATATTATTATTTACTTACAAAAAAACTTCAAGTTGAATTAATGGAAATCTGAAGCTATTTACACAATATGCCCAATGCTAATACAGTTTTAATCCCTTTAAGGAAGACTGTCAAGAGGAACAAAACTTCTAAGAAAAAAATGAGCTAATGATTTAACAAAAAGTCATATATAATCTTATATAAGCATATCAGAAGAGGCATTCTTATGAATTTAAACTAATAAGCAAAATAATATTCTTTCATTTCAGGGGTACTATAAAAAGCCACCAAATTTAGAAACTTTTCAAGGATACTTTCAGGGAGGGAGGGAGCTCCTAAAAAACAGAATGCAAGTATATTGTCTTTTGCTCAGATAATCCTTTACGTCATGCAAGCTGCTGCCCTCCTTTTCTGGCCTTTTCCCTTTCTAATTCCTTAAATCTATCTTTCTCCTGCATCTAAAATCAGAGAGCAAATCCGAGGGCGTGTGGCCCCACCTTTTATGGAAATATCTATACTCCTATTTGCATATGTTTGGACCATTACAGCTGCCCATAAAAGCAGCAGAGTGACCGTTCCTCCTTGTTATCCGGGCAGATTCTGTTCAAAGCCAAAGATTAGAACTGTGCAAATGGTAGAAAATAGCTTTTTTTTCCTCTGAAAAATACAAGAGCAGTTTAAAGTGAATAGAAATTAGTGGATCAGTGAACTGGAAGGAAACGTTATTGCCTCTGAAATAGCCTTGCTCCCACTCAACTTTGCATAACAATATTCGGTTTGCTATTATGCAGCACAACTTCCAGCCCACTTCCCAGCTCAGAGCAGAAGTTCCCCCTCCATACCGTTAGATCGGTGGGAATGAAACACACAATGTGACCAAACATAGTTAAACCTTTCAGAGAGGGCATTTTTTTTTCATCTAAGTAATTATTTCTGGTATTAACAGGTGTAAAATGTCTTCTAATAAGAAAGTGCAAAACAGCAAATGTGCTTTTGAAATATGCAGCACAAGCTGCATATAAATAAGACATTCTAGGAGCCTGTCTGCTTCAGTTTTATAAAGCAGATGTCTGCTGTCCTAAGCAAATAGTGCAAGTTGTTTTCAAAATATGGAGGCGAAAAGCAATAGAGGCACCATTTACACACTCATTAGTAACAGAGGAAATGCATCTGCTTTGGAAAATTGCTGCTCACTAAAAAGCAAGTTTCCCTAGCAACGGGTACATCACAAAACTCTGAGACCACTTCTAAGCTATGAGAGAAATTATAGGAAAATAATGATTTTTTATCAAATATAGTTTATCTTTGCCATGGGAACACTTCCCCTAAATTTAGAAGTACCTAGGGAACTTAAAACTTTCTTTGCATTAATTTAAGAAAAAAGATGTATATAGTACCACCTCTCCTTGGGGAAGGGTAAATCTAAGGGCAAAGAGAAGAAAAACCCTCTCCATCATCAGGAGACAGAGAGAGGGAGGCGGGGAGAAGTGAAAACAGGGAAATGGATGGGGATAAGCTCTACAGCGATCTCAGTGTGGAGTAAGTTGGTCTGGTGACCTCCGACTCCATTCTTTTCTCTGTAGCTTTGCTGATTTCCTTCATTAGCCAAAGAACTGTTAACAATCAAAGAGTTTCTAACTGGATGATAACAGAGTCAACAGGTAGAGGCTTTAATCCCATAACTCTGTTTATAATTAGTTCATTACACTCCCTGCCCCAGGCTTACACACAGCTGCCAGCGGTGACATCAGCAGAGGAGGTGGGCATCTCTGCTGTCATTCCTACATTTAAAAGCTTTCATTACTCAAAGAGGCATTTAGGATTCTCTCACAATTCATAAAAATCCAATCAGGAAGAAAAAAAAAACCAACCTATAAGTCTTTTGCCATGAGTATTGAAATATGTCTAAAAATCAAGTGGGACATCTGAATTTGCCAACATTTCCGGATGGTTCTGACTTGTATGTGTTGTTTTGTGTGAAGCCACGTTGGTGCTCACATCGGCAACCTAAGGTATGACTAAAGGCGTGTTTCAGATGCAGGGTTTTTGAAACCCGGAGATGAAGTGATTTGGGTGATACCACATAGGAGGAAGCAGAAGATATTAAGAAGAGGTGGCTAGAATACACAGGAGAACTGTACAAAAAAGATCTTCATGACCAAGATAATCACGATGGTGTGATCACTCACCTAGAGCCAGACATCCTGGAATGTGGAGTCAAGTGGGCCTTAGAAAGCATCACTACAAACAAAGCTAGTGGAGGTGATGGCATTCCAGTTGAGCTCTTCCAAATCCTGAAAGATGATGCTGTGAAAGTGCTGCACTCAATATGCCAGCAAATTTGGAAAACTCAGCAGTGGCCACAGGACTGGAAAACGTCAGTTTTCATTCCAATCCCAAAGAAAGGCAATGCCAAAGAATGCTCAAACTACCACACAGTTGCACTCATCTCACATGCTAGAAAAGTAATGCTCAAAATTCACCAAGCCAGGCTTCAGCAATACGTGAACCATGAACTTCAGATGTTCAAGCTGGTTTTAGAAAAAGCAGAGGAACCAGAGATCAAATTGCCAACCTCCGCTGGATCATGGAAAAAGCAAGAGAGTTCCAGAAAAACATCTATTTCTGCTTTACTGACTATGCCAAAGCCTTTGACTGTGTGGATCACAATGAACTGTGGAAAATTATGAAAGAGATGGGAATACCAGACCACCTGATGTGCCTCTTGAGAAACCTATATGCAGGTCAGGAAGCAACTGTTAGAACTGGACATGGAACAACAGACTGGTTCCAAATAGGAAAAGGAGTATGTCAGGGCTGTATATTGTCACCCTGCTTATTTAACATATGCAGAGTACATCATGAGAAACGCTGGGCTGGAAGAAGCACAAGCTGGAATCAAGATTGCCGGGAGAAATATCAATAACCTCAGATATGCAGATGACACCACCCTTATGGCAGAAAGTGAAGAGGAACTAAAAAGCCTCTTGATGAAAGTGAAAGAGAAGAGTGAAAAAGCTGGCTTAAAGCTCAACATTCAGAAAACGAAGATCATGGCATCTGGTCCCATCACTTCATGGGAAATAGATGGGGAAACAGTGGAAACAGTGTCAGACTTTATTTTTTAGGGCTCCAAAATCACTGCAGATGGTGACTGCAGCCATGAAATTAAAAGACGCTTACTCTTTGGAAGGAAAGTTATGACCAACCTAGATAGCATATTCAAAAGCAGAGACATTACTTTGCCAACAAAGGTTCATCTAGTCAAGGCTATGGTTTTTCCAGTGGTCATGTATGGATGTGAGAGTTGGACTGTGAAGAAAGCTGAGCGCCAAAGAATTGATGCTTTTGAACTGTGGTGTTGAAGAAGACTCTTGAGAGTCCCTTGCACTGCAAGGAGATCCAACCAGTCCATTCTGAAGGAGATCAGCCCTGGGATTTCTTTGGAAGGAATGATGCTAAAGCTGAAACTCCAGTACTTTGGCCACCTCATGCGAAGAGTTGACTCATTGGAAAAGACCCTGATGCTGGGAGGGATTGGGGGCAGGAGGAGAAGGGGACGACAGAGGATGAGATGGCTGGATGGCATCACCGAGTCGATGGACGTGGGTTTGGGTGAACTCCGGGAGCTGGTGATAGACAGGGAGGCCTGGCGTGCTGCGATTCATGGGGTCGCAGAGTCAGACACAACTGAGTGACTGAACTGAACTGGACTGAACTGAACTGAACTGAACTGAACATAGGAGGAACAGAAGAATTGAGACCCAAACCCAAGTCTGTCTAAATCCAAAGCCTGTGTTCTTTCTGTGCATTTCTATTCACCCCTCCGGTAGCAGGAGGTGCGTTAGTCAGCAGTTCCTTTTCTCCCTTGGACTTCTCAGCAGGGGTCACAGAGTGTTGAGGCTTTCTTTTCCTTAGGGGAAGGGGGTGGGTGGGAAACAGTTTTATTTAGAAGTGTGAATGAATGGCCTATTTTAAAGCCAACAGATTTCATGTAAAGATCTGGGGTTTCTCCTCAAAAAGAAAAGCATCAGGAAGATACGGCAGCATCAGGATTCCCTCCCAGCAACTGACAACCAGGACTGGCTGTGCTTTCTTCAGGGCTGACTGTGTCCAGCTCACCCCAGCCAGTCACACACAGCTAAGTGCCTGGCCCCAAGGAGCTTCTGACCCTGCCATCTCCGGGTGAGTGGTATCAAGTCAAGTCACCTAACGCTCACTGAACAGTGTTTACAAGCAAGGCCTTAAAACTGGGGAACAAGTGCAGGGGGAATGGCTGGGAGCTGCAAGACACAACAGAGGAAATGGGTCTGAAGAGCCAGACAGAATCTGTGAATTCATGGGGACCTGATCACGTTCTAACCAAGGCAGACAATAGGTCAGGGCATTTGGAAATTAGTCATAAAAAAAAAGAAAAATCTGTCTTCAGCTGAATAATGATTTCCCTTGAATTTTAACCAAGATGATTAAAAAGGAACAGAGGTCCAAGAATCCCAAAAGTAGAATTCTCCTATTCACTCAGGCACTAATTCCTTTTTCAACCTGTAAGCAGCGCTAAGCCTTGCCTGGCTTCAGGTTCCATGTCTGTACAAGGAGACAAGAGGACTCCTGTGTGAGCAGCAGCCGCACTGGTACAGAGGGATGAAGCAAGACCACGTGATGGGGGACGGGGTCCGCCATAAGGAAAAGGGCAGCGGCTGGTCTATCCTAGACTGCTACCTCCAGGAGGACCTGCGCTCGGGGTTGCCAGGCTGTTCCCACTTTGCCAGAGCAGCCAGAAATGTGTGCATGCTTTAATTTGAAATGTCTGACTTTCAAAAATATGATGGACTGATTCAAAATTCTAAAACCACCACAGAAGCCACCCTGGACAGTGAAGCACAGTATCTCTAGGCGACACTGGCTCTCGGGCCCTCCGTTGTCATCAGGGTTCTTTTCTTTTAAGCACTTGAGGAGATGTGATCATCTTTGGGAAGAAGAGAGCGGTGTAGGTGGATATGTTTCCAGTGGAAAGGCTCAGAAAGATCAGCATTCGCTGAGTGGCCCGCTGTGCCAGCCTCCTCGGAGTTTCGTGTTTTCGGAACATGAAGCAAGACACGTGGGCAGACGCGCTATGCCAGCATCACTCACGGAGACTGAGCCGGAAGGAGCTGCTGGGGAGGAGAAAAGGGAGCAGGAGGTGGGGTTCCTCTCCAGGGGAGGAGGAGAATTACACCCGTTTCCAGGAAAGCCTAAGAGGAAACAGGTAAGAACATTTTGAAGACATACTATGTGACAGCTGCTTCCTCTGTCTCATTTAGTGCCTACATCTTTGAAGGCAGAGGCTGGGATCACCTGTCTTTAGAGTGGAAACAATTCACTGTGCGTTCTTCACGTACCAAGTGCGGTGTGTGCCGGGCTTACAGCGACAGCAGCTGACCGTGCACTGAGCGTTTTTCATGTGCCAAGTACAGTACAAAGGGATTTAAATTACATCTTATCAGCACTGTGAGATTCTCTTATGGCCATGAGAAAACTTAAGACGAGAGGGACACAGCACCACGGCCCTAAACCCTCAGGTAATTAATTAGCAGTGCGATTCCAACTGCGGTCTCTGTCTACACAGCACTCACTCATCACATTGTTCTGCTTCTCTAAAAACGTCAGGGGAAACTGATGCAAGACCGCGCTACCAGAAAGCAACAGTAGAGTGGAGATTCCATCACCGCTTGGAGCCCTCGGGGCCTCTGGCTGCTTATCCTACTTATCATCCCCAGAGGACAAAGCCCTTGACAACTGTCCTCCTGAACTTTCTTCGATTCACAAACTTCTATCCTTGAGTTTTCATTTCTGGAACATGGCCTACACAATCCCTGGCTCCCCCTGAGAGTGAAAGCAACACTGGGCCAAGACACAGAACGTTTAATAACCCACGTTTTTCCTTCCCCAAATGAGGCAAAAATATTGGAGGGTGTGAATGTCGCAGTACTTAAACACCAAACAAATGTCAACATCCAAAAAAGAGTGCTAGTGCATTGAGTATATTTTTCTACTCAGTTTGCCACTTGCTTCCAGCATGAGAAAAATATTAAGACGTTATTTCCCAGTACAAACAAGATGCAAAAATACGCTAAGTATAGAAATCTGCTTCGAGCTAGGTAGATCCCACACCAGCACCAACAATGAGCACGTACTGTGTGCCAGACACTATTCTAAGTGCTCTGCTTGTGTTATCTCATTTCACCCTCACCACGGCCCAGTGCTCAGATGCACACTATGGGATACGAAAAGGCTAAAGAGCCTGCTCCAAGTGGCACAGTTAGTAAGAGATGGATCCAGCTTTTAAGCTCAGGCCTGTGCTCCCAGCTCTTTAACAGCCTCTCAAAATTGTCAAGTGGCAGAAAGTGAGGTCTCATTTTGCTAGCTACATCATGATTTGTAGAATTTAAAGATTCTTCCTTTCCTTTGGTCCCGTCCCATTATCCTACAGCACATAATTCACCTAGAGTGATTCAAACAGATGTTCTTAGTACTTAAACCGTACCTGTAGCGATCTTTTTACTATGTGTTAATTCTCATATATTGGTAGGGACCTAATGAACACAGACACTGAAAATCACAAGAGGGTGTTTAGAACTGCACATTTAATAAACTGTTAACTAAATGGATATACTCAGAAACCAAGACAGGTATTTATATGAGGCAGAATCGCACAGTGTCTTAATATCTGGTGAATGAAGGAATGAATATTGTATCTTTTTAAATTAATTTATTTATTCATTCAACAAATATTTATCTGGTGTTCCAGGCATTGTTGTAGGCAATGAAGACACAGCACCAAGCAAAGCAGACAAATACCTACCCTCATGGAGTTTACATTCTGATAGAAACAGAAAATAAACATGTTAGATATTTAATATGTTGCTGCTGCTGCTGCTAAGTCACTTCAGTCGTGTCCGACTCTGTGCAACCCCAAAGACAGCAGCCCACCAGGCTCCCCCGTCCCTGGGATTCTCCAGGCAAGAACACTGGAGTGGGTTGCCATTTCCTTCTCCAATGCATGAAAGTGAAAAGTGAAAGTGAAGTCCCTCAGTCATGTCCGACTCCTAGCGACCCCATGGACTGCAGCCTACCAGGCTCCTCCATCCATGGGATTTTCCAGGCAAGAGTACTGGAGTGGGGTGCCATCACCTTCTCAATTTAATATGTTAAATATATACAAAAGAAAAAAAAAAAACCTGAGAGAAAAAAACAAAGCAAAGAAAGTGTACTGGGACAGTTGAAAGTAGTTTTGCAGTTTTACGTAGGTTTGCCAGGGAAGGCATCCCTGATGTAAAGAATGAGTGCTTTTTTAATTTTTTAATTGAAATATAGTTGATTTACAACATTGTATTAGTTTCTGGTTTATAGCCAACTGATTCAGATATATATATATATATATATATATATATATATATACACACACACACACATACATATTTTGAGCATTACTTTACTAGCATGTGAGATGAGTACAATTGTGCAGTAGTTTGAGCATTCTTTGGCGTTGCCTTTCTTTGGGATTGGAATGAAAACTGACCTTTTCCAGTCCTGTGGCCACTGCTGAGTTTTCCAAATTTGCTGGCATATTGAGTGCAGCACTTTCACAGCATCATCTTTCAGGATTTGAAAGAGCTCAACTGGAATTCCATCACCTCCACTAGCTTTGTTCGTAGTGATGCTTTCTAAGGCCCACTTGACTCCACATTCCAGGATGTCTGGCTCTACGTCAGTGATCACACCATCATGATTATCTGGGTCGTGAAGATATTTTCTGTACAATTCTTCTGTGTATTCTTGCCACCTCTTCTTAATATCTTCTGCTTCTGTTAGGTCCATACCATTTCTGTCCTTTATCAAGCCCATCTTTGCGTGAAATGTTCCCTTGGTATCTCTAATTTTCTTAAAGAGATCTCTAGTCTTTCCCATTCTGTTGTTTTCCTCTATTTCTTTGTATTGATCACTGAGGAAGGCTTTCTTATCTCTTCTTGCTATTCTTTGGAACTCTGCATTCAGATGCTTATATCTTTCCTTTTCTCCTTTGCTTTTCATTTCTCTTCTTTTCACAGCTATTTATAAGGCCTCCCCAGACAGCCATTTTGCTTTTTTTGCATTTCTTTTCCATGGGGATGGTCTTGATCCCTGTCTCCTGTACAATGTCACGAACCTCCATCCATAGTTCATCAGGTACTCTATCAGATCTAGTCCCTTAAATCTATTTCTCACTTCCACAGTATAATCATAAGGGATTTGATTTAGGTCATACCTCCAAGTAGGTATTAGAATTTAGGTCAATTCTCCAAGCCAGGCTTCAGCAATACATGAACCATGAACTTCTAGTTGTTCGAGCTGGTTTTAAGAAAGGCAGAGGAACCAGAGATCAAATTGCCAACATCTGCTGGATCATTGAAAAAGTAAGAGAGTTCCAGAAAAACATCTATTTCTGCTTTATTGACTATGCCAAAGCCTTTGACTGTGTGGATCACAATAAACTGTAGAAAATTCTGAAAGAGATGGGAATACTAGACCACCTGATCTGCCTCTTGAAAAATTTGTATGCAGGTCAGGAAGCAACAGTTAGAACTGGACATGGAACAACAGACTGGTTCCAAATAGGAAAAGGAGTTCGTCAAGGCTGTATATTGTCACCCTGTTTATTTAGCTTATATGCAGAGTACATCATGAGAAATGCTGGGCTGGAAGAAGCACAAGCTGGAATCAAGATTGCCAGGAGAAATATCAATAACCTCAGATATGCAGATGACACCACCCTTATGGCAGAAAGTGAAGAAGAACTAAAAACCCTCTTGATGAAGGTGAAAGAGGAGAGTGAAAAAGTTGGCTTAAAACTCAACATTCAGAAAACGAAGATCATGGCATCCAGTCCCATCACTTCATGGGAAATAGATGGGGAAACAGTGGAAACAGTGTCAGACTTTATTTTGGGGGGCTCCAAAATCACTACAGATGGTGACTGCAGCCATGAAATTAAAAGACGCTTACTCCTTGGAAGGAAAGTTATGACCAACCTAGATAGCATATTGAAAAGCAGAGGCATTACTTTGCCAACAAAGGTCCATCTAGTCAAGGCTATGGTTTTTCCTGTGGTCATGTATGGATGTGAGAGTTGGACTGTGAAGAAAGCTGAGCGCCAAAGAATTGATGCTTTTGAACTGTGGTGTTGGAGAAGACTCTTGAGAGTCCCTTGGACTGCAAGGAGATCCAACCAGTCCATTCTGAAGGAGATCAGCCCTGAGATTTCTTTGGAAGGAATGATGTTAAAGCTGAAACTTCAGTACTTTGGCCACCTCATGTGAAGAGTTGACTCATTGGAAAAGACTCTGATGCTGGGAGGGATTGGGGGCAGGAGGAGAAGGGGATGACAGAGGATGAGATGGCTGGATGGCATCACTGACTCGATGGATGTGAGTCTGAATCAACTCCAGGAGTTGGTAATGGACAGGGAGGCCTGGCGTGCTGCGATTCATGGGGTTGCAAAGAGTCAGACACGACTGAACGACTGAACTGAACTGACACATACATATATATATAGCTTTTCATGAACTTCCCTGTTGGCTCAGATGGTAAAGAATCTGCCTGCAATGCAGGAGACCCAGATTCAATCCCTGGTCAGGAAGACTCCCTGGAGAAGGAAATGGTAACCCACTCCCATGTTCTTGCCTAGAAAATTCCATGGACAGAGGAGCCTGGTGGGCTAGTCCATGGGGTCACAAGGAGTTGGACACGACTGAATGACTAACACTTTCTTTCATAGCTGTTCATATTCTTTTCCATTATGGCTTAGTATAGGATACTGAATATAGTTCCTTGTGCTATATAGTAGGACTTTGTTGTTTTTATATATAGTAGTTTGTATCTGCAAATCCTGAACTCTTCATTTATCCCTCCCCTACCCTCTCTGGTAACCATAAATCTGTTTTCTATGCCTGTGAGTCTGTTTCTATTTTGTAAACAAGTTCATTTGTATCATACGTTTAGATTCCATATAATGTATTATCATATGGTACTTTTTTCTTTCTGACTTACTTCACTTGGTATGGAAATCTCTAGGCCCACCCATGTTACTGCAAATGGCATTAATTCATTCTTTTTATGACTGAGCAGTATTCCATTGGGTGTACATATACCACATCTTCTAGATCCATTCATCTGGTATTTCCGTACCATGGCTATTATAAGTAATGTTGCTATGAACATCAGGGTGCATGTATGTTTTTGAATTAGAGTTTTTTCCAGATATATGCCCAGAAGTAGGGTTGTTGGATCATATAGAAACTCTATTTTTAGTTTTCTAAGGAATGTCCATACTATTTTCCAGAGTGGCTGCACCAATTTACATTCCTACCAATGGTGTAGGAGGGTTCCTTTTCCTTCACATCCTCTCCAGCATGTTATTTGTAGACTTTTTAATGATGGCCATTGCCTGGTGTGAGGTGATATGTCACTGTAGTTTTGCATTTCTCTAATAATTAGTGATCATGAGCATCTTTTCATGTGTCTATTGGCCATCCATATGTCATTATTGGAGAAATGTCTATTCAGCTCTTCTGCCCGTTTTTTCATTGGGTTTTTTGTTGGTGGTGCTGTTGTTACTGAGTTATATGCACTTTATTTTTTGGAAATTAATCCCTTGTCTGTCATATCATTTGTCAATGTTTTCTCCCAGTCTGTAGGTCATCTTTTTGTTTTACTTATGGTTTCCTTTGCTATGCAAAAGCTTGTAAGTTTGATTAGGATTTGTTTATTTTCACTTTTATTTTTATTGCCTTGGGAGACTGAGTCAGTGCTTTTATGGTATGGGGAGGGAGGTGGGAGGGGGGTTCAGGATGGGGAACACATGTATACCTGTGGTGCATTCATTTTGATATTTGGCAAAACCAATGCAATATTGTAAAATTTAAAAATAAAATAAAATTAAAAAAAAAATATTGGCCTTGGTAACTATTTTTAACTGACTATTAAACATTTAAATATTTAGTTCCCCTATATGTGTGGTAAAGTCAGGCTAATCATATATTCAATTAATAATGCTGGTTATTTGTTATGCTATGTATGGGAGATGTGATTTTTCTAGATTCTTCCAGAATAAATTGTGGAAAATTATAAAGCATGATAGAACATAGGATAACTCACAAACCACTAAAGACAGGTCCAGCTCATTATGTTTTGCCTATTTATATCTATGTCTGATGCATCAAAACTGGATGTATCTCTAAATCAACTCTAAATAAATAAGTAAGACGCCATCTGGAGCCTCCTTGAAAATAATCCACCCTTGCAGATTCTTGCTGTCCTTGTGTGACCCCCGTGGAGTCTGAGTAGCGTTTGAGGCAAAGACTCTGTAAGATGGTCTGTTACCCACACACAACCCTCCCTAGTGTCAGCAAAGCAAATCATGGCACAAAGCGCTCATGACCACCAAGCAGAATAAGCACTTTTGATTTTTTTCATCTCTCTCTCTAAAATATGAAGATTCACTAATTAAAAAAAAACAAAAACCTAGCACTAAATCAAAATGATTTCACAATATCAAGGCCTTGAAAATGGATATTATGGAACTTGGGTTATGATTGGGGCTGTGATTATCATTCAAGATACAACCATCTGCAGCTAATTCTATATGAACGGTGAGAAAAAGCCTTATGTACCTTCTCAGGGTTCACCAGCCTTATCAGTACTTAGTACTGTGAAATTTCCCACTGGGCTTGGCAAACATACCTAAAAGGCTTTATTTTTTTCCATTTTTATTATCATTTTATTTGTCCACAGAGAAATTATCAAGCTTTCAGTCTATGAATTTGTCTTCATTTGTTCATTGCTTCCTACAATATGTGTCCACTTCAAAAATAAGTATTTGAAATTGTTTTGTTTTTTAAACCAGGTGGTGAAGTGATAAAGAATCTGCCTGCCAATAAAGGAGACACAAGAGATGTGGGTTTGATCCCTGGGACAGGAAGATCCCCTGGAGAAGGAAAATGGCAACCCACTCCAGTATTCTCGCCTGGAAAATCCTATGGGCAGAGGAGCCTGGCAGGCTACATACAGTACATGGGGCTGCAAAGAGTCAGACACGACTGAGCATGCACGCCTGCATGCAAGCATTAGTTAACAGTGTCTCCCTTTGTCATGCATTGCAGTTATCTTTCTGATTTTAAACTCACTTTCACACACAATATATGGTTGTGCTCTAAGAACGGAAATGTGCAACTTGGATATTTAAAGATATATCCTAAACCTAATAATCAGAACTGTAAGCCTTTTAAATCTATTTGAACATGTATATTTACCACTTAGGACATCTAAGTTCCTGATTTATAATTTTACAAATTATAAATTTATAATTTTTATAATCATTCATAATTAGGCCACGGAGAACTACCCAAATTCATTAGTAATGAAACCATTCAAGTACTTAGCCCTCATCACTTCAGCTCTACTCAAGATATTTCACTCCAGTCTCTAATAGCTAAATGTCACAGTTCCGTGCCAAACTGCATCAAGGACTTTGCTGGCACCAGTGTGCCTGCTTTAGAATGAGCAATACTTCAGAGTCATCAGAATTAACCATCCACTAAATTCAATTTAATAAGGCTACATCATCCTCCGTGTCTCACCTTCATGCACAATTTATTATAATTTTATATGAAAAGCTAAAAGCTCCGGACACACATATGCTATCTTGTTCCTGAAAAGACAGCCCTTTTCTTGAGCACTTTTAAGAGACTGGATAGCAATTCAGACCGTAATTGGGTACCTTCTCAGAGCATCTGACAGACTGCACGTTGAAAAAGAGATTAAAAAGATGAAATGTCAGGATATTCCAATTGTGAGAAGTCCCTGAATTCTCCTTCACCCCTTCAGCCCTGACAGAATGAGAAGCCTCAAATGAGGACTCCCAGGGTTTTTCTGAAAGGAGACACAGTCCCTGGCTCTCCTCCAGAGCACCTACCTCAGAGCTAGGGAACATGTGAACTGCCTTATGTGATTTCAGAGTGAGCCTGGAAATGCATCTAGTCTGCCTGTATGTCTTTTCTTAACTTATTTTTTTATTACTTTCTTCTGTTTTGCAAGGAAGGAAGACAACAGATGCTACAGTGCACACAGAAATTTAAGAATTCTTTACTTAAAGAAATAAAGTAGTGAGTGTCCACTACTCCCATATTTCTGATCTGTCCCTCTCCTACTCCCTCGTCCCTTTGGTAACCATGTTTTGCTTTCTGTGTCTGCCAGATTGTTTCTGGTTTTTATACTGATACATAAAATAGATAAGCAAGGATTTATTGTATAGCACAGGGAATTATACCCAATACCTATCATGGAATATATTCTGCCAAAAAAATAAATATGTTATATACCTGAAACTAACACAATATTGTAAATCAACTCTACTTCAATAAAAAAGGATGGAAAAGAAAAGAAAGAAGCAAACTATAAGTAAGGACTGTCAAGAAAATCTATAGTGGAGACATTAAGAAGGATGTAATATCTTTTGTTGACCTCTAGGTAAAATGGTGCATCTCAGGTTATTTTAAATTCAGGGTAATGGCTACCTTGAGACACGCTAGTTAGAGGTAAGTGGTGCAGATACAAAACTCCTACGTTTAAAAAACAGAAACTCTAAGGATGGGGGAACTGAATCTTTTCTATGCTGACCTAATTTATTAGGTCGGTCACTTGTTACCAACTAGATACACAGGTGTGCACTGATCTTTTTAAAAGGGCTGTATTTTCCACTGGAAAAGCAGAGACTAACCCCAAGAGAGTCATTTTTCCGACAGTACCAGTGTGCAAACAGGTATCTACAGTGGGCAGGTCAGCAGCCGCCACGCAGGCCCGAGGTCTCCAGCAGTGCTGCTGTGGTACTCGGCCTAGTCTTACACATTGAACAATAACTCAAATCCATCACAAGATCACTTGTCAGTCCTCCTCGGTTAAAAGGGTCTTTATTTTTAGAGAACAATGGGAATTATAGGAAACTGGGAGGCCTTACATCACAGAGCTATAAATAGTTGCTGTTAAATGCAGCCTCAATGTTTTTGTTTTTCAATTTCAAAATGAAGTTGATGTTTGAGAGGGGTTATTCTTCATCGGCTGAACAGTTTGTGATGTCATCTCATCTAGGTGATTAAGGACCTATTTAGTTTTTTCAATCAGACAAATCACTAGCTCTCAACGGGAATTTTAATCAGAAAGATTGCTGTGCTGAGATTGTCCCCAGCTGAACAGAATGCTACTGACCTTTCCTTCACAGGAAATTTAAATTTGTATCATTTGGCTGGTTAGGATTTCTGCCATTTCCCTGTGGATCAAGATTAGGGATGAACTTTCAGGTTCAGTCACACATTAAAAACACAAACACATAAGCTGTGAAAAGCCAGAAGCAGAATGATGTCTTTCCCCTGATGCAAAGGTCACTGCTGTTATTTCTCATTCATTTCAGCTGACCACAGGCTTCTACACTTACTGCCCCCATTTAGGGAACTCAAATTGGAAAACGATCATACTTATGGGCTTTCAGCATATTCACTGCATTAAGATTACCTGCTATATTTAACTTGGCTCTCTCATTTGTATGTTAAAGGAAAAATTTTTTCCCTTGTGATAAACTAAACAAGACATTTTTTAAAGTGTGTAAATGAGGTTATATTTATTAGAAGGATTCTGTTTTGGTCTAGAAAGTTCCTGCCTTGTACCATCAAGGGGAAAAGAAAAAAATATTAAGTAAATATTTCCTAGAGAAACCTGCTCCTCTCAGTATAAGCAATTTTAGGGTACAAACTCATAAAACTGCCATAACATCAAATTATTAAGTAGTTTAGGAAATCACACAGAAAACAGATCCTTGATCCCAAAAGGGGCAATAAAAAGTAACTTAGGAAAGCTAGTTACCATGATCTCCAATTTAAATTTGCAACAGCTTTAATATTTCCAAAAGTGAATTCATAGGTATATAATTATGAAATACTGCAATCCCTTCAGATTAGGTCAGATCAGTCACTCAGTCGTGTCTGACTCTTTGCGACCCCATGAATCGCAGCACGCCAGGCCTCCCTGTCCATCACCAACTCCCGGAGTTCACTCAGACTCACTTGAGTCCATCGAGTCAGTGATGCCATCCAGCCATCTCATCCTCTGTCGTCCCCTTCTCCTCTTGCCCCCAATCCCTCCCAGCATCAGAGTCTTTTCCAATGAGTCAACTCTTCGCATGAGGTGGCCAAAGTACTGGAGTTTCAGCTTTAGCATCATTCTTTCCAAAGAAATCCCAGGGCTGATGTCCTTCAGAATGGACTGGTTGGATCTCCTTGCAGTGCAAGGGACTCTCAAGAGTCTTCTCCAACACCACAGTTCAAAAGCATCAATTCTTCGGCGCTCAGCCTTCTTCACAGTCCAACTCTCACATCCATACATGACCACAGGAAAAACCATAGCCTTGACTAGACGGACCTTAGGATCCTATAAAACACTAATTAATGATTTAGGACTAACAGAGAAAAGATTAAAAAGAATTATACTAAATTATAAAGGAAGCAGATTTAATAACCAAAAAAAGGGCCAAGGACCAAAGCTTTATTGTACCTTATTTAAAATGTTGTTTGAAATCAAGATAGCTTACATTTATTTCTACCTCAAACTGAGCCTCTAAATAAAATTTCAACTTAAATCTGTTTATCTACACTATGATAACTGATTCCAAGAGGACATGCATTTAAGTATCACTACATGTCGGAAAACATTAAGAATATACTTAAGAAGTCCAACCTATTATAACTAACCTACAGGTCTATACTATAGGTAGCAATTTAGATATGCCTTTTTAAAGTTTATCTAAAAATTACGTAATTCCATTAATTTTGCAATTTTCATAAAAGATGCTTTGTGGTTTAGTCATGGAAGGGCAGGGGTTTTCTGTTTTTTTGTTAAAGAAATTTAAATCAGTGAGCTAGAAACTGTTTCATCTTAATAAAAACATTTGATCATGTATTGTTTTTATAAATTGACTTCACTATTAAAATAAAGCACACAAATTAGAAAGAGGAAAGTCATTTCAGCAATCAGCTAGGATTAAATGCACAACTTCTTGATATACTTCCTAGGAAACGGATTCAGATTTGACATCAGCCATATCACTTCTATTGTACAATAACATATATGAAAGATATCGTGAGAGAATAATTTTTGCTTCATAACAGAAGAAAATGCCCCCAAACTGTTTTTAAACCTAGTTTTCATGGTCTGTGACACATCATGGCATTTTTTTATTTATAAAAAATAAATACAAGAAAATTAATAAAAGTCAATAAAAATGAATGATGCAAACATCCTTAATTACATGCCAAAGGCAAATAGATGTCTGTCTGTTTATCCTAAGTAAGCTGGGAAAAAAAAAAGAGTATTGCACCATACACTGTGCTAAGCGGTTACATGTTAACCTGGTTCATATCCTCCACAATAAACTTTTTAAAACTGAGTCTCGAAGACAGTACCTCAAGGTCATACAGCTGCAAGTGTCAGAACCAGGGTTCAGCTCAGAATTCAAATCCAAGTTTTATCTTAGTTCAACCCCCATGTTCTTTCCATTGCATATTCTGCTGTTTGGTTTCAAACTGACCTGGCTTCTTACAGTCAGGCAGCTTTCAATGCAATGACGGACCTCAGCAGCACTGTACAGCTAAACCGCATGCAGAACCAACATAACTGCTTCCCTAGGTTCACCTTGCTCTTTCCCTGGAGGTTTCCTCCCACTGCCCCACCGTGGAATTCTGGGTAGGACACTCTGGTCCCTCTCTAAGCGATTACAAGTGCCAAGCTAAACAGTGCGTGCAAAGAGATTTTAAAGTCATTCTAGCAGAATTACCCTAATCAACAAAAGCCAACTACAGCTCAATCAAAGTCTTGAGAAGAAAAGCTTGTGTGGGAGTTAAATAAATTACAGCGGTAAGGTCAGGCTTTTATAAGATGCTCTAGATTCTATCACCTTGCTCTAATTCTTGCCTATTTCAGCAGTCACTTTTGTGTGTGTGTGTGACTGCTGAAATAACAAGTCATTTAAAAAAATCCCAGGATGGTTACAAAAGTACTGTTAACAACACTGTGCATCCACATATAGCCCATAGCACTGAGGACATTGGAATAAACTTGGAACTCTGCAATTGAAAAGTTATTTTTAAATCTAAACCAGGCGATAATTTTAAAAAAGGGTGGGAGGGGGTAAGTGTAACTGAAGCAACTTAGATTTGTTTTCTGTTTCCATATTGTTTGCCTTGCTCCTTTCCTTTCTGACACTACCAGTGTCATATGGGTTTGAACAAATCTAGACCAATTATTGGAGAAGGCAATGGCACCCCACTCCAGTACTCTTGCCTGGAAAATCCCATGGACGGAGGAGCCTGGTAGGCTGCAGTCCATGAGGTCGCTGGAAGTCAGACACGACTGAGCGACTTCACTTTCACTTTTCACTCTCATGCATTGGAGAAGGAAATGGCAACCCACTCCAGTGTTCTTGCCTGGAGAATCCCAGGGACGGGGGAGCCTGGTGGGCTGCCGTCTATGGGGTCGCACAGAGTCGGACACGACTGAAGCGACTTAGCAGCAGTAGCAGCAGACCAATTATTCAGAAACCCTCACACAGGCTCACTTGAACATTCTGAGGCCTTTTATTCTGAGGCCTTTTATTCACATTATTTCAAATGTTAAGTGAAATTATTTACCTGCAAAGATTCTCTCTTTTCAGAAAAATAATTTCAAAGATTCTTGAATAGTGCTATTCAAGATCGGCACAAGAACAGCACATCAATAACAGCATATAACGATTATCAAGCTGTTGCACCGATGATACAACTACAATGACAACCCAAGTCTGTGATACTTTTGGTTATATGTACACGAAACAAAGAGAATGGACTATTTAACTAAAAGAAAACTCATCTTCTGAACATGAACTGCTATCTTTAAGAGCTACCTAGTACCTGATCTGCTTCAGTCACAACACTGTGTGTACACAGTAGATTCTCAGTCAGAACTTGCATAAACCTAATCTAGGAAATGGCCAGAGTAAATAAATGTACTAACCCTATAACAGTAACTGATTTCAAAACAAAACACTGATAGAATGAGTATGAAGCATGGCAAGTATGAGGCAGACATTGAGAAAAGGCAACAAAATTTCCCAGGTACACTGAATGCAGACTGTGAATGGGGAGTTATTCATTAACCAGCCCACATAAAGAGGCTTGTTAGTACAAATTTTTGTGGAGCAATCAACTGCACAGAAGGTTTTTATAAACTCTGATTGTGTATCTAAATTTGTATGAATGGAATACTGCTTTGAAAAGCCTTTAGGTACAAAATGTTTTGAGAATTTCTGTAATTTCTAAAAGGTCCAATCACACACTCAGCAGAGCCCTCTTCCACAGCCAATTTTCCATTGCCTCAGCTGTTTTTATTAAAACTAGCAGCTACAGAGGAATAGTGAATGCAGACTTAAGCTAAACAGGCTAATCTGCCTTTCCATTTGCAACCAAGTAAAATTTGATTGTTAAATTTTTTTGCCAGTTTGGCCATTTTTCACATATATCACAAAGTCTCAAAGGTAAGAATCGATATCATTTTGGGGGCTTCCCAGGTGGTACAGTGGTAAAGAATCCAGCTGCTAGAGCCACAGAACACGCAGGCTTGATCCCTGGGTCGGGAAGATGCCCTGGAGAAGGAAATGGCAACCCACTCCAGCATCCTTGCCTGGAAAATTCCATGGACATAGGAGCCCGGCGGGCTACAGTCCATTGGGTAGCAAAGAGTCAGACATGACTGAGCACAACAATATCATTTTGAAGCTTCGTCACAGAATGAAGAATTCTACAGCTGTGCATAAAAAAAGACAAATTTGCTTTTACTTCACAAAGTATGAAAAAGTAAGCTGCACTAGTCATAATAGATTTTTGGACAAGATATCAAAAGATGGCTAACATGTTTCTATAGGAAAAATGAAGATAAGCTGAATTCTCAACAGTCCTTGTCAGTTTGCACAGGGGCTAGATGACAAATAAGGGCATTGTTTGCAACTCAGGAAAACTCCAGCAGAAAAAAAATTGAAAATTTCCCCTCTGGGTTCTCAGCGTGTCATAGGAAAAGCAAAAACAACCCTAAAGAACAGAAATACACACTAGAAACAGGAAGGGGCGTTGAAATGACAGCCACACAAGTCTAATGGAGAGATACAAACATGCAGGTATGGTACATGCAAATATTTTCTTCCTCATAAGGAGAGTAAAGAAACAACGAAAATGGATCCCCTTTCTTATTAAGTAGAACTAACATGTATGCCTTACAGAAGGTTAACTGGGCTGTCTGTAGCTAACTGCAGCAAAGTTAACTGCAGCAATACAGTAATCCCTCTTATCCAAGAATGTATTTCAAGACACCCTCCCCCCCGCCCATGAATGCCTGAAACCTTGGACAATATCAGACCCCATATGTACTGTTTTTTCCTATACATGATTGCCTACGAGAAAGTTTAATTTACAGACTAGACACAGAAAGAGATGAACAATAATAACTATTAACTACTAATAAAAAATAACAATTATAACAATGCTGCTGCTGCTAAGTCTCTTCAGTCGTGTCCGACGGACTCTGTGCGACCCCATAGACAGCAGCCCACCAGGCTCCCCCGTCCCTGGGATTCTCCAGGTAAGAACACTGGAGTGGGTTGCCATTGCCTTCTCCAATGCATGAAAGTGAAAAGTGAAAGTGAAGTCGTTCAGTCGTGTCCGACTCTTGGCGACCCCATGGACTGCAGCCCACCAGGCTCCTCCGTCCATGGGATTTTCCAGGCAAGAGTACTGGAGTGGGGTGCCATTGCCTTCTCCAAATTATAACAATATACCCTAACAAAAGCTATGTGAATGAAGTCTCTCTCAAAACAGCTTACTGTGCAAATTCCATGCCTTTCCATTTTAACTAAAAGCACTTATCACGCCATCACGACTATAACTTTTGCCATTTGCAGTGTGACAGCAAAGCCAGCAAGCTTCTTTTTCCTTATAATTTCACCGGTAGAAGATTTGCTCTTCCCATAGATCTGTAGATCTTAAGTCACCTCAGTGTATGATCTTTTTTTTAAAGTCAAGAACTTTAACCGTTTCACTTGAAGGCAGCACTTTACAGCTTCTGTCTGGTGTGACTGAATCGCCAGCATCACTACTCTTGCATGTTGGGGCCATTACGAAGTACAACAAATTACATGAACATAAGGACAGCAACGCCTCCCGCCCTTTAGCGCAGGTAGCCAAGATGGCGGCTGTGTGGCTCACCCGCGGGGCGCTGGCAAGACCACGAGAGAGTTCGTCACGCTACTCAGGACAGCTGTGCCACTTTAAACACAAGAACTACTTTCGGAATTGTCCGTTTAATATTTTCGTATCTCAGGTGACCTCTTGGGGTGCCACTTTAAATGCATGATCTACTTCCAGAATTTTCCACTTAATAGTTTCGTACCTCAGTTGACCTCTCAGTGAAGCTGCAGAAAGTGAAACCGTGGATGAGAGGAACGGCTGCAGTTATTTCCAGGGTACATTACATTGTAGAGTGTGGGGAGAGCAAGATGGTTGGAAAGATGGACAGGACAGTGTGGGTGACCTAGAGAGACCACCTGGGACCACACATAACTCTGCCCCGAGCTGTAGCAGCTGAGCCTAGAGAGGGTGCGTGTTAACTCCGTCTCTTAGAAGTTGGAGCAGCGTCAGGGAGGAGAGGACAAGGAGCTGGAGAGCGAGAAGGATGGGAGGAAGCAGCCACCTTCGAGACACTGGCTGTCACTGTTACTTAGCCCTTTTGTTGCCGAAATTCCTGAAAACAAAGTGTATCAGAACAGACTCCGGTTTTACTCTCTCTTCTTTTTATTTCAGGATAGGACCGTAATCATATGAATAATTTAGCTGTCACTGCCAGAGATGACCGCTGGGGAGACATATTCTGTAAGGGTGTCACACACCAATGAGATTAGGAATTCTGCCAATCTTTTGTAAAAAAAAAAAAGATCTTCAAATTATCAGACGGCTGCCTGAAAGAACTGGGGGATGCAAAGGAGAAAGCTCTGCAGGGTAGAGCAGTATCATATTCTTAAAAGACACGACTAACAACCATTACCAAGAACACAACCTCATTCGAGGCAGATACTCAGCAAATAGTTCACTGCATAGTTCAGAAGTCCCTACGCCAAAACATCTTGTGTGCACAAGGAAAAGTTCACAGATAGAAAGTTCAGAAACCTATCTAGGTAGGTGGGTTCTCTTCTACTATCTTTTCTTCCCCAAACTGTATCAAGACCTCAAATTAGAAAGCAGAAAGCAAATTGAATAAATTGAGGAACTTACTGCACTGGAGAGAAAATTACTAGCAAAAAAAAAAAAAGAATAAGAATCAAAATAACACTGTCCACAATTATTTCTAAATGATCCTTACTTTTCAACTTTGCTAAATCTCAAGACTGTGTTCAAGCATTACAGATAAAATTCTAAGAAAATGTCTTGGCCTCAACAAGAATTTTCAGGATATAATGGATGTGGCTGTTTAGTTCGGTGCTTTTCAAACTCATGGTCATGAGTTTAAAAACAAGTTTAAAAAAAAACTGAATTGTTATCTCCAGTATAATGTATGCTATGCTATGCTAAGTCACTTCAGTCGTGTCCGACTCTGTGTGACCCCATAGATGGCAGCCCACCAGGCTACCCCATCCCTGGGATTCTCCAGGCAAGAACACTGGAGTCGGTTGCCATTTCCTTCTCCAATGCATGAAAGTGAAAAGTGAAAATGAAGTCACTCAGTCGTGTCCGACTCTTAGCGACCCCACGGACTGCAGCCTACCAGGCTCCTCTGTCCATGGGATTTTCCAGGCAAGAGTACTGGAGCAGGGTGCCATTTCATATTTCATGCATTTACTATTATATTGGCAAACTATATACATAATGTATACAACAAATAAAGAGGTTTGGGGGATAAAACTTTAAAATATTTTAAAGGCAGGTCCAGCCTAATATTTCCTTCCCTCACTCAAGTGGACCACGTTTGCACCACTTGGGATGTTAAAAGTTCAGAAGACACCAGTTAACTAATTGGATGTGAGGAGCAACATATGTTCATAACTTACACTCACATACACATTGGAGATTTTGTAGTAGTTTATCCAAAATACTTAAATTTTAAATTTTAATATAACATACTGCTTTCTAAAGCAGTTGTGAGGTGAATAAAAATAAAGCAAATCAGGGTTTCAAAGACTGTTTTATTCCTGCCCATGGCTGCACTTTATTCAACAACTATTATGTGACAAGCATTTTATATTACATATATATAATCCTTACGAGAACTATAAAGTAAAATTATTTTTCCCATTTTATCTAAAAAAATCAAATTAAGGTTCACGATCAACCAAATCCTGCAAATAAGTGGTGGAACCAGGGTAGGATCTTTAAAACCACAAAATCAAGATGTTCACAATTATAGGACCTGATGTGAAGGGCCAAGAATTTTACCTGTTTCAGTATCTTGTTTACAGCTGACTTCTTGAAGCAAAGAGAAGGGAACTGAGAAATAAAATGTTAAAAATTCTTTAGAGTAAAAAAAAATAACAACAGCTCCCAGACATTTCCACCTGCTTCTTGTCCAGCAAACAGCACTTTTAAGTCCTAGGAAGAGGCCTGCAGAAGAGAATTCCAGGAGTGGTTACAGTGGTTAAGTTTCCACTGATGGAGTTGCCCGAAACCTCAGAGCTTCAGATATTGTTTCCCAAAACAATATCCTTTAATCACAAAAAAGAACTTAATAAACTTTTTTTAAATTTATGGCCACAGCAGTTCTGAGAACTTAGCTCCCCAACCAGGGGTTGAACCCTGCATGGAGTCCTAACCACTGGACTACAGAATTCCCTTAGAAGAGAATGTATTAAGGGTAAGTTTTGGAGCTTGCAGAGCAGGGCATTCATTCTGTCCTCAGCAGGACAGAGAAAGCAAGCTGGCTTCCCTCCCGCCCTTCTCAGCAGGCTGGCTGCGCGGAAGGTCAGTCTCGGACTTCCAGTCAGTTTCCAGCTATGTTCCTAAACAGGGCCTGAAACCAGCTACAGGGCCAAAATGCTTATCCCTCGTCCAGACCCATATGTGGCTAGCTATGAAGCCTCTGGACCAACAGAGTCTCACAAAAGATGAGAGGGTCCACCAGCCTGGGGAAGCTACTTTACAATAAAAAGTGTGTCAAATTCAAGTGCTAAGTGTAAAATTTTGTTTGCCAGTTGAAATACCATGATTTGAAATTCCACTGCTAAATTATTCACCAGAAAACATGGGTTAAACTTACAGTAGTGATTCAGCATCATTT
Source organism: Bos indicus (assembly GCF_029378745.1). Taxonomy (NCBI): domain Eukaryota; kingdom Metazoa; phylum Chordata; class Mammalia; order Artiodactyla; family Bovidae; genus Bos; species Bos indicus. The sequence goes on along the minus strand of NC_091766.1, from coordinate 102,038,471 downwards.
CCTTCGCTTGAGATTTTTTAAAAGATCTATGACTTTTGTCCACACAGGCATTCTCGTCTGCCTAGGAAGGCCGCACCTCTCCTACTCACCTGGCAAACTCCTTTCCACCCTCCACACCCAAGCATGACTTCCCTGGTGAAGCCTTCCCCATATATAAGGTGGAATTAGGACCCTTCTCATCTGCGTGCTCAAAAAAAAAAAAAAACCTTAAATCTGTATTTAATTAAAAACATTTAGTTTCAACTGCAACTATTTGTTTTTGACTATGGCTTCTGTATTTACTCGCTTTGTATTCCCACGACTTATTCCTGTGCTGTGCTAGGCACATATCACAATAATATTTGGTAGATGAAGAAATGAAAGTTGAATCATGAATCTGAAAGAGCATTAATTCCTACAGATATAATAGATTGGTCTCAATGGTTCTCAACTTGTTTGCCTTTATACACCTTATATAAAATCCATCATAGTTCTTTGAACATTCAGGTTGTAGCCTTATGACTATATCTGACTATCAATATACAAAGGAAGCTTCTCACATTACATTACATTACATTACAGGTGTAGCCTAGCACAAATGAGATAGCTCTTATAATTTTTCTGTTCACAAATTAGGAATTATTATCATTTGCAGCATTTTCTATAATCTCTAAACAGAGTAATCTGGGAGCCAGTGGGGAAAGTCATGTTTTCAATTGCCTGTTCTCTGGTATGTCTATTCTATTCAAAAGGTTCCTCAAAAAAAAAAAAAAAAGAAAAGTTTAAAGAAAATCTGAAAGACAAAAACGCAATCTCCACCTATTTACTTTGAGGGATTGATCCAGCAAGCATTTTAAGAAATGAATTTCTGGTGGGGGGAAAAAAAAAGTAGTTAGGCAATGTTACACCAAAGGTAATGTGCCCTTTTTCTCTTAAAAATAAAAAAAAGTTAATCTGTCACATTTAGCAAGATTACATTATGTGGCCTACCAGAAAACAGTATTCATTCCTATAAATACCCAATCCCTTAAACATTTTCTCCTACAAATGCATTAGTTTCTCATTAGATGAGCATGCCACTAAAAATATATGTGATACGTAATAACAAAATTCAAACTTTATAAATGTTAGAATAAAACACAGATATCTACCAACAAACTCAGGGTTGGTGGTCATTTCAAAAGACAATCTGTGTTAGGAAACTTCTTGAGCGGAACACCATATACTAGCTTCATTTCTTAAACTATGTCAAGAAGACACATTTAAAAATTTACTTCAGACCCAAAATAAACCTCTCAGTCAGCCCCACTCCACCCCACACCAGGATAAAGGGCAATGCAAGAGAAAGCCAATCACTAAAGTATCCATTTATATATTTCCTTATGGCTCTCACCTCCCCAACCCCAACTCCAATATTTCAGTTGTTTCACTACCCCTCCATGTTAACGCTTTCTTCCAGAAAGTGGGCCAGCCCATCTTAGCAGGCCACCAACAAGAAAGGTGGCGGTAACAACTGAACATTATTGGCATGCCCTGATCATTCTCAGATTGTGCCTTCTTCCCCTTATTTGTCATGTCCCCATACTTCCCCATAAAGGCACTTTTTTTCCACTTTCTACACAGATGAGCAATGTTAAATGAGCACATTTAGGTATATAGGCCAAGTTACTAACAGAAAAATGAATAAGACAGTTCTCAGATTTCAGTCTTGCAAGATTTAGGCTCTTCTCTTAAAGTACTATTTATTCTACAAAACATTCACTTGGCATACATCTTATGCTACCCTGCCCTTCCTCTCCCAGTAACAGGCATGTCTTTGGAGGGAAAAATCCACTGGAATCCCTTTTGTCCCCAGAATGCCTGCATGTTCTCAGTAGGGACCTTGTGGGTGAATTCTGCTCTTGTTAGAAGACTGGGTTCCAAATGGTCTCCTCAGAAACATTCAGATTATTTTTAAATTCGCACTATAACCCATCGCAGAGCGTGTGGTGTACAAACAGGTTTTATCTCCACAATAATGTTCAAATTCACTAGCAGCTGCCTAAAGTGCTAAGAAAAGTACGGAGGCCACATCTGGACTCAGAGAGAGAATGTATACTGAAACTCAAGGGTTAGTGACGTCTGCCGCGTGCACAGATGAGAAGCATGGTGGTATGCGTGCTCAGTATTCGCCATCTCGACTCTAAATCCTGAGCCAAGGTCTGAATTCCACGAAGTTCAAGTATTTCTTACTGCCTAAGTTCCTTTCCCTAACTGAAGCATCAGACCACGGACAGATAATTCGAGGTTCTTCTAAATATACATTTCCATGTATAATCCTTTTATGTAAAAGTTTGGTGAAGAATATTCTTCCGAGTGAATTAGACTTAAGGTCAATCACAGACCCAATGTTCTCTTCCTCTTTGAACTAGCACACAGTAAGAACCCTTTCCCAAGAGTATCTGTAGCAACTTTTAAACTTTTCCAAAAAAGCAAAAGCATCAAAGCCACTTAAAGATGCCACTGTCTGTGCAGCGACTCTTTTCTTCCAGTAGATGCTGCGATCTTCTGTTTAAAGAGTTCCCTTTTCTCATCCTGTGCTCTCCCATAAATTGGTAACATCCCAGACAACCCCAAATCGGGGTGACATTTGGCAGACTTGGTTTCAGACTCTTCCTCTGAAACCATTTAACAAAACCTGGCACAAAGTCCTTTTATGATGGCGAGAATACAAATTCAACATCCAGCCCCACTCCTAAAGTGACTGAGGGGGTCCAGCAAACTCAAAATAAGAAACCAAACCCCTTCTTCTTTTGGTTTGTTTCTAGGAGTGTTCTTCCTCAGCTAGAAAATTCCTGAATGTTTCTCTAAAGTATCAGAAGATCCATTTCATAATTCTAAAAGCACACTACAAAACAGAAGGTGCGTCCGTAACGGCTGACAACCTCCACTCGTAGCTTTATAATCATATTTATTATATTTCCAAGGCAATCTTCCTCATCAATGTCCACTCCCCTAATCAAATCACATTGTTTAAAAAGGCAAATTCACTTATTACTTGCTGCCCTCTCTCCATTACAGTAGCACACGCCTTTGCTGTCTCTCCGCCCCACCTCTTCTAGAGCATTTATGCCTGACAGTCACCTCCTCCTTCCTGTAACAGACCACTTAGGCCAGAGTCATTTCAAAGTTCCCTTAAAAAAACTTGATGCTTATAATGGAAGAAAAGCCTTCTCAAGACAGAATTCTGTTAGAATGAGAAAATAAGTAAAAACAGGTTGCTTTTCTCAAGATCTCAAGTAATATTCTTTCTTTAGTGAAAGGTCAACTTGCCTTTTAAAGTTAACTTAGAATCTTCCAAAAGTTCCCAACACCCCCAGTACTGAAATCATTTAAACAGACATCTCAGGGAGGGAAAAGACGCAGTGAGCCAAGTGTGGGCATCGAAGGGCAGAAAGGGCAACGACAGGCCTCAGTGGGTCTCAACCATAGCCTGGCTGAGCCCGAGTCAGGAAGATGTGGGGCTCTGAACAGGCTTACATTTCAGTCCATCCCCACGGTCTTCTCTTCCTCGACTGCTGACTCTGGAAGCCCTGGAACCAGAGGTACAGGGCAGCCAGATGGAAGTCAGGGAGCAAAAGGAGCTCACCGGGGACTGAGGCAAGGCTGAAGCTTATTACTGCTTCAGTGCATCAGCAGAGCCTCTAAGAATGGTATTTTTGCTAAAAAAAAAAATTATTAAAAAAACACAGTTATGTGACACTGCAGTGTATTTTAAGATAATGTCAGCAGGTATATGATGGCCAAAAGTATGCTCTGTTTAGTACAGAACAGCGAAAAAGGAGGGAAAGAACAATTTAAAAACAGAAATCATGTTAAAAGGCTAAAGGAAAATGGGATTTTTGTGGGTTTTTTTCCAGCTGAAAAAGATCTAGCCAAACCTTTTTCTTGATAGGATAGCATTACCTACTACAGGAGTACACGCGCTCAAGGACAGGGAAAGCAAGACTGAGCCAGTGAGGGCGCTCTGCAAACACAGTTTGAAAACCACTGACCCTAAGTTTTGAAACTCTTTCCAGGACACCAACTTTAACTTATATATATGTACTTAATCAGATAATAGTAAATATATCACATCTCAAACTTTAACCCCTTTCATTTTTGTCACAGAGCTTCACACCTGTTTTTAAGGAGAAACAAAACAAAACAAACTGCTATATATTTTTATTTAGCTTAAATAATTATGTAGGTGCATGGACAGAGACAGACCTCAGTCACACAGCAGTGTGACCGAACACACATCATTGCCATGAATACATCCTTTACCTTGAAATGTGAATGAGCACCAAAGGCAAAATTATTATATTTTCTTTAACAAAAATGGAATCTAAAAATAAGTGCTTCAGCGAATCCTTGAAAAGTAAACTGGCTTGTTGATCAAAGTGGACTTCGTTAAAGCACACCACCACAATGTGTGTTTACATCACCCTTTTATTTCATAGTTAGAAATAATACAGTTCCACAGGGTAAATCATCAATAAATAATGGTGTTTAATCATTAAACGTAAAAATCCCAACTCTTTGGCATCTGACAGGATTCTATTTCTTGTCAAACTAATAACTGTATAGATATAGTTAATCTTAGTGATCATCCGTTGATACAATATGTTACAAAGGTGCAATTTACTTTAAAATGTACAACAGCTGAAAATTTCCAGCCCACCAAGAAATCTGAACAACTCTGTAAGATATGGGCCAACTTCCCCAAGGTTCTTTCACATAATCTGCCTTAGTGGAAGTTTACTAAATGTTGATTAAGAGTTCCTAGGGTTTTCTAATACTTATTCTGCCCTATATAGAGTCTTGTCATTCATTCTGTTTAAAGACAACTGCACCAGGAATGACCCACTCATTTAATTAAAAAGTGTTCTTATTTTATAAGCAAGATTGCTAACATCTTAGAAACTGACAGCCCCTAAAATAAAATTTAAAATAAGCAGGTCTATGCTGCCAGAAATGCCAATTCAGTAATAAATTGCACCTTCAAGAGTCAAAAAAGAAAAAAAGAAATATCAATAGAAACTTTTACAAAAGTAAGTTACATACATGTTTTTTTCAAAATATATTCAAGAATAGTTGAGCTGTATTTGTTACTAAAGCCAGGGCATTATTTCTTTAGCAACAAATTAAACCAGTGCAATTGACATAAATTGTTAAGTAATCCAGGATTAACCCATTAAAACTGTAGAAGCACTTTAGGCTCCTGCACTAATCCTAGAAACTAGAATTTCAACGAGTGCCTGTGCTGCACAGAACTAACACTGGAATGATCTGATGACATGCTGAATGGTATCACTTCATACTTAGTTTAAGCATTTGATAGTAGAAATCATGAGTTTCTCTATAGAGTTCCATTCACTTACAGAACATTCAGATGCAAACAGTATTTGCCTATAATCCACAATTTAAAGAATCCTTTCCATTTTAAAGTTCCAGATGAATTTTAAATTAGAAAATAAGCACTAAAGAAACTTTTTCAACTTATGGAAACTTCATATTGGACTCTTTCCGGTAAAGCTTCCCCCCACCCATTGTAAAATAAATACTTTGTATCCCAAATTTAATTTTATTAAGACACACTTTAATAATGCTATAAAGAAATATTTTACAGCCATAGAGATCAATAACTTTCCATGCGGAAATAAAAAATTCATTGCTCAATAATATTACTGAGGCAAGTGAAGAAAGATTATTCTCTTGTCAATCTGAAATGTTAATTTTTTCAGTGCAAAACCAGTTATAAAATATTTAAACTCAATATTTAAAAATAAAAAGTGGTCCAATTTAGCAATGTTCAAGTTCTAAATTTCATAAAACAAATCATTACATACATTTTATAGTAAAATACAGAGATTAAAGAAGTACTTGAGTACTTAAGATATAAATTTCTAATGAATCATACCAAGTCAGCAACAACCAAGCAGATAACATTTCCAATTTGAGTATCAGAATTTTAAATATGATATTACTGTACCAAAGCCTTTTTTTTCCCCCTAGCTAAAAAGCTATACAAACTAATGGTCAACCTTCTCTTTTCCTTGCAGTTGCATACTCTAGAATGATCTCCCCTCAAGTACCTGTGATTCCATTCCTGTATTCAAATTTTGATCCAGACAATTTGTATGTTCCAGGAACACTTAGCTGATTTAACCATCTATAATGTAAAGAGTCCTGTACAGAGTACAACAGTGGAATTTTCTAGCCAAGTATAGGCTGACCTAAACTGGTTTACACTCTCTTACAAGTCCCTCATGTATTATTCCTAGCAAACACACGGTCCCCTCTGAGGGTTAGGTGTTGAAGCTGGTACTGTAGCACTTCTGTGTCAGCTGGCTCCTTGATGTTCATTTTATCTAGATTGAGGTAGTCCAGAGATTTGGAGTGAGCCCTCTTACCTTTAAGAAGACAAAGAGGCAGAGGCCCATGGAGGGCTTTATAAGGTTCGTACGGTAAAGATTTAGTGCACTTGTCTCCTGAGCTGGGCATCCGCCTCCGCCTCCTGCCGTTGACAGCTGGAATCTCGTAGGGCTGGTAGTACCTACTTCTGGTTTTGTACAAACGAGAGGAACGAGCAAGTCCCACATCCAGCTGTTTGGAGCGCAGGGAAGGCACGGCTTCTCCCTTGCTCTCCTCAGCTCCTGTGCACTTCTGAGCTAACTTCAGGAGCTCCTCACCAGTCGTGAAGCCAACCAAATAGTTCGAGTCCATGTGGAGGATCTGGTAGCCTGACACAGTCCGGCGCATGGGCGAGCACGGCGTGCTGGAGCAGCGGGGCTTCTCCGCCTCTGCCTTGCCCGGGGAGCTGGCCTCCGCAACTGGCAAGGGCAGGGTGGTCAGGGCACTTCTGGACTCGCCATTAACATCGACTTCCATTTTAGGCACCCGTCTACACACTCCTGAAAGCAGATAGACTCAGATTAGAAGGGTATAATGCCCAGAACCTCGGGCCAAGCCGGATCGTTTTAGAAGGCTCCAGGAGTTTGAAATCACATGGGCCTGAAAAACAGCCAATGTACAACTGGCAGATTTTTATGTATGTCTGTTAAACGTTCCACAGCAGGCATGAAATGACTGCTACTTCTTTGCCTTTAAGAACTCAAAGGCAGGTTAATATCATCTCATGGAGAAGCAAAGAGAAAGCAACAATGCTTCTCTAAATGCAGTGCTCCATTTAACCACACAAGTTTTATTCCTTGGTGTGATTATTCAGCAAATTAAATATGGATCCCAAATGAAGCAAATAAAAATAATCATGCACAATTTCTCAAGAACCCACAAAATATTTCCAACATGAAAGTTAACCTTTAACTTCTCAACTGTGTTTAAGGGCATACAGTAAAAGATAAAAGTTGATCAATTTCTCCAAAGAATCCAGCTTAGACCTAAAAAAGTTTTTCAACGTATGGTGGAGTCTTAAGGGAAGGTTCCCACAAACCTTATCAATGTTCCTTCTTCCATATCTCCAATTATTTAAAGGAAATCATTTTGTAGTTTAAAAGTTAATCCTAAATCCAATAAATCAGGCCATTTTTAATATTAAACATATATAAAAATCAGATGTTAGTTGACTTTTTAATCATAAAATATACCATAGATTTGACAGCTATTTTATTCTGCAACACCTAAGACACTGAACTTTGGAACAGTTTAGTAAACAGCAGAACAGTTCACAATAAATATTAATATTATTCATTATAATGATCATATTACATAATTTGGAAAGTCTCAGCAACAAAAAGTATCACAAACAATGACCAGCTTCCTAGAAACTCATAATTAAATCAAATTTTGAAAAATAAAACACAAAAGGAAATTGACAATGTCACTTCTGATAAACTTTATTTCTTCTTGATCTTCAATCAAAAGTAGATAGAAGTTTTAAAAGTCTCAGATCACTAATTAAATTGATATCAACTAATAATGTCAAAAAATAATGTGATTTTAAGATTAAATATTTATTGAAAAAAGCTATTATATTAAGCAATTCTCACAAGTCCCTCTGTAAAACAAATAACCTTTTCCTAATTGAATCATTTTCTAAAATTTGGTTTAAAATCCAAGCAATTAGAAAGCTAAAAAAACAAAAAACAAAAAAACCCCAACCTTATCCCTTCATTTACATGCTGTGTTTCCTTTTTCCTTCGTTGGAAAATAAATAAATCAAGATTATGAAGAATTGCCAGATGCTATCCTAGTCTCATTATGGTCCACACGTTTCAAGTACAACTGAAAACTAATATCAAGAATGATTCCTGGGATAAAGCAAACACCACAGGGGATCCATGTAATTTTGCTTACTTACTTTTTACTCTAAATCTTAGATTATTTCCAATTTTAATTTAACCAAATTATCTTAGTCCCTCTTAACACTTCTAGATTTAAAGTAATTGGCTTTATTCTGTTTTATTGATGTAAAAATAAATTTATATTTCATCATATCATTTATTTCTCTATTGAGAGGATGGAAATAGGAGGTGACTGCCACCTGCTTTGACATGTATGCAAAAGTCTAAAGATTTCTCATCTAATAAAATTTAAAGAACCATATGAAGCCTCATCAGATAGTATGCTGAACAAATGTTTACTCTAAGCCGAATGACAAATTAATCCTTCCTTTCTCGCTAATTTTGCAGTCCAGAAAGAGCACAGGAAGACAGATGCAAGGCCTCCAATATACCTAACCGGACAGGAAGCTACAGGCAAGAAGTCATTCTGAAAGAGAAGGAGAGGAGGGTTCAGTGAGACTTAAATAATCAGGGCTGTGGCGGAGATGGAGCCCAGGCACCCCACCCGAGGAGAGGCACGCAGGTGGTGACACTCGAGCCATCGGTCCTCACAGAGCAACACACTGCTCTAGGTTTCTTCCGTGCCTGGCGGTCCATGACAGCCCATGCATCTCCACCAGTCACCTTACCACATCCCTATCTGGCACCTTGTAAACTCTCTAACATCCATGATTTCACACCCCACACATTCTGAACTGGAGGATAATTCAAAAAGAGACTAAGAAGCTGGAAGTCACCCTATTAGCCCCTTAGTGTAAACACTGCTAAGCAAGCTGACAATGTACAAAGTCACAGTCAAGAAGAGTGAGTGCAGGTTTCTCTCAGCAATGCAATCATCACAGATTTGCTCCCTCATTAAGTCAATCCTGCTGCATCATGGTGGAGAAGGCGATAGCACCCCACTCCAGTACTCTTGCCCGGACAGTCCTATGGACGGAGGAGCCTGGTGGGCTGCAGTCCTTGGGGTCTCAAAGAGTTGGACATGACTAAGCGACTTCACTTTCACTTTTCACTTTCACGCCTTGGAGAAGGAAATGGCAACCCACTCCAGTGTTCCTGCCTGGAGAATCCGAGGGACGGGGAGCCTGGTGGGCTGCCGTCTATGGGGTGGCACAGAGTCGGATACGACTGAAGAGACTTAGCAGCAGCAGCTGCATCAAGGAAGACCAAGAGGGATCTCTTAGAATCTCTATAGAGGGTGAGGATAATGGATGGCAAGATACAAAGATTTGAGAGAAAAAGAAAGTATACACGAGCTTGAAAAATCAATACCTAGGAAATTAGAAAAGTGAAGAAAGTGAGTGAGGCAAAGTATAAAGGTCAAAATTTGATGTGACAAAAAATAGACAATACTTTTAGATGAGTAACTATGACTGGTTAAGTTCCCATCAGCCAAAACACCATAAAAAATATCACTTGGCTTGGGCAAAACTATCCCACAGGATCCTCAGACATCTAACCTGATAGAAAATGATTTAACCTAGACTGTCAAATAGAAGATGTGGCTTAAGAACTCTGGAAATTTCAACCAAGCAGCCTACTATACTTTAGCCTACCATATGTAAGAAAACCTACTAGACTTTTTAAACAACACACCCCCTGTAGAAAACACTACTTAACTAAAAAGTTAAAAAAAAAAAAAATGCATTTCTAATATCCCCTTGGGCTTCCCTAGCCCAGTGGAAAAGAACACACCTTCCAATGCAGGCAACCTGGGTTGATCCCTGTACTGGTAAGATCCCCTGGAAAAGGGAATGACCACCCACTCCAGTATTCTTGCCTGGGAAATGCCATGGACAGAGGAGCCTGGCAGATTACAGTCCATGGGGTCACAGAAGAGTTGGACGTGACTTAGCGACTAAACAACAACAACAACATCCTCTTAGAAAAATATTTAACCTAGTAACTAAGGATCAAATATGCAGATGACACCACCCTCATGACAGAAAGCAAAGAGGAACTAAAGAGTCTCTTGATGAAGCTGAAAGAGGAGAGTGAAAAAGCTGGCTTAAAACTCAACATTCAAAAAACTATGATCATGGCATCTGGTCCCATTACTTTATGGCAAATAGATGGGGAAACAGTGGAAACAGTGACTGATTTTATTTTGGGGGGCTCCAAAATCACTGCAGATGGTGACTGCAGCCATGAAATTAAAAGATGCTTACTCCTTGGAAAAAAGCTACGACCAACCTAGACAGCGTATTAAAAAGCAGAGACATTACTCTGCCAACAAAGGTCCGTTTAGCCAAAGTTATGGTTTTTCCAGTAATCATGTATAGATGTGAGAGTTGGACTATAAAGAGGGCTGGGCACTTAAGAATTGATGCTTTTGAACTGTGCTGTTGGAGAAGACCTTGAGAGTCCCCTGGACTGCAAGGAGATCCAACCAGTCCATTCTAAAGGAAATCAGTCCTGAATATTCATTGGAAGGACTGATGCCAAAGCTGAACCTCCAATACTTTGCCCATCTGATGCAAAGAGCTTACTCATTGGAAAAGAGCTGGGAAAGATTGATGGCAGGAAGAGAAGGAGATGACAGAGGATGAGATGGTTGGATGGCATCACTTACTCAATGGACATGAGTTTGAACAAGCTCTGGGAGTTGGTGATGGACAGGGAGGCCTGGCATGCTGCAGTCCACGCAGTCGCAAAGAGTCGGACACAACTGAGCGACTGAACAACAAGGATCGATACTCTATGTAAAACTTCTGAATGAGAGTGTTGCCATACTGAAACATGAAAGTGCTCATTTTAAATATTACATGCATAATAGCTGCTACCTGCTGAACCTCTGATGACAATTCTAAGGGCTGGAAAACTGAACTTTTTAGTTGTAAAACATCAGTACTTCTCCAAACAACTGAGTATTCTCAAAACTAACAGCTCTTTGAGGTGGTTTCATGGTCTCTGCAGCATACTGTCTTATATACAAGAACATCTTCAGACTTCGACATTTATGTAGGAGCATGAATGATACAACCAGGACCCTGCAAATTGCTTAGATTAAAAAAAAAAGAAAGAAAAAGATCCTTTTTACTTACATGTTGCCCTTCTAAAGATGATCTACTGTGTGGCACTAAGAAAGCGATGTAGAGGCTAGTCGATTGGCAAGTAAACATTCCATTTTTAGCTGGGGAGAATGCTGACTAAGCAGCATAACCTTTCATCCTTCAATGTGACCAGAAACAAAACTTTTTATGTTATTAAACTGCCGAGAATTTCCTGACGAGATTTAAATACTGGAGCAAGATTCTGAGAGCCCTCACACAATCCGTGGTTAATTATGTTTTCAATGGGCAGAAGTGGTGTAGGTACCGTCCCATCTGAAGAGGGAGAAGTACCCCGATTCTAAAAAACAAGGATGACACAAAGGACAGCGAAGACTGAAAGGTCTCCGAGTCAGCGTATAGGAATTTCCAATAATTTTCACTGCAAAATTTCTTCTTAAAAGGCAGTCATCAGGAAACTCGACTACCCTGAGTACATCAGACATAATCTGTGTTAGCAGGACATTCTTCATAAACTGCAATGAAAGCTCTGTTTATGGGTTTGTTGTTATTAACAATATTCATGACAAAGCATTCTGTTATATTCTAAGATAAACTTTGTATCCAAAAAACATACTGCCAAGATAAACAATCACAAAGCACTCTCTGTAAATACTGCAGGGGTGCGGACCAGGCACCACGCCCACTGCATCAGTAAGAATACATGTGAACCCAGAAACCAGACCCAAGGCTAACTTTGGAACCGCAGAGCACTACAAATCAGAGACCAACAACAGAGACCCTTAACAGCTTCCATTAATGCCTTTCACATGTAGTTTAAAGCAAAAATAAAAACCGCAAACAGAAAACAGAAAGTGCTGTTATGATACCATAAGCAGCAATATTCTGTGGAATAGAGTCGAACAGAAAATGCAATATGCGTAAAAAAGTCAACGTGTAGGTGAACAAGACTTTTAAAACCGAGTTTCATAAACAAGTACCGGGAACAACAACAAATTTTAAAATGACACCTAAGGTCTTCAATAGCAAATTCCCTCACAATCCAATCAGTAACAGAGGCACTGAAGTATATTTATACAGCATACAGAAGACCCGGCAATGTTCACAGGCCCCACTCTGTTTCTTTGAAATATGACTGATTTCATGTTGAGATTTCACATAAAACAACAAAATTCTGTAAAGCAATTATCCTTCAATAAAAATATAAATTAATTTTAAAAAATGAAATATATGAGATTCAAAACTAGACAACGCTAGACAAGGAAACCGGGCTTCCCTGATATTTCAGTTGCTAAACAATCCGCCTGCAATGCAGGCGACTCCGGCTCAATTCCTGGGTCGAGCAGATCCCCTGGAGAAGAGATAGGCTACTCACTCCAGTATTCTTGGGCTTCTCTAGTGGCTCAGCTGGTAAAGAATCCACCTGTAATGAAGGAGACCTGGGTTGGATCCCTGGGTTGGGGAGATTCCCCTAGAGAAAGGAAAGGCTACCAACTCCAGTATTCTGGCCTCGAGAATTCCATGGACTATCCATGGGGTCACAAAGAGTTGGACACAACTGAGAGACTTTCAGTCAGTCAGTCAGTCAGACAAGGAAACACTTTATTTACTAGGAAAATGCGCACAGTGTACATTTTGAAAACACTGGGTACAGCATGCATTTGTGAAGTATGCTGCTGCTGCTAAGTCGCTTCAGTCGTGTCCAACTCTGTGCGACCCCATAGATGGCAGCCCACCAGGCTCCCCTGTCCCTGGGATTTTCCAGGCAAGAACACTGGAGTGGGTTGCCATTTCCGTCTCCAATGCATGAAAGTGAAAAGTGAAAGTGAATTCGCTCAGTCGTGTCTGACTCTTAGCGACCCCATGGACTGCAGCCCACCAGGCTCCTCTGCCCATGGGATTTTCTAGGCAAGAGGACTGGAGTGGGGTGCCATTGCCTTCTCCATTTGTGAAGTATAGCTGAAACTAAAACAAAGGTCCAAACCACGACACACATGTAGGAAAACTTGGTGCATCAAGAGCAGCCCATTCACAGACTGTGACTGCGTGGCAACTACTCAGTTCTGAACGCCCTCCAAGACACCAAACTTCCTATACATTTGGCACCAGGAATAACATTTTGAAAATATAACTGAGATGCCTCAGCTCCTTAGACTAGCTCTGAAAAGAGCTGGTAAGTTTCACAACTACTATACGAATAATTCTTTTTTGAGAAGTACTGCATTCCAGGAGTGTAATAAAATCAGGCTTATCAAAAAAAAAGTCATCCTCAATAATCAAGAAACTGCTCCAATATGCTTGAACTGTTTTTTAGCAACACTATTTAAGACAAAACAGATGTAACATAACTGTTTAAATATACAGAACAAAAATACCATGTGAATAAAGGAAATCAGTCCTGAATATTCATTGGAAGGACTGATGCTAAAGCTGAAGCTCCAATACTTTGGCCGCCTGATGCGATGAACTGACTCATTGGAAAAGACCCTGATGCTGGGAAAGATTGAAGGCGGGAGGAGAAGGGGACGACAGAGGATGAGATGGTTGGATGGCATCACCGACTCGATGCACATGAGTTTGAGTAGGCTCTGGGAGTTGGTGATGAACAGGGAGGCCTTGCATGCTGCAGTCCATGGGGTCACAAAGAGTCAGACACGACTGAGCGACTGAACTGAAAATCCTTTTCAAGAGGTACTTGAAATGAACCACTCAGAATAGAATCATTCCTTGGGAAATAGATTCCTTCCTAAGGATGACTAGTATCAGTCCAGTGGTATCTAGAATCACCTAGTTTTAGTGCCAGAATCATCTAGGAGTTCACCTACGTGGAACTTCTGATTACAGAGAAGAGGACATGTAAGCTGTTAAGCAGGGACCTGCCCAGAGCCAGGAGTGCAGGCCCAGGTGTCCCAGCTCCGAGCCCGTGGCTCCTTCAATGCTATCATACTGTGCTGCTAGCTCATGGTTCCCAAATGTGTCTACACAGTCTACACAGCGACACACCCAAGGAACATCAGTAAACACTGATGTCTGTGCTCCACCCCAGATCTGTGATGTAAATCATCTGGGATATAGCCTGGGCTCTGAAATTTTTAAAAGATCCCTCAAGTGATTCTGATATGCAGACACGTTTGGGAACTTGTCGGATAGAACTTATCTGAGAGAAGAATTTCACTCCTGTTAAGTTCCTGCTTTCTTTTTCCTAATCAGTAATTACAGTCACATTAGTGAATATCATTTTTGGCTGCTTCCAACTGCTAACAACCTATCCCTAAGGCCTTCTAATTTCCTGTTTCTAATCCAATGCGTGCTAAAAAAAACATCTGCTAACCAAACTTGTTAAAACTGGATATAAAATATAAATAAATCTGCACTGAATGAGAACTGGGTTTCTTCATCTGTACATACTTTGCTATAGTTATTTCAGACTCTTAGATGCCTCTGTCAGGTACAGCCGCTTTGGAACATAGTTTGACAATTTCCTATAAAGTTAAATAAATGCTTACAAAACAATCCACCCACCTTACTTGTAGGTATTTACCTAAGAAAAGTGAAAATATATGTTTATACAAAGACCTGAACATGAATGTTTACAAGTTTCATTCATAACCCCACACATACACACACAAAAAACTGGAAGCAACCCAAACATCCATCAACAGGGTAATGAATAAAGAGACTATGGCCCATGCATAAAATGGAATATCACTCAGCAATGGAAAGGGGCAAACCAGGATTACACTAAGTAAAAGAAACAGAAAACCTTATGCACTGTGTGATTCCACTTATATGACATTCTGGAAAAGGTAAAACTATTGGGACAGAAATCAATCGATGGCTGCCAAGAGCTGAGGTTGGGAGGAGAGGGCAGACTGCAAAGGGGCACAAGAGAATCTGGGGGATGAAAATATCATATGCACAGACACTGCACAATGGATACACTTGTCAACATCACCAAACTACACCCCTTAAAGGGATGAGTACGAACATCAGACTTCAATAAACTTGAGTTTAAAAAAAAGCCTGTCACACCAAAGCAGAGACATTACTTTGCCGGCAAAGGTCCCTACAGTCAAAGCTATGGTTTTTCCAGCAGTCATGTATGGATGTGAGAATTAGACCATAAAGATGGCTGAGCACCAAAGAATTGATGCTTTTGAACTGTGGTGTTGTAGAAGACTCTCGAGAGTCTCTTGGACTGCAAAGGAAATCAAACAATCAATCCTAAAGGAAATCAACCTTGAATAGTCACTGGAAGGATTGATGCTGAAGCTGAAGCTCCAATACTTTGGTGACCTGATGCAAAGAGCCGACTCACTGGAAAAGACCCTGATGCTGGAAAAGATTAAAGGAGGAGGAGAAGGGGTCGACAGAAGATGAGATGATTGGATGGTATCACCAACTCGACGGACATGAGTTTAAACAAGCTTTAGGAGATGGTGAAGGACAGGGAAGCCTGGTGTGTTGCAGTTCATGGGGTCGCAAAAAGTTAGACATGACTGGGACCACCACCACCACCAAGGTTTTGATGGACCTCCAAATTTTTAAATTCTTTAAAACAGTTCTGGGGACTTCTCTGGAAGTCCAGTGGTTAAGACTCCTTGCTTCCAATGCAAAGGGTCAGGGTTTAATCCCTGGTCAGGGAACTATAATCCCACATGCTGTACAGCACGGCCAAAAAAGAAAATTCTTTCTGATACTGTGTAATCCCAGAATCTGAAGGAATCTTTTTTAGTGAAGAGAAGTGAAGTGTTAGTCGCTCAGTTATGCCTGACTCTTTGTAACCCCATGAACCGACCAGGCTCCTCTGTCCATGGGATTCTCCAGGCAAGGATACTGGAGTGGGTTGCCATTTCCTTCTCCAGGGGATCTTCCTGACCCAGGGATCAAACCCGGGTCTTCTGCACTCAGTTGTTCAATCTATGTTTGAACATCTTCAATGACAGGTAACTCACTATCTCTCTGGTTGGTTCATTTCCCCTCTGGCAGCTCTGTTAGTATGTCTTTTTATTTACATATATGCCGGGGGTTGGGGGGTGGGGGTGTGGCTCAGTCATGGACTCTAGCCCACCAGGTTCCTCTGTCCATGGGATTCTCTGGGCAAGCATACTGGAGTGGGTTGTCAGTTCCTTCTCCAAGGGATCTTTCTGACCCAGGAACTGAACTTGGATTTCCCACATTGTAGGCAGATTATTTACCATCTGGGCCACCAGGGAAGCCCCATTTATCTATATAAGTACATCTATAACTATGCATACATACATATGTACACATATATGTAAACTGTATGGAGAGAGGTGGACATACCACACACACACACACACACATTTCTGTAGCTTCTATTCATTGCTCCTTGTTTGTGCTTTCCTTCAGGGGAATGAGTTAATGACCCAGTCACATCATTTCTTATTCAATAATCTCTAAAAGTACTTTCTACTTATAGTTCTCAAAATTTTTCTCTTTTCCTCAAAATCTCCTGAAAATTTTAGTTATACTTCCATTTTTCAATGTCTTAAAATACATTTCATAAGTTTGACAGGTTGTATCTATTAAATGAAACAGGGTGTTTGTTTTTCCCTATCCTTCTTTTGAATCATTCTGCTATTAACTGCTAATCTGGAAATCACTTATTTTGAAACTGCTTTTTCAAAAGCTTATAAACACTCTACGTGTTTCAAAGCAAAGACCTACAAAGATACTGACCACGTAGAACAACATACCAAAGTATGAACTCACACTAATATAATTTTTAAAATGCTAAAATCATTAAAATTTGTTCCCTTCAAGGACTTGGAGCCACAAGGACAACAATGTCAGTCCAGATATACAGACACACTGGAAAAAGACAGCTGAAGAAATAGACATTTCTCCAAAGAAGACATACAGATGGCTAACAAACACATGAAAAGAT
This sequence comes from Bos indicus, assembly GCF_029378745.1. NCBI lineage: Eukaryota > Metazoa > Chordata > Mammalia > Artiodactyla > Bovidae > Bos > Bos indicus. Next base: position 102,021,246 of record NC_091766.1, on the reverse strand, counting down.
GCTCAACATCACTCATTATCAGAGAAATGCAAATCAAAACCACTATGAGATACCATTTCACACCAGTCAGAATGGCTGCGATCCAAAAGTCTACAAATAATAAATGCTGGAGAGGGTGTGGAGAAAAGGGAACCCTCTTACACTGTTGGTGGGAATGCAAACTAGTACAGCCACTATGGAGAACAGTGTGGAGATTCCTTAAAAAACTGGAAATAGAACTGCCTTATGATCCAGCAATCCCACTGCTGGGCATACACACTGAGGAAACCAGAAGGGAAAGAGACACGTGTACCCCAATGTTCATCGCAGCACTGTTTATAATAGCCAGGACATGGAAGCAACCTAGATGTCCATCAGCAGATGAATGGATAAGAAAGCTGTGGTACATATACACAATGGAGTATTACTCAGCCATTAAAAAGAATACATTTGAATCAGTTCTAATGAGGTGGATGAAACTGGAGCCTATTATACAGAGTGAAGTAAGCCAGAAGGAAAAACACCAATACAGTATACTAACGCATATATATGGAATTTAGAAAGATGGTAACGATAACCCTGTATACGAGACAGCAAAAGAGACACTGATGTATAGAACAGGCTTATGGACTCTGTGGGAGAGGGAGAGGGTGGGAAGATTTGGGAGAATGGCATTGAAACATGTGAAATGTCATGTATGAAACGAGATGCCAGTCCAGGTTCAATGCACGATGCTGGATGCTTGGGGCTGGTGCACTGGGACGACCCAGAGGGATGGTATGGGGAGGGAGGAGGGAGGAGGGTTCAGGATGGGGAACACATGAGAAATAAAGGAATATAAAAAAAAAAAAAAGAAAGAAAGACAACAGCACTGCCTGTCTTTAACAGTTTAAATTCCGGGTGCGATAAAAGGAACGTCAAACACGCGGTGAACTTGGGAACAAGCACCTGAAAATGGCATTCCTTTCGGTCACTGTTGGCCATTCTTTACACACAGTGACACTGAACCAAACTTTCTGCAAGCTATCTCACCAATCTTTGGAGATTAACATTTTTTAAAGCTTTCCTGAAATCAGAGCAACTACCTCTTAACTACTATATTTCAAAATGTTACTCTACAAAACCTCCTTTATAAGAATAAAAAAAGGAAAATCTACTTGATCAAAATGTCAGACATCTCAAATATAATAACATTAGCATTTCGTAATAATAATTTCAGTTCTCACCATTGAAAATTTCAAACCTATATAGTATACACATTTATAACAATATACTGACATTTCATATTCATCTGGTTTATACAGTCTTTAAAACACAGTATAATATTATGTTCATACAACTGGTTAACAAACAGAAAAAGCAAAATATAACTCACCAGCCTAAATCCCAGAAGATGTCACTGTACAATTTCCAGTGAGTCCCAAGGGAACACAGGCATAATAATTTTTCTGCTCTACTCCAGATACTAAACATGAAATATAAAAATAAACCTTTAATTTAACAAGTAACACAACTTATATAGCAATTATAACAATTCTAACTGCAAAACAGGATGAAACAAGCAGGAGGTACCAATACCAGGTACAAGGTACATAGAACAGAATATTAACTTCAAGTTTGTTCAGCTAAACCTCAAACAGTGTATCACGCTTGTTCCCCTGTGTTCTGTTGCTTAAATTCTATCTGGAGACTAATAGTTGCTAAGTAGGTTAAATAAAGGGCCAAGAAAAATTAGGGGTTTAAAAGTGAGTTCCAAATCCTATTCATGTGCTCAACAGATGCACAGTATACCATGGGAAAAAATAATGCTGAGACTGGGTCAAAAGACAAGCTCCTAGGCCTTGCCTTACTATGAACTCTGCCACTTGACTTTGCATAAATAGCAATTTTTAAAATGAGGACAAGCCCATCCTTCCTCCCTCATAAAGTTATTATGTGGATGAAATGAGAGGTAGGTGAACATGTTTTGCATGGAGCAGAGCCCTTAGGAATGTGTGATATTATTATGCAATTAATTTTTGGTGTCTACTCCTTTTCCCATAAAACAGCAACAATCCTCCCTAAGACTGCTCGAGGAACATGATTGGAAGACTCATGGAAAACACTTAAAAGAAAGCAACCTGAAAAACGCTTCTTGAGAGTTATTACCGTGCTGACAAGTTTCTAACATGGTTTCTGTGCCTTTCACCTCTTATCTGGGGAGGAAATGTGTACGAAAATCTGTCTTTATCTCCTACCTCCCCAGTTAACTGGGTTAATTTCTTGAGATCAAGAAAACTCAAAAGTTTCTTCCACCTGTAAAATGTCTTTGGTTGTTGGGCTTTCTGCGGTGTTGAACTTGTTAGGAGCCCTGGTGGCTCAAATCGGCTGAAGAGATTCATTTTACCTACTTAGGTGCACAAAGCCTGAAGAAGTGGCAACAGTGCAACTTGTTGCCCAAAAACATTTGTTACTTTATTATTTTCCTTATCATCAGGGAAGAGATTGACCCAAAGGAAATGGATTATTACTGAATCAGCAAAAGTATTTACCAGAACTATCATTCTCAGAAAACAATATGGTTACCAACCTTTGGAACTTCTTTAATTTACAGACACTTTCTCTTTCATTTATTTTTTGCCATAAACTATTTTCAAACTGGATAACCAAGAAACCTAGATAATTAAGTCTGCTTCACAAATGAAGTCTCTGGTTTTAACATAAAATGAATTACAATGTAACAAAAATTGTTACCTAGTGATAATTTTTTTATTTAATACAATTACCCCAAAGAATCTCCCCCATCCTAATGTTACAAGGTTCAAATTGATTTCTTATTTAAGTAAATGGATTTTTAATGGAGAAGAGAAATTTTTAGAACTTAAAAAAAATTTTTTTTAGCACTTTCTACAAGTCAAAACCATATGCCATTTATATCACTTTAACAACTATATACTCCTATCAGGAAAATATTACCCGTTTTTAAAATATTTAATCAAGTAATAGTATTTAGGAGTCAGAGCAAAAATTCAAACCCCAATTTGTGTGGCTCCAAAGCCCACTGACATAGCTTTATATACATAATGGCTCTGTTTAGCGATAAGACCAGGTGTGTAGCTTTTTACACAATACTCGTGTTCCTGAAAAATGTGCATTAATTTCTGTAAGTGGAATCCTATTTTAAATATGTGGAGGGTTATTTTATTTAAAACCTGTATTGCCACATTTGTGACATGGTTAGAGGGAGGTAACTAATTACTAACTCTAGGGTTATTTTCAACATGAAAAATGTTAGAATTCTAAAGCATATAGAGGACAGTCTTATACAAAACCATTCTAAATCATGAACCCTTCCTCCTCGGAGCTTATATTTTTTTTAAATCAAAAATTCCGAGGCAGGAAAAAATGTATCAGTCAATATTTGCTGGTTATGTGGCTGGATGCCACATACAGAAACATATCTCCCCTTAATTTTTCAGGACTATATCTATCACAAAGTGAGACAGATTTCAGTTAGACTTTTAGAAATCTTCACTGAAAGCCCATAAATAGGTACATTAGAAAAATCAAAAACTGTTTAAATTTTAAGTAAAAATAGTTTTAGACAACAGTCTAAAATTTCAAACTTTCATATAATGTGCACCATATTTCTGGTGATAGGTTCTTCTTTTCAAGCTTTCAAATGCTTCAGAAAAATATATTTTCCAATATTTTTTCAATACCAAAAGGAAAACCAACCTAAAACTTAATTCTGGATTTGAAAGCAGAGGAGCTTTAAAGTAATTATCCAACTCTTGCACTAGAGCTGATGTGGAAGTCTAGGAAATGGTTGGTAATTTCATAGTAAACAAAGTGTAGTAACTGATTATCCCTATTAAGCCAGTGCCAAGCTAAAAATAGAATACAAACAGAGTCCAAGGAGCAACACAGGGCAAAACCAAGGTGCAGGAACTCTGTTCCATTTTTTACTCATTTCAGACTCTGCTTACTGTTTGGGGTGTAACTGCATGCTTTCCGCACAGGTGCTAAGAGGACGATGAAGATGATGAAAAAGAGGAAAAGAATCTAAAATAGAACAAGGTCAGAAACTAGTATAAGAAGATAGCTTCTTTAAGAGATTGCCTATAAGCAACTACACTCCAATAAAAAAATTTTTTTTAATTAGAAAAGAGATTACCTATAAAGGAACCTAGTAAAAATTTAACAAGGATTTTACTATCATCTCCCATTAGAAACAACTAAAAAACTATAATCCAAAAGTCCCCAAAATACAGACCTCCAAAATAACACTTTAGAATACCTTAAAATCTATAAATCTCAACACTTGCAATTGATTTTGGCCAATGGTTTGAACATGAAGCTTTGGCAAGGTATCAATGGATCCTCTCTCAAAAACAGACAGAGGGAAATGAACTCATGGGAAATTCTTACAAGATGGAATAAATACTGCATAAAAAAATGAACGGAAGTAAACAGAGCAAAGGTTAGAGTATATAAACCTTCAAGCTATAAGCAGTTGCTACAAACAGAAAGTCCTGTGACATTATCCTGTAAGCAATGAAAATAGGATAAAGTAAGCCTGGCCAAGAGCTACCCATAGGCCTCTAGGTCAAGGGTGACTAAGCAAAAGACACCCATAATATGACTGCAAATGAAGCGTCTACAAACAGAAAAGTTTGCAAATATTAACTAGCAAGTGTGTCACGTTTTCTCAGGCAAGGTGACAGATACCATCACAAGAAAAAAAGAAGCATGTTCTTCAGAAGTAGGGTTGACCATATGTCTCAGTTCAGAGCCAGTACCCTGGGATAACTATTCCCAGCACTGTCCTTTATCTGTCAAATGTGTCCCAGTTTGGTAACTATATTGTTATCCTACTCAAAAGTAATATATAACAATGGAACGACAATGAATTACAAAAGAAAGACCCTTCTGCTCACACAGTGGCTTTCCTTATAGTTCCAAAGAGTATTTCTTTGGGTGTATCCACTCAGCCATTCAACTATTCATTTACTCATTCAACAATATTTCTTGGGTCTTACTTGTCCCAGCATTGTACAGGTACTGGTGCAAGAATAAAAAGTGAAGCCTGAGACAAGAGGGGAGGACACACAAACATGGAAATATATAAATCTAATACATGTAACAATAAACTTGAATGGCATTGTAAATCTAAAGAAGGGAGTGATTTTCCCAAAAATATAAAAGCTCCAAATGGAAATTTTCAAGGCCACACAAAATTCCTACACACAGAAAAGCCACAAATCTCCGACTTCACCATAAATCTATTAACAAAATAGCAATATGAAAAATTTTAACAAAATGTAACTTCCAAAAGTCATAAGGTTGTAAATATCAAGGCCAACATATAGACCTCAAGAATTTTGGTAAATAAATCTCACAAATCATTAAAGATTACATTATGAAAAGCAAGATAAATTTTAGGCAAAGAAAACTGGCAGAGCAGAAGTCATTGGTTCTAATTCTGGCTCCCAAAACAGGAAGAAAAAAAAAGAAAATGGAAGCAGGCAGTTCCCTCAGAGTGGCTATGTGAAGAGAGATCAATAATGAACAAGGACTTGGCCAAAAAAAAGAGCAACTTTTAAAAATTCTATTCAAACTAATGAAAATATTTTGCTACCAATGGTCTCAAAAATTAATAATAAAAAAGATGACTAAAACATCTCTCAAGTAACAAAACACTGAGCAGAAATAAAATGGTTTAACTGCCTAAGCACAATACTCACAATGAAAGTAAAATGCTTAGCTATACCTATATGCTCATCTTAAAAGGTTACTTTAAAATAATCTTTCTTTTCTATTTGCAACTTATAAAAACTAAATCATCAATCATTTTTAAGAAGAGTTGTTATAGTAGGGTGTGACTTTTCTGAAACCATCCTTGACCTTACAAACAAATCATTAACCACACAAAACTAGACAACCCATAATTGGTTCAGAAAGAAAAATATGTGTTTCTCTTTCTAATATCAGTTCTTTTAATAGCAAATTCCTTCAAAGGCAGCATTCATTTTCATTTTATTTCTACTAGTAGAAATTAAAACTAGATTACCAGTGTCTTATCATTATGTGAAATCATCTTTCTACTTTTAGAATTGTTTCACTACAAATATGACTGACAGTAACCGAACCATAGGTCTACATGCAGTCTTTACAAGAAATTTCCCCTTCAGGAAACACAACTGAATTGGGACAGGTGTACACTGTGGAACTGCCTGACGTTCCAAATAAAAGCTTAAAACCAAGAACTTATTTTGATAGGAATGTGAGGAAATCAGAGCTTTCTCTGGAGGAAAAGCCGATTTCCCCCCAGAGAATATAAATCAGGAAGGAAAAAAAAAAAAAAATCCCGTATGTAACGTTGTGTTACTCCCACGACACTAAATACTTTTAAGGGTTAATGTGCCCACTAGCTCTTCAAAGTATACAAAATGATACACAGAAAGTAAACAAAATCACTGACCATTATATAAGGTCAATAAACACCTTCTAGCTTACATCTTGGAACAGTTACTACTTAACAGTCTCATTTACACTTAAATAACCTAAAACGCAGGCAGAAGCATATTCTAAACAGCAGTTCTCATCAAAGCAAGAGGTCTTTGGGCTTGTTAATCCTTGTATTATGCCCTGGTCATTTTATTGAGTTTATAATGCATACACAGTTACATAATGAAAACACTGAGAAATCTGTCAAATATTCATTAAGTGTAATTGCGTAAGCATAAATTACGATCTTGAATTAAGAAAGTACCAAAAAGCTTCACCATAATAACCAATACTGTATTTTGAAACGACTGGGAAAATAAACTTGGGGAAGAGGTCATTTCTATTTCCCTAGCGTCCAATCTGCTCCACAGGGTTAAAAAAATAAATAAATAAGGCAACTTACAACTCTAAACTGCAGTGTGGCTATCTGAGAAAAACAATACAAAATGAAGGGTCTAGAAACGTCAGACACGTTGTGCAAGAAACTGCTCTTTCGGCTACGAGTAGCAAGCACACGATAAAATGCCTGCATTCTTCCTCTTTCCTCGAATGATGAGAAAGTTCCCAGCCCCAGTTCTACCTGAGCGCCCCAGTCGGACCACAGACACAACTCGAGCATCTCGGCTCGACAGAAACCAATCGGTAAACTACCCGGGTGCCAACCGGCGCGGCTGGAGCAGCACCGAGACCCTGAGGATGCGGAACACCTGCAAGGGGCCGGGCCGGCGGCCCTCGTCCCCGCCGCGCTCCCCATCTCCTCCCTGGCAGAGACGCGCAGATTCCACCACTAGAGAGTTTGGCAGCTTCACAATGGGGCCCGCCTCCTCGAGGTCTGACCGCCGCCCGCCCGGGAAGCCCTTCCCTCCGCTTCCCGCCGGGCCCAAAGGCGACAGGTGGGGCGAGGGCAGCGATGCCCAGCGCCGTCTGCCGCGTGCACCCCCCGCCGTCCCGGCTCCCGGGCGGCCTCGCCACCTCGCGCCCCCTCAGACCGCCGAACGGGCGAGGCGGGCAGGCGAGATAAGGCCGCCCCGGCTCGCCCCGAGGCGCTATCTGGCCCGGGCAGTCGCACCCGGCGCGCGGCCCGGGCGAGCGGCCAGAGGTGCGGCAGGCCCGGGAAGGGCGCCGCTTCTCCCCGGGCCCGCACGGCGGCGGCGCCCACCGCCCCTCGCACCTCCCCGCGGGCGCACGCCGCGCGCACCCGGACGCACGCCGCCGCCGCGCCCTCCTCACACGCGCGGCGCCCTCGCCGCGGCGCCGACCCCACCCCGGGCCCAGGAACGGCGAGCTCCCGGCACCCCGCCGGGGCCCCGCGCCCCGCACAGCAGCCCCCAGGCCCCTGCCCCGGGGCGCCGGGGAGCGGGGAGGGGACCCGACCGCCGAGGACAGGGCGGCGCCCACCGCGGAGGCCGCCCGACCCCGCGCTCCTCGGCGCCCGGCCCCGGGCACGAGGCGGAAGGAAGGGGGCGGCGCCGCCGCCGGGCGCTGAGGAGCCAGGGCTGAGGCAGCCTCCCCCGCCGTCACCCACCCGTCCCCACCGCTCCCTTTGCCGCAGCACAAAAGGCTGCAGGAGGAGGCGCCGGCCCCGCGCAACCTACCAGCGGCCCCAGCTCCGCGGTCTCCGTCGTGCCCCGGGCCGCGGAGACCGAGAGGCGGGCGGCACAGGCGCGGGCTGCGGCGCTGAGGCGGCCGGTTCGAGCCTGCCGGTGCCCTCTCCGCGCTCCCGGCGCGCTCGGCGCCAGCTGCCGCCCGGCGCAGTCCCCGCCTCCTCCCCGCCGCCGCCGCCGCCTTCCCGCCCTCCTCCCTCAGGCCGCAGAGGCGCAGCCCCGTCAGCGCCGAGCCCGCCTCCCGCGCCCGGCTCACACGCCCTGAGGAAGGGCGGACCCGGGCGAGAAAGGCGCTGAGGCGCTCGTGGCGGGGTGGGGGGCGCGGCTGAGGGGATGCGGGGTCTGAGGGGAGGTTGAGGGGGCGGCTGAAGGGGTCTGAGAGGGGGAGGGGGCTAAGGGGAGGTTGAGGGGGCGGCTGAAGGGGTCTGAGAGGGGGAGGGGGCTAAGGGGAGGTTGAGGGGGCGGCTGAGGAGCGGTGGGAGGCGGCTGAGGGGGTCTGAGAGGGGGCGGGGGGCTCAGGGGGGCGGGAGACGGCTGAGGGGGTCTAAGGGGGAGGGGACTCAGGGGGAGGGGACGGCTGAGGTGGGGAGGGGGCTGAGGGGAGGCTGAGAAGGGGAGGGGCGAGGGGGGCAGCTGAGGGAGTCTAAGGGGGAGGGGGGCTCAAAGGGGTCGAGGGGCGGCCGAGGGGGTCTGGGAGGGGGGCTCAGGGGGGCGGGGGTGCTGCTGAGGGGGTCTAAGAGGGGGAGGGGGCGGCTGAGGGGGTGTCCTCACACCCCCTGCCCGGTCCAGACCCGGCAAGAGGATGCAAGAGCTCCCCCCTCGCAGGCCTGGCGAGGCGCAAGTCGCCCCACTTTAGGCGGTGTTCGTTCTGAGTCTCCGCCTTGAGGACGCGGCACTGAGCAGAGCTCGAGAAGAACTAGGAGAAACCCGTGGAACCACAGACTATAGGGTCAGCCTGGGAAAAATGCTGACTATCTGGCGAATGTGGGAAGGAGGGGCAAATTCAGATTCTCATTTGATGAGCCGCTCTTCACATCTTCAGGCTTGATGTGCTCCATGCTTGTAATAAATGCTCTCCTGTGATCCTTCTGTCCTATTCCCGAGGCATGTGCATCTTCTCTATCAAACTGGTTAATAGACTAAGAGATAAGAGTAGTTGCTGACATTCATTTGGCTCTCACTACGTGCCAGGCCTTTTTGCATGCATTTTCTGATTGAGAGTCCACAACAATTCTGTAAGAGAAGTGACCAATTATGAGCTGCATTTTAAAGATGTAGAAAATGTAAGTAACTTTCTCAAGGTCACACACACAAGAGTTCGTTGCAGAGCTGGGTTTGAACCCAAGCCGTAGAACCCGAGAATTGTTTGTAAGTGGTGCTAAATTGCGTTTCGGTCTCAATCCAAGAGAGCTTGTTGTCGTTTTTGTTTTCTTATTTCCACCCCCCCCCCAACAAAATGTCTTATCTGAACATAAAAAGCATAATCTTGGTGTAAATTAATACAAACTTAAACAAATGTTGATTCTAACTTGTTCCAAAATCTGTATGTGCCCCTGGAATGATAAAGACAAATCTGAAAACCCTTATTTCAACAGTAATGTCTGCAGCTAGAGCCCTCCAGCTCTAGCTGGCTGCTCAGCTAGAAGACATTTTATACTACCTTGCCTGAGCTGGTGCTAAGTCACTTCAGTTGGGTCCGACTCTGTGCGACCCTAAGGACTGTAACTTGCCAGGCTCCTCTGTCCATGAGATTGTCCAGGCAAGAATACTGGAGGGGGTTGCCATGCTCTCCAAGGGATCTTCTGGACCCAGGGATCAAACCCTGACGTCTTTCATTTCCTGCATTGGGAGGTGGGATCTTTACCACTAGTGCCACCTGGGAAGCCCTTATACTAGTTTATGTGCCCTAAAATACGTATGGGAAGATCATAGAACAATTTTAGGAAAACATAAATTTCTTTCTTTCTGATACAAATTATGTATAATTTCTCAAATACAGAACCTGGCATGACATAACATGCATTGAATAAACAAATGAATGGACATTTCTTTCATCAGTACTTTAGGAGAATACCAAAAATTATTTCAGATTATAATATTTGACACAGTTGTGTATTGTTTCCATGATCATTCTCATAAAATCACCTCCAAAACATAGTATATTTTATATTCAGAAACTTACTTTCATTTTGTTCTGTCTGAAATCTTGTAACCTTTGCAGAAGAATGCCTTGTTCTTGCCCTTTGCTCTGAAAGGTTGGCAATGTTCTTTGGCCAGAGCGGTGAAGTTCTGATTTGCCCTTAAATTTATTAGGCTCAAGGCCAGCCCGCATTAGAGGGCGTGGTGTCCACATTGCCTCCCTTCCTGGCGGCACTTCGTTCTCCCACCCTAGCCCTGGCTCTTCACTCAATCGAAACTTCAGTCGGCTCTTGAGTGTCACACACCCAGTAAACCAATTCACCAGGCAGTTAAAGGCTGATCATAGCTTTTTATGTGTGGCTCCTTGTTGATGTGGGCTTCCCAGGGGGCACAGTGGTAAAGAATACGCCTGCCAATGCTGGAGACGCAGGATCCCTGAGTTGGGAAGATCCTCTCCAGTATTCTTGCCTGGAAAATTCCATGGACAAAGGAGTCTGGCAGGCTACAGCCCATAGGGTCACAGTCAGTCAGACAGAACTGAGCACGCAGGCATGCACTCATTGATGTGTCTGTGGCACCTAAGACTGTGGCTGGGTACTGTCTTAATTCAGATCAATTGTGGCTTGCGAGGGCTGTGGCTGAAGGGGGGATCTGAGGTGGGAGTAATGCTCAGAGCTTTTCTATGTTCTATGACGATCTATTCAATCTATAAAGAAAAATGAGATGCTAATAAAAAATTAGGTGCAAATGAAGATGGACCTTGTGTTCTGAAAGGCCTTCTGAAGCTGCGGGGTCAGACACTCCATCTAGAATGCCCGTTTTGTAAGTTATATCTTTGCCTCAAGGCACCTTCCCAAAAAATTACTTTAAAATGATGGTTGTCAAGAATTCCCTGGCTGGTCCAGTGGTTAGGACTCCCCAGGTTCGATCCCTAGTCCAGGAACTAAGATTCAATTAGGTACAGGGTGAGACAGGGAAAAAAAAATGATGGTTATCTGGGAAGGAGTATGCTGCTGCTGCTGCTGCTAAGTCGCTTCAGTTGTGTCCGACTCTGTGCCACCCCAGAGACGGCAGCCCACCAGGCTTCCCCATCCCTGGGATTCTCCAGGCAAGAACACTGGAGTGGGTTGCCATTTCCTTCTCCAATGGGAAGGAGTATACATTGGTGTAAATAGCATTGCCTAGCAAACAGTCAGTTTGAGAGATCAGGAGAGGTAGATTTGATAACAGCACAGTGGATATAACGCAGAGACTGCAAAGCCAGGTGCGCAAGAAATGCCACATCGCCACCTTGTTTCAGGCAGAAGCTCGAAGGGAAAATAGAGGCGACCAGATTTTTACAAAGACCACTGATGGAAGAATTCAAGATGCTGAAGGTGGTTAATGAGGTAGTTCAGAAATTAGCAACTGCAGCCCTTAATTGGAGAAACAAAGGGAGAGGCAGGGTTATGGAGCCCAGAGGCCACCCTGGTGGACAGTCAATGTTCTGGACCCTGGATGTGCTATTGAGCTATAGTACAGTACTATCTAGTACTCTACTGTAAATTAGCGATGGGGAAAACTGGGTGAGGCGCATATTGATCCCTCTGTATCCTCTCCTATAACTGCATGTGAACACATAATCATCTCAAAATAATATGTTTTTAAAACCTAAAGGAGTTTAAAAGCAACACATCTGCATATTTAGAACATATCTCTAGAAGCATAGCCAGGAAGTGAAAAACATTAGTTGCCCCTAGGAAGGAAAAGCTGATGGCTGGGGAACAGAGGTAGGAAGTCAACTTTTTCCTATATATATATTTTTGTATATTTTGAATTTTGACATGCAAAATTAATGCCTAGTCAAAAAATAAAATTTCAGATATCAGTTTTTAAATTCCTCCATCAAAACTTGATGCTTTGGAATGTTAACCGACATTACACTGTTACTTTCTATTCAGAAATTACATAAAGGGGCTTTTTTTTTTAACCTTTCTAATCATTAACCTACTATAGTATTCAAGGACCTACTATATAACACATGGAACTCTGATCAGTGTTATGTGGTAGCCTGGATGGGAGAGGAGTTTGGGGCAGGACCGATATATGTAAGGCTAAGTCCTTTCACTGTTCACCTGGCACTATTACAACATTGTTAACTGCCTATATCCCAATGCAAAATAAAAAGTTAAAAAAAAAAAAAGCCCACTATATTACTGCAATTTCTCATTATTCCCAAATAGCCAAAAGCCTTCTTTTTTAATTACAAAGATTCACTTTTGTATAGGCAATCTTTTCCAGAATAAAAAGAATCTATGGAAAAATCCTTTTTCCTATTTGTTACAACAGCTGTGAACTATATTTACATTTATGGGTCAATTGACATCCTACCTTGTCAACGAATTACTTTACAAGATTCAATGTGATAAAATCAAGATAGCCTGGAGTTTGAAATCATATAGTCCAGGCTTTCTAGTCATGTGACCTTGTTAAAATTATTTAACCTGTATTTGTTCCCTCAGCTAGAAAACAAGCATAATAATATCCATTTTTTCCAGGTTGCTTTTGAGTATTTTGAGTATTCATGTAACCTATCAGATCAGATCAGTCGCTCAGTCGTGTCCGACTCTTTGCGACCTCATGAATCGCAGCACGTCAGGCCTCCCTGTCTATCACCAACTCCGGGAGTTCCCTCAGACTCGCGTCCATCAAGTCAGTGATGCCATCCAGCCATCTCATCCTCTGTCGTCCTCTTCTCTTCTTGCCCCCAATCCCTCCCAGCATCAGAGTCTTTTCCAATGAGTCAACTCTTTGCATGAGGTGGCCAAAGTACTGGAGTTTCAGCTTTAGCATCATTCCTTCCAAAGAAATCCCAGGACTGATCTCCTTCAGAATGGACTGGTTGGATCTCCTTTGCAGTCCTAGGGACTCTCAAGAGCCTTCTCCAACACCACAGTTCAAAAGCATCAATTCTTCGGTGCTCAGCCTTCTTTACAGTCCAACTCTCACATCCATACATGACCACAGGAAAAACCATAGCCTTGACTAGACGGACCTTTGTTGGCAAAGTAATGTCTCTGCTTTTTAATATGCTATCTAGGTTGGTCATAACTTTCCTTCCAAGGAGGAAGCATCTTTTAATTTCATGGCTGCAGTCACCATCTACAGTGATTTTGGAGCCCAGAAAAATAAAGTCTGACACTGTTTCCACTGTTTCCCCATCTATTTCCCATGAAGCGATGGGACCAGATGCCATGATCTTCGTTTTCTGAATGTTGAGCTTTAAGCCAACTTTTTCACTCTCCACTTTCACTTTCATCAGGAGGCTTTTTAGTTCCTCTTCACTTTCTGCCATAAGGATGGTGTCATCTGCATATCTGAGGTTATTGATATTTCTCCTGGAAATCTTGACTCCAGCTTGTGCTTCCTCCAGTCCAGCGTTTCTCATGATGTACTCTGCATATAAGTTAAATAAACAGGGTGACAATATACAGCCTTGACGAACTCCTTTTCCTATTTGGAACCAGTCTGTTGTTCCATGTCCAGTTCTAACTGTTGCTTCCTGACCTGAATACAAATTTCTCAAGAGGCAGGTCAGGTGGTCTGGTATTCCCATCTCTTTCAGAATTTTCCACAGTTTATTGTGGACGTCAAAGGTTTTGGCATAGTCAGTAAAGCAGAAATAGATGCTTTTCTGGAACCCTCTTGCTTTTTCCATGATCCAGTGGATGTTGGCAATTTGATCTCTGGTTCCTCTGCCTTTTCTAAAACCAGCTTGAACATCAGGAAGTTCATGGTTCACATATTGCTGAAGCCTGGCTTGGAGAATTTTGAGCATTACTTTACTAGTGTGTGCTGCTGCTGCTGCTGCTGCTAAGTCGCTTCAGTCGTGTCCGACTCTGTGGGACCCCATAGACGGCAGCCCATCAGGCTCCCCCATCCCTGGGATTCTCTAGGCAAGAACACTGGAGTGGGTCACCATTTCCTTCTCCATTGCATGAAAGTGAAAAGTTAAAGTGAAGTTGCTCAGTCATGTCCGACTCTTAGCAACCCCATGGGCTGCAACCTACCAGGCTCCTCCATCCATGGGATTTTCCAGGCAAGAGTACTAGAGTGGGGTGCCATTGCCTTCTCCGTACTAGCCTGTGAAGATGAGTGCAATTGTGTGGTAGTTTGAGCATTTTTTGGCATTGCCTTTCTTTGGGATTGGAATGAAAACTGACCTTTTCCAGTCCTGTGGCCACTGCTGAGTTTTCCAAATTTGCTGGCATATTGAGTGCAGCACTTTCACAGCATCATCTTTCAGGATTTGGAATAGCTCAACTGGAATTCCATCACCTCCACTAGCTTTATTCATAGTGATGCTTTCTAAGGCCCACTTGACTCCACATTCCAGGATGTCTGGCTCTAGGTCAGTGATCACACCATCGTGATTATCTGGGTCATGAAGATATTTTCTGTACAATTCTTCTGTGTATTCTTGCCACCTCTTCTTAATATCTTCTGCTTCTGTTAGGTCCATACCATTTCTGTCCTTTATCGAGCCCATCTTTGCATGAAATGTTCCTTTGGTATCTCTGATTTTCTTGAAGAGATCCCTAGTCTTTCCCATTCTGTTGTTTTCCTCTATTTCTTTGCATTGATCGCTGAAGAAGGCTTTCTTATCTCTTCTTGCTATTGTTTGGAACTCTGCATTCAGATGCTTATATCTTTCCTTTTCTCCTTTGCTTTTCGCTTCTCTTCTTTTCACATATAACCTATATACAGTACCTAATACAGGGTAGTGACTCAGGGCTATAATTCCTGAAAGCAAAAAGCTTAGTTGCAAAGAAACAGAGACCCACCAAAATAACTAAGGGTGGGAACATTTTATGGACACATATCTCAGAAGATAAGGCCAGGAAACAAAAAGTATAGCCAGCCTTGTGGAAGCTTAAAAGTTACAGGAGCTTAGAAGTCTTTTCTTTCTATCAGAGGCTTCATTATCTGTGTCTTTGTTACATTCAACTTCTCCTCCAAGAACAACACTGGGGGTGAGGGTCTCCTTCAATAAGGAAGCAGCAGGTACTACGGAAGTCTGTGGAAGGGGCACCTAAGCTCACCTTGTTGAAGCCGCTGTTTCAGTAACAACGTAACAGCGCTCATCTTACAGTGAAAGGATGTCTTTAGAATAGAGACGGGAGGTTAAGATCACATTTTTCTCTTATGTGACAGATTCATATTGTTTTCTGTAGATCCTCATGCTTCTGTTTATAGTCATTTCTGACTCTTTTACAGAAAAGTTTTCACCCGTATCTATAAACATACAGTTTGCTTGAGCACAAGATTTAAAGCCACTGTTCTCTGACATCTCCACCAAATCCATCTCCCCCTTTTTGTTTGGTTTGCCTTGCATTATGGCATTCAACCCATCATTTAATTATCATCTTTAGCTTCTGCTTCCACCTCTAAAATGTAAGCTCCATGAAGGTGAAAGTGAAAGTGTTAGTCTCTCAGTTGTGTCTGACTCTTTGTGACCCCATGGACTGTAACCCACCAGGCTCCTCTGTCCATGGAATTCTCCAGGCAAGAATACTGGAGTGGGTTGCATGCCCTCCTCCAGGGGATCTTCGGGAGACCGAACCCAGGTCTCCGTATTGCAGGCAGATTCTTTACCATCTGAGCCATAGATATTTTTATTTGTTTTATTTACTGCTCTATTTCCTAGCGCTTTAAATGTTCCTGGCACATATTAAGCACCTGATAAATATTAGTTGAGTGGAAAAATGAATCCCCCCATGTCTTACTCACTGTAAAACAGAGCCTTCCATGTTGTTTTAGATATACCTCAGTCTTTCAGATATCTTACAATGTATTACATTAACTCTAGATTTATTCTCAAATTTCCTTTCAGAGATGTTCCTCTGAAGTCTTCAGCCTTTCATTTAGTCATTAACTCAGTTTGTCCAATGAAAAAAAATCACTTCTACATCTTTGGATTACAAATTACTCCTTTTTCCAGTTTAATGACCGTGCAGTGATTAGGCCTTGGAGTCTCAAATCCAAATCCAGTCTTCACTTTTCCCTGTGATGCCTCTGCAGACATTTCTGCTTTGCCAGTGAGCTCAGCCAGGACGTTCTGCTGAAGTCCTCTTGATACTGTTCCAGATCAAATATGTCATTGAGAATATATCATTGAAGATGACTTCATTTTCTGGATTACTCTCCTAGAGGAGGGAGATGGAAACCAGAGTCAAACAAATCCCTGTAGGGGTGGACAATAAGAGTTTTACTAAAAAGGAGAGGGGTGCATGCTGAAGGTAAAGAAAAAGAAGGTGGGAGAGCAAGACAGGACTGGTGTGTGCCCTTAAGTGACCCCTTGTGAAGGGGATGAATTTGTCTTTTTCCTTCCTTTGCACTAGGGAAACAGACATATGTAGGATATGATATTCAAAGGTTTTTTCCTCTGTTGTAATTAATTTTCTTTAATTACCCCCAATTCTTCAGGGAAAACTGTTTCACCCATACAGCCTTGACTGCTGGTGCTCTGGGAGAATTAGACTACTCGATACTAAGACAAGGTGTGGAATATAAAAATCGGAGGAGATTTCCACATAGATCACACTGGGTAGACACAAAGTACCCCTACTCATGACAGGAAAATCACCCCTGGGACGTCCCTGGTGATCCAGTGACTACGACTCTGTTTCCACTGCAGGGGACACAGGTTTGATCCCTGGCCAGGGAACTAAGATCACGCAAGTCCCAAGGCACAGCTAAAAAAAAAAAAAAAAACACCACCAACAACAAAAAACCTTAATAAAAGCAACCTGAGTTCCCACACCTTGCCTCTCCACTTTTTAATCTTGGGGCTTTCTTTCATTACAAGTAAACTTCTAATGTCAGAGAATTGTCAGATGTGTAGTCAGGTAACCAAATAAGACAGCAAATCAATCTGAGCCCATTTTAACAGGTTAATTCCTATTAAATCGGCAGAGTAGCACTGGTAATGAGTTGCATCTACGCAAGCGTCCACCTTAATTGAGAATGGCACCCACAGAGTCGCAATTCCGTAAGACATTAAGCTGGTGTGCATCAAATCAAATTTGTGAATATATAAGTGACTATTTCTTTATGTTTCTGTATTTCCATATTGTTTTCATAGGCACATGTGTTAGATGAGTTTTTGAAATGTTGGAGGTAAAGAATACATTTTTAAGACACACCTTTTACAATAAGTTTGCAGTTGCCATTTTGAAGTTCCTACAATAACAAGTAACACTTCACATGCACTTAAGATCCCTGGTGGCTCAGACAGTAAAGAATCTGCCTGCAATGTGGGAGACCCAGGTTCATCCCCGAGGGGAAGATCCCCTGGAGAAGGGAATGGCTATCCACTCTAGTATTTCTTGCCTGGGGAATCCCATGCACAGAGGAAACTGGTGGACTACAGTCCACGGGGTTGCAAAGAGTCTGACACAACTGAGAGATTTTCACTTTCACTAACATTCACTACCCAAAGTATTCAGTCCCAACTGACAATACAATTTGCATGTACTGAGTTCTTAGGTCAAACTATGGTCAAAAGGACAGTCAAATCACAGAACTTTCATATACTCATTTCAATAATAGTACAGATTTGTTAAGATGGTGCAGATGGTGACTGCAGCCATGAAATTAAACCACGCTTCCTCCTTGGAAGGAAAGTTATGACCAACCTAGAAAGCATGTTAAAAAACAGAGATATTACTTTACCAACAAAGGTCCATCTAGTCAAAGCTATGCTTTTTCCAGTAGTCGTGTATGGATGTGAGAGTTGGACTATAAAGAGAGCTGAGCACTGAAGATTTGATGCTTTCGAATTGTGGTTTTGGAGAAGACTCTTGAGAGTCCCTTGGACTGCAAGGAGACCCAACCAGTCCATCCTAAAGGAAATCAGTCCTGGGTGTTCATTGGAAGAACTGATGTTGAAGCTGAAGCTCCAATACTTTGGCCACCTGATGGGAAGAGTAGACTCATTGGAAAAGACTCTGATGCTGGGAAAGATTGAGGGAAGGAGGAGAAGGGGACAACAGAGGATGAGATGGTTGGATGGCATCACCAATTCGATGAATATGAATTTGAGTAAACTCCGGGAGTTGGTGATGGACAGGGAGGCCTGGTGTGCTGCAGTCCATGGGATCACAAAGAGCAGACATGACTGAGCGACTGAACTGAACTGAAGTGAACAGATGTGTTAATGTGTGCCAAACAAGGCATTATCATTTCTTAGACTTCTTTTAACTCTGAGGAGATTTTAGTATTGAAGTTATCATTCTGCCTAAGTATTCAGCAGAATTCATGAATAGAAGACTCCCAGAGACAGAATAGTATAGACCTAAATGTTCATAATCTCAGTGACACTACTTTTTCCATTTATAAAAAAAGATTGGCTTATTACAAGACTGGCCTCCCCTTCAGTTGTGTGTGACACAGGCTTTGAAAGGTTACTGCAAGGTATATAGCTATGGAGGATAAACTGGGATTCAAAAAGTATTGTGCAGTTTCTTTTTCTCTCAGACTATGGTGCTGTTGGTGATTTTCCAACTATCAAGATCAACTTACCCACTTCCTGGAAAAAATCACTACCCAAAGTCACATGAGATGAATTTGTAGTAGAAAGTCTACTTAATCACTTTTGAAGGGAAATATTTTTTCCTAGCAGAGAAAACCAATTTGAGATTTGAAACCTGCTTATTTAGGACTGGAGTAAGAAGTGCACATACCACCATAGGTTTAGATAGGTTATCAAGGTCGTCTTGTTGGCCTATTTAGGCCTCTGTCCAGGGAAACCCTGAAGACAAGAGCCTTAGAGTCCGTTTCTTCAAGCTACCCTTTCTGTTCTTTGAACATCTAACTACTTACTGGAAAAAGACCCCTGGCTGTCTTACAGAGATTCTCCCTGTATTCACCTCTTCTATAACATCTGACAGCTTCTAGTCTTTCAAGGAAGTGGTACATATACTGCAATCAATTCAGTGACTTTAATCAACATGTTATCACATGAAGTACTATTAGCAAATGGTAGCATGACTGTGACTTCCTTATAAGGCACTGTGATTTCTGCTCTATCACTTTATTGATTATTTTTGAAACATAAACCCATCCTCGTGACTCATTGGCCAGAAATCATAAATCTGCACTTTGGTTCCTGTGGTACTTAGCAACCTGGCCATCTCAGAGACACTACGCTTTTAACTGTATCACAGTCATCAGGCAAATGAAGGCCTTTGTTTCTCAGTGCTAAATCATCAGAGTTGGAAAGAGCTGGTTTTTAAAATCACAGTGTGTGTGCTGAAGGTTGGTCCTTAGCTCAGACCTGGGGTGTGTTTGTGTATGTCTGTGAAGTCAGTAAGAGAATGAGGGAGAAACATTCCTACATTCCTGGAGGAGTTGCTGATCATTCTTTATTCCCTAAAACCCAGCTTACCTTCTGTGAGGTAGTATATCTCTGTATCACATTTTCCCCCCTTGCTTTTCCATGGTTGCGTATCCTGGACTAGAAATGTTCTTTGTTCCCACACCCTGAGAACATATCTGTGACACATAGTCAATATCTTCATGGTCCAGAATTTCTGCTTTCTCAAATCCCCCAGCTCCCAGGACATTCAGCAAAGGACAACCCAGTGTCTAACAACTGCTCACCGATCCTTGAGGCCTTGCAGAAGTCAGGGGCTATAGCTTTTTTTTTTCCTCTCTTTTATCACCAACATCATTCAGTACTGGTGCATAGTGAGCACTTAATAAATGCTGAGGAAAGGAAAGAAGGAAGAAAGGAAGGATGGAACATTTTGCCAATGATTTAGCAAAATCAAACATGCAAAAAACTGGACATTTATGTTTTAAGGCATGGTATAAGGAGATGGGTGGCAAGGAAATGCCAAGGCTCATATAATCTGAAACAAGCCTTTGCTGGTTTGTATCTGTTTGAGGATAAGGAGAGGGCTGGGAACGCTCACATCCATGAGGGTGATGATGATAAAGACGACGGTGGTAATAATGATGACAATGATGGCAATTCTTACCTGAAATACTGATTTTTAGCTGGAGGACCAAAAAGTGAGAAGAGAACAAAAATGTTGATTGATTATAAATTGTTACTTACACTCATTTACAGGAACTGCTACCTATCTAACCTATCTAAGCAAGGTTACTTTGCAATACAATGATGATGAACACTATTAAATGGATATGATTATGTTTATTCTAATTTTCTCCCGTTAGGATATTAATCTGTACATAATTCTTCATAGTTATCAGATAGCATAATATGTTCATTCAGAATGTTATATGCTTAGGACTTTAAAATAATAAGAAATATGGCATCTATCCAAGGAAAAAATACATTTTCCCTGGTCTTGCTGAATAAGTGGTTTTGCTCTTATATTAGTTATTCATGTCCTCAAAGCAGATTGGATTATCTTTATGATCAGCCTGTTAAACAAAACTGATTTGGTTCAATTAACAGGCAAATTGATAGCTTAGAAAAGTAACAATTTCTTATGAACAATATATCACCTTCATATTGCATAACTTTTCTATTTTCTATGTCATTATCTTTTCCTGATTCCTTCTAGGAGAGTACCTCAATCAAAATTTCCAATCTATTAATCAATTCCTCAGGTGTATTAATTCTACATTTTACCTCATCTATTGTGCTCTGTGGTCTGTATAGTCAACGCTATGGTTTTTCCAGTAGTCATGTATGGATGTGAGAGTTGAACCATAAAGAAGGCTGAGCACTGAAGAACTGATGCTTTCGAACTGTGGTGTTGGAGAAGACTCTTGAGAGTCCCTTGGACTGCAAGGAGATCCAACCAGTCCATCCTAAAGGAAATCAACCCTGAATACCCATCGATGATGCTGAAGCTGAAGCTCCAAAACTTTGACCACCTGATGTGAAGAGCAAACTCATTGGAAAAGACCCTGATGCTGGGAAAGATTGAAGGCAAAAGGAGAAGAGGGTGGCAGAGGATAAGATGGTTAGATAGCATCACCAGCTCAATGGACAAAACTCCAAGCAAACCCTGGGAGATAGTGAAGGACAGGGAAGCCTGGCGTGCTACAGTCTGTGGGGCAGCAAAGAGCTGGACATGAGTTAGCAACTGAACAGCGGTAACAGCAACATTGTGTCCTGTATTTCAGCTATTGCTTTTTTTTTTAACACATTATATTTCTACTTGGTTCTTTTCTTTTACACTTCCTTATTGTTTCATGTTGTTAACGTCTTTCCTTACCTGTTTTGCTATATTTTAAATGCTGATTTTTTTTTAATCTTTGCCCCATCCGTTTAAAGCTTGTTTCTTTTTTGATGGACTCAGCCATCCACTCTGCTGTTTGCCTTGGAAAGAACTATGCTTCCAGTTATCTTCCTCTTTTAGCCTGTCAGTTAGTATTCCTCTTGAGGTGTGTGTTGCTCTGTCCAGTAACATAGATGGGGGAAAGTCAAGGGTCAGACTTCAGTCTGTCTCAGACCTGATGCTTGTGGGCGCAGAATGGAGGGGGGAGCCTGAAGGTGAAGGGGGTTGAGTACCGAAACCATCCTAGTATGCATCACGCATCCTGGAGGTTTCCATGAGGGGGCGGGGAAGAGACGTGACTACCCAAGGTTTATCAGTCATGGCAAGCTTTTTGATGCTCCTAATCAGAATCTGTGCTGCCAAGCTTTTATGCCTGAGGACAGTTGCATTTACGTGGATTCTGGCACAACTGAGAGCCTCAAGGCAAGGTAGAGAATACTGATGTCCAGAGCAAAATGCCTTAGACTGGGACTGTTAACCCCTCACACAACAGTTCAAAACAGCCCTGCATTCCTCCAGGAATTTCTGACAGTTTCACGTCTCTCTTGATGCTTCTATTTCTGCTGGAGTTAATCTTGGAGGAATGACTTTGTGATACTTAAGAGTACATCTTGGTAGGAAGAGGCAATTAAAGACTACCTTACTAGAACTCTGCAGAAAATAATCTTTTAGTGTTCCAAATACTTCATGGAAATTGTTAAAATTTTATGTAGCCCACAGTGGTAAGATGTCTACTTCAATATGCCAATAATTGCCATGTGAAACCTTTACATATGTAAACTGTGTTCCATGATTAAATATACTAAGGATATGAAATTGGACAGGGTAGATTAATGCATACCACCAAAGGATGCTGCTATGTATCTGCTCTATCTGGTCTCTCTGAGCCACAAGATTATGTTGGTTTTCCAGTTTACACAGAGAAAGCCCCGTAAGATATCATACCTATTTTTAAGCCACCTCAGGTTCTTGCACATCTGGCTGGCAAAAATCTGCTTTGATGTCTCTGACACATAGCAATGTTAAGCCCTTTGTTCCTTTTTAGTCAAGACAACTAAACGTATACTTTTAAAAACAAACAGCCTCAAATCTCAGTCCTTTCACACCACACAAGTTAATTTCTCTCTCACTTTACATGTGGAAGGAAAGTGCTCTGCTTCAGTCAGTCATTCGAGGACACACGGTGATGGACGTTTCAGCCCCCGGACACCAGGCAGAGAAAGAGGCTGAAATCTTCCTGTGCCCTGCACAGACGCCTGCACTGCTGGCCACAGCCAGTCAGATTTCCATGTCTGCCTACCAGGGGGCTGGAAAATGTGCTCTACACCCCTGAAAGGAGAGGATAACAGGACGCAAGTGGCCACCAGTAGTATCTCACGTGTCCTAAATGCCCTGTCAATTATATAACTCTCAATAATAATATAAGCTCAATTTCCTAGATGGCATGCTGCTCAGATTCTCCACTTATCTCTCTTGCTCTCTCTTTTCTCTTTTTTTCCCTGGATTTACTTCTTCCATATCCCTTATAAATGTGTTTCCCCAGGTTCAGTTTCCACCCTTGGGCTACCTTTCTTATATGTGCTAGCTTTCTTGTAGATTTAGGGATCATGCATCACGGTGTCTCTCATAGTTCCTTAACTATAGAAGCTTAATCAATTTTGAATGATTGATGAATCCGTGAAACACCGGCTCAAGGCTCAACAGTGATTTTGGAAATTACATATTTGGCATGCATGTTTAGTCATCTTGCACACTGAATAGCAGAAATCTTCAACTTCCCACCTTCTTTTTCTCATATTTCTTCCCTCTTCACCTTTTTTCACAACTTAGCTTTACTGTTGTTGTTTTTTTAAGTATTAATTCTACAATGAGCTCTCTCCTTTAATAAACCAGAGATCCTAAGTAAAGACAACATGCAGATATTCAAATTATGAAAAGCTAGATACAAAGATGTTATAGTATTACTTTTTATTTCCTGATATTAAACCATTGCATGACTCTCTTCATTTTTAGTTATTTCCAATTAGTGTTACACAAATAATGCTAACTTCAATGCCAAAACAATTTTGGAAAGAGCATTTATTTTCTTTAGCATCTTGGACTAGGAGCTATTTAAAACTGGTGTTTTTCATAAATAGTAGCAACTTTTAGGGCTATAGGACCAAAACTAACTTGCTTTTTAAATACTGGAAGTCATTTTCACTAAAAGGCTTTTACATGAATATGAAAGTAATTTGAGAAAGAAGACTGCACATTGATTCATTTTTAAAAAGTATTCATTGAACGCCAACTATGCTTTAGGCAATTTATTAATAAATTGACTTTGTAATCTCTGACATCCAGATACCAATGAATAGATTCCAAAGAATCTACTTAATCTCTGGATGAATTTTAATTTTACATCTCTGTGTATTACATGTCTGTATGAGTACATATATTTACACACATGTATACATATATGTATGTTATATCTATTTTTAGAGCCTGAGGCAGATGACTGTGGCTCTGTTCATGCTGTTTTCTCATTGGGTGTCACAGGCTAGAAAATGTTTATCCTTATATTTATGTTGTTTTTCTGTTTAGTCTAAAAAATGTATCTAAAAAACTATGATTCTACATGAAATTAGAGATAACATTTTTACTCTATGCCAAACATTTTCATAGAAAAAATTTACATAAATCAGATTTATTTTCAAGTAACATATTGAGTGCCTACTTTAAGTGCCTACTATAGCACTAAATGCTTTTATATGTCTTTTATATGTTTTATAAAGAGCCAAAAAACAGTACTTGATATACAACAAATACTTTGTGTCTGCTATTATACATTTTTACAGATTTATTCAAGTATAATTAAAATACAAGAAACTGCACTGACTTAAAAAGTTCCATTTGGGAAGTATTCATCCATATTCACACTTGTGAAGCCATCCCAACGATCAGGGTGATGGAGACGCCCATTAGCTGCAAATGTTGCCTTGTGCTTCTGTCGTCTTCTCTCCCACCCCAGGCAACCACTGATCTGTCATTAGATTGGTTTTTATATTCTAAAATGTTATTCACATGAACTGAAACTATGTTGTTTTGGGGGGGCTTGGTTTCGTACCAGGGCTTCCCTGGTAGCTCAACTGGTAAAGAATCCGCCTGAAATGCAGAAGACCCGGCTTTAATCCCTGGGTTGGGAAGATCCCCTGGAGAAGGGAATAGCTACCCACCCCAGTATCCTGGCCTGGAGAATCCCATGGACAGAGGAGCCTGGCAGGCTACAGTCCATGGGGTTGCAAAGAGTCAGAGATGACTGAGCGACTTTCACTTTTCTTACCCTTATAATGATCATATTTATGTGGAGACTCATTCATACAGCTGCATGTATCTCTAGCAGGTTCTATTTTAATGCTGTATCATATTCTGTACTATGGGTATATCACAATCTGTGTATTCACCTATATACAGATATTACAAATAAAGCTGCTATGAACATTCATGTTCAAGTATTCATTGCACATGCTTTCATTTATCTAGGGTGGATATCTAGAAGTGCAATGACCAGCTCATACAACAGACATATGTTTAATTTTTAAGGAAGTTGTCAAACCCTTTTGCCAAAGTGGTCATACCACTTTACATTCCCACCAGCAGTGTATTAGGGTCCCAGTGTTCTGCTTCCTTGACAATACGTACCCTAATCAGTGTTTTTAATCTCACTCATTCTAATAAAGGTATAGTGATTTAACCGTCAATCTCCTAATGACGAGTGATGTTACATTTTTCACATGCTTATTTAATATCTACATATCTCTTTGGTGAAGTATGTATTATCTATATTGAAATATTTTGTAAATCTGAGTGGAGGCTATATGAGTGTTCTTTACACTACTTTTGGTTTTGCAATATTTTAAAAGTCTGAAATTGTCTGAATAAAAAGGTAAAAATAAAAAATTTATAAACATGGTTATAATAATTATTGTAAGTGCTAACAAATCATCATTGTTTATATAGGTGGTGGTGGTTTAGTCACTCAGTGGTATCCAACTCTTATGATTCCATGGATTGTAGCTAACCAGGCTCATCTGCCCATGGAATTCTCCAGGCAAGAATACGGGAGGGGGTTGCCATTTTCTTCTCTAGGGGATCTTCCCAACCTAGGAATCAAAACTGGGCCTCCTGCATTGCAGGCAGATTGTTTACCGACTGAGCTATGAAGAAAGCCTCTTATACATATAGATATATAAAATATTAAATAATAGTTTAAATCCCAAAATGACATATGTAGAAATAGAAACTCAAGAAAACTTCTCATCCATATACATGGGCTGAGTCAAAAAGTTAATTTTAATCTTGACTTGCATAGAGTCCTGCCTAGTCAATGCCAGTACAAACAAGAAGTGAAAACCATACAAATCATTGTAGAAGACAAAAGCCAATATATATTTCTTATATGAAAAGACAAAGATGGCACCAAAACAAAAATAGGCAACTTAGGATAACAGACAGAACAAACACCACAATTATACAAAGACTTTTTGAGACATGGGAAAACATACATACAACATACAACGTCCATAACATAATATTAAGTAAAATGTGTAAGATGTAAAATATATTCAGACTTCACATGAAACACACACATATATATTCAATAAAGAAAAAAAAAGAATGGAAGTACATCAAAGTAATTGTTTTGGGGGTGGTAGAATTATGTATAATTTTTATTTTCTTAACTATAATTTGTGTTTTTCCAAAACTGTCTGTAGTGAGCATGAATTTACTTTTATACCAAAAATGTGAGCTATATTTTTTAAAAGGAAAAGTAGAGCTTTCCAAATCCTTCTGTCTCTTGAGCGAAATCTGATTAAATGGTGCAAGAAATGACATCAAGACCTTCTGCCTAACATTTTTCATGAAAAATGTAAGTCTGCCCCTCGGGCAACATTGCTGAAGTAACAAGTTTTATCACTGAAGTTGTTTTACCTGGAATGCTATCCCTGACATCAATTTTAGTTTCATCTTGGGTATGTAAAAGGTCTTATCAAGAAGTGACAGGAATAAATATTAATATCAGTCAGTTCTGATTAAAGCGGAGAACTTTCTCTATTTCAGAGAGCCTGGAAGAGGGCGAGGTTTTCCTTAACACATGCAACTGTTGTTTGTCGTAGTGAATGATCTGGGGTCACCTCCAGCCGCATCTCGTTCTACTTGATGGATTCACAAAGGCCGCCCGAGCCCAGATTCAGAGCTTGGGGTCTGGAGACAGATGATCTGGACCCTGAGAGAGTTAGTAAACTTCTTTGTGTCCTAGTCCCCTCGTCTTTGAAACGGAGGTGAAGGTAACAGTATCTACCTTACAGTTACGCGGAGAAGTCAATGAAGTAATGTTTGTAATCTGCTCTGAACAGTGCCTGGTACACAGTGAGTGCTGTTTCTACCGCTGCTATTACATAGATAACATTTACTGCAACTAAATTATAGGCTAGGACACTTTGATCATCCTCTAGCCTTTTGTTCCCTATAGCAACATGAAATAACACTTCTGTATCTTGTCATTCACAGAATTGTGAAATACACTGCATTTCACCATGGGGCCGCTGTACCCTTTGACCTCCTAATCTTCCAGGTATAGTGCTCCACAATCTCCTCTTGCTCCTCCGTCACCTCATCAAACACTACCTTTTGTGTCACAATGGCTCCTTCCTCCTTGCAGGGCTCTCTGCTTTCCACCCTGGGGAGAACCTCCACAGTGACTTACATATTGCTCCTTTGCACTGGGCCTTTCTGGAGACGACACCTTCATCCTCTGTAACCAGAATGGTGTGACACAGAACACTGGTCAGATGAATGTCAGCAGTGTGCTGTCTGAGCTCCTATAGAGTCAGGAAACACGCTTAGTTTAGCAAAAGTAATGTGTGCCATTCCAGAGACTCCACAATATGCCTGTGTCCTATGTGTTGCCCTAGTGATGACAACATGTGCGGAATTCCCCACATGCTTGCATGATAGAGGCTTTTATTTTCTCTCTGTATCCCTCTTAATTCCTGGTAGAGCTGGCAGAACACCATTCGGGAAAACGCCGCTGAAAAGAGGGATGCTCTGCTATGTAAGAAGTGGTGGGGAAAGACATGATTCAAAAGGCACCATTCACATGACATCACGTTAATCTGGGGGCCAGAACTGGTTCATCACCAAAATCCCAGGAGTGATTAAATCCCCCTCATCCTGCCGGGACTTCCACACGCGTCCTCAGTCTAATAAAGCTTCTGGAGGACCCTTTCCAGGCCGGGACTCCACTGGAGTCCTCAGTCTAATAAAGCTTCTGGAGGACCCATTCCATTCCAGGGCGTCCACATGAGTCATGAATCTACAAATGCTTCCATAGGGCCCGCTCCAGGCTGGGACCTCCACGCGAGTCCTCAGTCTACAAACGCTAAGGGAGGATCCGCTCCATGGGAGGACTTCCACGCGAATCTGCAATCTACAAATGCTTCCGGAGGCCCCTCTCTTCCGGGGCCTCCACGTGACTCAAGAAATCTACAAATGCTTCCAGACAGCCCGCGCCAGGAATGGACCTCCACCCTATACCTCAGTTTACAAACGCTTCCAGAGGGCCCGCTGGATGCCGGGACCTGCACACAAGGCCTCAATCTAGAAATGCTTATAGACGGTTTGCACCAGGCCGGGGCCTCCACGCGAGTCCTCAGTCTACAAATGCTCATGAGGGCCCGCTCCATGCCACAGCTTCCACGCAAGTCTTGAATCTACAAACCCTTCTGGAGGGTCCGCTCCGTGCCAGGACCTCCATGTGAGTCCTCAATCTACAAACGCTTCTGGAGGACCCACTCCAGGCAGGGACCTCCACGCGAGCCCTCAGTCTTCAAACGGTTACGGAGGGCCTGCTCCTTGCTGTGACCTCCCTGTGAGTCCTTAATCTGCAAACCCTTCTGGAGGGCCCGCTGTAGGCTGGGACTTTCACGGTAATCCTCAATCTACAAAACCTTCCGGAGGGCCGGCTCCAGGCACGGACCTGCATGCGAGTCCTCAATCTACAAACGCTTCTGGAGGGCCCACTCCAGGCCGGGAGATGTTCCGGATGTGCACTCCTGCGTCTGTTTCCTTGGCTATGACCACACATCTCACCCAACTGCTCACAAGGACTACATACCAAAGAACAGAAAATATGAATCAGACATTGAGGTAAGAGACCTGCCCCTCCTTTGGGACCGTAGAGCAGAGCCAGCCCTTGGGTGTGGATGGATGTTGAAGGAAGGAAAGAATGGTCGCATTGCATTCATTCTACTTGGTCCTTTCTTCATTTTGTGCTATTTTAGCATCCTTGGCAAAACCTTCTTTTAACCTTCAGTATAAGAGCTGTAAATTGGGAGTCAGATAATGTATAAGATCTGATCATAAGGACAATGGTGAAAATAGAAAATATTTCCCATATGAAACACTTTATATATGTTGTGTCTATTTTCACTGTACTTGGAGGGCTAAGTATTTTCCTGTCCCTGGTTGAAATCCCAGGCAGTACCATAATAAATTTTGAAACTGAAAATCACTCAGTTGTGTCCTACTCTTTGTGACCTCATGGACTATGCAGTCCATGGAATTCTCCAGGCCACAATACTGGAGTGTGTAGTCTATCCCTTCTCCAGGGGATCTTCCCAAACCAGGAATCGAACCTGGGTCTCCTGCATTGCAGGCAGATTCTTTACCAATTGAGCTATGAGAAAAGCAATAATAACTTTTCAGTTCAGTTCAGTCGCTCAGTCATGTCCGACTCTTTGTGACCCCATGAACCGCAGCACGCCAGGCCTCCCTGTCTATCACGAACTCCTGGAGTTTACTGAAACTCATGTCCATCGAGTCAGTGATGCCATACAACCATCTCACCCTCTGTCATCCTCTTCTCCTCCTGCCCCCAATCTCTCCCAGCATCAGGTCTTTTCCAATGAGTCGGTTCTTTGCATCAGGTGGCCAAAGTATTGGGGTTTCAGCTTCAGCATCAGCCCTTCCAATGAATATTCAGGACTGATTTCCTTTAGAATGGACTGGTTGGATCTCCTTGCAGTCCAAGGGACTCTCAAGAGTCTTCTCCAACACAACAGTTCAAAAGCATCAATTATTTGGCATTCAGCTTTCTTCACAGTCCAACTCTCACATCCATACATGACTACTAGAAAAACTATAGCCTTGACTAGACAGACCTTTGTTGACAAAGTAATGTCTCTGCTTTTCAATATGCTGTCTAGGTTGGTCATAACTTTCCTTCCAAGGAGTAAGTGTCTTTTAATTTCATGGCTGCAGTCACCATCTGCAGTGATTTTGGAGCCCAGACAAATAAAGTCTGCCACTGTTTCCACTGTTTCCCCCTCTATTTGCCATGAAGTGATGGGACCAGATGCCATGATCTTAGTTTTCTGAATGTTGAGCTTTAAACCAACTTTTTCACTCTCCTCTTTCACCTTCATCAAGAAGCTCTTAAGTTCCTCTTCACTTTCTGCCATAAGGGTGGTGTCATCTGCTTATCTGAGGTTATTGATATTTCTCCCAGCAATCTTGATTCCAGCCTGTGCTTCCTCCAGCCCAGTGTTTCTCATGATGTAACTTATAGAATCTTAATAATAACATGAATCCTGTAATCCCTTCTAGGCACAAGAATGCTGTCATTTTAACAATTAAAATGTTCAGTGCAGTGTGATTATTAATGTTTCAACTTTCTTCCACGGTCGTGCTCCTCCCTGTCCGAGTGTGGGCAGCTCCTCCTGCCCTAACTTGAGTTGGAATGGGAGAAGTGAGGGACAAAAGAGCTCTTCTTGGCTGACACAGACATAACCTCTGGGGCTCTGCCGTGCTGGTGGATTCCCCAGTGCTGGTTCTTTCCTTGGCGCTGCTCCTCAAAGACACTGCTGCTGGGACCTCACACCGTGATGTCGACAATGCCTGGCCCTAGCTGGTCATCAGGATTCCTCCCTGGTGCCCTGAGCAACTATCTGGCAGTCCGTCTCTTTCATGGTGTTAAAGTAATTAAATAAGGATGCCATTATACCAGGTGACTCTAATGCCTTGCTAGCCCAAGCCAGAGTCAATTCTGTAAGTGCACTTGTATGGAAAAAAAACAAATTTAAGAATGACCAATCACAACCAACCAACTAGTTCCTCCCAAATAAGGCAACCACTGAAGCTGTAGCCAATCAAATAATTTCGTTGCTTTGCTTTTATAAAAGCGTTTCCCCTAACTCCTTTCAGAGGAGACTCCTCATTACTTTAGACCGGCAAATATTTCTCCAGCAAGGATGAGCTCATTAGGGATCAACAGAGAACTGCAGTTGGTGTCTACAACCATGGCAAGTCACGTGGAAGTCCCCACTCAGCAAGAGAAGGAGAACTCTCTCAAAGAGAAGAGAAGGATGTTGGGAGGGCTGTACTAAACGAAGAGTCCATGGCATTGGCTGTGTCCTTGTTAGGAAAGGAAACTTCCTTCTTCCTGTTGGGGTCCATTACCATCACAGGGTATGGAAGCTCTTCTGCTGGTATCCCAATTGTATTAAACTGAGGTTTCTGTTTATTCAGTTCAGTTCAGTCACTCAGTTGTGTCTGACTCTTTGTGACCCCACGAACCACAGCACACCAGGCCTCCTTGTCCATCAGCAACTCCTGGAGTTTACTCAAACTCAGGTCCATTGAGTTGGTGATGCCATCCAACCATCTCATCCTCTGTCATCCCCTTCTCCTCCCGCCTTCAATCTTTCCCAGCATCAGGGTCTTTTCCAAGGAGTCAGTTCTTCACATCAGGTGGCCAGAGTATTGGAGTTTATTAGCTTTTTACAACTTCCAGTTTGGCACTGCCTGATTCCCATTGATGTTTGCTTACCTATTGAAAATTTTAATGTGCCTCACTTTATCTTTCAACAGAGGATACCACATTGTCCAGGCTTCTTGGGTGACTCAGTGGTAAAACAACAACAACAACAACAAAAAACCCTGCCTACCATTGCAAGAGATGTGATTTCAATCCTGGGTCGGGAAGATTCCCCTGGAGGAGGAAATGGAAACCCACTCCCATATCCTTACCTGGGGGAAATCCCATGGACAGAGGAACCTGGTGGGCTACAGTCCATGGGGTTGCAGAGAGTCAGACACGACTGGGTGACTGAGCACACACATCACGTTGCCCTTCTAGACAGGGATCCCTCTGAGTACACGCGTGGTCCTTGAGACACAAGCCTTTGCTTTTTTGCCTGTTGCCTACAGCAGTGCAGCTCTGTACTTGCTTCCAGAGCAGCTCTCTTCTCTCAGCTCTGTCACCTCAGCCTGGAGCAGCCGCAGACTCTCTCACCGAGGTTTTGTGTGCCTTAACTCCAAGGACTCATGACTCTCTTAAAGATCCTTTCTCATTTAGGTGAGAAAGAACGTGACCCTCTCCTCACTACAGTGAGGTGATGGAGATGCACCATCCTCCAAAACTCTCTTCAAGTAAACTACCTTTTAAAAACAATCCTCTCTTTCAGCCTATCCAAGCTTTCGTATATGCTTGAGGTAGGCGCTCAGCTGAGGTTTGCAGTTGTTGACCATCCCCTTTCCAGGTTCTTCATCAATGGCTATAAAATGTAGAGCCATTTTCAACCCATTTTGTTGGTCTGTGCCCTTGGGAATTCAGCACACACTGAGGCAGAGTCTCACTGTAACATCCAGGTACGTGATTGGTATCTGATATTAAACGATAATGGTTCTGTCCATTCGCTATGGCCTAGTGACCAGAGTGAAGGCATCACACAGGCAAGGATTGCTGTTCTTTTTTCAGTGTTACATCCCTAGCACCTGGAACAATGCCTGACACGTGTAGGAGCCCAACAACATTTTGTTAAATGAAATATTATTTTACAGATAAGAAACCTGACTTAAACGCTTACTCCTTCGAAGGAAAGTTATGACCAACCTGCTGCTGCTAAGTCACTTCAGTCGTGTCCGACTCTGTGCGACCCCATAGACGGCAGCCCACCAGGCTCCGCCGTCCCTGGGATTCTCCAGGCAAGAACACTGGAGTGGGTTGCCATTTCCTTCTCCAATGCACAAAAGTGAAAAGTGAAAGTGAAGTCGCTCAGTCCTATCTGACTCTTCGCAACCCCAAGGACTGCAGCCTACCAGGCTCCTCCATCCATGGGATTTTCCAGGCAAGAGTACTGGAGTGGGTTGCCACTGACCAACCTAGACAGCATATTTAAAAGCAGAGACATTACTTTGCCAACAAAGGTCCATCTAGTCAAGGCTATGGTTTTTCCAGTAGTCATGTATGGATGTGACAGCTGGACTATAAAGAAAGCTGAGCACTGAAGAATTGATGCTTTTGAACTGTGGTGTTGGAGAAGACTCCTGAGAGTCCTTTGGACTGCAAGGAGATCCAACCAGTCCATTCTAGAGGAGATCAGTCCTGACTGTTTATTGGAAGGACTGATGTTGAAGCTGAAATTCTAATACTTTGGCCACCTGATGCGAAGAGCTGCCTCATTGGAAAAGACCCTGATGCTGGGAAAGATTGAGGGCAGGAGGAGAAGGGGACAACAGAAGATGAGATGGTTGGATGGCATCACCGACTCAATGGACATGAGTTTGGGTAAACTCCGAGAGTTGGTGATGGACAGGGAGGCGGTTCATGGGGTTGCAAAGAGTCGGACACGACTGAGCGACTGAACTGAAGTGAACTGAAAAAAAGGTAAGTATCTTGTGCGTGATTATTCAGCTAGAAAACAATAGAGGGCTTCCCTGGTGGCTCAGTGGTAAAGAGTCCGCTTGCCCAGTGTAGGAGACATGGGTTTGATCCCCGGTCTGGGAAGATCCCCATGCCAAGGAGTAACTAAGCCCCATGCACCATAACTCCTGAAGCCCACACACCCTAGAGCCCAGCCCCCACAAGAGAAGCCACCGCGATGAGTAGCCCCTGCCTGTCACAATGAGAGAAAGCCCGCACAGCAATGAAGACCCCAGCACAGGCAGAAATAAGCAAATAAATCAATCATTTTAAAAAGGGAAACAATGGAACTATGATTTGAATAAACTAG
Source organism: Bos indicus (assembly GCF_029378745.1). Taxonomy (NCBI): domain Eukaryota; kingdom Metazoa; phylum Chordata; class Mammalia; order Artiodactyla; family Bovidae; genus Bos; species Bos indicus. The sequence goes on along the minus strand of NC_091766.1, from coordinate 101,987,685 downwards.
TGAAGGAAAGCCACTAATGGTAATCAGACGCATTTTACTTAAGCCTCTCCTTTCTAAAAAGCTTTTATTTTGTGTATATTCTGTGACCTTATATATAATTATGTGCACAGAGGTTTTAAATGTGTCTCGATTTCATAGAAATCTTACAGAATTTGGTCGCCTTGTGTTTCAGATGAGTTGGTGCCCGCTCCATCAGCCTGACTGCGTGGCTACCTAACCTTGGATGGCCACACTGCCATCTGGTGTTGGATATATGAATTGCAAGTTCAATGTCTACGGTAAACCTTGACGTCAAACTGGTTTAATTTTTCGCTGTGGTTTAATGTTCATAGGGTTGCTGTACCCTATGAAACAGGTACCACTTGCATACGCATTATATGGATGATTTGTACAGTGGCAGGGCTAGGTCTTGACCTCAGGCTGTCTAGCTCCAAACCTTATTCCTTATTACAGTCTGCTGCTGCTGCTGCTGCTGCTGCTAAGTCACTTCAGTCGTGTCCGACTCTGTGCGACTCCATAAACGGCAGCCCACCAGGCTCTGCCGTCCCTGGGATTCTCCAGGCAAGAACACTGGAGTGGGTTGCCATTTCCTTCTCCAATGCATGAGAGTGAAAAGTGAAAGTGAAGTTGCTCAGTCGTGTCCGACTCTTCGCAACCCCATGGACTGCAGCCTACCAGGCTCCTCCGTCCATGGGACACTGTTTCCCTAATATACAACCTACAAGGCTTTCAGATTTAGGAACCCATCCTTGAGTAAGCCACATAAACTTTCATTAGTTAACAATTGTATGTAATAGCACACATTTGATTAAAATAGGAACCATATATAAGCCTACATTAGAGTTATCAATATCTATTTTCATTTGTCCTTCCAAGATCAAGGTACTGGCAGGTCTGGTTTCCTCTAAAGCCTCTGTCCTTGGTGTATAGAGGGCCATCTTCTCACTGTGTCCACATGGGATTTCCAGGTCTGTGTCTTAATCTCCTTTCTTGTAAGCACCTCTGTCATACTGGATTAGGACCCACCCATAGGACCTCATTTTATCTTTTTACCTCTTGAAGACCCTGTCTCCAAATACAGTCCCATTCTGAGGCAGGTTAGGACTTCAACATATGAATTTGAAGGGGACACAATTCAGCCCACAACAATTATATTCCATCTTAAGGGAACATTATCAGCCAACTCACTCTATCTCAGTAATGCAAAATGTCTTAGTACCTCTGCTTCCTCGCTTTTCTACAACCTGCTTATTGTCAGTTTACAGGGTTATTAATATCTCCACTAGCCATCCAGTTGGTACTAGGAGGATGAAACTCAAAGTCATTTTATTATTTATTCACATAATTCTTCCTCCTCATTTCTAAGTATTTTAGTAGTAATCCAAGTGAGAAAAATTTTAGTCTGCTATTTCACCAACTGTATGAAGCCTACTCTTTAACATTTATCATCTCTAGCTCAATGAGTACTATGCAAGAATTCACATGTGATAGTGTTACAAAATAATGAGCCACATAGAAACCTTTGCCTCATTACTTTATGGTTATTTCTCCTAAAGTTAATACTTCACTATCCGAATGACCTGGAAGAGAGCAACTCTCCTTTGCTGAATAAGGGAATCTGATTATTATACATTCATTAATCTAATGTCAAAGCACATGTTAAAAAAATGAGTAGGTCAAACATTCTTAGTGAGATCAATTTTTAATGCTGTAACCATATTTTTCATTAATTCTTATGCCTTGACATTTATAAGCATTGCTGCATAGGTTTTTTTTTAATCCTCATAATTACAATTTCAAGTATTCTCATTTTCATTTACAGATGGGAAACAGGTTCAGAAAGGCTTTTGTGACTTCTTTAGGGACTTAGTTAATAAACAGCAAAGATCAGATTATGAGTCTGATTCTAGTCCGAGTTAGACTATTTTAAAGGTTTTCCTAATAATTTACACCAATGTCAGTTTCCAAATGGTCTCACTTTCCCAAGAGTTGCCTTCATGAGAAAAGGACTTCATGATCAAATATATTTGGGGAACATTGTCTGTTAAATTCCTCACTGGAAGAATCACAGATTTATTTTTAAGGGTGTGAGGACTCCTGTATTAATGAAGCCCATTTAACTTTGTTTAATGTAAGCTTATTTCCAGACTGAATCAGTCACTTAACTTTTTCCCCCACGCAGTGGCTGCTAACATCCAGAGTACCTGCATTAAGAACTGTTCTAAATGAACAGCTTTTAATCAACCATTCATAAAGGCCTGGGTGCTACCAATACTATTATATGTGAACAGGCTGGATTCCAGATGAAGGTTTAGTAAAATCAGAGGAATGAAGTGGCCTGGAAAGAACAAAAAGAAGCCTTTACTTTTGTTTTTTGGTTTTCACTCAAAAGAATTTGCTATACTATCAACGAAGAACCATCTCTGAACTTTTTCTGTGTGTTTAAACACAAAAATATGTGTTTAAAGGAACAGAAAGTTTAAGCCTAAAACTTTTCAGTGTTGTTGTTTCAGATGAGTATTCCATGCTGGGCATTAGATTGTATTCTAAGCTTCATTAATCTTCCATGAATGATGATAAAAGGTCAAAACCAATTTTGAACAATTCAGTTTTTCTCTAAAGATTTAGTTCTTGCCTGCATGAGTGCCTACATGTACACACACAGAGAGAGAATTTATTAAATTATTTTTCTTTAAAAAAAAAAATGATGTTCTTGTTGGGTAAGAGAATTTGAAAACCCAGCAGCCATAGAGAAAATCTGAAAACAACTAGTAGACTCCCAAATTATAATGAACTTGAGTTTAATCCTAGAGCTTACTCCCAGCACTCTCATCTGTGAAGATTAGGAATTTCACCTTGCTCTACCTGGTGTTAAGCAGCCTTAGATTGTTTTCATAGTGGGAATTTTTGCTAAAGGTCAACTTCTATCATTCAAGCAAATGAATCCCAACAACAGCTCAGGCTGAAATGTCTTAAATGGCCTTTCACTTTCATCCTTGTATTAGCCTAAGAGGTATCTCTTCACCTGTTCTGTGATACTGAGGAAATAACGTGAAAAAGTTGGCTTAAAGCTCAACATTCAGAAAACGAGGATCATGGCATCTGGTCCCATCACTTCATGGGAAATAGATGGGGAAACAGTGGAAACAGTGTCAGACTTTATTTTGGGGGGCTCCAAAATCACTGCAGATGGTGACTGCAGCTGTGAAATTAAAAGACGCTTATTCCTTGGAAGGAAAGTTATGACTGACCTAGATAGCACATTGAAAAGCAGAGATATTACTTTGCCAACAAAGGTCCATCTAGTCAAGGCTATGGTTTTTCCTGTGGTCATGTATGGATGTGAGAGTTGGACTGTGAAGAAGGCTGAGCGCCGAAGAATTGATGCTTTTGAACTGTGGTGTTGGAGAAGACTCTTGCGAGTCCCTTAGACTGCAAGGAGATCCAACCAGTCCATCCTAAATGAGACCAGTCCTGGATGTTCACTGGAAAGACTGATGATGAGGCTGAAACTCCAATACTTTGGCCACATCATGTGAACAGTTAACTCATTGGAAAAGACCCTGATGCTGGGAGGGATTGGGAGCAGGAGGAGAAGGGGACGACAGAGGATGAGATGGCTGGATGGCATCACCGACTTGATGCACATGAGTTTGGGTGAACTCCGGGAGTCGGTGATGGACAGGGAAGCCTGGCATGCTGCGATTCACGGGGTCACAAAGAGTCGGACACGACTGAGCGACTGAACTGGACTGAATTACTTTACAATATTCTGGTGGTTTTTGCTGTACATTCACATGACGCAGCCATGGGTGTACATGAAAATTCATTTTTAATCATTGCATCATGAATTACAGAAATGAAAAGATATTCCCTGAGCACTACAGCCACTCAGCAAGGTTAGTGTTGCATAATAAGCAGTGAGAGAGCTAAAATCACCGAGAGATGATTCTGTGAGACAAAAATGTACCTTGTAGCACCTGAATGCGTTCTCTAGTTTTGTCACTGACTCACTACGTTTCCTCTGGCAAACTCTCTGGAGGTTGGTTTCCTTATCTGTCAAGTAAGAACACAAGCTGTGCTTACCTCCCAGGGATCTTTGAAGATCCTTGGCATAACAATCTATGATGAAGTTAAAAAGAATGTCTCTAAACAAATGAAAGTCCTGTGGTTGAATCGCTTCAGCTCTTTAAGCCATGTGAATAATAAGCAGGCTTAGCATTGTTAATTGCATATTTTATTTACGGTAAAATGCACAGTCAGAAAAATGTCATTAAATAATTTTATGTTCCTTTCTGATCTTCTAATGACTATTCCCATCAACTGTGTTTGCTTGAAATTTTCTTTTAAAAAAGTGCCATTGAAGGTGAGATGTATGTTCAAGGAAATATTTAATGGCTCATCTGTAGCTTGAGGAGAGTGAATAAAAAATTGGGCAGGTTTGAATTCAAACACATTTTGTAGTAAACTAGTCTCTTTAAAATGAAAACTGAAACAGAAAAGCTAGGAATCTGTTCTGTGCGGTTTTGGCAATCAACTTTCGGTAATATAAGTAGGACAATGAGGCAAGGAGACCATCCTCCCATTCATACCAGTTTAATGTAATTACCTGAAAGCTGGCAAGATTCTAGAAAGGTATGATAACTTGGCATGTGGGTTACAAAAGACAGTGAAAGAACTTGTTCTTGTTATAATTCCACTTGCTAAACCCTAATTAGGTGCAAAAAGCATTGTTTAACCTTCAGATGCCCACCCTAGGAAGCCTTGAGGGTATGGACACTTAGATAAAACTTAGAATTGATTTGATACATAGAAAGTTTCAAAATGAGAGACATTTTAAGGGTGGAATATGGTACATAATGGAGTTAAATTTATTAAGGTGGTTATGGAAAAGGATATTAACACCAAAGAGTCTACTTGGTACTTTTTTAAGCCAGACTTTTACTTTAAATTTTACTTATTTACTTTGCAGAGTATTTTGATTTTTGAAAGAAATATTACTCCTTAACGGAGAAGCCTGGTAGGCTACAGTCCATGGGGTCGCAAAAAGTCAGACACGACTGAGCGATTTCACTTTCACTTTAATCTAAATTTGGGTAGATTAAAAGATAAATTGCTTATCACACTGACGGCAATATACAAGATTAAGGGTTGAACCATACCAAAGACCAAACCAGAAGAAAACAAGCCGACAAGAAAGAAAAAGAAGAAATTTAAGTGATCTTCAATTGGGACTTTAAACAAATTATGCTAGTTCAACTAGTTGAACGTTAATACATACCATAAAAATGATGGGTGAAGCCAATAATGAAAGCTGAACTCGTGCAATTTAACTATAACTCCTTCTCAAACCATTCTAAAATGACAAGAAAGGAACAATAACAAACCATAAAGAGTATGAATGAAAGGAATATCAGGGTATCAACAGGTTTTTGGAAAGTAGAAGGCACACATCGTGTTACTGGAGAGCAGAGGCAATTGCATCCGAAGGCACCGCAGATGGAGACACCAAAGAAAAGCAAACCAGCTGCTCCAAGAAACCAAGAAACACTGAGGGGTTGGGGCATAGAGTACTATGTGAGGCAAGGACAGGATGGGGCTTGGAGGAAAGCCTGTTTGGCAGACAGCCTTTGAAATAGATTTCAAGATTTCCAGAAAACCAATGGTCTTCTATTCGACATCTACTTCTTACCCAGCCCCTGACATGTTTGCCCTTCCTCCTTCCTGAAAGAATGCTGAATCCTTTTAGTGTGATGGGTGTGGCCTTGAGATTCAGAGGAACGCATGTGTACAGAGTCTGGGTCACATGAAGCTAACACAGGTAAGTAGGGGCAGCAGGCTTAGAGAGCAATCAGTCCAGACTGGAACACAAGGGCAGCAGACTCTGTTAATGTGAGTTCTGTAATACCGTCAAGGGCAGCCTGGGGATACAAGAGAGATCATTCAGAGAACACTTTGGTTTTTAAAATGTTTCACTTAGTAAAGTTAGAAATTCAAAATTCCTAAGGACTTAAGCTGACTTTAAGACATTATTTTATTTGTAAGTCTAGCAAATTTTAATCAATTTTTAAAGGATCCTTTTATTCAGTCCATTAACTAGCTTGCTCCATGACGCTTGTTTAAGCATTTTAAAAAGTATTTTAAATATTTAAACATCTGACAAATAATCCAAGGTGCTCATATAATTCTTATACATCTAAAAATTAAGTTTGATTTCAGGTTAAAATCAAATTAAATCAATTACACATCTTACAATTGGAATCACAAGCTGACTCAATTGACCATGTTTTCTTAAATATTTAATGCAAAGATTTTCTAACAAAATCAGTTCAGTTCAGTCGCTCAGTCATGTCTGACTCTTTGTGACCCCATGGACTGCAGCATGCCAGGCTTCCCTGTTCATCACCAACTGGAGTTTACTCAAACTCATGTCCATTGAGTTGGTGATACCACCCAACCACCTCATCCCTTCTCCTCCTGCCTTCAATCTTTCCCAGAATCAGGGTCTTTTCCAGTGAGTCAGTTATTTGCACCAGGTGGCCAAAGTATTGGCGTTTCAGATTCAGCATCAGTCCTTCCAATGAATATTCAGGACTAAGCTCCTTTAGGATGGACTGGTTGGATATCCTTGCAGTCCAAGGGACACTCAAGAGTCTTCTCCAACACCACAGTTCAAAAGCATTAATTCTTCAGTGTTCAGCTTTCTTTATAGTCCAATTCTCACATCCATACATGACTACTGGCAAAACCATAGCCGTGACTAGACAGACCTATGTTGGCAAAGTAATGAATGTCTCTGCTTTTTAATATGCTGTCTGGGCTGGTCATAGCTTTTCTTCCAAGGAGCAAGCGTCTTTTAATTTCATGGCTGCAGTCACCATCAGCAGTGGTTTTGGAACCTAAGAAAATAAAGTCTCTCATTATTTCCATTATTTCCCCATCTATTTGCCATGAAGGCTTCCCTGGTGGCTTAGAGGGTAAAGCATCTGCCTGCAATGCAGGAGACCTGGGTTGAATCCCTGGGTTGGGAAGATCCCCTGGAGAAGGAAATGGAAACCCACTCGAGTACTCTTGCCTGGAAAATCCCAGGAACAGGGGAGCCTGGTAGGCTACAGTCCATGGGGTTGCAAAGAGTTGAACATGACTGAGTGACTTCACTTTCTTTCTTTCTTTCATTTGCCATGAAGTGATGGGACTGGATGCCATGATTAGTTTTTTAAATGTTGAGTTTTAAGCCAACTTTTTCTCATGATGTAGTCTGCATATAAGTTAAATAAGCAGGGTGACAAAATACAGCCCTGACATACTCCTTTTCCTATTTGGAACCAGTCTGTTGTTCCATGTCCAGTTCTAACTGTTGCTTCCTGACCTGCATATAGGTTTCTTAAGAGGCAGGTCAGGTGGTCTGGTATTCCCATCTCTTTCAGAATTTTCCACAGTTTATTGTGATCCACACAGTCAAAGGCATTGGCATAGTCAATAAAACAGAAATAGATATTTTTCTGGAACTCTCTTGCTTTTTCCATGATCCAGTGGAGGTTGGCAATTTGATCTCTGGTTCCTCTGCCTTTTCTAAAACCAGCTTGAACATCTGGAAGTTCACAGTTCATGTATTGCTGAAGCCTGGCTTGGAGAATTTTGAGCATTACTTTACTATCATGTGAGATGAGTGCAACTGTGTGGTAGTCTGAGCTACTTATTTCTAAATCCTCCCAAAGTTAAAAGATGATTCTTTGCCATTTAGAAAAAAGTTGATACCCACCACCAGCATATTGAAGTTACAATTCCACGTCATTTTTGTGACCACCCTTTCAGCTTGTTCAAAGTTTCTTTATGTGAAACAAAACAATCCCAAAGTGTCTTCATGTTCAGAGAAGACTTTGGCCTGGGCAAGGATTGGATTCTTGCCTTTGACACTGATGGGATTTACTGAGCATCGTTTTATAGTTGCTGCATTAAGCACTTGATGCCTAAAGAACTAGGTTTTTAAGTAGTCTGCCATCTGTTAGACTGGAAATGTACATACCTAATTTTTCTGTCTACTCATAGACAAAGTCTGCCACCTCCATCTAATTGCCCATATGACTTGACTGGATTTTGTATTTCTCTGGCTCTTCTTAAAGTATAAATATCTCCCTGCCTAACTTTAAAACCTAAACTTTATAAATCATTCATTCATTCATTTCAAATTTTTCCTGACTGGTGGGACCACTATTCTTAGGAATAGTATTATAACATTGGATTGATTTCTGCATATCTGCCATTGCTTTTTACTAGCTTTGTGGGCCCAACTTCTAAAGTTATTCTACTGACAAGATACAGGAAGGATGTATTTAGGGGAGGAAAATGGAACTAATTTGTTATCTAGTATATTGAAAATAATACTGAAATATGCTTTACATATCCACTGGAGAAATTGAAGAATATGCAATATATGAACTGAATGAAAACCGATGAAACAATTAATTCCAAGAAGAAGCTAAAATTGTACAAGAAAGGAAACAATTATAATATACTACTTGGTTCAGCAATAAGCAATGTTTACATAGCCATGAATACTGTAAATACTGACTAATGATTTTAAAATATTTTAGAGGGTAGGAAGGAAAAAGTTTAGAAAGTTAGTTCTTGTCGTAACAAGAAGTCAGTTGTTCTTGTTGCTGTTTAGTTGCTAAGTAATGTCCAACTCTTTTGTGACCGCCAGACTGGACTGTAGCCCGCCAGACTCCTCTATCCATGGAATTTTCCAGTTAAGAATACTGGAGTGGGTTGCCCTTTCCTTTTCCAGGGTATCTTCCTGACCCAGGGATCGAATGCACGTCTCCTACATGGCCGGCAGATTCTTTACCATTGAGCCACCTAGGAAGTCCAAGAAGTCAATATAGTATCTAAAACTGGTAAATCAAAACACTGATGTATAAGATGATTACATAGAAATATGGAGGCAAATATATGAGAAAAAGCCAGAGAATTTGGAAGGAGAAAATAAAACTTAAGAAAATGAGAGTAGGGGTAGGGATGGATAAAGGTCAAGGAAAAGAAGAAGCAGGAAACTCAAGTCTTTTGCTACATTTTAAATGACCTAACGTGTCATCTAATAATTATTTTTAAAAATTTTAAGTAAAATGCCAGAATTTTAAAATTATAATTAACACTAAGAATACAGTCATCCCTATCATCTGCAGTTTCACTTTCTGTGGTTTCAGTTATCTGCAACCAAGGTCTGAAAATATTAGATGGAAAATTCTAGAAACAATTCATAAATTTTAAACCGCAAGCCATTCTGAGCGGCGTGATGAAATCTCTCGGTGTCCCTCTCCATCCTACTCAGGATGTGACTCATCCCTTTGTCCACCATATCCTCCCTGTATGTACCACCCCTCAAACCTGTGAGTCACTTAGCAGCTGTCTTGGTTATCAGATCAACTGTCATGGTATCGCACTGTTTGAGTTCAAGTGACCTTTATTCTACTTAATAATGGCCCCAAAGTGCAATAGTAGTGATGTTGAAAAAAAACAATATGCACAGATTTCGACAGTATCGTGGTTTCAGGCATCCATTGGAGGTCTTAGAATGTATCCCTCTTGGATAAGGTGGCGGGGGGGAAAGTATTGTAATATGAATGTGGGAAAATGTCATCTAATATGAAATAAAGAACCTCCAGAAAAACAAAATTGTGCGTTTATAGCACAGTAATTAAAACTACATAAAATGCAATAACTGGAAGAGATGATGGAAAAATGAACAGCTTTCTTAGGGTAACGGGATAATAAATGACTTCAAATATTTTTAACTTAGTGTTATATTAGCTTGATATCATTTTATTTTGAAAAGCTTGCAGAAAAACATTGAGTGTATTTTTTATTTGGGATTCTATTAGAATGAAAACCAGCCCCGCCTCCAGTAGTTTATACTCCAGCATTCTGAAATTCTTGAAGCCTCCCGCTGAAGACCAGCCCAGGCAAATCTATGAAGTTGTCGTCCGCCTTTCCGAGCTTCCCCTCTGAGGGCCTCTTCCCGCTCCAGCTTTATTCTACCCCTGATGCCACGATCACACCACCAGGTAGTTCCTCAGGTGAGAAGTCTCTTCTCCAAGGATGCCAAGTGTCTCTGGTGGTTTTCTCATGGGATTTTCTAGTGTTTTTTAACAGTGAGATTCCCTGGAGTTTGATTTTCTACTGTTAGAGCCCTGTGTGTGCTCTGGATTGTGAAAGTGTGCTCGTGGTATGTTTTGGTGTTTTCTTCTCTTTATGGTCCAGTAGGACTCAATCAAGATAATAAATGACCTTCTAACAGTTCTGATTCTCAACAGTGAAGAGTGTTTCCTGTTTTCTCCTTTATGAATGGACCCCAGTTCCAGCAACTTCCATGTATATAGTTTGCAACCGCAACCCCTATTATATCTTCTCAAGTGTACCTTTAGCTATAGCTCATATTGACTAAATAAATTAGCCCTGAAAAATCAGAGCTCGAGGTACCCTTTGAATCCCTTGGATAAAAAGACTTCAAGTTTATCTATTGTTTGTATATCTTGGATAGCTTCTGGCTTTAATTTCTTTTGTCCAGAATTTTTAAGTGTTTGGAATGGAAGAGCTAATTACTCATTTTACCAAAGGATTCTGATTAGAGAACTTGGTCGTCAGTAAATTCCTTGAAGAAAGAAAACATCTTTGTTATTATCTGGGCTCAGCACAGTAACTGGTTTATAATCAGCAAACATTTGGTGAAGAAATGACTATTCTCAGATGACTGAGAAAAGTATTTGATTATGAGGTTAATGGCCAGATTAATGGGGTTAACCTTCCAAGGATATTTGCATTTTAAAAGGGGCTATCTTATGTGTTCACAGGGGAGTTCATTGAGGTTTCTTAATGTTTTTTTCCCCCCTCAAAGGATCTCCAATGTTGACATTTCAGACACTAAATCTAGCAAGTAGGTGATATTTTGAACAGGTAAATTCCTTCCAAATTCCCACACCTTACTCTTCACTTATGTAGTAGCCTCTTGGCCCAACCTAGTACGATGAGGTCACCCAATTCCTAAGGAGTCACTCTAGTTTTTTAGGGATAATTTGGTGTGTCAAAATGAGTTATAGCTATTTATAAACAAGTGTTATGATGAAAGGATACCAGGTACTTATATGTGATTGCCACATTGGTCAGAATATAGAAAACAGAAGATAATAAGGAAAGAACTTCCTTATTGGAATCATTGCATCATAAACTGTGAGAGGTCAGGATCTACATGATTGTTTTACAGATTAATCTTGTGGATGTTGGTTTAAAGAACCAGTAGTTGATAATTCTCAAAATTATTATTAAATACTGTAGCATTAACTGTATTAACAGTAAATTCTCAAAAGAGCATCTGGGGAACAAGACTGAGTAGTAATGGGAATTCGTACCACTAACTGTTTTTTGAGTTATGCTATCTAACTAAATAAGGGTTCACAAAAACACTTGTTAACTATGATAAAAGAAGAGGGAGCCAGTGATATTAGAGGGAATAGTTAAGGTACTAAAGTTGAAGGGAAGGTAAAGCAAGTTCATACTAAAGCAAGTTCATACAAAGTTTTAGAAGAAAGGGCCTCAGGCAAGCCCTCTGCATGCAGAGATGAAGAATCTGAGGTTCAGCAAAGTACGGCGCATCGCAGTCTCCCAGTCAGTAGCAGACATAGGAGGCCAAACCTGGTCTCCTTTCTCCCAGTCTCTTATTTACTTTTCGGAGCGGTGACTTTGCTTTGTTCCTGAAGAGGCTTTGACAGTGTTGGAAAAAACCTTCTAACCAGGTGGTTCCACATGCATGTTTCACATGCACAAACTTCATTGCTAAAAATGGAATTAAAGCATCTGGCTATTCGGCACTCTATCCTCTTGCCCAGCCTGCGGAAAGATCACATGAGGGCATTTCAGTCACCGGATTCCAATCTGGACATTGAACATTTCATACAGGATTTCCGAATGGACCGGTGCTTCCCTTGAGCTGTGATTCTTTCAATCTTCACATTTTTGAAGTGACTGCATTTCCCACGGGTGGAGCAGACACTGTTTTCTTCCAACATGGGTACTACTGTGTGGTTTATTCTCTCTTTGTGGCTTTTCCATCTATTCCATTGGGATGGCATAAGGGACTTTCAAAACAATTTCTTAATGACCAGTGAAGAATTGGTAATAGAAAGTTGTGGTGGTGTAACATTCGAGACTCTTGTGTCTCATATTATTGTCATGAGTCCTGTGCTAGACATTACAGGACAAACTAGCATTTCTGTGTTTTAATAAAAGAGTTTTAAATTATTTGGTTTCCAATTTACATCAGCAATAATGCTTTTTAATCAAAGTAGGACCTGTGTTCTTCTATTTTCTGCCTCACCTCTCTCTCACCTTTTCTCATTTGTCCATTCATTTATCTACCTTTATAAAATCACTGAGCTTTCTATTCAGCATTGACTGGCCTGTGGGTTTTAAAGGCAGCAAAACACTCAGAAGGCACCCTGTTTGTTTGTTTTCCTTTTACATCTTTCCGTGTGTCAAGCACTCCTGAAGCACCTTACATAGAATGATAAAGAAGTGGCTCACTTTCCTCATCAAGATACATGCTTGTAAGTGCTTGAAAACAGGTATCTAAACTGCCCAACCATTATCTCACCAGGGTCATACAACTGTGTCCTTCATACCACATACAGGTAAGATGGATGGATGGGAGGGCAGGCCTGATTAATTACTTTGTGTATTTTTTTAAACCTGCTTTTAAGAAGGATTGCATTGCCTTATTTTAAATATCTTATTCTTAAAATGGGAAAGATGCCAGAATAACCTTGACTTGGTGTGGTGGTGCAGGGAAGGGGGGTCGTTTATCTGATTGTTACTAGGCAGGCTGCTCCCACAGCAACAAAGGGTAACCATAAAGATGTACGAGGAGCTGTCCAGAACATGCTTGACTAAAAAAATGGTGAGATACCCTGAAAACAGGCCTGCTCAACATTTGTTTGGACTACATACAACTCTCCTACCACAAAAGAATGTGAACAAGAATTCAGTTTTGTTCTTCCTTTTATGATTTATGAAATTAGTATTTCATTTGACCCTGCTGACACTGTACTGCAGGCAGGACTGGCATTATCAGCTTCACTGATAAAGTATAACTGTGATGAGATGATAGGGGCTTCTCCTTTCCCTCCTCCTCTTCCTTCTTGTTATAGGACAGTAGCAAGAAAAAAATCGATTCTGTTTGAAAATCAAGGAATCATTTCTCAATTAAAAATTTATCCCCAAACATAAGACAGAAATATAAACTGTCTTCAACACAATTAGAAGTTAAGTGTAACCTCAACCACAAAATATCAGAAATGGATGACATACGCAGTCAAGCTCACACAGGATGACGCCTGGAGAGGAGGCTTACAGCTCCAGATCACAAAATCACTAGACCAAAAGACTCCAAAATAGATGGCATAACTGGAGAGGTAAAAAGCCAGCTCTGAAAAAAAGCAAATGGGCTGAGTGCCAGCAGCAGGGGATTTTCTGAATACTACCTGGTACCACAGAGGAACAGGAATGGCAAAGCCAAAGGAGGAAATACAGACACGCCACGTACGTACAGTCAGCAGTGAGTAGATGAGTCAGAAGGGAGGGAAGATTCTGAGGTGAGGAGCTCTGCAGTTTCCAATCCCTGTTGGCTGGACAGAAAAGAAGGCTCAAATAGCTTCTCAGACCCATAGTCCTGTCCTAAGAAGCTTCACTGTAACCCAGGAAGAACTATTAATCCAAAATGGTGCCCTATCCACCATATGAATTAATACTGAATAGGTGAGTCGGAAAGAAACTGACCTCATTTAAAGAGTAATCGATGAGAATGACCTTGCATGGTGCTCATGTAAACACTCCAAGAAAAGGAACAGGAGATAAAAGCAGATAAAATCATTCAACAGAGAAAATGAATTCACTGTGCATACAAAATATGGGACCAATCATACCATCAAACATCAAAAAATTCAGGGAAAAGTTCATCCAGATATACAGGTGATCAGAAACTAGCTGGCCAAACCACCAAAGGAGATGCAATGTGAGTAACAGAGTTCAGAAAAGAAAGAGAAAAAAACAAAGACATTCGAGAAATGAGGTCCCACCAGAAGGAACACAGACTGAGAGCTAAACTAAGAGAAGGCAGAGAGAACATAAGGTGAAATGTTTTATCTTGATTAGCCAGGGGTTCAAAATACAACATGTAAGTTGATAAGCATGTAACAAGGCATGAAGAATATTTATCAAGTTAAACACAGGAAGAACCAAGTAAATCAGCCAACACTGTGCACTGGAGAAAAGGTAGAAGGAAGTATACTAACAGGACATTGCTCATAGCAGGGGGTCAATAGCAGCTAAAAAGTGTATAATTCAAAGTTATAGCTAAGAAACCACAGCAAACGTGGGTAATATAATTGATGGTGCACAGTGTGTATCGATTACTTATTCATTACCCATCCCCTCCCCTCTCCTTCCTATCAGAACCCTAATTGTGTTCATATATCCATCCTTCCTTCCCGCTGTCATGGGCCCTAGGACACTATTTCTTAACTGAAGGTGCTTCTGCCCCTCCGGGGGACATCTGATACCATCTGGAGAGGTTTTTGACTCTCACAAAGAGGTACTCCTGGCATTCAGGGTAGAGGCCAGGCTGAGGTGACTTGCTCCAGGCCAAGTCCTATGTGTGATCTTTCAGACCTTATCGTAGGCCACTACAAAGGCTTTGCCTGGCAGGATTCATGGGGAAAGGCTGCCCTTCCCACACAGTTCCCCAAAGGAATGACAGTCAGTACCCTCTGGGCCTGCGTGGTCAGAGGCGTATCTGTATTCCTGCCCAGACACCCTCATTCCCAGGCCTCCTCAGGAGACCGTGGCTGAGGCACATTTCAGGTCTCTCCACTGAGACCCTCTCAAAGGGCGGCCTTGACCAAGACACTTCTCTCCACGTGGACTCAGGTTTCTGACTCCTAGCCTTTCCTCCGGTCCCCTTGGTTCATGAAGTGGCAGGAACCTTTTGCTCCAGGCTCTCAGCAGTTTCCTCCACCTGTGCTACCGTCGTCTGGCTGGCCCTTGCGCAGCGCCACCCCACAGAGAGTGGGAGGCTGGAACAGTGAGGCGCAAGCTCTACTGCCCTACTTTCCTTTTTGGCCTCGCACGTATCATGCTAAACAAAGACTTGTTACTTTCATTTTGGCTTACTGTCTCACTTTTGTAGCTTGGCACAGGAATACTGCAAAACATCCTACAATGCACGTAACTGCCTCCAAAAGTGAATTACCCGCTCCAAAATATCAGTGGTGCTGAGGCTTTGGGGGGAGCGTGACCCCATCACCAGCTCTGCTGCTGCTGCTGCTGCTAAGTCGCTTCAGTCGTGTCCAACTCTTTGTGACCCCACAGACAGCACCCCACTAGGCTCCCCCATCCCTGGGATTCTCCAGGCAAGAACACTGGAGTGGGTTGCCATTGCCTTCTCCAATGCATGAAAGTGAAAAGTGAAAGTGAAGTCGCTTAGTCATGTCTGACTCTTTGCGACCCCATGGACTGCAGCCTACCAGGCTCCTCCGTCCATAGGATTTTCTAGGCAAGAGTACTGGAGTGGGGTGCCATTGCCTTCTCCGCTCTAGGGTCAGAGAATTCTCCTGGTGAATGTTATTCATCCAGAAAGTGGACAGATGACCAAAGAAGTCAGCTCAATCACACTCAAGTAGAAGACTTACAGTTCCATGGCTGAAGGCGTCTTCCTCAGTTTCTGTTGTGCTGGACATGAACACGGCAACACGCAGCCATCCTGTGAACACGAAGGAAAACAGCTCTGGGATAAAGTTTACTCGGAGGAGACCAGGAGGGAGCCTGGGTCCTTGATGACATACCTGATAGAACTGTGGCTGGAGCTCACCAACTTTGTACCTTCTTTAAACTTTAAATTTATTTCATTTGAAGTTTTTCTTACTTGCAATGAAAAGTATCCCTCTACAAAAAGATAAACTAAGCAATAATACCAGAAAGCATAACTTAAGAGCAAAGATATACTACATATAAATGAATACAACTAGACTATTCTAATATATGAAATAAGATACTAAAATAGAATCACAAAGCAAAATCTACTACATAGTACTGTATATTAAAATAAAATCCCTAAATCAATCAACACAATATCAAAAATAAAATGATAAATAAAGGTGTATCAGGCAAGTGCAAGCCAAAATAAAATAGGTCATATTCGTAATATCTGGAATTTCAAAAGCATTCAGTGAGGAAAAAAATAATATAAAAATATAAAGATCAAGGTAAAACTCACAATGGAAATCTGACAATTCTGAGTTCATAAGCAACATATTGTACAGAAAACATAGCCACATATGGTACAGGAAAAAAGTAAAAAACCAAAGAAAATAAAAGGAGAACTTGACAATAACCTGTAAGTAGAATGTTTAACTTACCTCTCTCTCAAATCATGACTAAGCATATGGACCAAAAAGGCTATAGAAAATGTATCTTTAATCCCGATATAATTCATATATAGTATAAAATATATACATTTTATATAGCCCTCCGTTCTCTGAAGTGTCTAGACCTTCCACAAAAACTGACCTATATAAAGAAAACTTGACGTGGCAATAGTTTGATACCCAGGACTCCATACAAAGGGACAGCAGTTTAGTCTTAGACTCATATCACAAGGGACTCCAGGAGCGTGAAAATTGTCCCCATGGGCAAGAACGCTGCTGTTTGTGGTAAGAGCAGGTACAAAGAAATAGAGAGGGGCCAGAGAGGGCACTGCTGGGCCCGCACAGAAGTCAGCCCAACCTGACCAAGGATGACAGCAGCCTTCACTCTCCAGATAGTGAGGCAAGGGTAAACTGACAAAAAGTCACGAATGCTCTGTGCAAGGCAAACCGCGATAAGCGCAGAAGACTGAGAACTTTGTACACAAGTGCATTACACAAGACAAAAAAGTGAATTCTCTGTTCAAACTGGTGTGGAATTAAATAGTGGAAGTATAAGGTAGATCAGTCAGCAGAACCTGGAGAAAAATCTGGGTGACCTGAATTAAAAAAAAAAAAAAAAAGACTTTCTTTGTCTAAACAAGACAGTTCTTGAAGAACTATCACTTCATTTTTCTCTCATAATGCCATCTACTGTCCTCATGCTCTGCTAAACTAAGTCACTTCAGTCGTGTCCGACTCTGTGCAACCCCACAGACGGCAGTCCAACAGGCTCCCCCGTCCCTGGGATTCTCCAGGCAAGAACACTGGAGGGGGTTGCCATTTCCTTCTCCAATGCATGAAAAGTGAAAAGTGAAAGTGAAGTCGCTCGGTCATGTCTTACTCAGTGACCCCATGGACTGCAGCCTACCAGGCTCCTCCATCCATGGGATTTTCCAGGCAAGAGTACTGGAGTGGGGTGCCATTGCCTTCTCCGCCCTCATGCTCTAGGTATATGTATACAAAGACTTCACTTTTCTCTCATAATGCCATCTACTGCCCTCATGCTCTAGGTATATGTATAAAAAGTATAATGTCACACGTTCTCTGTCCACTTATGCTCTCCTGCTGCCTCCATTTGCTACTCAAAGAAAACAGGATGTAAAGTATTTAGCACACTTCTTCCCCATAACCCGAGACTGTACAATACGCCTAGAACATTTGCTGGTGGTTAAGAATGATGCTAAAGCTGAAACTCCAGTACTTTGGGCACCTCATGCAAACAGTTGACTCATTGGAAAAGACCCTGATGCTGGGAGGGATTGGGGGCAGGAGGACAAGGGGACGACAGAGGATGAGATGGCTGGATGGCATCACTGACTCGATGGACGTGAGTCTGAGTGAACTCTGGGAGTTGGTGATGGACAGGGAGGCCTGGCGTGCTCGCAGTCGGACACGACTGAGCAACTGAACTGAACTGAAAAAATATTCAAGATTAAAAATAAAGTAGAACTATGTTTTTTCCCTTCTACTTCTAAATAAGAAAAATGAATAAGAAAAATAATGAATAAGAAAAATAAGAATAAATAAGAAAACTGAAGAATGGACTTCGAGAACACCCCCAGAACATCTGCTGGTTGTTAAGAGTGGACCGCAAGAACTCATTAGAACCATGGGAGCAGGACTTGCTGGCTCTGGACTTCAAGGGCAAAAATTGGGTCTGAGTTCACACATATGGTTTTTAAGGGTGAAAAGATTGAATAACACACTATGGAGACTAACATGCCAGGATAAAGAGACAGTACCTCAGGCTGCGCCTTCCCATCTCTTTGCTGGCTGGAGGATTAGGATGTGAGAAGAAATATCTTCTAGTATTTAAAACAAACAAAAAGCACACTTTACAGGGAGAGAAACAGTGAGAAACAGATGCTTCAGTCAAACTGCCACTGAATGAAGACTTTTTGTTTGTTTTGGAAAATGAATCTAAGATCCTTGTAAATAAAACTGTCCTGTTTATACAGCAGTATTACCAAGTTCGGTGACTTCAGTGAAATCCTAGTTCTTGTGTAACCATGGGAAAACGTGACTTGTACTGAACTTCCTAGTTAATTTCTAGGGAAGATATTGCAACAGCTATGGCTAATACGACGAAATTTTATCTAATATCTAAGATGAGCATTGTTGAATACTAAAATAGTTTCCTTCATTCTTTCTACTCTGAAAGCTAAAAGTAAAGGGACAAAGAAACGAGTAAAAAAATAATTTGCCATTTAAGTCATCCTCTGATTCCAGAAATAAAATATTTTAATTCAATTCCACTGAAAAAATAAAAGCAGTTTCTTTACTCCGACAATGAGCACATTAACCACATTTTCACATACAGAAAGCTTGGGTACATTCAACTGTTTACAAAACATGTCTCCATAATACATTTACATTCATGTCAAGTACTGACATACTAACTTATATAACTGTATGTATTTGTGACTTTTGCATCTGGTACCTTTTAAAATGAACTTGTAATAAATGCTTAATTTCTAAAAGTCAGTTCATATATGATGATTTAAGGTTAGGAGAGTTTCTACGAAGAATTTTAATAGATGCATTCATTCAAGAATTCAATAATTTTTCTAAACCTAAGTCTCAAACTAAAGCTTTAGCAACTTAAGTTACCTGACTAGCAATGGATGAATTCTTATCAAGATGTACTGTTTGGTTTATAGTTTAAGTCATTTGAACTGGTTTATAATTATTTGTGCATCAGGGGAAAATAAGCACCAAGGATAATAAATATTCTTCAGATCATAGATGAAATCACAATACAATAATCTTAATGTCCCTCCAAAATCGAATAATTTGAAATAAGCATTTATTTCAAATGATCAATCTTTAAATTATCTTAGTGAGATCAACTGATATTCTAAAGATAAGAATGGAAATGGTAAAAATAGGTGCCACAAATAATATCTACTGACAGCAGAATTCAGATATTCTCCTTACACTGATGAGGTTCATTTTGGAACTCAGTTTTTCAGATCTAAAAAGAATTCTGAAAATAACTAACAATTATAAACTTGTCAACTATATCTCTTAAACAGAAACTCTAAAGATGTCTTTCTTGCCAATATATGAAACAAAAATTTTCCTTATGAACAAAAGCACCTTATGGTGAGGAAATATATAAAGAAAATATTTTCTACAAATTAATGTACAAATTTATGTGCATAAAGGTATAGTTATCCCAGATGCACATATTTTAAATAAAACAATAAAAAATTCAAAGCACAGATTGAAAAAATAACCCATACGCCAATACTCCAGTGATTAAATATTGCAGCATATATGTAATTGTAACAATTGGGGGAAGAAAGTTTCTACTCTAAACTGTGGTCAGTGAAATCTCTTTGGAAATATGCTTTTTAAGAAGTCTCCAGTACAGACACCAGATTTCAAGCTACAGGACTTTACAGCCAAGATGCAACCCCGTGAAAATGAAAATGTACAGACACCACCTCCCAGACTCTTCAGTAACCATCACCTCTGTGTGAGACGGGTAGGCTTTCACGTTCCTTTTCTTTACTGCGGGCACATGGCAAATATCACATTAACAACAGACCTTTATCACTGTAAGTTTTGCTACTCATAAAATGCTAATAAACATTGTTTTCAAACATTTCCAGATCATGACAAAAATTCTTTACCTGAATATATACAAAGAATTCTCTTGATTTAATCTATCTTTAAATGAACACAGAGCTGTACAAGGAGACACAAATTACTTGCTTTGATATTTTTCAGTCAAGGTTTATTACATGCCTTTTTTTTTCTACTGAACATGTGATTTTTACAAGGAGTTCCAACTTCTGCTTAGAAGATTTCATTTTTTTTTCGAAGTATTTTTTTTGTGTTCGTGCATTTCTGTTTTGCTAGTCACGCCCTTTTTCCGCGATGAGGTATTAGGAACAGCTGTATTAGAAGGTCCGCTGGGAGCTATACAAAAAAAAAGAAAAATTACGGCTTAGATTTTCACAAGCAATCCAATTTCAAATAATAAAAAACAATCAACAAAAGATCAAATAACACAAAACTTCTTTTTCCCTACATTCTTCATGGGAAACTAATTTCTTTGTGACTCCCTGGACTGCAGACCACCAGGCTCCTCTGTCTGTGGGATTTTCTAGGCAAGAACACTGGAGTGGATTGCCATGCCCTCCTCCAGGGGATCTTCCTGACCCAGGGATTGAACTCGCGTCTCTGACGTCTCCTGCATTGGCAGGTGGGTCCTTTACCACCAGCGCCACCTAGGAAGCCACAATGACTATGCTCCTGCTGCTGCTAAGTCGCTTCCGTTGTGTCCTACGACTATGCTCACAGCCTTCAAATTTATACTTCTGGCCCAGGTCTTCTCCCTTACCTCAAGATCTGTATATCCTACTAGAAACCTCTATAGAGATACTGGATAGGAAATATAAACTTAACATGTTTAAAACTGAACTCATCAATTTCCCTACCAACATCTATTTTCTTTGGTATTACCTATCTTACCACTGTCTGAAAAGCTGAAAGATTAGAAAACTAGAAACATTCTTGACTCAGGAATCATCCTTTTATATCCAAACCAACCTTAAGCCCCAGTGAGTTATCAAAAAATTATTCTAAGCCAAGTTACACTTCTGTATGGATGGGTAAGCTCCTGCAGATGAATCTTCCTGCAGATAACAAGTATAAGCTCAGAATAAAACATGAAAAAAAAAAAATTATCTGAAGACACTGAAGAGGGAACAAAGGCAGTGATATACTAGAAAAGAATCAATACTTGGAAGAAGGCAATAACATGGAATTAGTTTCCCTGTCCTTTAAAAGAAAAAAAAAAAGCTTTGGCTTAAGGACAGGGTCCAGTGTGCACCATGTAGAATGCCTAAAACTGCAACATAAAACTCAGTCTTTCCAGTACGAAGCACCAGAAGACAAGTACTGAGGCAACAGTTGTGGCTGGAAAGCCAGGTAGGAAATTCCAATTCTTTGTGTAAACACTGATCCAATGTACGAGTTCAGCAGAATAAGCTCCAAGTAAGTCCAGTTCAGGCTAAAGCCAGTAAAATGAAATGTGAGCTGTCAGTTATGTCAGGGGGACATAGTATCACAATCTAGGTTCAGCCAAGGTTAATACTTTGCTTTAAAAAAAAACCCCAAACAACCCAACACTCTTTGTAGGAACATAAGAGAAACAACAGAGTCCAGAGTTGATCTAGAATACAATCCAAAATTATTCAATATATGAAAAACATGAAAAAAGACTTCCTTCTTGGGAATGGGTAAGTTCATAAGAGATCAATCCTGAGAACACACCTGACTAATAGACAGGAATTTTAAAGCAACTATTTTAACTACACTCAAGAACAAAGGAAAATATTCGTATAATGAATAAAAATACAGGAAATCTCTGAAGGAAAAGACTATAAAGAATCAAAACAAATGCCTAAAACTAAAGAATACCTGAAATAAAAATTCACTGGATGGTTTAATAGCAGAATGCAGATGACAAGTAAAAGTGACTATCAACCAGGATTTTATTACCAAAAAAAAAAGTCCAAAGCATGCCACAGTCAAACTTCTGAGACCCAAAGATAGAGCAAAAACACTGAAAGTTGGCAGAGAAAAGAAATCCCACTGCATACATAAGAACTAGTCTTCAAATTAACAAGGACTTCTCATCAGAAACAAGGGGAATGAGAAAAAAGTAGGACAACATCCTTAAAATGCTGAAAGAAAAAACTTTAGAGATTCTCTGTCCAGCAAAACTACCTTTCAAGAATGAAGGTAAAATAAAGATTATTTTCAGATATAGTAACAAATAAGAATCAAGATTGCCGGGAGAAATATCACTAACCTCAGATATGCAGATGACACCACCTTTATGGCATAAAGTGAAGAGGAGCTAAAAAGTCTCTTGATGAAAGTGAAAGAGGAGAGTGAAAAAGTTGGCTTAAAGCTCAACATTCAGAAAACGAAGATCATGGCATCTGGTCCCATCACTTCATGGGAAATAGATGGGGAAATAGTGTCAGACTTTATTTCTGGGGGCTCCAAAATCACTACAGATGGTGACTGCAGCCATGAAATTAAAAGACGCTTACTCCTTAGAAGGAAAGTTATGACCAACCTAGATAGCATATTCAAAAGCAGAGACATTACTTTGCCAACAAAGGTCCGTTTAGTCAAGGCTATGGTTTTTCCAGTGGTCATGTATGGATGTGAGAGTTGGAGTGAAGAAAGCTGAGTGCCGAAGAATTGATGCTTTTGAACTGTGGTGTTGGAGAAGACTCTTGAGAGTCCCTTGGACTGCAAGGAGATCCAACCAGTCCATTCTAAAGGAGATCAGCCCTGGGATTTCTTTGGAAGGAATGATGCTAAAGCTGAAACTCCAGTACTTTGGCCACCTGATGCAAAGAGTTGACTCACTGGAAAACTCTGATGTTGGAAGGCACTGGGGGCAGGAGGAAAAGGGGATGACAGAGGATGAGATGGCTGGATGGCATCACCGACTTGATGGATGTGAGTCTGAGTGAACTCCGGGAGATGGTGATGGACAGGGAGGCCTGGCGTGCTGTCAATCATGGGGTCGCAAAGAGTCAGACACGACTGACTGACTGAACTGAACTGAACAAATAAGAAATATAAGAAATAGTAAAAAGATTCAGGTAGAATCCTGGCTGAACAGAAAAACAAGAGAAGACAGTCCATAAATCAGTTTAGAAAACTGTTGAGTATCAAATATATTTTAACATACGTTAGGGGAGGGGGGATAATTAACAAAAGAAAAAATACCTCAAACATATCAATAGGCTACAGTAACAGATTTCCTAGACTGTAATCATCCTACTTAGAAACAGATTTTTTACACCTACAAAGCAAGCTATTACTACTCCTCTAACTGCTATACGGAATCCACAAATTCACACACACGCCTAACCTGGTTTGCTGCTTGCTTTAGTACTCTTGATGCTAGCTGGTGGTGTTGGGAGGATCTTTGCAGGTGTATATGTATTTAAAGATACTTTTCTTCTCATTATTGGACTGGAACGTGAAGTTAAAGAGGCTGAAAAAGAAAAATCAAACAAAGTAATTCAATAATTTTCTGAGGCAAGTCTATCAAATTTAAACTAATCAGATTATGAATAATTGAGTCAGACTGTCTTCCTATTAATATAGTACCCAGATGAGATTTATTTTCATGCAAGAAAATGTTAAAGACTCTTTCTTCTTTCTAATTAAGGTGGGGAGATTGAAAAGTGTGAAAAGTACAAGTAGGTACATTTCTCAAGTATGAAGACCTCTGGAATAGGACAGGCTGCAGTAGGGGGTGCTACTGGCATGAGCTTTTGGGGTCCCAAACAAATGATGGCGGAGGTAACAAAAGGCAGATTTGTCAATTTTTGGAAGAGGGCCTGATCACAGTAAAGAGTGTGTCTCTGAAAAATCAGTGTGTGGAACAGACGTGGCAAATGTGCCTGCAGTGGTTGATAACTACGCGGAATGAATATAAAGTTCACACTGGCAGAATATCAAAGTAGTCGCTAGTGAAATAATATACAAGTGACAATGGACAGGAGTTTGAGTGAACTCCGGGATTTGGCGATGAACAGGGAGGCCTGGCGTGCTGCAGTCTATGGGGTCGCAGAGAGTCGGACACGACTGAGTGACTGAACTGAACTGATTAAAAAAAGTTGCTTAAAATATCTCATAAAGCAGCACATCATTACTTAGCTTTTTTCTGCTTACATCTTCTATTATAACTTCCAACCTCTAACTTAACCAATTAGTATTTTGAAATTGAGGGTCAGTGCCTTGGTGTAAGGCAGGAGGAATACTGGAGTGGGTTGCTATTTCCCACTCCAGGAGATCTTCCTGATGATATTGAACCTGCGTCTCTTGCATCTCCTGCATTGGCAGGCAGATTCTTTACCACTGCGCCACCTGCGAAGCCCTAACGGGCACCCTATTTTCTTTAATATTCAAAGAGAATGAACAAAGCCACACACTTTAGGAGACCTGGGTTTTAGTCTTGCTTGACCACCAACTGGTTGATTTCCTGAATGGTGTCTTTAAGTCTCTCCATTAATACAGTAAACTTCTCTAAAATGAAATCTTACATAAAGTCGATCAAAGGAAGGCCTAATAATTCAGCTTCTTTCTCTTCCTCATGAAACTTCCTAAAACTCTTGGGAATATAGTCTGAACACCAATGAACTAAATAAAATCTAAGGTTTATCCAGTTTGATGAACTGCATTAACTGTATTTATTTTCTCATTTAGTTTTAGCTTTAAGTCACTGATTGAAGATCTTCTAAATTCAAAACAGTTTTAATGCTTACCCTAAATGGCACCCCACTCCAGTACTCTTGCCTGGAAAATCCCATGGACGGAGGAGCCTGGTAGGCTGCAGTCCATGGGGTCGCTAAGAGTTGGACACGACTGAGCGACTTCACTTTCACTTTTCACTTTCTTGCATTGGAGAAGGAAATGGCAACCCACTCCGGTGTTCTTGCCTGGAGAATCCCAGGGACGGGGGAGCCTGGTGGGCTGCTGTCTATGGGGTCGCACAGAGTCGGACACGACTGAAGCGACTTAGCAGCAACAGCAGCAAACACTTATTTACTAATTATAGTCTTTCTTTAATCCCTATTTTAAGATTATAAATCCCTGCCCCAAAGAAGCATGGAGTATAAAGTCAGGTAGAAGAAAAAAATGAGAATTTATTTATTCAGATTCTCTCTTGTATACCGAGGAACAGTACTGGCCTTTCTATTAGCTAACAGAGAAAGGAAAAGGAAAAATGTCCTTCAGTTTCCTCACTTTGACTGTACATCTTGCAGATTATTTCATATGGATTATTATCAATTCTCAGCATCAGACAAATTCATATGCACATTTTAAAATGGAAACCGACTTCTCCAAACCACTTCTAAAGTGAAATATTTTAAAACATTCACACCAAGATACCTCTGCAGTTGAAAGCTGACCTCTGCCACCAGACGTGGAAGAGAAAAGCAAAAATGCAGGGGGCACTATGTGGACAGAATATACTGAACAGACCTCTGTAGAATCACACGATGTGGTGGCCCAGGAAAGGGAAGAGAGTCACAGCAACACATGACGGTGGCTTTCATCCCAAGACCTCCAATTTTATTCTTTGGAAAAACACATTTACAGTATTCTTACGAAATACTACTTGGTATGTGCTTAGTCTCTCAGTCATTTCTGACTCTTTGAGACCCCATGGACAGTAGCCCACTTTTTCAGACATATGACTAAGACTAGTAAGACTCTTAACTCTGAGCAGAGCATTCTCTCCCAAAACGAATGCTTCCTAAACTGGAATTCCAGTGTGTCAAAGTATCCTACAGTGTTGAAAATGACAACAGCCAGCTGACTTCTTATACTTAAAAAGGAAGCCTTGAACATTTCCCAAACTGAAGTTCCTGAGAATAATTTTATACAATATTTAAATGTGTTACCAAAATGTTTTCTCAACAAATAAGTTTTGGAAAATGTGGGTATGGAGTTTTCCTTATAATAAAGTTTCCAAAACTGGCTTAGCCACAAATCCCTTTACTTTACACAAAGGAATTAACCTCTTCAGAATATTTCCTACAGAACATAATTTGAAAAACTGTTGCCCTAATTTGCTCTGAGTTAAGAGCTCTGAGTCAAAAGTATTGAATGGATGAACACGTGGGCATTAATGCAGACTAATATCCCGTCTTTTATTTTATTTTTTTTTTTTATTTTATTTATTTTTTTTTTTATATCCCGTCTTTTAAAAAAAGCTTATTATATGCAATGACAGTAGAAAATAAGACTATGATTTTGTATTATATATTGCTGATTTCTACTTCTGGGTCTTAGATTTCTTCCTCCTTTTGGTAAGAGAAAAAATTTGGGGAAAGAGTCAAGACAAGTGGTACACTGCACATTATACCAAAGAATTTCAAACAATGTTCTTGTATACCCCTTTCTCCCCTAAAATTCTACTTACTATCACTACTTGAATTTATATTTTCATAATTATTTCATATTCAGATAAAATCTACTGTCTAAAAATCAAATAATAATAATAATTTTCCTACAAGTTTCAGGGGTCTTCCGTGGAACTTCACTTGATGGAGAAGCAATGGAAGCAAGAAATTCATCCACCTGCTTTAAGGACAGGGCATTATGAAGAGTTTCTAGAGGACAAATAGATGGCACCATCGAATACAATTCAAAACCTGAGGGGAAAAAACAAAAACAAAACCAAAACCAATAGTTGGATATCTTAAAATTCATTAATTAAAAAAGAAGATCATTGCTTAGAACTGGACAGTTTAGGTCTTTTCAATCGGCCACATGCAAACACACATCTCTGAAGTCATGACACCAGATGCTATGCGGTATGGGGCCGGAACAAGATGTAACAAAGACTTCATTTTAAATATAATAACAAGGTACAGCATGCACACGATTTCATTCTGTATTTGGAAAATCTAAGAGTAATACTTTAAAAACCTGGGGTAATAATAAAAAACAAACAACAAAAAATACAGTGTTTTCACGGTTTTTACTTTTTAAAATCAGGTCTATTTGATAGATGAATAAGCTGATGCCATAATGTGTCCCTGATGCTGGAATGCTAAAGGTAACTTCTTGGTGAAAAACAATTAAGTAATTGCTTATGAAGAGTGATTTTAAATACTTTTCTAGTCATACCAAGGCCAACAATACCTCTAGTGTGACCCCAAAACAACATCCATTCATTTACGCTGAAATTAAAATTTCAAAACATATTTCACCTACCTTGATTGAATTAACACAATTAATTCTATTGTTGGAAACTGCTAGCTGAGTGAAGTCAGGCCAAGTAAAAAGCCATACAAAATACAAATATTTCTGCATTCAACAATGGCACACATACAAAAATTTCATGAAACAAACCATGCAGGTATGTATCAATACCATCCATGAAACGAAAGCACTTAAATATACAGCTTCTTTAAACAAATAGGACATAGGTTATTTACTTTTTAATAAATATTGCGTATTTACATTTTATCCAACTGAATGGCTTTTAAAATTATTTTTAGATACAATTAAAATACCAAGTCTTTCTGCATCTAATTTGTCAAGAATTTAAACTAATTCTCCTCCAAAAAGAAATACTTTTAATATTTAGTTTCTATATAAAGTCTAATATTTTTAACTTAAAAATTAATTAAACTTAAGTTGATTGGAAAACTTTCTGCGTCAATAGACATGTGCTCATTTTAACACTGACTTATACTTAATTTTGGGAGAAAATACTGACCTAAGAATTGTCTAATTCTTAGTTGGAATAGGGAAACTCTAGTTAAAAGAGAATCTAATTTTTCAATGAAAACAACCAAAGGATTTACAAAACTGCTATGTTTGATTTCCAGGGGTAAACCAAAGCATGATAGAACATTACATATACTTAAAACAAAACTATAATACCATAATAGCAGCTAAAGCACCTAAGTTAAGCACTAAAGAAATTAGGCTTGCACAAGTACTACTTTTTTTTTTTTTTTAATTACAAGATTCATGCAAAAAGGCGCAAACCCTTTCCTTGCATTAAACACTGTGGCTTTTTAAAAAATCCTTTCCTCAGAATGTTTATTAGTTTTTTGTAGAACTATTTTCCTGCATTTGCTTGTTAAATTTTGTAACAGGCAAATGACAATATAATCGAGTCCCTTTGGACTATATCTTTTTCCATCTATCTATAGTGAACTTTTTCTTTAATGCACAATGAAAGGGTTAGCGCAGCAATTTAAAAAGCCACCTTGCTGTCATGTTTAGAAACTATAGAAACATACCACTGGAGCCTAGAAACTCCACAGAGGCAACGGACCAGCACCTATAGAGGTGTAGGTGTTCTGCACAGAGGCCCAGAAAATAAGGTAAAGCACTGTCAGAAGATACTTGTCTCACCATGTTCCTTGGACTAAAGATGAAGGCGAGGGGTTAAGTCCATGATATGTGTTAAGATGGAAAAAACACGAAAGTTAAGGAAAATAAAAAGTAAAAGAAAGAGTCAAATGACAATTCATAGGACAGGTAAGACAACACAGCAAAAAAAAAAAAAAAAATTGAAAACCCAAGAGAAATATTTCTAGAGTTGAAAGGGATGCATTTTATAAGCATCAAGTCACAATGTGTGGGAAAATCCATATTTTTTTTAAAAAAAAGCCTAAATTAAAAGAATATAAAATTATTTTCTGTTAAACTTAACAAAGGCTTTTTTTTTTTTAAAGCTTCAATAAGCAAATATTTCTCCTATATAAAACTTGCAATACTGGCACAATAACACATAAGCACTCTGCACAAAAACTACAGTCAGTCTTAAACCTTCAATGTCTCTTCTTCAGAATTTTGTGATTTTTGGTTTTTCTTGTGACTTCAGTTTTCTTCTAAGAAGTTCTTACATATGTTGGTTCTTTAGAAGCTGTAGCTGTATCAAATAAGGATCTTTTTCTTCAAAAAGACGCATATAAACAGATACAATGGAGGAAAAGAACATTTAGCTTTAAGGCTAAATTTTCACTTGTTGAGAATTGGATCTTGATACTCCACCTTCAAGAAGTATTAGAGCAGTTACTTAGGTGTCCTCTTAAAAAGATTCAGAAGGAGGGAAATGACAACAAGCTTGTGTTCAATCCTTGAGCTTCATAAAAGTTTTTGAAAAACCTGACTTGAATTTTTGAAAGACTTACTTACAATTAAAAAGAAAAAAAAAAGTTGCAGGGATTAAAAACAACTTCACTCAGAATAAAAGTGAAAAAATGTAGGCTTTCTTTGAAATTCTTTGATTCTGAGTTATTTTTAAATGATTAGTAAATATTCCCTTGTCCCACAAGAAAAAAACTCTATGTAAGAAAGCTGTAATAGTACAAAATTCAGTGTGTAAGTAATGGCCACACAATTTTCCTCTTCAGGCTCAAATACTGAATTTAATTGAACTGGTTGTCTAGATTTTTAGCCTAATCTTCCTGTGAGTAGCCCTCGAAATTCTAACAAAAAGCAAGGTACCTTTCCCAAAACTGTTTGCTTGACAGAGGCAAACCACACTGCCATAGGAGGACTAAGTAAATGCTGAAAAATGTTTTCAGCATGCTCCAGACAAAGCTGGGGTTTGTTTAGACAATCAGGGATCAATAATGTTACACAGTGAAACCTGCATCCCCTGGTTCCCAAGAACTTTTCAAGGACACATCTCATTTGGCTATTTGACAGGTATGATCCTGTATTTTAGATAAATAGCTCAATGAAACAATCATGTGATCAGAAGAGAAATTCAGAAGATCATTAAATTATTAAGAATTAAAAAGAAAATAAATACTATTTATTGTTACATTTTTAAAATTATGTAGATTGATCACTTGAGAAATCAGAAGGAAATTTTAGATGCTAATTAAGTATTAAAACTCATCATTGTGGTCATTTAAAAGTTTGATGAGTAGTGCTAAATTATTGCATAAATTACAGCTGAAAAAGGGAGTTAGACAGTATCAATATTTGGGGTGAACAATAAGTTAGAATTGTATGCCAATTGAAATTAAGGATTGAGCAATGTATGATACTGTATATCCCACATGTTAGAATCAAAGAAAAATAAAAAAGGATGAAGCAGGGGATTATCTTTTAAAATAAAAGCAAAACGTACCATTGGTTGGGTGTCGAGCAAATGAGATAGAAAACCTTTTAACAGCAGAACCGCGTGTGGCGTCTGAGAAAGAGAAAAACAGGTACCTGAAATTCGTAACAGCTACCAAAAGAAGGACACTTAAAAAAAGAGGAGGAAAAACAAATATATAAGGAGGTTAGAATTAGGTGACATGCAGAAGGGACAATGAGAGAGGGAAATAAGCCAAATACTGGTTAAAAGAAGTAAAATGGCTTGATGATAGAGGCAAAGTGTTCAATAAAATATACAAAAGAAAGAAAAGCAGGATGAGCTGGCAATTCTGGTAAATCCATGTTTTACTAACTAAAATAAACTTGTGGATACATGAGAAAAAGTTTTAGAAAAGCTAATTTCAAAAGGGCTATTAAGTACTCCTATTAACAAAAGGGGCACGCTTTGATGAGCCTCAAGAGACTTTCTGAAAAAACTCAAGGTGTATTAACAACAGTGAGAAGATTTCCTTCACCTAGGGATCCTAAAATATTCTCATCTTATGTTTATTCTTACAAAAATAATGCCAATATGTTTTCTTATAAACATCCCATTCACTTTATTTATTTAGAAGTAAAATAAGGGTTAAGAATAAAAAAAATGCTTAAAAGATGAAATAAATTTATTCTTTATAAAATGGCTTATTAACTATTTAAAACAATATACATGATATAGTTCTAAATTTCATATTTCAATGAAATACTCATTGAACAAGTACTGTAAGTCTAACTATAATTAACTGCTTGATGAAACATGGACCTAAGTAGTGGATAACAGAGCACACTGATAGTCACTTAGGCAAAGGGTGATGGGATTCCATGTGCATCCGTCAGTGGCCTTAGGCTTGCCTTTGAGAAGTATATGCTCATGGGTGTGTGCATGGGTGCAGGTATGATTCTGTGTGTGCATGTGTGCACATACCATCTATGCAGCCAGAAGAGGTCAGCTTTTTACGATGAGTACGAGCATAATCCTGTAGGTTAGGTGCGCTTGAAGAACCCCCGAGCACCGAGGTGCTAAACAGGCTCGCACAGTGAGACCCTGATGGGAGTTAGAGAAAATACATACAGCAACGGGTGTTCTTCTGTTCACATTGGGAATTCATGCAGCATGCAACATGGCTCTTACCACACATATCTGGCAGTGCCCTCAACAGGCTCACAATTCACTTATTATGTCAACTTAATACAGTCACCACCACCATTTATCATATGTACAGATGGAGGCATTTACACTGGAGAAAATGTTCTTTGAGGAAAATAATATACCCACACAATAATTAGACATATACATATTAAAAGTATTAAAAAACACTATCATAAAAATTAATTTAGGATGATAAGGAATTTTGTCAATCAATTTGTATGAGCAGGCAACATTAAAAAACCTCTCCTAGCACAAATTAAATCATATTAAATCAATATTTTTGAATGTATATCTGTGAATGAAGAAGCTTTCCTGATGCCCCTGAATGTGAGTTATCAATATCTGTTATGAAATAAAGCAAATCAAAGTTTACTTATTTGCAAGAAGACCAGGTGAAACATTTCCTTTTACAATGTGGTCATTCGGCCTAAATCACTCTAAATTTCTAATATTTAAATAACTTAAGATCTTAATTAATAAGAAGCCCAATTTGATGCTTAACTTGTAGTAAAAGTCTTTACAACCAAGGAAAGCTTTTACCATTAGGTAAGGATTAAGTAAATTTTTATCATATACATTACAATATGTAAAGAAAGGAGTAATGTGTGTGTGTGTGTGTCTGTGTGTGTATCTGGCAAAATACCGTGGGGATATCAAAAGGTATCGCTGTAACATATGTATAATTAAAGAAAGATTTTTTCAAGTATGTAGGTATCAAGGGACCGTTCATATACTTAGAATAGAAATAATAGTACATACATAGTTAAAACATGAAATTTGTTGTTATTAAACTGATTTAGACAATTATTTACAGAAAATGTCATTATCCGATGTAGTTTTAAAATCAATAATGATTTTAAAACCAAAATAAATTTAGAAAGGTTTTCTTCAACATTGCTTTGCTTGAGTGTTAGCTAAGAACCAATTATGTTCTATAGGTCAATAAAGAAATCAACACTGCCACTAAACATTAGTTTTGCTTTGGCTTTCCTTAACAGATGACCAAAAAGATCACTAGTATACCTAGACAGGTAAATAACTAGGTAAATTAATTTTAAGTGAAATATTCTCCACTTGAAAAATTTAACCAGAAAAGTAGTTCTTTTTGTATGCAGTAGCCTATTTTCAACTTTATCAACTGGGAAAAATGAAGTTTCCGTCCTAAATTAAAACATGCTGGGATTTTAACTTATAGAATACAAGATTAAAAATGAGCACTGGCAATTAAACTGAGCAGTTTATGTTATGGGCATTCAAAAGCATTATAAAACAAAATTAATGTCATTTCTTGTTCATTTCATCAAAACTTTACTGTGTATTTCCAGCTTTACAACTCAACATTTCTGAATTAGTGTATGTTAAATAAAAACTAAAGCATAGCATTTGGTCATGCTTTCACCTCTGAAGAGTTTTACATGTGTGCAAAATATTGAGTTTAAGGTTTGGAATACAATTTCCTTCAGACCACATACCTACAGTAGGGTTCTGCTTCTGTTCTACAAGAGTTCTTGGTGTTCGCAAGTAGTTAGCATTTTCAGATACAACCTGCACAAGGAAAGCAAAATAAATGAAGTAAAACAGTAAAATAAACTAAAAAGTCCATATTTCATTTGCAGCCTGTTTCAGACAGACAAAGGTTAATAAGCTGTATGATAAATATTAGTAGAAATACACAAGATATGAAAGATCATGCAAGATCCCCTTGTGAAGGGAGTCCATTTCATATGAGGTCCTTGCAATGAAGTGGTGCGAAGCAGGCATTCAGAATAAATATCACGTATGAAACAAGACAGATGAAAAGAAACAATTATTATAGACTGATATAATTTCACTCTCTCTTAAAAGAAGCCAAATGCCCACTCTTAAACAGCTCCTGTATTTGAAGGGGGAAAAAACAATCACAAACAAAAGAAAAGACAGACAGAGACTGTTGAGATCACCATACAATTACTGATCCATGCACAGGCTTTATCAGAGTAACCTTTGAATATTCACAGCCTTAATGGATACCATAATCCCTTTTCCTATAATCAATGCATTGTATTTCCAAAAGGAAATTGCTGAAGTTCTTGGAAAAGTCATGTGTAACAGCAGACCTTCCATTGTGAAAAACCCCCAAAACCCACAGTATTTTAAGTTTCCAAACGTCACCACAAAAAGTCCTTCTGAAGTCATTTATTTTGACTCCTTTTGTTGGGGCATATTGTTGATGGGCACATATACATTGTCCCCTTTTATCTTAAAGAAAGCATTAAGATATTATACAGCTAAAAAAAAAAACCATATTGTACATAATTAAGATAATACTTTCAGATAATACAAAGTGAGGGAGAGAATCACCAGTATTCGATGTATCCTGCTAATTAACACAGGGCCACATAAATCTGGATATTTTTAAAAAAATTTTTAGGTTCTCAGCAAATTCCAAATGGAATCTATTTTTTAATTATGGAGGAAAACGTTATTAAATTTCCTTACTATAAAATTATATAACTTTGTTTCTGAATATTTTAAAGGACAATTAAATTAAAAAATTTTTCTTTCCTTTTAAAAAAATTTTATTAACAAGCTAAAGTTCCAGGAATGTAAATTTTATTGACTAATTTTAAAATCCTGGATATTTAACCCCCTCCAGTAAAAATGCTAAACATAAGCAATTTAAGTGGTTTCTTTCCCTCAAAATATTGTCAGACATCACAAGTGTTTTAAAATGAATTCAAATTAAAAAACGGAAGGATTTACTCTGATGTAAAATATAAGGGATTAGATGTCCTCCAAGACAGCTGTTTGTTGCTCTGAATGCGGGGAGGAAAAATGTTTAATGAAGTAAAGTTTAAAAACCTGTTGCCATGAGCCAAAAATACTGGATGTGAAAGCCAATGATTTGGGGGAGACAGGGGAAGAAGTGATTTGTTCCCCTGATCTGCGTCTTCGACGCCCAGTGCCCACACCACTGGTGTAATGCAGCCAGGTACCAGTACCCTCTGGGCTAGACACACTCAGGGGGCTCTCTTCCTAGAAGTGAGAAAAGGGGCAAAAAAAAAAAAAAAAAAAAAAAGCAGAGCATGCAAAGTTAGATACAACAGAGCCAAATGATCAGAAAGAAAAAAAAATACAGTTTGTTTGTGCTTATCAATTTTTTAAAAAAACTATTAAACAGTAATTTGGGAGCCAAATATTTTAATATTTGAGAAATTGATAGGACTCACTTATAAATCTAATTGTGAGTAATAACAATTATGAGAATTACTTTCTTATCTTAAAATGCAAAATATTTATACTGCTTAATAGTTGTCCCTTCTCTCTTAGAACTGGAAAGATTTTAACAATTTTTTATCTTGGCAATGTTAAAAATTTGAATGTATTCTGCTTAATTTTAGATATTTAAGAGGTTTATACTGGGTAAACTTTTCAACCCAAAGCACTAAAGAATCCTTCAAAGGGTTAAAGAGACTTCAGTGTATATAATGTATAAAGGATAATTCGTTTGCCAGACAAAAAAAATTAGAGATCATGAGATGGAGGATTCAAATTGCACTCGTCTACACTTATATGCTATCTATTTATTTATGCCTTCCAAAGATTATTTGTAGAGTTCAGTAGACAAAACATGCAGCAAACATTCTCAGATTATATGTTTGCATGTTCAGATTTCAGACAGTGAGGACACAGTAAAATCTACTTGCACAAAATGAAGAGAATAGTCTTTTTCTCTGTGTGTCTTTGGGAAGTACAAACTTCTGATATCCATGGAGATGATGGACGCTGGAAAAAGTCTTCAAGGTTTTACTTGAATAATTTCCCTTATGGAAGTAAAAGTTTAGCATGGCATAGAAATAATCTCTTGAAAGCAACTATTTAAATATTTATGAGAAAAAAGTTTAGCAACGTGTTCTGTGTTTTAAGAGTTAACAAAGGGCAATGATTTTGTTGACGATTTCACAAATATAGTTCTGTTGGAAAATGTAGTCAAGGAATACATTTACTGTATCAATGTTACAGAATTTTTTCGGAGTGTAGAAAAAGGTTTAATGGTGAAATTATAAACAACCTGATAAATTACAGATTGCTTTGTTCAAAATCATCAAAATCACTGCCCTCACACAAATGATATTTTAGGTTATATTAATAAATGTCATTTCCCAATTTTCTAAAATTAACCCCAGGTTTCTCATTCTTAAATTAAGCTATAATAGAACAAATAACCTCAAATTCTACAAATGTTAATCATCCCCTTTTATAATTAACTTAAAATATCCCATTCACGGGAAACCCTAACTAGTACACACTTTCCATTATAAAACAATGTATTTTATTTAGATGCTTTTCCTATGCATAATTGTTGAACTGGGAGAATCAAAAGAACATATACTTGTATAATTTGGGGCGAGAGAAATGAGCATAATTCTTTTTTTTGGTGTATATGTTCTTACTTACCAACTGTTAGATAGTATACCTAACTTAAGATTTGGTGTGTTTGATCATCAAAAAATATTTTAGCTTAAAAGTTGATCGTGCTTCCTATCTTTATACTTTTGCTTGAGAATTTAGAAAACATAAGCACTGATTTCAGATCAGTGCTGAATCATCCTATAGAAAATATAAATCACCCAAAATGAAGGTATTTAAAGAATAAAAATGTATATAGATATTAAAGATTTACTTAACAAACTTCATTCCAACTGCTCAACTTTCCTTTTAAATGTTATTTTAGTAGCTATTTAAATGTTATTTTGTTATTGAGCATATGAATTAGCCCAAGTTATTTAATTATAGATCTAAATACAAAGGTAAAGTTTTCAACTACAGCATCCAATTTTCAAATTCCTATTCTGACTTTTACAATCAGGTTAACGATTTAGAATGTCATATCTTAACCTACAGTGTTACTGGAATCAGCTGCTGCTGAAGTGTCTCTGGAAATTCCTCACTACTTTTAACCAAAAATTATTCCTGATTCATTAAATCAGATTTTTTTAAAAAGTTCTTTACTAGACTAACCAAAAGTGACAAGGAAAAAAATGGATCAGTTTGTAAAAAGGCCTTATTTTACTACTTATATTGAACTTTGTTATGAAATCTATAAAACTCCAAATTCTAAAAAAGTGATCTTTGTATTTTCTGCCTCTAATTTTAAAAAATTTATTTGAAAAATTGATAAAGTTGACAGTTAAAAATCTGGTAGGTTCCCAAGCTTAATAATTAAAGCTGTATTTTCTTTTCTGTTTTATTAAAATATAGTTAGTTTACTTCATTAAAAAAACATGCTCTGACAAATATACTTACTTCATTTGTAGCCATCTTCCTAGATCTTGGAAGTGGAGACTTCCTGTGTATATGAATTGGCTCTGATACCATAGGCTTAAACAATATCACAGCTCGATCAACCTCATCTTTTTTGGAAGTATGTGGTTCATCATCACTATCAATTTTAAAAGCTCTCCTGCCTTCATTCTATGCAGAAAGAATATAACATAAAAAAATTCAGATAAAACAAATCACTCTTTTTAGATGAACAAATTAAACCACCAATTGGTATGGTCACTTGAAGTATATATACACACACACACACACACACACACGTTTATTTATTCAAATGGATTGATATATGAATTCTTATGAAAATCTAGAATTTTTCTGGGTATTGTAAGACAGATGACAGAGTTCCTAACTTCAAGAAATACATATACTCTCTGGATAAATGAAATAATAAAATAACAATTAAAAAGCCATATAAAACAAAATGCTTAATAAAATTTCATCCAATGCCCAAATAAATAAGCCATATTCATAAATAAATGACAGTTAAAAAAAAAAACAGAGGTCAGTTTTGTTACCAGTAATGTCAACAACTCAAGCACAAACTGAAACAATATCTGGTTATAGAAAATTCAAATTCTATTCCAAATATTTCTAACAAATGTGATGACTGCACAATCAAAATAATAACCATTTGATGACTCACTCAATATTTACTGAGTACTACCATGTGTCAAGACTCAGATGAATAAGATACTGTCCCCAAAATATAAGAGTCTCACAGTATAGTACAGAAAACAGGTAAGTTTAAAAAGATTATATTAAATATTCATCTAAATAGAATGGATAAATTGGGGCATGGTCATACAGTGAAACATATATTTTAAAGCAGTAAGAATGGGCAAACTAAAACCAATTACATCAGTGAACCTCACAAATAAACGCTGGCTAAAAGAAGCCAAAGTATGTAAAAACCTTCATTAAACTAAGGGGTATAAAAAATAAACTTCAACCCAGGTAAGGGATATCTAAAAAACTAGAAAAAATCATCACAGTTAATAATAAATCACTGAAAGAGAAGAATGCCTATCATCACGAAATCTACTCAACATTTTACTGGACATCTGTCATCATTCAGAGATATGATCATATACATAGAAAATTAAAATGACTGGATAAATTATCAGAATGAATAAACAGCATACAGGAAGGTTGCCAGTTATAAAATCTTTATACAAAAATTGAGTTAAAATTCAATTGAAAATAGCAAACAAAATAAAATTTAAATGAGTCATTTATGACAACATTAAAAAAGAATTTAGGAGTTAACCTGACAAATAAAAGATATTAAAACAATCTTAATTTTATCAAAAAGATATAAAGAATAGCCAACTAAATTCAGAGAGATATATATACCAAGTCCTAGGACTAGAAGATTCAATTCTGAAGAAGTGTTATGTCCAGAGAAAATTAGAAGAAGTGTTATGTCTCTCAACATGACCTGCAGAGGTCATCTAATTTCAGTAAAAATTCCCAAATACTTTCTGCTTTAGTCTGAGAATGAACAAGAATGCTTGCTATCAATACTTCTACTCAGCACTCTACTGGTCCTAGCCAGTAGCACTTCACAAAAAACATACTCAAGTGGCCAATGAATATAAGAAAAAGTACTAGTCCTTACTGGTTGT
This sequence comes from Bos indicus, assembly GCF_029378745.1. Taxonomy (NCBI): domain Eukaryota; kingdom Metazoa; phylum Chordata; class Mammalia; order Artiodactyla; family Bovidae; genus Bos; species Bos indicus. The sequence continues at coordinate 101,949,409 of NC_091766.1, read as the reverse complement.
AAGGATAATGTAAATTTAAGCCACAATCCCCCAAACAACTCATTAAAAACACTAATCATACCAAGTGCTGATAAAGACATGGCAGTAGCTTTGGAAAGTTATTTGACTGTATTTTTAAAAACTGAACATATGCATACCCTATAACCCAGCAATTTTATATCCAAAAGAAATGCATACATATGCTCAGAAAAAGACCTGAAAAAGAATGTTCATAAAAGCATCCATCTTCAAACCCTGAACTGCAAACAAACCAAATGATCATCACAGTGAAATGGATTAACAAACTGCACCATATTTACTTAATGTAATAACTACATGGCAACAGAAATGAAGAACAGATGAATTTCAAACACATAATGAAAGAAGCCAAATCTACTTCCCATCCTTAAAAAAGCACATATTTTGTGAGTTCACTTTATATAAAGTCCAAAAGTAGACAAAATTAATCTATGTGCCAGAAGTCAAGATAGTAGTTATCTCTGGGGAGAAAGCAGGGAGGTTATGATATTGAAGGACACAATTATTTCTTCTCAAATGATATTATTCTATGACCTGGCTAGTTGTTTTACAACTGTGTTTATTTTGTGATGTACCATTAAACTACACGCTTATGATTTAGGAATGTTTACCAATATGTATCATAGCTTAGTAAAAAAAAGTTTAAAGCTGAATACATATTTAACTTTGTAAGGTTATAAGAATTAAAATGCGGTAATTAACTCCAAGTGTTTAGTAAAGCATGGACTGTCCTCAAGTAAAACAACAGCCAAAAACAGAAACTACAGTTATCCATTCTAAATAATGATCTTAAAAATCCCTCCAAAAAAATCTAGAAAAAGGATAAAATATAAAATTCTCATATGCTTAAAAATGTGTATCCATCCAAACCATACCTCAAGAAGTTTAAACCATGCTATTTAGTAGTTGAGATAAGAATTACAGTATGTAACAGAAAATTCTTAAAGAAGTCACATTTAAATTTAGGACTGTAGTAACTATGGAGTGAGAATTTCATCTTTGTTACCTCCCTTGAAGCTGGTCTATATCCATAGCCAGAGGGTAAGTTTTTGTCTTCTTCACATCCTTTGGCTCCTGGACTAAAATGTAACTCAACATGAAAGCGTTCTTCAGAGGAAAGATCCTAAAAAAATATTATAGAACATCTTCAAAATGAGAAACTTTAAATTATTGATTTACCTCTGGTAACACATGCAAGAATAAACAGAAGAATTGTACAAAAAAGCTCTTAATGTCCCAGATAACCATGATGGTGTGGTCTTTCACCTAGAGTCAGACATCCCAGAGCGTGAAGTCAAGAGGGCCTTAGGAAGCATCACTATGAACAAAGCTAGTGGAGGTGATGGAATTCCATCTGAGCTATCTCAAATCCTAAAGGATGATGCTGTTAAAGTGTTGCACTCATTATGCCAGCAAATTTGGAAAACTCAGCAGTGTCCACACACAACTGGAAAAGGTCAGTTTTCATTCCAATCCCAAAGAAAGACAATGCCAAAGAATGCTCAAACTACCACACAACTGCACTCATTTCACAAGTGAGCAAGATAATGCTCAAAATCCTTCAAGCTAGGCTTCAGCAGTATGTGAACTGAGAACTTGCAGATGTACAAGCAGGATTTAAAAAAGGCCAAAGAGATCAAATTGCCAACATACACTGGATCATAGGGAATTAAAAAAAACAGCTAATCCTGCTTCATTGACTACGCTAAAGCCTTTGATTGTGTGGATCACAACAAACTGTGGAAAATTCTGAAAGAGATGGGAATACCAGACCACATTACCTGCCTCCTAAGAACCTGTATGCAGGTCAAGAAGCAACAGTCAGAATCAGACATGGAACAACAGACTGGTTCCCAATTGGGAAATGGGTACATCAAGGCTGTATATTGTCACCCTGCTTATTTAACTTATATGAAGAGTACATCATATGAAATGCTGGGCTGGATGAATCACAAGCTGGAATCAAGACTGCCAGAAAAAATATCAACAACCTCAGATATGCAGATGGAAGAAACTGAAGAGGAACTAAAGAACCTCTCGATGAAGGTAGAAGAGGAGAGTAAAAAAGCTGTCTTAAAACTCAACATTCAAAAAACAAAGATCATGACATTCGGTTCTCTCACTTCATGGCAAATGGATGGGGAAAAAGTAGAAACAGTGTCATTTCATTTTCTTGTGCTCCAAAATCAACACATACAGTGACTGCAGCCGTGAAATTAAAAAGATGCTTGCTCCTTGGAAGAATAGCTATGACAAACCTAGATGATGTATTAAAAAGCAGAGATACCACATTGCCGACAAAGTCTATATACTCAAAGCTATGGTTTTTCCAGTAGTCATGTATGGATGTGAGAGCTGGACCATAAATAAGGCTGAGCATGGAATAATGGACACTTTTGAACTGTTGTGCTGGAAAGGACTCTTGAGAGTCCCTTGGACAGAAAGGAGATCAAACCAGTTAATCATAAAGGAAATCAACTCTGAACAATCACAGGAAGGACTGCTGCTGAAGCTCCAATACTTTGGCCACCTGATGTGAAGCACTGACTCAGTGGAAAAGACCCTGATGCTGGGAAAGATCGAGGGCAGGAGGAGAAGGGGACGACAGAAGATGAGATGGTTGGATGGCGTCACCGACTCAATGGACACAAGTTTGAGCAAACTCAGGGAGATAGTGAAGGACAGGGGAAGCCTGGTGTTCTGCAGTTCATGGCGTTTCAAAACGTCGGAGATGACTTGGCGACTGAACAACACATGCAAATCAAGAACTCTGTTACCTTGTTAGGGTCCTCATAGAGCATGATAACAATCTGAGTCATGTAGTTGAGTTCATTGACAACATTTAAATAATCCATAGCTCGTTTCCACTGTTCATCCTTTGATTCCTGAACAAAGGTATATAGTAAGCATTTTCTCATATTACTTGAAAATCATTTTATTTTCATTATGACAGTTCGTTTAATCCTGATTGACATTACACAAATGAAATACTTCCACACACAATCTTTCAAAATAACTTCATTAATTTAAATTTAATAAATCACCTAAGCTTAAATAATTTTAATTCTCTTATCAGTAGTATTAGAAACTCTAGTGGTATTTTTTTTTTAGTAACTCATAGAAAGTAAAAATAAAGACTATCTTGAGATATGATACCTATTAATTGAATTTTGAGGGTAAGGGGCAGTTGTTAACCTTAAGTTCCAATGTAACTAATATAGTGTCATGTTTCATAAAACAGAACACTATCCCATGAAAGTAATGACTATAATTAAATATCTCTCATTCCACTGTAGTTTTTTAAACTGTAGATATTTTAAAACAATTAGCAGGAGAAAGTACAGGCAGATTCTTAAAACCATCTGCTTCATTCCTAAAATCACTCCACCATCATTTAGAGAATCAATGGTCTTTAAACATGTAATTAAAGAGCGTCAGAACTGAAAGGGACCTTACAGAACATGTATTACAAGCATTCAAAGTAGAAAATTCTATCTCAAAAGGGAAAACTACTCAAAGTTCAAAATCTACAGTCAATAATCAACAAGGTCTATTGACACCTTGTGTACATCAGAGATAATGTCCTTCATCTCATGTCATAAACATTACAAATATATAAAAGCATCCAACAATTTTTTTGTATATAAGGGTTTTATATATACACTGAGAGTATGTAAGCGTTTCAGCTTTAATATAGACTGTGTTTTAAGAAAAAATAAAATTTGACACGCAAAAGCCAAAAGTCAAGACCACATGCTGATTTTTTAAAATTCAACACGTATTTCCTTTTTAAATTTGGACATCATCCGTCTCTGAGGAAGCATTCCAAATTTTTGGAAAGTAAAGTTAAAGCAATATTATATGTCATTTGTGTAATTACATGTATACTTAAGTTTCAACAAATGGCTATTAATACGTTTAAATGCTATAGAGCAGCTGCTCCCAACTTAAGCAACACTCCACAGTAAAAACTGCATGTGTTTGTGTGTATCTGCCTATGTTTGAGGAGGGGATATGTTCAAAGATGTATGTATATTTTCTTTCAAAATTTATAAGAAAAACAAATTAGCATAGCATTACTGAATACCACTAGATGTAAATTATTGTAAGTGATGGGCTTAAGTTAAATATTGAAAATTTTCAAGATTGAAAAGATCTATTAGATTCTGTGATATGGTATTATTAATAAGAACACCATGTAATATCTAATTCAGTGGTACAGATATAGACTTTGCTAGGTCTGATCTAATGAAAAGATAAAACAAAATATTTTATAGCATCTTCCTAAACACAATTAATATGCAAGAATTCATAAAAATCTTTTTTAAACAATTAAGGATCATTAAATATATTCCTTGAAATCTTACTTATAATTTTATTTCCTCAATAAATCTTTAAAAAAAAATCTACTATGGAGAGACAGATTTTACCAAGTTTACATTGAAAAATCTCAACTGGGAAGAGACCATACAAGGTTTTAATTATATTAGCTACAGGCTCTTATTAGGATAATATGAGCTGGGATAATTAATTATAGTTCAAATAAATTTTTTAAAGTTTTAAAATTAGAAAATAGGACATCATTTTGGTATAAGAGCTTAATTTTTACTTTAATTTTTTTAAACCCCAGAAGCCCAGATTTTTGACAGTGGAGTTGTTCAGCTTTTGTTTTAGAAATGTAGCTGAACGCAATATATACTACAGCCACCACACTCTTTAGATCACTGTGAGACAGCCTCCTAACTGGTTTCCTCAAATCTACTTCTACCTATCTAATGCCTACACAGCAACCAAAGCCGTTCAATTCCTTGCTTAAAACATTTCAAGGGCTTCCCAATCCTGGAATGGTTCTCCAATCTTATCTGCTACAATTTTATCCATCATTCACTTTTATTCTCCAACCATAGGCTTCCTATCCATTCCCATATCCTTTGTTCTTCCTATCTTATAACTAAGTACAAGGTTCAAGGGTGACCACAAAAGAAACCTATCTCTCCCCACCAAAAACAATTCCATCATTATTAACGGATATATAAGCTCTTGCCTTTGCTAACTAAGAGTCATTTTTTCTCTATTTCTTTTATTAAAGCTCCACTAAACCACATGGGCTTCCCAGGTGGCTCAGTGGTAAACAATCCGTCTGCCAAGGCAGGAGATGTGAGACGTGGGTTTGATCCCTAGGTTGGGAAGGTGCCCTGGAGTAGGAAATGACAACCCGCTCCAGTGTTCTGGCCTAGAAAATCCCATGGGCAGAGGAGCCTGGCAGGCTATAGTCCATGGGTCACAGAGTTAGACATGACTGAGCGATTGAGCCCACATAATCTGTATATGTAATCAAGGGATGCTCCTTTGTTACTCCATTAAGGAATAAAAAAAGAAATAAAAACAAGGGGGAAAGAACAGATGAATTAGAAAATTTGATGGGAACAGAACACTTACACAGCCTTAGGGTAACTCTGTGAATAATTATTCATCAAGGCCAATGATAAGAGATATTAAGAATCAAGAGACATATTCCAAATCTTCATGTACATTTCACTGTCCTTTATTTTAATAAGTACAAAAGAATACAAAGTTGAATTCATTTTCTTTTAAGGATTACTTTTTTATAGATGTGCATAAATGTATATACCTATATATATATATATATATATATATATAAATTTTTTTTAATTCTTATTTTTTGGTACCTTAGAGATGGCTGAAAGATATTTTTGATATATAATAGAAGTGACAGTGTATTCTAGATAATCTGTGGTTTGAGTGTACTGAGAAAGGGGTTTTATAATTTCTAAATCTGCTTGGTTAGCACTTCCACTGCTAATCTCTAAAATGTCATTTTCCTCACTTTTTCAAATACTGACTTCAAGGGAATCTTATCTACAGCTACTGCCTCAGGCATCATTAATGTGTTGGCTTCCCAACTCTTGCGCCTTCAACCCATACCTCTAGCCTTACATATAAACATGCTACTGGTCATCTCCACTTGATTTATCTTCACTTATCTCACTATTGTATGTTGAACCTATGACAGACAGATAATTCATGTCTTCATTTCATAGGTCTTTGAAATGAGATTGAGTTCTCTTGAGAACTAGCGCCTCAAACTCAAGCTGTCTAAAACTAAACTCATTGCTTTCCTTCTAACACCTGATATTTCTGCAAATGTTACTCTTCTCAGTGAATGATGGATAATTTTGTAAATGATCCTATGTTGGTAATATGGGAACCTTCCTTGACTCTCCTTTCTTACTTTGCATATCTGTAAGCACAGGAAGGGCCTCAAGGAGAGTGGTAAGGAAAGTTAAGATGCCTCAAAAAGAGTGTTAATGAAAGCCTAAAGGACACTGAGGAGACTGTTGGTGAGGGATCATAGGAGGGTTAAAAAAACCTTATTGGAAACTATAGGATAAAAAATGCGTTCTACATAGTGGCATAAAATATAGAAATACTATAGCCTGTAGACAGTGTAATTCAATGAGCTAGCTACTAAGATTTCCAGAAAAAATTCTGAAAACACCACCAAGATTCTTCTCGTTACCTCTGATAAACATTGAGGAGAGGGAGATAAGCTATAGGAAATGGTTAATTAAAAAGGATCCAAGACTTGCAGGAATCAGAAATAAAACTGTTTCTTATTTCCAGCCTCTCCAGAGAGTCAACAATGCTATAATTCAAAAGTGGCTTTTAGGAAGAATGGAAACACAAGAATCTGTCATGAAAACATGGGTATGATGGTAAAAACACTTGCTAAGACTTCAGAAAGACTTAAGGCTCACAGATTTTTCAAAGACACAATGACTTTCTCAGGATCTTATCAGCATATCTCTCAGATACTCCCTATTAAACAATAAAGACTGCTGAGTACTCTCTCAGCAGCCAAAGAGGGAGTCCAATGTATAAATTAACTTATTCTTAAGAGATCTGTGGGTGTGAATTAATAGAGTAAATTATATATTCCTTTTTGTTTTTTAAAATTATACCATCTTGAACTAAAAGTAAAAAGACTCTGGATCTCCAAACTTCTTTGGGCAGGAAGCAGGTTAAAAAAACTACTTAGCTGCAAGCATGAGCTACTTTTTATGGAAAAGGAAGGATGACCTAGATGAAGCCATCAAGAATCAAAAGTATAAAGCCATGAACCATTAAAAACAACTCCTAGTAGTATGCCAGAGCCCTGATTAAGGAACGGGCATTAAGTACCTAGGCACACTTCAAAACTGCCATGGAGCGTGACGACCATGGTGTACCTTCTGTTTTCCCCTCTTTTTGAAAAGGTTGCCTAAGGCAGTTATCCTATGCTTCTCGATGCTGTATGTCAAATGTATGACAGATAATTGGTGTCTTCATTTCATAGGTCTCTGAAATGAGACTGAGTTCTCCTGGGCACTCAAAGGGTTCTACCCAAAGAGTCCCACCCATATCTGAACAATTTAGATAATGAGATCCTGGAGGTCAAGTTTATGCTATAATAGATAAGCTTGGAGGAATATTGTAGAGGAGATTAAGTGAAATCTGCACGTGGGAGAAATATGGATTGTATGCTAACATACCGTGACAGACCCCGTTTTTCAAATGGCCACCAAAATATTTCCAATCCCAAGGACTCATCTTATAGTGAGTGACAAGTGATATTCCACTCATCTAGTACTATGAGTCTATCCTCCCTCCCTTGAACCTGGATGGACCTCTGTGACCACTTCAACCAAAAATGCTCAGTAAGAGTGAAAGGACATAACCTGGTAAGTTAGATCATAAAAATACTTTATGCTTGCTCTTGTTTTCTCAGTGCACTTCTGGAACTCAGCTGCTATCTTCTGAGGAATATGCTGTATTCTGAGGTCACACGAAGAGGCCATGGTATGTATTCTGGTCCATAACCCCAGCCAAGCCCCCACCTGACAGTCAGCACATCAAGAACTAGATATGAAAAGAAAGCTGTGAGGTGATTTGAGCTCCAGCCACTGTCTGAGCTGCAATCTCATGAGAGACACAATGCAAAACTGCCTAAATGACCCAAGTCAAGCATTTAAAGCAGGACAGAGAAAAAAAAACCAAAAATGTCCGTACTTGTTTTAAGCCAGTAAGCTTTGGTATTGATTCATTATGTTACAGTAAGAGTCACAATGTCCAAACACCAAATCCTGTCGATTCTAATCCCTAAATAATGCGAATTCATCAGATTCTCTTCATCTTACTGTCACCAGCTTGTAGATCACTTACAATAATTTGTATTATTGTTGGCTTAAAGGGATTTCCTCCAGAAGGAAGAAAACATGTCATTATCTCCAACATCTAGCACAATGCTTGGTAAACAGTAGACTCTTGACAAATGATGACAAATAATGAATTATTAAAAACTGTACAATAAAAAATGATGTCAGTGATCTGATTACAAATTCAGTAACACATACTTGTTAAGTAGATTGATGTAACTTATTCTACTTACATCGCATAAAGCACCATAGCGAAGAATAGACAGTAAAGAATGTACGTGACTTTCACTGGTGAAATACAATCTGGTACGGACATGACGTTCAGGTGACAGAACACCTCTGGAATACCTAAAAGTCAGGAGCAGACAGTGTTAAAACATAACCACACAGTTAAGACTCATTAAGTACTGAAATTATTTTGTAAAATGGAATTTAATCTTCTAGTAAGTGAATCTATCACTCTTTCCATCACAACTGAGGTGTTCTTAGTAGACATTTCTCTAACATGAAGATAACTGAAACTAACTGAGACCACTGAGATTAGCCAAAGAAGAGTTAATATTAGTCAAGTTCACTGTAAGAAGGTCATTTAAGCACCTTTATTAACACTGAAAGAGATCACAGCACTAAAGGAGCTCACAGATGTTAATGCTGCTGAATGAGGATGATCACTGATGATCGCATGTGAATGGTAACACACATCCCCTTTCCCTGTGACCCTCAGTTTTTTCCTCCAGTTTGGAGCCAAAAAGAATACTGGTTGAAAAGTTCACTATTCGGAACATCTAGGTAATCTGTATTTCCACAGTGTAAGAAGTGATACACTCCTGCCTTAGTCATAGGAACAACAAAAATTTAGATTTCAAGTATGCAAAAACAGATGCCTATAGACTTAAATACCAGTACAGTCTCTTACACAGGATGGAGTTTATTTACAGTGTCATCATCTTGTGTCCTTTGAAGATCTGAGCGAATTTTTCTAACTAGAGGAGTACAGTAGCCTTTGGCAATCTCCAGTTTTTCAGCTTTAGTTATACCATATTCCTGAGCAGAAAATACACACTATTAGAAAAAGGGTATAATCATAAAGAATTCCAATAAAGGTATTACTAAATTTAAGAATTTTAGTGAGTGACAAATATTTTTATCAAGGCTTTTTTGAACATTACACAATTATTAATTTACATTTCTACAACTTCAAGTATATTAGTCCCCACACTATTAAGTGTAATTAGAAGAATATTTTTTTGTGGAACTGAAAAAACAAATAATTTCTAAAGAGGAGAGGATGAATGATGAATGCAACCATGATGATAATAAGGTTTTAAATGTAGAAACAACCCTAAAAGAAAGATGGATTAAGTGCACAACTAGTAAAGCATAGAACAAATAGTCAACAAACATAAAGAAATACAAATTGAAACCATGAAATTTTTGTCTATTTGAATGTTAATGATTAAAAAGGTTAACAAATTATTTGTCTTTGGTCAATACAAAGTTTTAACGACTGGTGAGCCAAAAATGCCACTAAATTATCAAATTTAATGAGCTATATTGCCATTATAAGTTAATTAAATTTATGAGAAATTATAACCAAAACTGTTAAGATAACAGTAATTATAATAGAAATAAAAATTACAGTTTACAAGGATAGATGAGAAAATGATCTGACATGAAAAACTTTTTTTGCATTAATTAACTGCTTTAATTAGGAAATTGCTATAATAAAACAAGTAACACTATACATTATTTTTCCAATGAGCTTTGGTTTGAGAAAAACAGCAGAAATAGATCTTTAAGCTTTGACTCATGGCAAAGCTGGTAGTTCTCTGAAATCTGGGAGATGCATTAGCAAAATTAGACACAGCCCACCCTTCACCAAAATCCTGGAGAAAAGTATTTCATTAATTTGGGGGAGTAAGACTGAACACTGGCTAGGATACAACTTGCCCAGGGAATGACAAGAAACTGTCACTGGTACTGGTGGCAGGTAAGAAACTGTTGGGCTGACCAACTACATATTTTATTAGTGGCTTTAAATTAAAAGAGTGAAACGCTTCATTGCATTTTCTCAGAAACTGATCAAAAGATTGCAGTCCTACACAATTTGGAGACATAAAGTGGATGCTGGGTGACTAGAGGTCACTCCAGGTGTGGAATTTTGTAAAGTTAGTCCTTGGAATGAATGGAACTGTGGCTCTGGCAGCAGATACGAAGGAATGATGCTCTGGAGAGTAGGTAGGGGGACACTCTGTGGTCAGCCGGGGGACAGATGAGGGTTCCAACTGGAGGTGGGATCTTTAATTCAATGATCTATCTTCCATTGCTCATGTCTCTGTCTTCATAAATGGTAACCGGACCATAAGGAAAGCTGAGTGCCGAAGAATTGATGCTTTTGAGCTGTGGTGTTGGAGAAGACTCTTGAGAGTCCCTTGGACAGCAAGGAGATCCAACTGGTCCATCCTGAAGGAAATCAATCCTGAGTATTCATTGGAAGGACTGATGCTGAAGCTCTAATACTTTGGCCACCTGATGTGAAGAACCGACTCATTTGAAAAGACCCTGATGCTGGGAAAGATTGAAGGCAGGAGGAGAAGGGGACGAAAGAGGATGAGATGGTTGGATGGCATCACCGACTCAATGGACACGAGTTTGAGTAACTCCAGGAGCTGGTGATGGACACGGAGGCTTGGCGTGCTCCAGTCCATGGGGTCGCAAAGAGTTGGACATGACTGAGCCACTGAACTGAAGAAAAAAATCTGTGATGAGTGTATAAATAGGAAGAGAAGGTTTAAGAGGGAAGAAGGCAGAAATGGGGTGAAGGCAGAGGGAAGCAGGGACAGAGAAAGAAGGAAGAGTAGACATAAGCAGGGAAGAAACAGGCATACATTCTCTCCCCAAGATTTTTCTGGGACACCTGCATTTAAAGGTTACATTACATACCTCCCAGGTGGCAAAAAATTAATATGGACAACAAATCTCAAAACTGCCTAATAAAAAAAAAGGTTGATTGATTACATATGGAAGATGTATGAAAATGGAACTTCTTGGGTCGTTTATCTTTAAACACAAAAGCTTGGTTGGTTCGGTAATCTCACCAACATAAAGAAATTGGGCATGAAAAATATGAAATGTGTATGTAACTGCGTATGTATGTGTAAACAAAAGGAAAATGCTGAAATTTAAAATCATCCAAGGATATTTTTGTGTCATTATTGGTCAAGGTACAAGTAAATAGTCAATCTCATACACTGAGAGCCTGGAAGAAAGCTGGTAAAGGAGATCTTGAGCTAAAGAAGTCGTCTTGACTGCACATAAAGACATACACATAAGCAAAGTGTAAGAAATTAAAGGAATCCACATTTCCAAATGTGAGAAATTGGCTAAATAGTATTATTTCATCAGCTATTAGGAAGTATATTGAGTATATTCAATATACTTGAATATATTGAATATACTCAGCTTTATATTGAAGTATATTCAGCTTTACTGATTTGGAAAAAACTTCATAAGGCCAAGAAAAAAAAAATCAGGTTGTAAAACAGTACGCTTTCCTGGTTCCATTTTTGTGAAGAACATATTTGTTATATATATGAATTTAGAAAAAAAAAAAAAAAAAGTCCATGAATTTAAGGGAAAGGCCTTTCAGAATTTTCTGCAACTGTGAAATGTTTTTGTCTAATTGGTAATGCCATATTGATTTTTTTTGGCCATTTATTTTCTAATTTTACAACAAGATATATTATTTTTATAGTAAAGACTTCTTTCCCTTCAAAACAGTGACATATCTTGTGGAGCTGAAAAAGCAAGTTGCCACAACCAGTTGCTGCTGCTAAGTCACTTCAGTCATGTCCGACTCTGTGCGACCCCATAGAAGGCAGCCAACCAGGCTCCTCCATTCCTGGGATTCTCCAGGCAAGAATACTGGAGTGGGTTGCCATTTCCTTCTCCAATGCATGCATGCATGTAAGTCGCTTCAGTCCTGTCAGACTTAATTAACTGTTAGATGCCCAAGTTCTCTTCTAATATTTCTACCATAAAAAGAACTGACTAAAATACAGCTGAAGATATTTGAAAGTTTATTATGTGACACATTTAGTAAGTATCACTGGAATTTATACTGCAAATACTATTATAAAGAACTCTGTTTCATTATCTACAAATAACAAAATGATCTTCCAACTTCAACAAATGTGTGCCATCTCAATTCAGTTCAGTTGCTCACTTCAGTTCAGTCACCATCTTAATTAAGAGAATATTAATACTAATCTTTTATTTTAATTATATTTATTAAAATGTACATATAAAAATACATATAAAATATTATAAATTCTAACAACTTTGCAAATGCTGAAGTATTTTAAACATTTCCAAAGGATAATTCAGCTATATCAAATATTATAATCTTTAAATATCCTTATCTTCCATCATACCATTGAGGCTATTTTTACTATGTAATCTATTGAGGTAATGTTGGTTTATAACATGTTTCATGCATACAGCTTCTGTATAAACTACAGTATGCTCAACACCAAAAGCTTAGCTTCCACCCATTACCATACAAATGACCCTCTTTACTCAATTCACCTCCTTTCCCTTTTAGTAATTATTACTCTTTTCTCTATGAATATGTGTTTCTTTTGGTCAGTTTGCTCACTTATTTAAAAAATTTTAATATTTCACATTTATGTAGAATCATATAGTATCAATTTTTATCTGAAGGACTCATTTAATGCAATATTCTCAAGGTCCATCCCTGTTGCCACAAATGGCAAGATGATACAGATATTTATTACGGCTGGGTAGTATTCCACTGTATTATATACCCTCCTTCATCCATTCATTCATCAATGGGCAATTTCCATGTCTTGGCTATTGTAAATAATGCCACCACGAACACAGGGTTGTATGTATCTATTCAAATTACTCTCTTCATAGTTTTTAGACAAATACCCAGCAGTGGAATAGCTAGATCATATACAAGTACTATTCTTAACTTTCTGAGGAAGCTCCAAACTGTTTTCCATAGTGGCTGCACCAGTTTACATTCCCACCAACAAGGTACCAGAGTTCCCTTTTCTCCATATCCTTTCCAGTACTTGTTACTTCTTGCCTTTTTAGTAACAGCCATTCGAACAGGCCTGAGATGATCTCTCCTTCTGTTTTTGATCGGCATTTTCCTAATAATTAGTGATGATGAACATCTTTTCATGAGTCTCTTGGCAGTCTGTATGTCCTCTCTGGAACAATTCTTAGCTTTTCAGCTTACTGTTTAATTGGGTTATTTGGTTTTTTGTTGAGTTGTGGGAGTTCTTCATATATTTTGAATATTACCTTCAAATTGAATATATGATTTGCAAACATCTTTTGTCATTTGGTACTTTTTCAATATTTAATGTACAGAAGCTTTTTAGTTTGATGTAGTCCCATTTGTTTGGAGAAGGCAATGGCAACCCACTCCAGTACTCTTGCCTGGAAAATCCCATGGACAGAGGAGCCTGGTAGGCTGCAGTCCATGGGGTCGCTGAGGATAGGACACGACTAAGTGACTTCACTTTCACCTTTCACTTTCATGCAGAAGAAAGGAGAAGGAAATGGCAACCCACTCCAGTGTTCTTGCCTGGAGAATCCCAGGGACAGCGGAATATGGTGGGCTGCCGTCTATGGGGTCACAGAGTTGGACACGACTGAAGCAACTTAGCAGCAGCAGCAGCAGCAGTCCTATTTGTTAGTTTTTGTTCTCTTCTTCAGTTGTTGCTCAGTCACTCAGTCCTGTCCAACTCTTTGTAACCCTATGGACTGCAGCACGCCAGATTTCCCTGTCCTTCACCATCTCCTGGAGCTTGCTCAAACTCATGTCCAAGTCGGTGACGCCATCCAACAACCTTATCCTCTGTCGTCCCCTTCTCCTCCCACCAGCATCAGTGTTTCCCAGCATCAGTGTTTTTTCTAATGAGTCGGGTCTTCACATCAGGTGGCCAAAGTATTGGAGCTTCAGCTTCAGCATCAGTCCTTCCAATGAATATTCAGGACTGATATCCTTTAGGACGGACTGGTTGGATCTCCTTGCGGTCCAAGGGACCCTCATGAGTCTTCTCCAACACCACAGTTCAAAAGCATCAGTTCTTCTGCGCTCAGCCTTCTTTCTGGCCCAACTCTCACATCCATACATGACTACTGGAAAAACCATAGCTTTGACTAGATGGACCTTTGTTGGCAAAGTAATGTCTCTGCTTTTTAATATGCTGTCTAGGTTTGTCATAGCTTTTCTTCCAAGGAGCAAGCATCTTTTAATTTCATGGCTGCAGTCACAATCTGCAGTGATTTCTGGAGCCCAAGAAAATAAAGTCTGTCACTGTTTCCATTGTTTCCCCTTCTATTTGCAGGAAGTGATGGGACCAGATGCCATGATCTTAGTTTTATGAATGTTGAGTTTTAAGCCAGCTTTTTCACTCTCCCGTTGAAGCTTCATCAAGAGGCTCTTTAGTTCTTCTTCACTTTCTGCCATAAGGGTGGTGTCATCTGCATATCTGAGGTTATTGATATTTCTCCTTGCAATCCTGATCTCTTCTCTAGTAGGTGGCACTACGGCATAAGCTTTTGGTTTTTCTTAAGCCACTGGTTGTATCTGAGGAACGTCTGACACTCCACTGCATCTGCTAGGTGTGGTCACCCGGTGTCCTTGTTGCTACTGTAACCTCCAAGGTTACTGGTGCCTTGTTTCTATGGGTGCTGCCAGTATCTCTGCCTAGGCCGCCAGGAAACGGAGCCCCTCCACTGCGTCCAGGGTCTAATAGGTTTCAGGCGTCGCCACTACGAGGAGACAAATAAGGTGGGGGAAGGGAGCCAGGGTCACAGGTACCCCTGTCATGTCCAAGGCTGTTAGTATTCATGGGCACTGCCACTGCTGGGGTGGTGAGAGCTGCAGCTCTCACCTCCGTAGTGGGAGGACCTCCATGGCTGGAAGGATGGGGTCACAGGCCCCACGACCACTAACACCCAGTTCCTTGCGGCCATGGGTGCCACTGCAGCTGAGACGCTGGAGTTGTGTGTGCCACCACTCCTAAAGCTACTGCGTTCTCTGAGGCTGAAGGCTCAGCTAACTAGGACCGGGGTCTGGGAACACAGGCACGTCCTCTGTTTTCTAGCCCAGCTACTTTCAGGTATAAGATGGACAGAATTTTGTGGTGCCCTGGTGTGTCATGCAGAGGCACCTTTGTTGAGTTGTTTATATTTTACTGGTTGTAGATTGAAGGGGATAGACAAAGGGAGCATATTACATGGCCATGTCACATGGCCATCCCATTGATGTCACATCCCATTGTGACTATTTTTAAAGGACCTTCTTTTTTTTTTGGCCGTGCCACACAGCTTGCAGGATATTAGTTCCCCAATCAGGGACTGAACCCAAGCCCTCAGCAGTGCAAGTGCCGAGTCCTAACCACTAGATTGCCAGGGTATTTCCAATTTTTAAGTATCATTTTTAGAGGACTGAGGCTGAAAAGCTGATTCTACCATAGCAAAAATACATACCATAATCACAACTATTAACTGTTAAAGTAACTAAAAGTAATAAATCATGTTTATCATATGTAAGAAAAGACCCTGATGCTGGGAAAGACTGAAGGCAAAAGGAGAGGGTGGCAGAGGATGAGATGGTTAGATAGCATCAGTGACTTAATGGACATGAATCTGAGCAAACTCTGGGAGGCAGTGAAGAACAGGTAAGTCTGGCATGCTGCAGTCCATAGGGTTGCGAAGAGTCGGACATGACTTAGCAACTGAGCAACAACAATGTGATTAGAATTACATAATTCGCAAAGCATAGTTATAACAATTAATGCAATGTAAGAGTGAAAACAGACTTTTTTTGAGGCATAGCAGAATACATATACATTTTTCTTACAAAAATACTGATACTCTCTCAATCTAAGTTAGCCAAACTAATACATTATTTGACTGAGTCATCAAGTCTCTAAGCTTGAAATATCTTTGTCAAGTAAACATGTACATTTCTCATTTGTTTCATTACAAACTACAGCTTCACTATAATTAGATATGTTTACAACTTTAGTTATTTGTTCAGTGATTGAAAATGTCTATCTCTTGTCTATGATTTTAGATTTATGAAGACTTTAGTAACAAAATTTAAGTAACTGAATTCAAATGTCCATTAAAAAAGAGGAAGTCCCAAGTTTCTGTCATAATAAGTAATGTCAAACCAAATAGCTAGGGAGTAAATATCTCAAATTTTTCTTAACCATTTCAAATCTTATAGTGTTTCTTTTAATTACAAAGCTTTAAAAATTCATTATAAATATTTAAATTTCAAGGACATGGTGAAAATTTTCTTCGTCTATGTAAGTAATGTACCTAAAACACATACACCATGGAAGGAGAAAAAATTATCATCTGAAACTCATTAATATGTAAGTTTTCTTTTGAGCCCAAGTCTTAGAAACAAACTTTCCATCCCCAATTCTAGAATTCTTAGTATACATAATTGAGAAAGAAGAGGCTTGAGATTAAAGAAGCCATGTACAAGACATGATTATGCTAATAAATCATTAGTGTATCTATTTAGCCACCAAGTAGGTGAGACATTAAAATATACTGAAAGCCTACCTTGACAAATGTATACAGCTACAAAAAATATTTTAGAGGGTCACATATTTACAGCTTATCTGTTAAAAGTATACTTTAAAATAATCTTCATTTTAAGAGTAAGTACAACTAAAATGCACTGAGCCTGGAATAATGTAAAAGCAATTCAATACAATGAAAAAAAAAATCAGTCTTATGTATGCTTCCAGTGCAAACTAATTACATGCTTATCAGAATTAAGAGTAACCATTCTTCTCAAATTTTTTAGCAAGTAAAATCTGAATAAATTTTCTCTTGAATTTCATAACAAAGATAGATGCTGATTTAACTTTACTGAAAGAGATATAATCAAATCAGTGTTAGTCCTATAATCTTCTATGTATATCATGTAGCTAAAACCGAGTTCTGCAGAATTTAGTGTGTTCATTTTGATATCAATCTTAAAATGTTATAAAAATACAACTTTTTATTGTATAAAATAAAATCTGTTTTGCAGAATAAAACTTTTATTTAACAAATGAAAGATGCTGTCAGAGAGTCAATTCTTGTTTTCTAAGTCTGTGTTTCTTAAAATGAGTCCCAAAGGCATATTCTTGAAGTATGAGATATTTTTGCCCTCTTTTGAAATGAATTTATTTTCAAATCACTGACTTATACAATGTATTTATAATTATCTACATTATATATACTGACCAAAAAGAAAAAAAGTTGCTCTTTCATACTGAAAGGATAAGCTAAACTTTAACAGGTACACACATACTTAGTTGTGAAGTCTGAATTCCCAATTTTTCAAAGTCTCTATAGTTTTTCATGGACATTCTGTGAATATTAGAAAAGGGAAACTGCAGTTGTAATTGTAGTGGATTTACAGTACTATGTTAGTTTCAACTGTGATTGAAACAAAGTGATTCAGTTTTATAAATATATTTTTTCAGATTATTTTCCACTATAGGTTATTACAAGATACTGAATATAGTATCCTATGCTATACAGTAAATTGTGTTACTTATCTATTTTATGCATAGTAGCTTATATTCCATACTTTTTATTTATTCCTTCCCCTCTCTCCTTCCTTTTTGGTAACTGTAAGCTTGTTTTCTATGTATATGAGTCTGCTTCCACTTTTAATATTGATTCATTTGTGTTATTTTTTAGATTCCACATGTAAGTGATATAACATTTGTCTTTCTCTGACTTAATTCACTTAGTACAATGTTCTCTAGGTCCATCCATGTTGCTACAAACAGCAATATTTTGTTTTTATGGCTGAGTAGTATTCCACATGCAAGTATACATGTATACACCATGTCCAAAATGAATCATATGCTGATGGGCACTTGAGTTGTTTCTATGTCTTGGGTATTATAAACAGCACTCCTAAGAACACTGGGGTACATGCGTCTTTTTGAAAAAAGAGTTTTTATCTTTTCTGGACCTATGGCAGGGAAAGGGATTGCTGGATCATACAGTAGCTCCAGTTTTAGTTATTAAAGAACCTCCCTATTGTTTTCTATATATAAGTATCTTTAAGTGAGGCTTTTTAAAAATATACAATCCTTACACTTTTTATGTACAGTGACTCCTGAACAACGTGGAGGTTACGAGTGCCAACCCTCCATGCCACTGAAAACTTAAATGCAGCTTATCTGTGGCTCTGCATCCACAGCAGATGCAACCAATCATGGATCTGTGGATCGTGCAGTACTGTAGTATTTACTATTGAAAAAAATCCACATGTAGGTGGATGCACTACAGTTCAAACCCACGTTGTTCAAGAATCAGTTGTATTTCATTTTCCTGTTTTTTAACTTCGGTTCACAGTTGGAAATGTGTGATTTACTCCAATCTCCCTTTTACAATATCCAAATAATCTTTGAGCAATGAAGGTGATAAAAGATCTCCAAACGGCATCTGTCACTATTTTCTTCTAACACATTTCTTATCTCAACTTGTTTTGTCACTTGACTTGTTATTATCAATCTGAATCTATGTCTAACTAATTTCAGTTATCTGAGTTTTAGTATACCTTTATTTTTACTCTCCTATAATGAAAAGACCCCTCTACCACACCATACAAATAACTATTTACATCTTGACCTCTATTCTTTTAAAAATACTTTCACATAAAGTAAAAAAAAAAACAAAACTTCCAAAATTAATACAGAGACACAACGATCTTTTTCCCCCACTCTGCGCACTTTCCCATAGCACAGCACTGGCATGTGCACAATAAACGATCAATAAATGTGATTTATTCCATATTTTCAGTTGTTTGTCTTTAATTATTTTTAATTATTCTTTAATTAAGAGTATCAATTCTTAAACTTTAAAAGGTCATTACAAATGATTAAAAAATCAAACAGTGATTTAATACAAGAAGTTTTTGTAAACTCAAAACGACTCAATTTCCTTTTTAAAGTTATAGGTTTACTAGGACACAGAAACCAACTCTCTCCTAACAGTGGATAGATATTTTAAAAATATCTATATAACAGTACCAGAAAATTGATATGTAGAAATTACTTACCTGAGGGATAACTATATCTGCTAATGCCTTTGAAAGCCTATACAATTCCATTGTGTCTTCTAATTTCAAGGAACCATTATGCTGGACATCATATTTTATACAGTCATATATGTCAGGGATCTTGCTAATATCATATCTTCCATTTTTTGTCTTAAAGTCTTTCTCCAACTTGGACCATCTACGGAGCATGAGCTCTAAGGTCTCACTATGATAAAGCTGAATATCTAAAACAGCATAACAATTTTAGTATATTAAACTTGTTAACAAGCTAGGAAATATCATTATAGGCATATACTATTAGCAACCATATATTTTGTAGATTTGAATAAAGGTATAAATACATGGGTTAGGAACTGCTTTTATAAAAGACCTTTTTCCATACGTTATATACATCAGTTTCCCACATTATTAACTAAGCCACTCTCAGCACCAGAGCACAGATCACCTTCCTACTGCTTTCGCCTTCTTATTATGCTGCCTGTTTGCTGCTCGACTGTATGGTTTTTTGTTTGTTGTTAGGCACTCAGTTGTGTCCAACTCTTTATGACCTCTTGGACTATAGCCCGCTAGGCTCCTCTATCCATGGGCTTTCCTAGGCAAGAATACTGAAGTGGGTTGCTATTTCCTTCTTCAGAGGATCTTCCCCACCCAAGGACTGAACCTGTCTCTTGCATTGGCAGCCAGATTCTTTACCACTGAGCCACCAGGGAAGCCCCAACTGTATGGTAATGTTACATAATTAATCAACTAACAATGTTTTATTATCTTTCTCATGCTACCATAGTTAAAAGCAACTACAACTTTGCTATTATTCTTTTGCTGGATATACATTAACTCAAATAATACTTAGATATAGCAATAAACTGTGGAAAATTCTGAAAGAGATGGGAACACCACAACACCTGACCTGCCTCTTGAGAAATGTGTATGCAGGTCAGGAAGCAACAGTTAGAACTGGACATGGAACAACAGACTGGTTCCAAATAGGAAAAGGAGTACGTCAAGGCTGTATATTGTCACCCTGCTTATTTAACTTCTATGCAGAGTACATCATGAGAAACGCTGGACTGGATGAAGCACAAGCTGGAATCAAGATTGCCGGGAGAAATATCAATAACCTCAGATACGCAGATGAAACCACACTTATGGCAGAAAGTGAAGAAGAACTAAAGAGCCTCTTGATGAAAGTGAAGGAGGAGAGTAAAAAAGTTGGCTTAAAGCTCAACATTCAGAAAACTAAGATCATGGCATCCGGTCCCATCACTTCATGGCAAATAGATGGGGAAACAGTGGCAGACTTTATTTTTTGGGCTCCAAAATCACTGCAGATGGTGACTACAGCCATGAAATTAAAAGAAAAAAGCTTACTCCTTGGAAGGAAAAGTTATGACCAAACTGGACAGCATATTAAAAAGCAGAGACATTACTTTGTCAACAAAAGTCCATCTAGTCAAGGCTATGGTTTTTCCAGTAGTCATGTATGGATGTGAGAGTTGAACTATAAAGAAAGCTGAGTGCTGAAGAACTGATGCTTTTGAACTGTGGTGTTGAAGAAGACTCTTGAGAGTCCCTTGGACTGCAAGGACATCCAACCAGTCCATCCTAAAGGAAATCAGTCCTGAATATTCATTGGAAGGACTGATGCTGAATCTGAAATGCCAATACTTTGGGTACCTGATGCGAAGAACTGACTTATTTGAAAAGACCCTGATGCTGGGAAAGATTGAGGGAGGGAGGGAGAAGGGGCAACAGAGGATGAGATGGTTGGATGGCATCACTGACTCAATGGACATAAGTTTTGGGAAACTCTGGGAGTTGGTGGTGGACAGAGAGGCTTGGCATGCTGCAGTCCATGGGGTCACAAAGAGTCGGACACGACTGAGCGACTGAACTGAACTGAACTGATAGCATTAAAGCTTTTTTATGATTGATGCGTCTTATTTTAAAATGTTTACAGCAATGGGATAGTGATTTTTATTTTCTGACCCAAGGAAAACAAAATATTTACCTGATGATTTGGGATCTTCCATTCGATGTCTGATTTGAGAAGTCAAACTTTGTATCAGGGAATAAACCGTGTCACAGGTCTTTACAGGATTTTTAATTAAATGCATTGATTTGATAAGAGAAATGCTTCCAGATGGAGTAAGCTATAAATGAATAGAGTATACATTTTTATATCTGGTTATGCCCAATTGACCAAAATGACAATATACAAAATTTTCTAGTAGTTGGAGATTAAATTCAAACTACAAATTCAATCCCCAGATATAAATGAGAAAATAAAAAACTAAAAATTCCATGTTAAAAAAATCCTAAGCCTTAGCTAACATTTAGATTATCCACACGGAAAATCTAACAAAAGTGCTCTAATTTACAAAGAGATTTTATTCTAACATAGTGATATTTTACTGACTCACTTGGTATTTGAAAATATGGTTTAACCATTTGACACATATTGACAAGTAATAACCCTAAGACTATGATTAGCATCGCTTTTTCCAGATGAGGTACTTAAGAGAGATTAAAGCACCTTTCCCAAGATCAAACCACCAATATGTAAACAGTGGCATAAAGAAGCGGGTAACCTGGCTAGAGACCTGAGCTCTTAACCACCACGTAAATACCTTTGTGATGAGATTTCTTCCAAGTCAACAAAAGCCATTAATGACAAAACAGTTTCAATTTTCATTGTTGAAACTTTGCTTGGCAATTTAACCCTAAATAAGTGTCTATAAATACAAAAAATGTAAAGTGGAATTCCACTTTTTGTTATGGTGAACTAGTTAATTTGGGTCAATATAACGACTGAAGCTTGGACAAAAGTGAAGTCCAGGATTTCCAGAGGTGGAACTCTGGTAAACTCTGCATTTGGGGTTCAAAAAAGTTATAAACTGTAGTCTGCATTTTCAATAAGACCTTAGATGACTCAAGTATAAGTTTGAAAAACACTCTAGTTCTAGAGTCCTTGCCTTGTCCAGGAAGAGGGTAAGAGCATGATGTAAACATTCAATTGGTAGATGTCATTAAAGCCTACTGTTACCTCTGGGATAATGACAAAACAAATAATAAAATTAAGCACAATATTAAAACTACCAGGGAAATAAATAAATAAAAAGTACCAATTCCAATGAAGCAAGAAAGGAGAGAAAAATAAAAGCAGGCAGTATAAATATAAAGCACTTAAAACGAGAATAGATTCATACATAAATTAGAGTATTTTATAATACAAATGAAATAATTGCCCTAAACAAATATTTTCATAACAAACTAAAAAAAAACTACATGCAGATTTTAAGAGATTCATCTAAAAATAGTTTCAGAAAGACTAAAAGAGATATGAAGGGTATTATACAAACACCAAGTTAAAAAAAATTTTTTTTGCAGCTATATTAATCTCAAAGTATTTTGCGGCAAAAAAATATTCATTGAAACATACCACTCTTAATTTGTATGCAGTTAATAGCATGGCATCAAAACACATAAAACAAAGATTAAGAGACTACAAAGAGAAGAAAAATCCATAATTACAGGTGGGAAATTTAACATACAACAGTAAAGAAAGAAAAAAACAGACCAAAAAAATATCAGGAAGACTATCTGTTTTTAGCAAAATGATATAAAGTTAGAAATAACAAAAATATAACTTAAAAATGTATAGTTTTGGAAATTATAAAAGTATACTTCTAAATAACCTATGATCAAGCAAATCACCATTAGAAAATGCCCCAAATGGCATAAATCTCAATTTATGAATACAGTCAAAACAGTGTATAAAGGGAAATTTATGGCATAGAGTGTGTGTTTTAGAACAGACGTAACATTCATGATTTAATAAGCATCCTTCTAGGGACATTAGTTTTTAAGAATTAGAGCAAAATAAAACTGTAGTGGAAGGAATAAATTAAACAATAAAAATTAATAAAACTGAAAACAAGTATATAATTTAGTGAACCAATAAGTCTGAAAGACAGTTCTTTAACAGGACTAATAAAGGTGATCAACAATGGCAAAAGTGATTAAGAAAAAAAAGGCGGGAGAAAGACTGTACAATATTATGAAACAAAAAGGAATATCTCTGCCGGTCCTGCAGACATTACAAAGAACTTGAAGAGGACTGTATAAACAAATTTCTAGATGAATGTAAAAATATAGACACAAGATATATTAAATAAAAATTACTAAATTACTCTAGGAACCATAAGTACAAGCTTTCCTATAAAGAAAATGCCCATGGGATTTATCAGCAAAATTTACCAAACATCTAATGAAACATATATACATGAATTATTCCCCGCAAGGAGGACTCCCGATTTTATGAAAACAGCAAAATCTTGATATTGACAGCAGACAAAGACAACAGGGATAAAAAATAAAGGTCAATTCGACTCATAAACATAAATGTAAAACTCCTAACCAAAAATATTAGTAAATCCAAACCAGTGAGATAGGTATTTTTGAAATGACTTTATTTTGGGAACCAAGGTAGACTCTTTTCAAAATCATATATTTAACAGACAGGAAGAGAATATAAAATGTAAAAACTTGTCATGACAAAAACTTTTAACAAAAATCTACAGAGATCATACTTAATGTACAGTGTTAAAAAGGCTTTCCCTTTGAGAATATGAACAAACCCAGAAAAGCCACTCAATTTAATATGGATTTGATGGTGCTAGCAATTAAAGTAAAGCAAGAAAAAAGAATTGAAAGCATAAAGATTGGAAAGGAAGACAAAAACCTGTGGATATCCTTTGGAAAGTTTTTTTAAAAACTGAAATAAATTACCAAGTTAATAAATAAGTTTAACACAGTTGACATATATAAAGTCAATATTAAAAAAACTTTGTACATAGCAGCAACAGACAGTAACCGTTTTAGAGGTACCATTTATAACACAAATATTTTTTTAAAAATATGTTTTTCCACAAACTAAAGATCTAATTCAATCTAAACCAATACCCCAATGAGACTTTTGGCCAGCTTATTTTAAAATTCATATGGAAATACACAAAAAGTCAAGAAAACTTGAAGAAGGACCCATGTAGGATTTGGGAGATCTCATTCAATGGTACAAAAGCCAACAAAGAATTATGTTCCAGAAACTACACACATATGATAAAGCTGATCCTACAGGGTAGTAGGAAAAGGATAGTCTTTTCAGTCAGTGGTGTTGAGACACCTGGATATACATATAGTTGGGGGTAAATATCAACTTTGATATCCTTATCTAATGGCAAACACAAAAGTCAATTTTTAGCTGTATGGCAGATAAATGAGCATGAAAAAACAAAATTTATGAAGACCATATATGGACATATCCTATGACCCCCTTGTTAGAAAAAGGTATTATAAATAATAAATTAAAATGCACTGAACCCACAGAGGCTGAGCCAGACCTGCCTTTGAGTGTCTGAGTGTCTCCTGCGGAGGGACGGGTCAGCAGTGGCCTGTCGCGGGGACAGGGGCTCTGGCTGCAGCAGACCAGGGTGACCCAGCGTGTGGCATAAGCCCTCTTGGAGGAGGTCATCACTAGCCCCACCAGAGGGCTAACGAGCAGATGACCCCCAAATCACAGAACAATTATACCAAAGAAATACTTCCACTGTTAAGAAAGTTCTAGGAGCCACAACAGATTTCCAAACCTGGGAATCCGGCACAGGGACTGAGAAGCCCCAGGGAATTTAACTTTGGAGGACGGTGGGAGACTCAGCCAGATTTGCCCATGAGTGGCCAAACAATGCACACATCAACAGAAAACTGGATTAAAGATTTACTGAGCATGGCTCTGCAGATCAGAACAAGACGCAGTTTCCCCCACAGTCAACCTCTCCCATCAGGAAGCTTCTGTAAGTCTCTTATCCTTATTCATCAAAGAGCAGACAGAATGAAAACCACAATCACAGAAAACTAACTAAACTGATCACACGGACCAAAGTTAGACCTTGTCTAACTCAATAAGACTATGAGTTATGCCACGTGGGGCCACCCAAGCTCTACATGGTGTCATGAGTCATGGTGGAGAGTTCTGACAAAACGTGGTCCACTGGAGAGGGAATGGCAGACCACTTCAGTATTCTTGCCTTGAGAACCCCATGAACAGTAAGAAAAGGCAAAAAGATAGGAAACTGAGAGATGAACTCCCCAGGTCGGTAGGTGTCAATATACTACTGGAGATCAGTGGAGAAATAACTCCAAGAAGAATGAAGAGATGGAGACAAAGTGAAAAGAACACCCGGGTGGATGTGACTGGTGATGGAAGTAAAGTCTAATAATGTGAAGAACAATACTGCATAGGCACCTGGAATGTTAGGTCCATAAATCAAGGCAAATTGGAAGTGGTCAAAAAGGAGACGGCAAGAGCAAACAACGGCATTTTAGGAATCAGTGAATTAAAATGGACTGGAATGGATGTATTCAACTCAGGTGACCATTATATCTACGACTGTGGGTGAGAATCCCTTAGAAGAAATGGAGGAGCCATCATAGTCAACAAAAGAGTGGAAAATGCAGGACTTGGATGCAATCTCAAAAACGACAGAATGATCTCTGTTCATTTCCAAGGCAAACCATGCAAAATCATGGTAATCTAACTCTATGCCCCAACCAGTAACGCTGAAGAAGCTGAAACAGAATGGTTCTATGATGACTTACAAGACCTTGTAGAACTAACACACAAAAATATGTCCTTTTCATTACAGGGGACTGGAATGTAAAATAGGAAGTCAAGAAACACCTGGAGTAACAAGCAAGTTTGGCCTTGGAGTACAAATTGAAGCAAAGGCTAACAGAATTTTGCCAAGAGAACTCACTGGTCAAAGCAAACACCCTATTCCAACAACACAAGAGAAGACTCTACACATGGACAACAGCAGATGGTCAACACTGAAATTAGACTGATTATATTCTTTGTAGCTAAAGATGGAGAAGCTCTATACTGTCAGCAGAAACAAGACCGGGAGCGGACTTTGGCTCATATCATGAACTCCTTATTGCCAAATTCAGACTTAAATTGAACAAAGTGGGGAAAATCACTATACCATTCAGGGATGACCTAAATCAAATCCTTTATGATTATACAGTGGAAGTGAGAAATAGATTTCAGGGACTAGATCTGATAGACAGAGTGCCTGATGAACTATGGACGGAGACAGGGATCAAGACCATCCCCATGGAAAAGAAATGCAAAAAAAGCAAAATGGCTGTCTGAGGAGGCCTTACAAATAGCTGTGAAAAGAAGAGAAATGAAAAGCAAAGGAGAAAGGGAAAGATATAAGCATCTGAATGCAGAGTTCCAAAGAATAGCAAGGAGAGATAAGAAAGCCTTCCTCAGTGATCAATGCAAAGAAATAGAGGAAAACAACAGAATGGGAAATACTAAAGACCTCATCAAGAAAATTAGATACCAAGGGAATATTTCATGCAAAGATGGGTTCGACAAAAGACAGAAATGGTATGGACCTAACAGAAGCAGAAGATATTAAAAGAGATGGCAAGAATACACAGAAGAACTGTACAAAAAAGATCTTCACAACCCAGATAATCACGATGGTTTGATCACTCACCTACAGCCAGACATCCTAGACTGTGAAGTCAAGTGGGCCTTAGAAAGCATCACTACAAACAAAGCTAGTGGAGGTGATGGAATTCCAGTTGAGCTATTTCAAATCCTGAAAGATGATGCTGTGAAAGTGCTGCACTCAATATGCCAGCAAATGTGGAAAACTCAGCAGTGACCACAGGACTGGAAAAGGTCAGTTTTCATTCCAATCCCAAAGAAAGGCAATGCCAAAGACTGCTCAAACTACCGCACATTTACACTCATCTCACATGCTAGTAAAGTAATGCTGAAAATTTTCCAAGCCAGGCTTCAGCAATACATGAACCGTGAACTTCCAGATGTTCAAGCTGGTTTTAGAAAAGGCAGAGGAACCAGAGATCAAAGTGTCAACATCTGCTGGATCATGGAAAAAGCAAGAGAGTTCCAGAAAAACATCTATTTCTGCTTTATTGACTATGCCAAAGCCTTTGACTGTGTGGATCACAATAAACTGTGGAAAATTCTGAAAGAGATGGGAATACCAGAACACCTGACCTGCATCTTGAGAAACCTATATGCAGGTCAGGAAGCAACAGTTAGAACTGGACATGGAACAACAGAGTGGTTCCAGATAGGAAAAGGAGTATGTCAAGGCTGTATATTGTCACCCTGCTTGTTTAACTTATATGCAGAGTATATCATGAGAAACGCTGGGCTGGATGAGCACAAGCTGGAATCAAGATTGCTGGGAGAAATATCAATAACCTCAGATATGCAGATGACATCACCCTTTTGGCAGAAAGTGAAGAGGAACTAAAAAGCCTCTTGATGAGAGTGAAAGAGGAGAGTGAAAAAGTTGGCTTAATGCTCAACATTCAGAATATTAAGATTATGATATCTGGTCCCATCACTTCATGGCAAACAGATGGGGAAACAGTGGAAACAGTGGCTGACCTTATTTTTCTGGGCTCCAAAATCACTGCCGATGGTGATTGCAGCCATGAAATTAAAAGACGCTTACTCCTTGGAAGGAAAGTTATGACCAACCTAGATAGCATATTGAAAAGCAGAGATATTACTTTGCCAACAAAGGTCTGTCTAGTCAAGGCTATGGTTTTTCCAGTGGTCATGTATGGATGTGAGAGATGGACCGTGAAGAAAGCTGAGCGCCGAAGAATTGATGCTTTTGAACTGTGGTGTTGGAGAAGACTCTTGAGAGTCCCTTGGACTGCAAGGACATCCAACCAGTCCGTCCTAAAGGAGATCAGTCCTGACTGTTCATTGGAAGGACTGATGCTAAAGCTGAAACTCCAATAGTTGACTCAACAAAGAGTTGACTCATTGTAAAAGACCCTAATGCTGGGAGGGATTCGGGGCAGGAGGAGAAGGGGACGACAGAGGATGAGATGGCTGGATGGCATCACTGACTCGATGGACATGGGTTTGAGTGAACTCCAGGAGTTGGTGATGGACAGGGAGGCCTGGTGTGCTGGGGTTCATGGGGTTGTAATGAGTCAGACATGACTGAGCAACTGGACTGAACTGAACTTTATCAAAGGAAATCATTAAGGCTCAGTGTAGATGGTAGAACTTAGAATATGCATAACAAAGCACTCATATCCAAAATATACAAAGAAATTCTATTATTCATTAAGCAAAACACAGGCAACTAGTAGTAAAAAAGGACGAATTGAGGAGTAGGCTTCATGAAAGAAGGTACCTAAATGGTCAGTGAATATTAAAACCAAAGTAAGGTACTACCATACATCCACCTTCAGAAAGTCAAAATTGAATAGTCCAAAAATACTGAGACTAGAGACTATGTAGGGCAATGACAATTTTCATGGCCTTCTGGTGGACGTATAAATTGCTTAGTGACTCTGGAAAACTGTCTGACATCATATACTGATACTGAAATGTAAGTAGACTGCGGGGTGCAGCACTTGTCCTCCTAGAATATAATACACCAAGAGAAACATGCTCATCTACATGAGGAGGTATATACGAATATTCATGGCAGCATTACCTGTAACAGCCGCAAACTGTAACAATATTGTAAAGCATATATAAATTGGAGCATAAAAAATAAAATAAAATAAAATAAAAAAATAAAAAATAATAAATTGGAGCATATTCATAAAATAGAATACAGATCAACAAACTATGGCCTGTAGGCCAAACATAACCTGTAATAGCCTATGAGCTAAGAAATGGTTTTTACAATTTTTAAAAGGTAGTTTAAAAAAAAGTAAAGAATAATGCAACAAGTAACTATATGTGATCAGCAAGGTATAAAAATATTTACTATCTGGCCTTTCACAGAAAAGTTAGCCAACCTCTGAAAACAATACTACATAGAAATGAAAATTAATCAACTATGGAAATTCTCAAAAATATGGATGAATTTCACAAACATAATATTGAGAAAAAGACGTCAGACATTAAAAAAAAATCCCATTACAGGAAGCTTAAAAAATACAAACCAAGACTACGGGAGCTACAAACGTGTACTCATCTGAATAAGCATTCTGGATGTGACTATAAAGAGCTAGGATACTGGTTATTTCTAGCAGATAAGAAGGAACTACAACTGGGAAGAGGCACACAGAGGCTAGAGTTCTTCCAACATTCTGTCCCCCTGTATAGGGATTATATGTCCTTTTGCATTTGTAATACAAGCTCTGAGTTTATGTTTTATGCATTTTCTCGTGTGCATATTTGACAGTGTAGGAATTTGCTAAGACCCACCTTTTCATAATCTTCTGCAGTAAAATCTCTGTCTCTCTGAAGTATTTCATGAAGTCTTGCCTTTACACGTTGCTGACAACTGCTCAAAGAATCACTATCACTATCCAAAAGGCCATTCATGTTTGCACTTTTCACCATCTGAACAAGAATGGGTGTAAGTTCTCCTTCTAGAGCTAACAGACCCTAAACACATTAAATAAAAGCCAAAAGAGATTTAAGAATTAGAATGCAAAATAGAAAGCATCTTAATTTTTATTTTGTTACATGCAGAATTTCACAGGGCATACGCTTACTTTATAACAAGCTTTATTAATACAAATTGTCATGGTCATTTCAGGGTTTTAGTCTGAAGTCTCGAATTTAGAATATTACCTCAGTAAAAATCTTCTAAAATGCTATATCAGATGAAATTTTAATAATTCTAAAAACATTTATTTATACCTTTGCAAAAGCAGCTGCAGTCATCTGAACTCGTCCTTCATCAGAGGCGTATATTTTAAGGTCATGTCGGTAGGTACTATGTAATCTAAGTAAACCACAACCAGGAAATCCTGCATAATCTCCTGAAAATAAATCCTCAAATCACTTAAGCTATATTTTTATCTCACTGTATTTCTATACTTAATAACATCTCAAAAGGAGGATCTGGAAAAATGATGTATGAATTTAACTGAAGTAAACAAACGCCAAAATTTACCTTGACCTCCAGGATACATACACCTGAAAGCTCTTCCGAGTTCTTCGGCTTGGACCCTGCCTGCAGGGGTTAGTTCTCCTCCCCACTTTAGAACCAGAAGCAAGGATGGCTCTTCTCGTCGGCTGTCTAAGACACATGTGAATGGATAAAGCAAATGTCAAGTTTTCTTCTTTTAAACAGATATATTTCATGATTACTTTTTTTCTTTTTGTCTCTTCTGCAGTGGAATGCGGGCCTTATGTAGATTACTTTGTTCCTTAAACATATCTATCCTTTGTAGGCTGTTGCTTCTACTAGGAATAGCACTCGTTTCACTTATTAAAATCTTACTAAAATTTCAAGATCTCTTCCATACTCTAGAAAGAAGGCTCTTTCCCAGTTTTCTGAAAGGAAACGTCTCCCTTCCCTGCTCTGAAAATGGTATGAGAGCCAACAGTATTTGCTGCATGTTTTTAGTTATACTAGATATGCTAGGTTAAGAGCTCCCTGATGACAAGTTCAGAGCTTGTCTTTGCAGTGCTGCCACATGAAAGGTAATTTTATCTGAAGGGAAGAAGATATATACATTTTTATGATTAGTAACCAGTGATTTGTATAACTTTTAAGGAAATACAAGACAACAGAGCTTAATATTTATTATAATTTACATTTACGAGTGAGATATACAATAAAATATAGCCAAGAACAGCTTTTTAAATTTGGAGTTGTGGAATCTGCATGTTCCAGAACAAAGTATTTTCTCAGACACAGAGGACGTCCGAGTTTCTATTCTGAATTTTGACCTACTCTTTATTATGTCCTAACATCTGTGTTGGGTTCCAGAAACAAAGGTCATTTCAAAAGTACCACAATAAACACTAAGGAATTTAATGATTCACTAAAAGTGATAGAAAAGCATCCTTTACCCTGGGGCTAGTCAGTAATTGTATGTGCTTCACCATGCAAGCCAACATTCACTTATAATAAAGGCAATTAATTGACTTTTTAATTATCGTTATGGAATGCTTTTGATATAAACATCAAAATATAGAAAATTAATCTGCATTGTTACTAATCATGTGGTATGACAAGAGAGCAATATATGAACTTTCAGAATAAAGATCAACATAGTCAAATTTCTGCTTGCATTTAATCTTTACTTCAAGTTTTGCTCCTATAAATAGTGGGCCACTGTAATTATCCCTATAGAAGATCTTTCCCTCAAGATCTGACTATCCCATTGGGATAGATTCTCCTAGGTATACTTAAGGTCAAAGTATGTAAAAAATTTTTGAAGTTTCCCCTGCACCCCACCCTCCAGCTGCACCACGCAACGTGCAGGATCTCAGGTCACTGACGAGGGATGGAATCCACGCCACCTACAGTGGAAGTGTGGAGGCTTAACCACTGGATCACCAGGGAAGTCTTATGAAGTTTTTGGTATGTACTGCCAAATTACTTTTCAAAGAATTATTGTCAATTTACAGTCCTACCAGTGGATAAAATTCTGTCACACTGCATTTTCATCAGCATTCCTTATTACCATTTGAAAAAAGAATAAAACAAGAAAACATTCTGCCAGTGTGACAGGGCAAGACTGATTATTATTACACTGGGCATTTCTATTTCTCCATAAAATGGCTCCCCAACCCTTGACCATTTTTCTTTTGAAAAGTAAATAAACTTATGGATTTTTATGCTCACTGCTCTTAGACTCATTTAAAATGCTTATTCTGATTTATTGAGTGGAAAAAAATATCTGCTTTAGAAACATGGTGATGGTGTATTTTTTCAAATATTCTTTTCCTACTTCTTGAGTTTTCTTCCTTTTTACCCTGTATGGGTTAGGGACCCATTAAGTAATGATTAGTTATAAAGAAATAAGCTCTCTAAAGAATAAAAGAGCACTCTTAAGCAGTTTTTAAAATAATAAAAGGTATCCTTTACCTAAAGGAGAAAAGGTAAAAGACTTTTTAAGGATAGAAGACATAGTTAACCAAAGCTATACATTATTTTTCCTCTATTCAGCATGCCAACCCCTAAACTATTTGACAGTAGATTAAAAAGGTAATCAACAATGAGTAGCAAGTTCCTACATATAATTAAAAACTAATAAGCATTAATAGTGACATACCCTCTTCTTCACTAGATGTCTTAGGACAACCATGAGGGAGATAGGTTAACTGGACCTTACGATTTATTCCAGAAAAATGGCCATACCTGAAAAATAAAATGGCAAATACAACAGACAATATTTAATAAGCACGCAATACAACCTCCTAAAGAAAAACTAAACTCTACCTTGTCTTTAAAAATGAAAATAATGATTTCTTTTTTTTTATTTTGAGTGGTCAAAGAAATAAATCTTGTAAGAGGCATATTGGTGGCACCAATTTCACCTGATTAACACATAATGTGAAGTTATTTTTCATTTAAACAGCACTGAGTCTATGGTTAACCTAAGAATGTGGCCTTCATCCTATGTAGTACTTCACCAACAATCCAAATGTGATGTTCTCTTTTGATGGTCTCATCAAAATTAACACCATTATAAAACAGAACCTTCAATGTAACGATCTCTTTTCTCACTGGTAAAAATAAAAACTTATTAGACTTTCACTAATTTCACCTGATTTACAGTGAGAAAAAGCAAAATATATCGAACTGTGAAGGAAATTAACATGAAAAGTCACACATATTTTAAAAAAAAGAGCACTATAGTTATCAAAATTAAGGGTTTCAAAAGGATACTTACATCTCTAACACAGTCTTAAGTTGTTCAAGTTTTGATTTGTTTTCTTCAATTTCAGAATCATTATTTTGTCCCAGTTCCATAAGAAGTTGTCGTGCAATATCCAGCACTTCCTGTAAAAGGAATAAAGAACTGAATTTTTATGTAATTTTGCCATTAGTAGTTTAAAACCCAACAAGAAATCAACTGCACTTGCCTGTAATTGTTTCGGTTTTTTGAGTTTTAATTTCCCAGATTTATATCCATCACACTTTTCAAAGAGATCAAAGAATCTTATAAACGAGACAGAATACTGTTAGGCATTTGCAATAATATTATCTCTATAAAACAAGTAACTATAATAAATGATAGATAAGGGACTAAGATAATAATTAGTGACAGATAATGGACTTGGGGTCTATGGACTTCACATGTGTGTGCTCACTTTCACTCTACAGTATTACTCTTTTACTTGACTGATAAAACTTCGTATTTTCTTAAACCATATTAAGCTAATAATCACTAGATTAACTGAATAAAGTAATAAACTTCCATTTTATTAATTTTCATCTTTACAACACTAAATAAAAGCTAAGTCAGGATGATGACCATTTATGGATATTGCTACAATAATTTTCTGATACTGATACACACAATTTAAGATGGATTTTGTTTCAATTTTATTTTTTCCAGTGGTTTAAATATTACTGGTCAAGAAATAGTGGCAGTCTTTCCTCATGATGTATTAATCAAAATAGATAAGAAACCATCAGAAATCTTGAATTATCACATCCTGTGAATTAAATTATTCCTCTTTAAACATACTTTTGATGCCTCACTTCCATTTTCATTTTTTGCTTTGGTGTTCGATCCCCATGACGAATGACGGCTATGACACATCTAAGTTCCATCCTTAAGTTAAAAAAGAAACAACATTCTCAATTTTCTAACAAAGATTTGTTATATAACTAAGATTAACACATCTAATTGTTTATTTGGAACTATCTTTTACCACTTCAAGATCGTTCCCATTAAGAACAGCGCTTGTAACAACTAGCTTTAATTTTATGAAGTCAATCCTAAAAAGAATTTAAGATGCTGGAGGGGGAGTAATATCAAGCTTGCTTCTTCTTCAGAGATGACTATACTAACTTTGGATACAAGCAAATGGACTATAATTCCCTAACTTCATTAATTACCTGCCCAGTGTGGTAGATCATTATACAGACAGATGTCATTAAATCAAACAAAATAAAGCTGCTATATTTATTTCGCCCATGTATGAAGAAAAGTATTTCAAACTTAAAATACTGGAAGATAAAACTGTCTTAGTAAGAATGAAAGGAAGTGAAAGTCGCTCAGTGGTATCTGACTTTTTGTGACCCCATGGAATTCTCCAGGCCAGAATACTGGAATGGGTATCCTTTCCCTTCTCCAGGGGATCTTCCCAATCCAGGTCTCCCACGTTGCAGGCGGATTCTTTACCAGCTGAGCCACAAAGGAGGGTTTAAACTACCATTTGTCAAATTATGAGACACAGAACACAACTCTCTAGAGTAAGTTACCGAAAATATACTTTGTATTAAATAAGTTTGGAAATACTGGTATAAAAACAAAATTAAGTATTTTTGTCCTCTCTTCTGCCCCAATCAGGTATCCTCAGAATATTTAACATGCTAACATAAAGCTCCTAGCTCACATGAATAACAAGTGAATTTTAGGTAGTAAATTTCACTAGAAATTTTATAAAACACTTTGGCAATACTGGTCTAAGTAATTTACTTCAAGATCTAACTATGTATTTTTCCTTTACATGCTAAGAGCACCAAAACTGTAAACCACTGACCATGAACCTTTAAGTAATATATCTGCTGGCACCTCCTTTATTCTTATGGCTCAATTCAACAGTTCTATAATTATCCAAAAATTTTTCGGGATTTTAACAACAGAAAAGATCTTTAGTCTAAATGCATGTGTGAGTGCTCAGTTGCTTGGCCGTGTGCAATTCTTCGTGACTCTATGGACCGGCGCCTGCTAGGTTCCTCTGTCCATGGGATTCTCCTGGCAAGTATACTGGAGTGGGTTGCCATTTCCTCCTCTAGGGAATCTTCTCGACCAAGGGATCTAACTCAAGGGATCCTGCATCTCCTTGCGTTGGCAGGAGGATTCTTTACCACTGAATCACCTGGGAAACTCTTTCATTCTAAATAGCCCATGTAAAAGCTTATAATCTATTTTTCCATCTGGAAAGTGAATCATATGAAAATATACAAAGTAAATTATTAAATATTATTCATATATGTAATCTTTATTGTGATAGCACAGGCCAACAGGGAAACACAAGGAATTTCTGAATGAAAATACTCAAACTTACATAGTTCCAGATGTAGTTGGTACAATCGGGATATCTTCAGCTTCTAAGGGTATTGACCAGGGGATATGAAATTGTGGAGCAAGCTCTCGCATTACAATATTCCTTCAAGACAAAAAAAGAAAACTTAAACTAGTTCATTTTAAGACAAACCTGGGTGTTAATGACAAAAGAAAATCATAGAAGTTAAAGTCAAACTATCTAGTAATTATGTGAATACAGTACATAAAAAGTAAACTAAGAAAAAAATCAATCCTGATAAAAAAATTAGATTAGCAGTGCTAAACTGGTATATAGAACACAGCAATGGGATATCATGAATTTGGAATTTACTTATTTCCTTTTTAAAAATATAAATCACCTTGGATTCAAGTAAGTTCCTTGGTGGCTCAGATGGTAAACAATTCACTTTCAATGTAGGAGACGAGGGTTTGATCCCTGGGCTGGGAAGACCCCCTGGAGAAGGGAACAGCTACCCACTCCAGTATTCTGGCCTGGAGAATTCCATGGACAGAGGAGCCTGGCAGGCTAGTTTATGCGGTTGCAACTGAGTGACTTTCACTTTCATGTCACTAGAGTTGCCTATTTACTTCCACAGATTCTAAAATCCAAGATTATCTCTGTGGACACTGAGTATTTCTTACCAGCTTTTATTGATCACCTATAAGGAGACAGGGATCAAGATCATCCCCATGGAAAAGAAATGCAAAAACTCAAAATGGCTGGGGAGGCCTTACAAATAGCTGTGGAAAGAAGAGAAGTGAAAAGCAAAGAAGAAAAGGAAAGATATAAGCACATGAATGCAGAGTTCCAAAGAATAGCAAGAAGAGATAAGAAAGCCTTCCTCAGCGATCAGTGCAAAGAAATAGAGGAAAACAACACAATGGGAAAGACTAGAGACCTCGTCAAGAAAATCAGAGATACCAAAGGAACATTTCATGCAAAGATGGGCTCGATAAAGGACAGAAATGGTATGGACCTAACAGAAGCAGAAGATATTAAGAGGTGGCAAGAATACACAGAAGAACTGTACAAAAAAGATCTTCATGACCCAGATAATCACGATGGTGTGATCACTGACCTAGAGCCAGACATCCTGGAATGTGAAGTCAAGTGGGCCTTAGAAAGCATCACTACAAACAAAGCTAGTGGAGGTGATGGAATTCCAGTTGAGCTATTTCAAATCCTGAAAGATGATGCTGTGAAAGTGCTGCACTCAATATGCCAGCAAATGTGGAAAACTCAGCAGTGACCACAGGACTGGAAAAGGTCAGTTTTCATTCCAATCTCAAAGAAAGGCAATGCCAAAGAATGCTCAAACTACCGCACATTTGCACTCATCTCACATGCTAGTAAAGTAATGCTGAAAATTTTCCAAGCCAGGCTTCAGCAATACGTGAACCATGAACTTCCTGATGTTCCAGCTGGTTTTAGAAAGGGCAGAGGAACCAGAGATCAAATTGGCAACATCTGCTGATCATGGAAAAAGCAAGAGAGTTCCAGAAAAACATCTATTTCAGCTTTATTGACTATGCCAAAGCCTTTGACTGTGTGGATCACAATAAACTGTGGAAAATTCTGAAAAAGATGGGAATACCAGACCACCTGACCTACCTCTTGAGAAACCTATATGCAGGTCAGGAAGCAACAGTTAGAACTGGACATGGAACAACAGACTGGTTCCAAATAGGAAAAGGAGTTCGTCAAGGCTGTATATTGTCACCCTGCTTATTTAACTTCTATGCAGAGTACATCATGAGAAACGCTGGACTGGAAGAAACACAAGCTGGAATCAAGATTGCTGGGAGAAATATCAATAACCTCAGATATGCAGATGACACCACCCTTATGGCAGAAAGTGAAGAGGAACTAAAAAGCCTCTTGATGAAAGTGAAAGTGGAGAGTGAAAAAGTTGGCTTAAAGCTCAACATTCAGAAAACAAAGTTCACGGCATCCGGTCCTATCACTTCATGGGAAATAGATGGGGAAACAGTGTCAGTCTTTATTTTTTTGGGTTCCAAAATCACTGCAGATGGTGACTGCAGCCATGAAATTAAAAGACGCTTCCTCCTTGGAAGAAAAGTTATGACCAACCTAGATAGCATATTCAAAAGCAGAGACATTACTTTGTCAACAAAGATCCGTCTAGTCAAGGCTAGGGTTTTTCCTGTGGTCATGTATGGATGTGAGAGTTGGACTGTGAAGAAGGCTGAGCGCCGAAGAATTGATGCTTTTGAATTGTGGTGTTGGAGAAGACTCTTGAGAGTCCCTTGGACTGCAAGGAGATCCAACCAGTCCATTCTGAAGGAGATCAGCCCTGGGATTTCTTTGGAAGGAATGATGCTAAAGCTGAAACTCCAGTACTTTGGCCACCTCATGCGAAGAGTTGACTCACTGGAAAAGACTCTGATGCTGGGAGGGATTGGGGGCAGGAGGAGAAGGGGACGACAGAGGATGAGATGGCTGGATGGCATCACTGACTCGATGGACGTGAGTCTCAGTGAACTCCGGGAGTTGGTGATGGCCAGGGAGGCCTGGCGTGCTGCAGTTCATGGGGTCGCAAAGAGTCGGACACGACAGAGTGACTGAACTGAACTGAAAGCTATTTTAAATACCATTGCTCATTTTTAACAGATTTCTATTACAGTTTGCTAAAAAGGTTAACAATGAAAATTTTACGTAATTACAGGACATTTTTTGTTTTGCTTAAATTTAGCATTTATTCATGCTAAAATTTAACTGAGACCTGCTAAATTTTACTTTAAGGGTAAGTTCACAAACCTTTGAAATATACTATAATTGCTGACTCCAATGATTAAGATATATTTTAAAGTTTAAGTTTTTTATGGCTTTGGCATAAGTATTTTGTCGTATATACTTTGAAATGGTTAAAAACAGTCTTTGTCAGGACTTCCCTGACCCCACGTGGGTTTGATCCCTGGTCTGGTCGACTGCTCCCCCCAGCACAGCTAAACCCGTGTGCCACAACTACTGAGCCTGTGTGCCTAGTCTCTGCTCTGCAGCAAGAGAAGCCACCAGTGAGAACCCTGCGCAGAGCCACACAGAGGAGCCCCTCCCTCCCTAACTAGAGAAAGCCTGCACATAGCAAAGAAGAGCCAGCACGGCCAAAAATAAAATAAATAAATAACGTCATAAATTGTCTTTCAAGTCTTCTAAATCAAGATGTATGAAAATAAGTCAAAGAATACAAAAATGGCATTTCTGTACACAATAATTTCTTTTATGCTCACTTGATAATCTCATGAGATTATTTTGAGTAACATATGCTTGTAGAAAGTTGAATCATTCAAGATTTCTAAATTCCAATTACTTCTATTTTATTCTCGTTACTTATTTCACGAATGTAAATTCTGTACCATAAAATACTATAATTACCTAACAAAAACTTGAGAAACAAGGTAATCTAATAAATCAGCTGTTTCGATGAATGATCAACCATCCCTGTGTAAATCATTGTTATACAGCGTTTCTACATCTATGAGGTTAAATACCTTTAAAAGTTTACACTGTTCATAAATTAATTTGTCTTACATAACCTGAAGTGTAATTCAGGATTTGGGGATGTCATTTTATGAACACGGATTTTTTACTCTAGAGTGCTTATAAAGCCCTGTTCATTTGATGTTTACAATTATTTGGTTTCTGAATACCGAGTATGCACTAACAAAAGT
The DNA here is from genome assembly GCF_029378745.1 of Bos indicus. Taxonomy (NCBI): domain Eukaryota; kingdom Metazoa; phylum Chordata; class Mammalia; order Artiodactyla; family Bovidae; genus Bos; species Bos indicus. Next base: position 101,910,286 of record NC_091766.1, on the reverse strand, counting down.
AAAGAGGAAGAAATATAAAGGAAAAAAACCTTACCCAAGTATTTTTGCACAATCATCATAATACTTCATGGAATTTTTCACAAAACTGAAGCCATTGACATCACAGACATAGGACTGTCCATTGGCCCGTAGCAAATCAAAGCCACAAACTGTTTGCTATTTAAAATAAATTATACATTTTAAAATTTCATTTAAGACTGAGTTTTCCAGTCTTATTAGAATACAAATTTTATAAGTGCCCTTTACTTCAAAATAAGCAAAAAACAAGGAAGCTACTTATTTGTAACTTGAATACTCTTAAAATATACAGCATATGCCACATGATTATTTAAATTCTTCTATGAAGTAAATATAGAACAATAATGCTTAAGAGACTAGAGAGGCCAAGAACTCAAGAAGCTTTTCAATTAATTTTTAATTAAAATACAAAAGTAAAAAAGTTTTAAAGTCTTTGATAAATTTTATGCTAGCAGAAATTCTAACTTCTTTAATTAAAAAAAAAAAAAAACCAAAAAGAAAAAAAAAGAGGAGAAAGCTTTGAAAACACAGCCCAGAAGAAATGTCCAATTATTCTTATGAATCTTTTAAATTCTGACAACTACACAGTTGTGAGCCCCTGAAACAAATTTACTTTATTTGGGAGATAACAGTTAAAAAGGTATAAATTTCCTGCTTAGGCTCTAGGAATTTTCTGATCTTCTAGGTTTTATGTTCAAACCATCATGTATTAGTATAATATGATTTTAAGTCATGGCTTTTGGAATCCTGGCATTACAAAGTTAAAACAGATCATATAAAAACCATATAAAACTATTAAAACATACTTTAGGTTACGATTCCTTCCATGAGAGACTTCAAATTATTAAGACACAAAGAATTTATTATTTAATAACTAGCAATATACACTAGTTTTAAGTTACATATCCAAGACAAGGCTTCAACAAGGTAAAGTTTATCCTCTATGAGATGCAAGTTGTACTACTTCTGTTTTAATCTTTACTGCACAGTATATCAAACCTTAATAATAGAGATTGAGAGAACAAGTCAAATATCTAAGTAAAAAGTTTTTATTAGTAGTTTTCACGAATATATTTTACTATATTTAACAGACCAAATGATCAACTGTGAAAGGTGGAAGACTTCCTTAAAAAAAAAAAAAATCGTATCAATTCTATGAGTAAATACTTACAACTAGTTCTGTTATAGGAGTATATTAAAAAAATACTCCTATAACTCTACCATTTGAGTTGTTTTCTTCTCTAATTGTAGTTTCTGAATAAACTGTCAGTTTCCTTCTATATAATGAAGAAAGAATAAGAAGGAAAGGCTTTCATTTATCATATATTCTTATTAATGGCAAGAATCTTTTGTAAAGTTCAAAAAAACTATTCAGATATACCAGTTCATTCTCTCTACTTTTCTTTCCTATTATAAGCCCAAACAACATCTCTTTCACTCAAAAAAGAAAATTCAAATTTTTACGAGTCTACATGGCTTGCATAACATCCTACCTTAAAAGCAAGGCAGACTTTCCAAGCAATTAATTTCTCTCGTGCATTGAGAATAACAGGGTATCTTACTTCTTTTCCTTCACTATCTCGTTCCACCTTGCCATCAAGTGCAGGAGATTTTCGAGCTTCAGCATGGGCATAATCTGGACCCACTGTGTAAACCTTTCAGAAATGTTAAAATATACACATTACTTTGAAAAGATATATATGTAAATATATAACGGCAAGCAACAAATTCAAATAAAAAACACCTCTGTTTCTAGGCAGTATTTTTTGACACATTGTTCTATTTCACGTGTGAAAATTCTCAACATTGGAAGAGGTTATAAGTAATTATACAGCAAAACTGGTAAAATGAGGTTCTGTTCTCTCTAAAAAATAATTATACTAAACATTATAAGGGAATACTAGAATGCATAATGCTGCGATCCTTCTCAAACTGTTTTAGTTTGACAAAAGGTATAAATGACTAAAAAAATTATAGAAGAAAGTAACTGCCAAAATAAAGATCTAAGCATGGAAGGAAGATTAATAAGGGCAACAAGAATTCAAAAGCAGACAGGGAAAGGCACTCTAGGCAAAGGTAATAAACGCAAAGGGCAGAGGAACGGAACAGCATGCCATATTCAGGTGAGAGTACATTATTTGCTATGGTTTCTACTGTAAGAAATAAGGTTTGTAGTACAGAGGGCAGGCCATGAAGTACCTTGCATGCCAGCCTTAAAAGTCTGATTACTACCTTGCGGTCAATGAGGATCCACAAGAGAATTTTTAAGAGGAGGCTCATGATTCAGTTTACACCTAAGAAAAAACTCTCTATTAGACTCAGAGAAGCAAAAGGCAAGGGAAAAAGGGAAAGATACACTCAACTAAATGCAGAGTTCCACAGAATACAAAGCAAAGATGAGAAGGTCTTCTTAAATGAACAATGCAAAGAAACGGGGAAACAACAGAATGGGAAAGACTGGAGATGTCTCGAATAAAACAGAGATATTTAGGGAACATTTCATGTAAGGATGGAAACATGAGAGGACAAAAAGCCTAAGAACCTAACAGAAGAAGAGATTAAGAAGAGGCAAGAATACACAGAACAATACAAAAAAGGTCTTAATGACCTGGATAACCATATGGTGTGGTCACTCACCTAGAGCCCAACATCCTGCAGTGTGAAGTCAAGTGAGCCTTTGGAAACATTATTACCAACAAAGCTAGTGGAGGTGATGGAATTCCAGCAGAGCTATTTAAAATCCTAAAAGATGATGCTGTTAAAGTGCTACACTCAGTATGTCAGCAAATTTGGAACACTTAGCAGTGGCCACAGGACTGAAAAAAGGTCAGTTTTCATTCCAATCCCAAAAAGTGCAATGCCAAAGAATGTCCAAACTATCATACAACTGCACTCATTTCACATGCGAGCAAAGTGAAAGTTGATCAGTCGTGTCTGACTCTCTGAGACCCCAGGGACTATTCAGTCCATGGAATTCTCCAGGCCAGAATACTGGAGTGGGTAGCCTTTCCCTTCTTCAGGGGACCTTCCTAACCCAGGGAACAAACCCAGGTTTCCCCCCACATTATAGGTGGATTCTTTACCAGCTGAGTCACAAGGGAAGCCAAAGAAAACTGGAATGGGTAGCCTATCCCTTCTCCAGTGGATCTTCCTGACTCAGGAATTGAAGCTGGTCTCCTTCATTGCAGGTGTACTCTTTACCAACTGAGCTATCAGGGAAGTCCACATTGTAGCAAGGTAACACTCAAAAAGTATTGTCACCCTGCTTATTTAACTTATACGCACAGTACATCATTCAGAATGCTGGGCTGGATGAATCACAAGCTGGAATCAAGACTGCTGAGAGAAATTTCAACAACCTCAGATAAGCAGATAATAGCAGAAAGGAACTAAAGAGCCTCTTGATGAAAGTGAAAGAGGAAGAGTGAAACAGTTGGCTGAAAACTCAACATTCAAAAAACTAAAATCATGGCATCCAATCCCATCACTCTGTGGCAAATAAAAGGGGAAAAACGTGGAAACAGAGACAGACTTTATTTTCTTGGGCTCCAAAATCACTGTGGACAGTGACTGCAGCCATGAAATTAAAGATGCTTGCTCCTTGCAAAGAAAGCTATGACAAACCTAGACAGTGTATTAAAGAGCAGATACATCAATTTGCCGACAAAGGTCCATGTAGTCAAAGCTATGGTTTTTCCAGGAGCCATGTATGGATGTGAGAGCTGGATCATAAAGGCGGCTGCACACTGAAGAATTGAGAGTCCCTAGATAGCAAGGAGATCAAACCGGTCCATCCTAAATGAAATCAGTCCTGCATATTCATTTGAGGACTGATGCTAAAGCTGAACGGAGAAGGCAATGGCACCCCACTCCAGTACTCTTGTCTGGAAAATCCCATGGACGGAGGAGCCTGGTGAGCTGCAGTCCATGGGGTCGTGAAGAGTTGGGCACGACTGAGCGACTTCACTTTCACTTTTCACTTGCATGCATTGGAGAAGGAAATGACAACCCACTCCAGTGTTCTTGCCTGGAGAATCCCAGGGACAGAGGAGCCTGGTGGGCTGCTGTCTATGGGGTCGCACGGAGTGGGACACGCCTGAAGCGACTTAGCAGCAGCAGCAGCAGCTGAAGCTGGAATGCCAATACTTTGGCCACCTGCTGCAAAGAACTGACTCATTAGAAAACACGCTGATGCTAGGAAAGACTGAAGGCAAGTGTAGAAGGAGGCAGCAGAATTTGAGATGGTTACATGGCATCACCAACTCAATGGACATGAATTTGAGTAAGTTCCAGGAAATGGTAAAGGACAGAGGAGCCTGGTGTGCTGCAGTCCATAGTGTCGCCAAGAGCTGGACACAACTTAGCGACTGTACGACAAGTTAGACACAGAGTCACTAAAGGTAAAGCAATTAAGACCTTATTTGTCACCAACAGAAATCACACCTATTTTTTTGTAATCACATTACAGTTGTCAAAGCTGTCTAAACACTTTTTACACTGATTGATGCTTAGAAACTGTGGTGGTTATTAGACTCTAACCCACCATATTTTGGATTGATTTTTAAATATTTTGATTAACTTTATTTCAATAAAATTTGTCTCCACTGTAATCCTCTGTGGTTTATTCTAAGCAAGGAGGAATATTATTCTATAAGAAGGCTCCATAGGCTTAGATTGCCAAAGACATTCATAATGTAAATAGATTAAGAATCTCTAGTTATAAAGAAAGAGAAACAAAATAGAGGTCAGAGATAGCCAACTAAATGGACTTCCCATATAGCTCAGCGGTAAAGTGTCTGCCTGCCATGCAGGAAATGGCAACCTACTCCAGTGTTCTTCCCTGGAAAATCCCACTGACAGAAATGCCTGGCAGGCTACAGTCCATGGAGTTGCAAAAGAGCCGGACATGACTTAACAACTAAACAACAACAACAACAGCAGCAGCTATTGTAAACTCTTTTTCTGATAGCACTGGTAAACTCAAAATACAAACTTAAAATATACTTTAAGCAATCCTACCTTAACATCAGTACCATCTGTAGGCATAAACTCTTCATATATATATGAGCCTGTTTTTCGTACATTGCTTTCTGGGGAGTAAACACTACTCCTACTGCCAATCTGAAAATAAAAGAAGTCTCTCAATGTAAAACCAAATTATTCTCCTCTTTATAAAATATTCTCTTTTACCATTTATTTCTATCATTGATATTCCAAAAATTGTTTTTAGTCTACAAATATTTAACAACACATTATGTAGTTGACACTACATTATTTCCTGCTATAACTTAAATAGCATAAAAATACAATGAACACTTAGAACAGTGTTTCTAAGATTTAACCATATTGCTGAAGGTAACTCTGCTTTGTCATTACTATAGAATTTTCCTCTGTATAAATATTCAGTAATTCATTCATTTGCCTATAATATATATCTAGGCTGTTTTCTAAGGTTTAGCTAGTAAAGCAATGTTGCTTCAAATGTTCTTTTAAATATTCCTGTGACAAGTATGTGCAGGAGTGTTCTATGGCATATACTCAAAGTGAAACCACTAGTGATAGAATACGCTCACATTCAACTTACAAAATAATGCCAAAACCTTTTAAAAACCATTTTTAATTAATTAGAGTCTCTCCAGCAATGTGTAGGTGCGCCCACTTACCTATAATTATCTACAACTCGGTATTGTCAGACTTAATATTTGCCATCCTAATGGACGTAGAACACTACCTCGGTGTGTTGCTGCTTTGCATTTCCATGACTGCTTATGAGTACATGTGCACTTTTTTTTTTTTTAAAGACCTTTATTAACAGGTGCTTGCAGTTTGACTTTTTTTTTTTAAATCAAGCTGTAAACTTTTATTACAAATTAAAAATGAGGTTCTTAAAAATCTCAACTTGACCAGATATGAAACAATTTAAAAACCTTTAAAGGTGTATTGAGAAAAAACAGGCTTTTTTTTTTTTTTAAACACGTTTGTCATTACCAAAAAGAGACGTCTTTAGTTAAAAATAATAAAAACCCCATGCTGCATAAATAATGCAGATAGTTCTAGTTATCTGGTCAACAGGCAAAAAGCAAGCACTTAAGGTCTTCAGCTCCAATCTTTTGTTCATTTCTTATTGCTGGAATTTCATGTTCATTTCTTCTTCTTGGATGACTAAACCGGATGATGGTAGAGATGGTAAACCGGCATTTACTCAGCCCCGCCCTGCTCAGCCTCGGAGCGGACGAAATCTCCGCTGGTGGATCGGCTGCTTTTGTCTCTTTGCCATCTTGTGGTTTAGGGTTTTCTGGGCGTCTGCGTCGGTAATTGAAGTTACAGCGGTACCGACGTTGAGGTGGCTGCTGACCTTGGGTCTCATCTCCTTGGTTTTCCTTATCTTCTTCATTGCTGTCCGCTCTGGGCCCCTATGAAATACGTGGTCTGTAGCCCCGATACATATTCTGTCTCACTGGTCTACCTTGTTCTCCTGCACCCTGGTTGTCAGCACCCTCCATCACTTCTCCCCGCACAGGAGGGCTGGAGTACTGTGGTCGACGCCCATAGGGTCTCCGCATGTAGTAAGGTGGGAACCTCTGCCTGCGGTAGGTAGGGCCGGCGCTGTTGGGCCTGGCCTTTGGGAGCGCTCTCTGATACCTCATTCTTTTCCCCACTCTCACTATTCTGGTAATTCTGCTGGTAATTGCATGGAGGACCCCTGCGACGTGGATAGCGTCTATAATGGTTACGGTCTGCTGCGTATTTACTGCCTTGAACTGGAACTCCACCAGGTCCTGTAACATTTGCTGCCTCCGCACCCTTTCCTCCTTCAACAACATCAAACTCCAGTCTCTCCATCTCCTACACTGCGAAGGTACTTCCTGGGGTTATTCTTCTTTATGGCAGTCTGGTGTACAAATACATCTTCCTTGGTGTCATTCCTGTTGATGAAACCATATCCGTTTCTTACATTGAACCATTTTACTGTTCCCAAAACCTTCGTTGCGATGACCTTCTTGTCCCCGCTGGCAGGCGCCGCCAATGTGAGGCCGCCCAGGCTGCCACTCCCTGCGCCGCTGCCCGTCCTGCTGGGCTTGGTGTCAGCAGCGCTGAGGACCTGGGAGGCGCAGCGCGCGGGGGGGCGGTGGCTGGTCTCGGCCTCGCTGCTCATAGTTGCGGTGATGGTGACTTGGGCCGGCTGCGGCAGCTGCGGCTCCTCCCAGGGTGTGATGGTAACTAGGCCGGCGGTGGGGCAGCTCATGGCTCTCTGGGGTCCGCTCTCCGCTCCCGCTCGAACTCACATGTGCACTTTTAATACTGAGTGAGTGAGTGAGTGAAGTTTTGCGACCCCGTGGACTGTGGCCCCCCAGTCTCCTCCGTCCATGGGATTCTCCAGGCAAGAATACTGGAGTGGGTTGCCATCTCCTTCTCCAGGGTTTAATACCGACATACTGCTAAGTTATATTTCAGAAGAAATATTGCGATAACAACGTCTGGGCTTATGCTCGTTTCCCAACTACCTCAATCTTTTTGATCTTGCTGATTCAAAAAGTAATTTAATGTCATTATCTTTTGGACTTGATTTACTTTTTTTATTATGGGTGCAATTTTGAGCATACTTTCATGTATTATTTTTTCTAGGAACTATTCATTTGTAGGCCATTTTTCTAAAAAAATGCTGATCTTTACCTGAAATTCTCATATGATAGATTCATAAATGGAAGGCAGAAAGAAGATCTAGTAACTTTCTTGGTATTTTGTACGTAAATTTAATAACTAAAATGATGCCTTGTTTCTCTAATGATGACATTAATTTATCTCTCAATGATACATTCTTAAACATAGTTTTACTAAATACTTGATTACTTTTAGTAAAATTTATGCAACAATGTATAAAGAACAGTAGTCACTAGGCTAACAAAAGTTTACCTTTCGAAAAAGTCTTTGACTTCCACCACCAGCAGAGGTTGGATAATAAATGTAAACATTGTGATCTTCTGCACTGACTGGCTTTTCTACAAATGGCTTTTGGAAAACTTCCCCATTTACTTCTACATGATCTTCCCCTTCAATCAGATTGCATTCTATAAATCAAACATAATTGCAAGAAAAAAGTTACATACTGCTTAGTACCTAGATATAACCACAATATTATTATTGAGGACTTGTTCTCTAGAACAGAGGTTACAGAGAAACCGAACTGTGGATGATGCACTGATTTGTGTGTGTGTGGCTGCGCCGGGTCTTCGGCCACACGCGGGCCTCCTCTCTCAGGGGGCTTCTCCTGTGGCGGAGCACGGCTCCGGGTGTGTGGGCTTCGGCAGCTGCAGTGTCTGGGCTCAGGAGTTGCGGCACACAGGCTTAGTCGCTCTGTGGCACGTGGAACCTTCCCGTACCCGGGATCAAGCCCTTGACTCCTGCGTTGGCAGGGAGATTATTTACCAATGGACTACCAGGGGAGTCCTTGATTTGATTTTAATTAAAAATATTTATGCAGATGTATACCAGCATTTATTATCTATGATGACACAAGGAACTATATTCTTCAAAAACCTAATGGACCTGCTATAATGCTGGTATCTGGGTTTTAATCAAAATTGCTCTAATGTACAATATGGTCACTAAAATTCCCCCAAAATACTGTTATCAGAACATTCAATATTAAAACAAATAAGCATTTACCTTGCCCTTTTACACTATGTGTAACTTACATGCTATGCTGTAAATAAGCAGGAAAATGAAGCAAAAGGTGCTTTAAAATATTAATATTTCAAAATTCTTACTCATTAGAAGTTTAGTTGTGGCATACTAGCATGAAGTTTCTAAGACTTAATTCAACTGTTATACACTCACTTACCCCAATCAATACAAATTTATTATGTAAAAATTCTTCCTTATGATTCTCAGATATATCAAATACACACCCAATAAATATATGATATACACCTCCTAGTTATAGTTAGCCTTCTAGCTCATAATGTCCCATTTTAATTGAAATTTAATTGCCTATTTGGATCATTTAAAAAAAATTGAATAGAATGCATAAGCTGTTTAAATTCTATTTAATTATAGAGGAGAGTGGCTCAGAAGTCTTTGGTAAGAGACTTTTAAAAGAGAGATTGTTTAAAATCTCTTACTCTTACCTTTAGGATTATTTGGGTCACGGTTCAAAATTGCATAACGAGGAAGCAAAATACCTTCAGCTTGAAGAATACTATACACTTCTCTCCTGAAGGAAAAAGAGAATACCCTTATTGTTTTGCTAATGTTTCATGATAAGTATATTACTGTACTATTCATAAAGTATATTACTACTTTTCTACCACTAAAAAAGTCATGTATATAGTCTTTCTTTATAAGTAAACAAATGTCATTTAAAATACTGAAGAAATGTATTCCAAGGAAATATTCAGTAATATTAGAATAAAAGTGTATGCACAAAACTTTCTGTGGCATATTAAAATACTAATTTTTAAAAGAGGGAATGTAAATGTATAAAACAGAAACAGCTAATTAAAGTTGCTATATCACAGTGACAAAATATCACCTAAAGTATTAAAAATCTTATATTCAAAAAATATTTAATGACATGGAAAAATGTTTATGGTCTTTAAAGAGAACACTGATTCTAATTCTGTAAAATGTGAGTGCATGTATATATTGCTTTCTAAATTTCTGAAAAAATATGGTAGATGCAGTGGCAGGGTTAAATTAAATGCCTTTCTTCATTTTATTTTCTAAATTTCTCAAAATGAATGGAGACACATATGCACTCCCACATAAATTTACATTTGTAATATATAGACATCTATTAATATGAAAACCTTGGAAAAATGTTATAAAATTTCAGATATTAATAATATTGCTAAGAAAGGAAAAAAAATAGAAAAAAACTATAAGACCTTATACTTTATATAGCATTTTCTTATATATAACCTCTTACTGTAATGCTAACACAGAATAAAATAGAACGCTAGTGAAATTATAAGGGTAGCCATTAATAGCATCAATTAAATGCAATATATGCATTTGTGTTTTACAATTTCTCTTAAATATCTATGCTTTTGATCTGTTAAATGAATTGCTAAGATACATAGGAACATATTTCTCAAAATGGTTCCACTTTACCATAGTTTCTTCATCTATAAAACTGGATACAAATATTTATTACTAAGTATTATTTCAAAGATATCACAAATTTACATATATATATATATATACACACACACACACACACACACACATAAAAGCACTGGTACCATGCCAGCTTAGGTAGATACTAAATAAATGTTGATTTTCCTCCCTTACTTCAGCCAACTTAACCACTCACCTATCTTGTATGAGATACTGCATATTCAAGTCATTGATTACAAATGGATTCCTGAGTTTGGCATAGGCAACTGCTTTGTCCAGTGGAAATCCTAAGAATACATATTATTAACATATTCTGTACAATCGCAAGATAAGTTGACATCTCTAACTTAATCAACTTTAATTTATGCCACATCCCATAAAAGACTAATTTCATTATGCATATAGCTGTTTTTTATAAGACATAGAATAATAAACACATAAAACTTGATTTATCTTGTACTATTAAATAAATCTTATTTGTTCTTAATTTGATTGGTAAGGCACAGCAAGCCAGTAGTTATGTAACTCCATTTAGAGTACTGATATGTTTAGTTGATGCTTCAAAGTCAGCTGATAGAAGGTAAGACTACCTCATACACAAACAGAAATCTATACATAAATAACACAATTGCATTACAATCATCTGGTGGTCTTTTTTAAAAAGTTTATGTGACTCCTCACTAAAGATATTTTGATGCTATACACACAAATTAGCTGATAATTCAAAAACTGAGGCATCTTTAAAAACAGCAAAAGAAAAAATTAATTTATATTCAACAGACATGCTCTAAATATAAAATATATGAGAACATACTTGCTGTTATTGATACTAGGTCAATGTTAACACACCAGAAATTAAGTTCTTAAAATTTCTAGACTTTGGTAAAATTACTAATTACAATGAAAAATCAAAAAGCAGATATAATAAGAGATTTTAAATTATTTTAATGGTTATATTTCACTTTCTGTATTGACACTAAAAGACTCCGATTCTATTCATCAACATGTATGATTAAGAATGGCAGGATATGAGAACTTAAAAGCATAAACTAGGGTTCAAATCCTAACTCTATCTTTCATTAGCTGTGTGACCTTGGGCAAGTTTATTTCACATCTCTAAGTCTCCAATTCCCAGCTGTAAAGGAATATTTTAACAGTCTTACCTATAAAGGTCTTTGGGAAATCAAATAAAATAGTCCATATGAAACATTTATTACAGTATCTGGCATAATAAATATTCAATAAATGTTAACTTATTATTACCTAAGTAACAATATTTTAATATACATCTTTTCTAAGGAAAAGGGTAACAGTCAGCAGGCACACATGGTATTTAACTATAGTGTGCTGCAGTGTATCTGTGAAGACACAATTTTGTAGCATTATCAGAATAGTTAAGAGAGGAAGTGTTAAACCTGCAGTTAAAAAAAAACAAAACTATGGTTAGTTAAAAAAAAATTTATTTCTAAATTAACATTTAAATACTCTATACCAAGAATCACTTGGCCACAAATCACAGACCCTTCCAGTATTATGACTAAGAATTCATCACTTAATGTAAAGATATCACAATGTCTATGGTTTGAAGCCTTCTAACAGAATTCAGGAAATAAGAAAACCCTATATAGTCATTACCCTGCTTTTGCTGCTGTTAAAGAGACAGCATACAGGATATGACCTTAGGTAGCAGCTAGATTTTATAAGCAAATAACTAATTTTTACTTAATAAATATGAAGAACCATGTGATAGTAAGAGAAGAACACCTTACCCTCCAGGTTAAGCAAACTTTTAAGATTCTCTGAAATGAGTACCTTCAGTCTGTAAAGAAGACCAGGGCTTTGGCTTCTACATGAAATAATGAAAATCGATACATATCTCCTCTACGGGAATACAGTTTTAACCTGCTGCATCTCCTTATTGCTAAAGGCAATGCTTTTTAAACACCTACTTACAGTGAAACTTTAACACAACTGGAGGTCACATAGTTTGGTAACAAAAATGATTTAATGTGAATACATTTATTATATGAGTGCATATATTTTAGAGTTCTAAGTGAAAACTCAGATTCTTCGGTTATAAATTTTCAGATATACACTTAATAACTTTTGATTAGTGCACTTTGTCTGACTCTGTGACTGATGGACTGTAGCCCACCAGGCTCCTCTGTCCATGGGATTCTCCAGGCCAGAGTACTAGAGTGGGTTGCCATTCCCTTCTCCAGGAGATCTTCCCAACCCAGGGATCGGACCCAGGTCTCTGGCATTGCAGGTGGATTATTTACCATCAGAGCCACCAGGGAAGCCCAAACTATGAAGTAATACCTAAGCTTAATTGCTATTTCAGTGTGATTTATAAAAAACAGCAAACAAAATAAAAATTCAAATATTATGTTCTTAAGAGATAAAGTATGAATAAGTATAGGAGAAATGATAGATCATTTTCTGTATGGTAAAACATATTGGTTTATAATACTCAAAAATCAGTAATTTATTCCAAGAAACTTAAGAGTTGCAAACAAAAATATACATTCAAAAGTTCATCACAACCCTATTTTTAATAGTAAAAACTGAAAAACCATCTTACTTTTAGGATATTGGTTAAGCATAATATATTACATCCACAGGATGATACATGATCATACCATGAAAAACTAGCTTTTTTGACGAATGAGATAAAAGGAGAAACCTGCTTGATGTAATTAGGTTAAAAATTAAATATACAATTACAAACACATTATAACATTAAATGTGTTTTTAAAAAATAAACACAGAAAAAAGACTGGAAATATATCAAAATGTTAATATCACTTATCTGTGAGACTAGGTGAGTTTAATTTTATTTTTCTATTTTATCTATTAGTTTTATAGTCAGAGAATGAAGAGGTTTCCCTCCCTGTTTTTTTAATACCTTTAGAATGAAAAGAAATAAGACAATCACACAAAGGCCAGTTTTCCACTGGTTCATTCAAAATAACATCCTCTTCAAATACTACTACTGTGATATATTTAAATAAGGAGATCCGTTCGAGAATTTCCTTCATTGGTTTGGATTTGGATTTCTTTGCCATGGAACATATTCCAACCACAATCTGCCTTTCCGGAGGCTAAAACAAAAAGAAAACAAAAATAAGGTTGACTTGATAACATCTCCAAAGTACAGCTATTTTAAATCTCTCTCAGCAGTAGATAAAGCATGCAATGAATCAATAGAAGTGACAAATTAACCAAACGGACCTTTTTCAAGATTATATTGTTGTTACAAAAAAATAGGTTTATACAAAGGTCTGGAAAATTTTTTTTTGAGTTTCAGAACACCACTACAATTTTCATTTAGTTTTCAAACTTAAATACTTTTTTAAGTGGCTCAGGCATTTATTTGCCTTCTTCACACCAAAACAGAGCAAGGCCTAAAATAAAAAGGACAATGGGAGAGAGATAAAGAACTCTCTTCCCTAAAATAAGAAGTTCTCATTACAAAGCTATGCGGTGTTAAACTACTTTTGTAGATTGAATGTATGTTGATCACCAATAAAAACTTAAAAGGAAATTCTAGAGAAAGCCACACTGCTAAACAGAGGTGTCTATGCTCTTGACACCCAAATCTTCATACTCAACATAACTAGTTTACAGGGTTGCTCATCTCAAGCACCCTTGCGACAGCTCAAATGCCATGATTCAGCCTGAAATTTAAAATGCAGAATACAGAAACAACTTATGAGGTTCTATAATTATTCAAGATTCATCCTAAGGTCTTTGCTTTGCATTCTATTTCAGGTCTTCTCTCTTCTGTATTTCATATGACATTATAATCTGGGCTCAAAAGTATTTCACTAGACTTTCTTATTATAAGTAACACTGGATAACACATGAATTGTTCTTCATGCTTAGCACTGTTTGTTTATTGCCCCTCTCATGAAATTTAGAGTTCAAAATTGGTACTGGATTTGATGTTACCAAAGACTGTAAATCCTAACCTCCCTAGGATCTGCTTTCACTCTCTGATCATTCACTTTTATGTTCTTCTTCAGTTCTTTCCTGATCAAAAGCCTTGACACATCGCATTATGATGTTCCTAATTTAGACTTCCCCAGTCAACAAGAGTACTCAACCTAACATCTTTGATATCTTAAAAACAGAACAATCCAGAACATATCATTTCTTCAACCTACTGGTCAAATGAACCAAATCAAGCTCCTCAGAAGTAACAACTATGCACCACCAATGTGAACTCAGTTTAATTAATACCAGTCTTCCAAGAACTATGCTAAACACTGAAGCGTTACGTATATAGGAACTACCTGTCTTCAAGCGCTTTGAATCTAACAGGGAACACAGTAATACAGTTCATGATGATAATAGAAGTATAGACGTCAAAGTATAGAAGTAGTACTGATGAAGAAACATTCAAGTTCCTCACAGGAAAAAGAGCCAAGGAGAGGGCAAAGAACAAACAACATGAAATCTGAGGTTTTGAAGAATAAAAAATCATTCACAAGGTATCCAAAAAGGAGAGACATTTCATAGAGGTCAAGGAGTACTTAAAATAGTAGAGAGGCACAGGACAAGATGGAGTATGTGGGAAATAATCTGATATTGCCAAAACATAAAAGGCAGAAGAGAAGACAGACAAGTGCAGTTCTAGACATAGGAGAAATAAAAGTCCTTATATGGAAGAAGACTCGACATGATTTACCAGTGCTATTCTCAATGTGCTCAGAAGAACTCTAACAAAGAGGTAAGGGCAGCAGAGGCAGAATCAATAGTACTTTCCAGTCTAAGTCAGTCAGAGAAGCTCTCCTTTTATGTTACTGGACTTCTACATGAGACTTTAGATGAAGAAGTTTTAGCTGATATGAAGTTTGAAAATCATCGCTTTTTTCCTAGGGGTGAGATGTGGGGTGGGATAGATTTTAAACGGGTGACAGCCTGATTTTGCATTTCAAATATGTGTAACTGCACGTGAAAGCTGTTATTAAATAACTATGACAATATTTGAAATCATCTAATAACTATTTTTAGTACATTTTTACTACTTAAATCAAGTATAACACATTTTTGTTTTAAAATGAAATTCTCTTTTCAATTGGGAATATAAGAAAAACATATTTTAAGTTTGTATTTTAAATCAGTTCTATACATGTCAAGAGACAAAAATGATGAGCAATAAAAATGTTGAGCTAACTATAGCAAAATAAACATAATAAATGTTTAAGATTTGGCATGGTTTATACACATACAAACTCCCATAGATTCTTGAGGTAGTTTCTCCTAGCTACACAGTTTAGACTTCTGAATAGTTAATAGGGATATCTTCAGGTTAATAAGCACCACTGTGTTGACAACATGGCAAACTTAATGAACTGGGTTAAGCTGTCTTCTTTAGGACCTTTATTCTTGATATATTTGTTATGTACTTCTGCTGCTCCTGCTAAGTCACATCAGTCGTGTCCGACTCTGTGCGACCCCATAGAAGGCAGCCCACCAGGCTCCCCCGTCCCTGGGATTCTCCAGGCAAGAACACTGGAGTGGGTTGCCATCTCCTTCTCCAATGCATGAAAGTGAAAAGTGAAAGTGAAGTTGCTCAGTCGTGTCCAACTCTTAGCAACCCCATGGACTGCAGCCCACCAGGCTCCTCCGTCCATAGGATTTTCCAGGCAAGAGTACAGAAGTGGGGTGCCATTGCCTTCTCCGGAACTCTTTTCACTTATGGCCCTGATTACTCTCTCTCCTTGTCACTTTTTCTCCCCAGCCCTGTGTTATACAAGGCATACCACTGAAAGATACTAAAATAGTCATTATGAAACAACTTAGAAATGTGACCTCTAATTGTCTTCCTGAAGCACTATAGAGTCAATAGTGTTACTAATGAAACACAGTACGTTTTGTCAGTTTAAAAATTTCCAAATTCAATGTTGGGGGAAAAAAAAGTCTTCCCTGTTTAAGACAATGGTATCAATTCCCCTTCACAGTGATCAGTAAAAAGCTTATTGGTCTTCAAGCAAACACTTACAGACTCATCTTCCTCCTCCTCATCTTCATCTGCATGGTGGAAGAAGTGTCGATAATTTCCAGCGTTTATTTCTGTATCTTCAGGTCCAACAAAGAATCTGGGGGCTTCACTCATTTTTATTTCATTTGACATAAATATAATTTAAACGTGCTATGCTAAAACTGTTTCTAAATACACAGTACCTGAAAAAAGCATTCTCTCTATACTAACTGACACATGGGTCTGTTGCAGCTTGTTTCTGCTTATACAATCACTTGAACGTGTGATGACAGTTAGTTGGCAAGTGTTCATTTGTTCTCAGATATCATTACTTCATTGTTGATGCAGTTTAAAAGACAAAGATAGTGAGGCTACTTCTTCAGTGAGTTGATATGGCAATCCTTTTACCTAAAAGGCAATGAAAAACTTAATTTTGGAGACTGTACTTCAAAAATACTCAAGTAAAAATAACTTTGACATTTGTAAAATCATTACCAATAACTTGATTTACAAATGAAAAGACACTTTCTCTCATAAATTTGAGAAATTTATACTCTCATCTTCAATATACATACTGAATATTTGACAAAGATGATACAAGATAACAAGATTAAAAAAAAGACTACACTAAATTCCTCAAGTCTAAAAATGCCTAATGAATTAAGAGAAAATTACTCAAATTATAACAAAATCATAAAAAGACAAATCCCTCTGGACACAGTGTAGTAATATCTGAAGAGCATGGCAAAAAACAGATGAAATATAATGCAGGCTTAAAAACGACTGACAACTATATAACAATCTAAAATTACATTAAATAAATTTCTAAAAGGCTTCAATTTGTAAAAGTTCAATCTGCAAACAGGTTTTTTGGGAACCATAACCATTCTGCATTTTGGTCTCATATATAAATCAACAAAACAATATTAGAACGAAAACAAGATTTCATTATAACAGCAGCTCTTAAACTTTTAGCGCCAAAAACTCTTTTGCAATACTGTATAATAACTATAAATGAAATACAACCTTTAAAAATTGTGAATCACTGTATTGTATACTTGGGTGGACTCAGGGAGTTGGTAATGGACAGGGAGGCCTGGAGTGCTGCAGTTCATGGGGTCGCAAAGAGTCGGACACGACTGAGCGACTGAACTGAACTGAACTGAACTTACATAATTGTTGGTTAATCACTAAGTCATGTCCAACTCTTCTGCAACCCCATTGACTGTAATCCACCATATTCCTCTGTCCATGGGATTTCCCAGGGAAGGATACTGGAGTGGGTTGTCATTTCCTTCTCCATAGAATCTTCCCACACAGGGATCAAGCCTCCGTCTCCTGCACTGGATTCTTTACCACTGAGTCAAAGGGGAAGACCTAACTTACATATTATGTCAACTATACCTCAATTTATAAAAGTTTAAAGTAAAAAATAAAGCCTAAAAAAATAAAGATCTTTGGCAAATCTACTAAAATCTATGAATCTTCTCAGAAAAAAATGCACATGTACACTAAATTCTGCAAGCAACTGCATGTGATTGACAGAACATCCAAACTTTTCCACAAGAACTGATGCCCATGAACATCAGTTTAAGAACTATCATAACAGTGATATAACCACAAAATATTCCTTAGCAAAGCTGTTTACATGTACTCGGTTCCTTGGTTATGTTAAAACTAAAAACTACCAAGATGAAATTACTGGATTAAATATTCTTAAGAGTTGAATGATAAGCTAGAATTGCAAACCATAATGCCAAAAGTCCTATTCCTAAAGGTCTAATTCCAGTTTAATTGGTGATTCCCTATGAAACATTAAAACTAGTTTACCTAGCCAGATTTGCCTTTATCCACCTTTAAAACTGTAACTACATTGTTATGAAATTTTAAAGTTTGTGATTAAAGAATAAAAGCTGAAATAATTCACTTTATATATCAGTGCTTTTTATTCCTATTTCCCTTGCACTGTTTCATGTATAAAAGATGTGTGCTGAAAACAAACAAAAGAAAGTTTCCAACTGTAAAACTTGGAGGTAAGTTGATCTCAGTTTTCTTTTCTATCAAAAGGCAAACATTTTTGGTTTCTTTTTACTTTTTTACTCCTCCTATCCATCTAAAACTAGTCTAATATTTACTAACAGAAAGGGCATGCATTTTAGAGTCAAGATATACCTATTTAAATCTTTCATTAAATGACAGATTATGCTAGTTTCTCTAAGTCAGTTTCTTCATCTATAAAAAAAGGGAGTATCATAAAACCCTGTACTTTTGTGAACAGTAAGTAAATGTTTGGTATAGACTAAGCACTCAAACTTTTGCTTCCACAGGCACTCTACAAACTACGCTCCTTACTAACGTAACATGAAAACTGAACAGAATGAATATTGCCCATTATTTATGGATGTAAATCTATTCAACAATAACTTTTAACCTATTGTAGAGAAGGTACAGTATTAGATGTGGCAATACAAAGTAAACATGAACCTTTTTCTTAAGGAGCTTAAGGTCTAGAAGGAAGACAGCCAAGTAGATGAACATTTTCTGTTTTAATGTGGTAAATGCACCAACAAAGCTGGACAATAGAAATATGCAATAAGGTCTCTATTCACCTGAGGAGGCAACAAAGAGAGCTTTTTATCAGTACATATAAAAGCATGTTCACTTATATATACATACATGTATGCAAGCATGTATATGCTGCTGCTGCTGTGTCGCTTTAGTCGTGTCCGACTCTGTGCGACCCCATAGACGGCAGCCCACCAGGCTCCCCTGTCCCTGGGATTCTCCAGGCAAGAAGACTGGAGTGGGTTGCCATTGCCTTCTCCAATGCATGAAAGTGAAAAGTGAAAGTGAAGTCGCTCAGTCGTGTCCAACTCTAGCGACCCCTTGGATTGCAGCCTACCAGGCTCCTCCATCCATGGGATTTTCCAGACAAAAGTACTGAAGTGGGGTGCCATTGCCTCCTCCGAGTATGTATATATGTACACACTTTATGGCATTACTTTAAAATTGTACTTTTTTCCTAATTTAGCTACTCTAATGAAGCAATAAAAATCCTGTTCTACAGGCAGAGTTGAAAATTAATTTTCAAAATTAATTAGTGTCCATCATGAAAAGTCTAGAGTACATAAAAATGAAATTTTAGAGATCAATAATACCATGACCCAGTGGCGGAACTACTAAATGTAGTTTTTAGTTATGGAATTACTGGGTTGTATTTACTACTAGTCCCTTTACAATATATTTTCCCAAATGTTTGAGCTACTTTATACATGTATTATGTGTGAGTAGAAATATGCTTTTGGAGAAAAATGTGTATCCTGTACATTTCTTCCAAGAGTATTAATTAATGATTTATTTGTCCCCTTCTCTTCGCTTAAATTGTCTTCAACATTGCTTCAAGTATATAAATGTATGTCCCCCATCTTATTATGAGTTTAGGTCTGAATGTCTCATTCACTCATTTGGAGAGAGACAACACACAAATCAACAAATAAATGTATGTTAGGAAGACCTCAGTAATATTTGAGTAGAAATCTGAATTAAATGAGGAAACCAGTCATGGAGTTATATGATAAGAGCATTCCAGGTAAGAAACAAACTATAAAGGTCCTAAAACAGATAAATACTTGGCGTATTTCCCATGACCAAGGAAAAGTAAGGAGACCATTGCAGCTGGAGCAGAGCAAGAAAATAAAGAAAAAATGGCAGGAAATACAGTTGGAAAAGTAACTAGGATGCATACAGAGGACTGAGAAACCACAGTGACAGTTTTCAATTTTATTAAATGTGACTGGATTTAAGAGAATGGGAGACGTAGAGGCAAGATATACTGACAATTCTTTAGAAGGGTTTTGCTATAAAGGTAGGCAAAGGCCTTCTTTTGTGTTTCTCTTTTGATATATCAACGATACTTACAAATACCAGAAATGGACTGAACCGGCTAGTGGTTAAAAGTGTGGATTCTGGAGCCAAAAAGACTTGATGGTGAATCTTAATTCCAGCAGCTGTGTGACCTTGAGCAAGTTAATTAACCTCTCAGAGCCTCAGTAAATTGTACCTATCTTTCAAGTCGTTTGACAGATTAAGTTATATTTTAAAAGGTCTTATATCCCACTGCTCAGGCAATATTCCATACCAATTTTATCCAAACATTTGGGAGAAGGGCCCAGGCACTTTTATGGCTCCTCAGATTCTAATGTGCAGCTGACTTTGAGAACCAGTGTACAACTCAAAAAAAGAAGGGGGAGTGTAGGACAATGGAAGCACACAGTAAGCAAAACATGTGTTTGCACCGTATGAGAGCATGCTATTATTATAGGAAATCTGATGATCTGCTAAAAACAGAAGTGATGAAGCAGAGCCTTGTCTTCTTGATGCTTGGCACATCAAACATCAAGTACCTAACAAACCTTTCCTTAACAATTGCCAAGATTTTTTCTCTGAATCATTCACTTTGACCTTTGGTCACCTGCAACCTTGGCATTATTTAACTGTTTTGGTTACGTATATCCCGTGATAAGCTTCAAGAGAATGAACATTTATTCAACATTGCTATCTGGTAAGTAATTTGTTAACCCAGAGCCTCCCAACACATAGCCTCATCATGAATCAATACTTCAAGCATATGCCCAAAAAATTGCCTCAGCATTTTTGGCACCTGGAACCCCCTGGCCAGTTGCCTCCAACACTGCTCTCTTCAGTTTTTCCTGGAAACATTGCACAAACACTATCATTTTCTATGCATGCTCTAACAAGAAAGAAAGTTTGGAAGCAGTTATGACTTTGTGATTTAGCAATTATTCTCAGCAATCCTAGGATTAGAGATATTTTCCTCATTTGATAAATGCTTGCAGTACATAAATGTCCATCATTATAAATGAGGTTCACATGAAGCATAGAAAGTTCAAGAAATTCAACTGTAATCACACAATCAATAAGAGTTGTAAAAACAAATCAAATCCAGGTCCAAAGACCGTCATAAACACTTTAGGGGAAAATCAGGACTCCATAGTCCTTATTACACATACTTAATAAATACTTATAAAACTAAAAGTATGAAATAAATCTATTTTTTGTTCCCCCTACCCAGTGGAAGGTAAAATGAAGCACAAGATGAGATCGCATGGGCATGACAGGAGATCCAAGACATTCTAAATGAATTGCTATTTCACCTGAACCCCTGATAAACCAAATATAGCATATGCATTTCCGCATTATAGAGTATTTCAATCAACCTACATCCTCTGTCATAAATCCCAAAACATGTAACTGTTTGACTTTAAAGACATTATATTATACAAATATCAGAGTAGAGCCTTTCCCATTTTTAAGACTCTTTCTATAGCAATAGTCCCATAAAGGACTGGCTACATCAGAATTACCTGGGAATATCTGTAAAAACCACCGTTACTAGATCTACCACAAATCTTCTGCAGAAGCATTTCTTAACCAGATAATCTATATTTTAGCAAATCAATGTACAGCCAGATTTGGTAATCTGTTTATTTTGTGCAAAACACAAATACCTCTTAAGGCTGACTTCTAAATTTGAAATTAGTACGTGCTACTGAAGTATCCACACTCAAAAGCATTGGTTCTCAAACTCTATATTGCGTTGCAATCACTTGGAGGGCTTGTTAAACCACTAAACTAAGAGCCTGGAAGTCACACCCCTGCTGCTGCTGCTGCTGCTGCTAAGTCGCTTCATCGTGTCGGACTCTGTGCGACCCCATAGACGGCAGCTCACCAGGCTTCCCTGTCCCTGGGGTTCTCAAGGCAAGAACACTGGAGTGGGTTGCCATTTCCTTCTCCAATCCATAAGAGTGAAAAGTGAAAGTGAAGTCGCTCAGTTGTGTCCGACTCTCAGCGACCCCATGGACTGTAGCCCACCAGGCTCCTCCGTCCATGGGATTTTCCAGGCAAGAGTACAGGAGTGGGGTGCCACTGCCTTTTCTGAGTCACACCCCTGCCAACCCTCAAATACACATCAGCACCCTCTCCCATCCTTTATGCTCCATAGCATTCTGGATCTATGTTAATGTTTCCACTAGAGTTATGATTTTCTTCCCCAGCTTTTTGTGAAAATTTTCAAATATTCAGAGAAATTGAAAGAACAGCTTACTATAAACTCCTATATACCCACCACTGGACTCAACAACGGCTCTACCATCTAAGCTGTTGACATCAACACATGTCACCTCTAAATACTTTAGTATGCATCTCCTAAAAGCAAGGGCATGCTCTTCAGTTCACTTCAGTCGCTCAATCGTGTCCGACTCTTTGCGACTCCATGAATCGCAGCACGCCAGGCCTCCCTGGCCATCACCAACTCCCGGAGTTCACTCAGACTCACGTCCATCGAGTCAGTGATGCCATCCAGCCATCTCATCCTCTGTCGTCCCCTTCTCCTCCTGCCCCCAATCCCTCCCAGCATCAGAGTCTTTTCCAATGAGTCAACTCTTCGCATGAGGCGGCCAAAGTACTGCAGTTTCAGCTTTAGCATCATTCCTTCCAAAGAAATCATTACATAACCACAATATCATTTCCACGTAAGAAAATCAATGGTTCTACCGCACTGTTCAAATGTAGTTGAATGGATGCTTTTAAAGAACAAAGATGTCATCTATATAGTCCCAGTACTTTTACATAGCATTTATTTGTGTGAAATTAATGTTCCACCAATAAATAAGTGTTCCACCAATTGCTAAATTTAACACCCTCACAACAACTACCCTGCAAGTCAGGAGTTTTACAGCAAGCTTTGATTTGATACAATCTGCACCTTCTGCCCAACCATTTAATCACTTGCTTTAAACAAGGCCAAGTAAATTATTTTGGCTTCTGAATTATTTAATTCTGCCTCAGAATAGTAAAGCTCCATGAAAACAGCTTGTGTCGGTCGTCAGACACAAATAGAAATCTCAAATATTTTTCTTAGCAATACTTTCAGCTACTGAGAACATTAGTGAAGAAACTGGAAGCCACGACGCATACTGGTAGGACAAAGGTAATGTAATAGTTTAAAAAAATTCAGATTGTTGAAGTCTGAAAAGCCGGCTTTTCAATACAGGTTCGAACGTTTACTAGCAGCAAAAATTTACTAGGGCAAGTTAAGTGAGGCTTAGAGATGAGCCTTAGTTCCTACCTCTGTCAAATGAGAATAACAGTCTAATTCACCTCATGGAATCGTTCAGAGAAGTTCACAAGAAAAGACGTAAAGCACTTGGGACACTCAAGAACTCAGTGAACTGCAGCTATCTTTTTTTAATTGGCTTGAAACCAAACCTTTATTTTTCACGCGGAATTTTCAGCAGCGAAGCGAAACCCTGTCCCACTGCAGAGCTAAGGTCAGCAGGGAGGCTTCCTACTTGCACAGCTAAGCTTCCCCGCACGCGGACGCCGAGGCTGCGTTCTGCGCGGACTGCAAAGGTCGCAGGCGCCAAGAAGCCGCGCAGAACCTGGTCCGGGGTCCCCAGCCTCCGCCCCTTCTCCCTCGGAAGCGCGCGGGGTCGCCACCCTCTCCCAACCGGTTCGGCGCGACAGGGACCCGCAGCCTCCTCTGCGGAGGAGGACGGGGCTTTGGTCTCCTCAAGCGGGGTGGAGGGAGGAGGCGAGGGGCAGAGGGACGAAGACTGAGGAGGGAAAGGGAAAACAGCCGTTCTCCACCTCCCCTCCCCATACTCGAGATTGCCGACTCTGGTGGAACGAAACCGCCAGACCCTCGCTAGTGCCCTTCGAGCTAAGGTGAGACCTCCGTTATCTCAAAAGCCCAGAAGAGGGAAGGAATGGAGGAGGAGGAAGTCGCGGAGGAAAAATGAAGACGCCGAAGGATCCCTTCCAGGCTGTGACGGCCACTCCTCCACACCCGGGCCGCCTTTCTCTCTGGCCACACGCCCCGCGGAGGAGCGGCAGCCAGAGCTTTGAAACAGCTGCCCTGCGGCGGCCGCAAACCTCTGGGGACTAGGCTCCGCATCTCGACTCTCCTCAGTTCTCGCCCCGCCCCCCCTGCTCCCCGCACCTGCCACGGCTGCGGTCATCACGCGAACTGCAGATGTCCGAGTCCATTCAGGGGCTCCATGCCCCCCTTTAATCCCGGGGGAGCGGGGGTTGGGGGGCGGTCAGGATTGAGGCGCCCGTCAAAGAAGACTCCAGCTGCTAGCGGGAACGTGGGTCTCCTCTCCTCAGCAGCAGCTGAATGGCCCACAAAGAGGTACCGAAGGTACTACCGCACTTCGCGAAGCCCGGTCACGCCTCTTCCCCTCCCTCTCCGGGTCTCACACAGAAACCTCCCCGGGCGGAACGATTTCCGGCAAGAGCCAAACGATCCGCGCCTAACCTTTTCTGACCGCGTCTCCGAGACACCCGCCCCCCCGGCAGAAACACGCCCTTTGTAAACCACCACGCGGATAGTTCCGCTTCCGGCAGCACCACAAAAGTCGCGAGAGGAAGCTTAAATCTTGACGGTAGCCTTTTGGACCACTTCGGTGAGTGGTCGTCTTAGTGTGCTCTCACAGCTGCTGATCGTTTTAAAATGAGGCGAGACCTGACTAATTTCAAAGCCGGGAGAGGCGACCAGTTTAAAGAAGGGTTTAATTGGCTTTATGGAGATTGCGCAGGCGCCCTTGGGGCGGGAGGGCCCTGTTTGGGGCGTTACGCTGCCGCCGCCCGCCGAGCGGCCAAGGGGCGAGTTCCGTTGTCGGGCTGAGGGAGGCGCCTACCCTAGATAAAATTATTGGAGGAATTAAGTAATAAGTATTAACAGGAGTATTCACTGGTTTCATTTAATGTTTTACCAGGGACAAAGTGTAAAAAAAAGTATATATATATAACCAGATTGAACCCTGAGTTTTACTTAACGGGTCATTTTCTTGCTTACGCTAAATTTAGCTGGACCTTGCCCCAGAGTTAGTTAACAAGTAACCAGAACGCTCTGGGAATGCACAAAGTGGCATCTGAAACTGGGAGCAAACTCGGAAGTTGAGTGTGGCATTTGGCTGAAAGGAAAGGATTCTCTTCCCCCCAGCCCCCCTTATCCTGGTTGTCGTTTCAGCAGATATTTCCCGGTTTTGCCGCAGATCAAAAATCTGCGGGGAGAGCAATGCGAGCTAACAGGAGAATCTTGTCCTTTTGTTTTAAAAGAAAATTACACCTCTGTGGGTTTTCTTTTAAATTACTGTGTCTGAACCAAAATGGGAAAATAGTTTTTAAAAAATTTCATTTTTCACACGTGGCTTCATTTGCATACGGAGATGAAGGCGTTTTTAAGTGAAATTTGCACGCTGAAGCGAAGCATATTATAGGGAAGTGTCTTGTGTAATTGGATTTCCCAGTCGTTTTCGTTACATAAAATTGTGGTCTTCCGATTTTTCAGAGATTAAAATAGAGTAATGCAGGAATAAAATTAATGATCCCAAGTAAAATGCTCATTGAAATATTACAGATTTTAAGTTTTAAAGTTGAAACTCGTGCATATTATAACCTTTTAGAGGCTTAAATTAGGTGGTCCTGATGGGTTTTGCCCTAGGTGAAACACAGTTAAATCCTAATTTTATTTAAAGTGGTACTTAACTGCCTGTGTTGCGCACAAGATAAAATTATTAAAGGAATTAAGTAATAAGTATTTGCACTTAAAAGAAGTATTCACTGGTTTCATTTAATGTTTTACCAGGGACAAAGTGTAAAAAATAATCAGATTTGACCCTGACAGTTCATCAATTAGGAATTGTAATCAGACAGCTTTATTGCCTTTTCTTACTCCTAGGTATTTCAACACACAAGCAATTATTTGTCAAAGAATTCTTGAAAATATGAGCATATCCAAAAAAAAAGGTGTAATGTAATCTTCATCTTTATAACTCAAGCCACCTAATTCTCCCTTGTAAACGATTTCTTTCCTTAATAATATTTGCAAACAGACATTTTGTTTATATTTGTTCTGAGTATTACAGCTTAAAGCCATTTTCTCAAATTAACTGCTGGGATGGTTTCTAGGGACCAAGTAGTGAATGTACTTTCGAGAAGGGAAAAATTATTAGTTCTTTTAAGTTTCATCAATAAGTAAATAGCAAACATGCACAGGAAACTTTTAGCCTTCCTCTTGGACTTCCTTGGTGACTCAGACAGTAAAGAATCTACCTGCAATGCAGGAGACCCGGGTTCCATTCCTGGGTTGGGAAGAACTGGAGAAGGGACTAGCTACCCACTCCAGCATTCTGCTGGGAGAATCCCGTGGTCAGAGGACACTGGTGGGCTACAGCCCATGGCGTTGCAAAGAGGCGGACAGGACTGAGTGACGAACACTGCCACTCAGAAGGCTCTACTTTTTGTGAACTAATTTTTCTTTCTTATGCATTTCTGTTTCTTCTTGTCGTCTGTCTTTACTGACAGAACAGTATTAAATATTATGGATGATAAATACTTAAACATTTTAACAGTAATTATATATTGCTGTACCGTATGCAAAGAGCATTTCAAATCCATTATCTCATTGGTCTTTATAATTGTGAAAAAGAAAGGATAAGTAATATTTCTGTTTTGTCACACATGGATACTGAGACTTAGGTAACCGTTGCATGCTAGAAATTTTGACTCCTAAAAGCCTTACCTTTTTAGATAGGCCCTTTCTGAAGTGAAGTAATTGTCACCTTTGAAACCTGTGCTCTTTTTATATTAATGCTACTTCTCCTGTCAGGAAATGCAAGTAATTCTTGTTCATTTACAAATAGTTGAATAGCCACTGTGTCCCTATAAAAGTCGCCTTGTAGCTTTTCTAACAGAAGCCTGAACCAAGTATCAATGTTATGAAAGCTGAGGATGAGAAATAATTAAATTAGTGGGGGAGAGGGGTTGAGGTTGGAAAAACATGAAATTTGAAACAACAGAGACCAAGGTTTAAATGTCAATGGATGGGCTCACTCTATTGCCTTGAGGAAAGTGGACAATCTCTCTGAAGCTACGTTTTTTTATCTCTAAAATGTATGCAGAATTACTACCTACCCCTTAGGATGTTGTGAGGATCATCACAGTGTAGTACCATATACATGTTTGCAGCTGTTTTTAAAATTTGCTTTTGTGGTTATTTTTAAAACTTAATTTTAAAAAATTGTTTCCCATCTATATAGTTTTGGCATAAAAAGAGCAGCATGTAGTATGTTTGTAGCCTTTTGTGTCTGGGTTTCACTTAGTCCAATAATTTTGAGGTTCGTCCCTATTAAATATATTTGTAGTTCCTTTTTGCTGAGGAGTATTCCGCTACGTGGATCTACCACAATTTGTTTATCCATTCACTTGTTGAAGAGCATTTAGATTGTTTTTAGGTTTTGGCTGTTACGAATAAACATTCTAGAAATATTCACATACAGATTTTTGTGTGGACATGTACTTTCATTTCTCTTAAGTTAAAGCTGTTTTCCAACATGTTTACACCATTTTTTATTCTTACCAGCAGTGCTTTGCATGCTTGGTAGTACTTAGTATTGGCAGATTTTTTTTTTTTGCCATTTTGATGGATTTGTAGTGGTATCTTATTGTGATTGAGAGCTTCCCAGGTGGCTCAGTGGTAAAGAATACATCTGCAAGTGCAGGAGATGCAGGTTCGATCTCTTGTCTGGGAAGACCCCCTGCAGAAGGAAATGGCAACCCACTCCAATATTCTTGCCTGGAAAAACCCCATAGACTGAGGCGCCTGGCAGACTGCAGTCCATGGGGTCACAAAGAGTCAGACACGACTTAACACCTGAACAGCAGCAAAAACTTGTGGTTTTAATTTGTGTTTTTCATTGCATAATGGTGTTGAATGTCTTTACATGTTATCTGCTAACCATATCTTCTTTGACGAAGTGTCTGTTCACATCTTTTGCACACTTTAAAATTCGGATTGTTTGCTTTCTTATTATTGGGCTTTGACAGTTCTTTATAGATTCTGGACCCACTTTTTTTAATTATATATGTGTATCGCAAATATTTTCTCCCAGCTGTGATTACTCTGTTTTCTTAACAGTATTTTAAAAAGAACATAAGTTTAATTTTTTTCTTTTACGGGTGGTTCTTTATGTTTGCTATCTGAAGTCATTGTCTAACTTAAGCTTACAAAAATTTTCTCTTTTACTGTCTTCTAGAAATTCTCAACCTTTAGTTTTTACATTTAGATCTGTAAACCATCGTGAATAATTTTAATTTCTTTGTATGGTGCAAGGTGTTTGTTGAGATTCATCTTTTTTAATGTGGATGTTTAGTTAGTTGCTTCAGCATCATTTGTTGTAAACATTACTCTTTCTCTGTTGAGTTACCTTGGCACCTATGTAAAAAAATCAGTACATACCATTTCTCTGTAGCTGTATCTCTGGATACTATTCTGTTCCATAGATTGATGGCTATCATTTTGCCAGTACCACTGGGTCTTGATTACAATTGCAATAAGTAAGTCTTGAAACAAGGTAATATACAAATTTTCAACTATGTTCTTGTTTTCCAAACTTGTTTTAGCTATTGTGAGTCATCTGGTTTTCCATATTGATTTTTTTTTATTATTATTATTTTTGTCCGTGCCACAAGGCATGCAGGATCTTAGTTCCCTGACCAGGAATTTGACATACCCCCAGCACCACTGGACTAACATGTCAATTTTAGAATCAGCTTGTCGATTTCTACAAAAGAGCTTGTTGGGTTTCTGTTTGCATTGCATTGATTCTGTAAATCAATTTGGGGAGAATTGACATCTTAGTAAGTTTATACAGCTTTTTTCATTGTTAGGGTGGGGAGTGATCTTTTTTTCCACCAGGCAGAAGCCTGTAGAAGAATTCTTTAATGCTATTTACTTCCATTGTTGAATATTATAATTTACCAGTCAATTTCAATCTAAATTAACCCCTTGAGGTCTTTTTTTCTTATCTGGAAAATGGGATATTGTATGGGGTTCCTTTGAGTGCTGTTTTAAAGTATTTTTAGTCGAGATCTAATTTTTCATTGTGTGATGTGGTATATTTAATTTTTCAAAAATCTTTTCTCTTTCCCTACTTGAAGATTAAATATATTTTACTATCCTTTTCTATAATTGTGTGAAAGAATAGAAACAATAGAATAATGAAACAGAATAGAAATAATGAAATAAACTGACTCTCCTGTTAATAATAATTGGTCTTTCAAATTAGAGAGTCTTATTTCCTGAACATTTTGGAAATTAGAAATACATGTCATCAAGAATGATGTGTTAAAGAAGTGTAAAAATTAATTTTACTAAGAGAAAATGAAATGGAATGCCTTTTTCTTCTGCGAAATTACCACCTGCCTTATTTTCTGTATTTAGGAAGTGCTTAGGAAAGAGATTGGAGAAGGAAATGGCAACCCACTCCAGTGTCCTTACCTGGAGAATCCCAGGGACTGCGGAGCTTGGTGGGCTGCTGTCTGTGGGGTCGAACAGAGTCGGACACGACTGAAGCGACTTAGCAGCAGCAGCATCAGCAGCAGTAGGAAAGAGATGCAAGAAAATGACCTGATAGGTGCTTTTTGTTATACACGTAGAGAACTTAGTATTAACTTGTTTTCTGCCAGGTTTCTTTAGTTCCAGTTAAAGAAATGCTGGAAACTTTTAGCCTGTACCTCTAGTTCAGTTCAGTTCAGTTCAGTCCAGTTGCTTCATCGTGTCCGACTCTTCGCGACCCCATGAATCCCAGCACGCCAGGCCTCCCTGTCCATCACCAACTCCCGGAGTTCACCCAGACTCACGTCCATCGAGTCAGTGATGCCATCCAGCCATCTCATCCTCTGTCGTCCCCTTCTCCTCCTGCCCCCAATCCCTCCCAGCATCAGAGTCTTTTCCAATGAGTCAACTCTTCGCATGAGGTGGCCAAAGTATTGGAGTTTCAGCTTTAGCATCATTCCTTCCAAAGAAATCCCAGGGCTGATCTCCTTCAGAATGGACTGGTTGGATCTGTTGCAGTCCAAGGGACTCTCAAGAGTCTTCTCCAACACCACAGTTCAAAAGCATCAATTCTTTGGCGCTCAGCCTTCTTCACAGTCCAACTCTCACATCCATACATGACCACAGGAAAAACCATAGCCTTGACTAGACGGACCTTTGTTGGCAAAGTAATGTCTCTGCTTTTGAATATACTATCTAGGTTGGTCATCACTTTCCTTCCAAGGGGCAAGCGTCTTCTAATTTCATGGCTGCAGTCACCATCCGCAGTGATCTTGGAGCCCAAAAAAACAAAGTCTGACACTGTTTCCACTGTTTCCTCATCCATTTCCCATGAAGTGATGGGACCGGATGCCATGATCTTCGTTTTCTGAACGTTGAGCCTTAAGCCAACTTTTTCACTCTCCACTTTCACTTTCATCAAGAGGCTTTTGAGTTCCTCTTCACTTTCTGCCATAAGGGTGGTGTCATCTGCATATCTGAGGTTATTGATATTTCTCCTGGCAATCTTGATTCCAGCTTGTGTTTCTTCCAGTCCAGTGTTTCTCATGATGTACTCTGCATATAAGTTAAATAAGCAGGGTGATAATATACAGCCTTGATGGACTCCTTTTCCTATTTGGAACCAGTCTGTTGTTCCATGTCCAGTTCTAACTGTTGCTTCCTGACCTGCATATAGGTTTCTCAAGAGGTAGGTCAGGTGGTCTGGTATTCCCATGTCTTTCAGAATTTTCCACAGTTTATTGTGATCCACACAGTCAAAGGCTTTGGCATAGTCAAGAAAGCAGAAATAGATGTTTTTCTGGAACTCTCTTGCTTTTTCCATGATCCAGTGGATGTTGGCAATTTGATCTCTGGTTCCTCTGCCTTTTCTAAAACCAGCTTGAACATCAGGAAGTTCACAGTTCACGTATTGCTGAAGCCTGGCTTGGAGAATTTTGAGCATTACTGTACCTCTAAGTGACTTATAATATCAGTGTTATTAGTCTACAACCTTTTCTTAATCTCTGAAAATTTAATAAATCTAATTTGTGTTTACTTATTAGATGCCTAACTCACAGTTGTCAAACTCTGTGCCAAGGCTTTCCAGGACATCATAGTAAATTCACAGGGTACCATGAAGTGTTTTAAACCTTCAAAGGAAGCACAGCTGTATTCAACATCTATCAGATGTCTTGTGGACTACTAGTTGACAGTTTCAACATTAGGTCACACTACTTTCCTTTCTTCTACATCTTTGCAAAACTGGGTTTTGGATGTTGGCTGTGGTAATAATGCAAATACTGCATGAAAACCAGTATGGAGGAAGAAAAGAAGGTGACAGTGTTTAATCTGATTCCCAGGTTTCAGAAGTGTAACACTGACCAGAGGTGCATGCATACCGTTAGTAAGAAACTAGAGTTACCTCAACACTATATACTGAATATTTTATTCCTCCAAAATTCATATGTTAAAGTTCTAAGCCCTAATGAGATGGTATTAGTAGGTGGTGCCTTTGGTAGGTGATTAGATCCTGAGGGTAGACCTCTCAGGAATGGAATAAGTGTCTTTCTAGAAGAGAACTCTGAGAGCTCCTGAACCCCTTCTACCATGTGAGGATATAGCAAAGATGCCATTTATGAAGCAGGAAGCAAGCTCACCAGACAGGGAATCTACCACTTGTTCTTGAACTTCCCAGCCTCTAAAACTAGGAGAAACAAGTGTTTGTTATTATTAAGTCAGATATCTAGTCTATGATACATTGCTACAGCAACCCAAATGGACTAAGACACCCTGGAGAAGGGAAAGGGGGAGGGGTATTGTGGGAACTCAGAGAGGTTTTTAACTGTAAGGGCAAAATACAGACATCACTGTGCTTTTTGCAGACATTCGTGTTTCCTCATGGCCAGTTTTTTCCTATGCTAAGTCACTTCAGTCGTTTCCGACTCTGTGCGACCCCATAGACGGCAGCCCACCAGGCTCCCCCGTCCCTGGGATTCTCCAGGCAAGAACACTGGAGTGGGCTGCCATTTCCTTCTCCAATGCATGAAAGTGAAAAGTGAAAAGTGAAGTCGCTCAATCTTGTCCGACTCTTAGCGACCCCATGGACTGCAGCCTAACAGGCTCCTCCATCCATGGGATTTTCCAAGCAAGAGTACTGGAGTGGGGTGCCATTGCCTTCTCCGAGTTTTTTCCTACCAGTTACAATTACTCACATCCTCCTGTTTCAGTTTGGTGAATCACATGGATTAATTTGCTTGTGTGGAAGAATCCTTGCTTCCCTAGTATAAACCTCTGTGTTTTAAGGTCTGTATTTCCTTTGAGGTCTGAGAGTTTGGTCTTTTACTCCTGCAGGCTTTTTAGAGGCCTGATGAGACTTCTTCCCCCCATTTCTTTTAATGTCCTTCAGGAAATTTGCAACGTTTACTGGTCTCTGAAAAGAAGGCAACAGAGAATTTTACATTTTAAACAAAATAAACATCTTTCTGCAGGTACTGTGCTCTCAGTGGCTAAACTGGGATGTTTTATTAAAGTTTTCTTTTAGATGATTTAGAATATTGGTGGTCCCAAAAGTCAACAAGGGAAAACATGGGGTCATTGGGGTAATGACCCCATGGGGTCACATGGGGAATGCGGGGTCATTTATAGTATATGATACATTTTACAGAATATAGACCATAATGATTTAAACTAAGAAAAAGCAGGTCCTTCTGGCTCTTAGACTTGGAAGAGCTTGTGTCAGTGTATCTTAGAGAGAAATGTAAGATAGGAAAATGATTTTTGCTTGTTTCTTGGTTGTTTTTTTAAGAGTGAAGGAGAATTAATACAAAACTGGAATGACAGGCAAATAGATTGGTAGACTGACAGTCTATACTCCCTACTTGAAACCACACACAGCTTCCTAAATTGAAAATTGATGAAGGATGGAAGTTTGGTACAGAATCCTTTGGCAGAGGAAAGGCTGTAGACAGGATGGATGACATGAAAGTAAAAGCATCGAGGGGTCTCCTGTCGCAGATTGAGGTTGCGGAGCAGCGCTTCCCCACCGTCAGCTGGAAAAGCACTGAGGTTTAGAGCACGCGGAACCGGAGAACACCAGACGTGTCTACAGCAAGGGCTGAGTGCGCACGGGGCAGACCCTCTCGACACGCTTCCTGTTGCCAGCTTCATCTAGGAAAACTTCTGTACACATCTTTTGATGGTCATACACTCATTTCACTAGGATGTAAACTTAAAAATAGAATTGCCAAGTCCTTAGGGTATGCTTAGCTTTAGAAGAAGCTGTCAGTTTTCCAAAGTGACTGTAGCCTTTTACACTTACACAAACCATGTGTGAGAGGATCCTCCCAACACCTGCTGTCTATGTTTTTAAATTTAGCCTTTTTGGTAGTGTATAGTTGTAAATCATTTTGGCTTTAGTTTGCATTGCCCTGGGAGTAATGATGTTTGAGGACATTTTCACTTGCTTATTATCCCTTTGAGCATTCACTTTTTTTGAAATCTCATGTGAGGTATTTCCCTGTTTTTTTATATTTTTATCCTTTGCCTTTTGATTTTGTCATAATTCATTGTATTTGCTGAGTATGAGTCCTTTGTTAGATATATATATTAAAGTTATCCTCTCCCAGTCAGTGGATTATCTTTTCCCTTTCTTAATGGTCTTTCGATGAACAGATTTTGATTTTAATAAAATCTAACTTGTTATAATTTTTTTCTTTTATGAATAGGACTTTTTGTTCCTGTTTCAGAAATCTTTATCTTTTCCCAAGGTTTTGAAGATCTTTTTCTATGTTTTTGTCCAGAAGCTTTATACTTTACTTTTCATATTTAGGTTTGTGATTTATCTGGAATTTTGTAGATGTTGGTAGATGGTTGATATTAATTTTTTTCTGATACAAATATCCAATTGCTTCAGCATCATTTATTGAAAAGACCATCTCTTCTCCCATTGAATCAATGCCCTTGTTGTAAAGTAATTGACTGTATACATGTGGATTTAATTCTGGACTCTATATTCTATTTCCATGGCCTGTTTGTCTTATGCCAAGACTTCACTGTTGTATTTACTGTAGTTTTATAAATGGTTTTAAAGTCTGATCCATTTATTTTTGAGATGTTTTAGAAATTGTAATAAGGTACATTTGTTTGATTTTTGTTTGTAACCATTTATTACAAAATGGAAAAATTATATATTAAGAATTTAATTAGAATAAACTGTTTTATAGAAATAATTAACCTGTCTTTTAGTTATGATAGGAGAGAATTAGTCTTACAGAACGTTTGCTTTTAAAATAGCCTATACTTTATACTAATCTAAGGTTAAGGGATGTTAGAAACATACTGATATTCCAGAGTTGTGAAAAGATCAGAAAGATGGTTATTAAATGTGCAAAGTGCTGTTTCATTGGCAAAGAGACTTAATAGGCTATTTAAGACCTAGTTCATAGGCCTAGTCTGTTCTGCTTTGTTCTGACCTTCTCTCTGCAGAAATATCTTCTTTTATCCTTATCCTTAGATCTTCTGGTGGTCAGTAAACGTCCATATTAATTTTGAAAATTCAAAATGTTAAGTCTTTGCATCAGTTAACATTTCTAGTGGGAAACAGAAGATATACTCTGGTGGGATTTTAAAGAAAATTTAATAAAGCTCCTGTTTACACACCTGATGGGAAGGGTCAAAGAAGGCAACGTGGCTCCTGGAGACTAGCGACAGCAGAAAATAGCTACCACCTCTAGGGCTGAAGTGTCAAGAGAGGAAATGGTACAGACTTCCAGTGAGAGCTAGAGACACAGAAGATGGGCTTCCTGGTAAGGAGCTATGGTTGTAGAGGGTTGCAGCTTAAACCAAGGAAGGACCTGGGAAATAAATATCCTGACGTCTTCTGCTGCCTGATTTGACTGCTCATACCTCCTGCTGGACAAGGCCAACCAAAAAACTGTAAATGCAGTCTGTAAGGGCCAGTCTGTTAGGGTACAGCAGCAGGGAGAGTAAGGTCAAAAATATATCTGGGTCAGTTAGGTGGTGACAGATGGAATAACCAGCACAGAATAGTTTGTTTCAACTGAAAATATGAAAGAAAAGATGTTTTTCTTTTAATGTAATGGTTTTTCGTAATGCTTAGGGTCTAAAATAGAGAAGTTTTGTTTTGGCCAGTACAGCCAGACTTTTTATAACACAGAGAAAGTATACACAGAACAAAAATCTTTTCTGTTCAAGAAAAATTAGCTTCCATGTAGTTCAGAATAGTGTATGAAATCTAGCATAGCTAAAATCTTCTTTGTCATTTATCATCTGAACATTTTAAAAATGGATCTTTTTCATAAATGATTAGATTTTTGTGACCATGAATATATTTAGAAGTAACATAAAACTACATTTTTCCTTTTATCACCTATCATTTATTTAAATGTCACATAAGAGAACCGTCCTATATAAGTAACTTTTCACGTGATGTGTAATAAGAGACTTGAAGCAAAACTTTTTGAAGTGTACTTGTTCCTTTTTTCCTAGTATGGGAAAATTTTTAAGTATTTCTTTTCACTTGGAAAGAGACAAGATAATGTGTCATGTTGTATCTCAAAAACAGCATCTGGATATTCTAGTTCATATACATCATACTGTTCCTTTTCTGTACTGCAGTTATTTCTTGTCACTGATAATATTCCAGGAAAGTTCAATTCATGGATAAGCACAAATATGACACAAGCCTGAACTGAAATAGCAACTGAATTAGCTTATCACTTAAATTGTATCTTTAAATACCTTTTGCCTAGGTTCCTGATGGTTCGTAGTGGAAAAAATGGTGACCTTCATCTTAAACAGATTGCATATTATAAACGAACTGGTGAATATCATCCAACTACACTGCCTAGTGAGAGAAGTGGCATAAGAAGAGCAGCAAAAAAATTTGTCTTCAAAGGTAAAATACCCCCTGTTTTTAGTATAGACTTTTATATAGGTGCTTCCCCATGTGGAGTTCTTTGTGGAGTCCTGAGGATTTCTGTAGCAATTGGTTGTTGCTTAAATTGATAATGGCGTTCAGTCGAAAGCAAAATAAAAATCACGTTGAAGCTAACTGAAGGCTAGTAAGCATGAAAGGGGCATTTTAAATCATAGACAGAAAATGATAGCATGAAAAAACCAGCACTTGCCTAAATTAACGCCGCTCTTGTTCCTTGGCGAGTCCTACTTCGGTGGTGCACTTGCGGGCACTCACGTCACCCTCAGTGAAGAACTGACTGGATGCCTAATGTGAAAATGTTGACAAAGTTAACTTATTTACTCTATTACTTCCGTGATTCCTCCCTCTCCCTGCTGTTAAATGGTTTCAGGATCATATTTATCTTTGAACTCCTAATCTCCCTGAGTGAATTAAATGTTTGAAAGGCAGTGGAATATTTATCTTGAAAGATTATGATCATTCTCCCCTCTTTGTCCTCCTCCTCCAAAAGGGAAGAGAAGTTTGAGATATATAAGCAAAAAGTACAGTCACCAGATGGCTAAATGAATGTTGGTGTTATTAACGGGAATTTTGCCTGTAGGTACAGAATCAGGCTTTTCTCAAAGCAGGTCAAGAAAATTCTAAAATTATAAATAAATACCTGCTTATTTCTCCCTGTGTACATCCCTTCCAGTAGCTCCCTTTAATTGAAGAATGCTAAGTTGCTTTAGTCACGTCCCACTCTGCGATCCCGTAGATTGTAGCCCGCCAGGCTTCTGTGTCCATGGGACTCTCCAGGCAAGAATACTGGAGTGGGTTGCCATGTCCTGCAGGCAGTCTTCCCACCCAGGGACTGAACCTGCATCTGTCATGTCTCTTACACACCTATTACATTTTACACTAAAGAGTATTCGTTCATTCGTTCACTTAATGATTTATGCACCAATTGTTTACTGAGTTCCTACTATGTGCCAGTCACATTTTAGGCCTTGGGAATACACTGATGAATGAAATAGATTAGGCTCCTGGCCTTAAGCTGCTTACTTTCTAATTCAAGTAAGGAATGTTCCACTCAGCATATTCTTAGCTAAGCACACTAACGATGGCGTCTTTTTGAGTTTGAATATTCATCCACACTGGAGAAGTGGCAGTTCTCTTCATGCCTTGATTACATTGCTCATAGACTCTTTTTAGGTGTCTCCAAAGGAAAGCAGAACTGTCCTGAAGATTAAAGTTCTGCTACTTTCTTGGCTTTACTAACCCTATTTCCTACTCAAATCCAGAAAAACTTAAGAGAGGTGGTGGCTTACAAAAGTACAGCTCTGATGAAATGCTCTTTTGGAAAATTCTATTCCAGAAGTTGCTTATCTGTACATAATTTATTTGCTAATTCATGCCATTTTTAGGAGGTGCCTGCTGCAAGTGTTTTTCTAGTTTGATTACTCCCATAGGAAGATGATTTTATACTACCATATTACCATGTGCTTTGGTGAACAAGTTAGCTCTACTTGATTTGATAGCTACAAAACTATAGCAGCTAGATCTACATATCCAGTAAGTATAACAGTGGAAGATGTTTCAGATTGTATGGTAGCATCATCACAAATATTCTATCTTAGAGGGAGAAAGATTTAACCAAAACAAAAACCCTCATGGTTTGAAGATAAGGCTGTGATTATCTTAAAACTATATAGATGTCTAAAAATTGCAATGATATCATTTTGGTGTTTTTTATTCTAGAAAAGAAGCTGTTTTATGTCGGAAAAGACAGAAAACAGGATCGCTTGGTAGTTGTTTCAGAAGAAGAAAAAAAGAAAGTCCTAAGAGAATGCCATGAAAATGACACTGGAGCCCATCATGGCATATCCAGAACCCTTACTCTAGTGGAATCCAGTTACTATTGGACTTCTGTGACCAATGATGTCAAACAGTGGGTATGGCTTATGTCTTTAGAATATTTTGAATAATGTCTTTATGGTATACATTCAAAATTCATTACTGCTTTAGATTAACTCTAGATATCACTTCTCATTAAGTACTTTTTGTATGGTCACTTCTCAAGTACTTTTTGTATGGGTAGTTTTTTGTGCAGAACATTTGAAGAGAGTTTTATTTCCCTTCAAAAGTCTTCTTTAAAATCACTGAAATATAATTTGAACTAGAACAAAACATTATTTAAATATTTGAATTTACTACATTTAGATTATCTTGGGCACAGATTTTCATCATTGAACTATTTTGTGTGGCAGAATTTAAATGGGGCTGAAGTTTCTTTGACTAAAAATAAGTCACTACATTTTTAATGACATTCATACAGTCTTTTCTTGAGAAGAGAATATGTTTGTGATAAATCAAGCCCAGTATGTTTCTCATCTTTTGTGCCTGTTACTGTCTTGACATAGAAAATGTCAAGTATGACAGAAACCCCCAACCAAAAAATGAAGTTGTGAAGATAATGAAGTTCTTCTGAGTTTTGTAACGTTATAACCCATTAGGACCTTCAGCTTCTTCTGATAGAAAATTCAGGGATTCTTGCTGCTAGGTCAGCTGATCCCTACTCGTGTGCTCATGTGCTGTCTGTAGCAAATGGTAGAAATTCCTTGGTTTATGTGTGAGGATCCTTTAATAATTGTGATAGTGCATTAAAAGACTGTCATTTCAGGCATAAAAAATTAACATATTTAATTTAACCAAGTATCATTTGTGAGTCTGTGAAGGTATTCCAAAGACCTCAGTGTTTGTATTCACCTTTAGAACATGCCACACACTCCTTTTCCAATATTCAGTGAAGTCTTTGTCAAATCTTTATCATTGAGAAATGAATTTTGGATGTAAGGTTATTTGTGATGAGAACTAGTTTAAGTTAGAAAATAAAAATTTAATCAAAAGTAACTATATTTCAGTAAAATCATTTTAAAATTTTTGTTCAGGCCTTGATTTGAAAGTAGTTTCCAAAATAGAGTTCCGGAAATATGTTGAACAATGGCATCTTCCACAAGTCGGTCAATTTATATCTTCTCATCTCACTACAATGAAAACACCATGACAGCATGGGCTGGATTTTTGTTCGTACTCTTTTCCTAGGACCTAGAGGAATTTCTGGCATCTAAAAATATTGCTTGAATAAAGTTATATTTTAATAAATATTACTGCAGTAGATGAATGAATGAACTTATTAGAGTGGTATCTTTAAAAGAAAAATATTTTTTGCTTATAGAAATTATATACTCACATACTGATGTAAAATTGTAGCAAATATGTTTTGAGATCTATTCATTTAATAAGTATTTATTGATTGTAAACCAGAATTATGTTCCATGTGAATAAGACCCATTAACATGGTCATTGAATAGTTGATTTCAATTAATTAATAGCAATTAATTAATAGCAAATATTTGATTATTCTGAATAGGTTTCATTTTATTCTGAGTACAGTCCAAAAGTTTCTCCCTTAAAATATAAAGTACCTATATCAACCGTTACAAAGTTCAGATTTATAATACTGCTTTTTTTATATTGGATATATTAACACTTGTCTATCTTTTCTTTATTATATGCCTGTTTTATAGGTATATGCTTGTCAGCATTGCCAAGTGGCAAAA
Source organism: Bos indicus (assembly GCF_029378745.1). Taxonomy (NCBI): domain Eukaryota; kingdom Metazoa; phylum Chordata; class Mammalia; order Artiodactyla; family Bovidae; genus Bos; species Bos indicus. The sequence continues at coordinate 101,870,720 of NC_091766.1, read as the reverse complement.
AATACAGTTATTCTAGCACCTAAACAGCACCTTCTCAAAGTGGAGAATCCATGGAGTATAGTTACTGTTGATCTGATGGGCCCATTTCATACAAGCAACAGAAGTCATGTATATGCTATAATCATGACAGATTTGTTCACAAAATGGGTTGTGATTTTGCCTCTTTGTGATGTTTCAGCATCAGAAATTTCTAAAGCTATTATCAACATATTTTTCTTATATGGGCCTCCTCAGAAAATAATAATGGACCAAAGAGATGAATTCATTCATCAGGTAAGACAAATAAACTACTTAGATCTAGGAGCATATTTTACTCACTTTTCAGTGTACAACACAGCTTATTATATGATGCTTAATAAGTTTAGATAAATTCCTACAGGTATAAAGGTTTAATATTGTATAGTACAAAAGTAGTTGAACTGGAAATTAAGAGACCAGTATTTTAGTATCAGTACTTACTATGCCACTAAATAATTGAAACTTATCTTTAGTTTTCTTCAAACTAAAATGAGATGGGACCAAATAGTCTTTTTTTGCTACTAGCTTAAAAATTCTGTGATTGACATGTAGAGGGAGAATTGACTAAATGGAGAAGTATTATACATCATTTCATGAATGAGAATATTCAATATTATAATATCAATTTTTCTAAAATCAAAATTAATTTATATGATTAATGGATTTCTAATCAGCATTAAATAGGAGGAAGCATTTTCCCTTGCCCTGGCCTTTTTATCCAAATTAAAGTTAACCTTAAAGAATAAGCAGACAGTAATATATACAAAAAATCTAACAAAGGAATATACTACTATATTTAGAGGTATATTATTAAATTTTTACAATTGACAAAAGACTGGTATAAATAACCAGACTAAGTTCACAGCACCTTTGATATCTCAATCCAGAAGAAATACCTAAAGTTATACTTATTAAATAGTTAGGGCTTGGGTCAGGGGGTTCCTAAGGTGATCTCCAGGTTTTATATTAATAATTCACTAGGAGGACTCTGCAGATGGACATACTCATGCCTAAGATTTATATAATTAAAGGATACAAAGCAAGATTAACAGAGAAAAGGCTCATGGGGATAAGTCCAGGGGAAAACCAGGAACAAACTTGTAAGACATTCTCTCCCAGTGGAGTCTCACAGGACATGGTTAATTCTCCCAGTGAAGAGTTGTAGCAACACATGTAAATTGTTGTCTACTTGGGAAGCTTATTACAGACTTGGTGCCTGGGATTTTAAATGGAAGCCGATCACATTGGCACCCAAAATTCTAGAGTCTCTAAAGAAGTTTTCAGCATAAACCACCTTCTTTGTAAAACAGTTTAGGCACCATGAGCCATCCTTAATCCGTTAGGGAATGGTAGAAACCCTCACAGAATCCAGGTTCCTAGTCATCAGCCAAGGGCCAACTTTGTAAGCAGGACTTTCACAGGATAGCAGCCTTAGTTCTGCTGTGTTAACTCTTCCTACACAGGTCCAAACAACTTAGTGTTTATGTCCTAATCACTTAGCCATTTAAGAGAATAATAGTCATAAATTGAAAGAAAACTATTTTCATTTCATTCTTAAATAGCTTCAGTTAGTTACTAATGGGATATATATGCCTGTTGACCTCTGCTCAGTTTTTCAAACCTTGGAATCAGATTAAACACTGTAATCATTTCCTGTTTCACAATGATTTTTATACAATTGTTGCTTTTTATCATAGAGCGTAGAGCAAAAGTCACTTAGTCGTGTCCAACTCTTTGTGACCCCTTGGACGATAGCCTGCCAGGCTCTTCCGTTCATGGGATTCTCCAGGCAAGAATACTGCAGTGGGTTGCCATTCCCTTCTCCATGGGATCTTCCTACCCCAGGGATTGAACCTAGGTCTCCCGGATTACAGGCAGATTCTTTACTGTCTGAGCTACTAGGAAATCATGGCACCTATCAAAGAACACTTCTATAGAGATACATCATTATCGAGAGAAATGTAGTCTTACCTAATCTAATGTTGAAACCGTAAACTACCTTAAGCTAGTAGTTTCCAAGGTGTCCAACAGATGCCAAGGGGGCCATTTGGCACAGAGTTCGGTAATTATGTTCAAAATGATAGAGCTGGTATCACAAGAGAGTGGAGTTGGGGAAGGATTATTTAATACATTTAATTTAGTTAATAGCATAAATAAAAATTTTCTAATTATTTCTATTTATTTCTATAATATGATTTTAGGATTACTGCATACCAAAATTATTTTCAGATAAATTAAAATTTTTGTGTTTTTTAATTGAAACAAACAAAAATTCAATTAACTTAAAAAAAAAAAAAAACACTCCAGAGACTGACTTGACATTCCAGGCTTAGGGAACAGAGGCATAAATTTGAATGGAAAAATCACCAAATTTGGGCTGTTTAAAAATTAGAAATTTGTATGTGGTAAAATTTGTATGTGGTCAGTTTTCATTCCAATCCCAAAGAAAGGCAATGCGAAAGAATGCTCAAACTACCACACAATTGCATGCATCTCAATGGCACCCCACTCCAGCACTCTTGCCTGGAAAATCCCATGGATGGAGGAGCCTGGTAGGCTCCAGTCCATGGGGTCGATGAGGGTTGGACACGACTGAGCCACTTCACTTTCACTTTTCACTATCATGCATTGGAAAAGGAAATGGCAACCCACTCCAGTGTTCTTGCCTGGAGAATCTCAGGGACAGGGAAGCCTGGTGGGCTGCCGTCTATGGGGTCGCACAGAGTCGGACACGACTGAAGTGACTGAGCAGCAGCACACACTAGTAAAGTAATGCTCCAAATTCTCCAAGCCAGGCTTCAGCAATATGTGAACCGTGAACTTCCTGATTTCCTGATGTTCAAGCTGGTTTTAGAAAAGGCAGAGGAACCAGAGATCAAATTGCCACCATCCGCTGGATCATGGAAAAAGCAAGAGAGTTCCACAAAAACATCTGTTTCTGCTTTATTGACTATGCCAAAGCCTTTGACTGTGTGGATCACAATAAACTGTGGACAATTAAGAAAGAGATGGGAATACCAGACCACCTGACCTGCCTCTTGAGAAATCTGTATGCAGGTCAGGAAGCATGGAACAACAGACTGGTTCCAGATAGGAAAAGGAGTCCATCAAGGCTGTATATTGTCACCCTGCTTATTTAACTTATATGCACAGTACATCATGAGAAACGCTGGACTGGAAGAAACACAAGCTGGAATCAAGATTGCCGGGAGAAATATCACTAACCTCAGATATGCAGATGACGCCACCCTTATGGCAGAAAGTGAAGAGGAACTCAAAAGCCTCTTGATGAAAGTGAAAGTGGAGAGTGAAAAAGTTGGCTTAAAGCTCAACATTCAGAAAATGAAGATCATGGCATCCGGTCCCATCACTTCATGGGAAATAGATGGGGAAACAGTGGAAACAGTGTCAGACTTTATTTTTCTGGGCTCCAAAATCACTGCAGATGGTGACTGCAGCCATGAAATTAAAAGACGCTTGCTCCTTGGAAGGAAAGTGATGACCAACCTAGATAGTATATTGAAAAGCAGAGACATTACTTTGCCAACAAAGGTTCGTCTAGTCAAGGCTATGGTTTTTCCTGTGGTCATGTATGGATGTGAGAGTTGGACTGTGAAGAAGGCTGAGCACTGAAGAATTGATGCTTTTGAACTGTGGTGTTGGAGAAGACTTGAGAGTCCCTTGGACTGCAAGGAGATCCAACCAGTCCATTCTGAAGGAGATCAGCCCTGGGATTTCTTTGGAAGGAATGATGCTAAAGCTGAAATTCCAGTACTTTGGCCACCTCATGCAAAGAGTTGACTCATTGGAAAAGACTCTGATGCTGGGAGGGATTGGGGGCAGGAGGAGAAGGGGACAACAGAGGATGAGATGGCTGGATGGCATCACTGACTCAATGGCCGTGAGTCTGGGTGAACTCCGGGAGATGGTGATGGACAGTGAGGCCTGGCGTGCTGCGATTCATGGGGTTGCAAAGAGTCGGACACGACTGAGCGACTGAACTGAAAATAGCCAAAACATAAAGGCCAAGAAACAGGCCAACAAAAATAATGCAGATTCATGCAGGAAAGTGTTACTGCCTTTATTATAAAAGATTCAAACAAAAAACTGAGTCAGTGACAGAAATGTAATTCACAAGAGGGAATAAAAATATGAAAAAAGATTCAAACCGAATAGTAATGAGTAAGGCACTCATTTTTTGTTTATCCATATCAAGAAAAATAGTAATAATAACAAAAATATCAAGTCGACTATAGATCAGAGAATGCGATGGCACCCCACTCCAATAATCTTGCCTGGAAAATCCCATGGACGGAGGAGCCTGGTAGGCTGCACACACATGCATGCATATGTTTTCTGGTTAGATTAAAAATCTGGGTAAAAGATTTTATTACATATATTATACATACATATTTTGTGTGTATAACTATGTAAAAAATATATGGAATCTAGAAAGTGGTATTGATGAATCTGTCTGTAGGGCAGCAGTAGAGACAGAGACATCGAGGACAGATTTGTAGACACAGCAGGGGAGGGAGAGAGCGGGATTGATTGATAAGAGTAGCACTGAAACAACACACTGCCACACGTGAAACACACACATTGCCACACGTAAGACACAGTGGGAATTTGCTGTGTGACGCAGGGAGCTCAGCCTGGGGCACTCACACCCGTGAGGGGTGGGATGGGCTGGGACGTGGGAAGGAGTTTCAGGAGGGCGGGGACATATGTATACTCACGGCTGATTCATGCTGATGTATGGCAGAAACCAACACAACACTGTAAAGCAGTTATTCTCCAATTAAAAATAAATACATTAAAAAAATTTTTTTTAGAAAATTAAAAAAAAATGTAAAGAAGCTAAAACAAAAATTTGTATGGTTAACCATACAAGTTGTATGGGGTTTTTAAGAGCAATGAGGTTACAGATTTGTTTTTTAAATTTTTCAGTTTGTGTTATCATTATATTATGTTATTATCAGTTTGTGTTTCAGTATGTGTTATCATTATTAGCTTAGTGATTAAAATATGCATAACCATCGGTTGTTTTCTGATTGGTGCTCAGCAATAACTAGTTCTCCTAGCCTTCCAAATAGGCTGTCCTAGCCTCTTGCAGGTGAGTAAACCCAAGTAGCACTTTTGGCCAGAGAAACTAAATGAATGAACGTGTGACACTTTCAACTCAAAGTATTGAAAACCTCATGCTCAATTCTTCATTCTTCCAGTCTTATTCTTTCTCTGGAGAATCAACTGAATATTTCAGGTGTGACCCTAAGCGATAGTGGATTTTCTCTTATCCGGGATTGTTGAGGTACCTGGGGGAGGCCAGTTGCTTTGGAGAGACACCCTGGCCTGTAGCTGGCCTTGTCCTAGCAAGTAGTAAAATTTCTGAGTTGAACCCCTGAGCCTTGATTGGGTTTTGTAACTTGCCTACCTTGACTAAGGTAGCAGTCATCTGCAAAATAAGGAATGACAATATTAGAGCTTTTGTTTATTTTTTCCATCCAATAAGAAAGAAATGAAGCTTTTACTAATATGTATAAATTGATAATAGCCTCCTGAATCAACAAAGCAGAAGACTGTGTGTTGCACATGGTATGGAAATGTATCTTGGGAGAAAAGTGAGAATCTGCAACATGTGGGAGTCCATAGTGGCCCCTCACTCATTTTTTGCTTTCCTGACAGTAATCTAGTTTCTAGATATTGTCCAGTTTTCACCAAACTACCCTTCATGGAATGGGCTTCCCAGGCTGGGCAGTAAATGCAGGTTTGATCCATGGATCGGGAAGATCCCCTGGAGAAGGGAAATGGCAACCCACTCCAGTATTCTTGCCTGAGAAATCCATGGACAGAGGAGCCTAGTGGGGCTATGGTCCATGGGATGGCAGAAGAGTTGGACACGACTTAGCCACTGACACAGCAAACAAATGGTCAAGGAAAAGGCAAGATTTAAATTCTTTTGAAACCTTTCCATCAAGGGAAAAATAAAATACAGACTTTTAAAGTCACTGTTGTTTTTATGTATTTTTCAGATCAATGTAGAGCTATGTGAATTGTTTGGCACAAAGCAAATTGTTATTTCTCATGCCTCCCAAACAATTAATCCAGCTGAAAGTACACCTAGCACTATCAAAACCTTTCTTTCCAAACATTGTGTGGACTACCCAAACGACTGGGATGACCACCTGCCAGCTGTTTCATTTGCCTTCAACGTCACTCACTTGGTATGTATCTATTTATAATTCAGTACTTTTGAGTTATGATTATCTCTTGGCTGCATGTTTTATTACAGATTGTTTATTTTTCTTGATAGGAACCTACTAAAAATACACCATATTTTCAAATGTTTAATCGAAATCCTTACATGCCTGAATCTTCAGATATTCGTGAAGTGGATGGTGATAATACAAGTATGTTTGCCAAAATTCTAGATGCAATTAAAGAAGCTGATAAAATAATGGAGAATAAGACAACTTCAGTGGGCCAGGTGATTCTAATAGAAAAAAAACTATAAAGTCTATAAAATGATACAAAAAAGTTTTTTCAGTATATATACACACACACATACATATGATACACACTGAAACCAAATTTTTTCTATTGAATTCTGCATGTCTTGATTAAACTGTGTTTATTAGCTATGAAATTCTGAGAGACATTAATAGGACCATGTGTTTTGGAATGAAGGTGCAGCTGAATTCAAACCCCTGGTCTTGCTTCCCAGTTGTTTAACTTGGGCCTGTTACTTCCTCTCATATTTCTTTATAAAGTTGGGGTAATACTGATTTTGAAATACTATTTTAAAAAATTAAGTGGGATTCTTCCGTAGCTTTCAGTAGCATCTCAGTAATATTTTTATTATAATATTATCTGTATTTGCCTTCAAGAAACTATAGCTGTTTCATCCTTTTTTTTTTAATACTTGCAGATGGAGAACAACAATTGTCATGAATTAAATAAAAGCAAAATCATTGTTAAAAAGAAACCGAAGCAACTAAATCCATTTCATCTGAAAGTGGGTCATGAAGTGTTAAGGCAGAGGAAAAACTGGTGGAAGGATGGTCGCTTCCGGTCTGAATGGGTCGGCCCTTGTGTCATAGACTACATTACGGAGAACGGGGGCGCTGTTCTGCGAGACAGCTCTGGGGCTAGACTTAAACGACCTATCAAGATGTCCCACCTGAAGCCCTATGTCAGAGAATCGGGTGAACAAGGTAAACATCTGTCACCTTTCTACGTTTGTACTTTCTTTGAATGAATAGAGAAGTTAAATTATAAGAAATCTCTCCTTCTCCTCCCTGCTTTTCCTTTGGTTAGGTTTTATTTTCCCTTTTCATTCTTATACAATTTTGTACAATGTTGGAGCCCAAAGAGTGTTGTTTTAATTAACATATGGTTTCTGAAGCTGTCAGGTTTGTAAGAGATTTTATTTTGATTTCTAGTGTACTTTCCACACACTTCTCCCCACCGTTCATGTGCAGGACACTGGACATCTTTCATAGAGGGAAGAATTATGTGTTCATTATTTGCACTTTCAGAATATTTTGTCACTCTTAGCATGACATGATAGTAGCTAAGATAAATAATGCCAAAACAAACACTATCTGGAATTCTGTTGTGAGATAAATATATTAGGGGACATTTAAAAATGTGATTGATTTTTAATGTTGCATCTTAAAACGGCCATGGTAAATGCAGGGGAAGGTGAGTGAGAGGTTCTGAGAATGATGCGCTATTATAAGAGGTGAACAGCACCCTAGATGATGCTACTTGCTCCACAATGTGAATCTGAATAGTTAAGATATCCTGATCTTCTCTAATACTTTCTTTCATGGACTAGAGCTAATTGATATGGCTTTCAGTTTAAATCCTACTTTATTGAAGCTTTTATTTTGTCCTATAGTATCTGCTTTCTAGACTTTCTTTGAGGTAGGTAACTGAAAGGGAATAAATTGGTATCTTAGCTAGTTACTTTTGTTTTTTCTGTAAAGAAAGATAAAATAATTCAAAATTTTTTGAATCTGAGTACCAATTAATAAAGATACAATTTAGTGCCTTTTAAAACAGTATAAACAACTGTGTTATTTAACAGTCTTAAGTAAATAATAAATAATAATTAAAAAATAATGATAATAGATGACCCTCTTTCTTAGGATATGAAGCCCTTGAGGCTGCTCAACTGTTTCTGATCTGGGTCACAACTCTCATGTTAGAAGCTCTTAGTACCTTTCTTTCTGCTTGTGACAGAACCAGTTGCTCTAGTAAACTTATCTTGGACCATTCCAACTCAGAAAGCTCCCAGCACCTTCATTCTCTGTTAGAGGAAGCACTTTTATTCCTTGTGCCTTCTCAGTTCTAAGCTACCCTTTATGATTTCTTCCTTCTGCCAGTTAAGTAGGAACAAAAGATTATAAGGTGCAGGTTGTCCTTTCTTCCGATTTTCCCTTCAATCCTTGGTGTTCAGGACTTGATTCCTTCTAATGTGTTAACCTTCCTAAATTAATGCAAAACCTCTGTTTAAAATGTTACTGCATCAGGATCTGTCTCACCATTTTGTAACTTGCTCTTGCCAAAGCATTTCTTAAGGAGACCTAACATTCTGCTACAACTGAATATTTCAGAATCCAGCTGAATAGAACAATTTCTAAACTAGCAATACAATTTTTGCTTCATGCTTAAATTCTCTACAGATTCTTCTTCCAGTAATACAAGGGAAATTGCAAAATTAGTTCTAGTGTACATATAAGGAACCTGAGATTGATGGGTAAAATTGTTTTTCTTATTAATCAAAAGAAGTACTAATCCAGCTGAAGTCTGGTTCTTGTTTACTCTGATCGGTTTTTGTGTATTTCTCTTATTTGTAGAAATTCAAAACAAGTGTGATTGCTATCACCTTTTCCTTTGGTAGCACATATTTTCCTGAAAATCTTCACCTCAAAAGCTGATTTTAAAGTCTTTGAATTAAATTTAAAGTAAATATAATGCCTCTGAGTAGTCATCCCATTCTTTTGACGTAAATTTGAACATAGTGTAGCCAAAAGGACTATGAATTTGTCTGCACTGTTGCTCTTACCAGCCTCGAGATGTCGTAACTGCAGTAAAGCTCACCAGCCGGAACAGACATGCTTCTGTTGCCAACTTCTCATCCATACCGAGAGGGGGCACGTTCAGTACTAGGCTGGCAGTGTTTCTCATTGCTGTTTTAAGCAGGCCTGTGTGTCTGTCTGTCTAGTTCAGTTCCAGGCACCTTTTCAAGACTATTTTAACAAATTTTATGCCATACCATCGTGTCTGTTCATAGTCATAATGTTTTCCTTTGAGTGGAAAAATGTTATTGACTCCCCATTATTGTATGTGACATAGATTTTGAGTAATTTTGTTTTGATTGGGAATTATCGTGATCAGTATGTGTCTGCCTCCCCTAAAGGCCCTGGTCTGATTGCCCCTCACAGTTTGAGAAATGGTTTTTATTCTTTAATAAGTTTCCCATTGCTGCCATAACAATTTACCACAAATTTAGTGGCTTAAAACACTTACTGTCTCACAGTTCTGTACTTAGAAATCTGGTATAGATCTCAGTGGGCTACAGTAAGGCATGGCAGGGCTGTGTTCTTTTCTGGAGGCTCAAGAGGGTGTTTTGTGCATTTTCCACCTTCTAGAGGCTGCTCAGATCACTTGACTTGTAGTCCTCTTCCTGTCTTAAAAGCCAGCAGTGGGGTAGAGTTCTTCTCACATTATATCACTCCAGCCTCCTATTCTTCCTTCATCCTCTGTGTTTCAGGTCACCTGTGCTTGGGCCCATCCTGATAATCCAAGATATCCTCTCTACTTTAAGGTTGATTGGTCAGTTGGTTAGCAACCTTAATTCCATCACTACCCTAATCCTCCTTTACCATGTTAGGTAACGTAATCACAAGGTAAATGAATTAGTACATAGCTACCATTAGGGGTCCACTATTCTGCCTAACAGGAGAAGGAAATGGCAACCCACTCCAGTATTCTCGCCTAGAGAATCCCGTGGACAGAGGAGCCTGGTGTCCATAGGGTCACACAGAGTCGGACACGAATGAAGCAACGTAGCAGCAGCAGCAGCATTCTGCCTAACACAGTTATGGTCTGCACTCATAATAGAAAACAGAGCTTAGTCCCTATATTAAATAAAGTTTGACTTTATTGTTAATGCACAGTCATCTGTTGGTATCCACAGGGAATCAGTTCCAGGACCCCTGTGGATACCAAAATCCACATGTGCCCAGGTCCCTTGTATGAAATGGCCCTGTTCTTCCCCACCTCCACATCCGTGGTGCAAACCCTGGGGTATGAACACCAACTGTAGTTCCTGCACAACGCCTCCCTTTGACTTCTTAGTTATGTCATCTCAAAATAAGAATCATTCAGTTCTCTGTTAGTACTGGTTTATCTACTACAATAATTAAGTAGTATCAAACTACAGTTATTTATTTTATCATGAGAAAAGCCCTAGTATGGCAACACATCATGCTAGTTTTAGGATATCAGACCATGTATAGGATTAGTCAAGACACTTCATTTCAGAATGAGAAAATTGTCATGAAACCTTATATTTTTTCTATTTGAAAAAATAAGTTAATCCAAATCACTGAGACTTTTCTGAGGCCTTGGTTTTAATACGTGGTTTTAATTTTTCTCCTTAGGGAAATTTTAATATTCTTACCTCACTTTGTTTTTTACTCTAAGACTAAATAAGAAAAAGTATGTCAAAACTGCTGATAATACCTTCTTGACATGTCTTGAAAATACCTCTCCTTCTGAGAAACTAAAGACTTAATCAGTCAGTCTGGTCAAAACTGAAATAATGCTTTCATCAAGCATTTATATTAGTAACTAAATCAATAGAATGAGAAAATAAAAATTAGGTAAATTCTGTCATGTAATGTGACTGAGTAGACTAGTCCTTTAATATGGTTTTGTTTATCTCTGTTTATAATGGGGGCAAAAACTTATCTTGTTCTTTTCTTTATCTGTAACTCAGGATTATTCTAGATTAGTACTAATAGATATATAATGAAAAAACTATGTAATATATAATTTAAAATTTTCTAGTAACGATGTTAAAAAAAGTAGGTGAAAATAATTTGTTATATATTTTATAATAATCCAATATATCTAAAATAGTATTATTTCAGCATTCATGTAAGGCCTCAAAAATCTCTTTCTGGTAAATCTTTGGTAATCTTTTTTGAAGTTAAAGAACATTTCTGTTGGCTGTACTAGGTTTAGAACAAAGTAGGATGGAAACATATTTGACCTTTCCAAATGAATGAGAATTATTTTTTCTGTACAAAGGCAACTTGAAATCTCCAGAGTAGTTTTCCATTCCATATAGAGTAACTTTTGTAGACTTTGCTGAATATAATCCTGATTAGCTGCAGTTTTGTCTCACTAAGTTACTTTAAAGCTTACTTAAGAAAGTGTGTGTATACATCAGATGTAGATTGGTTACTTACATTTGGAAGATCTTGTCTTTTACAAACAAGTGAGGTTGGTCAAGTCCTTTTGTTTCAAAGTCTGTGTAACTAGGAGATGCTTACACTCAAGGTCTTTGAATGCATTTTCAGGAAATCAAAGGGATAACTTCTAAAAACTTTGCATCTATCCATAGTTTCCCTGTTGATACATGTTTACTGGGCATATTTTTCTATAGTAGACCTGCTTTATCTGTATGGAAAAACATTTTGAGACAGAAAACTTCCTTCGTCAAAGATCTCTGCAGAGATCCAGTTAGGAAATACTTAACATGCTTATAGTAACCGCCCTCACTCGTACCTGGTGGCGTTGTGCCCGGGGCTCAGAAACCCTCCAAGACTTATTAGACAGGTGTCATCAGCAGGTGTCATTCTTACCCCGCCTAACCTTCCAAGTGACTACCTAGCTTTCTCTGATATTAACAGACTAAAAGCAAACTTTGATGTTGAACCTCTAGAACACATTCTAAAGGTGTTTCAATTTCACTGATCCTTTTTTCCTCTTTCCTGCTACTGTTGAGCATAGCACATCTCCTGGGTTGCCTGATTTTTTTTTATCTTTCAGAATTGTTCTCTTGTTCAGCATTTCATTGCCTATTAACATAGAAAAATCATTTTGTTATCACCTTCAATTATCCATACTTTTATTTCCATCATAACTATGTGTATCTTAACAGCATTTTCAATGTAATTACTGCTTTTGCATTAATAAGAATTGGTGAGGTTAAACTTAGAAAACCTCTTAAAACTAAAATACCAGGTACACTTTCCCTAATGAAGAAGTAAATGGGCAAAACTAAATGTCCATACAAGCCCAAGTCTACTTATGCCACCTGTTAGGAAAGAGCATAGCTTTGTTTGATCTTTTGATGTTTGTAAATTTAAAGTTCATAAATGTGTGACTTACAGGGTTGGAATAGATTCAGTTAGCTTTTCACATATTCAGTTCAGTTCAGTTCAGTCACTTAGTCGTGTCTGACTCTTTGCAACGCCATGGACTGCAGCACGCCAGGCCTCCCTGTCCATTGCCAACTCCCCAGAGTTTACTCAAACTCATGTCCATTGAGTCGGTGATGCCATGTAACCATCTCATCCTCTGTCATCCCCTTCTCCTCCGCCTTCAATCTTTCTCAGCATCAGGGTCTTTTCAAATGGTCAGCTTTTTGCATCAGGTAGCCAAAGTATTGGAGTTTCAGCTTCAGCATCAGTCCTTCCAATATTAGTATGAGGATAAGTATTGTGGAATCATGTTCTGGGATATATTAGCACATTTATCTGCTTTGAGAAACTTTCATTGATCTTTAGTCTAAATGAGCTATTAATGTTCCTTTTGCTCTTTCTTGAACTTAAAATTTGAGGGTTCTTTAAGCTATTAAAATCTTTAAGAGATTCTGTTAATGTTTTGGGAGAAAATTCAAAAAGAGATGACAGGGGTCCAGGAAGCTAATCAGTGGTAGTAGAATAGTTCCTTGTTGTAATGAATTAAAATACTATGTAGGGTGGAATTCTTTTATCTACATTAACCTTTGTTTATAAAGATTCTGCTGCTTTGCCATCTGTTTAACCCTCATTTTAAACATTTTTTTTCCCTTACAGTGAAGATAAATTTGCTGAAAATAGAATAAAATACTGAGAAGGAAAATTCCTTGTCAGTATTTTAGTATGGATTTAGCTATACCTCGAAAGTTCATGAGCATTTTAATATTAAATTAGACCTAAGTAAGCTAATTCACCTGATCCATTGTAGCCTGCCTACTTTCGTATACCTCTTATATAAACCTGATTCTAGAACTTTATCTTCATTGTAGTTTAATCACTTCATAGTGTGACAATTTGATGTTATTGTCCTAATATGAATTCTATAAAGATTAAAGAATTACCTAAAGTTGTAAATATAAGGATTTAACAATTCCATTTGTTAGTGTATCTTTCAGGACCCCATAAATGCATCCAGAAATGCTTTGAGATATATATTAAGGATATCATCAACATCAAAAATATAGTTTAGAACTTTTGTTTTTAACCTATACCATGATTCTCAGCCCTTTCCACCCCCTCACTTACACCTACCAAAGACATATCAAGAGAATACTCTGTAATGGCCTATAGGGAAAAGAACCCCAAACAAGTTGGGTGTATGTATATGTATATAACAGATTCACTTCGCTGTGCACCTGAAACTAACACAACATTGTAAATCAATTGTACCACAATAAAAAAAATTTTAACTTGTAAAAAAAAAACCCATCCCTTTATATTATTCCTATTTTTTTAAAAAAGTCTGGCTTTCCTTGATCTCTCCTGAATTCTGTATGTATGAGCCGTCAGATTCATATATCATTTTATTCATTCTTCGACGTGTACTTATTTAGGAGATACGAGAACCCATCAGAAATTAATCTTGATAGTTAATTTGTATTACTTGGGATTTTATTCCTTATTTTATATTATTTCATTTGAATGTGGTTTAATTATAGTTCTAAAAGGCAAACTTGTGTTCCTTCTTTCAGATAGTCTCCATCTCTTACACGGTTCAGTGGTGGCGGATCATGACTATGTTGGAATGCCCGAGCTGCCAGTTGGAGCATACCAAGCAAGTATTCTGGTGGAAGATGCGGCTATTGGAGTAGACGACAGTGAGTTACTGACGTCAAGCAAGGATCGTGAACTATTAGAATACAGAAATGCCAAAATCTCTCCATTGATGGAAGATCATAATGCTCTTGAAAAGCAGACTTTTAGTCTCTTGGACTCTTCAAACCAAGTCCTTGAGTACTTAACTTAATAAACACAAAAATTCATTTAAAGTGCTATTTAGAGAATACATCACCTTGAATCTTATCTTTTCCATTCAAAAAGATTATATAGAAAAAGTATCTTGACAAACTCTTAATGACTAAATCCTGAAGGTTTATTTTGTAATTATTTATCTGAAGTTGTTCTTCTTTTGTATATATATATGGATATATATATATTTAGGCAAAGGAAGCATGTAATATATGGATATTATTTTTTCTTCTACAAATACAACAGGCAAAGCATGCTTGCTTCTTAGGAAGTAAACTAAATTCCAACTCAAAACTTTGGTATTGTTACCATGTTTTCAGTTTCAATTTTTTTTAAAATATTCCCCCCTTTTAAAAACTGTTTGAACTACCTAGAACCGCATTAATAAATATTTATTGAATGTGTTAAATGAAACCTATTCCTGTGTCATTGAAACATCTAAAAATATTGTAGTTACTTAATGGGCTCCTACAGTGTATTGGTAAGTTCACCTTATAGACAGGCTAAGGATTAGGATCTGAAACTATATATTGGATTGAAAATGTGTGCATTTCCATAGTATATATTAAAGTCAAAAGCATCCATGAATAAATTTTTTTCTGCAGTCTTAAAAAAGTAAATTATAAAATAACTGATATTAAAGATTTTAAACTATAATTTCTATAATAGTTGCTGCTACTGCTGCTGGATCCAATGATCCAGCTGCTGCTGCTGCTGCTAAGTCGCTTCAGTCGTGTCCGACTCTGTACAACCCCATAGACGGCGGCCCACCAGGCTCCTCCGTCCCTGGGATTCTCCAGGCAAGAACACTGGAGTGGGGTGCTATTGCCTTCTCCAATGATCCAGCAGAGGTTGGCAATTTGTTGTGTATGTGGCTTGTATGATCTATATTATAGATTATAAATCATATATGATCTATATATTACAGATCATACAAGCCATCTATATATTAGCAGCAGCAGCAGCTGGATCATTGGAAAAGCAAGAGAGTTCCAGAGAAACACTTACTTATGCTTTATTGACTACACTAAAGCCTTTGACTGTGTGGATCAAACAAACTGTGGAAAATTCTGAAAGAGATGGGAATACCAGACCACCTGGCCTGCTTCCTGAGAAATCTGTATGCAGGTCAGGAAGCAATAGTTAGAACTGGACATGGAACAACAGACTGGTTCCAAATCGGGAAAGGAGTACGTCAAGGCTGTTTATTGTGACTGTACTTATTTAACTTATATGCAGAGTATATCATGAGAAACACTGGGCTGGATAAAGCGCAAGCTGGAATCAAGATTTCCAGGAGAAATATCAATAACCTCAAGTATGCAGATAACACCACCCTTATGGCAGAAAGCAAAGAAGCACTAAAAAGCCCCTTGATGAAAGAGGAGAGTGAAAAAGTTGGCTTAAAAGTCAACATTCAGAAAACTAAGATCATAGCATCTGGTCCCATCACTTCATGGCAAATGGATGGGGAAACAGTGGAAACAGTGTCAGACTTTATTTTTTTGGGCTCCAAAATCACTGCAGATGGTGACTGCAGCCATGAAATGAAAAGACGCTTGCTCCTTGGAAGAAAAGTTATGACCAACCTAGACAGCATATTAAAAAGCAGAGACATTACTTTGCCAACAAAGGTCCATCTAGTCAAAGCTATGCTTTTTCCAGTAGTCATGTATGAATGTGAGAGTTGGACTATAAAGAAAGCTGAGCACTGAAGAATGGATGCTTTTGAACTGTAGTGTTGGAGAAGCCTCTTGAGAGTCCCTTGGTCTGCAAGGAGATCCAACTAGTCCATCCTAAAGGAGATCAGTCCTGGGTGCTCATGGGAAGGACTGATGCTGAAGCTGAAACTCCAATACTGTGGCCACCTGATGCAAAGAACCGACTCATTGGAAAAGACCCTGATGCTGGGAAGGATTGAAGGTGGGAGGAGAAGGGGATGACAGAGGATGAGATGGTTGGATGGCATCACTGAGTCAATGGACATGAGTTTGAGTAAACTCTGGGAGTTGGTGATGGACGGGGAGGCCTGGCGTGCTGCAGTCCATGAGGTCACAAAAAGACATGACTGAGCGACTGAACTGAACTGAAAAGGAAAAATGATTAGAGGAAAGAAATCAAAGACTTCATCTTATATTACCGACCAAATAGATTCCACATAGAATTCCAGAAAGAAGCCTTAAGAAAACATAGTTGTCTCAAGTAGTGATTCTTGTCCTTCTCCCATTAGCAGAACAAAGTTGATGATGGAGTCATACTGAACTCTGTTTGGTAAATGTAAGTGGTCAAGTTTCCTTTTCTTAACTCAAATGAAGTGAACTTTTTTTTCAATATCTGAGTAAATCTTTTTCCACTGTAACAGGGTAATTAGTAGTGAGTCATTTTAAATTACAGTTTCTAAACCTTTTTTTTCTTTTAGAATTCTGCCTCCGCTAAATACTTTCTCACACAGACCTTCATCCTGTGTGCACTGATCATGTTGGGTTCCACTACACTCTGTCTACAAATCACCCCAAATTCTTAGTGGCTTAAAACAAGACTTTTACTTCTTAGCCACCCTCTTGGTTCATTAAGGCTCCATTTTCGTCCTCACTCCAGGATGCAGGCCGAAAGATACTGACTTCTGGAATACCCCCATCACCATGGCAAGGAGAGAGCATGGTGAACTGAACACTGGCTGTGAAAAGACTTGGGCATCCTTCTTACTCTCATCACAATGGTCAAACCTAGTCACGTACTGCTAGTGGGCACAGGTTTCTTTTTGTAGTGATAGCAGTGTTCTAAAGTTAATGGGTGATCGATATGTAACTGAAAATATTAAGATCCACTGAATTGTATACTTTAAAATGCTGAATTTTATGAGTTATATCTCAATACAATCGTTCTGTGTAAGAGTCTAAACAAAAGTTTAAAAAACAAAACCTAGCCATCTGCTGCTGCTGCTGCTAAATCGCTTCAGTCGTGTCCGACTCTGTGTGACCCCACAGATGGAAGCCCACCAGGCTCCCCTGTCCCTGGGATTCTCCAGGCAAGAACACTGGAGTGGGTTGCCATTTCTTTCTCCAATGCATGAAAGTGAAAAGTGAAAGTGAAGTCACTCGGTTGTGTCCAACTTTTAGCAACCCCATGGACTGCAGCCCACCAGGCTCCTCCATCCATGGGATTTTCCAGGCAAGAGTATTGGAGTGGGGTGCCATTGAACCTAGCCACCTAGCCATGCCTAATTCAGTCCTATTATATGCCTCGGAAGGAGGAAAACTAGGGTATTGGTGGATTGCTGCAATGACTGCCAAAACTCATCTTTTTTCCAGATTTTATTAAAGGCCATTTATACTGAAAGTTACTTTATTTCCTGATAGTGAATATAAGCTGTTCAAATAAAAATGCTGATTTTATTATTGAAACCTCAGAATTTGAATGTAGATTCCAAATATAGATATTAAATAAACAAATACACAGGAAATACCTACAAATTAGATACATACACATAATCTTATCCTAATGTTTACAGGGCCCTGTCAAGAGAGAAAATAGATTTTTACATACCATATACCTAAATATTTAGAAGTGATAAGTCAAGCTAATAAGCTGTTCCTACGTCAGCAAATATGCCTCAAGCTTCCTCGAATTCTTAGACTCCTTCAGCCTGACATGAGTAAGTAGCAAAGCAGGGATAGCTGGCCTCCGAGCATCCTTTGTCTCATCCTCCCTTTCCACCCTCCCCTGCTGCGCCTCTCCTCCATTTGAGCCCCTGCAGATGCAGCCTCGGACCGGCCAAAGCCTTTGCAGTGTGATCTCTGCCTCTGTCCACCCCCCAGAGGGAGGCCTTTGAAGAGGTTCTCCAAGGGGGAAAGGGGCACATCGCTGAGCCCTGTGAGCTTCTCACTCTAGTGGAGGGACACTGTCAAGGGGAATGGAGCACAGCCCTTAAGCCAAGAGCCCAGAGTGAGTCCCTCTTACCAGGATTTAAGGGAGTTGTTCTGTAAGCAGAGAGTAAAATTCTGACCAAAAACAATAGCACTGTCTTCATGAGGCTTTGTATGCCACCTTGTGGTGTTTTTTATGAACACTTGAAAACGTGATGTAGCAGGAAATGCTGCGTATACTAAAGAAAACTTTTGGAATGAAAGTAATTTCCTCACTTGAAACGTTATTTTTAAATATCATAATAAACATTTCTAGTATAAAATTTTTCTTATATCACCATCTTTTAAAAAGGTAACTCATTAAGGTTTACAAAACAAAACTTACTAGTTATGAGATTCATTCATACCCTCAAAAAAGATATGTATTATGTCCGTGTGCTGTTCTGGCACTAAGGATATATCAATGAGAAATCTCTCCGCCTTCCTACACCTTGAAGTCCAATAGGATAGTGAAACAGTGACCTGTAGTTCTTAATGAATACATTTCTTTACTTATATCCAATCTTAAAATCTCAATGATAGCCTTTTGCATAGACATCTTGTTTGGGACCCTTACCTTAAGCCTCTTCCACTTATTTTTGACTGTATAGAAAGTTCTAATAAGGTTTTGTTCAGAGGTCTGGAAAGGACTGGGCCATTTCCAGTTGGAGTTTCTAATCATGTTGATGAGTAATTAAACACCAAAATAAACATTTAAGAAGCAAATTTTTTTTTCAAACTTTTATTTTCCACAGATGAATTTGTGATTGAGAGGGCAATGCCAGCTTTGTGCAGTGTTACAATTAAACAGGGAAAGGTCAATTCAGTGCCATCAAATGAAAAAGTATCTAAATTGGTAGCTTGCCCAGAGTGTGAGGACCGGATTGCCGGATTCTCCCGCTTCCTCTGACCCCTCCCTGTCCTCCTCACCCAACTTCTTCCTCACCCCCAACACCACCTCCTTTGTGTACTCACGCAGAACTCGTTAAGAAGTAAGGTGCGCTCGGTGCAGTGCACTTGCCTCGTCTGAGCATCTCATTGTCCGCGCTGTGCAGGTCCTTGCCAAGAGCAGAGTAAGCAGAGCCATCTCCTTGGGCCGGCAGGTAGCTAGAGGAGACCAGATAGCCAGTGACACCTTCGCTCACTCCTTACCTCCACATCCCAGTAGAGCTTCTGTTCTGATAAGAGGTCCCATGAAATGAAGAACAGAAGAGAAACTAAAGGGAACGGAGCCCGACTTCACTCCTTCCTGTGAATTATTTTGAAGTAGAAGTGAAGGGAAAAGTACTCACTGGAATGGTTCTTCCAGCATGCTTTCCTACTGCATTGTAACATGTAATCTATAGTCTCTGGGTTTCTGTGCTTTTACTCTTTCCCTTTAGAATTCCATCCTTACATATATAAATATATATATATACACATACATATATATACAATTCATTAAAAAAATTATGTGGTAAATAGTGATGAAACCATCATAGTGGTGGTTATGTGACTTAGTCATAGCTAGAAGCAAGTCAGCAGCAAATCCGCCTCAAGTTTGAGAACAGGACTTCCATTGAATCCTCACTGATCACTAACTATGTTAATAATCACCCATTTTACCTGAGGTAGTTAATACCTGAGGTAGTTAGTTAAAAAGGTAATGACTTGTTTTTATGCAATATTAAAAAACCATAATATCCAGAATATATAAAAACTCCTATAACTCAATACACAAAAAGAACCCAATTTAAAAATGGGCAAAAGATTTGATTATACATTTTCTCAAAGATATGCAAATGAGATACCACGTCACACTCATTAGAATGGCTGTGATAGTTTTTAAAAAGAAATAGAAAATAACGAGTGTTGATGACACAATGTAGAGAAATTGCAGCCCTTGTACATTACTGGTAGGAATGTAAAAGTATAAAACGGTTCAGCCACTACGGGAAACTCTGTTTCTTCCTCAGAAACCTAAACACAGACTTAGCATATGACCCAGCAATTCCACTCCTGGGTATATACCCAAAGGAACTGAAAACAGGAACAGATAATTGCATGCCAATGTTTACTGTAGTATTATCCAATAGTCAAAAGGTAGAAACAATCCAAGTGTCCACTGACAGGTGAATGAGTAAAGAAAACATGGTATATACATACAATGGAATATTATTCAGCCTTCAAAAGGAATGAAGTTCTGAATAATGCTACCACATGATTGCCCCTTGAAGAAATTATGCTAAGTGAAATATGTCAAATATAAAAGGAAAAATATTGCATCAGTTAAGTTCAGTCGCTCAGTCGTGTCCAACTCTTTGCAACCCCATGAATTGCAGCATGTCAGGCCTCCCTGTCCATCACCAACTCCCGGAGTTCACTCAGACTCAGGTCCCTCAGTGATGCCATCCAACCGTCTCATCCTCTGTCATCCCCTTCTCCTGCCCTCAATCTTTCCCAGCATCAGGGTCTTTTCAAATGAGTCAGCTCTTTGCATCAGGTGGCCAAAGTATTGGAGTCTCAGCTTCAACATCAGTCCTTCCAATGAATACCCAGGACTGATCTCCTTTAGGATGGACTGGTTGGATCTCCATGCAGTCCAAGGGACTCTCAAGAGTCTTCTCCAACACCACAGTTCAAAAGCATTAGTTCTTTGGCATTCAGCCTTCTTCACAGTCCAACTCTCACATCCATATGACCACTAGAAAAACCATAGCCTTGACTGGACAGACCTTTGTTGGCAAAGTAATGTCTCTGCTTTTTAATATGCTGTCTGGGTTGGTCATAACTTTCCTTCCAAGGAGCAAGCATCTTTTAATTTCATGGCTGCAGTCACCATCCACAGTGATTTTGGAGCCCAGAAAAATAAAGTCTGACACTGTTTCCACTATTTCCCCATCTATTTCCCATGAAGTGATGGGACCAGACACCATGATCTTCATTTTCTGAATGTTGAGCTTTAAGCCAACTTTTTCACTCTCCACTTTCACTTTCATCAAGAGGCTTTTGAGTTCCTCTTCACTTTCTGCCATAAGGGTGGTGTCATCTGCATATCTGAGGTTATTGATATTTCTCCCGGCAATCTTGACTCCAGCTTGTGCTTCTTCCAGCCCAGCATTTCTCATGATGTACTGTGCATATAAGTTAAATAAGCAGGGTGACAATATACAGCCTTGACGGACTCCTTTTCCTATTTGGAACCAATCTGTTTTTCCATGTCCAGTTCTAACTGTTGCTTCCTAACCTGCATACATGATTCCACCTATATGAAATATCCAAAACAGGCAAATCCATAGAGGTAGAAAGTAGATTAAGTGTTTACCAGGGCTTAGGGGAGAGGAAACGGGAGTTAATGCTTAAAGGCTGCAAAGTTTCTGGCTGAAGTAATGACGATGTTTTGGGAATAGTGGTGATGACTGCACCACACTGAGAGCGCCATCAACGTCACTGAACTGTAAATGGTGAAAATGGCAACTTTCATCTCATCTCTATTTTGCCATAATTTAGACAGATTAATCATGTAATATGTCAAAAACTATTGAGTTACTCACTTAGGTGAATTGTATGATATGTGAGTTATATCTTAATAAAGTTGTTTTTAAAAGGTCATGGGATACAGCTTAAATTGTGCTTAGATGAAAATTTATGACCTATATACTTAGAATTGATGCTTTTGAACTGTGGTGTTGGAGAAGACTCTTGAGAGTCCCTTGGACTGCAAGGAGATCCACCCAGTCCATCCAAAAGGAGATCAGTCCTGAATATTCATTGGAAGGACTGATGCTGAAGCTGAAACTCCAGTGCTTTGGCCCCCTGATGGGAAGAGCTGCCTCATTGGAGAAGACCCTGATGCTGGGAAGGATTGAGGGCAGGAGAAGGGGACAATAGAGGATGAGACGGTTGGATGGCATCACCAACTCAGTGGGCATGAGTTTGAGTAAACTCTGGGAGTTGGTGATGAACAGGGAGGCCTGGCGTGCTGCGTGCGGTTCATGGGGTTGCTAAGAGTCGGACACGACTGAGCAACTGAACTGAACTGACATACTTAATGAGCTAGCATCCAATTTAATGTGGTATAAAAAGAACAAGTGACCAAGCCTAAAGAAAACAAGGTATGAAATCATGAACATGATAGAAATTAATGAAATAGAAATGTTTATAATGACAGGATGAACTGAACCAAAAGTTGCTTTTTTGAAGACACTAATAAATTGAGACAAATCTAGCAAGTTCTAATTTAAAAAGTAAACAATTTATAAATACAAAATATTAAAAGGGTCAGAATGCCATATAATGCAGATATTTAAAAGACAAATGATATTATAACTTAATCCTGATAACTTCAAAATCTTTATAAAGTTGATAAATTCTAGAAAAATTTAACCTGCAAATGTGGTTCAAGAAGAAATAAGCCAGCTCTTTGGCAAGCCGCAAACCCCAGGCTCTGTTCCACAGCATGGGGTTTGTTGAAGTTGTCAAGAATAAAGCCTACTTCAAGAGATACCACTGAAATTTAGAGGACGGCAAGAGGGCAAAACTGATGACTGTACTCAGAAATGATTGGTAATCCAAGATAAAAATAAATACAACACACTCAAATACAGAATGACAGTTCATGTAACCAACCAAGGTATCATTTGACAGATTACTTATACCAGTCTAAAAGGAGATATATGTAGCTTATGCTCACGAACTCCCAAAATAAGGCGTGATGGTTGGTCTGACAAATAACCCTGCAGCATATTACACTGGCCTTCAGGCTTCTTAATAGGTTTCGTATCAGCAAGATTTATGAAGGCCAAGTCAAGGTGACTGTAGATGAATACAGTGTAGATGACCACCTGACTGGTGGTCAGCCAGGTGCCTTCACCTGTTATTTGGATGCAAGACTTGCCAGGTCTACCACTGGAAATAAAGTTGGGGACCCTCAAGGGAGCTGTCGATGGAGGCTTCTCTGTCCCTCACAGTACCACACGATTCCCTGGTTATGATTCAGGAAGCAAAGAACTCAGTGCTGAGGTTCACTGAAAGCTCACCATGGAGTAAAACATGGCAAATGACATGCATAGCCTGACTGAAGACGATGAGGATCCTTGTAAGGAACCATTCTCTCAATACCGAAAGGACTCTGTAACTCCAGACATGATGGAGGAGGCGTACAAGAAAGCTCATGCTGCAGTACAAGAGAAACCAGTGGATGAGAAGAAGCCTAGGAAAGAAGCAGAAAAGAAGCGGAACCATCCCGAAATGTCACTTGCCCAGAAGAAAGATTGGGTAGCTCAGAAGAAGGCAACCTTCTTTAGAGCTCAGAAACAGGCTGCTGAGAGTTAATACAGAAAACCACAATTTTCTATGAAGATATTTCAGATAAAGACAATAATAAACATATTGACCAAGCAAAAATAAGCCATGTGATTTTACCAAACATTTATAACAAAATTTAAGGAATATATAATTTTAATCTTATGCAAATTATTTTATGGGATAGAAACAGAAGTACTGCTCCTTATGTCTTTGGCATGAGGGTGGCATAATCTTAAAATCTGAAAAAGACGGGATGAGAAAGGAAAATAACAGGTCATTCTCTCGTGAACACGAATACAAAGATGTAAAAATAAATTAGCAAACTGACTCCAGTGACCTATAAAAATACACATCCTGACCAAACTGAGTGGATTCCCAAAATGCAAGTTTGATTTAACTAACAGCTGCATTTCTAAGAGAGCTGGCCAAAAAATAGAAGAAATACACCCAACGTGTTAACGGAAGAAAATTTAAGGAATTTTTTAAAGATGAACAGAACCCACAATGAACAGTGGGACATCTGGTAACCAGAAATAGCCAGAAGCCTCTAGGCCTGAGGGGGCACAGAGTGGAAGTGCCCAGTGAGAGATGAATTCAGGGAAGAGAATTGAACCATCAGTGGTGGTCATCATAGAGAAAGGCAACCTCTGCCAGAACTGTACAAGTCAGAACTGCGACGATCACTGTCAGAACTGACCCCTGGAGAAGACCACCCTCCCATCTCAGGCTAGTGCCTCTCGTGTGTTGATGCCCACCCCGCCCCCCAAGGGAAGTCAGTGGCAGGGAGCTTGGGGTTGGGATAAAAGCAGTAAAGCTCAGCCTCCTGGGGACCAGCGCTGAGAGGGCAGAGAACAGATGTGAGTGAGCGATTTGAGAAGCATCAGCAAAACCACATGATCAGATGTTAAAAAAAAAAAAAAAAAAAAGGTCACTTAATCATCTAGTTAAGTGGCAAACATTTTCTGTAAAGGACTTAGCTAGATAGTAAATATTTTTCAGCTTTGCAGGCTATACATTCTGTTGGAATCACAAAATCCTTCCATTGTAGGAGAAGCAGTCATATATACATACTAAACAAAAGGGTGTATCTGTTTTACAGTAACATTTTATGTACCCCTCACCCTGCAAAAAACTTGTGGACTGAATTCAGCCTGTGAGTCATAGTTTGTAGACCCTTTATCTAGTAGATACAGAGAAAGTATTTGCTCAATGTTAACAACCATGTGAAACAAATTCATGGCAAACTCAGAAGGGCATTCCCTTATCCTGATAAAGTATCAGTTCAGCTCAGTCGCTCAGTCATGTCCAACTCTTTGTGACCCCATGGACTGCAGCACACCTAGGCCACCCTGTCCATCACCAACTCCCGGAGTTCACCCAAATCCACGTCTATTGAGTCGGTGATGCCATCCAACCATCTCATCCTCTGTTGTCCCCTTCTCCTCCTGCCTTCAGTCTTTCCCAGCATCAGGGTCTTTTACAATGAGTCAGCTCTTCGCATCAGGTGGCCAAAGTGTTGGAGTTTCAGCTTCAGCATCAGTCCTTCCAATGAACACCCAGGACTGATCTCCTTTAGGATGGACTGGTTGGATCTCCTTGCAGTCCAAGGGACTCTCAAGAGTCTTCTCCAACACCACAGTTCAAAAGCATCAATTCTTTGGCGCTCAGCTTTCTTTATAGTCCAACTCTCACATCTATCCATGACTACTGGAAAAACCAAAGCTTTGACTAGATGGATCTTTGTTGAAATCTAGATACAGTCAATAAATACATTAAAAGAAGTTCAACATTATTAATAGCCAGAAAAAAATGCAAATTAGAACCATTATTAAAGATGATTTAAAACCTACAAGATTGGGATAGTTTAAAATACTGACATGGATGAGGACAGACAATACAATTATACATTATTGGTGAGTCTATAAATTGATCTAGCTATTTTGGAAAAACAATTTAGTATTATATAACAAAGCTGAAGATGCGCAGGCCTACAATCCAGTAATTTTGCATCAGGAGCTGCGTTCAAGGAGGAATATTTGCAATAGCAAAACACTGGAAACAACAAGTATCTATCAACAGAATGAATAAGTGGATTGTGGCATACTCATACAATGAAATACTTCATAGCAGTGAAAATGAACAAATTACAGGCTAACATAAAAAAGCATGGAGGAAGTCAGGAACACAACATGGAGCAGAAAAATCAATGTGAAAAAGAAAGAGAGACATGGGTGAAGTTTTGAAGAAAGTGAGAAAGGGAGGCAATGCCTCTGGGGTGTGGGGGAGCATTCCAGAGGAGAAGAGCCAGCAAGTGCAAAGATGCTGAGGTGTTTGTGTTTGGGATAGTTTGTGTTTTGAGGGATAGTAAGAGGATAAGTTCTGAGTAAGGATACTTAGAACAGAGTAAGAGGAAGTATAATAAGAGGTCAGAGAGGCAAAGGGGTAGAATAAATTGTCTCACGACTTGTAGGTCACTGTATGGAGTCTGCTTTGTAGTTTGAATAACATGGTTGCTCACTGAAAGCATCTAACAAAAGTGACCCGATCTGACACGTGTTTCAGGCAATCACTTTGGAAGCTGGAATTAGAATGGACTGAGAAAGGGCGATGGAGGACTGGTTAGGAGACTGCTGCAATAATTCAAGTGAGAGATGACAACAGCTTTGGTAGCAATGGATGTGGTGAGAAATGCCTTATAGTATGTGTTATATTTTAAAGCTAGATTACCTGGAATTTGTTGACACTGAATGTAAGTATTTAAGGAAGACAGGAGTCTGTGATGATCTAAACTTTCTGGGTTTGTACAACCAGAAGGATGGAGTTGCCGCTGAGATGAGGGTGACCTGGAGGAGCAGGTTTGGGAAAGACAAAGTAAGTTCAGTTTTGAACAGGTTGTGTTTGAGATAAACATGCAAATGGATCTATCGGGTAGACATTTGGATATAAGAGCCTGAAGTTCAGGGGACAGGAATTCAGTATTCATTTATGCACCGTCAGAACTCTTCAAAAGAAAACTTGTAATATGTGTCCTTTGGGGGAAGCCAAGACATTATCTTTGCATCAGAGAGTTTCACTTGCTGTTGACCCACCACACTCCTTGTTAATTATTGCTAAGGCAGCGATCGAAAGCATCAGGTGATTGATTACATACTCTATGGCATTATTTACATTACCTGGCAGAGCAAACAGATGTTTAAGCAAGGCTCCTAGTTTCATGAATGATGGCAGCTGAGCATTCACCTCCCTTCTCCCTTTGATGGATATAGCTGATGCTAACACCATGTTGATGAAAGTGAAAGAGGAGAGTGAAAAAGTTGGCTTAAAGCTCAACATTCTGAAAACTAAGATCATGGAATCTAGTCCCATTACTTCATGGCAAATAGATGGAGAAACAGTGGAAACAGTGGATGACTTTATTTTTTGGGGCTCCAAAATCACTGCAGATGGTGACTGCAGCCATGAAATTAAAAGACGCTTGTTCCTTGGAAGGAAAGCCATGACCAACCTAGACAGCATATTAAAAAGTAGAGACATTACTTTGCCAACAAAGGTCTGTCTAGTCAAGGCTATGGTTTTTCCAGTGGTCCTGTATGGATATTAGAGTTGCACTATAAAGAAAGCTGAGCATTGAAGAATTGATGCTTTTGAACTGTGGTGTTGGAGAAGACTCTTGAGAGTCCCTTGGACTGCAAGGAGATCCAACCAGTCCATCCTAAAGGAGATCAGTCCTGGGTGTTCATTGGAAGGACTGATGCTGAAGCTGAAACTCCAACACTTTGGCCACCTGATGCGAAGAGCTGACTCATTGGAAAAGACCCTGATGCTGGGAGGGATTGAGGGCAGGAGGAGAAGGGGATGACAGAGGATCAGATGGTTGGATGGCATCACTGAATCGATGGACATGGGTTTGGTAAACTCTGGGAGTTGGTGATGGACAGGGAGGCCTGGCGTGCTGTGGTTCCTGGAGTCACAAAGAGTCGGACATGACTGAGCGACTGAACTGAACTGAAGACCATGTTTAAGGGACTACGAATAAAGCAGGCAAATTCTCAAGCATCTCATTCTCGTCTGCCACTGAAAACTGAGTGAGGCAGAGTGTTAGTTTCTGCAGCTGCTTATTATTTTGCCATCACATAGTACTCTGTCTTTCCTAAGGAATTCACAACCTGATGTAATTTCCACAGAATGTTTGTTCCAATATCACCTTCCTATTTCCACATCAATTTGCATTTGAAAACTGGAGAAAGAACTCCCCTCCACTACACACACACACAGAATAAAGATTAGATTCTTTGCAGTATCTTCTATTCCGCCTCACAAACTTTATTAGTCCTCAATTGTAATCGTCCTTTGAGTTCCTATCAGTGCATAGATTCTAAAAGTCTTAGCATCATACCTAATTTTTCTAAGATACCTGAATGATCAATTTCACTGGGATTCAGGGCTTTACTGAAGCAATAAGACATTTCTGTTCACTCAGAGGAAGACGCTGTGTCTGGCTGCAGTGGTGAAAGGGTTTCATCTCAACTGCGACAAATGACTGGAAGGTCATGCAGCACCTGAGAAGACAGAGTGGGTATGGGAGGCAGTGAAACAGCAGGAAGCAAAGCATTTTCTGTTCTCCCCTCAAACCTCTTTGGCTCTTTCCATCATTAGCTTCACATGTCTCCCCAGGAAGACGCCTGGACTTTAGGGTTTCAATCTCACAGACTGAGTCTCCTTGAACTGAAAAAACTAAAGAAGGAAGTAGATCTTCCTGCTGGTGGGATGGGAGGGGGTTAATCACCGTAAAAGGGCACCATCAGGCTGGGAGATTCTGCTGTGGGACACAGACTTCCAAATAAAAGTCACCCCGGATCTGTGAGCCGCCTCCTAAGCGAGAAAGGCAAGGTGCAGACCACCTTGAGGAAGGGTTCAGAACTGGCCTAGGCAGCCCACCCAGAGGCGTTTCCCCCGCGTGTGCAGTTAGGAAATTACTCAGCCATTCTCCTGCTGCAAGTAGGAGCAATTCAGCATTTGAAGACTCCATGATGTGGCTGGGGAAGCCAAGAATGCATTTTCACGTGGCCCAGATCTTTATGGGAGTTTTCGGGCCTTGGCGTTGGACAATGGTTTACCTGACTTGAGATTATGGGATGGTTTTTTCTTAGGAAGGGCCTCCCCGATAGCTCAGTTGGTAAAGAATCCACCTGTAATGCACGAGACCCCGGTTTGATTCCTGGGCTGGGAAAATGCCCTGGAGAAGGGATAGGCTACCCACTCCAGTATTCTTGGGCTTCCCTTGTGGCTCAGCTGGTGAAGAATCCGCCTGCAATGTGGGAGACCTGGGTTCGATCCCTGGGTGGGAAAGATCCCCTGGAGAAGGGAATTCTCCAGTATTCAGGCCTGGAGAACTCCATGGACGGTACAATCCATGGGGTCGCAAACAGTCGGGCATGACTCAGTGACTTTCACTTCTTTTTTTCTTAGGAGTTTTGTTGAGATAGTTTACTGCCGGGAGCCGGCATATTGCATATTGAGTGCATATTGCATATTGAGTGCAGCACTTTCCACAGCATCATCTTTCAGGATCTGGAATAGCTCAACTGGAATTCTATCACTGCCGGGAGCCAGTGTGAGGAACTCCACCCATGACAAAGGTCATGAGGAAGGAGGTTCCGCATACGCAAAGGCGGATCGAGCTTCAGGAGTCCCCCTGGGAATTCTCGAGCATATACCCCCAAAACCAGAGTCTGCCTACTTTCTGCTTTGTGCTTTCACCTACACCTCTGACTTTATGGGGGGCTGTCCCCCACTACCTCTCTCTGAAAAAAAGAGTTAGCTTACAGCTCCAGTTAATAATTCCTGGGTGTGACAGTGTTTAACCTACAAACTCCCTTGGAAGTCCTCTAGCCTGCCTGAATAGGTTTTTCCGGCCACATGTGATTGTTCAGAGCCTCCCAACTGTGAGAGGCAGGAGATGTTCTAAACTGTCTAAACACAGATTCTTTTGAGTAGTTAAAAGATTGATTAGAAATTGTATTGGTGAAGGGATTTTCACTTGTTGGGCCAATGTTTGCTGCTAAGTTTCCATATCCCTTACCTGCTGTGTCCCTGGCAGTGTATTGATTAATAGAACTGGTGTAAGTAGTAGTTTTAATGTTTGTAACCTGGGACCCTTGAGTTAATTCTTTTTCTTGTTATAGCCCACCACACCTTTGCTCTGTAGGAATGCAACTTTATCTAATGCTTTTGGAGGGTGGCTCCTGACCAATCACCTTTAGAGAAAAATAAGTTTTCTGAAGAAAAGGTCTTAAAATGTTAACAGGCCTCTGGGCCAGAAGATGATGCAAATCACCTAAGCTTTTGCATATGATAAGTTTGCAGGAAGAAAGCCTGGCTTGCTGCAAGACTCTACCCCTTCCCCCATTATCCTCTATGCATAAATTAAGGTATAAAAACTACTTTGGAAAATAAAGTGCGGGCCTTGTTCACTGAAACTTGGTCTCCCCATGTCGTTCTTTCTCTCACCTTCAGGCTGGATTATTCAGCCTCTTTTCTTCACTGAATTTTCCTACTGAGCTATCCTTATTTTAGCCTCTTTTCTCCACTGAATTTCTTCACTGAGCTATCCTCATTCTATTACTCTTTATATCTTTAATTAAAGTTTAATTAAGCAGTTGTTTCCTGATCCTCGCCTATGCCGTCTCTCCTTCGAATACCCTGGATCAGCCGGGGCTGGTCCCCGGCAGTTTACAAACCATACAATTCACTCATTTAAGGTGACAATACAAAAGCTTTTAGTATTCAGAGCTGTGGGTTTAGTCATGTGATACGTGTACATGTAAACTTTAAACAACTTGAAACCCCGCTGTCAGAGGGGGCAGCAGAGAGCAGCAGACAGGGACCCCTGCACTCTCTATTCCTCCTCCTCTTTCCACTTCTGCTGCCAAGGAAGCCATGCCCACCCCTCTGTAATCCTTCCCCACAGCTGCCAAGTATCCCCAGAGCCCAGGAGCTTTCTTGCTCCACGCTTCCCCCTCACTTGGCGGTAAAGGTTTGCTTTGCGCGCCCACGGTCAAACGTACGGTCCGAGTGGGTCCAGCCTGGTGATGGCAGTCGCGTCATTCTTTTTTTTTAAATGGCAGTAGATAAATGTTCAGTCATTTTTTGAATGACATTATGTATGTTTATTTTTCCTTCTTAAGTGTGCATGTGAAAAATAGCTAAGCAACTTCAGGATTTTCTTTTTTCTGCTTAGAGCATGAGTTGGAGAATGGTCGCCATCGATCCTGTCAGTATCAATGTGTGACCCCTGATGTTCCAGATATTTTGAGACAGCTGCCGGGCATGTGTTAGGCTGTGCCCTGCAGGCTTGCAAGGCTTATAGTTGCACAGCCTCAAGACCAAAGAAAGAACCCAGAGGTAGTGACTGTGACCTCAATGGTTTATTGGATGGGAGATCTTACTCATCTGAAGCAAAGGTCCTGGAGCAACCTCCCCATGGTGTACAGCAGGCAGGACATGGCAGCAATCTTCACTACTTGGGGGAGAAGGAGGCTACCAGGTAAAGGGCAATGGATGTCAGTTTAGCTCGTTGGTTACCAGGGAAACAGGCAGCTAGAGGCATGTCTTCACGGACCCTTAGGTTAGCAAAGGTCACAAGGGCAGCTGTTTCTCTTCAATAAGCTAGCAGGTGGAGCCATCTGGCCTAAGGGTTAGAACAGTCACAAGCTGGGACAGGGGACAAGCAGACTCATGTGTGTAGGAACAGGTGGATCAGCGGGGTTTGTAAATGCAAGAGCACAGCTGTCCTGAGTGACCTGACCGTACACGCCACCACACAAACTCTGCATGAACCTTACAATGCTGATCCAGCCCTCTTCCAAGATGCCCTTGGGGTCAGTTATGTAGAGTTACGTGTGTATGCTCAGTTGCTAAGTTGCTTCTGTTTTGAGACCCTATGGGCCATAGCCTGCAAGGCTCCTCTGTCCATGGGATTCTCCAGGCAAGAACACTGGAGTGGGTTGCCATGTCCTTCTCCAGGGGATCTTCCTGGCCCAGGGATCGAACCCACGTCTTCTGCATCGGCAGGCAGTTTCTTTACCACGGAGACACAAGGGAAGCCCTATGCAGAGGTACCCTTCTACCAATTACCACAAACTCAGCACAGACAACAGCAGCTGAAGAGTATTGAGTTCAAGCGCCAGCTGCTTATCAGGTCACTTTTTTGTAGACGTTCAGAGGATGTCAACGGATCCTCTGGACAAGGCAATGGCAACCCACTCCTGTGTTCTTGCCTGGAGAATCCCAGGGACAGGGGAGCCTGGTGGGCTGCCGTCTATGGGGCCTCACAGAGTCGGACACGACTGAAGTGACTTAGCAGCAGCAGTAGCAGCAAGGGATCCTCAATGTAAACCCTGTAGTCAAACTCATTTGACAGTGAGGCCACATTGTTGCTCAATCAGAACAAATTCCCCACACTCGCAGGCTAGGGGTGAAACCCGTACAGGGAGAGCATGGCCATTAAGCAAAACACACGTGGTAAGATCATACTACCCCTGTGTGGTGTTCATCCCGCCCTGCAGGAGCATCCGGCCTGTCCATCCTCGGAGCCCACAACCCCTGCTGAATCCTGGACAGGTGGTCTGACGACGGACCACAGAGTTCACATAATAGCGTCCTTCTCCATAGGGGCCCAGACAGACTACGTCAGCAGTCTTTGGTGAGGCTGGTAGAACACAGGGGAAATCTGGAAATCCCTTTCTAATCCCATTCCCCTGAGGGCAGTGTACCCAAACCACTAGGACTTACCTGGCATCCCAGAGATATTTCACTGTTTTTATTCCCCACGGTAGACCCAGTGGCAAGGGCAAAAGTGAGTTACTGTCCCGACCAGTAGCTGGCCGTGGTCCTTCGGTGGCCGCCAGTTGAACTTGACTCGTGTTGACGAGTTGTCCCTGGGTTAATATGGTGTTGGCACTGGGATGACTGCTCCAGCATCTTCAGTTCTAGTTCACATGGCCTCCTGGTCCACATGTATAGAGAGCAGATTTCTGCCTTGCTTGTTAAGTCTATTCACCCTTTCGATTACCCAGCAGCAGCAGGGTTCTGGGGCAGCTGGAAATGCCAGTGTACGGCTTTTTTTGTCAGCTCACTCCTGATCTTCATGGCCTGTGAAATGGGTTCTTTGCCTACTGTCCATGTCCCTGGGGGTCCCCTATGTAGCATATAATTGTCATAGACCCTGAATATTCTTTTTTGGCCTTTATCCGGGACTCAGGTAGGCTTTTTTTTTTTTA